>NW_027437199.1:2065000-3265000 GCF_033239565.1 Halichoeres trimaculatus | reverse complement strand
TCTCCAGCTCCAGCCTCTCTGCTGAGCTCAGCGATCTGTGTCCTGATTCTGTCTGTCAGAAGACGCTCGATCGACTCGTTTAAACTTTGAAAACTTTGAGTTAAAGTGTCAAAATCTATGATAGGGAATGAGAGAAAGGGTCTCTCCATCATGAGCTCCTGACTCTTCTGAATCAAGACCAAGAATCTCCTCATTCTGGGAAACGTGGCACAACAAACCAGCTGTGAGATTAAACCAAACACCGGCCTCAAAGAGCTCTAATCTCTTTCTTTGTTTCCCTTCATATCACGCTCCTCATTATTTGGATTCGCTCGTTTTGTTGAGCCCGGGCTTAGAGCTGGAAGAATTATCCAGATTAGGAGAAAGTTGGTTTTCTCTTTCATGCATTTCACAGTTTATTAGTCCACAAACCAGCAGAGATCAGGCGGGAAAGCTTCATCAGGTCTGGGATTTCCAGGAACCTGCAGGGACTGATGCAGTTCTGCTCGTCCACCATGAGGTGGAGTCCTTGAGTCACTGTGAGTGTGAAGCCCCCTTCAGATCCCTGACTCATGCTTTAAATCCAGAGCGTCTTCACTCTGCAGAGGTGGAAACGTCTCCTCCAGCATCCTCACACTCAGGTCTGACTTGTCCAAACAGAAGCGTGCACCAGGAGCGCGGTAGCATGTTATCCTTCGCGGATGGCGGTTAACGCCTCCCGTCCAAGAATCACAGGAGATTGACAAACTGCTCTGAAAGATTGGAGCTTTCCACAGGCTCTCCTCGCTCCTTTATGTCAGAGTATACAATGATCGCAGTGTTCCAGCTGACATTTACATCCAGAGAGAAGAATTAAGACGCTGGGTATGATCGCACATTCATCCAGCGCTGCACCCTCCAAGATGAAGTACATCTGTGGAAACAAGCTGCCACCAGAATGATTCATGATCAACTTAATTAAACGAGCGCCTTCTGCAGCTTAGAGAGCTTTGAAAATGGAGATTGCGGTTTCTCACACGTGGGATTCCTGCGACAGAACAATGAGGCCTTGTTTTCCTGCAGGGCATTAAAGGGTTCAGCCAAATGATCTGTCGTCTCACATGTTTGGGAAGCGGAGGGAGTCTGCAGGGTCAGGTGAGCATCTCTGCTCCAGCATCCTCAGGGAACTGATGCTTGGGTGTCAGGGAGCTGGAAACAAGGGATCAGAAACTTTTTGGCCTCTTGGAGAGCTTCAAAATGCAAAAAGACAAAAAGAAGAAAATGACGAACAGAGGGTCTAATCAAAAGTTTAAGACCAAATCCAAAGGGTCTGCAACTTTTACTTTCCTCAGCTCACCTGGATTAAAGTCAATCTGAAGCCACAAAATCTACTTCATCTTCACAATACAGTCAAAAAAAGTGGATAAAAGTCTATAAATAGTTAAGATCTAGTGAAAAGTTATCTGAACAAGACATTGATTTTATAAAATTATTCATGTAATATCTAAGGTTTTTTTATTTAAATTAATTTGCATAAAGTTGATTAAATAAATAAAATGCAAAAAATGTATAAAAATTGGGAATGTGAAAAAAAATGAAATTTCAACAATTTTCATGTGTTTAAAAAATTAAAGTTTTCGGAATCTCCAAATTTTTTCTAAAAAGTTAAAAATTCCAAAAATTGACATTTAAAAAAAAAAATTTAAAAAAAGAGAAAAAAAATAGAAACAAAAAAAAATTCAAGAATTTGAACAATTTTAAAAAATTTGCAAAAAAATTTAAAAAAATTGAGATTTTATAAATTTGCATAAAACCTCCCAAAATTAAGTAAATCTGAAATATAAAAATATTGCAAAAAGAAAGGGAAAATTAAATAGTTTTAAAAAATTTAAACAAAATTTAAAATTTGCAAAAAAAAATTAATAATACATAAATAAATTAGCAAATTTAAACATTTTTTAAAAATACCTTATTTTTTTTTATTTGCTTCTATCTTGCCACATATCAGTCATGTATACTAAGCCACCATGTTGTCAAAATATAAAAAATAAGTTTAAAAAAAATCAACAATTAAGAAAGACATTTCAAAAATTTCAAAAAAATGTAAATATAGAAAAAAATGCAAGAATTTCATTTCATCAAAATTATAAGTGTTTAAAAATAAGTAAAAAATTCCCTAAATTTAGAACTGTAACTCAAAAAAAAAAATTTGAACATTTTTGGAATTTTCAAAAATTTCCAAAATAAGCAAAAAAAAAAAAAAAGAAATATTGTTTTTATTTAGTGTAAGTGTCTTTAATCATCAAGACCCTCTGAAAGAAAAATAAAAAAACACTTTATTTCAATTTTGTTTTTTAAAACACAAGGAGACATTGCAAAGGACTCAAAGAGCCGCAGGTTGAAGACCTTTGCCGCAAAAAATCGAAAGACCTAAAAGTTCGAAAAATTTTGTGTTTCCTGAATTAATCTTCCCAAAGAAATATAAAAAACGGATCAAACATTTCCCGTTTTCATACTTTTAAATCAAATATGACTCCTAATTTTGTTGAAACCTCTTGACAAATGGATGAAATGTGCTGGTATAAGTCAGTTCTTGATTTATGAAGACACTTTGAGACCCTCACTTTGGGAACCACCGCTCCAAACGACCTGAAACGGCCCCGACCTCTTCCTAAGATTACCCACAATCCCGCTACCCGTCTGCGCGGCTCGTCCGGCAGCTGGAGCGCAGCCAGACCTCCTACTTTCCCCTCATCCACAAACCTTCCTGTGGATTTCCTGCTCGCCACAGCAGGTGGAAACGCACAGGCGATGATACACTGATAGGATTCAGAGGGAAAGCTGAGAGGCAGCGAGAGACGGAGAACACCTGTGGGACGGCGGTGGAGTCGACTGGCGAGGGCGGGGAGTTGGCATCGACTCCTGGATGAGTTTCTTTGAACTTCAGATTTCTTGGCAGGACATGACAGACAGCTGATGTAACGTACGCTTCAGGGGAAAGAGAGCGGAGCAGCACGCTGTTAATCTGTAGCTGACCTGATAGGCCGACCGCTCTGAGGAGACGGAGAACAAAGTGCGAGCACGCCGCCAGCTTCCATCAATATCACACACACTCAGCAGATACTCAGAAAAATACTTTATTTATTATTTATGAGAAAAGAAACACAGGAGGGAGTGCAGCACGCAAGTTCACATCTCCGTCATCCAGAAGCAGAGTTTCCTGTCGCCTCCGATCACGCAGAGCGGCAGCGTCCGGTGCCAGCTGAGGCCCGATCCCACCGCGGTGGATCCGATTGTCACCGGCTGGAACGACATCAGGAAGTGAAACAACCGCAGAGCTGCTGAGAACATTAAAAAGATACTGATCTGGGCTGTGAAACGCATCCCACTGACCTGTGGGTGGCCAAGATGGTGGATGAATAACTGACTGCAGATCTTTCCTGGACATCCAGTGGTGGCGAAGAGGTTTTCGTTGGCTCGGGACCACCTGAGAACACAGTATATGAAAAACAGCTTGAAATGTATAGGAACACAGGAAGATGTTTGGGTTCACGTCAACCGAGGACGGCGAGTTCAGGCGCGTGAATCCAGGAGGAGGTTCATGAAAAATCAACAAAACCGAAGAAGGAAGAAGAGGAAAGCCGCTTACTTGAATAACCGAGCTTTATCGATGTGAGCCGGTCTCTTCTCCTGAGGGTAGCTGCAGAAATAAACACAACGTTCATTCACACCTCGTCCTCATGATGCCCCGTTCCTCCGTCAGAGGCTCGTCTCACCTGGAGCGAGTTATGTCCCAGAGCAGCCAGTCGTTTCCCGCCACCGCGCCCACTTTGATGGTGTTGGTGAGGCACCAGTCGGCCGACATGAGCGGGGACAGACCGCAGTCCAGAGAGAGGATGGCCTGATGGGTCACCAGGTCGTAGAAGCGGATTGTTCCTCTCTTTTCTGCCACCATCAACTGAAAAGTGGTTTCAACAAAACAGGTGTTTCAGAGTTTGACCTCTGAACATCAAAATTATTCATCTACAACATCATCCTCAGACCTTAAACGCTTCCTCCGGGTGCCAGCACACGCTGATGCCAGGGGAGCGAAGTCTGAGCGTGGAGCTTTCATTCCCATCCAGGTCCCAAATCCTGAGCAGATAAAACCAGACATCCAATAAAATCTGAAATTATGACGTTAAACTGGAACCAAACGTAGCAGGTCGTTATTTGTTGTAACACTTCTTGGTAATAAATCTGACACTGCTGTAAAGTTTTCTGTGTAATGAGCAGCAGAGCGGAGTACATGGGTTTTGCCCTTAAAAAATGTGCCAAATCTTCTCTGCTGATGCCAAACAACTTATTCTGCCTCTGACTCTTTAAAAAGTCTTCAAAAAATCTAAAAAAAATCCCAACTGTGGGACACCAGTTCAGCTCACAAGGTAAATTGAGTGGAAGAACTAAAACTTAGAGGATAAAGTTGTAAGTTTGGTTTAACCTGGAAAATTTTGGAGAATCAAGCTTCAGTCAGAGAAAATATGCCATGAATTGAATCAAAAATTACAGTAGAAAACGAGACTTAAGTATGTACTCTGAGGAAAAAGTTGTAAATTTTGAATCTATTCTTGTTGATTTACAACTTTCACAACGTCTCCAAAATCATTTTTTTCCATTAGGGTGGTCCCAAATTTTTTTTTGTTACAACAGCTTTTGAGTTGTAGGCCAAGGCAAGCAAGATAGTTTACTGTGCCAAAGCAAGGTAGTGTACCGTGCCAAAGCAAGGTAGTGTACCGTGCCAAAGCAAGACAGCGAACCGTGTCAAAGCAAGAGTTTACTGTGCCAAAGCAAGGTAGTGAACCGTGCCAAAGCAAGATAGTAAACCATGCCAAAGCAAGGTGGTGTACCGTGCCAAAGCAAGTCAGCAAACTGTGCCAAAGCAAGACAGCGAACCGTGCCAAAGCAAAATAGTAAACCATGCCAAAGCAAGGTGGTGAACCGTGCCAAAGCAATATAGTGTACCGTGCCAAAGCAAGATAAACGATGCCAAAGCAAGGTAGTGTACTGTGCCAAAGCAAGGTGGTGTACCGTGCCAAAGCAAGATAGTAAACTGTGATAAAGCAAGGTAGTGTACCGTGCCACAGCAAGATAATAAACCGTGCCAAAGCAAGGTAGTGTACCGTGCCAAAGCAAGGTAGTGTACCGTGCCAAAGCAAGATAATAAACCGTGCCAAAGCAAGGTAGTGTACCGTGCCAAAGCAAGATAATAAACCGTGCCAAAGCAAGGTGGTGTACCGTGCCAAAGCAAGATAATAAACTGTGCCAAAGCAAGGTAGTGTACCGTGCCAAAGCAAGATAATAAACCGTGCCAAAGCAAGGTAGTGTACCGTGCCAAAGCAAGGTAGTGTACCGTGCCAAAGCAGGTGAGTGTACTGTGCTGAGGTAATAGGCACGGTTCACTACCTTGTTGGCTGGAGAGGAGCCAGTTAACTTCCTGGACATGGATCACTCTGGTATCAGTCGCTTTATCTATTTTAAGTTTTCTGTGTATGATGATGTTTGTTCCATGTTCAGTTACAGTGAAACATGTTTAATTCAACCTCAGAGATTAAAAAAAAAAAGTTTGTCTTCTTCTTAGCTTAAAATCTGTCACACTTCATATCTTTAACACAGTTTCCTCACCCCACGCCTCTGGACGGGGTGTTTCTCCTTTTATTATGAAGGTCGAAAACAGTGAGCTGTAATCTGTTCTCATTAACGGACTGACTGAACCTGAAGTGTGAACCACGCTTGTCCTCAAACCCACAACAAACCCACCAACTCTAATTAAAAACAAAGATTAGCACATGTTCCTAAAATAGCATCAGATGTTGAGCCACACTTGGACGCTTACGTAACATCTGAAGGGGTTCAGATTCATTCTCATCAAACAGATTTGATTGTTTCCTCTGCTCCTGTTTTTGTTTTGAACAATTCGAGCTTCAATCTGTGGCTCTATAAAAGATGTACGACTGTTTGGCGTAGACAAGACTTTACCCAAGTCTTTCACATTTATCAAAGTCTCAGTCGTGCGTAAGTGATGTTCAGAGTCCTTCTGTGTTTCCAGGGAAAGGAGCTGGTTTCTGGGACAGGCAGACTAACGCTGGACTCTTCTTTCAGAGAAAACAGCAGCCTGACGTTACAGCGAGCAACGATAGCCGGGGCAGCCGAGGCTGGGGCCGAGGGGGGAACATCACCCTGGCCTGAATCTGTGTTACGCTCCACTCACATTACAACAAATGTTTCGCTGTGGGCGGCCCGCTGCCATTCATTTTCTGCAGAGTACAGAGAGGGCAGCAGGAAGCACGTCAAGCTGAACGGAGGAGGCCTGCAACCAGACGCCAACCACAAATCAAAGCTGGTTTTAGGATTATAAAACCAAATAATAGTCCGTCCTAAAGCTGGAGAGGAGCTGGAGAGGAGCTGTGATAGCAGACGCAGCAGTTAGAGGGGTGTAATGGATCAGAACTGAGAGTCCTGAGACCTGGATCTTTGGTTTACCACATCAGAACCAGGAGAAAAGGTGGGGAAGAGGGCACAGCGGTGGCTGCAAGTGTTTCTGGGAATTTCAAATGAACGCTTGAAGCATGGGAAGGCGCTGACTGATGAGGTCATGTAGAAGACATCATCGAATAAAGCCCAGAAAGTACCTCAAAGAGCACCGAAATGTCAGGAGTGTTGTTGGAGAGATTGACGTCCTCGGCGGTGTCAGGGAGGATATGCCCGGTCTCAGATGGTGACCTCAGTAAACACTCCACTCTTCCCTGCCTCATCTCCCCTGCAGCAGTCACTACGCCTGAGCCAGAGCCTCCGCCGTGGAGCATGAGCGAGAAAAAACAGAAAAGCCTCAGACCACAGCAGGAAAACAACGGCTAAACCCCGTTCTCTCAGACCGAGCGGTGCTCAATTGCACGCTACACCACCAAACGGCCAAACCGTGGTCAACCACGCTGCCCTTCAAACGGAGAGCGCCGGCTCCCCGAAAAAACACAGCCTCCGCCAAACGAGGTGAAAGACGTGAGACCTGAAAACACGCATGACCGCCTCTGATGAAACACAGGGTAATTGCACAACACTAAATCGACCAATAACACTGCGCTGCCAGCAGAAACAGAGCTGAAAGGACAGCTGAAGTCACGTATTGTGTTATCTCAGAGAGTCAAACAGCCCGGCCGGGGACTTACGGGACGTCAGTGTTTCCAGTACGTGGAGGAAACGGGAAACGCCGTTAGCGCTGTGTGAGATGATTTATTGTGGAGAGCAGAGTCAATAAGCGAAGGCCAAACAATATAATCCCATCACAGCGCCTCGCAGGTTAAGGTGCACAATTACAACAAAAGCATCTGATTCAGAAAGACCCACACTCTGAGTCTTACTCACAGATGATCTCTGGTCTCTTAGCTTTAACCTTTATCCAGGTTAAAGGTGATCATCTATTGTTTTTATGATGTTTTAAGGTGAAAATGTTGGATGTAAGAGCTAAATTGTGGGACAGTACTCCCAAAGTCAAAGTCACGCGAGATTTCAGCAAGATTTACACAAGATTTGCTCAATTTGTGACATCACCAAGCAACAGCTTCTGTTCCGAGGTGTGAAAACTGCAGTTCCTCAGGTGTCCACTAGAGGCTGGCTCCGGAAGTAACAGAAACCACATCCACACCCATTCAAAAACAACACACAGAAGTTTAGAGTTTAGTTTTCAGTGTCAACAAATTCATCAGCAGAGGACAGGTTGTCTTACTGCCCTCTACTGGTCTGGCACTGTGTTGCACTTACCTTTATTTTTTTTTCTCCATATGTCATTAGTCTGTTTTGCATTATCAACCCAGATCTTTCATGGGTCGCAGGAACAATTCACTTCCTGGACTTTCTGTTTGGAAAGCTCCTCAAAGTTGACTGCCGACGATTGGCTTAAAAAGTCTGCTTTATAATCAGATCAGTGATGTCACTGAGACTATGTTAATGAATTATACAGTCTGTGGACATCTTCAGTCGTTCCCTGGTGGTCATGTTGGGCTTAACTCCTGGTCTGGATCCTCTAATTAGGCCCGTTTGTTGTTGTAGTCAAGCTACATAAAATCTGGTTTGGACACAGTTTGTTTTATTTTGAAAGCTACTGAGAGTGTGCGCAACTTCCTGTCCGTCTCGATGTGCTTTTCTTGTAAACTGACGCATCACTGCCTCAGCATTTAGCAAACATAAGAGGCTTGTATTGTATTATATCTAGTTTGGAGCGTAGGCTGGAAAAAAAATGGTCGTCATCTTGCTCGGCTTGAAGTGAGATCACCACAAAAACTGCTCCCCCTGGTGGCTGCCTGCAGTATAGGTCAAAAAAAAAAAATCCATCTCCCCAGTCATTCCAGATGGGCTGTGGTCAAACTTTAAAAAAATATTACACCTGGTAGAAATGTTTCTCATGTCTGATTGTTGTGGTGATTTGAAGATATCATTTGGCTGCTTATATTCAAGTCCTCTTTTTTCTGAAAAGTTTCATTTTCTTGAGTTATTAGATGTTAAAAACAAGGTTTTATATCATGTTTAACGCTAATTTACAGCTGCCATTCTTGTTATTATTCCAGTATATACGTATCAGTGTATTTGGGCCATAAAAAGAACAAATTTGTCATATTTGAGAAATGGCAACAGTGGAGGAGGCTCATAGAATGCCATGTTCCTGGAATCTTTGGGACACAAAATTCACTACACTTTTAAAAAGTACTTGAAATAAACAAAATTAGCCGTTAGCTTATTTTCTATTAGTGGCAGCTCTGATTTAAACTGATAATGTTAGCTATTGGGGCGCTGGTATGTTGTAGCGGTTTAGGTCATGCTCCCAAAAGCAGAAAAACTCCCAGAAATGAAGTTGCTGTTTTTTAAAAAGTTATATCTTTCAGTAAAAAAAAATGTTAGCTTAGATTAAAAATTGATGGATGAAATAGTTAGCGATGAATAATGAAGGAAATATAGGATGCTAACGGTCAAACACCAGGGCTAACAGCTATGCTAGGAAGATTAGAGTTTAAGCCTTGCAGAAAAACATCAGAAATAGCTTGATATCAGATTTTATTGTCATATTAAACATTTCATATCTCATATTTTTTAAATAACACCCAGATTGGAGTGTTTTCTTTAAGCACATGTGGATGTCCGTCGGTTGACATTGACCAAAGAGGACATGGGCTGATTCGATGGAGTTAAATAAGGTCGAATTAAAAGATTTGGTGGGAACATGTATGTCATGTCTCTGCTTTAATTTCTCTCCCTTACACAACATGAGGATTGGAGGGGGGGCAGATTATCATGGGAACAGGACGAAACGCTTCAGACCGTATACATAATGCAGCAGCAGGTGTGTGCTGTCCCGAGTTCATCTGTGAACTCAGTCAACCCCAAATCCCCTCAGCATCCTGCAGTGTGGCCTCATGATCTCTAGGTGGCAGATTTCCCCACAGGCTCCCCTCTCCTCTCCTCTCTTCTTCTTCTGCACTGATACTACGAGCTGATTTAGTCTACAGAAAACCAATGTAAACTCCCCGAAGGGCGTGGAGTCTGGCTCCCCACCTTGATGCTGCAGCGTCAGGTTGCACGCTGGCTTCAGCCGAGTTCCCACAACTGCAGGGGACAGTGATGACAAAGCTAAGCAAACTTATAGTAGAGGAAGAGCTGCCAAGCCTAACAGAGTGATGGAGAGGTCATGAGAGCATGCATGCAGGCGTACACCTCCCTCCCTCCCTCCTCCTCCTCCCTCCTCTCATATCGAGGCTCGGTTTGTGTGGGCTGACTGGAAGGTCCTCTCCCGTTAACTTGATCTATCCCTTGTTCCGCCTCTGTCTTCCTCCCGCGTCCCATATTTTCTCAACATGACAGAATTTAAATCTTTCAGCAGATGGAGCACACTGCTGTTTTCTCTGGCCGGTCAGCAGAGGAAGGGGAAGGGGAGAGTGGACGGGTGAGAAAGGGGGAGACTGGGTCGGCCTGATGTGGCGAAACGAGGCTCTGAGCTGGACAAGACGACCACCGAGACGTGTCGGTCAGAGTGTTTCAAAATGACCAGCAGAGCAGCTGCAGGTCTGAGATTACCGGAGACGGATTAGGAAGGATAATAAACCAGATTAATTACATTTTACCTGCTTGTTCATTGATTTACATCCTGTTCTTAGTTTTTGGCTTTGTAGAAATCAAGAGAAACGAAACCAACTTAAGCTGTTTCCAACAAGTGGTCCGGTTCGGATCAGTACAGTTATCAATATCAATCCCCTCATCAATTCCTGTTGAGAATTAATTAATAAGCTTTACAGGTTTTCTGTGTCAACAACATTTAATTGAGTTTATACTGTAAGTGAATAAAATGTAATTGGTCCCTGAGTTTGGATATTTCTGGACATAATTAAACAGAAACAGGTCAAAATTTCACACAATGTGACGTTGATGCACTGTGTTGTAATATATTAATAATTCAAGTAGGCCATCTAGTGTCTCAAAGTGGTTATAGCAATGGTTTAAGTTGTTTGGAAGCTCTCCGTCAGCCATGAGCCTTTCATTAGCCTGTTAGCTTTTAGCATTTGAAATTCTCAGTATTTTTTACAAAGAGTTGATGTGATATGTTTCTGTAATGAAAGTTGAAATTCTATTCTGATGTATGCTAACTGCTAGCATATCAATGCAGTTTCCCATATACGTTAGCATCAAGCTTGCGCTACTGAATATGAATCTCCTGAGAGAGAGTGATGTACATTTCTTTATGAAGTCAGTTCTTCAGTAAAACTTCAAGCAGAAAATCCTGAATCAGAGTTTTCTTCTTCGTTAGCTAACTGCTAAGCTAAGATAGCTGCAGCAGACTAGTCGACGTAAGGCACAATGTAAAGAATTGATAAGGGAATCGTTAAGCACAAAGGCTAACGATATCGATGGACTGAAACATTTCTTATCGATTCTCAACAGGAACCGGTTTTTGATTCCCATCCCTATACCCCGCTAATAAATCCAACGAAGAAGAAAAATGTAGCACGGTAAACCAAAAGCAACGATGCAAGACATGCAGCAATTTGTCTTCTTTGTGATTGGCAGCCACTGTCGCACAAGAAGTGACGGTTCTTTCAACCAATCAACGGACTGCAGTGTTTCTGCTGGATGTTGCACAAGGAAGGGTTGCGGAAGGTATAGAGAAATGCAGAGGCGGAAAAACACCAAAACAGCAGAAAGAGACTATGAGCCCAGAACGTCAACATTTTGAGTAATTCTCACTCTTGCTTGTCTTTCATTTGCAATTTTATACAGTCGCCTTTTGTTGTTGAAGCAGTTTTGAGGTAAAGTGGTTGGCAAAACCTAACTGTCAAAAATACAAAGCAGAAAACGCTGTCTTTGATTTTTTTTTCCAGTATATATGTTTCCGACAAAGATTACTCCCAACCATCGGCAGATTGGAAAAAAAACTTTTACTTCAACTGTTGAAGAATCAAAATAACGTGAAGTTTTTATGAACGTTTGCTCTTTTAACAGAAAAGAAACCAGATCCTGTTCGTGTCCGAGGAGATCCGTCTCTTTCCTGTAGAGCCAGGTGTCCCACATGTGACCCTGACTACTGACACACTTTTTCCTCCTCCAGCTCTAATTGAAAAGAAAAATTTGGGGACCCTGCTCTCCATCCCCCTCCGAGCGGAAAATCTCCGCAGCTAATTGAATTTCCATATTTGACCAATTAGCTCGAAAAGCCGAGGAGCTGCTCCGTGCTTACGCAGAGTCACACCGGAGCATGTTGTGTTTAGCATCGAGTTTCACTGTGGAAACACGGTCAGGACTTTCTGCACCATTAACAGAGAACAGGACTGAAAATCAGAAGCTGGGAAAACACACACACACACACACACTCAAACACACACACACACATATGGAAATAAATACGGTTTGGACCTGCAAGTGTGGTCATCGCTGACGGATGCAATTTGTTTCCCCTCTGTGGGCTCGAACACCAAATGGTTAATGTAGCTGGTGTGGCCCTCCATCACCTAGGCAACGGAGCAAACATCAACATGTAAACAAAAACAGCCGACACGTGAGCTTTCAAAGAGCATCTCCAGGAAACTTGGTCAGGCTGTTCCTGTTTCTCCGAGCACCAAACGTCAGCGCTAAGCGGAGAGAGCCTGACGTGCTCAGCTCGGCCGATGTGCTCCAGATGTTTCTCTACCTTGACTTCATGCCGATCCTGCAGATCAGAAGTCAGCAGGCGTAGCTTTCTGTCAGCTGCAGCGGTGCAGAATCTGCAGAGGGAGAGAAAGGGAGGATGTGAAAATAAACAAAGGAGAGAACATCAAAACAGAGTCAGACTTTACAGACACAATGACAGACGACATCTCTTTCTGCACACACGCCTGCGGCCGCCGAGACTGACACCTCCGCATGAGAGCGCCGGTGTGTGTGGTAGAAACTTGGACGGCGATCAGTGCAGGCGCTGCCAGGGAGATTCTAATTGCACGTAAGATAAACAGGGAGAAAAACAAGAGTCCTCACGCCATTTGTGCAGAGGACTTTCCCTCTAATCAGCCGCGGTGCCTGCAATTATTCACACAATTACTCCACCTCACTTATGACAAGAAAAACACACACGGATCAGCAGAGTCAACAGACAGACGCTCACACACTTGGCATGATGTCACTACAAACAGCCTCACCGTGCTGCAGGGTTTCACCGTTTCACTGGATTAGATTATATCAGGAGAGCAGCTCCAAGCCCACAAACTCTGGATTAAAGCAGGAACACACTTCCATACACACTTCTTTCCTTTCCTTTCCTCCTTAAATCTTCACTCCTCTCCTTTTCTTCCATCTCAACTTTTTGTCTCCTTTCTTATCACATCTCAACTTGTTTTCTTTCCTTTCCTTTCATCCCCACTTGTCTCCTTTCCTCTCTGTCCAACCACCTCCAAATGTCTCCTTTCCTCTACTTCAATCTCCACTTGTCTCCTTTTTTTCTTCCCTTATCATCTCCCTCCTTCACATGCCTCCTTTCCTTTCTTCTCCTTCTATCTCCTCTTGTCTCCTCGCCTCATTTCAATTTTTAATACTTTACTTTCTTCCCCACTTATCTCCTCTTCTCATCTCCTTCCTTCCCTTCTTCCCTTCCCTCTGCTTCCTTTTCCTACCTTTGACCCCACTTGTCTACTTCCCTTTCCTTAAATTTCAACTTGTCTCCTTTTCTCTCCATCCTACAATCTCTACTTGTCTCCCATCTCTCCTTCAATCTTAACTTGTCTCCTCTACTCTCTGTCTTTCCACTTGTCTTCTTTCCTCTTTATTCTTCTAATCTCCCTCCTTCACATGTCTCCTTTCCCTTTCCCTCATCCATCTCCACTTGTCTCCTCCCCTCCCTTCTATCCTGAATTCTTTCCTTTACTTTCTTTCATCCCGACTTGTCTCCTCTCATCTTCATCCTTCCCTTCTTTCCTTCCCTCTGATTTCTTTTCCTACCTTTCACCCCCACTTATCTACGTTCCTTTCCTTAAATCTCAACTCATCTCCTTTCTTCTCCATCCTTCAATTTTAACTTGTCTCCTTTCCTTTTCTACTCTCCTTCCTTAACTTATCTCCTTTGCTCTCCTTCCTTCCATCCTGAATTCTTTTCTTTCCTTTCCTCCATCCTCACTTGTCTCCTCTTATCTCCTTTCTTCACTTTTATCCTTTCCTCCATCTCCATACCTTCTACTTCTGTTTCTCTCCTTCCCTTGTGTCCTTCCATCTTCACTCCTTCCTAAGGCTCTCTTTTCCATCCTTCTAGCCCACATGCCTCCTTTCCTCTGCATCCTACAATCTCCAATTATCTCCTTTTCTTTTTCAATCCCAATTTCTATCATTTCTTTTCCTCTCACCACAACTTGTCTCCTTCCCTCTCCTTCAACCTCAACTTGTCTCCTTTATGCTCCATCTTTCACTTGTCTCCTTGCTTTCCTCTCCTTCCATCTCTTCTTGTCTCCTCTCCTTCCTTCCATCCTGAATTCCTGTCTTTCCTTTCTTCCATCCTCACTTGTCTCCTTCCATCTCCCTTCTTCACTTTTATCCTTTCCTCCATCTCCACTCCTTCTACTTCTGTTTCTCTCCTTCCCTTACGTCCTTCCATCTTCACCCCTTCCAAAGGCTCTTTTTTGCATCCTTCTACCCCACTTGACTCCTTTCCTCTCCATCCTACAATCTCCACTTATCTCCTTTCCTCTTCCATTCTGAATTCTTTCCTTTCCTTTCCTTTCCTTTCCTTTCCTCTCATCTCCCTCCTTTACTTCTTTCCTTTTCTCTGCTTCCTTCCATCCCCACTTCTCACCTTTTCCTCCCTTCCATCTCCTCTTGTCTTCTTTCATCTTCCCTTCTTCAAATTTTTCCCTTCCTCCATCTTCACTTCTTCCATCTCTACTTCTCTCCTTTTCCCTTGCGTCCTTCCATCTGCTCTACTTTCCAAGCCTCTTTTCTCCAGCCTTGCATCCTTCCTTCTCTCCTTGTCCTTCCATTCCTCTTAATCTTTTCACTCTAACTCTCCTTCCCTTTTTTCCTTTTTACTTCCCTCCTTTCCTTTCCTCTCACTGTTCTGCTCTCTTGTCATCTTCGCTCCTCTCCTTTTCTTCCCTTTCCCTTTCCTTAAGGTTCCTGTCTCCTTCTGCCCTTCTCTTGTCTCCTTCCCTCTCTTCCTCTGTCTCTCAGTGGGCCCCTGCTCCGGGTGAAGCCTGTGAGAAAGTTGTACTTTTCCTGGAAGGCACGGCTGTGTGCAGATCTCAGGGAGGGATGGAACCTGAGTGGGCAGTCATCAGCGCAATAACATGCGCGCACGTCACGGGGCTGGCTCGAGGGCCCAGCGGCGTCGACCACAGAGGGCCGGGAATTATCGCTGCCTTTCCTTTTCAATTACAGAAAGCTTAAACACCTCCTGAGGGAGCGCCCAGCCTTCCCAAGCAGCGCTCCAATTAAGAGGAAACTCTCGCTTTCG
The DNA here is from genome assembly GCF_033239565.1 of Halichoeres trimaculatus. Taxonomy (NCBI): domain Eukaryota; kingdom Metazoa; phylum Chordata; class Actinopteri; order Labriformes; family Labridae; genus Halichoeres; species Halichoeres trimaculatus. Next base: position 3,250,059 of record NW_027437199.1, on the reverse strand, counting down.
AACAATCTACGGCTCAGATACCTCCCTCCTGTCCGGGGGCCACCTGAAACAACTTGGCGGACGTTCAGGGCGGCTGCAGAGTGACAGTGAGGAGAGGCTCGTCCTGACTCGAGGAGAGCATCCTGTTGTGTTTTCACACAAACACACACACACACACACACAGCGGATGTCAGGTGTCTGAAGTGGGAGAGAAGCACGGCCTCTTTTTCCTCCTCAGCCTGATGAGCTCTTACGTAACAAAGAGGAACCACTGAAGCTGCAGACGTCCCCACACACAGCCTGTTTTTATAAAAAGGTCATTACTCAAACTGATTAATGACTGAGCGAATATGTCAGCACGTTTCATCCGACAGACGGACGGAGAGGCTGCTGCAGAGAGGTGTCAATCAAACACAAGTTTCCCAGCTCCTGAAGAGCTGCAGAGCCAGACAACGAAAGCTCTCATGTGAAGAACACGTCACTGACATTTAGTTTAATAAAAGCATCTGCATTTAGGAGCTGGATGGTATTTCAAAAGCGCTGAAAACAAGAGCTTTAACGGGAGATGAGAGCAGCAGAGGTCTTTTAAGAGTCGTCAGCTGAACAGGGTGACATTTGAGGGCTGAGTTACAGCTCGTGTTGATATTTTGGAGCAGGAAGTGTTGGAAGAATGATAGGCAACATGTTCCCTTACAGTCTGCAACAGTCTCTTAGTTTTCCTCAAATGAGCTGAAGGTTACTTTGCAGATTTGCACCAAGAAAGAAAAACACAAGATTCTTACTGAATTTTCCATAAACGAATGAGCCGTACCTTATGGTAGGTATCCTATCCAACCTCGACTCCGGACTCCAGGCGAGAGCATCAACACGCAGCTCATGATGAAAAGCTCGAAGGACGTTGAATTCAACCCCCTCTATCTCCTTATCCTCCTCCTTTTTGAGAAAAAAACAAAAACAGGCGTGAATGTACCAAGTGTAAGTGGGAGTGAAACTGGACGAGTGAAGCTGCTTCACTTACCTGGAAAAGACAGGTGCCAACGACTACATACTGGTCCCCACCGTAGGCCAGCAGAGAGGCAGGAGTGCCGGAGCTGAAAGGACTGAACTCGACCACCTGAACGTAGCTCTCACATGGCACTGTGTACGTGGGACTGCGGCTCGAGTCCTCCTGCATGGTTGTGGGGATCCTGAAAAACAAAAGATCAACATCTGCTCTGTGGATCACAGCACAATGTGGCATTGACATAACTATTTAAATTCAGTCATACTAGATGAAAATGATTTAAACTAAGTGGCATCACCTGTTAAAACATAATCATATCTCTTTAAATCTGAAGATCAAATTTATGCAATTGATTTAAAATACAATAACATAGTTTTTGCTTTATGTTTATCAGACTGTTCTCTTCCATCAAACCAAACCTCATTCAAATATTTGCGTATTTTGGTAACATATTCAACCACAAATGCAGGAATAGACATTAAAGCAAAAATAAGGAGTTTTTATCAAACCATGTTGGTCTCTTATTAATTCGGCAGATATCAAAACAAACAGAGAAGTGATTTATTTGTGATATCTTCAACCAAATGATGACACTGTTCATAAGTAACTAGGGTAATTTAGTAGTTGAGATGATAATTGTATGATGAATTATTAAATAATTAAGTATATACAGCAGCCGAATTTAGCACAACTGTGTCCTAAATAGTTTAATATATCTTACATTTCCATTCGTGCACAGTAAGGCGACACAATAACTAAACAGAAAAGTAAGCACTCCTTAACAAGTTACAGTACCGCTACTTTCGATGGTTTATGTCTTATCGCGTTATTTTACGTGACCTAACGGTGCAGCCAGGGTTCATATGTGCATGTTAATAACATGTCTCACACAATTATGATGATTCACCAAAAAAAAGAGCGAATACGTGACCGCTACATGGCTCTAAGTCCAGCAAACAGTTAGCAAACTGTTAGCAAAACAAAGCTCACATTGCCTGTATTCACACCTGAACGTTTTTATTGATAATATAATCATTACCTGTTCGTTATAGAAGCTTAATCCAATTCTAAATACAGTAATACCTCTTTAAAATCTCTCACTCCTCTGTTAAATATGAGTATGAATCAAATCCTGCGCGCTTTACATGTGTTGTCAAACTACTTCCGAGTGCGGCTCGGACTGTACCATTAAGGAGAAAAGAGAAGGGGGGTTCACGGAATACAAATTCAACCGTCCGATCCTTACCAGCTATTCATCGGTAAATATTCAGCCTTAAAGCTTTATTATATGCTTAAAATGTGTATACAGTTTTGTATTGTAAAACAATTCAGTTAAAAATGCAAGAAAAATACTTTCTTTACTTGATTCCTCCGCCGTTGGTGTCAGACACACCTGATTGGTCGAGAGCTGCAGACGTCATCGGTGATTTTAAATTTGAAAGCAGCTGCTTTGAGTTGTGTATGTGAACACGGAGGCGAAAAGCTGCTGAAACGGAGGTTTGTTTTGTTAAATTATGACTTTTCTTGATCTAAATGAGTTTTTTACGTTAAAATGTGTGGTACATATAGATTTAGTTGATATAAAATCACATTGTTGTTGTATATTTCTGGGATAGATAGTGAGGTTTCTTGGAACCATTGTAGACCTAGCTTAGGGACCCCTTTAAATCAATAAAGTAGAATGATTTAATTCAATTTTCAACTTTTTTTCAGTGTGTTTTTGAGCTTTATGACAATTTAAAGCTTCATTATTTTCTTTAAACATGATTTATTTAACATTATGCCATAGAGAAACCTAAGGAAACCATTTTAGCAACTCTGTCTTTGTCAACAAAGGAGTAAGATACATTTTTACCAGTGCTCTGCTTTCGTTTCCCTTCTGTTTCAGGTGACAATGGAGGCTTTAAGTGACCATCTGAAGGTGATGGTTAAAGTTTTCAGGAGAGAGTGCCACAGGGTTCTGGACTCTGAGAGGACCACCATCCATGGGGCTGATGGCATGTTGATGATGCTGCAGCTAGCCATAGCTGAGGTTAGCAAGAAGGTAATGATTCAATCCTTTCATTCAAACAGGATCTATGGCAAAAGCTTTCAAAAATGCAAACTAACACTTCATTTATACTCAAGATCCCACACGTGTGTTAAGGATGCTTGTTTTTAACATTTATATTCAAGGTTGTAATCATAATAATGACAGGTTTTATTTAAAGGGGCCTTGTAAAACTCTCAAAGTCTCTTTACAATTGCAATACTGATTTAACAGACCCAAAAACAGAGTACGTATTATGCACAAAAGCAAAACAGTTAAAAGAAAGGCGCATGCTTTCATAACAAAAGTGGGCTTTTAGGCAGGATTTGATCCAGATATGTTGGGCTGCAAGGCCTCAGATCTCAAGGGGTCAAATGAGCTTAAAGGGGACATATCATGCTGATCCCTGATTCAATACTTACATATAAAATAATACATTTGAAAACAAGACCTTTCACCCCCTGAATTTTCAAAAATTGAGATATGAGATTTCGACCCTCGTGACGACACGAGGATCCTTTCTTTTAATTTGAGTAAACTGATAAAGCAGCTCCTCCTCTGTGATGTCAGTTAGTCACACAACCGCCACGGAGGGATACACCCACCAAGAGCCGAGTATAAACATATAAACTATACATGTTACAGTACTGGTTTGACTCACCACACTGAAGCGTCCTGAGATGATCTGTGTCCAGGTGGATTTTCTTCCTCCTGAGCTGCAGAACCGTCCAGGTCTGACTCGGGGTCCAATACAAAAGGACGTATCTTACACTCTGCCATTTTATTAGTGCTATCAATGCCTTACGGTGAAGTTTTGGCAAACAGCAAACTCGCTCGGTCTGCTCCATTCAATGTGACGATTTTGTAAATACTGCCACGCTGCAAAAACCGCCCCCTGGCTCTACCCCCTCCGCCCCTCTGATAGAACTGACCAATCAGAGCACAAAGGGCTGTGACGTTGCGAGGTCACTGGAGGTCATTCTCCAAACGGAGCGTTTCAACCAGATCTTCAGAATGGCCTAAACTGAGGATATTGAGAACGGTATTGTGGGGAAATGAAGGAACTAAATGACTTGTACTGAGGGCAGAAATGCTTTACAGGCATCCTAGTCTGGCATAGTGAAAAGGAGAAACAAGCATGTTATGTCCCCTTTAAGGTGCAGTTGTAGAGTTGAAGGGGAAGATATGAGAGTACAAGTAAGTGTGTAGGGATGACAGAGAGGAGGAGAGAGGCTGTGAAGAGTCCCAAGTCCAGCTTTGGGAAGGGGCTCTGCTTGTGATCCTGAATCTGAATTCTTGATGTTTACAGAGAAGTTTGTGGAAAAATCCAGGAACAGAGTTCAAACAATCGATTCTGGAGGTTCGGGTTAGTGGAAAAGTGGAAATATGCAGGTTGGGTTTGACGCCAGGCCTCAGGATAAGGTTGCACTGTAGAATATGACTTCAAACCTTCCTGGATTATTATTTCCTGATCATTTAGAGCTGATTCTGACTAAATCTGCACCTCAACCTGTTTTTTTTTCCTTGAATTATTTTGGAAAAGCGAGACAGAAAGTGAAACTTCTTCAAGTATTCACTTTTCTTCCTGTGAGTCATTCAGGAGCTGAAAAACAAACGCGTGCGCTCCCAGCTCACATCATCACGGCCTGACTCTATTGAACCATCAGGCCGGCTGTCATCACGTCTTTAGCTGATGACATTACCACAGGTTTCCGCCTGAGACGCTCATGGCCCACTGTTGAACTGTGGGAGAAGGTCTTTGTGAGCTGATTGGTTCCAGGCGGTGAGTAATTGGGTCTGCTGCTCTCACTGTTTTCTCTCTTCCTGTGACAGCACGGCGGAGAGTTCAAAGTGCCTCTGAGTGATGTCCTGATGGCCTGGAAACACTTACTGTTAGACAAACTTCACCTGCCACCCCCCGACTTTGCGCGCTTGGAGAACTATGATCTCATCCGGGAGGCTTACGAATCCTTCCTGAAACGCTCCAACACGGTGGACCTGCTCGATATCTTCTCCATGTACAAACAGCTGAGGCTGGTGGACCTGGATCCAGATGAGCCTGTGAGCGCGGTGAGCTCCATCGTGCTCCATCAGATTGGCTACTGAGTCATAGATCAATTGATTTATTCCCTAAATTGCTTTTTTATCCTCTCACCAAAAAGATCCAGATGTTTGACTTCTTATCTGGCAACACGGAGGTCCAAGAGCGGCCAGACTCTTCAGTCCCGTCAACACCGTCCAGTCAGAGCAGGCGCTGCAGCGCTCAGGTAGGCCCAGTGCTGCTTTTATTCAACAATAAAAGGTGCAACTCCATCATAAACAACATAAAACCGCTCCCTCCACTCTGCCCTCTGCCCTCACAAATATTTTATTCCCAGGAAAACGAAACACTTTCCCTCCCTCTGGCGTTTGTCCACACATTTGCCTCCCCGGTCTTCACTTAATTTCTGTCTGGACTCCATCCTGCTCTCTGACAGGAACTCTATATCATATCGCTCAGATTTAAGAGTGCAATGTGAATTCAATTACCAGGCACATGTTTAAAACACAACATAAAGTGCGGCTGGAGAAGAGCTTCTGTAACGGAGCCTCTTCCCCTCCTCTCTTCTCCGTCACTTGTGAATTTATGAGTTTCTTCGGCGGAGGCTCGCTGCAGCACGACCAGCTCCAGTGATGTAATTTCTGGAGTTTAATACGAGCTGTCAGCTGCTGATTTTAGTGGGGTTGTAAAGAGCTGTTGTCCCCTTTGCTAGTTTATAAACACAACCTGGACTGGACTGGAGTCCAACTCTGCTAAAGGGATAGTTTCACATTTTAGTGATGCAGACATTGGCTTTCTAATGGGAAACTGGACTAAGAAACTCACCTTTAAACCCTGGATTAGCACAAAAACAAGAAAGGGGATTAAAAAGCTGACTGACCCTGTATAGAAATAATGAAATCCACTTAAAACCGACCTTTAAGTGTAAACATGTAGTTTAGTTTAGAGCAGGGGTCTGCAACCTTTACTTTTATAGGAGCCATTTTACCTCAGGTCAAATGAATTAAAGTCATTCCAGGGCCATAAAATCAACTTTATCTTCACTTTAAAGACAAAAAAGTAAATAAAAATTCTATACATATGAAAATCAAGTGAACAATAATCTAACCAAGAAGTTTTTCATTTAAAAAAAAAAAGCAAAAATTTGAAAATGATGCAAAAACAAATTAAGAATTTCAAAATAAACAAAAAAATTTTAAAAAAATTGAAATGACAAAAAATGTAAAGTATTGAAAAATAACAAAAAATTTCAAAACAAAAACCTTGTAAAAAAATTGGAAATTTAATCAATTTGCAAAATTTTCAAAAATTGAATTTTTGGGATTTTAAAAATTTCAAAAAGTTTTTGAAATATTTAAGTTTTAAAATGTAAAAAAAAAAATAAAAAAAAAATATGGAAATCTAATACATTTGCAAAATTTTCAAAAGTTTAATTCTTGGAATTTTATTTTTATTTTTTTTAATTTTTTAAAATGTCAAAAATGTGCAGTTTTTTTTAAATCTAAAAAGACATTGAATTTTAATTTTGCAAAATATACAAACATTTTTGAAATTTTAAATATTTAAAAAAAAAATGAAATTTAACAAATTTGGAAAAAATGAAAAAATTGGAACTGTTTTTAAAAAATGCAAAAAATTTTAAATACATTTGAAATTTCAAAAATTAAAAAAAAAATAAAAACTGTTAAAAAATTTTAAAATCTCAAAACTTTGAAATCTGTCTTGAATTTGATAACATCTATTATTTATAATGCTCAACTCATAATTAGTTTTGTTATCTTGAACTGTTAACCTTACCAGATTCTTGACCTAAAAAGTCCAAAATTGAACCTTAATTCTTCAAGTCTGGCTCGAATCTAATGTGACCCCTTGTTAGCCAATGAAGTACCAAACTTTCTCAAAGATGGATATTTGCTGATCATTTAGTGCTGACAAAATTTTCTCCCTGAGCTGAAATAAGTCAGAAAGTAAAATTTCTTCACTTTGCTTCCTGTGAGCCTGAAGCTCAAAGTCTGACGTTGTGATTTTCTCCAGGTTAAAGCCGCAGTGAGGAGAGTTTTCTGCTCCTATCTGAGCCTCCTCGTCAACTCAAAGGACGACATGTCTCTGGCTCTGACCCTCGACGTCCCCAGCCGCGCTCTCGGACGACAAGCGTTCACCGACCTGAAACACGCTGCACAGGACAAAAACATGTCTCTGTTCCTGGTAAGACAAAACACAAACACACAGAACGTCACGAGAAAAACAGAATCACCAGCTAACAGGTTTGAATCGTGCTTCTTCGCAGGCTGTGACGTCGTTCGTGAGGGCCATCCAGCTCGGGGGGAGGGGCTACGCTCCGGCTGAGTCTGACCCGCTCAGGAAACACGTCAAAGGCCTGTCCGAGTTCGTCACGTTCCTGGACAACCTGGAGGAAATCCTGGGAGAGGTTCCCGACCCAAGGTACGAACATCAGTTTGATGTTTTGTTTTTTGTTTCTTGCTGAAGTTTTTTTTCTAGTCAGCAAATTTTTTCAGACTTTGTGCAGAAGCTGATCCTGAGCTCTGTTAAAAGCTGTGTTTGCTTTCCTTACGTCTGATCCTCCTGAAGGTGTGTGAATTCAGAGAAATCATCCTGAGCTGATTAGAGTTCACAGATTCTAAGAAGTGAGTGTGAGATTTTCTCGGTTTCCTCTCCCGTGGGGTCGATTTATCCCTCCTAACTTCATTAAACTCTGGCGCTGAGATGCTTATGTAGCTGCTCTGAATATTCACAGGCCTGTTGGACACCTGTGCACCTGTGCCCATAAATCCACCTGTCCCCCTGCAGGGTCTAATCTTATCCCTAAATCCTGGTAATGACTCCCGTCTCGGCCTCTCACGATAACATTTGGATTGCTAAAGCATGTTCATCTCTGCCGGGATCAAAGCTTTTCTTCTGTTGAGTAACGTTCGAGCTCGTACTTTGATGAATTATCGTCAAACCTGGGATCATTCCTGAAATCATTGCCCATCATTTTGATGTGGGAGCAGCTGGCAGCACTACAGAAGAGGTTATCAGAGATGATTTAGCGGCTCCATCTTGTGCAGGGGCCGAGCTCGGAGGTGAACTGCTGTGACGTGAGCTCCTCTCAGACCACATGAGGGTGTTTGTGTAGTAGTGGACTCGGAGACGTATGAGAGCGCTGGCGATCCGGGCCAACACGAGTCTTTCAACAGGCCGAGGCTCTGCGCTCTCGGTGGAGTACTGTGTTTCCTCAGACAAACACCTTCTGTGGAGAGTTCAGGGCCTTTGTTCACCCAACATCTGTTTTCCCAAATGATTCAGTTACTGAGGCGGGTCAGAGCCGGACCACCCCTCTGCACCTTACCCTCTCTGTCTCTGAGTTCCTCACAGCGGTTTCACTTTAAGAATCAGCATCAGAAATGTCTCTGATGGAGCTGAAAGCTTCAATCTAACCTCAGAGTTAAATGTGCGCACGTTAGCAGCTCAAAGAAAGAGCAAACACTTTCAGAAAGTCAAAGCTGCGGCCTCCAAGTGTCTGAATTTTACTGATACTTGATTCAACATTTCATCCAGGCTTTAAAATGAGAAAATCAGCACCAATACAGGTTATTACTAAATGCTACAGCTTCGCTTCCTGATTGGGTCGAGCAGGACAAGACTGATTTACTTTTTAACACTCTGAGCATTTCCAAACAGCAGGGGGCAGTGTATCACAAATGCACTTCTACCAAAGTATCAAACCAGAGTAGAAGAAGTTGTTTACAACATTTTTTTTGCCAGTTTCCCTTTTCTGCTTCAGTATGGTAAATGCACAGGAATGTCCTGCTTTGAAGAGACTGCGCGATGGGGCGAGGCTGCTAAAATCACGACAACAGACAAAGCTGCATGGACCTTACAGACGTGTCACACGTAAACCAAGCTTAACTGTCAATCAGAAAACTGACACTAGAGAAAAAAAGAGATAGTTGAGAAAGTGATACTATCCAAGCTAAAGGCTAAAACACAAGCACAAGACTGAAGCACTAAAGAAAGGCTAAAACACGGGCTTAAGGCTAAACATGAGCTAAAGGCTAAGAGGGGAGCCAAAGGCTAAAACAAGAGCTTAAGGCTGAAACAGGAGCTCAAGACTTAAACATGAGCTTAAGGCTAAAACACAAGCTAAGGGCTGAAAAAAACAAAAAAAGGGCTGAAACATGAAATACATAATAGGATAGGCTAAACATGAGCTAAAAAACAAAGGCTGAAAGATGAGTCTAAGGCTAAAACAAGGGCTAAAGGCTTAACATGAGCTCAAGGCCATGCTCACACACAAAATAAAGTCTAAAACACAAGCTCAAGGCTGAAACATGAGCTGGAGGCTCAAACTTAAGCCAAAGGCTAAAACATGAGCTAAGGGCTGAAAAAAAGGGCTAAAACATGTAATATAGGCTAAAACGTGAGCTAAACCAAAGGCGAAAAGATGGGTCCAAGGCTAAAACGTGAGCTAAAGGCTAAAACACAAGCTCAAGGTCAAAGGCTAAAACACAAGCTAAAGGCTATAACATAAGCTAAAAGCTAAAATGCAAGCTAAAGGCTCAAAACAGGAGCTCAAGGCTGAAACACAGGTTAAACTGTTTATGATGATGTTCATTACAGCTCACATGCAGCAGTTCAGACCAATGACAGTCGACCACATCATAAATATATGCGCATTTTGTATGTGGAAGCAGTATTTACCTCTATTTATTCAGACGAGTTTACGTCTTTTATCTTTGAGTCACCTTTTAACAGGGTCACACTTTACACTGAAACACCGGTGACGTCTGCGTCTTCTTTATCCAGCCTCAGGTTACCAGGTTTGAGCATAAGAAAAAAGACTTTGAATTAGTGTGTTTGTGCTTTCTGGTGTTTTTGGAGCCAGCCTCTAGTGGACACTCGAGGAAGTGTAGTTTTTAATCAGTGTGAACTATGGGCTGTGTTATAAGGCTGTTGAACTTAATGCCAGCATCGCAACATTTACTCTGAGACTGAGATGCAGTAGATGTGATTCAGATGTTTCTGAGCTTTCCGTTTTTATAAAGTTCCTCTTCCTGTGTTTTTCCCTCAGTGTTTGTGGAGCCCGGCTGGTGACGGCCATCAGGTCCGCTCTCGTGAAGGGCCGCAGCAGCGGGGACGCAGTTCACGCCGCAGCTGAAGAGACGACAGCCGAGCTGAAGGAGAGGATCTTCCACCTCCATCAGATCCAGAAACAGAACACCAACAGCAGTGGGACGGGGATCAGCCCTGCCAGGGTAACTTAAACCTCCCCAGTCCATCTGCAGGATCCAGATCCTCATCCATCCTCTCTGACCACCTGGTTGTTGTGTTTCTGCTCCTCCCCAGCCTAAGGCGTACGCCGTTAATCACGCCACGGCATACGGAGGTCGAGACACGGTGAAGGTGCTGCTGGCGCTGCTGGATGAAGAAGCGGTGACGGCTCCGTGTCAGAATAAAGCCGAGCTGCTGTCTGAGGATCAGCCGGTCCTGAGCGGGGCCGAGGGGACCTGCTTCCTCACACTCTTCAGGTCAGCACGAATCAAGTCCACTTCCCCTCAAAGAGTGTTCAAGATTAAAGTTTGGGTTTTCAGCCAGGCCTCATATAAACCTCAGAAATCACCATGAAGCTCGTCTTTTCTTCTTTAAGGAGCTGTTTGAACTTTCCCGTTAGCATAAATAGTTGAGGAGATGCGTTAATTTAAAGAGCACATGTACCACAAGTCTCCTTTGGTTTTGTGAGTCTTAAATATATATTTTTCAAAATAAAAGCTCAAGAAATGAGGTTTTAAATGCACATTATTTTGCCCAGGTCAGGGGTCTGTAACCTTTACTTTCACAGGAGCCATTTATCCTCAGCTCACCTGGATTAAAGTCATTCAGGAGCCACAAAATCTACTTTACTGTAACAATAAAGACAAAAAGTAGATAAAGTTATAAACGTAGCAAAAATCTAGTGAATAATTATCTAACTAAACATTTTTTTATTTATAAAATTATACAAGTGATTTCTTGTTTTTTATTTTTTAAACAATTGCTTAAAAAAAAAATTGTAATGTCATAAATATCAGAAATTTGCATAATAAATGACAAATCAAAAAATATTTTAAAAAATGTTAAATGATTTTTGAAAAATGAAAATTCTAAAAATGTTGAACTTTCAAAAATTACAAAAATTATCATTTTCAAAAAATTGCAAACATTCCTTTACTATTTAAATTTTAAAGATAAGGTGAAATGTCATTAATTTGCCAAAAAATAGGAAGAAAAATAAAATTTACTAACTTACATTTACATTTTTTTTTTAATCGCAATGAAAAAAAAAAGAAATTTAAATGATTCACAAAATATGCAGAAATTTAAAAAAATGCAAAAAAACTGTATAAACAATTGCTTTTTCAAAAAATTTGCAAACATTCAATGTCATTTATAAAATAAATTTGCATAATAAATCACATATCAAGTAGTTGCAAATGTTTTTCAGTAAGTTGAAAAAAATATTTAAAAATTGCTAAATGATCTTAAAAAAATAACAATTAGAAAAATGTGCAAAACTTCTAAAAATGATTAAAATTCAAAAATTTGCCAGAATGACATAAATCTGCAAAAAAGTTACAAAAAATTATCATTTAAAAAAATTGCAAACATTCCTCATTTTTTTTTTATTTTAAAATATGCTAAAATGTCATACATTTGCAAAAAAAAATAACAATAAAAAATGAAATTTGCTCATTTACATTGAAAAATGAAAAATTTTCCATAAATTGAAATTTAATATGAATGAAATTTAAATAATTTGCAGAGATTATAAAAAAAAAAATGAAAAGTGTAAAATCTTTAAAAAAAATTTACAGAAAAAATGTAGAAAAAAATATATTAAAAAAATTAGCAAACACTTCAAAAATATTTTCAAAAATTAAAAAAAAAATGGAAAACTTTATTTAGTTCAACAAAATGTCAACCCATGATAGTATTTAGTGTCAGTGTCTTCCAACGTCAATACCCTCTGTAAGAAAAGTAACAATTCTTTATTTCAATTTATATTTTTTAAACTACAAGGAGTCACTGTAAAAGAGTCAAAGAGCCACAGGTTGAAGACCCTTGGCCTCGGTGGACCAGATGTGGTTGTGCGCTGTAAAAAGTGATGCTGCCCCAGAGAGGCCTTAAAGTGATACTAATCCTGTGCAAATTCAACAGAAGTCATTTACCAAGACTAGATCATAGTGGATCTCGAACTTCGTCACAGTTTAACCGACCCCAGACCCCATTCCAAAGACTGCTGAGACCTAGTTTGAGGGTCCTGGTCTGACAGGACTTTTGGTTTGTTATTTCCATGACCCCTGGATCCAGGCAGTGGGAAATCCCCTCAACGTGAGACTCTACAACTCTCCCCTGAAACCGTACGGAGGAAAATCCTCCCACACCACACTGGAACCATTTCTCCGGTCAAACATCTGAAACAAAAATAAAAACATAAAAAAACGTCTGGATGTGGTGGAGGGGCTTACAGTACGCCTGAGGAGGAAAACACGGAGCGGCGGATAAATAACACGACGGCTCAGTGACGTGTCGGGAAGATGGAGCCTCTTGTGACTGTCTCTCTGTGTTTCTGCCCCTCAGATCTCCAGAAGTGGCCTCTGGATGTTCTCCAGAACCTCTAAAGACCCGAGTCCAGAGCCGACTAGACCTGCTCAAACCCAAGGTAACGCTGGGCCCCCACACCCCAGCCCTTCAGATTGAATCAGATACACAAACAGAGAGAATAATGTCTTTACATCCTGTAATTTCTCCTCGGTATTATGTTATTTATTTTCTTAGCTGAAGCGCACATCTTAACCGACTTCCACCGTCACCGTTTGCACAGCTGCGTTTCAGCTCTGCGTGTTGGTCTGAGTCAATCCGCGGCATTAAACGGCTCATTCGAGGGGGATTCAAACCATTAACCAATCCAGACCATGAGTTATTCTATTGTCGGAGGCCGAGCCGGGCTCCGTGTGCTTACACTGCACAATAAAAACATACAGCAGATCAGGTCTCACTTCCTTCCTTCCTGTGAGCTCGGCTCGTTGCTTCTCACCTGATGTTTTCTGAGCGCGGCGTGAGAAAAACTCTCAGACAGCATTACACAACCTCTGCTCTTAGGTTCTTTAAAATACTTACCCTGAGGAGTGTTGGAGCTTTCTGCAGTGCTTTTATACCCTTAGATAATAATCTAAACTAATGTGACGACACATTCATTGTAGGTTATAGTCCCAAAAGTAGCTGCACCACACACTGAGTCCACCAGGGGAGCTGATGAGTCCGTTTATACTGGGGAAAAAAAAAGTTCTGTTTCTGCTAAACTGATAAAAATCTTTGGAAAGTGGACTCTATAAATATGGAGACGTTTCTCTACTGTACAAAAAATATCTGCGTCTTGTGTTGGTAGTTTTTGTTTCCCTTCACTGTTCCTCTGCCAGTCTGGTTCCCACAGCGATGCAAGAGCCTCATTGGTCCACAGAGCTGTCGATCAAAGTGTTGCGACACCTTTTTTTAAACATCACGTAACTTGATAAAAATACATTTTATTGGGACAGAACTTCAAAATATGATAAGAGCTGACAGTGCTGGGAGAAAATATGTATATTAGAATTTATTTGACATGTTTTGTAGTGTGAAATTAAAGGGATAGTTCGCCCTTTTTCGTTGTGGTTGTATGGGCTTTTTGTCAGGCCCCGTTTGCAGGACAACGTTTCATCTGAAAATGCTGAAACGCAGTGAAAAAAAATCTGCGCTTAAAAAGTAAAGTCGAGGGACTGAAAACACTGTAGTAATCATGCTACGCTCATAGTCAATGCTATAACTGTCTTGTCCAGAAGCAGCTTTTTGGTAGATCTCCATGGAAGTAGAGTTGGGCCGATCATCTGGTGTATTTCCACTGAAAACGCCGGCTTACTGTTTCCACGGCAATGGTGTCAGAAAAACCTCACTATGGAGGCCGTTTTCAAAAGTCTGCGTTTGCTGAAACGCGGTTTCAGTGTAAACACGAGGCTGAAATGCTACAAAACTTTTGCATTTCACCCTAAAACCGTTGTCTTGTAAGCAGCTCCTCAATCTCTTGAAACTTCGCCCACTTTTCGTTCCTAGACAGGACAAGTGAGAAACATTAGACTTGTGTTTTGTTTGTTTTTTAAATGTAGCGGTATGAGGAATCTGTGAATATGAAGTGTATCACCAACATGGGATCCTGGTTAGTTCAGACACTTTCTTAAAAAATTACACAGAAACCACAGCCACAATTAACTGTGCTGCATGATTCAGCTCATTTCGACTCTTCTGTTGATTTCTTGACAAAGGAGCGGAGCTGAACAGGATCCCCCATGAACAAAATATTTACTCCTCACAGGAATTTCACTAGATAACATTGAATTTGTGGGTTTTGAGGTCCATACCCCAACCTGCCAGCAGAGGGAGTGCTAAATTGTTTGGCTTCGCTTTTGAGGAGCTGTCATATCATCCGTCTTTTTGAAAGAAAACTTATGGTGTCACACATGGCCAACCATGGCCTAAATTTACATTTTCAACCTCATAATATTACAATTCTATTTTTTAAGAATTTATTCTTATAATTTTCATCTTCTTTCTTCTTAGATTATATTTTATCTACTATTTTTCCTATTAATTTCTTTTACTTTCTTTTCTATTATTCTGTTCTGTCTCGCCTAGGCTGCCAATACTCAAGGCTAAAAAATAAAATTAGGTGGAGTAAGTCCTCCTTGCCAGTAGTTGGCGCTGCATTGCTGCTGCTTTTATGAAAAAAATACTAAAACTCTGAAATATCATAGATTTATTTTGCTTATTTGTTAATTTATTAAAAACGAATTGTGTTTTTTTTTTTTTTTTTTGGACTAAATAGCAGAGTGACAGTTTGTCTTTGTTCAAAATGATCTGTTACTGTTAATTAAAATTTTATCTGGTTAATCACCTTAAAAGATGAGACTTGAGTCTTAAAGTTGTCATATTTAAAAAAGAAAAAACTTCTTAAAGTATCGAGCTCAAACTTTGATTCCAGCTCTTTACACTTTTAAATTTGTGTCATTTCACAAAAACATCTTGATCCACATGAGAGTTTTTCCTCCATCCCTCTCCTGCCCCTCTGCTCCAGACCTGCTGAGTCACCCAGACCCGTCAGGCGACAGGTCCAGGTTTAGACCCGAGCCTACAGCAGGTCTGATATGAAGCCGTGCAGCAGCCCCGCTGTGTGAACTCGCTGTGTGCTAAACACATCCAGAGAAATGGCTCCTTTATTTGATTGAGCTAGCAGATGTCATTTCAGCTCCCCACACTCTGGCTGCCTTCCTGTTTGAGTGCGCTGTAATGGTCCCTGGGCAGCTCACCGCTTCCTGAACTCGGCGAGCGGAAGCTTTCTGCATCAATTTCACTTTGAAGATGCCATATCAGTCGCGTAATTCGACTAGCAAGGGAAACTTGAAAGGTTATTGTTTCCTGTTGTCTGCTGAATGACTTTATCCGCCGCCCGTCCAGCGGTTTCATCATGCACTGACGTCAACGAGATGGACAGATTTAGTTTCTGCTTTTGGGACGTTTCCAAATCGCTTTCTCAGAGCTGCAGCTGATCAAAACACAGACGGCGCTCTGCGTCCGCTCTTCCTGTGGCGGTTTCTGCTCTCGGTGACGGCGGTGTCGCTGCACCTGTTCTCACCTCGATCACCTGCGTGTGAGAACGTACGTCAAACTGTTGCAGGGATTTTTTGCACCTGTTTTTTGAAGCACTCTGAGGAATTTGTGGGTCAGGTGTCAGCCGGGGCGCAGAGGTTACTTCAGGACATCCGTGTTCCCACAGCAGGGGGCCACGTCGGGCTCCCACCTGTTGTAATTGGATTAGATGTTCTCCGTCAGTCACAGTTTGGCCGTGTTCACTCTTGCGTCCCCTCCCATTGTTTCAGGGCGCTCCAGATATGTTTGATTAGCATGCGGCCGGGCATGCAGCGTACATTTTTAGCCCACTTATTGAAGTGTTGCTATGTGCTCTGATAAGAAGTTCCTTTGAACAGCACAAAGGCTTTGATCCCTTTGTGCTCTGCGGACCCACCCAGCTTTGCTCGCCGTACGTTTTCCCTCACATTTCTCCTCCCCGCCGTGGCCCACTGGCCTGGAGGGTGAAATCCTTGGATTGTGATAATCCCGAGCAGACGTAGATCAAACGGTAGATAAAAAGCTGTGGATCTGCTCGCCTCAGGGCCGGGATTGTGGTCTCTATCACTCACGTTGTTGTAACCAAAGAAGCTGTCTGTCAGGATTGTTGAAGAGCTGCTGCTGCCATTTTCCAGGTCCACTGATGGATTTACCTTCTTTTAAAGATGACACTGATCTTCATCAGGCTTTGAATTTTTAAAAGGGGAAAGACTGGGATGTTTTCTTTGCTTCATTATTTACTGAAATCAGCACATAAATGAGCAACATTTTGGCATCAGAGGCACAGAAATCTTCCTGGTAGCTCGCTGTTACCAAAGCGTAGCCAGACTCTGACCAAGATGTCAAACAAAGACACAAAAAAGTCTCAGTACATTCAGTTTATTACAGGAGAAGAAGGCAGCTTAACACCCTTTAAATCTCTTTTTCCAATGAGCATTTCCCTCTGTTCAAAAAGAGCACTCACACCAAACAATTTCTGTTTCACCCCTAAATCCAGTCAACTTCATTGGTTTGAAAGCTTCGAACCAACGTTATGAGAATTGTTAAGTTGCTCATGCACAAAGTAACGTAACGTGGTACTGAAGTTAATTATTAAAGAGGATCTAAAGTAACAATGCTAGATGTTCAGACTGAGCATGTGCAGATCACTAGCACGAGATTGTTGCCAAAGATCGTCTTTCCAAGATCGTCTTCCGAGATTGTCTCCTTGAGATCGTCTTCTCAAGATAGTTTCCGGGACTGTTTCCCGAGATCCTCTAACCAAGATCATCTTTCCGATATTGTCTTCCCAAGATCGTCTCGCCGATATTTGCTTCCCAAGATCGTCTTTCCGAGATCGCCTTTCAGAGATTGTCAATCCACAAATGTCTTACCAAGATCGTCTTTCCGGGATTGTCTTCCCTTGATCGTCTTTCCGAGATCGTCTTCCCGAGATTATCTTTCCCAGATCATCTTTTGGGGACTGCTTCCCGAGATCCTCTAACCAAGATCATCTTTCCAATATTGTCTTCCCAAGATCGTCTCGCCGATATTTGCTTCCCAAGATCATCTTTCCAAGATCGTCTTTCAGAGATCGTCTCACCAAGATCGTCTTTCAGAGATCGTCTCACCAAGATCGTCTTTCAGAGATCGTCTCACCAAGATTGTCTTTCAGAGATCGTCTTACCGAGAGCGTTTTTCCGAGATTGTTAATCCACACTCTGAGATCGTCTTTTCGATAGTGTTTTCCAGAGATCATCTTCCCAAGATCATCTTTCCCAGATCGTCTTACCAAGATCGTTTTACGGGACTGTTTACCGAGATCGTCTTACCAAGATCACCTTTCCGATATTGCCTTCCCAAGATCGTCTTCTCAAGATTGTCTTCCTTAGATCATCCTTCCGAGATCGTCTTTCAGAGATTGTCAATCCACAATCGTCTTCACTGGATTTTGCTGAAATGATGTTGTTCTAACACAAGAATCGCCTAACAGGCCTCCAACACCAAGGTCAGTCCATAGCTCCATCCCCAACAGTCCAGAACTGTCCAATCAGAGGAAAGGGGGAGGGGTTTTCTTAAAGAGACAGCAGCTAAAATCATTTTCTAAATCACCAATGAGAGAAATATAGAGATTTTTTTGAGCTTCACATCATTTGTACTACAGGGGGCACCAGAGAGACAGGACAAAAACTAAAATAAACAAACTTCCTCTTTAAATAATGGTGGCAAATGGGTTCACGCTGGTGTTGTGTAGATGCTGATATTCTTTGTGTTGCTGTTCATGGTTGTGTCTTTGCATTGACTTTATTTGCACCTGGTTTGAACACTTCTAGACGAGTGCTTCGGTCCATGTTTTGGTCCATTTCCAGTACACTTAAAAAAGCACCCACATTTTAGCTTCACTTTCTCTAATTATATGCAGTAAACATGCTACTCTTGAGGGCACCGTCTCAGTTTTGCTAGAGTGGTTAGATTTCTGTGTTTCCTTGAATTCTCTTGGAATTTAGTTCAAAACTTGTTGTTTTGTGTTTCAGGCCAAAGACAAAGTGATCCGATCCCAGTTCGCGTGCACGTACAATGATGAAGAACCGCCGCTCAACAGAGTGCTGGAGTTCCCCAGCACCAGCCAGGTCCCCACCTGTGTGCACCCAGCACCAAAAACCGTCCCTCCTGTGGATGAGGAGAGCCCGTCTGACGGGGAGGAAACAACCTCAGGTACGGACTCAAACTTAAATTTAGTGAAACCAAACAGTTTCTGTGAATGTGCGTCAGTGAAACAAAGAGCTGGATTCGTGCTCCAGCCTTGACCCCTCTCAGGTCCGGGCCTGGGACCGGTGCTTATACCATTAGCCGTTAAATGAATTCCCCTTCCTATAAAACCTGCTCACATCTGTAAGCTCATGGACACACGCTCCCAGACTCTCTGCCCGTTTCCCCGTCTGTCTTTTGTTCCGTGGGAATCCAGGCTCGGCTCCATCAGGTTACATGACAGATGTTAAACTTCGACTCTACAGAATAAACACACGGCCTGCTTCAGCTAGCAGCTAACGTCAGCAATTTCGTCACAGCTGTTTTTCCTTTTTTTTCCCAACCCGCTTGTCACATTTGCTTTCGCTCTGTTTCAATCTTTCCAGACAAGCCTGCTCCTGCTGCTGAAAATAAGAAACAGAGCGGCGCACGGCGGGGAGCCGCGCTCGCGCCAAGAAGTGGAAATGCCCAAAACAGAAGCAGAGGAAGTACAGGGAAAACTGGCGCTCCGATGCAAAACAAGGGCAACAAGAGGAAGCAGGTGGATTCTGAGCAGCATGGGGGATCAGAAAATGAGCCTCCGCTGAAAAAACAGCCAGCGAGCGTCCCGGTGAAAGCACCAGGCAAGAATGTGGGCAAGACCTTGAGTAAGAAGAAGCTGATCGCCGGGCAGGGAACGCTCACCAGCTTCTTCAGAGTTTAATCATCACTTAGCCTGTTTTCATTTCATTACAACGGACAGAATTTCTGTGAAAGGATGTTCATATGAAGCAGTGAAACTTTCTTAAAATCATCGTTTTCAGTTTTAGTTTACGTTATTCTGCCTGAATTATGGAGGAATTAGCGCTACGTTTCAAGAAACACTCAAAATTAAATGACTACTACCACTGTTGTTGCTTAAAGCTAGAGCTAGCATGGCAAAAGCTTAAAGTTAGCTAAAGCTGGCTAGCTTATTTTAGCTTAAAAAAGTAGATACAAATGAAACCAACTGACCAAATACTTAAAGATACAGCTACATTAGCTCATAAATTGCAGAGTAACAGCTTTAAAAAGATTGTTTTCAGACTTTATCTAGTTCCATGCTAAAGCTAAGCTAAGCCACTGCTAGTTTTAGCTTCCAAAGTGCTCATATATTTGATATTTATTTATATATGATGTTTAGCAAAGTTTGGAGAGTTGGTTTTAAGCAGAAACAGGCCAGTTGTCTCTAATTCCTGTTGTTAGCGTCAAAGCTAAGCTAGTTTTTACTGGTGTAGCTATCTATTTAACACACAGCAGCTTAGCAAGTATGTTTTATCCCTCAGAAAGACTGTAAATGTGTTTAGTTTTTACAGATGAAGTTCTTAATTCACTGATAATCCCACAAAATGTTGAATGCTAGCAGTTTTTTGTTGTTAGCATAAAAACGCTGAGTCATTCAGTCAACTAGCTGAGAGGTCATTTGGACAGAGGATGTTTAAGTTGTTTTAACTGTAATACAAATTCAGACTAACCGCTTTAAAGGTGAGAAATCACTGAGAAAAAAAAATCAATTAAGCCAAAAAATATCAAACACAGCTGAAAATAGAGTTTGAGTTGCTAAAATTAGCATAGCTAGCCCCCTAAAGCTAAACGTCTACATGCCTTTGCTGGTTCATTACTACTCTGGTGGTGATTATATGTCATCTGAGACTGTTTACATCCAGGTAGTAGAGCGTTAAAGCTTTATGACAGCAGACTAACCTGAGCTACAGCGCCATCTAGTGGACGGAGGCTGCATCACAGCTCAACAAAACGTCAAATCCTGGTTCAGACATGTAAAGTTGATTTTTGTGCACCATGTAAATATGAAACACACTTGAATTTTTAATAAACTTTATTTTGTTTTATAGATTTTTTTGTGCGCTGTTTCTTTAAATGTGAGGACATTTTATTCAGGGTGTTTAGGTTTCTTTTTTTTATTTTACAATACATTTAAAGGAGGGTGACGGCACAGGGTTTGAGGACGTTTAAACTTCCCAGCAGGGTCGGTAAACTCGGCCTACCATACAACGAAGAACTGGAAGGAGAAAAAAAAAAGAGTAAATTAGTAAGAATTGCACAATATTTACAAAGACGCTTATCTGATACTTGGGAAAATCTTTATTTGATTGGTGAAAACGGTTTTACAGGAACTTACTGTCCAGATCAGTGTTCCTTTGGTCAACTCTCAGGCTCTGCTCAGCCGGATCGTTGCTCAAGCTCTGGTCTGAGATGCTCCGGGTGAACGCCGGGTTCAACCCTCGGACGCTGTGTCCTCTCAGCTTCATGTCCTGAAACACACAGTATTGATTAGCGCGCTCGTTTAGCACAGGAGACCACACACGTTACCACGCAGCAGGATCTGGACTCTGGATCAGGAGGCACTTTAAGCACAGGTGTTGGGTTTTTATTTACCAGCGTTTCCAAGCCACAGGAACCCCAAATGGAACAAATGTGCTTCCTCGTTTTTACGGCATCACAGTGGCCCGTTTTTTCCTCCACAGCTCCAGCTCACAGATGGCTTTGTTCTCTCCGTCATGGCCGCCTGTTCCCCATTACACCGCAGAGATAACCACCGTGTTCACAACACGCCGGGGACGCAGCCGCCAGATAAACTCTTTAACACATCGCAGCCAAACGTTTGAGAGAACCCAGAAATATCATCATTCTTCCCACTGTGATTCCAATAAATCTTTACAGGCTTGTGATCGTTTGACCTTTGGAGCTGAGAGTATTTCCCGCTTTTTCCAGCGCTGCTGTAAAAGGTTTTCATAGATGTGAATGAAATATTGGTTTCACAGTGGACAGTGAGGGGGTGGCCCATTGAAAGGGGTCAAATGTTCAGTGTCAGCGGATATAATGTGCTCTTTGTTGTTGTTGAACTATGGAAAGCTGCTGAACTGTTTATAGAGAGAAATCTCACAATAAATAGTTATGATGCATGACCGGCACTGGTGGCGTCCAGCTCGAGGCCTTTCGTTTGGGTAAAAATAATCCAAACGGATGGTTTTTCTTTCCTTTTTGGATTCGTTTTCATGTTTAGAGAACAAAAAAATTGTAGGTTTGGTCACTTCATTAAAAATCAATATCTCTTTTAACAGCCAGCATGGGTCACATCAACCTGACGAGAAGACGCTGTCTGCCAGAAATAAGTTCAGAAACAACATTTCCTGACTTGAAACTTAGCAAAACATTTTGATTTCTGTGTGAGCTGCCATTTTAGAGATAAAAAATCAAAACATATTTCAGTTTGAGTGACGAAATCTCCAGATACTTACTGAGATGAAGATGATTTTTGGACTTCCATCTTCATCCTTCACCTTGTTATCCAGCACGCTCCGTCTGAACAGCACGGCATGCTCCGATATCGGTTCATTCCTCAGCAACAAACCGAGGCCGTCCTGCTCCGTGACGTTGTCTTCTCCTTTCGTCGAAGGCATCGCTGACACCGAGAGGCTGCTCAGCTCGGAGAATAGCGCCACAGCGTACAGGACAGCGCAGAGAGAGATCATTTTTGACCGTTGTCGTCTTGCAGGCTGATTGTGAAGCTCAGACGCTCTGTGTCTCTTATTTATACAGCGAGAAGACGACAAGGATTAGTAAACGTGTAACACAGAGTTCAAAGGTCGCAGCAGAAAACTGAAGAGTTCTTTCTTGTTTCTTTTGAGTCGTGAAGATTCAAAGAGGATAAAAAGGTCAAATATAAAGGGCTGTAATTTCCACAGGAGGTCAGAGGTCAGGAATTAATCAGAACGCTGAAATAAACCCAGCAGGTGACAGGACAGAGACACCTTCAGATATCAGAGAGTCATTTTCTCTGGATGGCATCAGGAGATCAGACCAGCAGAGGTCAGAGACGGCTATTGAAACATGAGCTGCTGCCGTGGCTGATGATGAAAACACAGAAATATAAGTGACATGTTGCTAAATGTGAAATTGAAGCCACGGTATAATAGTTATCCTCAAGTTAGCGCTGTTTGTAGATCAAATAAAAAGACATTAGCATAAATACACACGCTAATACAGCTCAAAGTTTAGTCATCATGTCACGATAAACTTTCATATGCTAAAGTTAGCATTTAGCTCATAACACTCCTTGATGTAGATTGGTAGAAATGCTTTGTAAAGTTCTTGTTAGCCTCGAATTTGAAGCAATATTAGCATGATGACACGCTTCAGTAGTTTAGCGAACAAGTTGACAAAACTGAAATACAAGCTAACACCATAGCTTTGCGGCTGTGTCTCACATACATGCTGTGCTGTAGGGTCACAGAGATGCTATCTGAGCAGCTCTGCTTGTTGGAAATGATAATCCAGTTAGCGTCACGCTAGCACTGTTTGTAGTTTCAATAAAAAAGACATTAATATGATTACACACTAACGAAGTTTAGCAAACATGCTAGTAAAGCTCAAAGTTTTGTCATCATGTTACGATTAACTTTCATTTGCTAGCAAGTTAGCAGTAAGCGTAAAAAGTGAAATATTTTAAATTCTTCTTAGCCTCGAATTCTCACTGTTTGTAGAAATTAGGCAACATTAGCATGATGACACGCTTCGGTAGTGAAGCTAACATGTTAACAAAGCTGAAGAATAAGCTAACACCATAGCTTTGCGGTTGTGTCTAACATACAAGCTGTGCTGTAGGGTCACAGAGTTGCAATCTGAACACCTCTGGTTGTTGGAAACAACGATCCAGTTAGCTTGAAGTTTACACTGTTTGTAGTTCAAATAAAAAGACATTAGCACGAATTCACACTAAAGAAGTTAAGCTAATAACATTTTTGGGGCTTACTTGTTAGCTTTGGCTTTTTTTCTTTGTTAACTACTGTATGTAGCCTCAAGTTAGAACTGTTTGTAGCTCAAATAAAAAGACCTGAGCATAAATACACATGCTAATAAAGCTCAAAGTTTTGTCATCAAGTCACTATTAACTTTCATATGCTAGCAAGTTAGCATTAAGCTTAAAAGACTCCTTGATGTAGATTGCTAGAAATGCTTTAAGTTCTTGTTAGCCTCTAATTGTCACTGTTTATAGAAATGAGGCAATATTAGCATGATGACACGCTTCAGTAGTTAAGCTAACATGTTGACAAAACTGAAAAAATAAGATTAGCTTTGTGGTTTTGGCTAACGTACAGCACTAGACATTTGTGTTAGTGTTTAGCTTAAAGGATTGTGCTGTGCTGTAGCTCCACAAAGATGCTACCTAGCCATCCCTGGTTGTTAGAAATGACAACCCAGTTAGCTTCAAGTTAGCACTATTTGTAGTTACAATAAAAAGTAATTAGCATGAGTACACACTCAAGTAGTTTAGCTGATAATATTTTTGAAGCTTACTTGTTAGCTTTGGCTTGTCTTCAACGTTAACTACTATATGTTGATGTTAGCATTTAATGTTAAGTACTAAGAGCAGTTCAGCTAATGTGTTTATGAAGCTATCACATTAGCTCTGCCACTACCATATGCTTATGTAAGCATTTAGCTTAAAGCCCTTTTCACACCAACAGCGACACAAATAACAAGCAAGAAATTGGGCAAAATTTTGTGATGTCATATTCAATCTCCAAGCGATGTCTTTGTAATTGTTGTCTTTGTAGTTTTTATGTCATTTTCGAATGTTTTGGTATGTGACCTGTCAACAACTAGCGTTTTGATTGGTTGGATGTGCACTCATTGAAAGCAGACTTTGGAAAATTGACCTCAGTTGGGAAAAATAAAAGAAAAAAGTAAACACTAGGTTCGAAAAAAAAAAAAATAGCATGCAAAATATTTACACAAAAAATATGTTTCTGGTGTGCAAAGGGCTTAAGGCTGCACTGTAGGGTCACAAAGATGCTATCTGAACACCTCTGGTGGTTGGAAATGACAATCCAGTTAGCTTCAAGTTAGCACTTTTTGTAGTTCAAATAAATAAATTAGCATGAGTGCAAACTCAAGTAATTTAACTAAGCTTTTCTTCAACGTTAACTACTGTGTGTTGATGTTAGCATTTAATGTTAAGTTCCACAAGCAGTTTTGCTAATATGTTTATGAAGCTACCACATTAGCTCTGCCACTACCATATGCTCATGTAAGCATTTAGCTGAAAGCCCTTTGCGCACCAACGGCAATGCAAACAAGTAGCACGAAAATTGCGGAAAAACTGAAGGCATCATATTGAATCTCAGCGAGCGTTTTGATTGGTCGGATGTGTACTTGTTGCAAGTGAAACTTGGGAAAAATCGACCTCAATCCGAAAAAATAAAAAGCCGCAGTTTTGCTTAGGGAAAGAAAACGGTAAAAACTAGGTTCGAAAAAAAAATTAGCATGCAAAATATTGGCACAAAAAAGCTTCAAAAAGATGCTAGCTAAACACATTGAATTGTTAGAAATGCTGTCAACACAAGTTAACATCAAATTAGCATAGTTTGTAGCAACGTTAGCATGATAAGATGCTACAGTAGTTTAGCCAACATGTTGATGAAGGTCATGTTTAAGCTTACACGCTAGCTTTGCTGTTGTGTCTACCATACACTACCATAGGCTGATGTTAGCATTTAGCTTAAGGGATTCTGTGCTTTAGTTTGAAAAGGATGTTAGCTCATCTTAGCTTAATTCTTAGCATTTATGGTACAGATCTGAGCGCAGTATCAAACTTCTCTGACTCTTGAGAAGAAAGCACACACACCACGGGGAAACCTGATCCTCCTCATCTCTGTGATGGAGCCTGAGGGCCGTTTGATGGACCAGTACTCGCGCCGCGGCGGCGCTCATCAGCTGATATTAAAGGGTGGAGGCCTCCGTGTTGACACAGCTCCTCGCAGGCCTCTTCTCGGCTCAGACGGCTTACCTTATTAACATCACAGGAGCCTCGGGGCAGGCGATGGAGCGCCGGGACATGAATAATAGCTATTGAACTCAGCTGAAGTGATTTTACTTGGAGCGCTCGGCCTTTATTTTGTAAGTATTATTGTTGGAGGCCGGAGACTTCTACTGAAGGACTGAACTCGTCCGCAGGGGCTCGGCCGTTCCAGCAGAAGCACAACTGAACTCGTGAGCTTTGTGCTCTGTTGTTGTAACCTTCCTCTCCTCCTGATAATCTCCCCCTCCCTGCTCCTCGTACTCCTCCTGATACGCTCTGTATTAATGTGCTGTTACCGACAGCAGACACCCTGCAAATCAACGCCACCGGTCAGCTTTCTTGGCGCTCCGGCTGAGAAGATTCAGCGTCCTCTTGAGCTGCGCTGAAGGTCTTAATCCAGTGGCTGTGATTTTTCCCTGCTGTGAATTTCGAAGAAATCATTACCATAATTTTCTAACAAAGAGCATTAGCAGAAGAAGCTAAGGGGCCAATAATCTTATGAGGAACAGATGTGATGAATATTATTTACTAAATCTTTGTTTCCACGATGCATTTCATCAAACTCGCCTGTTCAACTACTGTTTCTGTTTGTAAGTTTTTTCACTCACGAGTAGTTTCTCATCAGCTGCTTGCATCACCTGCATTTCAATCACACCGCCTACGTCTGTGCACGTACAGCCCCGGCCCTATGACATCAGCAGCAGCATTGTTTTATAATCCTCCAGGGGCCGACACATTAGTTCCTCGTCCTGTATTAACACACTGCCTTTCATCACCGACACTCGTCTTCTGAAAGGGAAAGAAAAAGCAAACAGTGTCACAGCAGACGAGGGAAAGCGGTCGGCTTCCAGGGAAATGTGGTGCACCGACGCTCCACGCGTGATGTTTGATGTTTGTGTTAGTGCCAGCGGTTGGTGTGCTGCATTCAGGTGCAGAAAAAAAAGAAAGTAAAGAGGGTTCGGGGGCACACATTTTGGGCAGGATTTTTGTTGCCCAGAGAACAGACCATGGTTTCCTGGAACAATGCAGCTGATGAGAGTCCCTCCAAGGAAAATAAGGCTCTGACATCATGGGTTCTTAAAGCGCACAGCTGAGCCAACACTCGCTCCTGCTATAATCAAGCCTCAGTGAATTTCCACTGTCGACTGACATCGAGAAACAGGGAGATTCTCCTCCAGCGCTGAACACGCTTCTCTTTTTTTCTCGCTGTAGCATGAGGCTCACCCTGCACTTGTTGGACTCAAATGTTCAGCCCCCCTGTGTGATTTCAATCAGTCAATCTTCAACACAGCTTTTCCAAACATCCTACTTTTATTTGGGATGCTCACATTATTTTACTCTGCACACAGAAACAAAGTTATTCCATAAAAACAACCAGGGTCAGAAAAGTCAGTCGTTTCTAACACATTGGTCACCTTCACTACCCTTCTTTGGTAAATCTTTCAAGCACCTAAAGATCTGATACTCTTCTTGGCATGGGTCATGGTCTTCACTTCAGTTCCCCTTAAAGATTTTCAATCAGGGCTTTGTGCAGGTAGGGGCGAGGTCACACTGGCCACCTGAACCATACTCAAGGACCATTCCCATGGCCCCATTCCCTTGTTTGTCGCTGCTACTCCAGTATGAACCAAACTTCAGCAAGATTTCCTCTTGTACATACCTCGTCATCATCATGTCCTCGTCGAGTACCCTTGTGCATGTGCATGAAGTGTACTGTGCTGAGCACACCTTTGCAAAGGGTGCCAAAGCCAAGAAGTGTACCGTGCCTGAGCATGCCTGAGCACGGTACACATCCTTTAAGGCCCATTTATACTCCGATGTTGCTGTCAATGCTCACATACTTCAGTACGTCCTTTACGTTGGCACTGCAGTTGACCAATACCTCCACCAGGGGGGGCAGCCTAAAGTCCAAAGTTTATGATGGGAGGTATCGCTAATGTACCACTTGCATAAAAGACAATAACGGAGGCAGTGGTCGTGAGACAGTTATATAGGTTGCGAAAGTTTCACCGTTGTTATTTCTTCTTCATGTCTTACTAAAGCTACGTTTTAGAATAGAATAGAATAGAATAGAATAGAAAATACTTTATTTATCCCCGAGGGGAAATTCAGGAGTCACCGCAGCATTTAAGAAAACAAAAGTAAGAAAGAGTATAGAAAGTGCAAAAAGCTCCATAAGAAGTTAGATGACGACATCCCGTCCACCACTCGTCCACCACTCTCCAGCCCAGCCAGTCTCCACCTCCACAGGGTCCAGGACTGAGCCTCCCCAGCAGTCTGTTCAGTTTCTGTCTCCTGGATCCTGTCTGCTCACAGCAGGCGAAGCTCCTCCGATGTGTCGCGGCGTCCGATGTCTGCTCCGTCAGCCACGTCCGTGAACAGCATGATGCCGCTGGATTAGCACAGCTAGCTCATCCATCCCCCAGAGCCAGATCCCACGTTCCCAACAACGATGGATGGAAGGACAGGTCCACGTCGTCACCTCCCAGCTCACATCCGAGAACCAGCACGTCGTCCTCACCTCCTCCTCCTCAGCTCGAGGGAAATCATCAAGCCCTACACTAGTTAGCATTTACATGCTACAGGCTGCTAACAGCTAATTTCGCATATAAACAATGCAGCCATGGTTACATGTAGGATCTCCAGACAAACACAGGAGAAAAGTAGTAAAAAATATCGCCAAAGCCACAAAAAGTTTGGTGTCCGTGACCGACAATGAACCATACAAAGTGATGATCCACTCCAAATACAAAGATGACGAAAAAGAGACGAAAAAATTACAAGAAACGGACAAAGACAAGAGAGCTGCAGCAACAGGCAGCTACTTGGGCAGCGCCTAGCAACCGTTTATTAGGTAGTGACAGCAACAGTGCCCCCATGTTTTTCAGTGGTACTGCTCCATTTGGTACGTTTCCTTAAGCTTAATAGAAAAGTGCAGAAATACAAATGAAATGAATACAGAGCACAGACAGAAGGCTCCATCCGTATCCGTATTCGTATCCGTACGTAACGTTGAGCATAAGCGGGCCTTTAGGGTTCAAGTATCTTTGGGCATCGTACACTTCCTTGGTCAGTGTGACCGTACCCCAAGGTTCACTTTAGTTTTCTGGAGCCAGTTCGTCAACAAGAGCCAATTCCCAGGTCCAGGCTGGGCAATGAAGCATCCCCACTGTCCGGTGGGGATGCTACATTGCCGCATTTGTAGCGTTTCCACTGACTTATCCTGGGGCAGATCCCCAAATAACTGAGACGAGCCGTCCCACTTTTTGGGACCCTTTCTTATGAGTACCAGAGTGAACCAATCTGCTCTCGGAAGGAGCTCAAACACCACAGACCGTTGATTGGTCAAAAGAATCATCACGTATCAAAGAGCTACATGCCATGTCTTCCATCTGTCCTCTTCGTTTCCTGTGTCGCGTTTTTCTTCTTCGTTGGATTTATCAACGGGATAAACTGTGACGGTGTCAGGCTATTGTTTAACAGCTGCGGCTTTCAGCATCCAGCTTACACGCTGCCTACCACGAGAGGGCAGAGTTTGCTGTGTCAAACCGTGACAAACCATACTGAACCAAACCGGACTGCTTGGCAGAAATGCTAAATGTCTTCCAAAGAGTTCTGGTTTGGTCTGAAGTGACCAAAGAACTCTTTGGCTGATTCCAGTTTGTGGAGTCCGCCTTGAGATTGTCCTGAGCATCCTTCAGTTTGTTGCCTTGAAGGTGTCCTTCTCTGTCTTCAGTAGAAGTGGACTTTTTTTGGCCTGCATCTTCAACAGGTGACCATTTCTGGGACATTAGGGCTCTTGTGACGGTCTTCTTTGGCTTGTTTGATAATTCCTGACTCAGCTAAGTCCTGAACCATTAAGTTTGGTCGTCATTCTCGGCTCTCTAGACAAATCTATCTCTAGTTTTCTTTCCAGAGTCCAGTTTCAGATCTTTGACTTCCTACTCCTGATGGACTTGTTCGTTAGTGTGTGGCTCTAATGATTTCCACCTCAGCTGTATCACCACATCATGTTTTGCTGCTTGAAAAAGTGACACTAGCCAACTTTTAAATTTGTCATGAGCAGAAAACTCGGCGAGTTAGACTCCAAATTTGTGGGATTAAAAGCAACAAATGCTGAGTTGACAGCAGCAGAAGTAAAAGTGAAACCCAGCAGAATGAGCATGTGTGTGTGTGTGTGTGTGTGTGTGTGTGTGTGTGTGTGTGTGTGTGTGTGTTCTCCTGGAAACAAACCTGAATGTTTAAAGACTGATGAAGCCTTACAACCACTTTTCCTGTAAAACAACCAGAAGAATAAGTAGTAAAATTGGTGAGTGTAGTAAAACAGACCACAAGGTCATTCAAAAGACAATTGTGTGCTTAAGATGAGGAGTTGAAGAGTGTGGAGAGATTGTGTTTCAGGGCTCGCTCCAAACTCTGTGTCCTCAGATGCACTGGATCCCCGAGTGCACGCGGATCAATGGGAACGGCTTGTGTTCTTCCCAGAACCATCCTGGTTCTTGAGGTTACTCAAACATGTTTGTGCTGCACGTATGAAGCAGAAATGGGAGGTAAACAGAGCACTTTGACGGCGCTTTGATTCTACGTTAATGACTTGATGATGATGATAGCGTGCGTCAGGATTCAGCTCCTTTACTTGGCGTTTTTGTTCTGGCTTGGTCCCGGCCCAGGTTTCTCTGCACACAATTTCTCTCTGATTTATTTGAACTCTAAATCTTGCAAGCTTGCAGCCTCCAATTGGACCATTAGGGTGAGATAATTGATTCTGTATTAGTCATACAGAAGGATGAAATAACATCCAGGATGGACGGGATGACCCGGACCTCGCCGACCCCCGTCTCCGTCTCCGTCGTCTCGGCCCATTTTACCCGTGTTTCTCCGTCTCTACGTGGGCATGTGCAGAAAAAGTGCTGACGCTGAGTGAGTGAGGGATCTGCGCTGTCACTGCGAGCATCCTCCAAAGAGCTGAACATGCAGCTCTGGTCTTCAGGGAGCACCACACCCTGCTCTGCTTGCTTTGGCAGACCCCGACGCCTCCTGGAAGTATCACTTTGACATTCAGCTCAGTTTCATGCACAGAGCTTGCAGCGTCATCTGTAGCTGAAATAACACCAAAGATTCAAGCATGCTTTGGACGTAAATCTTACTTTGGTGATTACTTCTTGTTCCTGCATCCTCTGAGCTCCTCATAAAAGCTGTATGGGGGACATGTTGCGTAATCTGATGGAGGTTTTATGAGTGCATGAAAAACTCTGCAGACGTCTCTGTGATGTTGACAAGTGGTTTATTCAGCAGGAATGGTGAACAATTTGTCATTGTAATTTTTTTCTACAGAAGGCAATCGAGCACCATAAATAACAGCGCTGTAATCAAACAGTTTATTGGACAGTGAGCTTCAGGAATTTGAGCCGTGAACGTCGTTTAAACTCCCACATTTTTTAAGCTTTATTCATGATTTCACACAGGTGACACAGAAATGTTAGACTGCTTCATCGTCACATGATTGGCTCCAAATTCGCCACTCGCCGAGCTGGATTCATCCCCGGTAATCGACGACAGAGAGTGAAGGGTGAACTGTAGCTGCAGTGCAATTCAGACGAGAAATCTAGATTAACTAATGGCGTCGTTATGCTGATTAAAAAGTCTTTGGTTTGTACTTTACATCTGAAGATCTGGAAGGACTCGCTTCTTTTTTATTTCAGCCGCCAGGTCGGCTGCTCTTTTTTTTTTTTTTTATTACCAAACAGACAAAAAAGTGCATTTATTCAAATTCCCATTTTAAATCCCTAATCATAGAAAACAGCACACTTTAAATCAATCAGCGAAAATACACTTTAATTCAGAGAGCTGCTAACAAATGTTTTGATTGAATAAGTTAAACTCCTGGCTGCTCTTAAAGCCACACTCAGTAACTTTTGAACAAACCAAATTCAGGCTAAAAGTAGAAATTAAAATGATTTTGGAGTTCATTTTTACAGCCTGTTGTGTTACAGTTAAACTGTTAGCTTCTGTAAGCTAACTGTAGCTAGTTTAAGCATTTTTAGTTTGTCTTAAAATGGAAAAAAAAAGCTTTACTTGAGTCTTAAAAAGAGTTATATACGATTAATTTCAGGCTACTTCATTATTCATTTCAAATATAAAGATTTAGACGGATTACCATTAGCATAGCCTAGCATAGAAACTATGAAAACAGCTAGCTAGGCTCTCAAAATAAGTTTAAAGTCTTACAGACTATTAATTTGGCTAATTACATTCAATGTCTCATAGCATAAGTGGCTACAATCGTTAGCTTCATCGTGTAGCATCGGTAGCGGCTAATGCATGGATTGGAGTTTAGGATTGTTGAACATACTTTGACTCAAGTTGAAGCTCAAATTAGCTTTATGTGTAAGAGTTAAGGCTGTAGTAGCTAAAAAAGAAAAAGGAAAAAAATGCAGTACCTTGTGTGTCCACTAGAGGCTGGTTTGAAATTTATTTTTACAGCTTGATAGTACCTTATACTTTGAGTTAAGCTTGTTAAATTTGAAAAAAATTAAAATTAAAATTAAAAGCTTCTAACTGAAGAATAAAAGCAAAAGTGATGATGTACTTGCAAATTTAAGCACTTTTAGTTTGTCTTAAAATAAGAATAAAAAGCTTTACTTAAATCTTAAAAAGAGTTATATGGGATTAATTTCAGGCTACTTAAATTTTTACGTTGAATATAAAGATTTAGACAGATCATCATTAGCATAGCCTGAAGCATGAAGACTGAGAAAACAGCTAGCTAGGCCCTTTACCCAACACGTCTCTCTAATTCGATCAAAACAAGAAAAAGAGTTTAGGATTGTTTAACAAACTTTGACCCTCAAGTTAGCTTCATGTGTAAAAGTTAAGGCTGTAGTAGCTAGCAACAAGCTAATGTAAAAGTGTAGAGCTAAAAAAAAAAAAAAAAAAAACACAGTACCTTGTGTGTCCACTAGAGGCTGGTTTGAAATATATGTTTACAGCTTGGTACAAAAAACTGTCAAGTTTGATAAGATTTGCAAGAAGTTTGAAGTTTTGCAAGAAAATTTCCCCAAATTTGGATTTTGTCAATAACTTGTGGAAATTTTCCAGCTAATTAAATAAATAATTTTAAAAGCTTCTAACTGAAGAATTAAAGCAGAAATGATGGGGTATGTTAAAGTGTAGAGCCAAAAAAAAAAAAAAAAAATGCAGTTCCTTGTGTGTCCACTGGAGGCTTGTTTGAAATTTATGTTTACAGCTTGGTACAATTTTTTTTTTTTTTAAGTTTGTTTAGTTTTAAGTTTATATTACAATTTTGTTGTTGTCAGATGTTAGAGCTTCAAGTTTTGAATTAAATTTCCCCAAATTTTGATTTGTCTGATGGAAATTTTCTTACTAATTATCCCCCTTGTGCCTCGTACATTAAGTGAAGCTTGTTCAATTTAAGAAAAAAAAAAAATCAAAGCTTGTGACTGGAGAATAAAAGCAGAAGTGATGATGTATGTTTTAGGCTTATATCCTGTAATCCTCATTTTTGGCCACAGAGGGCGCTGTTGAACAAAAGTTACAGAGTCTGGCTTTAAGAGTTTATATAATCAACACATTGGCTTTTTTTTTCTTCTTCTTTGTGAAGTGCATGTACACACACATCTCAGGACAGACAAAAGCACACCATTAATTTGAACAACCTCAGTACAATTGGAAGAATCACAGTTCACAGTACTTTTGTCAAGTTATTTGGCATAAGGGATCATTTTTGAGAAAATAATTCAAAAACAGTAGAAAAAATAGCATTTTGCCTTCTTGGGACCACAACATTGTAATTTCTTCTTTGTCTTTTTTTTTTAATCTCCATGCATTCACAGATTTCACACAGATACATTTACTCGCTTACACGACTACCGTATTGAAACAGCTTACAAATAAAAACACTATTAAAACGGTGGCCACAAGGCTGTGCAAAAGGGAAGACCTCCTCTGACGTTAGCCCTGCCATCTGTCTGTCTTAGCCATCTCTTTGCAAGTAACAAACTACAAAATAGCACCATTATACAGTGGATAGGATTCTTAATACAGTTCTGTTATATGAAACCATCATGTACAATGAATGATAGTAATGCATAGGTTAACATAAATGGGAGTACTGTTTGATTATACACAGGCGGAGGAGGCAGAGCCAGAGATGTTTGGGTGGTGTTGTGTGACATGGAGTTACTGTAAATCCACACAGAGGAGGGCACAAACCGTTATGACTGTCTGCTGGTCTCCACGCACGGATTTCTCAGAACTGGCTTTTTATGAAACGTGTGTGTTTGTGTGTGCTTGACCTTTGCTCACAGTTACACAACTCTCATTTACACTGACGGTGCTTTAGATGTGTGTGTGTGTGTGTGTGTTCTGTATCACATCTGCTGGAGGACTCGTCATTTTGGATTTGCAATATTTACCCAATCATGTGATGTCTGTTTGACTTTGGAGTCAGACTCCGGGCTGCGACCGGGGGGAGCGATGCGTTTCTGGAAACTAACTCCGACACGGTTTGGTCGATAAGCTTCGAAATATCGGAACATTTTGCTGAACGGTTTTAACTGAGTTGAGTTTCTGTTGACTGACCTTGAACGCCGCCCTCCCCGTTGATCAGCAGCCACTGAGCTGTTTACAAAACGGATCAGATTTGGCCACGGCGGGGACATGTGAAACGGATGCAGACGACAAACATTTCGCCTGATTGTCGCTTGTTTGACTTATTCCACTGGATTTTGCCAAATGCACTTTGATTCCACTGACTGACCCATTTCTGACAAACCACACAAGCACCACACTCTAACAAGCCAGAGAAACTTTGATTCAATTTAGCTTCTGGTTATTTTCTGCTTTTGAAAACAGGGGAAAGCACGCTCATGTTTTGGTGGTACCCAGTGTTCCTAAAAAAAAATGGTGCCTGATCTGTTGTTTCAGAAGACTTTGGATCGTGGTCTCGAGACTCGCACACTTCCTGAAGCTTAGACGGGATTTGGATTGGACTCGAACCTTCAAGGTTTCCACTTGGACAGAAAAACCCTCTTTAAGTCAATGAAAAGTAGAGATTAGACTCGGGCTCAGAGTGGATAACTGATACTGAACCTCCTGGTCTTTGCCCCTTAAAGCAAACCTCGGTTTAACTCGTTGAATAATCCTCAGAAATGCACGGTGCATAGAAATAAAATACCTTGGGTAGTAGTTGTTATATGTGACTGCTCCCTACGTAGCCTTTCTTACCAAAAGAAACCACTCCAACAGATTTTTGGGGACAGAATTCACTCATTCTCAAACAAAGCCTGCTGCTCTCTGATTGGCTGAAGCCACATCCACCTTTTCCTGGAGCCAGAGGATGCTGCAGCTCACACGTGGAGGTATTACAAGCTCTTGTTCGTGTCTCAGCAGCTAAACTAGTCTGTTACATTGCATTAACAAAGATTTCCTCCCAGTATGGAATGGTGCAGTGTACTAATAGAATTAAAGGTCCCCCATCAAAGCCTAAAACACCTCAAAGCTCTCAGGAATCGATCATTTTGAAGAGCGTTTCGGACCCTCGTTAGCCTCCTCTTTGATTTCTTTTACAGTGAACCATTCCACAGGGGTACCAGGTAAGGCCACTCCCTTCTCTCTTCCCAAGTCGATGGGCATTTGTCCATTCCTTCGCTCACTACATTCGGTAATTTCTGCCCCCTGTGTTGCCTCGACTTGAGTTTTTCGGATGCACTTCCTGCAACAGAAGAAAAAACACAGATTAGCTGCATTGCAAAGGCAAAAGTTTGACCTAAACACAGCTTGTACTTGAAAAAAGGATAAAGAAACCCAGCTTCTACTGCCTCCACTGGTAAGCTAAGTAGTTCACTACAACAGTTTGTGTTTGGTTGCAGATCTGAACATCTTTTGTATTTGTCTTGCATTTTGTTGAAGTCAAAACAAGACATTGATGTTCTTTCACTCTTTATGGGGATTTTCAGGGTACTACAGTACTGTGTAGGAATCCATGTGTTGGGATGTTCCGTTCACAGGCAACAATTAATGCTAGCTGTTCTCATTGTGAGCTGCTCTATTCCCAGAAGGCCTGTTAGTCAGAAAACTGTATAAGATCGAGTTAATATTTTTGAATCAAAATAAATTTCTGACAAACCGACCTTCTGACTAATGGGCCTTCCAACCATTGGCCCTTCTGACCAATGGGCCTTTTGACTAAGGGGTATCCTGTCTAACAGGCCTTCTGACTGCATAATGGGCCCTCTTACTAACAGTTCTTCTGACTAGTGGGTCTTCTGACAAACAGGCCTTCTGGTTAAGGGGCCTCATGACTAATGGGCCTCCTGACCAAAGGGCCATCTGACCAATAGGCCTTTTGACCAAGGGGTCTTCTGACTAATGGGTTTTCTGACCAACTGGCCTTCTGACTAACAGGCCTTCTAATCAATGGGCCCTCTAACTAACAGGCCTTCTGACTAGGGGGCCATGTGACTAATGGGTCTTCTGACCAATTGGCCTTTTTACTAAGGGGCCTTATGACTGATGGGCCTTCTGACCAAAGGGTCTTCTGAGCAATGGGCCTTTTGACTAAGGGGTCTTCTGACTAACAGGCCTTCTGAATAATAGGCCCTCTGACTAAAGGGACTTCTGACTACGGGGCCATCTGACTAATGGGCCCTCTAACGGGCCTTCTGACTAGGGGGCTGTCTGAATAATGGGTCCTCTGACCGATAGGCCTTTTGACTAAGGGACCCCTTGACTAATGGGCCTCCTGACCAAAGGGTCTTTCTGACAAATGGGTCTTCTGATAAATGGGTCTTACGACTAATGGGCCTTTGATTAAAGAACCTGCTAACCTGGGTCCTTGTGACTAACAGGCCTTCTGACTAGGGGACCTTATGACAAATGGGACTCCTGACCAAAGGGCATTTCGACTAATGGGTCTTCTGACAAGTGTGCCTCTTGACTAAAGAGCCTTTTAACTAGGATCCTTGTTACTGACGGGTCTTCTGACTAACAGGGCTTCTGAATAATGGGCCCTCTAACTAAGGGGCCTTCTGAATAGTGGGCTGTCTGACCAATGGGTCTTCTGACTTAGTGATTTCCGACTATTGGGTCCTATAATTGATGGGCTTTTTACTAAAGAGCCTTCTAACTAGGGTCCTTGTGACTGACAGACCTTCTGACCAGTGGGCCAGCTGATTATCTGACAAACAGGCCTTCTGACAATAAGGTGGGTTCTCATTACCGTAATTCTTTTACTATTCGGACAAGAGAAAAAAACTCAAAGTCTTGAAAGAAGAGAAGATGACCTTTGAAGAAGATGGCCTGATCGCTGACTCTTTTAAATCCAAAACAACAACAACCACAACAAAAGTCGGGTCAGCCTTTATGATAGTTGGGTGATAAAAGTAAATGCTGAAAACCAAAACTCTAGGCTTTAAAGCTATCATAGGCTACGCTACTGGCATGCTAACAGATGCGTGGTTCAACTTTTAAAAGATATATACAGACTCAACAATGAAAAAAGGGAAGATTTCAGATGCAGAATATTTCCTTTATAAACTGAGCCGAGTCGTGCGGGAGTCACTGCAGATACAGAGCTCCATCTCAGCCACCTTGCATGAGCCCGTCTGTAACGGTGAGACGGCAGAATTTCAGCACATAATGTACAGTAGCAGAGCAGAGATCCCGCCTGGGGAGCTGGAGTGCCACTGGGTCTACCACAAAAACCACTTAGTTCCTTCCCTCGCTAATGGTTTTCTTTTTTAAGAGAAGGGTAGAAAGCACGTAGTCAAATCTTAAAAGGATCACACCGTGCTGCCGCTCGCCAACGAGGGGAAGATTCACATCTCCACATTTAGACCTTTCCTTCTTTGGACTTCGAATTAAGATTTCAGATCTCAGATTATTCTAAATGAATCAACCCAGGATTAAAAATAAAAGTTGTTCTACTTTCAAACTCTTGAGGAAGTCAGTGTGGAGGTTGAATAATTTACAGAGGATTACGACATGATGGCGTGCGTACCTTGAATGTCGAATGGCTATGTCCAGCTGCAGGTCTCTGTAGGAGGAAGATAAAGTCTCTTAAATATAAAGAAGATATTAAGGCACCAAAAGAAAGCAGGTTTTAAAAGTTAGCCTACAAATCTTTGATTCTAACGAGGGTTTTAAGCTACCAATCATTCCTGATCTCTTTGTTTGGTCCACATGTTGATGGTTTTTAGTGTTTCTGTTCGATGCTGTGCTCACCTTTTTGTTTTTTGTCTTGTCTGGCTGCTGTGCTGTCCTACGCTCTGTGCCTTTGTCCCCTTTGAGCCCTGGGGTACTAACCTTGGGTGCTCTCGGCATATCTGTGTGGCGTTGTGCGCGCACAGAGCGGGCAGCCTTGCTAGGTTTGGCAGGCGCACAGTACATCTCCAGGCGCCGCAGCTCACAGCTTTGGAAGCAGCACTCGTCCACAATGCCGCGTGACCGCCGCGCATTGGGCCCGTAACCTGGTTTACCTGTGGGGAAGAACAGACAGTGGCGTTAGCGGGGTCGTTGTCAGAGTTAGGGGTTTCAAGTTTACGTGGTTTCTCGTGGACGGACAATTCCACCAGATCCATCTCTGGTTCGTCTCAGAACAAAGCTTAAAATCAACAAGTTTGAAATGAACCATCACACTGATGTCTGATCCATCATGAGAGTTGATCAACTTTCGCTCTAGTCAATGTTTTTTTGATTGACTGCATCTAACAGAAGTCTACTAGCGCTCTTTAAATTACCGTAACTCTTCCGCATCAACTTTTCTCTCATCACATTTATTTCCAAAGCTGCAATTCAAACAAAATTTCTACCAGACATTGGTATTAACTCAAATAATCCACACATGAAAAGAAATCACAACATTCAGGTCCATAAATAATGATTATGGTGAATTAAGTACGATAACACAGGAAAAAAGTATTGAACACACCATGGAAAGGCTGTATACTTTGGACAGGAAATGCACCATACCACCTGAAATCTGTCAGTAATTATTACTTCAACTTCCAATTAGTTAATTACCAAGCAGTTAAATAGCACACACCTCATGATGGGTAAAGGCAAAGAGCTCTCTGAAGACATTCACAACCTGATTGTTGCTCAGCATCAGAATGGAACTGGTTACAGACTTATATCAAAGCACCTGAATATTCCAGTCAGCACCGTTGGGGCCATTATTCACAAGTGGAAGAAGCACCACCTTACCATCAACAGGCCACGCACAGGAGCTCCTTGAAGATTTCTGACCAGGGAGTCAGAAAGATAGTCAGAAGAGTACTCAACCAGCCAAGGACCACCCTGAAAGTGCTCCAGAAAGACTTGGAGGCAGCAGGTACAATTGTTACAGAGAAAACAATAGGCAATGCACTCGTCCATGAACGCTCAGCCCGCAAGACTCCATTCCTCAAGAAAAGGCATGTTGAAGCTGGTTTAAAGTTTGCTAAACAGCATCTTGACAAGCCTGTAGAATACTGGGAGAATGTTGTCTGGTCAGATGAGACCAAAACTGAACTTTTGGGCTGTCATACTACAGACCATGTTTGGAGGAGAAATGGCTCTGCACATCAGCCAAAAAACACTACACCAACAGTGAAGTTTGGAGGTGGAAGCATCATGGCATGGGGTTGTTTCTCATCTCATGGTGTTGGCAAACTTCATATAACTGACGGAGCAATGAATGGAGCCATGTATGGGGAAATTCTTGATCTGAATCTGCTGCCATCCACCAGGATGATGAAGATGAGACGTGGCTGGACCTTCCAGCAGGACAACCATCCAAAGCACACGGCAAAGTTGACTCTCAAATGGTTTCAAAAAAGTAAAAGAAAATGGACCTGAACGTTGTGATTTCTTTTCATGTGTGGATTATTGGAGTTAATACCAATGTCTGGTAGAAATTTTGTTTGAAAGGTGAAGAATGGCGCTGGTATGACTTTATAGTCTGTTTTGAAGCTCAGCTCTTCGATA
The DNA here is from genome assembly GCF_033239565.1 of Halichoeres trimaculatus. Classification (NCBI taxonomy): domain Eukaryota; kingdom Metazoa; phylum Chordata; class Actinopteri; order Labriformes; family Labridae; genus Halichoeres; species Halichoeres trimaculatus. The sequence goes on along the minus strand of NW_027437199.1, from coordinate 3,210,761 downwards.
CGTGATATCTGAATAGTTAAAGCTTTGTGTGGAAAGTAGGAGCTCAAACTGTCACTTAAACTCAGATTTTTTCCTCAATACTAAATATGTTTTTGCAGGATTGGATAATCTCATTTCAGTCCAACATCATTCTGAAAGTAAAAGCCCTAAAAATGGCCCCGTCACAGTTTGATTCTTTGGATATATAGGCCGTCTTAATGACATAGATTTCCTCTGTGTAAAATTTACAGTGTATCACGTTGCACGCTGCGGACCCTTCTTGGCCGAGCCGCCTCCCAGCAGAAAGAAAGGCAGCAGTCACCCAAACGTTGAGAATATCACGGTCAGCCATTTTGGCCCAGGTGTCTGAAGCCCGACGGTGCCAAACCACAAGACTTCTGGGCCAGATCAACCTGCAGGAACAGCCAGGCAGGTTTTTGAGGCTGTTCCCTTCTCCTCCCTGTCCAAATGTTCATTCACATTTTCATTTGGCGTGAGCTGGAGTGCCCTGGAGTTTCTCTCGTGTGCTGAATCATTGGCGTGATGCACCTTTAAGGCCAAAAACAAATTTCAACGTGGAGTTAAAGAGGAGGTGGGAATTCAGCCAGGGTCTGTGTTATATCACGGGATTTAAAGGTAAATCATTACTTAAAGGTGCGACACTCGGCTTCAACATGACGTCAATTCTCGCTTCCTGACCCCCCAGCGCCGCCCTCTTTAGGTGGCCCCTCGAAAATCTCCCACTCTCCTTTTACGGTTCCCTGCTCACCTTGTGCAATATAGGCCTGATGGGCTTTTCCCTGTTACCAAATAAAATAATAATAATTTAATATGGCATTTACAAGGAGGAAATGCCTTTCCCTCTCAGAGTTAATAGCTCTTGGCTCAGGAGCCTGCCAGTGCTGACAAAGTGCATTAACTCCTGCTCTCCGTCTGCCGTCTCCTGACAACGCTGCGGACAGAGAGCAGCTTTCATTCAGAAACAGAAGCATCTTTCTTCCTCTTCGGACCCCCTGCATGCAGAATGAAAGGAGATGGAGGTGTGAATGAGAGAGGAAGAGGAGGAGGAGGAGGCTTTCATGTTTCAGGTAGCATGACGCTAAAAATACACCGTGCACCTGCATTATTTAGCGGACACGAGAAGCGGATTTACCCAGATCTCAAACTGAATTAAAGATGTCGTAACTCCCCTCGGCTTTCTTTCTTTCTTTTATCCTCGCTGCTATACGAACACCTGATGTGGAGAAATTTTGGACAGAGGGATGGAGTGTGGAGCTCTGGTGCAGATTATATAACGCTCGCTGAAAGCCAAAAGAGGGGCCGTGCCTCACTCGCCTGGCCTGCTTTTCAATCCCTCCCAATAAAGCCGTACAAATTAACATCCGCTATTGTTCTGAAAATAGCTCGCAACCCTGCTGCACAAACAGCTGGAAGGGAGAGAAAAATCAGCTGGCACCGGTTGTAACATGTAGGATAATCAGCTCGGGCAGGTTGGGGAAAAACACGCATATAATAATCAGGTCTAAAAGCTTTGGGAGGTTTAAAACGCTTCAATTCCATGGATCACCGCTGTAATCCCTCATAAACAAGGAGTTGTTTCTGTGACTGTTGTTTAACAAATATGGGTAAACAACGCTTTCTGCCAGAGCTCCGTGCCTCGCAGCTCTCAGCTGTTTGAGATGGAGGCTGGAAGGAGGATGCTGATGATGAAGGTCAGATTAGAAAGCATGTGTCAGCGTTTCAGCCGGCGTGACGAGGCAGAGTGCAGTCCTCTACCGCTTATATAACAGGGAACAGCATCCAGTGTCGCTTGTTTTCAGTTGTGTATGACTCAAAATGGAAATAAAATCCTAACTGGAGAAAACAAAATGGGTACAAATGGATTTTTAAATCCAACAAGTTTGATTTAAGGCTGAAAAAGTGCTTGTTTTTTTTACAAAGTTATATTTTTTGGCTCTTTTGGGCCAGCTGCTGCAAATAGCGTTACAGCCTCCATACATGGGACGCACTACATCCATCAGACCAACTTTTCCTCTCACATAATTTAACCTGCAGCTGCAAAACCCTTTAAAGTCAAAGTATAGAGACGCAGCAAGTGAGCCCAATGTGTCCCAAATTTATTTCGATGACGTTGCAACTATTCTGAAATGATTATAGTCACTACCCAGGTGTTTATAAAGCGCTTTTGCTGTGTTGTTGATGTGCTTCTCAAAGAGCCTAATGTCCAATCTGAAAGTATGTTTGTTTTTCGGACAGTTATGGATCAAATGGGAAACAACAGTCTAGGATAAGTTGTTGCTAGGCTCCACCCTGTTGGTTGTGGCTGCCTGTCTTTTTCGTCATCTTTGCGTTTTGAGCAGCTCATTTGATGGCCATGGACACCAAACTGTTTTTTGTCTTCAGTGATATCCTACGTGTAACCATGGCTGCATTGTTTACATGTGAACTCAGCTGTTAGAAGCCTGTAACATGTCAATGCTAACTGGTGCTAAGCCCGATGTTTCCCCACAAGGTGAGGAGAAGGAGGTGAGGACGACGTGCTGATTCTCAGGTGTGAGCTAACAAGTGACGACATGGACCTGTCCTTCCATCCATCGTTATTGGGAACGTAAGATCTACGCTGATAAGTTTGACAAGCTAGCCATGTTAACTTAGCAACAGAGGGAATACCAGAAGGTTGAGTAGCATCATGCTATTCACAGAGCTAACACCGGACACCAGACAGTTTTCTTAATTGCTGCTGTGACTCCTCCTGAGTTTCCCCCCAGGGTTAAATAATGTTTTGTTTTTTTTCTATTTCTATTCTATTCTAAAAACCATGTGCTCTTCCCGTTCTTAAGGCCACTACTTCTGTTTACCTGAAGCGCCCCCTGTGGTGATTTTGCAGAGGACAAATCCAAAAACAAAACAGGTCAAATGGCACATACAAACAGTCTTGATGGTGTTTGTTCGTTTCGGGGTTTTGTGTCCAATAGTTTGACAAGACTGAGGCCATGTCCACATGTAGCCGGGTATCTTTAAAAACGAACCAACTGATGTAAAACGGCCGAAAGTTTTGGAGATTTTCAGAAACATTGAACTTGAAACGAACCTAGCCTTACCCTGTTGGTGATTGGAGGTGGTTTTATCCCAATTAGACAAAAAATACATCTACGTTAGAGCATCATCTGCATGTTTTGGTGAGCTGGTGTATCGCCTTACAGACGATGTGATGGTTTATTTTGGTAAAGTTGAACCAAGACAGTTAGAGGTGGACTTTCATAGGAAGGAGTGGGTTTTTGAAGCTGTTTGCTGACGTGAATCAAAGCGATTGGTGCCGTACCATCCTGAAAGCCTGATTACAAGAAGAAGTAATCTTTTGTCTTTCATCTGATGCCATCGAGCTCTGTATTCGACAGCGTCAGCTCATCGAACGGCTGGGAGACGAAAGCGATGGCTGGACTCTTTCATTCCACAGTGGTACAGAAAGCATCTGAGTTTTACTACTCGTCTCAGTCACGGTCGATAAAAAGCTGTGAATTCTTGGAGCCTGCGCGCCACTCTCTCTGCGAAGTGTCAGGCAGTTTAGTGCCGAGCAGGGACCACGAGGGCTGCTCCAGTACTGGAAACTATCTCTTTATCCTGGGTACCGCAGAGACTTTATGGTTCTTCAGAACTGCGCCGGATCCAAACAAGCTGCTGCTAGATATCAACGTGGTGAGAGGGTTCCCTGAAAGATTTGGGAGTGCTAACAAGTCTCAAGTTCTTTCTGAGAAGTTTTACGGCTTGGGTCAAAACTCTTAACGGAGAAGAAGCCAAAACAAACCAGAGCGAGCCACATGTACGCACGATACTACTTCACCTTTGTCTCAGAAATACAAGGAACTCTTAACGGTTTCTCCAAACATCAGCACACACAGATGACTTATGATCTGGCACTTGGAGCAGCCTGTGTTGCACAAAGAGGGGTTTCCATCTTTTCTCCTGCTGAGAAAGAAGTTTGATCCTTGGTATCTTGTGTATCCAAAGGGAAATAACTCTGAGTTGCAGCGTTGCATGACTCCCAGGTTTGATTGTTAGATAGAGCTGTTCCAACGAGACGACAGATGGTTCGGTGACATTGGCGCTACTGGCCCAGATCTGGAGAAGTTGGCTCGAAAGATGGAAGTGTTTGGCAAAACCATTTGGTGACCCATTGGGGTTTGTCGTGGTAGACTTTATGAGACTGGAAGAAGAGCTCTGAAATCCAGACTCAGCCAAACTTTTGGAAAGAGATACAATACAATACAATACAGCTTTATTTATATAGCACATTTAAAAGAACCACAGGGGTAGAGCCCGACACGATAGACCACCGACACGATAAAATATAAGATATTGAAGGCCACGGAGTGAAAGTGTGTTTTAGAAAACAGGAAGTGAGGAGGCCTGTCCGACCTTTAAAGGCAGCTCGTTCCAGAGCCTGGGGGCAGCGGCAGCGAAAGCTCTGTCACCTCTGAGTTTTAGCCGTGTCTCAGGGACCGCTAGCAGCAACTGATCAGCTGATCTTAGGGATCGAGGGACAGTAAGGCTGAAGCAAGTCAGAGAGATAAGGAGGGACACAGTCCTTGAGATACGGTGATAACGAGCCAAGGTCAACGTTGGGGAGGGAACAGCAACTTGGTCCAAACAAATTACCTTAGTCTTATTCTCATTAAGGCCGTATTCAGACCTGGACTGTTTGGTCCACTTTAAATGGACCACGCTGGTGCGGACTTTCCATGCAGGTGTGAATAGACACAAACGAACCCTGGTGCGGACCAAACAACCGGACCCAGACCCACTTTTTGAGGTGGTCTCGGTCCGCTTCCAAACAAACTCTGGTGCGGTTCGTGGTTCTCCGGTGCAGGTCTGAATACAAACCAAGGTCCATCTGAACTAACTACAGGATACATGCTCCTTTTGGGCCTATAAAGCCACCGTAACCTAACCGTCTTTGGTTCATACCTGATCCTCCGTCTTCTGTTTAGCCACGCTGTTGCTAGCATGTTGTGGGTCAGGACACGCAGAGCATAGCGCCTCCTTGCTGCGATCATTGGTCTTCACTGTTCCTAAATTGTAAACGGTGTTGTTAAGCTGCTTTGAAGGAGCTGCTCTTGAAACTGAAAATGATTTAGCAGCTCTAATAAGAGCACAAACACACATGTTTACCTCCAGTTCCAGGTCTGTACTCTGTGTGCCGCCCTTTGTCAGTGCTGTCCAATGAGAGCACTGATCCTCACACACCTGGATGTGTTTACAGAATATAGTCCACTTGGAAAAAGTACAATCTGAATACGAACCGCACCAAACGAAAAAAATAAAGTCTGCTTTTGGTCCGGACCAAACAAGTGGACCAAAGGACTTTTCTGGTCTGAATTCAGCCTAAGACTCAAGAAGTTAAGTGAAAGCCACTCATTGAGACAATCAGTGAGTGGCTGGACTAAGTGGACAGCATTATGTGCCACTGGAACATAGATTTGGCAATTGTAGGCATAAAAGTGAAATGAGACACCGTGCTTCCTAAAAAAAGAACCATGGGGGAGAAGGTTCAGTGTGAATAAGAGGGGGGCGAGGATTGAACCCTGAGGCACCCCATATGAAAGAGGAGCTGTTGGTGACACAAAGAGATGGAGGAGTGGAGCTAACCTCGAAACCAGAGATGTACCTCCTTTTAAAGCTAACGTTTGCATCAAAAACACATACTTGATGATGCAATGCCCGTCCTTCTGGAGGAAACCTCAACCCCAAGATCCACAGGATGTAGAGAAGACACATAGCAGAAGTCAAAGAGGTTACTGGAGTGAGTCTTTCGCCAGTTCAGGCAACAGATGACTGGTGAAAAGAAAGCGTCATCTGCACCGACGCTTGCAGTTTCACCAACGTTTCCCCTTTGGACTTGGCTGTCCTGGATTTGTCGGGTTTCCAAATTGAAGAAGTCAAGAAATCCCTTGTCATAGATGTTAACCATTTACTGCCAACTGGAACTCAAGTTATAGTTGGCGTTGTCGGCAGGATCTTTGTCATAAAGAGCGCATGTGCGTAACGCAAACTTCATTTTTTGACTTCCTCTACACTGCCCCTACTGCTTGTGTGCATGTTGCATCTCAAAAACAAATGCTGCAACCAATATTTGTTGCTTTATCTCGAGCCTCAGCCATCGTGCTATCGTCACGGTGATAAAATGCTCCAGTCTCCATGGGATGCTGGAGGAACTCCCGCTTTTGCACGACTGCACTGGCTCCATTTTTCAACTCCAGGGGTCGCTGCTTTGGTTTGCGAGATGTGACACTTTTCTTTGGTGATTTGTTGGATGCAACTTACAGAGTTGTCATAAGTCATAAGACCACCTGAGGAGGAGGAAAAGGAAAGGATGCAGGAAAGGACGCAGGAAGCTCTTAGATAATGTGACTGGATTATGACTCCTCCTCACCTAATGTCCAGTCCCTTCTGGTTCTGAGTCACCTCTTTGTGCAGCAGCGCGGGGGGTCAGACCCTCTTCAGTCCCGCTCTTTGATTGGAAAATGACACCTCTCCTCAGCGCTGGCGGGACACGCAGGAGGTCTTTCTCCAGATCTCTGCTGCGCGCCCAGGTCCAGAGTGAAACCGTTGAGGAGGGGCGGAGGGGGTGTCCTGATCATCCTGTAATCCACATAATCCCCTGCTGCTGCTGACGGACGAGGCCTCGCTCTGTGTGTGTGCGTGCATGCTGTTTGCACACTCTCCAGCTGCAGTCTCTTTGGATAAAACTGACAGATACGAGCGCTGAGGATGGAAGGATCTGGAAGCTGAGCTTTCTAATTTCTACCTGCCATCAGTGCAGACTCACGAAGCACTCCTCGTTCTTGGATGCCCTCACTTTATTAGAACTTGGTGTACCAGGAACAAGCGCCGGTGCCAGGAATGATGGACTATTCAGTTTCATATTAACTCTGAAGAGTTTGTGCATCATGCTTTCTGCAGGAGGAGAAGAAGTGTGAATATTTCAGCGAGGAGTAATAAAATATAGAGATTCAAGATGCAGCACAGCTTACTGTACACATCCACCAGAAAAGTCCCATAACAGATCTGATTCATGGAGCGAGCATCGCGGTGAAATCATCCTGAAGCATTACAAAGACAACTGAGGATTTCTAGGTCAGGCTAATAATTGGAAAAAGTGACTATGGTTGTGGATTTTCTTATGTTTCATAGACCACAGTTTGTTTCATTACCTCCAAAAAAATATTTCCACCAACTAGTATTTAGCATTTCTGTTGGGGGAGGAAATCTGAGGTCTTAAAATGCAAGTGTGCTACTTTACTGGTGTCATGCGTAAGGTGGATTGGCACCGAGCACAGAAAGCCCACTGTAGTTGCAACACCGTCTCTGGACACATTATCAATCCGAGGGCTGCCAAGTTCAACACGGACAGACTGGAGGGGAAGAGTTCAGGGGAGAGGAGCACGCCTCCTTTGGCCGCGCCGTTACGCTTCAGGGTCCCACAGACGACAGAGCCCCAAATGGATTCTCCAGATATTTCTACGCAAACAGCCACTGGAACATGTGGCGAGCGAGCGAGCGACGCACGGGGAGGAGGAGGTGGAGGAGGAGGAGGGGGGGTGAAGGAATGACAGCGAGAATATGAGAGCGCGAGAGAAACGGAGGAAGACAGGGAGCAGCATATTTTCCAAGGCACGGCACCCTGCTGCTAAAACCTCATCGTCTTCTCGGTAAAAAGGATGGAGTGTTGGTGAAATACGGCTCGTTTGCTGCGCAGAAAGCCGTGGCAGTGATAGATGGACGCGGTGCAGCTCAGTGACTGCGCGGTGTAAGGTAATGCGGGGAACACAAACACGTTCCCTGCACCACAAAAAGGTCTGTTCCTGGATTCATGACTTCCATTGGCGTCCGTTCAGCGCTTTCTCGGGAGATGAATACGGACAGGGGTGCTTTTACAAAGCTGTAGTACAAGCTCTCTTTATGGCCGACGTTTAGTCACATTCTCAAACCGTTCAATCTCTGCACAGCCCGAGCAGCAGACGCTTTCACAAACCTTCAAACCCAAAAAGACAATAAACCTCTGAGCGAACGCTTACGTCCGATCCTCGCTCACAAAGATGCTAAACATGATTCATGATTTACTAGAAAGTCCTCTTTGACCACATGTTCCATAATCGGCCTGTTTCTCTCAGCCTGAACGCGAGAGAGAAGGAGAACACGGCCGTTTATACCAGAGAAGTGTGGCAGCCGAGTGAATTCAGAGACCAGAAAGTCTTAACTGGCAGAAAACTGGCAATCGAGCCGGCTGTCATGACCACTTCACAGCGTGTGGGTGTTGCCAGCAGCATCTGGACGAACAAGACTCGCAGCTTTGCAGCAGCTTGGTGTCTCTCCAACAGCTCCCTGGCAAACCCCGCACAAAGGGCCCGATGCAGAAAACGATGTCGACTGGCGCTGGAAAAGCGGCATGCACGGCGGGAGGAATGTGGCCGTGGTTTGGTTGGGAGCAGCAGCAAGGTGCATGGTGACACGGCTGCCAGGCGCGACGTTGGTATTGGATGATTCAGCACGAATCTGAGCGCGCGTTGAATGACGTACTGTGGTGTTTCTATGATGCTCTTGTGTGGCAGAAAGAATAATATGAGCGTCTGGCTGAGGCTGGACGTTCGGTTCAAAGGATCGGTTGTTTGGGGAAGGGTCAAGGCCTGGACTGAACTCAGAGTCTGGGAACAAACCTGCAAAATGGGCACGCCACTTTCTTCGCAAGCTCTCCAGAGTCGTATAGAAATAAAGAGTCAGAATCTACAGCGAGAGGAGGTGGAGAGGGGCCAAAACGAACGATAACAGACGAAGGAGATGGGCAGCACAAACCATCGCGCCTCAAAGGAATAAAACAAGTGATACAGAGAATATTAAACCAATAAATCTGCCAGAAATTTCACAATGAAACAAGATTCTTGGCTTTTCTGACTCTGTCGGCAAACCAGCAAGATAGACACAGGGATTTAAGATCGTAAGAGTTTCAAACCTTTGGAATTGGGTTTTCTTTGATTTGTTGAGAGCCAGAAACAACCATCACTACACCAGAGCTGCTTTAGCTATGAGAAATACCATCCATTTGTTTCTGAAGGGGTCTAATGAAGCCTAAAGAAGGTGGTCGCCATATTAACTCAACTTCACTTTCGGTAAATCCATCAGCCGCATCACTCCAAACTCTCAGCCCGAAAATCTTAAAAACAGACGAGTTGTGGATGAATTAATCTCAAAAATAGCGCGGATGAGCCACACAGACTGTAACTGCTCTCAAACCAGGCCGCTAACATGTTCACGGCCCGAAAAACTGAACATTTAACACGAGTGTTGATGCCGTTGCCTTGACTTTTGGGACCAGCCTCTAGTGGACATTTGGGGAACTGCAGGTTTCTCAATACTGAAGTTGCTGCTTCTTGTTTTTAAGAGCTAGGATATAAGATATTAAAGAGGATCTTCTACACTGTCTTACAAAGATGTTATGGCACAATGACAGAGAGATAAAACCATCATCTGCAAACGTTTATACCCAGAACAGCAGGAAGACGAGCATACAGACATTTTTACAAGCCTTAAGTGCCAACATGTCAGGTGCTAACAATATCCTGTGGTTATTTTTAATTAATTAATTTATTTCTGGAGTTAAGTTCATATATATTTCTGATTTCTGGTATATCAACCTGTTTTTAACCAGGGATACACCAATACACGGATCCTGGTATCGGGTATTGGTGCCCCTCAAAGCTGGACTGGTATCGGTGGGAAAGGGGCCAATCCGTAGTGCTGATCCATCTACTCATTTTTTGCCTTTTACCCAAAACATTACCAGTCTTATCCCATAGTAGGGTATGCAGGATATTAAACACCGGTATCGGATCAGTATCGGTATGGACTGATATCCAAAGCCCAGATTTCTGTGTCGTTATTGTGATCGGAACCACAAAAGTTGGATCGGTGCATCCCCACATACCATGCTGTTACATATTGGACTCAGGTTGTTGCAACGCTATTTAGTAAAAGGCTTTAAATTGAGAATGTTTTTTTTTTTAAGTTTTACTTTGTTGCCTACTGTATCGGTATGGATCGGGTATTCGCACAACTTTAACATGAGTGTTAATGCGGTCGCCTTCACTTTTGGTACCAGCCTCTAGTGGACATTTGGGGAACTGCAGGTTTCTCAAGCTTTTTAAGAGCTAAGGTGTAAGACATCAAAGACAATCTTCTACACTGTCTTAAAAGGATGTCATCACACCATGACGGAGAGATAAAACCATCATCTGCAAACGTTTACACCCAGAACAGACCGTTGCTGACACCAAGACCAGCATACAGACATTTTTACAAGCCTTAAGTGCCAACACGTCAGGTGCTAACAATATCCTGGGGTTATTTTTAATTAATTAATTTATTTCTGGAGTTAAGTTCATGTATATTTCTGATTTCTGGTATACGAACCTGTTTTTAACTAGGAATGCACTGATACGGATCCTAGTATCGGGTATCGGTGCCCCTCAAAGCTGGATCGGTATCGGTGGGAAAGGGGCCAAACATACCAAAATAGTGCTAAACATTTGAATATTCTATAGTTTAAATAAATATTTACTTCAGTTCTTCCATCTACTCCTTTTTTTCCTTTTACCCAAAACATTACCAGTCTTATCCCACAGCAGGGCATGCTGGTTATTATTAAACACTAGTATCAGATCAGTATCGGTATGGACTGATACCCAAACCCCAGGCATTGGTATCGTTATCGGTACCAGAAAAGTTGGATACATACCATGCCTTTACATATTGGACTCAGGTTGTTGCAACGTTCGCTATGGATCGGGTATTTGCACAATTAAATTGTAATAGATCGGATCAGAATGTAAAAAAGTGTATCGGCCCATCTCTATTTTTAACCACTCTGAATGTATTTTATGGTCACTTAGCCAAAATTCCGCGTTAGCCAGATTTTTACCCTAAATACCCCCTAAATCTCTAAATAACTACCTAAATACATGTATTTCACTTCATATTCATGGAAGAACAGAACAATTAAAATAGACATTTCAATTAAAATAAGATAAATCTACACTAAAACGCGACTCGAGACAAAGGGGAAGATGCTGATGACCGCGTAGCTCTGCTTAGCTGTGCATTCACATCCTCTCCGTGTCAAAAACTAGTATCCGAGCTTACGAACAGAGCGGTGTAACTTTGAAACCTTCTCTATTTTCTTGCGTACGTATATTTATTGGCGTCATAAGTCGAGAACCACCTTTATATCTAAACAACTGTTTGGTGGAATATTATAAACTTCTGTATAAATATTCATGCATCCAAAGCTGGATGAATTCTTGAGACGTCGATAAAAGTGAATCAGGTTTGGAGCTAAGCCTTTTCGTAAACTGGTGCTGACTTCAAGGATGTTTGACACAAGATAAAGATCAGTTTTACCAAACTTTATGCACTTTTACCCATAAACTTGGTGTCAAGTATCTAAAGGGTGTTTTTCCTTTTCTTGTTTTTGCTTCAAAAGAAAGAAAAATCTTTCGAGCTTGAATCCTGAAGTAAAGATCCTGGTTCGAAAAATGCAACAAATGCTAATAGTAGCCTGTTGTGATGCAACCCAAGAAGTTTGTTTACCTTAAGAACTGCCTCTGATGAAACAACCAATCATAAACTGGGGATTGTAGGATGCTCAGATTAGGGGGCGTGGCCAATCTCTGCCTGGAAATGCTCCTATCATACTTTGATGTTTTAGGATGAAATGTTTTGATTTTGGAGCTACCTTCTCAACTCATTCGCACATTTTGGTCTCTGAACGTTAGCATGTTAGCAGAAGAGTTAGCATGAAGCTCCTCAACGCCTTTGGGCTGATTTTTCACTCGACTCTGGATGAAATCTTCTCATCTCTCAGTTTGTTATCGTCTTAGCTCTCGTGTCCCAGGACTCAGATTCGGAGACTGGCCCCGTCTTGGCCCCCCACTCCTACGTCATTTCCCAGATTCTCAAAGAAGTGTATCAACAAACCGCTCTGGAAAAAGGAAGCAACTACAAATGCATTCTAGATGCCGCTGATTTCCCCCAGAAATCTTATATCTTCTTTTTCAAACTGGCAGCTGACGACGTCGACCACATGTGGAAAATCTTTCATAACTTTGGGCTGGACCCAAACCATTAACAGTGGATTGTTTTGTCCAGAGTGTGCAGAGGTAAGAGGGACAGGCATGACTTTAGGAGGTCCTCCAGGAGCAGATTGGTGAGACGGATGGAGGTCAGCCAGAGAAATGTGAATAATGAGGTTATAAAGTGCGGCTCTGCGGAGTGTGAGCCAGCTTTATTGTGAATGCACGGTCACACCGTACGTCTCTCTGACAGGAAGATCATGATACATGTCCTGAGGTGGAACACTGCACCTCACTCCGGTAGCTCCATATATCCTGTGCTGTTCTGGGCTGGGTTATACCCCTAATGGAAAAATCTGAGATTTAAGTCCTGGATTGTTGGTGGAGGGTTTTCTTTGGGTCGCTTTCCCTTCTCTGGTGGAAAAAAGAAAAAACTGCACAGCAACATTTAGTTTCTACCCCTCCTTAAGTTTCCACTTTAAGCCCTTTACCCGTGGGCACCTCTGGGATTCGCCACCAACTGTACGGCTACTTATCATATTTCATATTTCATTGCTGCTTGTTCAAACTCTGGGCACGTATCCATCATGGAGCGTTAACGCAGGCTGGATGTGAGCGTGAGGAGCAGATGTGACAGTGAATGAAGGAGGAAAGGGAACATTAATGCAGGGAACGTCAAGACAAGATGTCAAAGCGGCTGCTTTTTTATTTATGAGCTCGCTGGAGGTGGAGAGCTCTGGGACGGATACAGCCAACCTTTATGAATAAATAAAAAGGTGCACTTACTGAAATAAAAGCCCCTCTCTCCACACACAAACTGCAGCGTGTCCACCAGCTCCGCCCCGCACAGGGTCTCTGGGCCCGCCCCTGTTGCCGTCGGAGTCAGGGTGAGGACGCACAGCAGTAGTGAGAGGGTGTGGCTACAGGAGATACAGCACATCGCACTCTGCAGCACGGAGAGAAGGAGAGAAGGAGACAGCTGTTAGAGACGGAGCATCCTCACAAAGACACAGATTTCCATCCACACAGAAACTTTCTCAGCTCCCTGCTCTCCTCCTGCCGCGCACGTCTGCTGTGACAGTTAGTGGCTCAGTGCCTTGCTCGATGGCTCATCACTGGTGGCAACACCAAAGGTTTCCCACATAAAACCAGCGAGCTGAAAGCTTGTTTCCTTCCCTTCCAGGCCCCCCTCTGCCAAACAGGGAGGTATAACAGGCCACAGATGGTAACTTTACAGGGTTTTTGGAGATTGGAAGGAAAATGTATTAAATCCAAACTTGCACTCGGTGCCAAACAGTCAAACAGGAGCCTGAGTCATGAGCTCTGATGCTCCGGAGCGCCTGTGCGCTTCAGAGCGGAGCGCGTCCAAATGAGAAACACACACACACTCACTCACACACACATCCACTCAGCTTCACAAGAGAGCAAAACAATCAGTAATACGCGCTCCTTAAAGAGGCTCCCTGCGCCAGACAAACAGCTGTCAGCGCGCTTTTACGCACAACTTCGAAACGGTTCAAAATTCAAAAAGCAGAAGAGGAGATGCAGAGAAGCTGCAGGGATCTTTCCGAGCCACACTGTGAGATGGAAAATGCTCCACAGCCAAACCCAGGCGAGGAAGCTGAGTGGGCCAAAAAGACATAATAAAAGGAATAAACTCAAGACAAGATCCACCGAGTGTGTCTCTAACCGCACCGAGCGTCCCACCGTGAGCCGCTCCCTCTGCCTGCTCCCCGCAGGTTGGAGATTTAGCTCTTAATAAATGCAGACTCAGCAGTCATTACTCTGAAAGTTGCACAGCTGCATTCGGACTTTCTGCTGGAAAAGAGCGCAGGGCGCACAGCAGCAGCAGCAGCAGCAGCAGCAGCAGCAGCGCTGAGGATCAAACATCCATTCATCCCAGCACGGACACTCACTCACTCACTCACTCACTCATGCACGATTCATGTCAAGATGTGAAAAAGTCAATTAAAGCGAAAAGAGGAGGAGAATGTGTCGTTTGTTTAAAAAAAAAATGACCCAAACATGCAGCAGAGTTTCTCAATATGTGATGAAAAGCGGTGACAAACGCGCCTCCATCCTGCAGGTAAAAGCAGCCAAATCCAAAATAAGCGCATCAGAAAAAAAAGCTTTTATTCTTGCTTCAGGTTAAAGCAGGATGCTCTGTGCAAGGTGAGAATGTAAAGTGCCAAAAAAAGGAAATCAGGTAAGTTACCTTGAAGACATCACATAAATGCCACTGAAAGGAAAGAGCGCTAGACATCCCCACGGGTCTCCGCAAGACAAAGCCCGGCGAAAATGAACTTGTTTGAAGTCATTAAAAACGGGGGAGAAAGAGGATGAGATGCGGGCAATGTCACATCTCAATATTCCGACTTTGTTCCATTGCGCAGGCTCGTTTTGGAGAAGTGAGATTTAGCGAACAGGAGACGGATTTAGAGAGAAAATCCCTCACATTTATCTACATTACACAGACATTTTCAACAGGAAACAGCTGGGGCAGCATTTGCCTCCTACTCGTCCTAAGTTATTCATTAAGGATTTTGGGCACATATTCAAATAACGTCATTTCTCTCTCCCTCTCCCCCCCCTCGCTCTCCGTTTTTTTCTCAGAACGGGATTGAATTTTGATCTCTCTAAGACTTGGTTAGTAGTTCAGATCAAGAGGGAGGGAGAGAAAGCGGCGCTGCAGCAGCCCACACTCACACAACACGATGTTTAATGCGCTGAAAGCTGAACAAGGAGAAGTTAAAGAAGGAGGTGAAGGTTTGACTGCGCGCGGCTGTGCGTAATTTGGCACCAAAAGTCTGATTTTACGAACGTCTTTAACTTCATTTAAAGACTGTTACCAACATAAAAAAAGCGATATAAAGTCAAATAAAGGAGATAAATTAATGTTTGAGTGTGTTTTTCATAAAATTCTAAGCAAATGAGCATTAAAAATAACAAGAAGAGCTCATTTGGAGTCGTTTTCTTTCCAAACTTTGCGCGCCTTTGCAGATAGTTTTGGCATTTTCTTAACACGCGCAGGTTTTGTCTGTAACTGACATCTGATGATGTTTGATGTCCCCAAAAACAATCGATCAAACTTTATTTATAAAGCACTTTTCATGCACAACAGTGGCAAAACAAAGTGCTTAACAAAAGAAATCAAGAAAAAAAATATATATAAAAAAATACAATACAACAGGATAAGTGGTTTGGAAAATGAAATGAATAAATTAAAAGAAATGATGAAATGAAAAAAAAAATGAAATGAATAAATTAAAAAAATTGAAAAATAAATAAAATAATAAAAAAATAAAATAAAATTTAATTCCATGAATAAATAATAAATAATAAATAAGTGATAAATAAATAACCATGACCCTGGTGACGGTTTGGAAAATGGAATAAATAAATAAAAAAATCTGAAAAATAAATACAATAATATAATTATAAAAAAATAAAACAAAACAAAATAAAATAAATAAATGAATGAATAATAAATAAGTAATAAATAAATAACCCGTGACCCTGGACAGGATAAACAGTTTGGAAAATTAAATAAATGAAAAAAAAAAATCCGAAAAATAAATAAATAGATAATATTAGAAAAACATAAAAATAAAATAAAATGAAAAAATAAGTAATAATTAATAAATAAGTAATAAATAAATAACCTGTGACCCTGGACAGGATAAACGGTTTGGGAAATGGAATAAATACATTAATTATTTTTTTTTTTTAAATAAATAAATAAGTAAATGCATAAAATTAGAAGAAAAAAACAATATAAAATAATAATTATAAAATAATATACAATAATTAAAAAATTGAAAGGACTGATTTAAAGAAAACAAACTAAATCCGCGCAATTTCAGGGCAAAACTGTGACTTTGAGAACATTTCCTCAGCTCTCAGTCACCTTCCTGTCTTCCATGTTTCCCCTCTTGTCCCTCAAACCCTTGATCGCGCCCAGTTTGGGCCCCAGTGCTCCCACTGTGCCACCCACAGTAAAATAAACCCTGAGCAGTGACAGAGCACAGCTTCACACGAGCCGAGGGCTTAGAGCCTCGTTTCCAGCACTGATCCAACCACTAAACATGAGATCAGTGCTGCGACCCAATCATAAAACAGGACAGCAGCGCGTATCCCGGCATGCTCGGCCGGTGTGTGTCAGAGCATCACAGCGCAGTGGTCGGATCCAAAGGGGACCGGAGCCAAAGACACGCAACAGTTAGGGTCGTGGGGTAAAGTGGGTCAAAACTGCAGGCACGATCAAATGTCCCCACATGACACGGACGGGCTCGCGGCTCTCACATGAAGCTATACAGGAGTGGCACGCGCCCAAACTGGAACCAAATGAGGGGTTTCAAAGAGGAGGTTCGAGGGCCCTGGAGAGGACGCAGGATACAGGCTGGAGGTCACTGGCTGAAGGAAAGAATCTGTCACAGAAAAGGATGGTTTTATCTGGAATCCTGACAAACTTCTGCTTCCTTTGATGAACTGTGAATCCTGAATAAAGACCCTGAAAGAAAAACTGAAACTATGACATGAATTAAAACAAAAATAAGTCCTTTTCTTCGGCGTGACGAACAGCGTGAAACTGCTATTTGTCCTAGACCAAGGGTCTTCAACCTGTGGCTCTTTGACTCCTCTGCAGTGTCTCCTTGTAGCTTTAAAAATTTTTGATTGAAATACAGAATCATTATTTTTCTTACAGAGGGTATTGATGATTAAAGACACTGACACTATATAAAATCCTGCGTTAACATTTAGTTGAACTAAATCTTCATCCCATCTGTCAATAAAGCCTGCCACCGCTCTACTTCACCTCCTACAACATCAACAGCCCACCAACTTTCCATGCACCTGTGGCTAACCTCAAGTTTTACAGCCCTGGGAAGATAACTACATCTACAAAAAGACTAATCTGGAAGAAAATACTGATTTTAATTCTGTGAGGATGGATTCATATAACTGACAACGTGCTGGATTAATATACACACTTTATATGAGGCAAGGCATTGGCAAACACTTAAAAATTGATGACCTGGGAAACACTAGTGATATACATCATCAAATTCAAGTACTAAATTAAAAAAAAAAAAATTGGGAAATTTTTGCAAATTTTGGAAATTTCTGATTTTTTTTTTACATTTTTGCAAACATTATTTTTTTGGCCATTTTTTAAACTTCTGCAATTTTTGCAAACTATTTTTGCAATTTTTTAAAATATTTTTTAGCTCCAACATTTTTAAAACTTTTGCAAAGTTAGAAAGCTCCAGAAATTTTTGCAAATTTATAATTTTCTATTTTAATGCATTGTGCTTTAAAAAAAAATAAAAATTCTACAATCATTTTGAGAATTTTTATATTTCTGCAATTTTTTTTTATTTTGTATTGTTTTAAGTTCAGAATTTTTTTTAGATTTTTGCAAATTTTAATTATTAAACCTTTTTTAAATTTCATCATTTTTTTAAATTCATTTTTGTATTTTTGCAAATTTATTAAGTTTCAGATTTTTTATGCAAATTTTAATTTTTAAATCTTTTTGCATTTTTGCTCATTTTTTTAAATTCATTTTTTTCTATTTTGCAAATTTTTTAAAAAATATCAAAAAACTGAGATATGACATGTACAGTTCATAAATTTAAAAAAACTATTTGTTTAGATAGTTATTCACTAGATTTCAACTATGTGGAATTTTAAACATTTTATTGTCTTTATTGTGGAGATAAAGTAGATTTTGTGACTTAATCCAGGTGACCTGAGGCAAAGGTTGCAGACCCCTGTCCTAGACTTAATCCATTTTGGAAAAATGAAGTCAAAATTTAAACAGATTTCCTGAATAATACTGAACTCTGACCTCCATCAGTTTTTGATCAGCAGCATCAGCTGATCTTTGGCTTTTATCACAGTAAAACAAAGTCATTCTGACACTTTGGCGCTCAATCATTGCTCCATCTTTAAACAAAGATCTGAACCTGGTCCAGGATCCGTATGATGACCCGCAGTCCCAGCTCTGAATCTGAAAACTGCCCCTCTCCTCAGACGAGCACCAGCAGGTCGGCGACCTCAATCTGTGACCTGACTCCTCTTCCTGTCAGTCGTCAGGCCGCAGACACCGTGCCCACCCAGCAGCCGGCGTCTCCGCTTGCCTCCCCTGGTGGATTGCGTCATTGTTCAGAGCTGGAATATGATGATGATGATGATGCTCCTCTGATTAGAGACAAAGCTGCTTTCAGACCAGAGGGTGACCTTGTTAGCTCCAGATCAGGGACGTGACCGGTCACTGGTGCCCGTAAGCCCCTCGCTCCCGTCTCAGATCTTAGATGTTGAAATTATCTCATCTTACGCGGCCTCTTGACGTAAAAGAAACCCCACAATCTCACTCAGAAATGCTTGATCACAGACTTTCCTGTTATCACGCAGGCTGTGGTCTGGCAGTATTGATGATGGGATTGTGCTGTACATCTGCTGATGCAGTATTAGGAGGAGGAAGGAGGCGGAGGTGGGGGTTGGGGGGAGCTGACCTTCCCTTGTTCTTCGTCTCTAATGCCCAGCGCTCTGAGCTGACTCGGTGCCAGGTTTCCTCCCTCCCTCCCTCCCTCCCTGCGGCTCTCTTTTCTCCTCGGTTGCAGGACTTTTGAACTCTCCCACCACCACCTCCTCCCCCTCCAAACCCCCCTGCAGCCTCGACTAAGGAGACGTCCGCCCCGGGTGAACTCGATGACCAGGGAAAGGCTTGTTTTCACTCCCTTTTGGTGTAGGAAGGAGAACGTGGACGCTGCAAAAAATGTCTGTGAGGCTGAGGAGTTCAAAAAGGTGAAGCCAGGAGGAAGTCCCAGCTGTTTACAGTCTGGTTTCCTGAACCCGTGCATGAAAATAAAAGGATGATTGACGTTGCACATTTTTTGTTAGATGCACATCACAAACCTTCAAGTTCAGTCTTTGTGCTTTAGCCAGGGAGCTTTTAAAAACAGCTACAACCAGGTTTGGACGGTTTCATTTCTTGAGTTTGTTTGTTGTTTCGTTTTCAAATGTTTACAAATCCATCAGGCCTTAGTTGTTTTATATCCCCCTCTGCTGGTCTAGTGGGGTTTTGCATCATCTACCCGGGTCTTCGCTGTTGAAAGGCAAACAAGAGCCCACAGGAACAGTTTAGTTCTGGGGTTATTTTGGTCCAAACACAGCTCTAGATGGAGGAGAAGGCAGCTCCTGAAAAGTGATGCCAGAATGTCTGCAGCTCCCCCTGCAGCTACAGACTCTGACACCTGTTCAGGTTTTTTCAAAAACACCAGAAAAAATCGCAAATTTTGTAGCTCTGTTCTGAAAAACAAGGCATAGACAGGATCTGGAAGTTACTAAATATTGCGAGAAAATTTGCGGAGTTGGCAAAATTGATGACTCTTGCAAAATCTTGTCTCATAAAATTTGTAAAATGTGGGAAAAAATGGGCGTCTAAAACAAGGATTCCTTTTCCAGTGGACACTTAAGGTACTGCAATTTTTTTTTTTTAAATAAAGAGCATCATCCCTTTTGACATTTTGTTGAACTAATAATGAATCACTTGAATCACTTTTTTTTGAGAGAGATTTTTGCATATTTTTTACTTTTTGCAAAAAAAATTAATTTCATTTTATGTCATTTTCTCAAATTTAGGAAGTCAATTCCATTTTTTTTGAAGATTTTGCAAATCATTGAATTTTTGCAAATGTTCTAATTTTTTGAATTTCTACAAATTATCTAAATTTCATATTTTTGGAAAATTTGCAAAAAAAATTTAAGTAATTTTAAATATATATATATTTTTTTTACCATTTTATAAACGTTGCAATTTTTTTTAGAATTACATTTTTTCATTATTTAGCAAAATTATGTCATTATGGCATTTTTTTTACACTTCAAAATTTTTGGAATCTTTGCCTTTTTTATTTCATTTTTCTAAAAAAAAAAAAAAATTTTTTGAAAATTTTTTAAAACTTAATTTTGGCAAATTTATGACATTACACGTTTAACGATTTTTAACAAATTTGGCAAATTCATTAAAAATAAAAAACCAAGACATTGCAGTTACAATTTTACGAACATAAAAAAACTTGTGGTTTAGACTATTTTTCAGTATATTTTTAGTATATTTAGAATTTTATACACCTTTTGTCTTATTGTGAAGTTAAACTTGATTTTGTGGCAAAATGGCCTCAATAAAAGAAAAGTTTCCAGACCCTTGCACTAGAGGCTCAACTAGCTACTTCCTATGACAACCTCAGCCTGTCAGCTTATTCTGCAGGGTGTATTTTGGCAACACTTTAGTTCGACCAAAGACGGTGTACGCAGTGCTCATCGTTACAGTTTGTGAGGCAAAAAAAAACGGGCAATAACGCATCATGTTGCGTTAAAGAGATCTTAAAACTAGCGATGGATACTAAACTCCCCCTGCTAGCCAAAATGCAAATGCAGCTTAGCTTTCCGAAACTTTGGGTGCAAACCAGTTTGTTTCTCCTCGTTTGAGAGGATTAGTGTGAGTCTTACAGAGGGACACTTTTTACAGTGTGGACAGCATCCCGTCTGGCCTCTCCTGCCAAACAAACGTCCGACTCTGAGGGATCCACAGATACAGACAGCGCTGCAGAATGCAAATGAACGCGAGCACATGAACGAGAGGAGACGGAGGAAGAGTCAGAGTGAATGAAAAACGAGATGCAGCTTTTGGTTTGGGAGAAAAAAACCTGCGTTAGACCACGGTGGCGAGGCCTGACGGAGGGCTGGTACCCAAGAAGGGAGGGGACGTGTGAGGCTGAGGATGTGTCTGGGCAGACACCAAGGTTCACATGAGGACACGCAGACATGGAAGTGTGCAAACGACTTACACATAAACACTTGATTATTGAGAAATCCTCCTCCGTCCTCCTGATGAGTGTGAGGGTTTTTTCCAGCTCTGCCTGCTCTCTTTATGCTCCTCGCTCTATCCATGGATGAAAACAGAGAGAAACGACGACAGCAGAGCATCTATGGAGTGATTACCGGGCTGATTTCTGATGTTTTCCCCGTGTGTTGTACTTTCCCAGGCCGGGGGTTGAGCAGGGTGCGGTGCCAGTTTGCAGGAGTGTGTGTGTGTGTGTGGCACTGTTTTGCAGATATTGTTATCAAAGCGGTGCCATACTCTGTTTATATGGGAGAAAGAAAAGGTGCGTCATGGAGCAGGAGCAGAAAACTGGGTGCTTGTTTTGATCCGCTTTGTTTCCGTAGAAACTCTCAGGGGTCAGAGTATTTTTGGCGATAAGGGCCAGGAAACTCTGTGGTGCCTGTTGATGATCAAAACCCAAAATATTTCTGGGACACTTTGACTGTTTATGATTGCTGAACACTCTGGAAGTCGTTGGATTTTCATTAAACTGTGTGTTATCGCGTCAGTTTCTTAGGAAACGAAACTTGGAGGCCTCAGCTCGCCGTTTACCGCTGATGAAAACAATGAAGCTACAATTTAGAAACCCAGATGAGGAGGCGCTGCGTGCTGTTTACTGTAGACGTCTCTGTCAAAAGACTTTTCCAGCACTTAAACCGGCAGCAGGGGGGTCTTCTGTTGAAAATAGCTGAATCATTTCAGCCTGAACTTCACATTTAAGACCCTTAAAGCTGTATTTTCATATAAACAACGGATCAGATGCCTGTGTGTTGTTTAAAAGATGTTGCTAAGAGGAACAAAACTGCATCAAATTATCATCTGGCAGGCAGTAGTTTGCAAAAAACCTCCAATAAATCAGATCTTAAGTACTTTCTGAGCACCAGAGTTTAGCAGAGAGGGTGGTGGAGACCAAAACGGAGGTAAAACCAGACGAAATAACTGACATTTGCCGAAACAGAAGAGCAAAAACCTCGCAAAAGAAGAGGATCTGATGCCCTGAATCTAACGCAAAAAGCGATAACAAACGACTCTGACTCACTGAAGAAGCATTGGATCGCTCCGTCTCACAAATCAAGCGATTAATAACCAATCTGACTCTCACAGAAAAGCAATTAGCAGCTGATCTGACTCACAGATGAAGCATTTACTCTGAATCACAATCACTAAAAAGAGGTTAAGGGAGGTGAAAGTGGGTTGGAGGATTCGGGAAGGCAACTGTTGGATCTGAGTTTCTAGACTAAGACTGTGTGGATCTAACTCAGGAAGAAAACATCGATCGTAGAACTGACTTATGTAAAACCCAAAAGAGTTGGTGTTACTCAAAACAGTCAAAACTAGAGTTGATACGAGACGATCCAACTCTTCAAAAAACAAAATAAAGTCAATATAATTCATGACAACCCAACATGTGGTTGACCTGACCCATAACAAACCAATGAAGACTGGAGCTTACACTGGAATTCAACACACAGCTGATCTGACTGATGACTCATCCATCATATGTTGATTGGACGAACCAAAAACCGACAAAGCTGATTCAAATCATAGAAGAAATCACTGAGTTAACTCACAAATAAACAAGATTTTCTGACATAACTCTAAAAGAAAAACGTGTAGTCAGTATGGAGGTCATGTGAGACACAGTGGACATGGCTCACATAAAACCAATTAATACTAAACCTGATTCATTAAAAAACAACAAAAAGCTGTTTCTTTGAAAAACAATCAACAATTCTCAAGAAAAACCTTGTCAGGAAAAAACAACCTAGTGATGGCCTGATATACAAAAACCAAAACTCGGTTAAAGTTAAAATGAAAAACCAATATTTACGTTTTTTTAAAGAACTCACAGATAACCGTTTAACCATTAAAAATCCAACATACAGTTGGTTAAACTATGAAAAAAAAATACAGTTGATTTAAATAGAAGAAAAACAACATACAGAAGACATGGCTCATGTTAAACTAAATAATACTAAATCTGATTCATTAAAAAACAGCAAAAAGCTGCTTCTTTGAGAACCACAGATAATCAACATTTCTCAAGAAAAACCAGCAAACAGTTGACCTAACTCAAGAAAAACAGCCAAGTGTTGATCTGATATACAAAAACCAAAACATGGTTAAAAGTTAAAAATGAAAAACCAACTTTTTTTTTTTTTTTAAACTCACAGATAACCAGTGGACAATTCATTTAACTTTTAAAAACCCAGCATACAGTTGATTTAACTAAAAGAAAAACCAACATAGTGCTGGTTTTTCTTTTAAAAAACTAACATACAGTTGATTTAATATTTAAAAAACATTTTTAAAAAAGTTGGTTTTACTCACAGGCTAAATAATTAAAAAATTAAAAAACAAATAAATAAATAAAAAAACACCAACATACAGTTGGTTCAAAGATTAAAAACTAAACATGCAGTTGTTTTTACTTATAAAAAAACAACATGCAGTTAGTTTAACTATTAAAAAAAATGCAGGTAGTTTAACTTTTGGAAAACCAACACAGTTGATTAAACTATTAGGAAAATCAACATACAGTTGGTTTAAACAACCAAAAATGGACAAATAATGAGTGCTTCTTTTACAATACAACATGTACTTGATCTGATTCATGAAAAACAAACTTATAGATGATCTAATGTATGATAAACCAACAATATGTTTGTTAAATTCACAAAAAACCAAGTTCAGTTGATTGATTTAATAACCAAAAAAACCTAATATATATTTGAAATGGCCCCAAAAAATCAAGAAAGTCAGTGTTTGTCGTTATTAACCAACAAATACTGGATCTAATAAAAACACAATATACCAACATAATCTAAACCAGACAAAAAAAAAAAAACACAAACAAAAAGAACCCCAAACGTTTAGCGCCATGAGTCAACAAAAACAGACCAGGAGTTGATTTAACCAACAGGAAATCCACATTTGGTTGATCTGGCTTTAAAGAAACCCAACAACATATAATAGATCTGACTAAGTAAATAATTAACTGACAACAAATTCAAGTCAGGAAATATGATTTTTCTTTTGATTTGACACTGAAAAAAAAAGACTAAATTTTGTGGGGATTGATTTTCTGACTGTAAGGTGAAGACAGGTGTGATGCATTATGGGTGTCTTTTATGAATTTGATCATTTTAACCCTGACTTGAGGATGTCAGTGGGCCTCTCAGCTGCAGGTGCAGAGTGTTGATCGGTCACAGCAGGTAAAGCTCTGTTGGCGTGTTTCTGAAGACAGGTCACGTCCTTATACGCGGCCTGTTTACATTTTTTGTCATGTGCGACACCAGGGAAATCCCAAACCTGTTACGGCACGAAGCTTTCCCTCTGCTGAAACATCCAGGAATGTCCCTGAGAGCCGGGAACTGAAACACAAAACAAATAGAGGAACAATAGCTGGAGCAGTAATTACAGAGTCGACGTGTGGCGTCAGTAAACAGACGAAATCCTGAAGAGACGAACCACAGACCGGAGCCAAACAGCCCCTCAGCAGCCAGCGTTTAGGTTTTAGAGATGTGGCACTGAGCTGTCCGTCTTACACGGCTTTTCTCATAATTCTGCAATTAGAGCTGGACCAGCGCCCGCCGCAAAGCATGCAGGGAAGTGTACTGTTTGTGCTGTTTGCTTATCCCACAATGGTGAAGGCTTTAGGGGTGTAAGAGCGCCACAGCTCCCCGTCTTCGCCTCTGGCTGGTCGGAGGGAGAGGGTGCGGTGCTCCTCTCTGCCCACCAGCTGGCACCGGGAGGGTTATGTCTAGGAAAAGGGATCCCTGCCAGGCCTCAATTACTGAGGGGAATAATCCAGGACACACTGAAGCAATTACAGCCCCGTATAAATCAATACGCTCTGGGTTAAAAAGTGAGCGGCTCCCAACACTCCGGAGAGGCTCTGACTCAGCCGGACTTTGATTTCTCAGGGAGATGGGGGCAGTTTGTTGGCAGGCGGGGAGGGATGCTGCTGGAGCCGCTGCAGTTTGAGGTGTCAGAGGGCGGTCAGGTGACACCGGCGAAGGGAAGAGGATGAGTTATTGATTTGCAGTCAGTGAGGCTGCAAAAAGCGAGATCAAGGAGGCGCCAACGAGCGTTTGTCACATGCACGATGGACAAGACGCTCAAGAAAGAGTTAAATCAAGCTGTGACAGGCAGGAGATGTAAAGGCAAGGTCCCTGTTTCTCTGTGAAACCATCCTGCATCATTACCACGCCTGCACTGCCATCTAGTGGTAGACGAAGGTCACTGCAGATGGATGTGGTTGGATTTAGCAGATGAAAGGTTTCTGCACTCTTTCGAGACCCAAACGTAGACAAATGTTTCCCGTTTCATTTTTGGGCTTGTTGCTGAAATATCTGATCTGTTTTTAACCCAAAGGAGCAGAAAAGACAGACTTCTTATCAAAAACAGACACTTCTTTCAGTTTGCATGATTTATTTACATCCTTCATTGATCATAAATCTTTTTTACAGCGTCTCTAAATCCAGAACTTAACGTACAAACTTGTCACAAAAAAACAAAAAAGAAAAACGAAATGAGAAAGAAAGTCTTCTACTGGAACTCGATCCGGACTTCCTCCGTGAACGTGGGCTCCATCTTCACGTCGTGTGTGAGTGAGTGTTCCCAAAGAGACTTCTTGTGCAGGAAAGCCAGCCCGCAGTCCTCGCACATGTAGCTCTTGGGCTTCCCGCTGTGCGTCCGCTGGTGTTTCTTCATGTGGTACGACAGCCTGAAGCCTTTGTCGCACACGTTGCATTTGAACGGTTTCTCCCCCGTGTGGATGCGCATGTGCGACTTGAGGTACCCGGACTGGATGAAGGCTTTCCCGCACACCTCGCACTTGTACGGGCGCTCCCCGGTGTGGTAGCGGTTGTGGAGGCGGAGCTCGTTGGCGGTGAGGAAGGTCTTCCCGCAGACGGTGCACTGGTGCGGTCTCTCCCCTGAGTGGATGAGCTCGTGCCGCTTCAGCGACGTCTCCTTCATGAACTGCTTCCCGCAGCTGTTGCAGGGGTACCGGACCCCGATGTGGATCTGCTCCACGTGGTTCGTGAGCTGCAGTTTGGTGCGGTAGGCCTGGTCGCACTGGGTGCAGGCCCACGGCTTCTCCTCGGAGTGCGTCCCCATGTGCACGGTGAGCTCGGAGGCGGAGCGGTAACTCTTCCCGCACTGCCAGCAGAGGAAGGGTTTCTCCCCGGTGTGCTTCCTCAGGTGGACCGTGAGGCAGTTGGAGGACCTGAACTTCTCGGGACACAGACTACACGTGAAAGGAAACTCTCCTTTGTGGATTCTTTGGTGGATGGCGAGGTAGGACAGCGTGATGAAGGATTTGTCGCACTGAGGGCACGGGTACGGTCCGGTGAAGTTGTGCAGCTTCTCGTAGTGTTCCCTCAGGCGCCTGAGCAGGGTGAAGGTTTTGTCGCACATGGTGCACTGCATGGGCCGGTGCATCAGCTTGTGCCTCTCGAAGGCGGGCTCGTTGGCGAGGATCTTGCCGCACTCTTTGCAGTAGAGCGGGTCGTGGATCCTCTGGTGCACCTTGAGCATCGTCATGCTCTTGAACTCTTTGTCGCAGTCGTTGCATTTCATGATTTCTCTTAAATCCACTTTGCAGACGTTCTCCTGATGCTCCTTCAAGGCCGACAGATACTCAAAGTGTTTCCCGCAGTTCGAGCACCACACGGGGATCTTCAGAGCCGACGTCTGTTGTCCGTCACTCGATGCGTCGCTCTGACCTTGCCCGACTCTCAGCTCCTTCTTCCAGGTGAATCTTGCGATCTTCCTGTGGCAGATGGCGTAGATCTGGTGTCTCTTCAGGCCGTGCATGTGTTTGAAGCGCTTCTTGCAGTGGACGCAGTGATACGGACGCTCCTCCGTGTGGCACTGGATGTGGCGGTTGAGGGTTTTCACGCTGTCGAATGCTCGAGCGCAGACAGGACACACTTTCAGAGGCTTCTTGACTTTCTGGACCTCTGCGGTCTGCTCTGACGTTCCTGCAGCAGCTTCAGGGTTGTTTTCTTTCTTCTCCAGGTCGTCAGTTTCGCCGGCGTTCTGCGTTTCAGCCTCAGCGAGGATCTGCTCGAGCGTCTTGCTCTGCTCCTCCCTGATCCCCTCGTGTCCGTGGATGATCTGATGCTTCTTCAGCGTGTCCTTGTACTTGAAGCCTTTCTCGCACGTGATGCAGATGAACGGTCGCTCCTCGGTGTGGGATCGTAGATGTTTGGCGATGTCGGCGGTGCACGGCAGCACTCGGCTGCAGATGGGGCAGATCTTGCCCTCGGCGGCTCCCTCCGACGCCGGCTGTGGATTGGAGCGCTGTGGCTCTTTCCTCTTCGGCCTCTTCAGCTCTCTGCTCTTGCAGATCTCTCGTTGGTGCCTCTTTAAAACGTACGGGTTCTTGAACTTCTTCTCGCAGAAGCAGCAGTTGTAGGGGCGGTCCTCTGAGTGCGACTTCATGTGGCGCTCCATGTCCACTTGTCGGGCGAAGTACTTCCCGCACAGAGCGCAGTTTTTATTGTCGCCCATGTCAGACGTGCTCGGATCCATCGCTTCCTCGTCTTTGACGTTTAGACTCATGTCTTCCTTCTCGTGGACGCGCATGTTGTGTCTGTTCATGTCGTAATGATCCCTGAATCTCTTGTCACAGTTGGCACACTTGTACTTCAGGTCCCGGTTCGCTGAGTGAGTCTCCAGGTGTCGTCTCATGGCGGCGGCCCGCAGGAAGTTCTTGTTGCACACAGGACAGGTCTTATTGTTTGGGTATTTCTTTCTCTGCCTCTTCTCCGTCGCCGTGTCCTTCTCTTCGTTCAGCGCTCTCCTCTTCAGCTGGATGCGTTTGCTTTGCTTCAAAGGTTGAAAAGCTGCCGGCTTCAAGGCGTCGCCGACGTCCTCTCCGGGTGTTTCCATCCCGAGGAGGTCGTTTTCTTCCTGATCATCCGGCTCCACTAACCCTGAGGGCTGCTCGATCTGGATGTAGTCCAGCAGAGTCACGGTCTCGCCCTCCACCTGCACCGTCATGCACTCGCCGTGCATCTGCTCTGACGTAGGCTGCAGCTCGATCTCGTCCGGGTGGATGACGACTTTCTCCAGCTGAGGGAGGGAGAGCGAAGAGAGGATGCAGTTTCCAAAGGACGAGGGGATGGTTTGAGACTCATCTGAGGAGGGAATGAAAACCAAGTCAGCTTCACAGACAGAAACTACGAGATAAACATCAGCACGGTCAGGTGTTTGTTGTGAGGGCTTTAGCTAAGAAATGACTCACCGGATAAATCATAATGTCCCAGCGTTGTGTGGTGCAGCAGCACGGTCTTCAGGTGGCGTGGGTCGGGGACAGAGTGCACGCACTCCTCCAGGGCGGACGGGACGGCGCTGAGCATCGACGCCGTCTGGAAAATTAACCAAAGATGAAGACGGTTGACTTTGTGTTCATCTACTAACAGTTAGTTTAAAGGCTGATAATCTGAGCCCATTTTCTGAGTGCTCTTTAAATTACCGTAACTCTTCAACTATTTGGGCAAGAAATAAATCCAAACAGCTCATTAAAGAAAAAAAGATGAGCTTGATCAAGCATATTTTGGTACTGCATAGAAATCCTCGTGCAACAACGTTCCAATCACAGGAAGTGAAGCTGTTTTCATTACCGTAACTCTTCAACTATTTGGGCAAGAGAAAAAAAATCAAACAGATCCTGAAGAAGAGAAGATGAGCTTTCCAGGTATTATCTCTGACTCTTTTGAGAACAAAATGAAAACATCAACAGAAAAGATTTGGGTGATGAAGAGTTTTAATATCCCTCCATGAGTTATGACTCAGCACAGACTGACATCTATTAACATACTGATGAATTCAGGGTGAC
Organism: Halichoeres trimaculatus; assembly: GCF_033239565.1. Lineage (NCBI taxonomy): Eukaryota > Metazoa > Chordata > Actinopteri > Labriformes > Labridae > Halichoeres > Halichoeres trimaculatus. Next base: position 3,181,918 of record NW_027437199.1, on the reverse strand, counting down.
TCACATTTGCCTGAGTTATCATAATCACAGATGTCTGTTCAAATAAACCTTTGAAAAAAAAAAAGGGCCCATCGTGACTTCTGAATCTGACTTTTTTAACCAAGGAAACCAAAAAATGTGACATCTGGAAGTCGAATACCTTAACTGTCGTCTAAAAGGTGAGCTACATCTCATACTCAAAGGAAACACCTGTGAAAAATATAGAGAGGTTTTTAGAAGACAGCAGAGTTGGTGTTACACTAATAGAAAAGGAAACCTGATGAACTTAAGCTGAAAGAAAACTCCACTCATTGTAAATGGATTCGCCATGTAGGAGGACAGATAAAACCTCAGATGCTCCAAAACTGTGTGGTATCATCTGAAAACAATAGGATCTGATACCAGAGATGTTGATATAACATCCTCTATTCCTTAACCCTTTATCCTCCAGGTAAAAACAGACCACTTGTGTTTTTATTTTTGTTATCAGAGGTCAAACCCAGGAAGTTCATCCTCTCTTCCTTCAGGAACTGTTTGGATTTTTTCTCTTGCCCAAATAGTTGAAGAGTTACGGTAGTGAAAAGCACTTGCATCAGTTATTGCCTGTGATTAGTTTGTTCTTGCATGTGGATTCTTAAGGTCTTTGCACACTGAGCCCATTTTTTTTTTTTCATTTCAAGGCGTATAGAAAATAAATTCGCTACGAAACTTTAGTTACTTTAAGTTTCTTCTATACAGCCCTGGATAAGGGAAATGACACTTTGTGTTGCAACGGAAAAACTAACTTATGTTATGAGAGGCAGAGCACAAGAATTTGAAGAGGTATGGACACCCCTAATGAGCTTTCTTGAACAATAATAATGACAATGAACTTTGGAGTGTGACAGTCACATTTATTTATTTATTTATTTCACTTATTTTTTATTTATCTATTTTTTTTTTCAATTATGTATACTATTACTGTTATTATTTTTGAACTCTTAATATTTCCTTTTCATACTCTTTGCTATTATTTGTTTATGTAATACTGTCTATATTATTGTTCTGTTTTTTTTTTTTCTTTCGTCTTTGTTTGTATGTTACTGTTGTTTAAAAGAAAATGTTTGTTCCTTTTTCTAGTGTATTATTATTGTTTGTCTGCTGACAACAAATAAAAAAATTGTTCAAAAAAAAAAAAATAACTATCCAGAGACGCAGTAGGCTCAAATTACCGTAACTTTTCTGACATATTTTCTCAACACATTTTGGGTGATGTTTAGATGATGAGTGAAAACTTGTGCGTCTGTGTGCCTATGTGTGCACCCCGCGCATACCTCAAACATACTGACAGCCACTGCTCAGGATCAATTGCTTGATGAGTCCTCTTTTCTTGTACCGCAAATTTTTGTATTTAATACAAATAAACAACGGATCAGGAATAAAAAAAAGACTCAGCGTGTAAAGGCCTTTACACCGAACCATAGTACCCCAAACATCACCATAAAGCTTCTCTTTCTGTTCTAAGGAGCTGTTCAAACTTTTTCACATGCTCAAATGATTGAAGAGTTACGGTAATTTGAAGACCACTTGTAAAGTGTGACTACTCCGGTGTTTCCAGTACCTGCTGAATGTCCGGGATAGGAAGAAGCTTCTCCAACCGGGACAGGAAATCCAGCATCAGCACCTGCAGAGCACTGTCATAGTCCGGCCCGAAGTCTGTGGGAAAAACATCCTGCAAAAAAAGAAAAAAGAAAAGTCAATCCACGGTGAGAGAAAATGTTTGGTTTCTGCTCTGCTGGAGTCATGATTTCTCCTTCAAACCTGGAAGAACTTCTCCTTCTCTTCAGAGTCTTTCAACAACAGCTCGATCTGATCCACAAAGTTGGATTCTGGGAACTCCACTTCTGCAAAACAAGGCTGTGCAGCCCATGTGGAGATCAGGGTCCTGATCCGCTCCAGGTGTATCTCGATGGTCTCTGTGTCTGTTATCTCCTGGGCTCGACACAATTCAAGAACCACCTGTAAGAAAACAGATCCCTGTGAGGTGAATATGACTGAAAATGTCCAGCTGTGGGTGTTTTAGGTGATGCATGAATGATTTCACTAAGTTTTGATGGTATAACACCTGTGAGAGAAAAACTAATCTGCCAGTCTTACCCGCGCTCTGAGGCCCAGGAGGAGCTGAGCTTTCTGGTCCGCATTCAAGAGCTCAGGTACAATTTCTGAGACAGTGCTGATGAACTCTTCCACCATCCCGTAGTCCTGCACGTTGCCTCGCTGGACCACCTGCCACATGGCCGCAGACACCAGGCGCAGGGGCGGGATGAAGAGGCGGAGAGACGGCAGCAGGAGCGGCAGGTCTGGAAAATAATTCAACAGACAGCATAAATAAAACACCAGGAATATAAAAAACAGAATTGTTTTCTTGCAGAAAGTGACGAGGAAATTATTATTTACTCGAATAAGATGAAATAAACATATGCACAGAATAACTGTTTGTTAAAAAGCGGAGGTGGTGCTTGATAGTGAGGGTCAGGCGCTTTGTGGATGACACCAGCTGCAGGTGGGGTGTAGATCTTCTATATACAGAAGATGGACATGCTTAAAAGTGGCACTTGATGGCCATCATATTGCGCATGCGCCGGGTAAACACAAAACTTAAAAAAAGGTCCCCAGTGACAAAAAATAGCCAGAAAATCCCCTAAATGTTGCCTAAATTTAAAATTTAAATCAAAAATGCAACACAATAGTGTTTTTATGATGAGATATCAACACAAGTGTTTGGTATCAATGATAATTAGTAGTTGTTAACTTGTTTTAGACGTTATGCGCGACTTTTTCTACTTTCGCAATGACTACACGACCTTAAAAACACCAATAGTAACAAAAACGTGTTTATAAATCCTTTTTATTTATATTAAATTTTTAAGTATCGAAATAACGACATTTTTATCTTCGTATGAACTAAAATATGTATCAAACAGACTCAGTAGGAGCGCGTGCCTTTCGTGCTGAACTACAAGCTCCAAGATAACTGTGGTTGCCTTCACGGACCACCAAGTGTGTCGTAAATTTAACACCCCGCGAATTAGCAGTTAGACAAAGTTTCAAAACCCGCTTTGTTTATCGTAGCTTTCAATCGTAAGAAAGCTGATGATACATCAGGGAGAGTATACGTTATGAAATACACCTTTTATTATTCATGTGTTTTTAAAAAATAGGATGAATTTCCATTAGTTTGTAGGTTGTCTTGTATTTTCTAGGCCCTGAATGCCCCATCTGTCAGCCGCTGCTGTGCTTGTTTTCAGTGACTCGTTAGCGCTAATCTGCTCTAATATAAAAGTAGATGTAAAAGCAGCCCTGCGGAGATTAACTACCAACATGAAATACGTAACCTGTCACACTAATAAACATTTAAACCCACCTGAAGCTCGCACAGCAAACTACCCCACACAGAAGCTCAAAGTAACGTAGCACAAAGCTACCGCCATCTCAGAGCGGGGTACGCCATGTTCCAAATCGTGCGCACACAATCCCACAGAAAACCAAATAACTCGTTACGTGTTGTATGAATGAGAGCTCTCGTTTCCTTACCGTCTTCGGTTAGATGTGGGCTTTCCATTTTATCACTGAGAGTCTTTAAAAAGATGAGGATTTGGACTCCGGGTTGTTGTGAGTTGATGTCCGCCCGACCCTGCGGTGCAAGCTGGCGGGGAGGAAGGGCGGCTCGATATTCTGATCTGTGCGCAGGCGTAGAAGGCAGCGCTGGTTTTCCTTATTAGTTATCGTTGATTCAAGATCAATTCCTTCTTCTTTGACCAAATCAAACACAATTTGATGTAAATAAATGGGAAAAAACCGCGCTGTGAAAAAATATGACTAACTTTAGGAGTTCTAGCTTCTTCTTCGTCTTCTTCCTCAAGTCCGCCTTCTACTAGAGGGAGCAGTATCGCCACCTACTGTTAGTCCTCCATTGTTATGTCCATGCAAATAGGTGAAGACATGCTTTAAAACTGTTTTTAGGAAGCTTATTGAGATTTTTTTTTTTTTTAACTACATGTTTTAATCCTTTAAGGGAAGAATTGTGGTTATTTTATAGATTTCTTCAGCTTTCATTTAAATTATAGAGTATAAACTGCAAAGCTTGTTTCCCCTGCTTTGGATTTTGGAGTTATTGGGCCTAGTAATGAGTGCATATCTTTAACATTAGGGCAATTTAACCTGTTGCAAAAGCGCAAAACATCCCTAGAAATGGGGTTACTGCCCCACATGGTGTGACTTTTGTCTTTTGATGTGGAGAAAGTTGTTTTGAGAAGTACGGTGGCCCGACGGTTAAAACTGAAAACACTATGCAAAAGAAAAAAACACGACCATACCACCAAAAACACAAAGATACAAGTGCTACGACGTAAATGCAAAAGCAACAACTCGAACACAACTGCTAAAACACTGCAGAAGAAGAGGTCAGTTATCTCAACAAACACAGAAAAGTTGTGTATCCTGCTATAGCCACTGTCCTCTCCTAATCAACTAAAGGACAAAAAAAAAAATCTTAAGAATATAGCTTAGTAGAAAAAGAAAGAAATGCTAATGGTGCTTACATTTCTTTAATTTTTACAGGTAATGTGTCATCTTATATTCAGTTTTAAGAATCAGCCATGCCATATGTTAGCATTAAAGCTATATTTCACATAGCTGAAGTTAAAGAAGAGAATAACGTTTAACCTACTCTCACAACTTTTCTGTGTACGTTGGGATAACCATCCATAAGAAAACCGCTAAAGTTGACCTCTTTGAACTCCTGTAGTGACGTTACTTCAGCTGTATAGTCCTTTGTTTTTTTCTTTGGTGCTGTGTATTTTTCCCTTTTGCATAGCATTTGTAAATTAAACCAAGTGCCCAATGAAGCCATATGTTGAGAGGATAAAAACAGTTTGTTATAACAAGAAAATTGTGGCTTTTCCAGATCTTAATACAAAAATTATAAATTGAACTTTTAATCAGGAAGAAATGTAGATAATAAAAAGTGAGGGTGCATGTGTGTTTGTGGTGTAATCCTGCCTCCAGACATTTTTTATGACCTTGTTTTTCTCCACCAGGTTGACTTCAGACAGTCCACTCAGTGTGAGGGAGCTGCCGCTTCTTTTAGTGCCCACAATCACTTCCAGGATGAGGGGTCGATAAAACACGGCCGGAGCTGAGCTGTGGCCAGATTAGCCACATTTCTATTCAGAGCACGCTCCGGTGTCCACGGCACAACAAAGTTTGTTTGGTTTTATCTTGTATAATCAAATCTGCTGCTTTGTTATTGTGTAATTTCTGTCTGTTATGTTGATTTCATGAGCAAAATGTCTCATATTTGACAACACTGTAGTTCCTCGAGTGTCCACTAGAGGCTGACTCTGGAAGTGCTGTTAACCACATACACACCCATTCAAAAAAGCTGATCTTCACAGCAGAAATAAACATGTTTACAGCCTGGTTTGAAATGTGAATTTAGAATGAATAGTTTGTGTTTCTAACCACACCGAATTCAGGAAGTGTTCATGAGAATACTGACGTAAATAAAGTCTCGAGGAGCATGTGCTGTATCGTCATGCTAGGACATTTAAACACAACATAAGACGTAAATGAAGTCAAATCAGACAAACAGGTGGTTTAAACTCTGGTCATTTATTAGCTGTCCACAAAAGCATGTCATGGAACCACAGAAACTGCAGCAGGAGTAAAACATGTCCGTGTGTTAAACTCTACCACATCCCTGCTTCTCACACCATGTATAATTTATATTTCATATATATATATATATTTTGTACAATATACATGTTCTCGTCCGAGGAAAAAGAATAGCAAAAAGTTCATCCCACCCCGTGTGGATCTGAGTGAGTATCCCATGCATGTTTCCACTGCGTCTAGGAGAAATGTTGTTTATTACCAGGAACGAATACGCAGGCAAAGAAACGCTCAGACGAACCAATGAGGGGGGGTGGGGCGGCGTGGAGGAGACGAAGCTGGTGAACGAAGCACATTCTCGACGACGTCAAACAAGAAGAGCCATGCGAACCGACACTTACTCTACGGCTTTGACCCGCGTCAGGATCAGAGCGCCGCATACTGGGACGAGCTAACGTTAGCCTCTGCTAACATCACGAGTCGTAAAAAAACAGATGAAAGTCTTTTGGCTTCTTTAACTCTAACACCTTTAATACTCAGCTGCTGTTAGGAACACAAGAAGAAGAGAAACAGACTGAGGCTACAGTAACACTGGCACAGGAAGTGCTTGACATCATTAGGAACCTTTTCTGTCACAAAAAGGTTTGCATCTTGAAGTTTCACTTCACCTTTAATAACACATTTCATCGGATATGGGCGTGTGTGATGATCTCATATAAAGGCAGTGAATTCATCTTCATAAATAAAAACTCTCAGGGTGAAATCAGACTTAACGTTAGAAATATTCCTTTAAAATGAGAAAAGATGTCATAAAATATAAAGAACAGTAGAAGATTCAGGCTTTAAATTCACATTTATCCCCCAGCTCCAGAAATATTGCTTAACTTTAAACTTTAAAGCATCTTTTTTATAATATCTTTTATACTTTTGTAAAACAAAATAGCTGTGGAATGTAAAATAAAATATATACTGCTATGTGTGTCGGTAAGAAAATAAAGTCACAGAGTTTTTATATTTTTCTTTCTGTAACTATTTACAGAACTTAAACCGTCTCTCGTTTGATATCTCTCTTTTTACGTTTTATTTTCTGGCCTAAACTGATGTGAAGATAGTTTTAAGTGTGCGCTACAAGGTTTAAAGTTATAGATTCATCTTTAATGTGAAGAGAAAGTGGGGTTTATGAAGAAACATTTGCATCATGAACAGAAGGAGGCTCTTTTTGGTTTGTTGCTGGGTTGAAAAGATTGCACATTTTAGAAATATGATTTTTTGTTGCATCGTTTCAGTTTCAGTCAGGACTCCAGACTAACGGTCTCAACGCAGTCATGAAAAACTCCTCTCCTCTTCCCAAAATTAAAACATTACCTACTTTCTAATCTCTCTGTCTCTTCTTTTTATTTTTACACATCTTCTGTGGTGAGTTATTGCTTTAAAGAAGCCGTTTCAAAGCCGTCTCAAATTGAGAAGCTAACATATAAGTGTTAAATCTGCAGTTCCAGGAGTGTCCACTAGAGGGTGGCTCCCAAAACAGCAGAAACCACATTCACAACAAGTCATGAAAGCTGATCTTTAGAGCAGAAATAAACATCGATCAAAGAAACGATCAGACGTTCAATGATCGACAGATCTGATCGTTATTTTCTGAGTTACTGACCGACATGTTTTGCCCATATAAGGGCATGAAGCCGTTAGTCTTGAGCCCTGATTACATTCAATAAATAAACTCTGTTTTTTCTTTATAATTTCCATAAATCCAGGTGTTCCTGTGTCTCAGTGAACGAGGTATTCTGTTTTTAATATGTTCATATAAATTTGACTCTTTTTGTGCCTGTGTCCGGATAACAACGGATCTGCTTTTGGTTCAGTTACAGGTGAGAAGTGTTGTGTAAGTCACAGCAAGCTGACAGGTTCAGTGGATTCGAGTATTTTTTTTTTTTTACATTTTTATCCCCTTGAAATTTTTTATACCTGTAAATACAATGTTTGTCTCATTTCAAGGTCATTTTATCCTCTAAATATTTATGAGTTCAATCTTAGTGGGTTTTTTTTTTTGTGGCTTTAATTCTATCATTTTTCTCGCTTCATGTTTGACGCAAATATTAGAAGCACTTGTCTTTTATTGTGGGTTTTCCCAATTTAAGTACTTTTTTGTTTGATTCTTTTCTCAATGTTAGAAACATTTTTACTGAAACAGAGAGTTTTTCTATTTCCATACTTATTTTTTCCAGCTTAAAACCAAATCTTCTACCCCTCTGGTCTGCATTTTTTTTCTGGTAATATCTTTAAAATTTTCTTTAAATTTGATATTTTAAAGGATAAACAACTACCACCGATCTCTGTTAAATACTTGAGTCTGATTGGTTGTTACAATGACTGATAACAGCCAAAGAAACTTCTCATAAAATAAATTCAGGGAACATTTCATCTCCGCCTGTTGACACTGTGGCAAAAATGTCCCTAATGCCGTGACCACACCAAACGCAAACTTGCAAATTTAATCGCGTGAAAAGCCTCGACGCTGGACTATTTTGACAAGCTGAGGGGCGAACGCGCGTTAGCACGTCACTGCACCAGGAATATAAAAAACACTGTACTTGAACCCCCAACCCCCCGACCCATGTTCCCGGAGGTCTCCCTGGTGATAATGAAGGTGTCGAGGAAAGAGAGGACCACAGAGAACTTCCATCTTTTCCCTGGCTCTGCCCCTATCGTATAACTCTGGATAATGACACACCGCACAGATTATTTTCTCCTCCATCTCCCGGCGGGGTTTGGAGGCGCAGCAGGTGCCCCAACGTCATCAAATCAATGACGTCGTGGCACAGCCTTTATGCGAATTCGCGCTGAAAGTTCAATATTTTCAACTCAAGCGAATTCGTGTATGCCGCCCAACTGTGCGAACGCTCCAAACACGCAAACGCCCAAAACGCGCTGCACCAAATGTGGGGTGAATCAGCGTCCAAACGTGTCTTTGCATTGACTTTGTATGGAATCTCGCCGCAAATTCGCGTTCGGTGTGGCTCTACCATAAGCCGCTGATTTTTTAAAACTTTAGAAGCCAGTCAACGTTATTTTTGTCTTTTAATATTTAAATAAGACATTTTTCTGGACCCATCAGGTGAATGGAGCTTTAATTATGTCTTGCAATAAGTCATTTTTTAAAATTCAAAATAAGATAAAAAAATTTCTCATGTTTCACTTTTGCAGTGAATTTAAATATAAGGTTTAAGTTATTGCAACAACCTCGTAATCTATTTCCACTTTTTTAACCAGGATAAGTTCGACCACTTCTGTAACGTGGCTGTTAAAAAAAGTTGAATTCATGTCAGTTGTTCCTGCAAGGAGAAAAATAAGAATGAAAGGATGATAAACCTGCATTGTGGACTTAAAGGGACTTTTGAAATCTGTAAAATCACCTTAAAATCAATGTTCAGGGTCAACTTTTTCACGTCTTGAGTTGGCAGCCAAGTTTTAAACAGGATGACTCAGCACTGCTCAGATTAAGGTCACAGTCCTGCTCACCCTGTCGGGATTATAATGAGCATAACCACCTGTTCACTCTACATTATCCTGTGTATAACTGCATCTCTGTGAGGACAGGGTTTGGAAACCAAAACAAAGAGATAAAGCAAACCAAAGCCTCTGAAATGCATGCTGCACTCGACCCTGATCATCTGGAGTAAATCGCTCAGCACCGGACTCAGCCCTACAGGTCTACACAGAAACACACCTACAGCGAAAAACAGGAGGAGTCAAACAAACAGATTCAACATGCAACTTCTGCAGAAACAGACACAGAGAGCAGGAGCAGACAGTTCAGGGAGCACATTCAATGAGACTGGTGTCATCAGCCAAGCCAGTGTGGGAGAGTACTGTACATCAGATTACAAAAAGAAGACCAGCACGATGACTCGAGGGATGTATTTACACTTTGCTTTGAAATATCCTTCAAAGAGGAAGTCCCTGCCAGTCGTGATCCCTTCCTAATCCCGCTCAGTCCGGTTTGCAGAGGATAGAAAGTTTAATAAGCAGCGTTTTCCCCTTGCACTTCCACTCAGCTCTTTGAGAGTGTCCGTGAAGTAAGCTCTGCATAAAAAGCAACATCAGGGCAGCTCAGTCCAGTCGGTGTCATGCAAAAAAAAAAAAAAAGTTAATTTCCCAGTCGGACGTCCGTGTTTTCAAGCATCTGTCAGCAAAGATTCACTGAGTGGGCCGACTCCAGATGACTCAGCGCTGCAGCGTCGGCCTCAGAGGAAGTTCCTGTGATCCGTTTGGCCTCTGCGCACAGTTTGGATTGAACACAGTGAAACGTTTCCAACAGACGAGTGACCGAGTGAGGAGAGTCAACGTGTCCACCTCTAGTCCGTCTCCTGGGTTTGCTACGAGTCACTTTATTGGTTGTTTGGAGGATTATATTTTGGCATGTGTTGAACTTTGTCCTTAAAGTGAAGTTTGATGTAAACCAAAGTCTCATATCAGAGATGATGAGAGAGCTGCTTGACTGTGTTTAGTTTCTACTCTACCTCTTCTCAGCTAAAAAGGCGCACAGAATGTATTTCATGCAGTTATCTCATATGAAATACGTTAATCACGGTTAGGGCGAAGTGATACTGCTGGGACAGTTTGTTAGTTTCTCTACACTTTCTTATTGAGGAGGTGAGAAGTGGAGCTGTTAGGAAACAAGGCGAGGAAGTTGCTCCTCTGATTTAGTCAGGATGGAGTCTCGAGGGGCCGACTGAGGGAATCCCTGACGTAAAAAATCCAACAGCCCTTCTTCAGGGCTGAGACAGAGGGACGGGGATCTGTTCACTGAACTAAGACAGCAGCCAGTTTTCATCACGACACACTCTGAGAGAGAAGACCAAGGCTGTTACAGCGAATACACAGAAATATGGTCCAAACTGGACGAATCCAGAGCAGAAACCAGAAAGACGACAGTTTGGGAAAATCAAGAAGGGCTGAAGTCTAAACAGCTTCGTTGATAAAGCCTGGGCTGAAATTCCAGCTAATCTAAATTTTAGCTAGCAGATCCAATGGTCAGTGAAAAGTAAAAGTAAAGTAAAAGAAAATAATAAGCGCTGACTTTTTTTAGACAAACAAGCTCAAAGACAAAACTCCTGAGATGCTAACATTTAAAAAGGTTTAAAGCAAAGACATTTCTAAGAGGATTACGACCAATTAAAAAAACAAAAAAAATAAGGCTGAAAAAAAAAAAAATTAGAAAAAGAATCAGAAATTTACATTTAATGATACTCCAAGCTCCAAATCCTCAAAAATTGTACCAAAATAGTTTGGAAATTAAGTTTTAACCCTTAAATTCTGTCTTTAAATTATTCTGTTATCAAGTTATTTAAAAAGAAAAGAAACAAAAAGAAGAAGAAAAAAAGAAAAGCTGATCAAATAAATTTCAGAAAACACAAAATTATCTCCTTAAACAAAGATATATTTTACATTTTTTTTGTGAAATATATTCGCATTTTATTAAATTTATTTGGCACTTTTTTGGGACATTTATTCCTACTGGCCTTAAGGGCCACCGTAACTAAAAGCTAAGAAAAAAAAAGAAAAGCTAATCAAATAAATTTCACAAAACACAAAAATTATCTCCTTAAACAAAAATATATTTATATATTTTTTGGGAAATATATTTGCATTTTATGGAATTTAATTTGCTTTTTTTTTTTTTGAAACATTTATTCCTACTGGCCTTAAGGGCCACCGTAACTAACAGCTAATGTTGACATTCAGCAAAAATCTGGCTGATTTTACTCTAAAAGTTAAAATTAGCTTGCTAACTTAACTTTCAGTACGTTAGCTAACAAAGAATAATGACATACATTGAAGGCTAAAGAACACTTGACACATTCAAGAGGCTGTTTTTGTTGACTCAGCTGTTAAAGTTCCCATTAAGTATCTACAAAGTCATAATTTTGCTCTATAAACGACAGAATAGAGCCACCATAATAGAAGTTAAGTCCTTCTTTATAACAAGGAACTCTGAAAATGGTTATTTATTTATCTAATTTGGTGAGCTAAGCTAGAGCAACTGATGTTGAATCAATTGGATGCTGTACAACATCATAGAAAAATAAGCTAGCTAACATTACAGTCAGGTTTTTGGCTAGCTAATGGTCAAAACACATTTTATAACTAATTCACCCCGGCAGCTTAGCATAAACATCAATCATACCAATAATAATGACATATATGAAGTATAATGTTAGCATTTCATCAATTTAGAGCTAACTCAAGCGCTAACTTTACAGTTAGCTGATTAATGATGCAGAAAGGTGGATAACAGCTACTGTAAACATTAGAGTAGAAGGAGGACATATTAATACCAAACAGGTAAACTCTGAATGCTAATGTTAGCAGTTGTTTAACATTGGGTTTAGAAAAGGGAATTATGCTAATTTCATATCATTACATGTCTCATCACTAATTTAGCATCTTAGAGGATATTGTTTGGTTAAATCTAATATAGCTAGCATAAGCTAATAGCTAATGTCAGCATAAAATTCTGTGAAGCCTTTGCTAATGTTTTGTTAGCCTTGAATTCACACTGTAATAATGTACATTTTAAGCTAGCAATTTACTACCCAAGGTTTTGTTTCTAGCTTGGGAGCCAGAATGCTAACACAAGCAGTGACATATATGAAGTTTAATGTTAGCATTTAATCAATTTAGAGCTAACTGGAGCGCTAACTTTACAATTAGCTGTCTAATAATGCTGAAAGGTGGATAACAGCTACTGTAAACATTAGAGTAGAAGGAGCACATATAAATACGAAACAGGTAAACTCTGAATGCTAATGTTAGCAGTTGTTTAACATTAGCTTTAGAAAAGGGAATTATGCTCATTTCATATAGTTTCGTGTCTAATCACTAATTTAGCATCTTAGGGAATGTTTGGTTTGATTAAATCTAATATAGCTAGCACAAGCTAATAGCTAATGTCAGCATACAAATCTGTAAAGCCTTTTCTAATGTTTTGTTAGCCTTGAATTCACTGTAATATTGTAAATTTCAAGCTAGCCAGAATGCTAACATAAGCAGTTATATATTATGATCACTCTTCAGTTTTTCAGTGTTTAGCATCTTTTCAGTTGCTCCTTGTTTATAAGACACTCCAAATGTACCAAACAGCGTTTAAACTTCCCGCCCTGAGTGTGATGTCAGAGGAAAATGGCTGCTGTGTTAATAAAGTGAGCTCTACAGGGATACTGGTCGGTAAAAATGGCGTTACATGGATGCTGTGTGCCTGGATTGGAGGGCTTTAGGGACAGGACAAAGACATCGTCACACCACGGAGCCCTTTGAGGTGGAGAGGTGAATGGAGCGGATCCGGACCGCCAACGTCTTCTCCAGCTCCAGGAGGACGTCGGGGCAGATACCGGGGCTGGACGCGGGGCTGTCGGGGGGAGGAGGTTCGTAAAGCAGCTGCTTAAAGCTGTCCAGTTCAATCAGCAGCACCATGTTCTTCAAGAAGTAGCCCTGGATGAAAGCCGTAAGCTCCGAGGCGCCCAGGAACTGTGTGTCAAAGAAAGTACGAGTTACTATCACTTCATCACTCATCATTTCATCCTCATCAGATGTGCACCACCAGCGGCTCACCCTGGCATGTTTGTAGAGATCCACGCAGGTCTCGGTGGTGATGTTCTTGGAGCAGATGATCTCACAGTGTCTCTGAAGGCCCTCGAGTTGGAAGAATTTGGCTGCAGACAGGAGCTGCAGGAACAGCAGAGCCGCACAGAATGAGGCACAGGACTCTGGGATTAGGAACAATAATTCTGCAGCAGGCTGTGGCTGAGGCGCTCTTACCTCCATCACTTCAGTGTTGCGTATGTGCAGAGACTCTGTGCCTCCAATGTAAAGATACTGCATGACCAGCTGGAACACAGAGCGGGAGAAAGTTCAGCCTATGGATCGGTGAAGTTTCTATTCATGGTTTATCTGTTTATCCAGGAAATCTGACGCTCTTAGAGTCTTACATGGAAAATATTGTACTTGACGTGGCTGATTTCAATGCAGGTGTTCTCTGCCGCCGGTCTGTTCTGTAGCAGTGACTTGAACCTGGAGGAAACGGAAGGAATCATGGGTAAATTAAAGCTGCGTAAGGGAAAACAAAAGATAAATCAATATACACCATAATTGACATGTTTCATTCCATTTAGCTCCATTGTTTTCTGTACGGATCCATTCCATTTGGCTTCATTCTATTCCTTATGGATCCATTCCATTTTTTATATTTTCTTTACCACATGGCTCCATTCCATTTAGTTCCATCCTTCAGTCAGAACTGTAACTTTTCATGTCATGTGACTCAATCTCTCCAACTTTTTTTAGGGATCTGAAATTTTCACCTATCCTGATTAGTTTTTCCTCAATTGTCTTTCTTTCAAAAAAAAAAAACTGAAGCTCTTTAATTTCTTGAATTGTAATTCTCAAGTTAACGATAACTAACCAGAAAAATGTTTCTACCAATGCATAAGTTACCTGAATTGAAAATTGCTGACACTAAATAATGTAATAGATTTCAGTTTGTTACAAGTTAAAGACAAAGCTCATAAAAAACATCTACCATCCAACATTCAGTGCCGATTCAAGAGAAGAGAAAGTAGTTACGACTTAAAAGTGTTGCAGTATTTACAAAATGTTGAAGGAGCGTTGCATTACAGATAAAGGCGTCAGTTTAGTGAATAACCTGGACAGAGACTCTAAAGACGCCAAATCATTCGGTATCTTCAAAAAAATTATCCAAGCCAGTGTATAATACAAATACAGGGATAAAAAGTAATTTTAATATTGCAAAATAAATAAATAAATAGATAGATAGATAGATAAATAAAATGAAAAATTTTGAAAAATAATAAATAAATAAATAAAAATACAAAATGAAATAAAATAAAAAATAAATCAAAATAATAAATAAAAAATAAATAAAAAAATGAAATAAAATAAGAAACAAAAATAAATAAAAAATGAAATAAAATAAAAAATAAATCAAAATAAGAAATAAAAATAAATAAAAATAAAATATATATTTTTTGTTTTTTGTTTGGTGGCAAAATATGGAAATAAGCATTTATGGTTTTGGACTGTTTTGTTTGTTGTCTTTCTGCAAGAAATAAGTAAAGGGACGCTAAAAGGCATTTTTTTTCTGAAGATGTGTTTATATAATATTTTGAGATAGAAGGGGCAGATATAACAAGAATTTTTTCTCTTTCTGCTCCTTTTCATTTTTTTGAGTTTATTTTTCAAATTTTTTTTATTGTACATTTATTTTTATGACAACATGAATGAAAAAAGACAAAAAAGACCAAATAAACCAAGAGCAAATGTCCTGATTTTAGATCCAGCATTCATGATTTGTTTTATCTAGCTTTATCTTATACTTTCAGAGTTTGTATAAACGTTTGTATACATCAAATTTATCCACATCAGTTTCCATTTTATTTGTATTGGGAGGAGACATTAACGTCAATTATATAAAATGAGATATTTTATGACATACAGAGTCCTTTTCCAGTCCTCTAGCTACAAACAAATGCACTGAAAAAAAGAGAGATTACACTAATCTGAAGAAATACGATCAGATATCTTGGATATTTTACTTTTCATTCATGTTTTTTATTTAGTTTATTCCCTTTTTTCTCTCTTTTGAGGTTTTGTTGAAGCTCTTGTTGGATTTCTACCGAGCCAGATCATTTGATTCAATTGAATTCACTTTTTTCTCGTATGACCTCCAACTAGGGATGGGTACCCAATTTGGTATTTCTATAGGTACGGACTGAATCCCATCTGTGGTACCAAGTACCAATTCATGTAAAATCAAACAGTACCATGTTTAGGAACAAACAAACTTATCTCAAGTGCTTTATTTGCTCTTTGTATGAATTTCCTTACCCTAACTGACCCAGTTTTCTTACCTCTGTGAAGCTGTGAACAGTAAAACTTTATGTGCATAAAAAGGTTTCCCCTCCACCAGAAACGTGACGTCGGACATCTCTTTGTTGTTCAGGAAGTGAGGGTCTGAAAGAGACGAATGATTCCTCATCATTGAGTGAAAAACACAACAAAGTAAAAATCTCAGACGAGCTCATTAAGCGCTCCTCTCTGCGGCTTCATGAACTCAACACTTCATCATCATCATCGTCGTTAATATTCAGAGGAAGCAGCTGGAGGATCTGATGTCCGCTCCTTTGAGCTTTCCGCCTGCCCTTGAATATCACAACCAATCAATTATTTATCAGCGTTCATTTCTGCTCACAAACAAATGATGGAGATCAGTGAGAAGTTTATTTTGACCCTGATGTGGAGTGGACACTAGGTGGCAGCGCAGCACAGGAACTCACATCTTCACTGCCTGTTACAAAAGTGTTTGTTGAGATTTTAAACCCACTTCCATTCAAATCTGATCTGTTACTGTATCTCATTTCATAATATCTCATCTGAATCAAATATTTTCATCATATTTTTTGGTTTTTCCTTCCACCTCGTGCTCCTCAAACCCTGAAAATATTTCATCTTCAGCATTTTCCTTCTACTAAATGTTGTTTTCCTTCTTAGTAGCTCATGTATCATCACCCTGGGTTTCCCAACAGCAGTGTTTGGTCATTAAAATGTAAATTATTGTTGCTAAAATGTCAAATAATGAGAGGAAACTCCTTTATGAGTTGGCAAACAGACTCCTATAATTATTACTCTGTCTCATATCGTGTTTGAAGCAATAATCCGTGACATTTTGTTCGGTGTTTATTCGTCTTTTTGGCATTTTGAGACTCAAAGTGATGTATTACAAAAGCACTCAAACTTTAATCAGCTGATAAAAAGCTCAGGGAACAAAGTGTGAGAGGAGGAGGAGAACAGTGTGGATGCTGAAGTGAAACTAGCAGAGATCAGGTTTTCGTCAGCGCGCCACGTTCACCTCCACCCCGCCGTCACCTCTCCGTCACTCCGCCGACACGACAAGATGAAGTCTCTATTTTTAACTCTCTTACCTAAGCGTGAGGTCTGCTTCTTCTTGATCTCTGTCAGCTTAGGGATTGGGAAGGGCCCGTAGCACTGAGTGAAGATGACTGACAGCTGCTGGCTGATCACCTCGTTCTGCTAACACACAAACACACACCAGAGCAGAAAGTTTACAAAGTTTGTGGCCTTTTCCCCCCCTGATGATTTATCCAGGCGAAATGTTATGCAAATGTATGATAATATGGTTTAGTGCTGCTGAAAATATGCAAATAGGAGTGTTAATGTCACCCCAGCACATGAGATGCTCTAAAAAGCGTTTTGTTCACATGAAAGTTAGCGGCGCTGACCTTGCTGGTTCGCAGGATCTGGAACATGAGCGGCAGGCCGTGCGTGATGAGCTCCTCCGTGTACTCCTCCTCCTGGATGCAGCTGAAGTCTTTGAGCAGGCCCTGGATCAGCGGCCGGCGGTGCTGGACGAAGCAGGTGCGCAGGGACTCGAGCCAGGTGTGCAGCGTCCAGGGAACGCCTGGGAACGACACCACACGGATACGTGAATACGCAGGAAAGGAAGCAGAACACAGGCGAGTCAGGAGGAGGTTTCAAGGGCGACAGAACCGACCATGTTTCCATCACTGCTCGGTGAGAGTGAGGTGAAGGGCGATTGCAGGGAGAGATGGATTATGGGAAAGAGGAAGGATCAGGCTGGAATATAAAGGAAGCAGTTGAGTGGAATACATGAACATGATGATGCCCTGTGAGTTCTGTCTATCACTTTGTTTTCTTTATTTACATGTTGACTGTTGTTGTTTATTGTACTTTCAGATATCACTGTGTGGGCGGTGAAAAGTCTGCTGTTTGAGTCCAGGTCACATGACTTCCAGAGATAATCACATGTACCGTATTAAATTATATCCACTTTTGTTGTGTCTCACTGTATTGTGTTGTGTCGTATCATATCATAACTTATTGTGTCTTTTATTACATCACACCTTATGTACCGTGATATAACGCATTTCATAATGTCGTATTATTTTGCAAAGTATCGCAACATATCATGTCAACCATGTTGTGTCAAACCGAATTGAATCGTGTATATATGTATTGTACCGTATTGTAATGTAAAACATATCTTCACACCTTATTGTAGGATAAGTAACATATCCTGTTGTGTCTTAATGTACTGCATCAATGAATCATACTGTATTGTATCCTACTGAATTGTAATGTATGTATGTATCATAGTGTACCGTACCATTATATCACAAAGTATAGTAATATATCCTGTTGTATCATGTTGTGTCACATCATACTGTATCGTACCAAAGTGTAACGCACCATAATGTATCAGACCGAATTGTTTCTTCTATATGGATTGTACCATACTGTACCGTGTTGTGCTGTATTGTACCGAACTGTAATGTAACGCATATCATCACACCTTATTGTAGGATAAGTAACATATCCTGTTGTGTCTTAATGTACTGCATCAATGAATCATACTGTATTGTACCCTACTGAATTGTAATGTATGTATGTATCATAGTGTACCGTACCATTATATCACAAAGTAAAGTAACATATCCTGTTGTATCATGTCGTATCACATCATACTGTATTGTTCCACATCGTAACTTACCAAACCGAAATGTATCGCATGTATGTATCATACTATACTGCACCGTATTGTGCTGTTTCGTACCGTACTGTAGCGTAATGCATCGTAAAACATGTAATCACACCTTATCACACTATAACTTAAAGGATTGTTACAAATCCTGTTGTGTCTTATTGTGTTGCATCATCCTATCACACGTATCATGTACCATATTGTAGCATATGTATCACAGTGTACCGTACCATACTGTATCGCAATGTATTGTACCGTACCAATCATAAAATCATCATATAGAACAGAATCCTATCGTTCGGAATGCATATACCTATCATACCAATTTGTACCGTATTGTATTGCATCGTTTGTACCGTACCCAAATGTATTGCATGTATGTACAGTACCATACCGTTTTGCGTTGTTTCATTTCATTCACTGTGCTGTAACTTATTGCACCATAACACATCCCATCGTAACATGTTGTAAAGTATCTAACTGTATCCTGGTGTATTTCGTTGAACGTTTTATCGTATTGTTTTGTATCCTCTTGTCTGTTGTACCGTAGCGTATTGTATAATATTGCAATACATCATGCTGTATTGTGTTGTATTTCATTATGTTGCAAGATCCTGTTATGATAACTCTAATCAAAAAGTGGAGAGAACTTTTATTTCAGCACTTCTAAAGTTAGGGTTAGGTATGAACTGATATTTTTTTTATTATCGTAAAAAAAATTATGTCTGATAAAATAAGCCAATTTAAAAAGTAACGCTGAACTCTGAGAGCCTGTGAAGGACTTCTCTTTCTACTGTATCTCATTCAGTCGAACTAAATTGGTTCATTTCAGAGTGAGAGTGAATTTTTGACCTCAAAATCTCAAAGTGAAAAATAAAAACTGAAGCAAAGCTTGGATTTTGGTCAAATACTGAATCCAAGACTGACTCTGACTTCTGTGTTTATTGGGTTTGTGAACTAAATATAGGACATGCTGGGATCGACTTCAAGAAGGATAATTACTGTTACGCCAACATGGACGATAAGTTTGATAAAAATAGTTTCCTGATATCTGCTTTCTGGATGAGAACACCTCGCTGACATCTGTCTTTAAAACACACCTCTCCAGCCAGGAGAGGTAGTTAGCCTAGCTTAGCTAAGCGCATTGATTGTAAACAGAGGAAGAGGAAGAGGAAGAACACATGTTGGCGACCTCCTGAGAGACAGAGAAGAAAGAGCTCCTTGTTTGGCTCCACACCACAACAGAAAATGTGTGTGAGCTCGTAATGAGAGCGGCTCAGGGATGGTGAAACACACTGAAACATGAAAGACAAAGAGACAGCTGAAGGGCCTCTGGATGAGGCTCTCTGGATGAGGCTCTCTGGATAGAGATGAGGCTCTCTGGGCTGCACATGGGCGGCCGTACGGGGTCGACTCTAAAGCTCACAGACTGTGACACATGACGTAATCCAGATCACGCAAAGCATCATGTGGACACCATGAAGAGGCCTCCAGCCGCGCAAAACCAGCCTAGCATGAGTCTAAAGCTCATGAGTTAACACATTATCTGTCTCTGTAACTCCTTATTAAAAACACACACGTCTTAAACTCTTCAGCCGCTGGTGGAGTCGTTTGTCTCCAGCTCTTTTATAACATTCACTCTGCTGATCTCATGTTTAGTCATAAACCTGGTCTCTACCTTTATTCATCTTGTTTTCTACCTGTTTGATATTCCACTGTTTCACCTTTGGCCTTGACTGAATGTTTGCTTCACCCATGTTGAATATTGCATCATGTGTTTTTCTAAGAGGACAAAGAAAAATACATTTTTGTCCTTCGATGAACTTCACCGCGCTGTAAACACAAAGATCTGCTGTTTCTGCGGTAAACAAATGAATAAATAAATGTAGAGAGTTGTTTCTGCAGAGGACAAAGAGGCTTCTCTTGAAAAGGATAAGAGACTGAGATGCAGCCAGCATGACTAATCCACGCTGGATGTTTTTATTTCGTTTACATTTTTAGCAACACGACCTTTTTATGACCCCTGCTTTTGAGTTTGTCCTGCTTTATCATCAATGTAACTCTTAATTGAGCTAATTTTCTCTAAACATCTTAACATGAAGAGAAATTCCTAAAATGTCACAAAATCTGACTTTTCTGAAATGAGTGGCGTCGCCCCCTTGTGGTCACTGCAAAAACTGCAGACTGCATTTATTTTACTATAAAAAACAGGGTTCAAATGTTCAAAATCAAAATGCTTATATTTAAAGTATTAGATTTGATCAAGACCTTTAAAAAGATTGATCTTAAGGAGTTAAGTAAAATTGTCTTTTTAAAACTTTTGAGTAAATCAAGAAAACCTTGATCATCCTATCCAAGAAGACTAGATTGAAACTGGATTACAAACACAGGATGTGATCAATCTTAGAAATCTGTCAGACATACAGTTTTACAAAATAAGATTCTGAATAATTAGACGGTCAGTTATTATGATGCTAAAGAAAATATGATAAAATAATTTTGAGTCAACCATGTTGATCTTTTTAAGCATAAAACATACCAAAAATTTAAGTTTTAATTTAATTTCTAATTTTATATTTAAAATAGTCAAATTGACTCCGATTTTAATTTCTAATTAGAATAAGTCTCTAATTATTTGTATTATTTATGTCATATTTTATTTAATCTTTTTACCATAAAACTAAGACCTACCTTTTTTTTTTTTTTTTTTTAATTTTCTATCATAATTTACACATTTAATCTCATTTGAATCAATTTTCTCATGATTCGGACTTTTTTTAAAATCTAAAAATATGACATTTTATTACAAAATTGTCACCTTCTACTTCTCATTTTTACATTTTCTATTGTTATTTAGACTTTGAAGTAATAATAAAGACTTTTAATTTCAGTAAAATAGAGAGGGATAAGGATATTTAGTCTGATTTATTTGACTTATTGTCAAACATTAATGACTTTTTGTCCCTAAATTTGACTAACATTAACAAGACCTGAACGTAATGTCCCATACTGTGGCTTATTTTCTAATTTGTATGCCTTTTTTATTTGAATTTTGACCCTACAGTAACAATTGTGGCTTTTAATTTTAGTATTCATAATTATTTTTCACAAGTGAGACAATTAATTTTCAGTTAAGACAATTAAACTTTTTATCTCATATTGACCTCCGTTATCTTCTGTGGAAAATTTTACTAGAAAATTGAGGTGAACTTAATTTTATTTTCAATCTTTCTATCACAATTATGACTTTTTATTCCAAAATTATGAATAAATATCAAATAAATTAGACATTTTCTCTCAATATTTTGACTTCTTATGATATAACCATACCTAACTTTTCCGTAATTTCAAGTTTTATTTCATAAAAACGGCTCAACATTTTATATTTTATTGTCCTTTTAAAGCAAAGTTTCTATAATATCTTTCTAAAATAATAAATAAATAATTTAATTTAATTAATAATTTAAATAAAAAAGAAACATGATATTAAAATCAATATTATTATTATAATTATTATTATTATTATTATTATTATTATTATTATTATTATTATTATTATTATTATTATTATTATTACTATTATTTTTATTATTATTATTTTTATTATTATTATTATTATTATTATTATTATTATTATTATTATTATTAATATCCCCCTGGGGGTCTATTAGGTTTATTATCCTAAAAATTTGATATTTTATGCATGCTACGGTAAAAAGTGGTTGAGATATAACGCTAATTAAGATAGCAGATACAGGCCTGTCTTTAAAATCTTAACGACATGTTGAGAACCCATAATCTAAGCAGCTTTTTTAACTCTTTAAAGCTGAAAACAATCAGTGGTTTTCCTCTGTGATCAGTCTGATGTAAAATGAGATGAGCTGTGTCTGACGCTGATGGTTGAACAGATAAAGCTGCTCCTGGTCTGAGTCAGGGCTGTATGAATGGAGAGGTTTCTGGGTGTGTGGGGGGACGGGACAGGACGGGACGGGACAGGCACAGCATGAGCACATCTCCAGGACAGCTGGAGGCACCACAGAGCGAGGCATGTGCGCCAGTGAAGCATGAATTAGTAAATCTGACCTAAGCTGCGGATGTCTATGGTGATGTCCACATGGCCGTGCTCTGCGCTATGGTACATGGCCTCTCTCAGGGCCCTCAGCTTGGCCTTTCCTGTTCGCAGCGTCCCTCCGCCGTTGGCCTGCGGCATCAGCCTCTTCTCGCCCGGGTCCGTACCCTCCGCCAGGATCTCCTCCAGGGACAGAACATCCCCTTTCTCCTTCTCCGACTGCGCCAGGAGCTTCCGAAACACATTCCTGGAGGGAGGAAGGGAGAAGATAACAAAGCCAGACAGGGGTTAGGGGAGAGCGGGGTGTGAAGACGCAGTGACAGACTGTTTTAAGGTCAAGACAGAGGAAATGAAGCTGAGAGGGATGGGTGAGAAAGTGGATAAAAAAGAGAAAAACACACCTAGCACAGCCGGGGGTTGGGTAGGAGGAGGAGAAGTTGTGAAGTGGATGATAACAGACTGGGAAATGGCTCAAATTAGACAAACACGCTGCGTGTTAACTCCACATTAAGCTCATGCAGCCCTCCAGCTCTGATGGCTCTCAAAATATCCTCATGTACTTAATTAAGCATGATGTCGGCTCCACGCTGCCATAGCTGGTCCATGGAGTCAAAGCACTTCCACGTTTGTGATTAAATCTGCAGATTCATGCAACGCGATGCTGCAGTGGTGACGGATGCCCTCCCTTTGAGAAGAAAGGACAGCGACACGTCGTGAATTCAGCGCAATCACAGCCCGAGGATGCTTCAGTGCACCATCTGCTTCAGCGAGGAGGGGCAGCATCATTATCAACAACATCATTTCCTGTTTCTCAGGCTGTTTCAGGACGAGTCAGAGGAGGAAGGGTTCCTCTGATGCACAGATTCGACACCTTAAAGTGATTTTTCGACGTTAAATCCTGCAGATTTAAAAGTCTCCACTCCTTCCAGAGCGTTTCTGATAAGATTTTGGGAGCCTGGCAGCAGGGTTTGCTCCCATTCAGCCACAAGAGCTTCAGTTTGCTGCAGCGCTGATTCCTGGTGACAGGGCCTGGCTCGCAGTCAGCCCCTCAGTTCAGGGCTCGGTGCAGGCCGGGCGAGCGGTCACTGGCTCTCTGCGCCGCAGCAAGCAGGAAAGCTCACTATTGTTTCTATTTTCTGAGATGTAATTGCAGTGTTGTGGTTGTTTAACAGGAAATAAGTGGGATTCAGAGCAAACATGAGCACAGGCCAGGAGGGTGATCCACAGCGAGCTGCTCAGGGTTTACCTGAGGTCAGTGTGGGGAAAATGAAGCTGCTGCTCTGCTTTGTGGAAAGAAAACTTCAGATAGACTCGAATCAAGAGCAGTGAGGTGGCATATGTAGCGTAGCTTAGCAAGACGATCAGAAAAGCTTTTTAAAAGTCCTAAAAAAAACATAATTTTGTGCATTTAAAGCTCCTGTTTTAGGAAGCTAGCTGGTCTAGCGGTTTTAGCGTGCACCCCACATCCTAAAAGCCACGTCAAAAACAAAACTGGGCTAAAACTCATGTGAGGAATTTGTCCTAGTTGATTTTGGCGCCCCCTCTGGACAAACTGGTGTTGCTTGTTAAAACAAGTGAAGCGCTTTATTTTGACACTAAAATGAACAAGTTTTCCTAAATTTTTGCAATGAAATACAAAGAAACAACAATAAATGCTATAAATGCTAAGCCTCTGTGAATTTTTTTAACTGACACCTACCCCCTCTAGTGGTTTCAGAAATCAAATCTGAATCTTTAGAAATGTCTTTTTGTGCTATTTAGTTGCTATATAGGCTGTGAAAAGATGTTCATTTCGAATCAAGCCTGTTTCGTAACCAGCTCTAAACTCCTCACAGGAGCTTTAAGTTAAATAACTAACAGTTTATAATTTTGGGGGTCATTTTGCCTCCTCACCTGGATAGAATTCATTCACTAGCCAAAAAATGTACTCTATCTTCACAATAAAGACAATAAAGTGGATACAATTATATACAAAATTAATATCTTATGAAAACAAGAATCTAGTCAAAACAATACGTTTTTTGAATAATTAAATTGTACATGCAATCAATTTGCAAAGGATATAATATTTGCCGAAATAGCAAAAATTTGCCTAAATTTAAGAAAATTGAAATATAAAAATTTCCAAAAATTTCCCCAAAATTGGAAATTTAAAATTCAATGATTTAAAAAATTTGTTATTTGAAAAAAATGGGTTTAATACATCTAAAAATTATAAAAAATCTCAAAATGTTTGAAATCTCAAAAATTTCTAAATTTATTTTTTTTTGCCAAAATTCCAAAAAAATTGCATTGAATAAAAACAACATAAGAAATTTGCCTTTTTTTATTTGCAAATTTAAAAAAATAGTAAGTAGTTAAAAAAAATTATACATCTGAAAATTTCCAAAAAATTGCAAAAAACTCCCCAAAATTTGAAATTTAAATTCAAAGATTTAAAAAAATATGTTTTTTGAAGAAAAAAATGGATTTAATACATCTTAAAATTAGAAAAAAAATCTTGAAATGTTAGAAATCTCAAAAATTTCAAAAAATTTAAAGTTTTTGCTGAAATTCCAAAAAATTGCATTAAATTAAAAAAATCTGCTAAACTATTTTTTTTATATTTGCAAATTAAAAAAATGTAAGTGGTTGGAAAAAAAATTATACATCCTAAAATTTGCAAAAATTTCCAAAATTTTCAGAAGTCATAAAAATTTCACAAAACTTGAAATCATTTCAAAATTTTCAGAAAGAATACATGAATTTGTTTGAGAAGTTGAGGCATTTTAACTTTAGAACTCAAATGCAGACAACTGAGCAACAAGGGACAGTTCAGAGATTCAATGATGTGTAACAACCAGCTGATGATGCTTTGAATCATACCAAACCTTTCTATCAGGGCTCTAAATCTTAAACTCAACCATAAAATCCCAGATCCAGCCCTTTGTGCCAACTATTCAGCATTTTTTCCTTATCTTAACAGTTTTAGAAGGGCACAATGCTGTCTGGCTTTATTGGGGCAGTGTGTGTGGATTTTTACCGTTCACTTCCCCAAACGTTGGTGGTCTGACATTTTGTCTGGATTTGGCTCCTTATCTCACCAGTTTTTGAATGGAAATTAAAGCTTTGTAGATTTAGAGGAGTGGTATGCGAGGTTTAGCATCTCCTTTTTTTGTTACCATCCAAATAAATCCATGAAACATTTCCTGTCTGACATTTTATCTGCATTTGTTCCTTTTCTGGTCACCTTTCAAAGGAAAAGGAATAGTTCACAGTTTTATCATGGCAGTATGTGAGGTGTTTGGTTCCCTTTTCTTTCACTTTCCAAATAAATCCATGAACACTTCCTGTTTTATCTACAGTTTGGTCCTTTCTTCTTTATCTTTCCACAGAGGTTTAAGAAAAATGAGGTGGCAGCAGATATCTAGGATCAGACACAGGATCCTGGTTTCAAGAGGAGACAGGAAGGCAGGAAATGCAGCACTACGATCGAGGTTACATCTCTGAACAAGATGCTTTAAGAATGTATCATAAAAGTGCAGTAATATTTATATAAGCTCCTTTTATTATTTCAAAATTCTTTAACATCGCTTCAATATCAGGAGATTTTCTTCTAACGCAGACGAGCCTTTGTGTTCGAAACGTTTCCACGTCCCTGCAGATTAATTCGAAGTATGTCTGAGTGAACTTTTGATGGTTTTATCTTCTTTGACTTCTTCTCCCTGCATCATCTCAGACTAACCCCGCTGCAGTGTGAATCCACTCACGACGCTCTGCAGCACGCTCATCCCCTACGACTGATTGTCTTAATAATAATGCAGCATTGTTTTGTTGGCCTGCGCCTTCCCTCCGCTCCCTGACAGCTCTCGCTGCCCTGAATGTTAATGGCTTTTATCGTACTCGGCTGCAGGGAAATGATGTCAAACTGACGCCGTAATGGCCGCTGAATAGACTGCAGCGCTTATCGTGGCGGGCCGTCTGACAGCCCGAGCGAGATATCTGCCTCTCGTGTGCTGCAGGATTTTGTGGGCGGCAGATGGACCAGAGCAGAGTGTGTAAATGGATCAATACCGTGGTAATGGATATGTCTCTGGCTGCTTGGCACTGTGTGTGTGTGTGTGTGTGTGTGTGTGTGTGTGTGTGTGTGTCACCTGTGGCCGTGTGCTGCTGCCAGGCTGTAGGAGTTCATGTCTCCCAGCGGGGCCGAGGAGATCCCGTTCCGACACATGGTCCCGATCATGGGGTCGGCTCCTCGCTCCAACAACAAACTCACCAACTCAAAGTTACCTGAGCAGGAACATACAGTTTATATAATTAACATAAAACATTATGTACTATGTTATATACCTTATATAATAAGCTTAGCATTTTACATTTTCTACCATGTAAAACACATCCTGTGTAATTTAAATGACCTGAAGAGTAATACATATCAAAGGTGGGGTCTAAAAAAATAAGACGTCTACTTTTGCAGAAACAATTCAGCTCAATCCTCTCTTACAGGGGTCTGTACATGTGTGTCAGTGTCTGTGTCTGCCTCAAACCCCCTCCTCTGCCTGGATGTTGATGTTTTGGTTATTTCAGGACATTTCTGGGCAAAGAGTAGGGGCAGTTACCTCAGCCAGTGTGTCAAATATCTGTGATTAGTTTGTGCTAACATGTCAAGTCAGGTACACGGCTCTTGAGTCTCTTCCACATAGAAACTTGATGCTACAGGTGGTTGCTGGGCTGGTGGGTGCATTCCAATAGTCATAGTTGGAGGCTGTGGGTGTGTGCTGCCGCTGGCACTGAGCCAAGGAGGAGGAGCCCAGTTTGAATCTGTGTTTACTGACAAGTAGCAAAAATTCCTGCATACCCTTCCTTTAAAGTCTTTGAATTAGTTATTTTCTACCATGTTATAGCCAGTATTTGCAGTGTTAGATTGATTTTTTTTATTGCGACGGCCTGCTTTCTCTAGATAGTTTTCTAAACCCCAAACAGAAAAATGTATAAAACTCCAAACATAGTATATATATATATATATATATATATATATATATATATATATATATATATATATATATATATATATATATATATATATATATTGATCTTCATTTTGAAAAAGCTGTAAGATTAGCTTTTAAAAAATAATTTGAAAAATATGCAGGAATTAAAAGAAAAATATATGCAAAAATATCAAAATTTTGCAGTCCGTAAAAAAAAAAATTTGGATTTTTTTTCCAAAGCTAACCAGTAAAAAAAAAAAAAAAAAAAAAAAAGTAAACTTGCAATAACCTTGAAAAATATCCTCAGTGAGAAAACCAAAAATTCCTTTTATTTACATTGTTTTAAAGCTACAAGGAGCCCCTGCAAAGGATTCAAAAGGGCCACATGAGGCTCCAGGGCCACAGGTTGAAGACCCTTGGTCTTGACTCTTGAGCCAGGTTATGACAAACTGAAGGCCTCTCCTGTACATGTGCATCAAAGGTCACCTGAGTTTTGACGCTGCAGCATTTCCAAACTTTGCTGCACTTTTTATCACAGCAATAAAGATTTTAAAGTTAAGTGTTAAAATTATTACTTATGCAGTAAAAGAGGCAAAGTGGCGCAGGCTGTTGAAGAAAAACTAAAAACAAACATGAAAACTCTAAAAAAGTGTATAAATCTGATGGCTTCAGCTCTAAAATCTGATCTCCTCCACCGTGCCAAACATTTACAGAACATTAACTACAACACATTTAGATTAAAAGGATCTTTAAACACCTCAATACCCGCCAGATACCCTCAATATGCTGCTTATTAAAGATTAATTGGAACGTAACACGAGTCCCTTATCCCTCATTCTTGATTTTATTCGGCTGTAAAGTTAACGTGACAGTAAAATAAAACAGGAGGGAGTCGGAGTGAAGGAGCCTGAAGCTGCATAAAAACTCTCATTTATCCCTTTTCATTAAGAAAATTAGTTCAGGGATTGTGCTCTTTGCTCCTTGACGTTGGAGGTTAATGTTGTGTTTATCAGGAAAAGCAGATGCACCTTAAATATCCACGACTGTGTGTGAATTCACATTTCGTATTTAAAGTTAACAGACTCGTGAGAAGCCGCCGTCCTGACTCTCAGACTGTAATTGAAAGTGATGAATTAGTTATATGATTAAAGCAGAGTAAGAGCGCCTTCAGGTGAGCTCAAAAACCAGCCGTGAGAAGACGAATCTCTCCAACGGCGTGTTAAAAATGAGAATCCTGAGGTGAAACATGCGTGTTTTCTTATCTGAGCCGCTCGTGTGTGATTACCTGCAGCAGCAGCCAGCTGGAGCGGCGTCTCCGTGTAGTTCTCCGCCCCATCCTGCAGGGCGCCCTCCACATTCGCTCTGTTATCCAGCAACAACTGTGGAGGAGGAGGGAGAGGATGGAGGGAGAATGAGGCGAGGGGGAGACGTGTTACTTTCTGTCTTGGCAGCAGGAAAAGCCTCAACTGTTGGAAAGCTACACCACCTCAATTAGAGGTTGTCCTAGCTGTGGACAGCAAACACTCCTCGCTGCTCTTCCTCATTAGGCTCTGTCTGGGGTTGGGTGGGGGGGGGGTATTGTTGGTGTCCCTCTCTGACCCTCCAAAAACTCTGATAGTGTTGTTGGGGATTAATTATTGAGGAATCCTGAGGGTGACGTTGTTCATCAAGCTTCCAGCCAGTGTCGGCCTGAGCAGTAGCTACAGCAGCTCAATGAATAATGGATCCACATGGAGGAAGACACTGGGACATGATGGCGGCCCTGCAGCTGTTTACTGAGCCCCTGAACCTGGACCAGTCTCTGGACTCTGACAGAAGAGCCTGAGTGACTTATCTATACATGTGCAGAACGAAAACAAAGCAAAATAAAACTTAATCTGTAAAATCTGCCACACGAACATGTTACTGCCACACCAGAAAGAGCGTGTAGGGTTCAGCTTTAGGTGATTTAAGGTCACAGAAAAGTTTTCAACACAAAAAAACATGAACAAAGCAAAACTGTAAGATGTGGATGCGGATATACTAGATTTTTTAACAGGCAATTTTTTTAAATTGTAAATTTATGAGACAGTCATAATTTTTTGTTGTTGATGTTGTTGTGACCTAATTCGCATAAATTTACGACTATAATCTTCATAATCTGGGATTATAGTGTTGTAAATTGATCTTAAATCCCCCTAAAAAAATTTTTTTCTTGTATTTTACCAACTGTTTTTAATAAATTTAATAGAAAGAGTCCCATACTTGAATCCCATGGATGCACATTTTTTTTGCAGTTTATTTTATTTTATTTTTTTTATCCCAAATTTAAAAGAGGCAGAGAAATACATTAAGTCATTTTTTGCTCTAAATTTTAGTGTAATATTTATTAAAGTTAGGGTCTAAAGGGTTTTCCTAATAAAAAAAAAAGAGTCAACTTCACAGGAATAATCCTGCTCAGTCGTCTCCTCTGGGACTCTAAACGTGTGTCAGTGTCTGTGTCGGCCTCAAACCCCCTTCTCTGCCTGGATGTTGATGTTTTGGTTGTTTCAGGATGTTTCTGGGCAGGGAGTAAGTGTGGTTACCTCAGCCAATGTGTCAAATACATGTGATTAGCTTGTGCTAACATGCTAAGTGTCTCCCCACAGAAAAGTAATGCTACAGGTGGTTGCTGGGTCAGAGGCTGTGGGTGTACGCTGTCACACATTTTTTCCTGAAAGTTTAATATTTTTTAATAGTAAAATTAAAGAGAGACAGAGTAATGAATTTACAGTCATTTATTTTGGAACTTTAATTTCAATTTAATTTTAAATTTCAACTTAAATCTCATATGTTAACCTTTTTTTCTTGTAATAGAACAACTTTTTTCTCATAGTTAATAAAAAGGCTGAAGGTTTAAATCTTTTACAAAAATCCTTGAATATCCCATTATTGATTTTCATGTTCCTCTCATAATGATAAAGTGTAATGACATTGATTTAAGACTCTATCTTATTTATCTATCTTTATCTTGAAAATCTTATAATATATATGAATCTTTTCAGTATTTTTTTTTGCAGTTGAAATACTTTTTATTTTAAAGTCAAGAAAAGGTTTAAAATATTTTCTCTTGCAGCATTATCTTCCAAAAATTTACAACTGTTATCTTAAAAATATATGAATTTATTCCTTTATTAAAAAAAAAATAAAGACAGGATTTTGCACCTTTGAAAATAAAATAAAATAAAATAATCATAAATTAAATTAAATTAAATTAAATTAAATTAAATTAAATTAAATTAAATTAAATTAAATTAAATTAAACTAAATTAAATTAAATTGAATTAAATTAATAAATTAATAAATTGTGCTTAAACTTTTTTTTTTCTGTATCCAGAATGTGACCTCAACCCATCGTTTCATTTCTAGGTTGCATCTTCATCAAACCAAAAAACTATGACATTTTTCAAATTATCTGTCATTTAGAAAAAAATTCCTAAAAAAAACAACAAAAAAAAACAAGTATTCACAGATCAGCCAAAACACTGTGACCAATCACAGGCCGGGAAATTTGGTGAGTTGAAGCAACAGAAATGGATGAGTGTGAAGATAAAAGCGACTTCAACGTGACCCAAACTGAGGACTTGGTCGGAGCTCTTGTGCAGTTTTTTTCAGGTCTGCACGGGTCAGTGACTGACCGAAGTGGTTCACCAGAGAACTGGTGACAAGATAATGGACTGCCAAGACTCAGTGATGTGTTCAGAGAGCAAAGGCTGACCCGTGAGTCCAAACCGGACTTCAAAACAAAGGAAGTGTCAAGCCAATCACATGTCTTTATGCTACTGGACATGAGTTCATCGTGTTTAGGCTGATTGGTGTAGATCAGGACCAATATTAGAGTTTATATCGTTTATTTTCTGGCGTGGCAGAAACAGGTTTCAGATCTTATCCTCTAAGATCATCAGAGCACAGCTACAGGAGGATAAAGAGGGAGAAATCAAAAATGACATGTGGAGTTATTATTGTTGTTATTATTATGAGGCACCATAATAATAATCATCAGCATCAAATCCTCATTATGGCACAAAGGTCAGGGTTAGGGCCACAGGTTAATGTGTGTACAGGTCATAAACGTCACTACCTGCACGACAGGGACGTGTCCGTGTAACACGGCGAAAGTGAGAGGCGTCCCCTGGCGCGTTTCAGGATAAACTGAGGGGTGCTTGTTTACTGTGCTTGGCACCTGGGAAGTCATAGGTGAAGTTCAGGGAGAGAGATATATATACAGCCATTAACATTCACAGCTCAGGAGGGGGAGGCAGGGGGAGGGAGGAGCGAGAAGCAGCAGCAGGAGGAAGAGGAGGAGGAGGAGGAGTGTAAGCGAAGTGAGGGCGGGATGGCAGAGGGACATTTTCCTCTTTGAGTTTCACAGAAAAACTGGAGTCCTGAAACCTCTCGACTCAATCCTCACGCTCTACCCGGGCACGGCTGTCTGACCGCGCTCTATCTACTCTCCTTTCTCTTCACAGGGGGATGAAACCAGAGGGGAAACACAAGACTGGCACAGACTACACACACGGTGGAGATGGGTGGTGCTGACTCATGAACAAAGCAGCGTCAGGGAGGAATTAAAACACAGCCCAGCGTCGTCCTGTGATTTCTAAAGTGGCTTTATCTCCGCCTAAATTATAGAAATGATTCCTAAATGTCGCCTGGAGGAGGCCTCTTTTCCAACAGACGCTTAATGTAATGTCACATTTCATTAGCGCTCTGATGCAAACAACAGTGGGACTGTTAGTGTTTCCGTGTTCGCAGCGATGAATAATAAATGGGTTTATAATACGAGGCAGTTTGAGCAGGAGGAGAGGGCATCGCTGACTGAAACAGCTGAAAATATCCTCACTCTGGAGTTTAACTAAATGTTTCCCGATGTTTTATCAGTGATGGAGAAGTTTCTCAGAAAGACTTTTTCTCCCTGCAGATATTTAAAGTTTGAAACGCCGAGGTTTGGAAACTTCTGTGTTCAATCACAAACTGAGCGGGTTGTTTTATTGGGTCATTACCCACAGGCTGTGTTCAGAGGAAGTTGATAAATGATTAAAAAATGATGTTTTCAGAAGCACACGGCTAAAGATATCTTCATTACATGATTATTACAGTGAGATCCAAACATAATGTTGGCGTAGAGACTATAGCGTAACCAATCAAACATCACTTAACTTATTGTAACAATACGTAACACATGGGTAACGTAACTTAACATAATGTAGCATGACCTTAGACTACCACCAAAACTGCTCCCCCTGGTGGCTGGCTGCAGTATAGGTCAAAAATCCATCTCCCCAGTCATTCCAGATGGGCTGTGGTCAAACTTAAAGAAATTAATACACCTGGTAGAAATGTTTCTCACGTCTGATTGTTGTGGTGATTTGAAGATATCATTTGGCTGTCTTGTGTTTAAATCCTTTTTTTTTTTGAAAAGTTTTGTTTTCATTATTTAGACGAGGTTAAAAATGAGGTTTAACCTCACTTTTAACGATGATTGACAGCTGACGTTCTTGTGTATTTTTTCGGGAATTGTAAAATACGTCAGGAGGTAGAGTCAAGAAGTGATTAGACTCTTAAAAGAAAAAAAATAATTATTATTTTTGTCATCTGGCTCCACTCAGATTCACTCAGAATCCCTCACAGTCTCAACTGCGCAGACTCTGGCTGCCAATATCTGCGTCTGTGACGGGGGAATTTTGGCTTCAAAAACGCACAATGATAATTCTCGTCATCTTTGTATTTGGAGTGGATCGTTACTTTGTGTGGATCATTTGTTGGTCATGGACACCAAACTTTTTGTGGCTTAGTGATATTTTTACTACTTTTTCTCCTGTGTTTGTCTGGAGATCCTACATGTAACCATGGCTGCATTGTTTACATGTGAACTCAGCTGTTAGCAGCCTATAGCATGTCAATGCTAACTGGCGCTAGGCCTGATGTCTTCCCACAAGGTGAGGAGAAGGAGGTGCTAAGGAGCTAAGAAGTGACGACATGGACCTGTCCTTCCATCCATCGTTATTGGGAACGTAAGATCTATCTCCAATAAGATGGACGAGCTAGCTGTGCCAACCCAGCAACAGAGGGAATACCAGAGGGCAGAGCAGCATCATGCTATTTACAGACATGGCTAACAGAGCTAACACCAGACACCAACCATTGGAAGAGCTTCACCTGCTGTGAGCAGACAGGATCCAGGAGACAGAGACTGAACAGACTGCTGAAGAAGCTCAGTCCTGGACCCTGTGGAGGTGGAGGCTGGCTGACTGGACAATGATGGACAAGATGTCAGCATCTATTTTCTTATGGAGCTTTTTGCACTTTCTATACACGTTCTTACTTGTGTTTTCTTGATTGCTGCTGTGACTCCAACTTCGTTATACTTGTTACAACTACAATAAAGTTCTATTCTCTTCTATTCTATATCAATAAAATGAAGAGTGAGGTTACGTTAGCTCTGATTGGTCGATGACTGGCAGGACGTAACCAGGATTCACTAACGTTACACATTACAGACACGTCTCAGAGCACCAGGCTGCCGATAGCACTACATAAAGCCAGCTACTGTAGTGGCTACAGTCTTTTGTTGCCTCTACGGTCTGATAGTGCATAAAAAGTTTGACGTGTGTCGAGTTTTATGACGTCAAATAATAAAAAAACAATAAAACCTTTTAGTTTCTCGTCTGCTTCCAATAAGCCTTAGAGATACATGAGATACAAAAAAATAACACAAAGAAAACCTGAGCGCAGTCGAAAACTGTGTGGCTCCTACACCTACAGACACCTTGGTGTTATTTAACTCCTACACCTGTAACACCTGCGACCACTTTAGCTTGCATCCCATGATGCTGCAGTGACCTCTAGTGGCACAGTTCAAAATAAAGACAACAGTAAACAACTAAACTACTTACAAACTGACAGTGTTTACTTGTTGTCACTTTAGCCTACAGATACGTCAGAGCACCGGGCTGCCGATAGCGCTACATATAGCCACCTGCTACAACGTTAGCTTGATGTCACGTTTCAAACTGTTACCTCAGCGGGTTGTATCCAGTAAAAAGTTGTCTTAAACAAAGAAAATTTGTTTCAATCTGATTTTGATTTAATCCCAAAACAAACACACGCCTCACTGAAAGAAATTTATGACAGTGGGCGGAGACTCCGGGCCACAAGGTGGCGAGGGAGAGCAATCAAAACAGATCCTCCTCACAGCATCTTTAAGGTTAACATAGGGATGAGATAGGGGTTGGGTAACTCAACTTATCGTTGAATAAATACAGATTTAGAGAGACTTAAATACCCAATTATCTGTCAAGAAAACGTGAAAACAATTTATGCGCTTTTTACATTTTTAAGAGAAAAATTCTTTAGTTTTCCAAGTTACACCTGATGTTTAAAGGTGATGAAAAAACAGTTTATTAGTCCCAAAACAAATGTCACATAATGTGAAGTAACACAGAAAGTCTGTCAAACCTCAGCGCTTAAAGTTTAGAGTTCAGTTAGAAAGACTGATGGAAATACTGAACTAATCCTTTAATTCTTCATCGATCAGATTAAACCCTGAGACACTTTGTTCAGGTAACTCTTTGTTTCAAAGTCAACACACCTCGACTACAAACAGGCTGTGAACCACAGGAGGGATCAGTGGACAGTGAGGTCACAGTGATGGAGGAGGGTCAATGAAGCGTTTGTTTCATCACTAAAGAAAGAGCAGCTCCACGAACAGACAGCGCAGACACATCAGGGTTCATCACCAGCACCAACAGATCAGTTTCAGAAAGAGCAGTAAAGTTCATGCTGGATGCAGAGTCTGTGGAGCCAGTTACACCGAGTGCACGGCAGAAACGCATTATCCATGTGGTGTAAAGCAAACTGCATTTAGAGGCGATGGGCGGATTATTATTCTGCTCCCGCGCTCAGACAAACTATCATTGTTACTATGCAAATGATGCTCGTTCATCGCTTATCGGTGCACTCGGTGTAATGAGCTGCCAGGAGAACAGAGGGCATGCCGGCAGCAGGTGAGACGATGAAGACAGAAAGAGGGAGGAGAGAGCAACACACATCGTTTTCACTGATACACAACAACAACAGCAACAGCAACAAAATGTAAATGAACACTTTCAACAAACATGTGGAATAATAAACCTGATGCTTCGTCCTGAGCACTGACCTCGCTGTTGATGTCTGCTCCGGCGTCCAGCAGCATCTGGACCATGGCCTCATCGCCGCGGACGCAGGCGTACATGAGCGGGGTCATTCCCTGTGGGAGGGGAAAGAAGAGAGGAAGGTTAGAGCGGGTATCGATTTCTGCAGAGAACTTCAGCAGGAGAGGAGAGTTTCTCCGAAGACGATCCACAAAGTCAGTTTTTCTCTGATCAGATCTCAGTTTTACAGCTGCTCAAGTTTGTTCCTCCTGCTGCTGATAACTTTATGCCTCGTAATTTTTCACTTCCAAAGTTTTGATGATTGGTCATGTGACTCAGACTACAGGCGTCATTCTGTCCCTCTGGTGCCGCCATAGCAGCTTTCCATGTTTTAAAGCTCCATAAAAACCCTGAACTTTCTCCTCCTGGTGTTTTGGAAAACCCTTCTTTCAGCTTCTGTTTCAGCTGCCGTCCCTTTCCTCTGATTGGCCAGCTATGGGCAGACCATGGTGTTTGAGGCCCCGTCCCTTAAACATAAGCTCTGTTTCTAACAAGTGGTTCAATTCGGTTTGTCTCAGTATGACACACATTTTAGCCCCGTTTCCATCAAGCAGTCCGGTTTCGATCAGTACAGTTTGTTACAGGCCTTGTCCTTTTTGCGTTCCCACAGCCAACTGCGCCCCCTCCTGGTAGGGGGCGTGTAAGCTGGATGCCAATAGCTGCATCAGTTACATGAAAGCGTGACACCATAGCAGCACGACACAGTTTACCCTACTAATAAATCCAACGAAGAAGAAAAATGTGACACAAAGAGCAAAAATGGAAGACATCCAGTATTTAAGGAAAAATCTTGGGGTATTCTTTCAATTTTTTTTTTTAATTTTGCAAATTTTCCGAATAAAAAGATAAAATATTGCCATTTTTTGGAATGTAAAAAAATGTGATTTTTTCAAAATTTTTGGAAATAGCATTTTTTTCAGTTATGCAAATTTTTGAAATTTCAAAAAAAAAAATTAAAAAAAATTGCGAACTTAAGCAAATATTTTGAAACTTCAACAGATTATTGAAATTCTTTGCAAATTTTGAAAATTTGAGACAAAAAAAGTTTTTCAAATTTTAGCAAATGTTTTTAAATATCAACAGATTTTTGATTTTTTTTGCGATTTGTTTTTAAATTCCAAAGTTTTTGCAATTGAAAATATAATTATTCAATTTTTGAAATGGCATTTTTTTCAGTTTAGCAAATTTTTGAGATAAAAAAAATGAAAATTTGGAAGCTTTAGCAAATGTTTTGAAATTTCAACAGATTATTGAAGTTCTTAGCAAATTTTCTAAATTTAAGAAAGAATTTTTGAAACTTTAGTAAAAAAATTTAAGTTTTTTTTAAAATTTTTTTTTGCATTTTTTAAAATTCCAATATTCAATTTTTGAAATTTCCATTATTTTTTTTTTTTTTTTACAAATTTCTGAAAATGTGTTTTTTAATTATGCAATAATATTTTGAATAAGAACTGAATTTTTTCCAAATTTTAGCAAATTTTTTGAAATTTCAACAGATTTTTCAAAATTTTTTGCAGATTTATTTTAAATTTCAAAGTTTTTGCAAACCTAAAAATATTATTTTTTAATTGTTGAAATAGTTTTTTATAAGACAAATTTCTGAAAATCTAATTTAAAAAAATGCAATTTTATTTTAAGAACAAAAAACCAAGACATCACATGTGTTACTGTTGCATAAATTAAAAAATAAATAAATAATGAAAAAAATTCAAAATGATTCACTTGATTTTCAACCACATATAGAATTTTTTCACTTCATTGTCGTCACAACTTAATTGTGAGAATAAAGTTGATTTTGTGTCTCCAGAAAGATTTTAGTCCAGGTGAGCTGAAGCTAAATCGCTCTGATGAAAGCAAAGGTTGCAGACCCCTGGTCCACAGTGTCATGAATCAGGTAAAAGATCCTCATGTGATGGTGTCAGAATTTTAAGTGAAGATCCTGTGAGGCTTAAAACTCTGCTCGTTCAGTCTGAAAATGACAACCCGGCAGAGCAGAATAGCCTCTCTTTAAGGCCTGATGAGTAAAAGAAAATGTCACAGACTCACACTGACGTGTCTGACAATCTCAGAAAGTCAGGTCCTGCTCTGACTCATGAGTTCACCTCATTTCACCTCAGCATCAGTGGAAACGTTCAGTTCGATGATAAGAGCTCAGCTGGCTCGCTTTGAGCTTGAGGCGGACGCAGCTTAAACTTTAAAGGAAGCTGGGTAACGTTCAGCGAGTCGTTGTTTGGGCGAGAGAATCCCTTTAGGGTGAGATGAAACTCAGCGTCAGGGTCCTGCTGCATCTTCAGAGGAAAAACAAACTCCTCTGAGGATGTTTCCTCTGATAGGACGTGTGTTTGCTGCTACGTGTGTGAACAATCACTCCACTGAAGTGCCGTCCTGGCCTTAATTTGTTTCTGTTGACTTCCACACCTACAGAAATGAAGTGTGCTGAAGTGTGCTCGAGCGTGCTGATTCATTTTGGTGTATTCTTTGCTCCTTCCTCCTGACTGTGCCGAGGAAAGTGTTGATTTCTGTGCAATCAGCAGAACCCTTAAGAGACCATTAGCATGTGTATGAGGAGCTCACCAGCAGCTGTGCTCGTTAGCGCACAAGGAAACCTACAGGAAATCATTTAGTCTGCAACTCTGCCTTTACATAACGCGCTTTCTGTCATGACCAGCTCTGCAGTGTGTGAGTTCACATGTGTAAATATAGCTCTCCTTATCAGTCGGAGAGTTTCCAGAAGTTTCCTGCAGGTTTAATTTCACCTGATGCACCTTTAACTTCTTTGAAATAACTGAGTTTTAAAGGTGGGCTGTGAAACTCTTAACTTCTTCTATTTCCTGCGTGACACGGCGAGCACACAGCGCTCTTATGAGCCTGACACGCCCACGCACATTATGCTCCGAGCTGCTGGGTGAAGTGTGAAAGCAGGAGAAATATCACAAAAGGTGATTTTTCTACATTTGTCAGACTCTTTCAGGCGGAGAGGGAGCAGGATTCAATCGTTTGTCTGATCCGGGCCGTTACTCCCAACAAAGGCCTTTAACGGCGAAGACATCCCTTTGTGGTGATTCATCCTCAAACACTTCCTGCTCCACTTAATAAGCAGAGATCTGCGGAGAGACAGACGGAGCATCTTTACGGTTATCGAGATGACTCTGAATTCCTCACAGTGGTTATGACACAAGCACAGATTTTTATTTTATGGCTCCTTTAACGCGCTCTGGTCCCGTTTAGCCTCTTTTACTGGAGGATAAAAAGCCAGCGTGCTGGGTTTGTTATTTACGGGAGCAGAGAGGAGGCGAAGCGTCAATCAATACAAATGTTTAAACCTGTGAGGAGCTGTAAATACTGGGAACCAGTTCCTGTCAGGCCCAGTCAAATAAACCAGTAAAACAGAGGAATGGAGGATGATATAATACCTGCATGTTTGGTCAAATAAAACTTTACCTCCTTCGTTTTAAAGACCACTGAACTGAACTGATTTTACCTGACTTTCTATCAAGTTTTTTCCATTTTTTCAATTTAATTTCAATTGCAATTCTACAATATTTATGATTTTGGCCATTTTTTGTTTGCTTTTTCAACACCAGACCATGTGAAAAAAATTAATTCATGATGTCTACATACCATATCATTTTCCCATAGAATGCACATCACATGCATAAGAGAAACATTTCGCCCCCTGCTGGAGAAAAGTGGTAACTTTTTTTTCCAATCATGTTTATAAACAATGACTGAAATGAAGAATTTGAATCTGAAAAAACAAAAAATGATTTTTTGGCAAAGAATCCCAATTTCAATAGAGCCAAAAAATAATTCCTGACATATTGATTTTTGATTTTTTTCTCCAACCCCTAGAATAGCACATCTCATTGTATTATTAATAACCTAATTATTAATAATATCAATCATAACAACTTGTGACGCAAAATATAACAATGTATCATACCAAACTGTAATGTTATGTATAATGTATTGAAATGTATTGTATTATTTATTGTCTCAAATAACTTCAAACATAATGTATCAGATATGAATCGCAACACACTAGATCCCAAGATGTTGGATTCTTATGTATCGTTTTCTTGTTGACTGCATCGTCTCTTTACATATTGTTTTGATACTTTTTGTGTCTTATTGTAACTTTTTTGAAGGGTTTTCGTATCAAATACGGACTACAATGTATCAGATCCCAAATTGTAGGATTGTAATTTTCTTGCTTACAGTATTGTTTTGTTATGTATCGTATCTTATTTTAACTCTTTAGATTCTTCAAATAATGAGGTACAGTATCTAAACACATCCTAAAGAAATGTATCGTTTTGTGCCCTTGCATATTGTGTTACACTGTATCAAGTGCTGAAATGTGATTTAAATAATTAATCTAATTAATTACAGTATTTGTGATTAATTACAGTATTTGTAATTAATTAATCGAATTAATCGCATTTTTATCTCATATCTGCTGAAGGTCCCAAAACAAAGAATTTGGATTCTAGGAGATTAGTGCTTCACTAATCAAATGAAAAAGAAAAGATTTGTAAATCTAGTTACAAATAATTGTGTTTTTGTCAACTGCCCTGTCTTCATTTTTTTTGTAAATAAAGTTGGCGTTCAAAGGCCCTGGCAAAAATTTGCGAGCCTCACTCGCAATCGTCATGTTTGGTTTGATTAGCGGTGCATGTGTGAAGTGACGTGCCACTGCCATGCACGGGTCGTTAAACTGGCCAACATTAAAATATCCATGTGCTATAATTAATCTTGGGTTCATTTTTGAAAACACTATAAACAACAAAATTAAACGATACAGAAGAAAAAAAAAGCTGTGAGGATATTTTTTCATCCAAGAGTTTTTGATTCAACTTGATTATGATCATCTTTCTGACGGCAGCAGACAATCAGTTTTCACTATTAGGGCCCCTAGCAGCACGAGGAATGATCCTCTTTCCTATTTATTGATAAAAACAGGATCAAAAATAATGTAGAAACTCGGATACACTAAAGAGTCTGCTGCTCAAAGAGCTGAAAGATTCAGTCATGAAGGTTAAAAATTCAAAAGCATCAAAACTTAATCTGATCCTTGGGTTAAATACTTTATCCGTCACTGTTATTTCTGCTGAAGGTGATCTTATTTGGAGGGGAAGGTTGATGCTAATAGCTGCTACTTTAATAAAATGAAAGCAAATATTTACTTCCTTAACCCGCCTCACCCAAGGACTCGAAGAAATCCACATTTTAAATGAATCTCTGAAAAGCTGCATCATGACAGAGGAGCTGTGTGTGAGTCATGAGGAGCAGCGCGGTGCTCAGCGTGTGTGTGAACAGGACACACTGCCAGGTAATACTTCACAAGTCAGTGTGTTTAACTCTCCACTACTGCTGCGTGGGTGTGTGAAGTGAATGCTGCATACTGTAAATGTAGGAGTGTGTGTGTGTGTGTGTGAGGCGTCAGACCTGCTCGCTCATGCTGTTGATGCCGTCGGGACCCAGCAGGTTCACCGCCTGCTTCACCAGATCCGTGCGTCCACAGTTCAGCATCCTGAAGCCCAGGTCCTGCAGGAACTTGGCTTCTGTGGAGGCCGCGTCCAGTTTCCTGGTGGCACAGAAACAATCCTCCGCTCTGCGGGAAGAAAAAGGAGATCCATGACCAACATTTCTCTGCACAATGAAGGAGGCAGCTGACGTCCCATCTTTCTGCACAGGGAGCAGGATTTTTCTGTGTTTCAAGAGGTTACACTGCAAAAAACTGAAATCTTATCAAGTGTTTTTGTCTTATTTTAAATAAAAAGTGTCATTTTATACTCGATATGAGCCACATTCACCTGATCAGTCCAGAAAAATGTCTTGTTTTCAGTTATTAAAGAAAAAAAATGAGGTCTGAATTGCTGTAACAAGTAAAAAATCTGCCAATGGACAAGAAAAAAAATCTTGAAAATTTGCTTGAAATTTGAATAATGTCTTAATTAGTGCTGTCAGGCGATTAAAAAAAATATTCTAATTAATTACAGGATTTGTGATTAATTAATCGAATTAATCGCATTTTAATCTAATATCGGCTGAAGGTCCCATATTATGCAAAAATCACTTTATCAAGTCTTTTAGTGAAATTTGTGGGTCTTTGTCTTTCCCACCAGCCCACAAAATGTGATATTTAACCAAACCTGTTCTTAGTAGAGCTTGTGAATGTAAAATCCTGACCTAAAACGAGCTGTTTGGATTTTGGGGATTTGCCGACGTCAGCGATTCCCTTTTTCAACTAATCAGGAGCAAGTATGACCTGATTGGTCCACCGGAGCAGATACTTCCCTCCCCGCTGCAGAAGAGAGCCATCACTGCTCTGTTTTTGGCTGTAAACAGCCACATAGTTCCATGCTCAAGCTTCCCATCTCGGAAGAAGACAGACTAAGTGTCTAGAGTTCATTTATCAGGAAATGTTCCAGCTACACTCAGTAAAACTGAGCATGTGTGTGCTAGTCACTTCACGGCCGACTGCTTTTCCAACTTTGGACAGTCCAACAGAGGGCTAGCCAATAGACTGGTCCTGAATCCAGGCGCATTACCAACCATCCTCCAACAAACCTGGGACCCTGGAAATGTGAGTGTTTTAAATGCTGTGTGCTGTGGAGCAGATGGAAGAGCTTTTCCTCAGTGTCCCCCCTGTCTCTGTGTTAGCTTCAGGATGCTAACTCTAGCTGCAGTTAGCCTGTTGTTTTAGCCTGTAATGTTACGGTAAACGAGCTTCTCTGTTTTCTAAACATTGTGCACTCGGAGCTCGTGGCGCCGCTCTCAGTGACGTGGAAGAGCGGGGCGGTATCAGCGGTGGCTCATTTACATATGAAGGCCACGCCCACTAAATCAGAGCGTTCTGAACAGAGGGGCTATGAGAGCCTGGAAACAATGCTGCTGTGCTTGATTTATTGGCTTTTTGGACCAAAACATGTTACTACCATTTCATGAAGACATCAATGATCCAGATCAAACTGCAGAAAAGGAGCAGAGTATGAGACCTTTATGAGAGAAGACGACAGCGATCATGGAGAGGATCAAAGGTTGGACAGCCAAGATGAACATGATCAAAGAACATACGTTTTGTCTGTTTTTTGGATCAAAAACAGGAAGAGAGACATGTTACAGAATTCAGACCTCATTTTAGTCTTTAAATAACTTGAAACTAGACATTTTTCTGGACTGCTCGGGTGAATAAGACAAAAACATTTGATGAGATTTCATTTTTTGCAGTGTAAAAAGTTGTTTTTCTTTGCAGATCGACTCCTGCTGCTCCTGTACTTTCTTCAACTCCTAAAGCAGCTTTTCTCCAGGTGAAGCTTTCGCTGTGACTCATTATTACCCACTCATGTCTCCTGAAAAGCTCCTTAATCCGAGCTGCGAGCAGCTGTCACAGCTGAAACTTCAGCAGGGTCAGAGAGGAGCTTTTCTTGATGTTGGTCCAATGTTATTTGACAACTTATCCAACATACGTAGAGAGTTTACTGACGTTCACACCTGTGAGTGTTATATTTGAAATGTGATAGGACTCTTCACCTTCTGTCACCGACAGGAAATTACTGACTGAGCTGCTCTGTGAGCAGAGGAGGAGGAAGGAACAGAGGAAGAGGAGAGTGAGAAAAACCAAGGCAGGGAGAGTAGAAGCAAAGACCACCCTGATGACCCTGATAAAATCAGACACAGCGTAAAAGGAGAA
Organism: Halichoeres trimaculatus; assembly: GCF_033239565.1. NCBI lineage: Eukaryota > Metazoa > Chordata > Actinopteri > Labriformes > Labridae > Halichoeres > Halichoeres trimaculatus. The sequence continues at coordinate 3,138,744 of NW_027437199.1, read as the reverse complement.
GAAAGTCTTACTTTATCTGTCTGGGTTCGCAGTCCACGCCGGGGAGCAGCAGCCTCGCCGCCTGCCTCACGTCATCACTGTCCACCGAGAAGCTTCGCCGATGCTCCGTGTGTGCGACCGCCACTCTGATCCACTCCATGAGAGGGGGCAGTACCAGGAACGGCCTGCAGGGGGAGACAAAGACGTATCAGCTCCGATTTAACACTCCTCAAAAAAAATTCATCCGTCTGACAGGCTGTTTGAACTTTTCCTTCCTGATTGAGTGATTGATCGACTGATAGGATCCAACATTTCTACCAAAGCTGAGCCTGATTCGACAGCTTTCCGTGTTTTTTTTGAAAATATTTTCGCTGGTTTGAAGTGGGAGTGAGCTCCATCGGGAGCACCCAGGATTTAAAAACACTTAAAGAAGGATCTGCTGACAGTTTGGGGTTTGTGATGTGAGGTGGCTGTCAATCAAATCTGATCAAAGAAGTCCTGATGAAGGAGAAACGCTGAGTTCAGCTTTTATATGTGCAGCCCTGAGATGTTTATTGACTTTAAATGTAAACATAAATGTATTTTGTATAAATAAAAGCACATAAACACACATCAAATCTAATACCCCAGGTTTGAAACGTACTCCGTGCTTCTCTCCTCAGTGCATAAATCACCAAATACAGAGACGCTGATCCAACACAGACACAAACTTTCCTACTTGACTTACACCCCGCTGATAACAGAAGAGGCAGCTTCATGAAATCAATATTCAGAATTTATTACTCGAATAATCCAAAACAGAAAGAGATCTCGCCGCTGCAGCCTCGGTAAATACGGTTATTACCTCCTTTAATCAAAATCAGTGATGGCGACTGCCCGTCTGACACGTTCATATTTCATCATTTATTTTCAGGAACGCCGTGTGGGACGGCGAATAGACTCTAATCACATAACCTGTAAATCACTCCTCTCCCTCTCACACACACACACACACACACAAACACACACAGACGTTTATGTTCATCTGTTGGTTATTTATCTCGTCACACGATGCAACAGCAGCAAAATCTTATTCATCAGATGTTTAACCACAGCACACGATGAGAATCAGCTGTGTTATACTGTGAGTGATTAACATCTGGACTAAGTTTAAGTTAATTTCCTGTTTGTTTTTCTATAGCTTTTAATACAGTATTCCCTGGTTCCATTTGTTTTGGCTCTTTTCGAGCCTTTTAATGGTATTTTAATTATGATTTATGTTTTAATTTTTTTTTTTTGTATTCTACATAAAGTGTTTCTTTTGTCCTATCTTAGCCATGTATTATTTTTTATTTTATCTTATATTTTATCTTATATTTTATCTTTTATTTTTTATCTTTTATTTTATCTAATCTTATTAAAATGTTTTTATTATTTTTTTTATTTCATTTATTTATTATTTAATTTAATTTTATTTAATTTAATTTTATTTGATTTAATTTTATTTATTTTTTTTTATTTTATTTTATTTTATTTATTTATTATATTGTATTTTATTGTATTTTATTTTATTTTACTTTTTATTTTATTTTGTTTTGTTTTAAACAGGACAAGAAACAGACAGACAAAATGATTAAAAACCCTAAGTGTTAGCCCTGCTAGCTCGCTAGTGTAAGCTATGTACAGGCTGATATGGCCCAACATGAAGGAAACACATCATTTAGCTTTGAAAAGCTGTCTCTTTTTGCCTAATATCCTAATGAAATATACTTTTTGTTACCTTGTGCTCTTGTATTTTTTATCTTATTTATTATTTAGTTACAGTTTGTATTTTACCTTCACTAACTTAAAAAAGAGGATTTTATCTGCTTACTGTCAGTCATATGCTAGCAAATAGTTAATTAATCAGCTACATGCATTTCTCTTTATATTTTAACGTACTTGGTTTATGAGATAAGGCTGTAATGGGCTGTATGTTAAACTGAAGCCTTCTTTGTCATATATCCTCTTTTCAAAATAAGCTATTATATACTAATAAAGTGGTTTTATATTCCATCATCTCATTTGTTGAAGGTTTCCCTTCAGAAAACCCTTTTCATTCATCATCATGTTAATAATAATGATAATGACCCTTCAGGCTTATAGAAATAGTCACACACTCATAAGCCGATGACTAACAGAGCCACTTTCAAAGAGCCTCTTAATGTACCTGACCCATATAAACATAAATGATACAGTATATGAAGCCCACTCTTTTTATTCATTGAGTACACATAGACCTTATTTTCTCTTCACAGGCTAAACTTTTCAGATTAATCCCACCATCATGATTAATCTGATTAAAAATTTTAACTTAGTAAACTCATCTTCTGTGCAGAATGACACAAAATCCCTGAAATGTTGCTGAAATGTTGCAACGTTTTTTTGGGAAGTTGGTTAACGTAGATTTGAGTAAAAAAATAAATAAATAAATTTAAATATAATAACAATAATGATAATTATAAATAATAATAATAAAAAATAACAAAAAATATAATAATAATAATAATAATAATAATAATAATAATAATAATAATAATAATAATAATAATGAGTAAATTAATGAAACGTTAAAAATATAAAAAAGTAAATAACAAGAATATTAATAAATAAATAAACAAATAAATAATCAAATAGTTAAAAGTCCAACCAAGTTTTATGCATACTCTGCTTTGGGACTTTCCAAAAGCTCCATCAAAAAGCACAAAGTTTTTTTTCTTAGCACTTACTGTTATAGGTCTTTAATTACCCCTAAAATGTCGCTGGCTACGTATTTTGGGCATTTTTTTCACATAGATTTGAATCCCAAATAAATAAATCGACATAATAATAATAATAATAATAATAATAATAATAATAATAATAATAATTATTATTATTATTATTATTATTATTATTATTATTATTATCATTATTACTATTGTTGCTGTTTTTGTTATTATTATTATTATAAATATTTTTATTAAAAACACATAAATAAAATAAAAATAAATAAATAAATAAAAGTAAATAAAAGTCCCAAATGCTCCATTAATGAGCACAACCTTTTTGTTGTTAAAGGTGTTCAATTATCCTGTTAACTGCAAAAAAAATTTCTTGTTCCTTGAGTCTGTCTGTTCCACAGCAACCCTGAGATTAATTGGATTCAATATAATAATTGTTTGACAGCACAACTTTAAACTGTAGTATTTGGATAGATCGACCGTATCTATAGACTTTATTAAACCCAAGAGAAATGTGTGATTTATCATAATTAATCATGATTAATCATGATTAATCATGATTAATCATGATTAATCATGTCACGATTTATCATAATTAATCATGATTAATCATGATTAATCATGTCACGATTTATCATAATTAATCATGATTAATCATGTCATGATTAATCATGATTAATCATGATTAATCACAGAATAGACCTGATTAACTTGATTAATTTTTTAATCATTTGACAGCACTAAAAGCTTACACTAAAAACCATATTTTACTTCTTATAAAAATGCTGATCATGGTGTTATCTTTATTTCTTTATCACCTGATTTTACTTCAGATGAAACCAAAACCTCAGAGGCTTCAAAACCATAAAGAGGTCTCAGACGCACATTACGACAGAGTAAATTTACGTTATAGTCGGTTTAATCTCATTACAAACCCATCAGGAAGGTCCCTGTGGAGCTTTTTTCCTCACGACCCTCTGGCAACTCTAATCTCTTTAAAAAAAAAAAAACGGTCTTCAAATAGAGAAACCGTTTGGGACTGATGTGTTTACATGTTTGTGTCTGCCTGTAACATTTCTGAGGCAGCAGCTTTTGGATTTGGAGAATCTGTGTCGACACGTTTTGTGGATCAGTTTCCAGAGCTTTCTTTGTCTTGACACCTTAACGCTGCCAGGAATTTGAACCCTGGCGTGAGTTTTTGATTTGGCTGGTGAATGTTGCATTTTTAGAAATCCCCTGTTTTAAGCAGAGACGTGAACCAATCAGAGAAGGAGGAGTTCATGAGGTCAGTGCCCCTGCACGTACGCTCCAAAACTCAGAGAATAAACTGATTTGCTCCTTCACAGAATAATCTGACATCTAGTCAATAACCTGAGCTCCGGTGTAGCGCAGCAATTTACTCCCCTTCAATATTTCTCCTCACACAGACTTCACTGAAGCTTTGCAAAACAACCCTTGAAGATTATCTCATCTCATTCAGTCGTCTTCTCCCTCCTTCCTCTCTGCTCGCTCCAACCTTTCCGCTGAATGCTAAATAGAGAATTTCCACTCTCCAGGGACCCGAGAGCCTGCTGACACGTCGCTCTGCCTGACATTCCCACTGCTCCCCTGGGTCATCGGGATGGAGTTTTATCTCCTCGGAGCGGAGGAGAGACGCTGGAGTATCTGTCCATCCGTCCATCCGAGTGAAGTCCCCCTGGTTCCCGTCAATCCTGACGCCCAGGGAAGTGTCAGCGCTAACCGGCCAACGCAGCATCTTACAGGAGCGCTGGTGGAGCGAAAAACTTGAGGGAGAAAAAAGTGGCCACCTTTACAAGAGTTGAGATTATTCTGGCTCCGGCGTGCGACTCACCGACTGGTCGACAGGATGTGTTTACATTTTTATAAAGGAGCGCTGCTGGAGCCGGCGAGGCTTTTACAGTCCGCTCTGAGAGAAGTGATGGATGGTTTTGGAGATTTGATTGAACCCACGCAAACATTTCTCAGGGATAGAAATCACCTTGCTGCTTGATTTAAAGCTTCTCGAGCTGATGCAGAGAAACACAGATCAGAGTGTTTAAAGGAAAAAAAAAACAAAAAAACTGAATCAGATTTAGGACTGTCTGAATCTCCACAGCTTCAGGCCTGTCTGTGTTTTCTTTCCTTTAATTCATAACATCATGCGTGCACGTGCTGCAGTAGTTGGGGCAGGAAGTTTTCCACAGACTGAACAGAAGTGGTAGTACTCAGCTAATTAGATCCATAGCTGAGAGGCTCATTTCTAAACACACAAGCAAACAAGAGTCGCTGTGTGGAGACATGCAGATGGAGGAAACCTTGAGGCTCTGATGAAATAATCAAAACAGACGATGGAGAAGATTTCTGAAAACACTGGTTTGCTTCTCTACGAGGAAACTTCTTCATGCGTCAGGTTTTTCTGCTCACTTGTCTCAGGTAACTGGAAGAAATCTTGAAGACGTTTCTTCTCTGAAAGGTTTCTTCAGCTCTGACAGTTTGGTGAACAGAGCTGGTAAATATAAGACTCTGAGGGTCGTCGACCTGCTGCTGTTTGTAATAAGGAGTCGTCAGCAGAGTCGTTGACTTAAACCAAGTTTCTACCAAGCAGTCAGGTTTGGGTTTGGTACAGGTTCGCTTGGTTAAGACTGATCCTGTTTGCGTTTCCACTGTGCCCCTTGTGGTAGGCAGTGTGTAAGCCAGGTGCCGGTAGCCACGTCAGTTACACAATAGTGGACACCACTGCAGCGCGACAGTGTACCCCACTCCAACAAAGAGCACTCAGCAACTCATTTTTGCAATTGGCATGTGGCTCTCTGTTCCAGCCACTGTGGAACAGGAAGTGATGTTTTTTTTTGACCAATCATTGGTCTGCAGCGTTGTAGCTAGGGATGGGTACCAAGTTAGGTACTCTTATAGGTACCTTTCTGTCTAAAGTACCGCATACTGATTCATGTAAAATCAAAAGGTACCATGTTAAGGTACCTAGACGCATCCTTGGCCGCGTTTCCACCAAGCAGACCAGTTTGGTTCGTCTCGGTACGGCGCGCTTTTTGCGGCGTTTCCACTGACTTATCCCAGGACAGATCCCCAAATAACAAAGATGAGCCGTCCCACTTTTTGGGACCCTTTCGTATGGGTGCTAGACTGAACAGATCCGCTCTCGGAAGGTGGAGCTACAACACTGCAGACCGTTGATTGGTCAAAAAAATCATCACTTACGGTTGTATTTGTGACTTCTCTGAAACAAAGCTTGATTGTTGTTTGTATCAAAAAGCCACATGCCAATCACAGAGAGGACGAAATGCTGGATGTCTTCCATCGTTGCTCTTTGTTTACTGTGTCGCGTTTTTCTTCTTCTTCTTCATATGATGCTGTTTTGACAGCTTTATCTCAACAGGTAAAGACACACTCAAGACTGTGTGACCAACAACTCTCAGGAACTAGATCAAGGGTCTTCAATCTGTGGCTCTGGAGCCTCATGCAGCTCTTTGTCTTCTTTGCAGTGGTTTCTTGTAGCTTTAAATAAATTATTATTGAAATAAAGAATTGTTAGTTTTCCTACAGAGGGTATGGATAATTAAAGACACTCAAATAAAATCATGCATGAACATTGTGTTGAACTAAATCTGCCAAGGTGGCAAGACATAAGCAAACAACAAAAAAATGAAGAGTTGAGCCACATCATCGATAAATGTTATCAAATTCAAGTTTTATTTTTAAATTTTATAAATTTCAAAAAACTAATAATAAATATTAATTTTTGAAATTTTTGAGATGTCAAAAAATGTTTTTAATTTTTTTTTTTGAAAATTATTGATTTTCTTTTGGAATTTTTGGATTTTTTTATTTCAAAATTTTGGCAAATTATGTTTTTTTTTTTTTAATTTTTCTAAATTTATCAAAAAAAAAAGAACTCTAGGCAACACCTTTACCATTTAAAGGATTTCAAAAAAGTTAATCATTTTGATAATTATTCACTAGATTTTAACAATGTATACATGTTGTACATGTTATAAAATTCAAGTATTTATTAAATTTTTTGCAAATTTTGCAAATTTAAAACTGTTGATTTTTTTTCATTTCAGTTTTTGTGAAATTTGAAAAAATTTGAGATGCAAAAAAATTGCATTTTTTCAAATTCTTTCAATTTTGCATATTTTAAAACTTGAAAATTTTTGACTTTTTTCATTTTGCAAATTTTTTAAAAACAAAAAACCTAGATGACGTGTACAGTTTTCTAAATTCACAAATAATCTCTTGTTTGGATGACTATTCACTAGATTTTAACTACGTTTAGAATTTTTTTTACATTTTTTAATCTTGACTGTGACGATAAAGTAGATTTTGTGGCTCCAGATTGACTTTAATCCAGGTGAGCTGAGGCTAAATGGCTCTTATCAAAGTAAAAGGTTGCAGACCCCTGAACTAGATCAACGACCCCAATAACATGACAAACGTCAGCATCTTTCTGACTCTTAGAGACCCAAATTTCAAGCCTTGACCACCAGTCTGTTTACAACTGAAGACCTTTCAGAGGGATTTGGTTTGGACAACATCTGCAGCTCCAACTTCCCAGTCTGGACTCACCTCTCGGTCTGTAAGGTGACTTTGGACGGCTCCACGTTGGGGTTCTCCCACTCCATCTGTGGGCAGTGCATGAAGTAACACAGGGTGTAGAGGGCCTCGGGCTCCCAGTGGACTGTGGTGGCGGTGGTGGTGGTGGTTTTCTGGTGGACCGGGGTCCCGTTGCTTGGATTCTTGATGTGCAGCGGCTGGAGGTGGTGCATGGCCCGGGATACCAAATCACCTGTAGGGGGAGATTTTTATTACACACTGCTGCTCCATTAAAAACATACATGTAACAAGTGAGTCAGAGACGACGGAGGGAAAATAACAGCTCGCTGCACACGGAGGGAAAAACCAGTCATTAGAAAGTCCTACACATTACTCTGAGAGCATGAATTTATTTTAACACCACTCCTTTGACATGTGGGGACTTCACACAGTGTTCGCTCTGATTCACGCTCATTTACTCAGACACACGTGCCCACACAGGGAGGAAACTGCAGCTGAGGAGATGTTACGCACATCCAGCCGCTCAGGAGTCTGAGCTCTTACTCTGTCCTCGTGTTATCTTTGGATGTTATTTTTCTCTTATTTTCAGCCTCGTTTCCTCAGGTGACCGGAGGATCATGGGAAAAAACAAGTTAAGTGTATGTGGAGAGCTTTTTGAAGACTGTGGACTTCCTGTTCTTGTACCGATGATGTTTGTCTCAGTGATGGGAAGAGCGGCGAAGATGACGGACGAACGTCTGGTTTTAGTCGAGCCAAAAGTTTAGTTTCCTGTTAATCCTGAGCTAATTAGCGGTCTACAAGGTAAGCACTCTGCTTCCTGATCAAAAACCTGAGTTGACAATGACCAGTTATATTTGGGGGTGGAGCCAATGGAAGCCATGGCCCCTCCCTGAAATTGTGAAACACGATTGGCAGATTCCTTGTGTTGTATTCAGGTATTCAGGTTGTGTATTTCATCTCAGGATGAGTTCGGATTTATTCAAATATTAGATTCATTGTTAATTGTTTAAAAATGTAACAGATCGTATGATTATCTCATCTTTAAAATGTAATTTTTAAGTTCTTTTTTCCAGTTTGTGGTTGTAAAGTGGTATAACTGTCAGAGTCTTAAAACGCACTCCTTCAAGTCACTGTTAAAACGGATTTTTACAGACTTGCTTTTATGTGATACCATCTTTTTGTCTCGTATCTTTTTATCTCTTTTATTTCTATCCTACTATGGTTTTACTGTCTTGTTAGATTTTTTTATTTTTTCTTTTCTTGCTCATTATTTTATAATCCCTTTAATTATTATTATTTTATTATTCTATTAACACTCTTAATTAGGGATGGTTACCATTCACTTTTGTAACGATATGGTACCGATATCCAGTACCTGGCAATCTGTGTCAGTACTTAACTGTACCATTTTACGGTACTTTTTGTGTTCATGTGGTTAAAAAATATCAATTTAATAAAACTTTATAATAATAAAATCTCAAATTTCTTTAATTCACTATTTTTTTTCTTCAATAAATATTAAACCTGCAATGTTAGGTTCATGTCCAGCATGGAAAATCACCAACTCTTCCAGTTCCTCACAGTCACAAGGACGAGTTTAGGTACAGAGACATGGTACCTTTTACTTACTTATGACAGAATTTCGTCTGTATGTACAAAATAACTTAACTCGGTACCCATCCCTACTCTTAATATCGTCTTTTTATACTTGCTGTCCCGTTTTCTGCTCTATGTCCCTTTTTATTGCCTTTTTCTTTTTCTTGCTGATTGATGTTTCTAGCTTTTTTGGGGTGGCCCTTAAAGTCTAATTTTATACTCTATAGTTCTTGTATTGTTTGGGTTCATTTGTCATATGAAACTAAAAGTTTCCTTTTTGTTTTATTTTCTCTGTGCTGAAGCTTGTGTTCCTTGTTTTTATGTCCTGAGTGTTGTAACAACACTTTGTGGACTTCTGTGTTTAAAAATGCTAACCAAATAAAGTTATTGGTTATTACATATATATATATATATATATATATATATATATATATATATATATATATATATAAACACTTTGATAATAACATAAATTAACATAAATTCCCAATAAAACCAAAAAGCATTAGCACCAGTTGGCGTTAATATGTTTAACACCTCTACGACTTTGATCACTACACGATCACTAAATGGGTCCTTAGGGTCAAAATTAACTAGATGTGTCTCTCATCTGTCAAGTCCAAGCCTTTTTTTTGCCAGATGCCTGAGCTGTGACCAAGTGAGGTCGCCAGGAAAACTGCTCCCCCTGGTGGCTGGCTGCAGTAAAGGTCAAAAAATCCATCTCCCCAGTCATTCCAGATGGGCTGTGGTCAAACTTTAAAAAATCAATTCACCTGGTAGAAATGTTTCTCATGTCTGATTGTTGTTGTGATTTGAAGATATCATTTGGCTGCTTTGTATTCAAGTTCTCTTGTTTCTGAAAAGTTTTGTTTTCATTAGTTATAAGAGGTTAAAAATTAGGTTCTACGTCACGTTTAATGATGATGACAGCTGACGTTCTTGTGTATTTTTTTCGGGGATTGTAAAATGGAAGGTAGAGTCAAGAAGTGATTAGGAGTTGACAGGTTTGAGGTTTTACAGCCCAACATGAACCAGAACAGGTTTATCATTGAGGTCAAAAACCAGGGAGTGAAACCAAAGCAGGTGTGAGGAGACAAAGCTCCTGTTTTGTTTTTATGGTCTAAAACAGTTTCTCTCCAACATTATTTTTATTAAACTTAATCCCCTTTTTCACACAGCTGAGGCTTCAGTCACCTGAGAAAGAATTTCAGTATCATCTTATGTGACAAATCCTCCTGAGTTCACTCTGTCTCTTCCATTCATTCATGAGTAAAACTGCACCATCGTCTCCATCCTGCAGACTTAAATAAGAAACCTTCTCCTCAGTATTTCCCGTAAAACACCACACAGAGCCCCAGACGCGCAGTAAACTAACTCCAGACAACAGAGGGCACATTTTCTGCTATCTCCATGATGAATGCAGTCCACTGCTTTCTGTATGAACTCATTTCCAGCTGCGGCTGAACCCAGCACGAGCACAAAAACAAATGAAAGTCGGGAGAAACTGTACGACTGGAGCGCTGTGAACGCAGGAGGAGGTGTGGATATCAAACTCCTAAATCCTCCACCTCAGAGCTGGAGTTTTTGGAGCCATAACTCTCTGATTTTTGTGTTTTGGCAGCTTCACTGCAGCTTGTCGAGGAGGTCATTAGAGATGCGTTTAAGAATAACGATGATGCTCTGAAAGAAAAACTGCAGCCGAGCCTGCAGAGTCGATTCCTCTCAGAAATTAATATCCCCATTGATCTAATTATTTACCCGCTTTACTGGAACGCTGGAGGTTTTCGGTTTGGAGGATTTGGACTTGGTTAAGACAGAAAAACACTCCCTGAGAGCCGCAGCTTCATGCTTTTTGAGGAATACGTGAATAAAACATCATGTGTGAAAGTGAAGCTCCGCGGCTCACAAACACTCTCCTGTTTGATCGGATTGTTTGATCCAAAAATACCCGGCATGAGGAAAGCTGGCCCGTCTCGAAAACCTCATTCCTCCGACAGAATGACACGGCGTGTGTGCCTGAGGTTCTCCATCTGTCAGACTGGAGGCCCCTGACAGAGTTCACAGGAAGCTAGACGTAAACAGAGACGCAGCTCGCAGCTCAGTTTGCACCCGGCTCCTGAGGCGGACTCGTAATCAGTTATCTCAGAAAGATTAACAGAGAACAGGAGCAGGCATGCCTCATTTCTGGAATAACTCTGTTAGAGATGTGATGAAATCCTCAGGTTTGAAATCAAAGAGAGATTAGTCCATGCACCTATATTTTGTATACATTTGGCGCCCCCTGTGGTCAAACCAGGAAGTGTAACTCTTTGCTAATCTTGCTTGTGCATACATAAATCCTGTACTTGCATAAACAGCTTGCTGTAATGAAAAATAATTCTTGTGGGACTTTTTTTTTTAGTATCAGACTGACGTTAACTGCCTGCTCTTTAAATTTTAAGTAAATTAAAGAGGGAGTGTTCTGCTGTCCCGCACTTTAAAGAGGGACATGAAGTAAGCCAGATGTTCAGACTTAACATTCAGATTTTTCAACATTTGTATTTTCATATGTTGGAGAAATCCCGTTCTAAAAAAAACACAAGATCCTCACAAGATTTCCACGAGACTTCCTGAAATGATGACATCATCACATCAGGATCTCCAAACTGCTTCACGACACATTGGAGGGGCAGGACCTCAAACATCAAAGTCCTAGACCAAGGGTCTTCAACCTTTACTTTAATAAGAGCCATTTATCCTCAGCTCACCTGGATTAAAGTCATTCAGGAGCCACAAAATCTACTTTATCTTCACAAAAAAGACAAAAAGGTCTATAAAACTCTAATCGTAGTAAAAAAAAATCTAGGGAACAATAAGCTAAATAAAAGTTTTTTAAGTTTAAAAAACTGAAAATGTGACATCTCAGTTTTTCAATTTTTTTAAAAAATTTGCAAATAATTTTTAAAAAATGTAATGACAAATAAATAACAAACAAATGAATTTGCAAAACAAAAAATTTCAATACTATGTCAAAAATTTTAATTTCAATTTAAGAAATGTGCAAAAATTGGCAAAAAAAATTGAAAATTAAAACATTTCAAAATATTTGGGGACTTTTTGCAATTTTTGCATATTTTTTAACATTTCAAAAATTTCATAAATTTGTTAAAAAAAAAGAATTCAAAATATTTTCTTACTCTTCAATTTGAAAAATGCTTCGAAATTTTAAAATTTGCTTCTTTTTTTTTAAATTGAGTTTAAATAATCTGAAAAAAATATTCAGGATTTTAAAAAATTAAAATGTGCAAAAATTTGTAGTCTTTAAAAATTTTTTTTTTTTCCAAAGTAAAAAAAATATGAAAACTTGCGAAAACCTCAAAAAATACCCTTCGTAAGAAAAACAAAAAATCTTTATAATAGTAACAATGATAAACAAATAATCCTGCTATAGCTCTGCCCTTGACAGGCCTCCAGAGGGCTGGCCAATCTCTTAAAGAGACAGTAGCCAAAGTGAAGTGTTTCTTACAGAGGCTAAAATACGGCTTTTCTGAAACACCAGGAAGAAAGAAACAGGGATTTTTTTATGAGCTGTAAATCTTAGGCACAAAAAAAAAAATGAATACCCCCTCTTTAACTTTTGACTCTTAACTAAGAAAGAGTAAGAGAAGGAGAATATTTTTGGAAAACGAAGCACCCTACAGAAATCACTACACAGATTTGCTCATTGATAGACTGTTTCAGTAAACAATGACGCCTTAACAAATGTTTTTCTGTGCTCTTATTGTGAAAATTCACTGATTAATTGAGCCGTCAGATCAATAAAAGAGTAAATCGAACTCTCTTTGTGTTTTGAGCAGCATCCTCAGGTGAAACCATCACTTTTCTACCACAAAGAAAATCATTACACATGAAATGGCGAGCTGACTCTGCTTAACGTGAAACCTTAATCAGGTGGATTCATTCAGCAGTGAAGACGTTTTGTACTCCAGGTCCTCAGGAAATCCCCACGATGCTCAGAGAGGGTTTACGCAGCGAGCTACCGGCCTGAATATTAAGAAGAATACGACACTCGGGGAGAAATATGCATCCACATTAGAAAGTCTTTGCTCTGTGGGGAGCAATATAAGCAAATCATAAAACAGGGAACGCTAACTCCCTGATCTGAGGTTTGCAGAGACGCTCATAGATATCCAACATTGAGTTTCTGCAGAAATATCACAGGCAGCAAAATGTGAAGCCGCCCTGTCGCTGTGAGCTGATCAGAGCGTCCTGCACCTTCATTAATCCTTCCTTTGACTTTGCTTTTTTATCTGCAGGACAACATTTGCACCCGTCTGCCTTCCTCTAATTATCTAAGCAACACTCCTGTGGGCTTCATGCTTCGTCTGGTTTGAATGAATCACAGGGGACAGCTTAGTGTCTCCCTCTTTCCCAGACAACACTTCCTGCTCGGGAAGACTCATTACGGAGCAAAACTTTGTTCCCTATTCCCAGAGAAGAGAAATGATGGAGCCGAGCCTCTCTGCTGTAATGAGACGTCAACACTTTAAGTTCTGTCAAACAGCAGCTACACAACCTGTAATTACCTCCACGTACGCCGCAGCGTTACACAACCACTGCAGGAGAGAGCGATTCAGAGAAGGTGAATGTTTGCAGAGAAATAATAACTGTGACAAATCATTAAAGGGAAGTGTTATTTACACCCTGACTCCTCTGGAGCTGACTGTAAGGCTGCAGAGTATTAAAACACAACAACATTTTCAGTTAAATATGTCTGCTAACATGTTTGTAAAGAAGCTAGCAGCTGTAATCTACCTAACCTGCTACCTTTAAGGTGCTAGCATGCTAAGTTCGCTAGTTAGCAGCAAACACAAAGTACAGCTGAGGTTTAATCAGTGTTACGGACAAAACGCAGACATGAGAGCGATCTTTGAGCTGCAGGAAGGAAAGCTAATGGATCGTCAAAGTCTCAGGGGAACATGAACGTGTCTTTGAGCGTAAATGAAATAGGTAGAGAGGGAGATTACGAACATCCGTACAAAAACAAAAGTGATGCACCCAAGTATATTTTTATGAAACTTCAGTTAAATTCCTCTTAGGACTATACAGTTTTTGAAGTAACCTGTGCAACAACTTTTTCTACTTTCATACAAAACAAGAGTTAAAAGGATTCATCCTCATGAGGCCATGATCATCTCCGAATCACAATCACAATTCTTTTTGTGAAGCTAACAGCTAAAATACGCCAGATGCGTCTGCAGTCCATCTCCGGCTCCTTCACAGCGGACAGATCAAATAGGTTTCCATTCAAGTCAATCTGTCAATTTACACTGGATCTGTTCTGTTGCAGTCCGTCTGCGTGGCTAGTCTGTCATGTCACTGGTAACATTATAGACCAGGGGAGGCCAACCAGTCAGAGACCAAGAGCCACAAAAATGACCGTGGTACTACGGAGTGCCACGTCACGCACGTGGTCTTACTAACACGCTTCCTCTCACACATAAACGAAATGACATAAAATGAAAATCAATACATTTCCAATTTTCAAAGCGAGGTTTATTGTGTTTGTGTGTTTCAATTTGTACTAGAGAAGAGAAAATGAAACTTAAGTATCAATCCCAACTGATCCCAATGTTGGTATCCATAGTTGGGGAAAAAAAAAATCACTCACCCTACGGTGTGTGCCGATAGTCAAATCAGACCCCAACCGTTTTTTGAACCAGGCTGTAAATGTGTTTTTAAGGCTGTAAAAGTCTGTTTTTATGGCTGGGTGTGCACCAGTGGCGGCTGCTGGTCAGTCAAGGAGGGGAAGCTCATTTTTTTTGGCCTACATCATAAATTTGTTTATTTATTTAAACGTAAATTCTTCCCTCTGTGTCAGCTTGTTAGCAGCTGGAGCTGCTACGTGAGACTACGACAGGCTGTAAGTGTGAGTGACAGGGGGAGAAGCTCCACAGCTGTAGCTGTAGCTGATTATTGGTGAAAAGAGAGAGAATCTTTAAACACAACGCTCGTCGTTTTTAACGTAAACTCGCTGGGGATCAATAACGCCCCGGATCAGTCCAGAACAACTCAGAAGATGCTCCTGTGGAGGGTTATACTTCAGGATCTCTGACTGGCTCATTTCACTGTCAATCAAAAAGGGATTCAGCCTCAGACAGATCATCCAATCATCATGCAGAAGCTCAGCGTCCAGGCCAACCCACTGCCTCATAGACCCCCAGAGACGCTGAGCGTCCGATGGGCGGGACAAAGCCCAGCGTTTATCCAATGACCGTCCAGTTTCCACAGTGGAACAACCCACTCTACGCTTCCTCGCTGAAGTCAGAAGACGCTCAGCGTCCGACTGTGTTAAAGCGCTGAGACGCTGCGGGGATGAATGAGAAGGAGGTGGAGCCAGTTACCTGTGATAGGAGCTGATTCTGAACTAAAGATGAAGGAATTCTAGCTCAGATTTTATCAATGAAATGTTCACACAGCAGAACACATCAACACTTTTTAGGGACATTTTAGGAGAACCTGAGCTTCCCTTGCAGCCTTAGAGCAATCACCACTGGTGTGTACGTGACTTCCTGTCTTTCTGCAGCCAGCCTCTAGCGGATTCTCAACGAACAGCAACTTAGGCTTCATTTTTGCTAACCGGATGTTGCGCCTTGTATGCAGCCATCCTATTTCTGATAGAGGCATAAATTCAGTGTAGGAAAGATGGAGCAGGACAGGAAGTCGTGACCGGAAACAACCTTAAAACACCCAGTGACTTTCAAAATAAAACAAACTGTTTCAAAATCTGTTCGTTTTTAACTTGACTACAACAACAAACAGACTTAATGAGCAGAGTCAAACCAGGAGTCAACAGGTTGGAGGTTTTACAGCCCAACATGAATGAAGAGAGACTGATCAATGGAGAGGGAAGAGTGGGAACTCCTGTGAGTTGACAAACGCAGTCAAAACGTGACGTAACAGAGTCGGACTGTACATGTATCTGGTGTATTAGAGGCGTAACCTGGGTCAACCTTCTAACTGCTGAAGGCTGAGTTAGTGGCTGCCTGAGTAATGAAGATGTCTCTTCTAGGGACCATGAACCCCTGATTTTAAAGACATTATGAAAAACGTTACATCTCCTCTGAGCTTTTCTGTATTTTACTGTAGCTCCTGACTTTAACCAAACTCATCACGACTGATAAAACATTTTCCACCTCAAGAGAAACAAATCAGATCTCAGCTTCTCTTTAATTGCATCTTCAGCGTGTCAGCAACTCAACAACCGAAGCTCTAATGCTTGTTTACTCGTCCTGCTGTCAGCACGAGCTTGCGCAACACGATCCTCTTCACAGTTTGCTCTTCTACATCTATAAATGTTCCTCTGCAGAGGGCTGGAGAAATGTTATTATGCTGCTCTGATGTGAAGCCACGGGGACTCAGATTTGATTCATCGTCCGAGGAACAGAGAGGTGAGTTATTCCAGTGTTTCTGACTGAAGTTTGTCTCTGATACGACCTCTGAATCCCAACATTTAAAGCTGGTTTGAAGCGTCGAACGTGAACTCACTTGACACCAGAGTTTAATGGGCTCACGCTGCATGACGGAAATGATCGTCTCAAAGTTTTAAAACCCCCAGAGGTCGTGTTGTGTGCCATTTTTTAATTACGCAGATCATCCTTTGCCTACAGGTCACATTTCCTGTCAGTCTTTGAGAGGTGGAGCCGAAACTTTAACAGAAAAAACACTTTGAACTACTTTAACTCCTTCTTTAACAAAGATTTATTGATCTCCTAACTTTCTTTCTGGTAAACGATGAGCAGACGCAGAAGGGGAATTATTAATGGGACTTCTGATGGTGTTTAGATGCAAATCCCGGAGACTCATTTCGTGCAGCTTCTCTGCATGGAGGCTCTTGTGAACACATCATTAGAGCAATATTTCTGATGATAATGAGATGGATGGGACGCACATCAGCATTTAGGATGATTTCATCTTTAAAAGGCTCAGAGCTCGGTACTTAGAGGAGCGTACTTAAAGCTTGGATCGTGTCCATTTAATTAAAACTTTTCTTCTTCAGGCAGAAGAGGAGCTGGTCCAATGTTTGCTCAGAGTGTGGGTAAATAAAAGCTGTGTTATCTCTTATTTTATATGAGCCACATTTACCCAACAAGTCCAGAAAAATGACTAATTTCAAGATATTAAAAGACAAAAATGAAGCCTGAATGCCTTGTAAAGAAAGAGGATAAAATATAAAAAAATGGACGTCCTCTTGCTCAGCTCAAAGTGAGGTCTCCACAAAAACTGCTCCCCCTGGTGGCTGGCTGCAGTATAGGTCAAAAAATCCATCTCCCCAGTCATTCCAGATGGGCTGTGGCCAAACTTTAAAAAATCAATACACTTCGTAGAAATGTTTCTCACGTCTGATTGTTGTGGTGATTTGAAGATATCATTTGGCTGCCTTGTATTCAAGTCCTCTTTGTCTGAAAAGTTTCATTTTCATTAGTTATACAAGGTTAAAAAGGCGGTTTTACATAACGTTTAACGATGATTGACAGCTGACGTTCTTGTGTATTTTTTTCGGGGATTGTAAAATGTGTCAGGAGGTAGAGTCAAGAAGTGATTTAATGAAATAAAGTAATTTGATATAAATATTTTGGACATGTGGGGTCCACAGAAACACGCCTCAAAGACACAAACTGAGAGTTGATATGTTGAACTTTTTAGGCACTCTTTTTGGGTCTCCACCATCCGTTTTAGGCTAAGCCCATTAAAATACTTTTTTTTTCTTTCAAACTTTTCAACAAATATTTTAACATTTCTGCAGAAGAAAAACTTTTCTGTCATAGGAAGTTGAGCTATGAGGTTTATCAAACTGAAACAAAACTAACAAAAAAATGAGAGATGCTAAAAACTCTTGTTCCGGTCTCCAGCACCGAATCAGTGCTTCTCTTCTTGATACCCTGCTAATTTTATAAGCTATTAAGCAATGATTTAAGATTTCTGTAGAAAAATAATCTTTGTGACAGTAACTGGTGCTTTAAGGAAAACAAAATTGAACCAAAACAAACAAAAAGCTGAAAGTTGCAGAAAACTCATGTTTTGGTCTCCACCACCCACGTCAGGCTTGGCTTCTTCATACACCACTTTTTTTAATACGCCACTTAAATAACCAAATATGTTGACATTTTTAAGAAAACTAATCTTTTTCAATCAGAATTTGGTTTTATTAGGTCATTAAAGTGAAAAAAAAAAAACTGAGATAAGAAGCTAAAGGAGGCTCAAAAAACTTAGGATTTGGTCTCCACCACCCGTCTCAGGATTGGCTTCTTCATATGCCTCTTTTTTTTATTACTTAATACAAAAAAATATGTCAGCATTACTGAAGAAAATTTATCTTTTAAAATCAGAAATTTGTTTTTTTATACGGTTTCTAAAAGTTATACAAAACTGAGACAAAATGCTAAAAGATGCTAAAAAAAATAACAAACAA
The DNA here is from genome assembly GCF_033239565.1 of Halichoeres trimaculatus. NCBI lineage: Eukaryota > Metazoa > Chordata > Actinopteri > Labriformes > Labridae > Halichoeres > Halichoeres trimaculatus. Next base: position 3,120,405 of record NW_027437199.1, on the reverse strand, counting down.
AAAAACACGTTTAGGTCTCTATCGCCCATTTCAGGCTTGGCTTCGACATACGCCACTTTTTTCATTACTTGATGAACAAATTGTTTGATATATTTGAAGAAAATTAATGTTTATAAATCAGAAATTGGTTTATGTGGTTTTTTAAAAGTGATATAAACTGAGAAAAACACTAAAAGATGCCACAAACTTGTGTTTTGGTCTCCACCACCTACTTCAGGCTTGGCTTCTTCATGCGCCACTCTTTTCATTACTTAATAAACAAAATGTTGACATTTTTGAAGAAATCTAATCTTTGTAAATCAGTTATTGGTTTTATGAGGTTTTAAACGTAAAATTAAACTGAGACAAAAAGCTGAAAGATGCTCAAAAAACTCTTGTTTTGGTCTCCACCACCCATTTCAGGCTTTGCCACTTTCTTCATTACTTAATAAACAGATATGTCAACATTTTAATAGAAAATTAATCTTTTTTAAAACAGTTTTTGGTTTTACAAAGTTTTTAAAAGTGAAATAAAACTGAGACAAAAAGCTGAAAGATGCTCAAAAAACTCTTGTTTTGGTCTCCACCACCCATTTTTTTTTAACAGTGTCTATGTACGCTGCTATTTGTTCAACAAGTATCTTAACATATCGTCAGAATAATTACCTTTCTGCACCAGCAACTGGGGCTAAAAGGTTTTTAAAAGCAAACCAGAAAATAAACAAGAATTTACAAAGGTAAGAATAGATGGAAAGCTCTTGGATAAACCGTCAGAAAGAAAAAAACATCTTTAAAATAAATATTTTAGCTTGAAATCATTAAGAAAATAACCAGTTTCTTTCTGGTTGTTCTATTTTTATGCTCCATAATCTGATTTAAAGTGAACTCATTAAAGCCTGTACAGTCATGGTACGTCAGAGGCCGCTCCGTGTTGCGTCACCGTCTGCAGACCTCCTGGCTGTTTAAGCAGCCTCATTATAAAAAATCAGACTCTGCTACATGTTTAGACTAATTGAAGAGACATCCCACCAGATGTGATTTAAGTGTTTTAGAAAATATTGCCCCTAACTAGAGTAATATTTAGCCCACAAGCCGGTAATTCAAGCAGACAAAGTGAGTCAAGCCAACTTTTTTATCTAATGTGACCCCAGATAATCGCAGCCAGACGACGCTCGTGCTCCTGCAGCCGAGGACAGAGATGGAAGATTCCTCGGCCGTCCTCTGGCTCTCTGTCACGGCCTACAGCTCCCCGGGGAAGAGCTGGGGACATTTAATCATCACTGGGTAATACGAGCGACTCTCAGCCCTGCCTTTGGGGCGCATTAGCAATTCTATGGCAACTATTAATCACAGTCAATTATAGCACATGTCATCATCAACACAGGAGCAGCGGATAGCTTTACCAGCGCTGCTCAAGTGGAAATTAATCACCAGCAGACACGGTGAATACGGGACATGAGAGGAAGGAGTGATAACTGTCTGGGTCTGGACTGACGGGATCCATGGACTGACTTATATAAGTTTATCAACTTTAAGCAGGAGTTTGTCCAACTTTAAAGCAATTAAACTCCTTAAAAAAGTGGATTAAAGTCTTAGACGTAGACTCACAGAATCAAAATTAGAGGATTCTTCTTCTCGTCTTGTTTTCAGTAGAAATCGTCTTTTTAGACTTAATCTGAGCCACATTTACCCGACCAGTCCAGAAAAACGTCTTGTTTCAAGTTGTTTAAAGACTAAAATGAGGTCTGAATTTCTGTAACAAGTTTGTATAAAGATATTATTCTAGTTTTAAGCAAATTTTCTAGCAATTTTTCTTGCTCTATAAGGAGATTTTTTTTACTTGCAAGCAATTCAGACCTCATTTTTGTCTTTAAATAGCTTAAAAAGACATTTTTCTGGACTTATAAGTTGAATGTGGCTCATATTAAATTTAATAAGACAATTTTTTCTTAAATAAGACAAAACACTTGACAGGATTTCAGTATTTTTCAGTGTTTGCTGGCGTTTCAGATCATCGTTATTTCAGCCTGTCTAGAACACTTTATTTTAGCTGCTGTCCCTCTAAGACTAACCCCCTTCCCTCTGATTGGCTAGCCCTCAGGGGGAGAAAGGGGTAGACTGTAGACTGTATAAAACATGTATGTAGTCTCCCGTAAAATGCTTTTTTTTTTTTTTAAAGATTTTTTTTTTTTTTCTTTTTTTTAAGATTTTTTATTATTATTTTTTGGGGAATTGTTTTTTTTTAAAGATTTTTTTTTTAAAGATTTGTTATTAGTATTTTTTGGGGAATTGTTTTTTTTTAAGATTTTTTTTTTTTTTTTTTAATTTTTTATTATTATTTGGGGAATTGTTTTTTTTAAGATTTTTTTTTTTTAAGATTTTTTATTATTATTTTTTGGGGAATTGTTTTTTTTTTTAGATTTTTTTTTAAAGATTTTTTATTATTATTTTTTGGGGAATTGTTTTTTTTATGATATTTCAAAAAAATATTATTTTTTTGGGGAATTGTTTTTATTTAAGATTTTTTTTTTTAAGATTTGTTATTATTTTTTGGGGGGGGAATTGTTTTTTTTTAAGATTTTTTTTTTTTTTTTAAGATTTTTTATTATTATTTTTGGGGGAATTGTTTTTTTTAAGATTTTTTTTTAAAGATTTTTTATTATTATTTTTCTGGGAATTGCTTTTTTTATGATATTTAAAAAATATATTATTATTTTTTGGGGAATTGTTTTTTTAAAAGATTTTTTAAATTTTTTTTTTTGGGGGGGGGGATAATTTTTTATTATTATTTATTTATTTATTTTTCATTTTTTTGTCTTTATTTCTATTTATTTATTTTTTTTAAACGGAAAATGAAAAATAAGGCCAATCCACGGACGCAGCCACATTTTAATATGACGCCGGCTGTGAGTTTCTTTTCTAAAAGGTACAGGGTGCCCAAGAGTCACATGACCTGAGCTGTGTCTCTGATTGGATGATCCTAATAACTTCTAAACCGCGGCGTTCGAAAAAAATTCACTAATCTTACAGCGTGTGCTGATGAACAGCAACTTTTAGCTCTTCCGCAAAGAAAGACAATCTGCACATGCTCAGTCCGAACATCCAGCATTGTAACTTTACATTCGACCACACCCCTTTTTCTGCAAATATCTTTGTCACTATCAGCTTTAAAATAAATTGAAAGAGTTTTTAAAAAATTAATGTCTCAGAAAAAAGAAAATAGATTTTATCATGAGTGTTAATGGGTTGTCTTTGACTTTTGGAGCCACCCTAGCGGACACTCTTGGAACTGCAGTTATTTCACTTTAACTGATGGTTTGTGATTGTTTCTGACTTTGGTTTGTCTTCACATTAGATTCCCTGTTGATGTAGAAGCTAAAGGTGAATGAGGTGACTCATTACTGGGAATAAAAAACATATTTTTATAGAACTTTTATTCCTCTGTGTGAGCTCAACATGTGAGCATTGTCAGATATTTTCAGCAGCACTTGAAGGCAGTGCATCACTCCTGACTGCACTGATGCTTCACCATGAATGAATCACTGTGAGGCCGTCTTGGCGAAGCACTTTGTTTGTCGTCTCTGAGGTGTTTTTAAAACTTCCCCTCTCCTCGTGGTGCTCTTATCCTTCACCGGGGTTTATCCAGAAAAATGAGTTCAAATGATGAGTTTTGCAGTCACCATCCTCTCCCATCCTCCTGCCATGGAGACGAGGAGAAAATCACACAAAGGGTCAATTTTTATCCTCTTGTTTTTTCCTCTTTGGCTCATAAAAGATGCAGTCGGGAAACTTTGGTGTTCCTGAGGAAATAAACTTTATTGATGAACTCATTAAAACTCCCGTAGTTTGTGAGTTTTTACCCAGACACTCCTCTAAAACATGATGTTTCTCTGGAGGCAGATGCTCGAAAAGAAACACTTAAAGCCTGCAGCAGTTTGACACCATCTGTTTCACTGCAGCTTGCTTTGACAGCAGAATACACAACTTCATCCAAATATTAATATTTGAATCACCAAAAAGGTGCAAATTAAGATTTTTATGACTCTGCTTTTCCTCATCGTGAGTGTGTTTGTGAAGTTTTGAGGTCGAATCAATGTGATTGTTTTCACCTCAGGCCTCGAAAAAGCAAATTTCTAACTTAAAGATGCGAAATGAAAAAGCTGTGATGATGCAAGATGCTGCAAAATATTATGAAATGGCTTTTTGGGGAACTTGTGTCTGAGTCATTTCTGAAGATATCGGAGCACCAGCGAGAGTCTGCTGCAGCCGTCCACTCCTGCACCGGTGACTAAGAGGAAAACTAATAAAGGAAACTGTGACGGCTCGTTGGTGGGAGTCCCAGGAAATCCTGGATTCACCTGTTTGTACAAAACCCTCGTGAAACTACAGGGAAATAAAATGAAGCCATGGATATAACGATTATTTCAGTGTAAAAAGGTGTCAGTTGTCGCTTCATGTTATCCATACTTCGTCCAGCTCTTTAAAGCAGCGCCGAGTTAACACAAACCCTCTCTTCTCATCTTTTGTCATCATCTTTCAGCTCACAGGAGGAGACTCCTGAATGGAGGCTATTTTATTCACTTTAACGGCTTTTTTCAGGACGTTAATGGCTCTTCTGTGGAGATCTGCCGAAGCTCTGAGCTGCAGGCGGCCGCTGCAGCGTACGGTCGTGATTATCCACAGCGTCAGATGTGTTTAAAAAGGACTGAACCATTCATGCTGCAGCTCACTTTGGTTACCTTTTGTTAAACAAGCGTCAAATGGGACAAAATGCAATCAAAATCAAAATGCAAAACACTCCAGTTCTCTCACCAACTTTGTAAGCTACAAGCTAGCGCCACCACGAGCCCACACTCATGGACTATCATCACTTCTGCAGATGTTTTGACCTGGTTATGTCAGCTGGAGAAATGTCAGAGGACGAACGCATTTATTAGGATTAAACATTCACGCTCCTCCCGAGGAAAAAAGCACAAATGTGTTTACCAAATTCTATGCTAATCCATGTATTAGCTGAGACGTTTCACTGCAGACACACAAAATGTCAGTGTTCAGTGGAGCTAAAGGAAAAGTCGAGGGGTCACTGAAGTTATTTCTATCCGAGCCTCGGGGAGATGTGCCGAGTTTAATGCAAACACATCCAACAGCTGGGGAGAGGCTTCAGTCAAAGGCCGTAATGTGAGGGCTTCAGTAAAAACCATGTAAACCTCAGATTTATCAGCTGATATCAAACAGACAAAGTGACCAAAAAAGACAATTCTTGTTTATGCTTTTCTCTCTAGGCCTAAAAAAAATGATCGAACTGGAAATAATCTGCACTCAGTTCTCAAAAAGAACTTTAAAAAAGCTGACATGGAATTCTAAAAGCTCTACCGACATTAAAGCCACTATAGGGGACTTTTCAGTTTTCATTTTGGCGCCCCCTGTCGGCAAACTCAAACCCCTCATCTCTTTCTGATTTTGTTCTGTACAGGTGTAAACAGTGTTTCCTAATAAAACCTCACCCTGACCATAATTTCTGGAAGCTCTATGTGCCTATGTGCAATGCCAAAGCGAACACACCTGTCTTCTCTTTCATGAGCAGACGTGAAAAAGCACAGCCAGGGAGAGCACACCTACCCCATCTTCAGTATGCGTTCAAAAAAACATTAAAGACAGGAAAAGCACACTCCTATCTCTTACATGTGCATCTAATATAAGCCATGGCAGGGAGAGCACACCTTCTGTGTCTGCCATGTGCATACATGAAAAGCTAAGAAAGGTGGAGCACACCTCCAAATTTATTTCATGTGCATACAAAAAGAAGTCAAGTAAGGGGGAGCACAATTCTACTATCTCCCAGATACAAACCAAAAAGGACTTGGCGGAAAAAACACTCCTCCAAAATCGATGTGCATACATAAAAAGCAAAGGCAGGAAGAGCACATCTCACCTCACTCCCAAATGCGATCAAAAGATAAAGCCAAGGCAGGTTGAGCACACTTGTACCTTTTTTATGTGCATACTTGAGAGTCTAAGGTAGGCAGAGCACATCTAAAATCTCTTACACATTATATAAAGTTAGTAAAGGCAGGAAGAGCACTTCCCCTATTTCTTACATGTGCACACATGAAAAGCTAAGGAAGGTGAAGCATACTTCCAAATCTATTTCATTTCACACCAAAAAAAAGTCAAGGAAGGGGGAGCACATTTCCACTATCTCCAAGATGCATACCAAAAAGGACCATCAGGAAGAGCACAACTCGCAAACCAATGTGCAAACATTAAGAAGTAAAGGCAGGAAGAGCACACCTCATCTCACCTCCAAATGCATAAAACACAAAAAGCCAAGGCAGGTTGAGCACACTTGTACCTTTGTCATGTGCAAACCTGAAAGGCTAAGGCAGGTGGAGCACATCTAAAAACACTCACATGTTATAAAATGAGTAAAGGGAACACACCTACCAATGTACGTGAATACATGACATGAAATGTGAAGGCAGGGAGAGCACACCTCACCTCACTTCCAAATGCATACAAAAAAGCCAAATCAGGTAGACACATCTCCTATTCTCCTACAAATGCATATAAAATGAGCCAATGCAGGAAGAGCACATCCCCTATCTCTTACATGTACATCTTAAAATAGCCAATGCAGGAAGAGCACATCCCCTATCTCTTACATGTACATCTAAAATGAGCCATTGCAGGAAGTAACTTCCCTTTTTTTTACATATGCATATAAGATGAGCCAAGGCAGGAAGAGCACATGCCCTATCTCTTACTTGTTCACCTAAAATGAGCCAATGCAGGAAGAGCACATCCCCTATCTCTTAAATGTGCAGACAGCAGATGTATGTCTTTATTTCAAAGATTTAAAGTCCTCAGAAATTGACCCCAAAGAAAAATTATTAAACTTTGAAAACAGGAAAACTCGATAAAATAAAATGATTTGTTGTTTTGCGATGGCCTCGTTTGCTTTCATAGCTCTTAAAAAGTAAAGTGTAACTTCAGTCCGATTCAAACCAACTCTCAGAGCTTTAGTCAAAGCTTTTTTAGTCCTACGGAAACCTTTGAATTCTTTATTACATTAAGCCTCAGCCAAATAAAAGAGCACACTAATAAGAGAAGATGAAGGTTTATGAATAATGGGTCAATAACAAACTGAGTCTGAAGCCAGAGAATAATACGTGTCTTGATTACAGAAGCCATTAGTCCTCTCATGAGGTCTTTCCTCTCAAACAGTTTTTGTTATTTGTCTCTAAACAGCTGCCCTGCCTTTCTTCCTCTCTGTTCCTTCAGTGCCTTATTACCCCAAAACTCCCATCAGCCCCGTGAGCTGCATCCAGAACACTCCATCAGTGGGTCGGTATTATCTCTGCTGCATGGCCTGATGTTTGTCTCATTGTCGCAGGTCTTCACTAGGAAGTGGATGTTAAACTGGTCTGTTTTTGTCATACCATCCGGTTTAAGCCGGTCTGAGAGCTGGAGGCTTCTCTGGATCTCTTTCTTTTCTTGTTAGCACTTTTTACCTCAGTGGATAATGTTGTTATGCTTCATTATGGAGGGAAAAACGGCAAAACAACACACCAGAGACCAGTGCTCCCTCACAGACTGATGCTGTACCTGTGGCTACAGAAAACACTGAAGGAGCTGAGTGATTCTGGTGCAGTTTTACCAACGAGGTGCAGAGAGAAAGTCTCAAATCCTGAGACCAGTCAGGACGGATTTCAGCTTCAGGGGGCCCAGATGATATTAAAGAGGGGGTATTGTAACTGTTTCTATCTCATGTTGAAACGGTGGCAGCTACCAACATGACTCTGTAACCCCTTATGTTGTTCTTTTTTTAATTAATTCTTTTTTTTAAATCATTATGAATCATTATTTTTATTTATTTAATTAGTACTTATTTATTTACTTATTTTACAACCCCCTTTTGAATTTTATTTAAGTTTTATTTATTTATTTATTTGACAACTACCTTTTTTAGTTTATTTTAATTTTATTTATTTATTTAGTTATTTATATTAAGACCCCCTTTTTTATTTTATTATAATTTTATGTATGTATTTATTTATTTATTCATGTATTTATTCATTTATTTATTTTATGACCCCCTTTTTATTTTATTAAAATTCAATTAATTAATTTATTTATTTATTTATTTATTTTACAACCCCCTTTTTTATTTAATTTTTTTTTCTATTTATTTATTTATTTTTATTTATTCATTCATTAATTTATTTTTTCTCTTAAAATGTCTGGCTGAATATTGATGACCCTGTATTTGAGGAGAGAAGATAGGGACAGAGGTATGTTTTTTATTCAGCGACTGTCCTATTTATTTGTTGTTGTTTATGTTGTTCTCTCTGTGATAACACACAAAAAAATACAAATAACAAGACTTTGATCAAATAAAATGAAGAGGGGGTATTGTGGTTTCCTATATTTAAAGCATGGATATAAAGATATTCTGCGTCATGAATTCTTCACGAGATCTTAATTACATCAGTATGCATTACATTGGAGGGTTGGGCCTCAAACACCAAGGTTCTGCACCTAGTTCTGCCCAGAGCGCTGGCCAATCAGAGAGAAGGGGGTAAGCCTTAAAGAGACAGAGGCTGAAACAAAGCGGATGCTTTAGTAGGAGTTTTCTAAAACACCAGTAAGAGAAAAATACAGTTTTTTAACTGAACTGTATATCATGTAAAACCACTATGGAAGCACCAGAGGAACAAAATATAGACAACCCCCCCCCACAATACCCCCTCTTTAAAGCCATAAATGAAGCGTTGAATATAAAAAGATTCTGAAATACATGTTTGCTCACCTTACTTCTTCCAGCTCCCTTTACACACACACTCACTCACACACACTCAGCTTTCTTCTCTAAATTCACACGAGACCTGCTCCGCCTCCCACTGTTTGTCTTTTCTCCGTGCATGTCTGATCTTTGACAGTATTCATCAGCAGCATGATTCAAGCAGACGTCCTAATAACTCAGCTGGTGTTTTATTATCTTTGACTGTGTGTTCTGTAAACACAGCAGGTGGTCTGTGTGTGTGGATGAGGTTTGATAATGATGCAACGATACAAAACTTAGAGAGCTGTTGTCTAATCTTTCTGTCTTGCTCCATCTTCTGCTCGTTGTGCTCTGTAAACCCGCTCCTCTCTGGACCTGCTGGGTCATTCTTTAAGTGAATCGTTGGCTCGCGGCAGTCGGCCGTCTCTCCACGTGGAGCATTCTCATTTGGCAGGAAAACTACCGAAATCTTTGTCCACCGCGCGTCCTTGCTCTTCTTTTGTGTTGTGGAGTTGTGTGCTGTCCTGTAGAAATTTTTGTCAATGGACTGAAGGACAAAAGCTCGCTCAGTAATGGTTCTGAGGGGAGACCTGGGGCGGACAACAATGCCAAGACTGCAATGTTGAGAGATGTGTCCTTGTTGGAAATATTCAGCCAATTCAGTCGAGGAGAAACAGAGGAGCAGGATTTCAGCTTCGGCGTTTACTCATCCTTACATGTTAATCACAGGACTGTCAGGGATTTTTCTTTTTCAGAAAAAACTCTCACAGAATGCTACCTCAAAAAAATCTTAAAACCTGAATGACAGAAAACAAAGCTTTGAAAGGAAACAAGTTGATTCTACAACTACAAGAGCTTAACATCAACACTTACAAGCTAACGGCTAAGTCAAAACAACACCAACCTCTATTAATATCTGTTAAATAAAGCTAGCATGAGTATGACTCAAAAAAGAGAAGTAAACAGCAACTTACATCAACATAACTAAGCAAATTGCCAAATTAGCATTGCAAAAGTTAGGTAGCATGTAAAGAACCAAGAAAGTAGAGAGTTCAAACAACAGTTAGCCACACAGTATCAAGTAAACAGACAATTTAGCGACGTCAGTTCAGTTAACTTCAATGTGGTGTAATGTAGCATAGATAAACAAAGATAAGAGACAACTGACCTCGCTAAGATGGAAGCTAACTGACATTAGCTTGCATGATTAAACAGTTTTGCACACCATCCAAACAAAGCTACTGGCTAAAGATCGTATGACTACGCTATGACTCAGAAAAAGTTTAGTTTGGTTTAAGATTAGTTAGTACAGATGAAAGGGATAAATAACAGTTTCTTAAAAAAGCTAATGGCTAACTCACAGACTGGTTGGTTATTCTTTGCTAGCATAAGCAAGAAAAACAAAACATTAAAACAAAAACCAAACAGAGCTACAGCTTACTAAATTACAGAGCAGGATAGCATTAAATAATAAGGGCAAGACAAACACATTGTGACACCAAAGGCTAAAGGCTAACTTACTGATGTTAGGCTTGGTTAGCATCAGTCAGATACCCAAATAAAAAAGCCAAATAAAAAAAATCAAGCCATTCGTATTAGCTTTTCCTTAAGGGTATCTGCTTAGCTTTCTCTCTAGCACAAACAGGTCAAAGAATGAGCTAATGGCTAGAGCTAACAAGCTAATGGCTAACTCACAGACTGATTGGTTAATCTTCGCTAGCATAAACAAAAAGACCAGACATTAAAAACAAAAAATGATTAGTTAGCTTAAATAAATAAGAACAAGATATGAACGTTGTGACACCAAAGGGTAAAGGCTAACTTACTGGTATTAGGATTTGCTAGCATCAGTCAGATGCCAAAATAAATAAGCCAAATAAAAAAAAAATCAAGCTATTCATATTAGCTTTCCCTTTAGCGTACCTAAGTAGCCTTCTGTCTGGCAGAAACAGGTCAAAGAACAAGCTTATGGCTAGAGCTGACAAGCTAATGGCTAACTCACAGACTGATTGGTTATTCTTCACTGGTATAAGCAAGAAAAAACCAAACACTGAAAACAAAAAATAACCAAACAGAGCTAAAGCCAACTTATTTATAGAGCTAGTTAGCTTAAATAAATAAGAACAAGATATGAACATTAAGACACCAAAGGCTAAAGGCTCACTTACTGACGTAAAGCTTTGTTAGCATCAGCCAGATACTAAAATAAAAGAGCCAAAAAAAAAAAAAAAAAAATCAAGCTATTCATATTAGCTTTCCTTTTAGCATACCTGCTTAGCTTTCTCTCTAACAGAAACGGGTCACAGAAAGAGCTAATTGCTAGAGCTAAAGAGCTAATAGCTAACTCAAAGTCTGATTGGTTATTCTTTGCTAGCATAAGCAAGAAAAACCAAACATTAAAAACAAAAAATAACTAAACAGAGCTAAAGCTACCTTAATCATAGAGCTTGTTAGCATAAATAAATGAGAACAAGACATACAAATTGTGACACTAAAGGCTAAAGGCTAACTTACTGATGTAAAGCTTTGTTAGCATCACCCAGATACCCAAATAAAGAGCCAAAAAAAAAAAAAAAAATCAAGCTATTCATATTAGCTTTCCCTTTAGCGTACCTGCTTAGCTTTCTCTCTAGCAGATTCAGGTCAACGGTTCATCCTGTAGGTATGATAGCATGCTAACTGTTGCTAACAATCTCTGCTGTTTGATGGACTAACACTCACTTCTTTGAAGCTACTTAGCTAGCATGGCTAATAAACTGGATTAAGTCACGTTTACACCTACTTTCTCCCTCAAAATTTAGCTTCAATATCCTGAATGTCCCTTTTGTTTTCCTGCAGCAGCTTTAAGGACTTTATAAACATCTTATTTAACACCACCTGACATCATTAAACACAATAAATTCAGTTTGAGCAACGTGTTTTCCTACCATGAGCATCACCTTGACCCATTAGCTTGTGCTGAATAACTCAAACTGAGACGCTCTTGATGTTATGATTATAAATATTTAAACACGACTTTTACAAAAACAAGTTTCAAAGTCACAACAGACGAAACGGCAGCATGTGTTTAATGCAATTAGATCTGAGTTATTCACATTTAAATAAAGCGTACGGCATAATTTTCACATTTGCATAATTTGACCTGCAAATGACTAAAGCGGCGCTAAGTGGCGAGTTTGTTTCCTGCATTTAAATTTACTTTATTATAACTTTGACTTTTGTTTGTTTGATGGGGTTGGAATGACTTTGGCTCGGTGTCAGGATAATAAAAGTGTTAGGAAACACACCGCAGCAAGATTTGTGTGTTTAAAGGATGGATCGTCACAAATTAAGGTCGTTAAAGAAGAAAAAGATGTTTTATCGGACTGAACACACTCGGATTGTGATGTTTCATCCTCCTTTGGAGTCACACGCGAGGATTTTCCTCACGCTGAGAGTTAATCGATGTTCTAATCTTTGCAGCTCGGAGGCGCCGTGATTGAGCGGGATCCTATGGCAGCCATCGAGGGACATTAAACCATTATACAGTAATGAATCCAGCCTCATGTAATCACTCAAGTACGCAAGATTCCTCAGCATGAAGGGTGTGTTAGTGTGTGAGTGTTTGCTGTGTGTATCCTCGAAGCTGCAGGGGGACAGATAAGAGAAACGAAGGCACCTTCATCCAGCCGGGTCAGAAATGATTTCTCTGAGACGGAGCGACATGAAAGGGTTAAAGTCACCGCCGCAGACCCCTGAGAGGACAGGGAGGACGCAGAGTGACGTGAGGAGGACGAGCTGACAGCAGGAACCTTTTCCTGCATGTTGAGATAATGTTGTGCTTTGACGTGTTTGTTGGAGCGGTGCTGAAGGGACCAGGATGACACACACATATATGAAGCAGCCTCTCAGCCTGTGGTGGAAGTCACATGCTTCTCTGGCATTTCTAGGAGCATGAAAGATGGATAAGAGCGCAGGAGGAGAGCCAAAGAGAGAGGTCGAAGCATGTGTCCACGTCTTATGGGATGTGACTTATTGGCTCCATATTGGAGAAACTGACTTCAACCATCTTCCTGCAAATGCAGCAACAGTCTGAGACCCTGGAGCCTGATAAACATCTGATCTGCTCCCACCTGTCAGTGTAATGAGCCACTCCTCATGATGCATAACTCTGACTCTTTATATAACCCAAACAGATGACTTAGAGACGTCTGCTATGTGCAGTTGTTGCAAACAGAAGTGAATAATTCAATAAACATGTTTGAATCTTTTGTGGAGGCTTTGGAAGTGAGCCTCAGGTGGTCACTTGAGGTACTGCAGCTAGTTTTACATCCCCTATAGCTTCTTTTAGGGCTGCAATACCCGAGCAGTTTTAGTTACACATTACTTTTCCCAGAAAGTAATTGAATTAGTGACTGAATTACTCCTTGTGTTACTTTTTTGAAAACTTGTAATTTTGCTAAAGAATTCAGTTTTAGAGCAGGTTTTGTAAATGTTAACTTGCCTGTTCTTGTTTTTTCCATCTATGATGTTGGAGTGGCGTCTGTTTACTCCCTTCCTGAAAACGCCAGTTTTAACCCCACAGACCGCTCGGCTCTCGCTCATATTGAGGGGCCGTTCACACGACAACAGTTTTAGGGTGAAACGCAAAAGTTTTGTTGCGTTTCCATGGAAACAGCGTTTCAGCCGACCTAAAGCGCAAACTTGTGAAAACGGCCTCCAGAGTGGATTTTTCTGAAACGCTGCCGACATTGTTGCCGTGTAAACAGTTAGCCGGCGTTTTCCTTTGACCCTGTCTCTCGCTCCACTCCTGACTTGTAATTTCTCCAGATTAACCCCTTAATTTCAAGTCTGGTCCAAGGGGCAACATCTGGTTGGTAAAAATGAAGCTGATGAGGAAGTGCTAAAAGTTGCTGTTCGTCAAGAGTCCACTTGAGTCTGGCTACAGAAAGACAGGAAGTCCTGTACACACCCAGCCATAAAAACAGACCTTTACAGCATTAAACACATATTTACAGCCTGGTTCAAAAAACAGCCTGGGTCTAAAACACTGATTTCACTTTCATCACCTACTGTACGGTGAGTGATTTTTTTAAACTCAGAGCCGGCGTCATAGTGAATATGGCTGCGTCCGCGGATTTGCTTCATTGCACGATTTCAGGAACAGACGGGTGACGTCACGGAGGTTACATCCATGTTTTATACAGACTAGGGTTGTCACGATACTAAAATTTTCAACTGGATACCGATACTCAGGAAAATATTCAATACTCGGTACTATTTTACGATACCACAAGGTTAAAAAAAAGAACCCAATATTTAAAAGAAACATTTTTATTAGCAAAAAAATTCAAATGTAACCAAATTTTTGCCTGATTTATGCACTGTCCACTAAAAACAGCCCTGAGACCCACTTATGGGCCTCCAGCCACAGGTTGAGAACCACTGCACCAGTAGATTGTATTTGAAGCTTGATCCTTAAAAGATTGCTCACATCATGAACAACATGTGACCCAGGGAACCTCAGGATGAATTTATCATTTAGAAAACAGTGAGTGAGTGAAAACAGCAGCTCAGATGGACTGATGAACAATGCTGCATTTTGATTCATCAAAAGGTTGACTCGTCTTTTTTAAGTCTCCGTGTTCGTTTAAAATGTGCTCATGAGCTATCAAGACACAGTTTGAAATATAAAATCACACATAGTGACTGAGTATTGTTTGGCCAGCACAAAGAGGAGCGCGCGTACACGGAAAGTAAAAGTTTAAGTTACACAACCATCCTATAATTATGTTTTATAGTGGTTATATGGTATTTCTTGGGGGTTTCTAGTGGGTATAGGGTGCATACCTGCGTATCTTGTATATTACACAACACGACCTCTGCGTCCTGTGCTCCTGTGCCCCTGACTTGAGCGTGAGAAATCGGAGGTGTGGCATGAGTGCGAGTGAAACCATCCAAATGTGTGAGTCTCACGGCGAATGCGTGACAGGTGGCAGCCCTGTTTATAATCATTAACGTTACGTCAGCCTTTAATCGCACGTTGCGGCTAATGGCTAACAATTATTTGTGTCCTTCGGTTTTCCAAGCTCGTTAGCCTCGAAGGCAAAATACCTCCAAACAATACTTTTACCTTTTTCATTTTCGACCAAAACGGCTTGATTTAGCCCGCCTGCAGCAGCACTAGCCATGCTGTTTTGTTATTGAGTGCGTAACGGGGAGGGGGAGAGTGCCTGCTCTCGTGTGTGTGTGTGAGGAGGCAGAGAGAGAGGGACGCAGCGTCAGCGGCTCGGCATCCGGGGGGGTAGTATCGATACTTTTGAAAGTGAGTATCCGGATACAACATTTTAGTATCGATACTTTTTTAAGTATCGATACTTTTGACAACCCTAATACAGACTATGATCTGGTCCTGTCATCTCTAATATTTCTTCAAGTCAAAACAAGTCGTCTACTTGTGCCTCACATTCAAACCTCAAAAAACACCCCCCTCCCCCTCCTCTCCCTGGAGTTGGTTTGATCCAAAGACGCTGCATGAGATCCTCTCTGACTGAGGTTACACAGACACACACAGGTAGCTGAGTGAGATTTGTTGCTGATATTTGAAGCTCTTTGTTAAAGACGTGTCAACATGATTGTTCTCAACATTACAAATGTGTCTGACGCTTTTCCTCACATTTTATTTACAGCTCCTCTCTGTGTCTTGTGCTAAATTTTTGCAACAAGCGCCGTATTTATTTCCATGGTTTACTTATCATATCTTGTTATCTGACCAACTTTCATTAGATTGTATATACCTGCTGGATTTTTTTGTTTTTAAAAAAATATTTTTTATGATTTGTCTTTATTGTTGGTGTGTATGTTATTCTCAACACTGTTAATACCTATTTTCAGTACGGATAAGAGCAGGAAACCAGTGGGGAGAGCTGGCTAGAAGTGCAAAAAAAGAGGCTACAGGGGATCATGGCGCTTACATGTGGAGTGCAAAGCATATTTTGACTTATAATATCTTGAAATAATAAAAAAGACATTTTTTTATGGACTTTTCTGGTGAATTTGTCTCATTTTAAGTCTGAAAAGACAGTTTGACTCAGAGTGAGGCATGAAAACTTGCTCAAGTTTCAGTTTTTGTGATCATAGTCTGAAGGATGTCCCAAGTATTTTCTGCATACGTCAGATTGGAAACATGGAAGGAATAACTTACACTTTTGTTTTCACTTTATTCCAGTGATTATTTATTTGGCGTCCAAATCTCAGAGAGCTCACACTCAGGGTTAACACCACCGCACCTCGTTTTAAAGCAGCCTGCAGAGAGATCCAATCATCGCCAGCTTAATTGTAAAGAGCTGAAACGCAAACCTCAGCCTGAAAAAAAAAGCAACCTTGGAGCTCAAACTACTTGATCTTATTTTGCTGCTGGATGACGTTTTTATCAACTTAGGAGAAAAATAAGCCTCACTGACTCATTTTTCTCTCCATCGCCTGCACTGAGAAGTGGGTCAGGCTGCGAGATTAGGAAAGATGATGCATGGCGAAAAGATGATTTTAGCTCTAATAAAATGAAAAATGAGAATAGCACGGCTGGTCTCCAGATGAAATGTAACACCTCTCTGTGAATCTCCCCCTGGCCCGCGTGTGTGAAGCCGCCCCATTATCTGGGAGAGCGCGAGATAATGGAGCGGAGACGATGGGAAGGTGGTCTGAGTCACAGCTTTAAAAATGAAGGCACATTAATGACATCTTGTTGAAATGGAGGGTGTTGGCGGGAAGAGGAAGGGCTGTGTCTGGCGTATTTGACTGTTATTGTGTTTGTTTTTGGATGGAGACGTGCGTCACGTGGTCACAGGGAGGATGCTGATGTTTGAACGCAGACAGAGTCAGGCTTTGGCAGGTGTTCAATACGCAATCATTCCTGGAAAAGGGACAAACACCCCATCACGGAGCAGTTTCTGAGCCTCTCAGAGCGGCTCTGCAGAAAGAGGGATTCCTCAATTTGTGAAACCCACTCAGCCCTGAAGAATAAGCACTTTCCCTCCCTGCCTATGCACAAGGTGACTCATTCTGGAGCTGGCTATTGTCAGGCCGGGGAAATACAGAGCGAGTGCTTTCTGCATGTCGGAGCTGCGACAGAAACATGTCATAACCAGACCCTGAGCGACGCTCTTCCTCCAACATTAACACATACGACCAACTGGAGCTCAGGGGAAACTGGTTTTATTCCAGTCAGGAGCTTCAGTGAGTGTTCAAAGCTGCAGGGAGAGGTGGTCAGCATGTTTCCTGTCGCATGGAGCAGAGTAAACACAACTTCTCTAGCCTTTCAAATAAATGTCTGACACAAAAATAAAGACATTCACAAGATTTTCTTCCCTTAAATCAAGGGGCTTCAACCTGTGGCTCATTGACTCCTTGCAGTGGCTCCTTGTAGATTAAAAAGATTTTTTATTTTTCTAACAGAGGGTATTGACAATTAAAGGAGTTGACACTAAATAAAATCATATATTAACATTTTATTAAACTAAATATGAGACACATCTTGCAATGAGGCTTTAATTATTTTTTTTTTTAAGATTTTTGCAAATTTGATATTTTTTCACATTTAGGAAAAAATATTCAATTTTTCAAAGATTTTGCAAATTTTGGATTTATTTGCTAATTGTTTTTTTTTTTTTATTCCAACAATTTTTTTTAATTATTCACATAATTTTTTTTGAAAAAATAGCAAATTTTTGAAATTACTTTTTTTTCTTTTTTTTCCAAATTTATGAATTTTGGCAAAGTTTAAACAAAAATATTTTGGAATATTTTGCAATTTTTTGCAACTTTTTTTGAGATTTTTTGTAAATTTGAGATTTTTTTTAATTTAGGAAAAAGGATTAATTTTTTTTGAAGATTTTGCATATTTTTGATTTATATGCTAATTGATTTTTTTTTCCATTTCTACATTTTTTTCCAAATTATTTAAATTAATTTTTTTGAAAAATGTGGCTAATTTTTGAAATAACTATTTTTATTTATTTGATTATTTTGAAAGTTAATTAATTTTTAAAATTATTATTTGAAACTTCAAAATTTATGGAATATTTTGCAAATTTTTCGGCTTTTTTTATACACTTTCCCAGATACGTGGCTACATATGGACATGGTCTAAGGACTTAAAAAAAAAAAAACCCAAAAAAACAAGTAACCCCTCTCTATAATATGCCACGAATCATGAGTTTATTTTAAAGATGTTACAGCTCTTTAAAATTCCCTTGTGGTCTCTTACTGGTGTTTTGAAAATTATTATGTCAGCCTCTATCTTAGCTGCTGTCTCTTTAAGAATAAACACCCCTTCCCTCTGATTGGCCAGCCCTCTGGAGGTCTGTGGAGGGCGGAGCTCTGGGCAGACCTTGGTGTTTGAGGCCCCTATGTGACCGCTTGGGATGGGAACCAAGTTAGGTACTTTTATGGGTGAGAAATAAAAAAATATAAAATTGAAAAACTTTAAGGTTTTATTTTTAAACAAATTAATATTTATCACAACATAAACACACAAAAGTACCGAAAATTGGTACCGTATTGTTTGAAATGTGAGAGGTAATCATCCTTAGTGATGATGTCATCATTTCAGCAGATCTTGAGGAGGGTTTGAGCAGTGCTTCATGTTTGACGTGTAATAGAAAGGAGAAGAGGAAACAGTTCAAACTTCAGGAAGCTTCCAGAAAAATCTTAGTGATTCTGAAATTACTCAGACTGCCGTCATCAAACGATCGTAGCTCTGATTAATCAAAAGGAGCAGCAGGTTGTAGTTTCACCACAGCAGACTTAAAGCTGGGAGGTTTATGAATGAAGCACAGAGCACAGAGAACTTCCCTGAGCATTAAAATCTCCCAGCATGCTCACACCTTTGACTCATTTCTGACCTCCTGCTCCGTGTTCAGCCCCAGCAGAGCTTCAGATCAGTACGACACGTCATCCAGAAGCTGAAAGGACCTTTGTGCTGCAACAGAAAGTGTGAGAAACCAAATGAGCCTGATTTGTGCTGTTGTTCCCAGGATCCTGGTCCTGATTTGTGGTCCCCGTTCTGTTAACTGATTGCTTTAAGAGCTACAGTACGTCCTGTGAATGCTGATAATCACGTTATTCAGCTGGAGGCTTTCAGCGTGACGCACACGTACGATAAACTGTGAGTCCACTGGAAGCGGTCTGACCCAGGGTAGAGGTCTGTATTTAAAGCCCGTGCTCTGGTCCAGTAATCCTCTGCAGGATGGAAACCCAGCACATACTCTGGATGCTCGCCGTCCCTGCGGCGGAGGCACGCCCAGCTCCAGGAATGGAGGGCCTCATGGTTAGACCCCGCGCTGTATTACGTTTCCCTCTTTATTTGCCTTGTGGCTGCGCTCTGACCTGCAGAGCAGCCGGCGTGCTGACAAACGAACGGCCTTTCTCTGTCACACCTGGTCACAATATGTCAGCGTGGCGCCGGTGGAGGCTGCACGCCACACACAGCAGAGAAAACACAAAGAGAGACAGAGTCCTTCCTCCAGGCTGAGAGTCATTAGAGACGAGGAGTGAATACCTGAAGAATTCAGCGAATCTCTCAGTCAGTTTGGACAGAAACAGGAAACAGAACAGAGTCTACTTTTTCTTAAAATCCAAAACAAAGTCTCTCAGTGCCCAAACATCGCTGTGACATCATCACAGACTGATGACATCACAGCTCACCTTTCCCTCAGGTGTCTCTTGGTCCCAGATAATCAGAGGTCAGTGTCATGCAGTGTCACGTGCTGCATAAATATCAACAAACTCTGCTTCTGACCAAGGAACATGTTCTCCACTAGGAGGCGATATGAGGAAAACATGTCAGGACGGTTTTATGACAGGATCAGGATCTGGATTTGATCAGGATTGATTTAATGATCAAACAATACTGACCTGAAAACAGAGCAGAAGGGAGGAAGGAAAAAAGGAAAGGAAGGAAGGAAGGAAGAAGTGAAGGTTGAGGTAGGAATTAATTTGGAAAAGAAAGATGGAAGGGAAGAGGAAAAATAAGAAAAGGAGGAGAGGAAGCAAGGGAAAGGCAAAAGGAAGGATAGGAAGAGACAAAGGAAAAAGGAAGGAAGGAAGAAATGAAGATAGGAAAAAAGAACGGAAGATGTGAAGGTAGAAGGGGTGAGGAAAGGGAGGAATGCTGAGTAGAAGGAAGTGAGGAAGGAAGGCTGAAAGGACAAAGGAAGGAAGAAAGGAAGGGGGAGGGAAGAATAAGGAAGGAAGGGAGATAGGAAAAAAGGATTGAAGCTAGGAAGGTAGAAGAGGTGAGAATGTCGAGTAGAGGAAAACAAGTGTAGGAAACAAGACACAAAAAAAGTAGGAAGGACGGACGAAAGATAAGAGAGGAAGGAAAGAAGCAAAAAAGAATTAAGAAAGAAAGAAAGAAAGAAAGAAAGAAGGGACGAAAAAGGAACTAAGAAAAGGGAGTAGGAAATAAGGAAAGTAAGGAAGAAAGGGAAAAAAGGAGAGGGAAGGAAGGAAGGAGTGAAGGTTGAAAGAAAGAAAGAAAGAAAGAAAGAAAGAAAGAAAGAAAGAAAGAAAGAAAGAAAGAAAGAAAGAAAGAAAGAAAGAAAGAAAGAAAGGTAAAGGGAACTAAAGGAAGGGAGGAGGAAACAAGGAAAGTAAGAAAGAAAGATATAGAGAAAAGGAGTGGGAAGGAGGGAAGAAGTGAAGGTAGAAAGAAAGGAAGAAAGAAAGAAAGAAAGAAAGAAAGAAAGAAAGCGGGAACTAAGGAAAGGGAGGAGGAAACAAGAAAAGAAAGAAAGAAAGAAAGAAAGAAAGAAAGAAAGAAAGAAAGAAAGAAAGAAAGGGAGGAGGAAATGAGGAAGGAAAGAAAGAAACAAGGATAGAAGGAAAAAAATGTTTTTTCTGTTTCCTAACTTTAAGCTCATCTTGTTTCCTCTGACTTGTTTTTTGAACTCTCACATTTCCCGTCCTGATGGAAACGTTCGTTCACAGACGTCGGCTGAAGAGTTGTTGAGTTTCTGCAGAACGTCCGTTCCTCATGTTTGTGTGTTTTCAAACCGTAAACCGTGGTCACAGGAAGTGTTCAGGCTTTGATTCGCTCACAGACGCTAAACTGTGAGTTAAAAATAAATCTCGTCCAGGGAGACGACTCGCTGCGCTGTTCCAGTGAGTCCCTCGTGTGTGGAGACGACGGACTTCGCCGCTTATTATCCAAACTCCTCTAATTAATTCCATATTGGCTCTGCTGCTGCTGCCGGCGGCGGTTGTGGGAATACTGGCAGGATTCCTGCTCCGACTTTTACAGTTTCTGTTTGATTTACTCATTAAAATCTGCTCCATCAGTCCAGCTGCCAACATCCAGAAACAGTAAAATGTTAATCTGCTCATTTAATTAAATGATCAATCACTGCAGTGCACTTTTAACACCACGCTCCAGCAGCAGCAGCAGCAACAGCGGAGGGGGATCCTGGAGAAAACACCCGCACCGTGCAGGACTGTTGAATCTGAGGCTTAGAGAATAAATATGTGCAGAACAACATCCACACTTCTCGTTTTTCTGCAGGATCCTCTGACTCTGCGCTGAGGACGGGACTGAATCCAGGTTTCATTACTGCGTGATGGAGAAATTGATTTGTTGACAAGTGAAGCAACAAAACGGCAGATTCATTTTCGGAGGCTATATGAGGAGAAAAAAAACACATTTGGTGACTTGTTATTGGAGAAATGTTGGTTTTTTTTCTGTGGGGATGTTTGGAGCCAAAAAGAAACAGAAAAACTTCTCCCTGCTGAAAATCTGCAGATAATTACTGAGGAATCAGCCAATCAGAACAGAGACAGCTCCTGGTGACGGATACAGATAAGATTATTTTTTTACGTCGCTGGTTTTACATTTTTATAACTTTAAAATGTGTCGTTTCTGCACTCCTGAGAGTCAGAAAAGCTCAGATTTGACGGATTTCCTAAATAATAAGACCTCAACTTTCACAGGAATAATCTCAATCTGAGCCTCTTCACATGTGTGTCAGTGTCTGTGTCTGCCTCAACCCCCTCTCCTCTGCCTAGATGTTGATGTTTGGTTGTGACAGGACATTTCTGGGCAGGGAGTAAGAGTGGTTTCATCAGCCAATCACACACAAAGCCACTTGTGCACTGTGCGCTGTGATTGGCTGATGTGGCCTTGCTAACTACAACCAAAACAACAACATCCAGGCAGAGGAGGGGGTTCGAGGCAGACACAGACACTGACACACATGTATAGAGGCTCAGAGGAGACAGTTGAGATTATTCCTTTAAAAATTGGCATTTTACTTTCAAGGAAAATCCTACTTTTAAGCCAGTTTATAATTCATGCAATCGTCCTCCAAGACACATGAGGGCGCTGTCCCCCCAATTAAACCTGAAACATGTTTTCAAGGGATTAAAATCCAGTCGTAGTCATTTAAAGTATGCATCACACTTTTTAGATGTACATTACTCAGCCTTGCTAGCTAATTTCTACGCTATAAGGTTTGATTACATTAGAAAGTTGCGCTACGCTAGTTTAGCTTCACAAGTTTTATCTCCAAGCTGTGGATTTAAAGGTCCCATATTATGCAAAAATCACTTTATTAAGTCTTTTAGTGAAATTTGCGGGTCTTTGCCTTTCCTCCTAGCCCACAAAATGTGATATTTAATGACAAAACCTGTTCTTAGTAGAGCTTGTTAATGTAAAATCCTGACCTAAAACCAGCTGTTTGGAATTTCCGGGGTTTGCCGACGTCAGCGATTCCCTTTTTGGACCAATCAGGAGCAAGTCTGACCTGATTGATCCACCAGAGCAGATACTCCCCTCCCCAGGAGGAGAATGCCAAAGTTGTAGAGCCATCACTGCTCTGTTCTGGGCTGTAAACAGCCACATAGTTCCATGCACAAGCTCCCCATCTCAGAAGAAGACAGACTAAGTGTCTAGAGTTCATTTATCAGGAAATGTTCCAGCTACACTCAGTAAAACTGTGCATGTGTGTGCTAGTCACTTCACGGCCGACTGCTTTTCCAACTTTGGACAGTCCAACAGAGGGCTAGCCAATAGACTGGTCCTGAATCCAGGCGCATTACCAACCATCCTCCAACAAACCTGGGACCCTGGAAATGTGAGTATTTTAAATGCTGTGTGCTGTGGAGCAGATGGAAGAGCTTTTCCTCAGTGTCCCCCCTGTCTCTGTGTTAGCTTCAGGATGCTAACTTTAGCTGCAGTTAGCCTGTTGTTTTAGCCTGTAATGTTACGGTAAACGAGCTTCTCTGTTTTCTAAACATTGTGCACTCGGAGCTCGTGGCGCCGCTCTCAGTGACGTGGAAGAGCGGGGCGGTATCAATGGTGGCTCATTTGCATATGAAGGCCACGCCCACTAAATCAGAGCGTTCTGAACAGAGGGGCTATGAGAGCCTGGAAACAATGCTGCTGTGCCTGATTTATTGGCTTTTTGGACCAAAACATGTTACTACCAGAAAAGGAGCAGGATATGGGACCTTTAAATCTCATCTTGACTCTTTTTTTAGCTTCTGTTTGCTTTTTCATGGATTTGTCCTGATGCTAAGATGCTAAACTCTGCTGTGTTTCCTCACTAGCTACAGATGGTTTCAGGTTTACATTCAGGCACGTGTTCAGCACCTCATGAGTAAAAATGATCAGAGTTAGCGTTTGGCATCTGCACACCTTTCGCAGCATCATTAGCATGCATGAACACAGCTTGGATCAGATGGCATAAAGAGGAGAACAGGCGGCCGTGTGTTTGGATCCTGCACCGTGCTAACTCAGCTAAACGCTGCCAGAGTTTCACACGTGGCTCCAAAACGCTCCGAGTTTTTTCGCTGAACATCAGAGGAGTGTGCTGCACGTTGCACAGATTGATCCACAGCGGGGGAATCACTCAGGAGCGTGACGTTTAACGAGTGTGTGATTGCATTCAGAGCGCTAGTTTAGCATGTTCCTGCGTCTGTGTGAGAGAAACTTCTAGACTCGGTGCAATCATCTAAAGTGCAGCTTGTGCGAAATCAATCCCTCAGATATATGCATGCATCTGAAGGAGCGGTCGCTGCTGGAACATTTACGTCTTTGCTCGAAGCTGAAGTGATGCATAAACTCTAACTGAGCCCTAAACTCTGATAAATCCACTTGAAACTCTCTCTGCTTCGAAGTGACTCAGAGAAAAGTTCTCAAATAAGATCATTTTTATCCCGTCGGGATCTGCAAAGAGTCTTAAAGCCCCAGTGTCGTCTTGTTTCGTGCTGCAGAGACTCTCACGTCGGCTGCAGGTGAAGCAGGAAGAAACCACCCAGAGGTTTGGACATCCTCAGGTTCAGCTCCTGATTTCTCTGAAATTTCCTTAAAAACGAAGCCGTGCAGTCTCTTCACCTCGTGCTGAAACTCTGAACCCTGCAGCAGAGGGACATCACCGCTTTGCTGGAATCAAACTTGCTAATTTCACCCTTTCTTCCAAAATAAAAGCCCGCTCACAGTAACAGATAGAAACAGTCATATTCTCTGGCCTCAGAGCTCCGTCTCATCTTTTTTCTTATCTCTAGGTGATATTCCCTGAGACCGCTGCAGTAACACTAGTGCCTCCTCCCTCGATCCGTTGTGGCACGGTTTTCATGAAACATTACTACCACGCCGCACAGCCGAGTGTTTGAAGTATGAGTCAGAGCGGCAAGCGGGAGATTAAAGAAACAGACTTTTGCCACGAGGGCGTCGTAGTTAAATAAATCCAGGAAGATGTAGCGTGTGTTTGTGGGCAGAAGTTTGAGCTCCTGTGATGAAAAAAGAAGATATAATAATTTCAGGGTATAAATTTAGGGACTCGAGGAAAGACCTCACAAACAACAACAACAGGAAATACGAGCTTATAAAGACGAGCTGAAACAGAGAGTGGGAACTCCTGCTGATATTTTCAGATCTGAGGTTCACAGATTTATGAAACCTCTGAATCATCTGAAACATTTGTACATTAGATTGCGATACATGCTTAATGTTACAACCCTCAGCACAAGTTTTAAACTGTGAGAGCACTTAGAGAGCGTGTGCTCAAGCAGAAATGCTGGAGATACACGACATGTTTCAGTTTTGAATGATCAACGGATAATAAGAATATTACATCATTTTTTATTATTATATCAGTGCAACTGTAGCCGATTATTACAGGCTGAAAAAGCTACTTTAATTGACTCAATATGAAACCTGCATACTCCAACAAACTGGAACAAACTAAACTAAAAAACAATAATAATCAAATATATATTTTTGGCCAATCTCTCCCAAAAATCAATCAATAAATAAATAAATAAATTGATTAATTAATCAATTAATAAATGAATAAAATGAAATAAAGTAAAAAGTAAAATGTAATAAAATAAAAAATTAAATTAAATTAAAAAAAATAAAAAAATTAAAAAAACAAAGCAAAACAAAATAAAAACAAAAAATGTTCAAATGTTCATGCAAGATACATATATGTTAATAAATAAAACAAAATAAATTATAGATAAATAAATATCCCCACCAAAATAAATAAATAAATTAAATAAATCAATTTCATATATAAATTAATAAATTAATTAAAATAAAGTTTTAAAAAAATGTATTAAAAAATAATAAATTAATCAAAATAAAATTAATTAAATACAATAAAATAAAAATAAAAAAATAAAAAAACAAAGCAAAACAAAATAAAAACGAAAAACGTTCAAATCTTGATGCAAGATACATATATATTAATGTTTTGCTGAAATTCTGTCACTGCTTTGATGATGCAGTCGAAGGAATACTTAGTATTAGCTGCAGGTTGCATCTGCTGCAACCCCCTCTGCTGCCTGGATGTTGATGTTTTGATTGTATCAGGACATTTCTGGGCGGAGATGAAGCGTGGTTACCTCAGCTGATTACAGAGCGCTCAGGGCACAGGTGACAGAAAAAAGCTAATCAGAGCAGTTACGATAGCCTACTTAGCATGGAGGAAGAAAAACACCCAAAGTGAAATGAAACGCTGAGCAGATAGAGCTTTTTCCTAAACGAGGGTGAAGCTTGGCTCAACTTTCATTTGCTTTTGGGAGCTTGGAGAGCAGCACGGGATGAAGAGCAACATGAGTTAGCATTCTGCTAACCAGGTATGTGTCAAATACCCATGAGTAGCTTGTGCTAACATCCTAAGTCAGGTGCACAACGAGTCTCGAGTCTCTTTCAAGTAGAAACCTGAAGCTTGCTGGGCTAGTGGGTGTGTTAATGTAGCTTCGGTTGGAGGCTGTGGGTGTGTGCTGCAGCTGGCACTGAGCCAAGGAGGAGGAGCCCACTTTGAATGTTATGTTTAGTCAGGTGTACAGCTCTCAAGTCTCTCTTAAGAAGAAACGCGATGCTACAGGTGGTTAGGACAGAAAGAAAGCACAAAGAGAGATGGTGATAGCACAACAGACATATATGAAACTTTATGATATGCTAAAGGACTTCCAAAGTCGCTGTAGTCTAACAGGGATCTTAGAGTGATTCTCCTTAAGTTTCGGTTTCTTTTTCTGTCTTTTTAATTCTTTGTTCAGACATGAAGGTGCGATTTTAAATTTTTCAAAACGTAAATGTTTTTTTTTTCTTTTGACAAAGACAGGCATGAAGCTGCTTCTTTGACGCTGTCATATTCACGTATGTTGCTCAGGCTGGAGCACTCAGAAGTTCCCTTCAGGGTCAGATCTGGTCCAGGTTTCAGCTTCCCTCCCTCCGAACAACACTTCATCTCGAGTATGACACAGCGTTTATCCTGGACTTTCTGGCACTCGCTGAAATCTGTTTGTTTCACCTCTGCCGGCCGGGGACAGAAAGGTCACCGCTCCCCGCTCAGATGAAAGGTTCGCTCCAGCTGTGGCAGACTTAAAGGTGTCTGGTCCTGCCTCAGTGCTCTTTAGCAGAGACTGAACCCAAAACTTCTGACCTTTCTGATCCTTCGGTTTCATCGGGTGCAGCCTCTGGAGGACGTCGCTGTGTGATGAATCATGTCGCCGGTGGAGGACGAAGACTTGAGTTTATGAGTCGTTTTAATAGAAATTTACGCTCCGTGGTTCCTGTTCTTTCCTTGAATCTGGCATTGAAGGCTGAACAGCTCCTTCAGCTTTTATTCCAAACTAACCGTAAATATTAAAGCTGTGATTCTCCCGCTCAGAGTATAAACTTTGACGAGCTTCACAAACCCCGTCCAGACTGAATCAGAGCAGTTACAAAACAAAAACAGTGACGGCGTCCAGAGACCAGGAGCGGGAATCGATGATGCATGGAGAAGCGCTGCTGGTGACTAAAGTGCAGCGGGGTCAGGAGAGGACGGATGTGCGTGGACACAAACACGCAGAGACGCGGCGAGCAGATGTCTGCGGGGGACAGGATGATCTAATCTGTGACTGCGCAGAGGACGGAGGAGGAGGTTTAAAGGTGGAGCCCTTTCTTTCAAGCCGAGGTTAAACGCCTCAGACCCTGCTCAAAGGTTCCCCGGGCGCAGCTGGTGAACAGGTGTCAGAGCCGCCGTGATGAAACAGTTCCTGGCCTCGCCGTGTCGGAGGGAGACAGAGGAGGAGCACAGAGCTGGGCTCAGACCTCCATCAGCGACGGCCTGCGGGGACAGGAAGTGAGCGTTCCTCCACATTAACGGAGACGTTTGGCCGATAGTTAATGAGAATCAGTCGCTAATGTGCAGAAAACATTAGCAGCTTCACTCGGCGCTTTAACCATCAAACATCAGCGTCCGGGAGCTGAAGGCGGCGAGAAATATCCTCATGTTTGGATGTTTTCACTTTAACTCACAAAGTTTATAAAACCATGACTCTGACAGAGAGGAAACAGTTCAAAACATGATTAAAGTCCATCATTAAGGTCTGATTTAACTTCATAACACAGGCTGAGACTAATTACATCGCTTGATGAGCTAAAAGCTTTAAAAACAGCTCATTTGACAGAGAGTGAGAGGTTTTAATTCTCCTTATACAAGTTGTGAATTCATGGGAGAAAAAGTTGTGAATTTACCAGAAAAGTCATAAATTTAGAAGAGAGAGGCATGATTAAGTTGATTAAAGACAAATTAAAGTCGTTAATTTAAAAGTAGAAATGTCATTTTCTTGCATAAGAAAGAAGGAGTGAAGTCACCAGGGTTAATAAAGACACAAAGGGAGAATTATAAGATTTAAAGTAATGACTCAGCAAAATTTAAAGTTTAAAATTATTGGTTTAAATGTCATAATTTCAGAAGAAAAAAGTTATATTATGAGATTTTAAGTATAAAAGAAAAAAGGAGAGGAATAGTTGGAAATTCCCCCAAAAATTAAGTTGTTAACTCACAGGCTGATGCTGTAAATTTACCTGTAAAGAGCTGTGAAATTCTGGGCGCATACGTATGTATGTTGTCAATATTTGAAAAAAAAAAAAAAGGGCACAATTAAGTATAAATAAATTAACAGATAAAATAAATTAATAAAATAAATATATATATATATATATATATATATATATATATATATTTATATATATATATATATATATATATATATATATATATATATATATATATATATATATATATAAATATATATATATATATATATATATATATATATATATATATATATAATCAAAAAATAAATGAATAAATAAAATAAATAAATAAATAAAATAAATATATATATATATATATATATATATATATATACATATATATATATATATATATATATATATATATATATATATATATATATATATATATATACATATATATATATATATATATATATATAAAATCAAAAAATAAATGAATAAATAAAATAAATAAATAAATTAAATAAATAAATAAATTAAATAAATAAATAAATATATATATATATATATATATATATATATATATATATATATATATATATATAAAATCTAAAAATAAATGCATAAATAAAAATAAATTAAATAAATAAATAAATAAAAGTAAATGAATAAATAAATAAATAAACAAAGAAAATTTGCTCCAAAACCATCACACGCCTGGTTAAAAGTCACGTCTTTACGACAGTGTGCATGAGACTCCGGGCCAGAAGGTGGCGCTGCAGTCCAACTTAAACAGATCCTCCTCAGAGCATCTTTAATTTTGAAAAGCTGTAAAATTCTGGGTATATAAAGTAGTAAGACACCAATATTTAGACCAATATTTTTCAAGAACATTGTCGTGAGTTTACAGAAATTGGCCAAAAAATTATTGGAAAATGCAAAATGCAGTGAAACTTGCTGATAATTTGTTGGAGGTTCATGTGTGTTTTTGTTTATGTTCAGCATCTCAACAATAAAACTTAGAGCAGAGCTACAACAGAATGACCAGCTACTGGGTGTAAATCAAACGTAGAATAGGATGACATAGAATTCCTATATTGAATAAACATCATAAAAGAACGTCTCCATTTGCTACACTCACACTCACACACACACATATGCTAATTATTCTCCTCCCTGAGGATCAGCAAAGTCTAATCTTATCCAAACTGTGACTTTAGAGTCTAAATTTCTGAGTATTTCAACCTTTTGATTCACTTCTGAATTCTCCAGATCTCCAGAGAGCTGTGGGAGGACTCCAGTCAGCGCTCTGTGATTGTTGCTCAGGAAATGACGTCAGAGCTGGAGGCGCTCTAACCGAGGCGCTCGCTAACTCATCCTCAGTCTGAACAAAACAGAAACTCAGCTTCATATAGAAACACTTCTGACCTCAGAGCGTCTCTGCAGCGGATTAACATTTAGTCTGAACTCCTCCAACCTCTGGAAACTTCTCCACAGCCTCTCTGCTACAAACATCTCCAAGTATTCGGCCTTCAGAAATCTGAGGGTCACATTTCTGGCGTTGGTATTCTGATTCTGCTCATGGAGAGGCTTTCCTCTCTGGCTAATGGTGCTGTTTGCATCTGCAGGTCAAAGAGAGTCAGCCGAGCTCCTCACAAACTCTAAATCTGCTCGATGAGTCAGCGTTACTGGATTTAATGATGACAACAGAGCAGGCGGACTCTGGGAGCCGCGCCTCTGAAGGGTCAAAACCTCGACTGTACTCACTCAGCTCTGCGATGCTGCCCACCCGCGTGGCGAGCAGCGACTGTTCCAGCGTGCGGAGCTCGGCCTGCGTGTACCCCGGACACTCCCCGCCGCCCCTCCCCGAGCGCTGCTGGTCCCGGTGCAGGTTCAGGCTCTCCGGCAGGCTGAGCACACCTGCAGAGGAAACAGAGAGTGGGAGGAAAGGTCAGAAAGAGGAAGGATTTATGTTGCTGCTCTCACAGAAACAAACAGGTCTCTCTTGGATCAGGTCTGGCTCTAGGATCTGGCTCTAGGATCTGACTCTCAGGTGTTTGGAGCAGCAGAGAATGAGCAGTGACAGCTGGGATATGGAGTTGTTCTCTGCCTACAGGAGAAAGAAAAGTCACACCCTGCCGAGCCGCTGATCCTAATGACGCTGCGCAGGGGAATACACACTTTCTGTAATTACAAACACTGAGGAACACACACCATCAGTCTGTTTCACACACCAGGAGTCACAGTCACAGGGAGGGTCCAGATTCCCACCTCGCCCCCCAGCCCTGGATTCCAGTATTCCCGAGTCGCGTCCCCGCTCCCTGTTCCTTCCCACAGCCTTTCTGAGGAGGTCAGCATCCCATAATGATCACAAGAGCTTTTCTCATCAGGGTTGAACCACTGAGCTGAACTGACGGAGCAGCTGGTAACGGGGCGGGTCTCTGAGGGGATTTCTGGAGCCGTGTTTAGGATGTTGGAACAAAAATGGATCCACTTGGATCATGGACAGAGTCACAGCATTTCAGAGAGAAAACATTTAAACTGAGTTTATTTCTGCCAGCAAAAAATAAATCCTCATTTTTCTCTCCCTGCTGTTTTAAAAACCTCTTTTTTCAGCTTTGGTCTGAAAAATGTTGTGTTAGCTGCTGTCTCTTTAAGAGAAATCCCTCATCCTTCTGATTGGTTTGATGGTGGCAAAGCTATGAGTAGCCCTTGGTGTTTGAGGCCCGTCCCCTTTAATGTGTCATGAAACAGCTCAGAGATCCTCATGTGATAACCTCATCACTTCAGCAAGTCTCATGAGGATCCTGTGAGAGTCTAATGAAGATCTTTTGAAGATTTTGTGAAGACCTCTCAAAGAGATCTTGAACAGATCTCATGAACATCCAGTGAGGATCTCATGACATTCTTGTAAAGACCTTGTCAGGATCTTTAAAATCTCTTGATGGTTTCAAAAAGTCAAAATGTTTTGAAGAACTCATTAGGATCCTGTGAGGATGTAATGAAGATCTTTTAAAGAACTCATAACGAGTTGGTGAGGATCTTGTTTAGACCTCTTGAGAATCTCATGAAGGTCTCATGGCATCCTCGTGAAGATGTTATAAAGATCTCAATAAACTCTTTTTATAAAGATCTTGTTAGCATCTGATAAAAATCTCTTAAAGATCTCACAATACTCTTGTGAAGATCCTGTAAAGTTCTCTTGAAGATCTTTTAAGGATCTTAGTAGGACTTAGTAGGAGAATCTTATTTAGATCTCATGAGGATTGAATAAAGGTGTTTTCAAAGAACTCGTAAAGACTTTGTAAGGATATTGTTAAAATCTTGAAAAGACCTCTTGAGAACCTTGTGAGATGATGAGATGAAGAATTTAATGAGGATCTTGTAAGTATCTCTTGACAATCTTGTAAAGATCTGGTTCAGATGTCTTGAGGGTCTTCTGAAGATCGACAGGCAATCTCACGAGGATCCTATGAGGGTCTGATGAAAATCTTACAAAGAACTTGTAAAGACTTGGCAAGGAATCTCATGAGGATCTTATGGTGTTCTCATTAAGATCTTGTGAAAACCTTGCGAAACTCTTCTTGTAAAGATCTTGAAAGTATCTAATGAAAATCTCTTGAAGATCTCACACAACTCTTGTGAAGACCTCTTGAGAATCTCATGAGACAATTAGACGTCATGAGATAATTTTCTGAGGATCTTGTACAGATTTAAAGACCATCCAATGAGGATCTTGTTAGTATCTCATGAAAATCTTGTGAAGTTCTGGTTAAGATTTCTTGAGGGTCTTTTGAAGATCTCATGAGGATCCTGTGAGGATCTAATGAAGAACTTGTAAAGACTTGGTGAGGATCTCGTGGAGACATTTTAGGAATCTAATGAGGATCTCATGGAGTACTCATGGAGATCTTGTGAAAACCTCATGAAACTCTTTTTGTAAAGATCTTGAAAGCATCTAATGAAAATCTCTTGAAGATTTCACACAACTCTTGTGAAGATCCTGTCGAGTTCTTGTGAGATCTTTACAGGATCTCAGGACTACCTTAAGAAAATCTCATTTAGATCTAATGAGGATCAAACGAAGGTCTTTTAACAACAATGAGACACCATGAGATGATTTTCCAGGAGATCTTTTAGAGATCTAATAAGCATCCAATGATGATCTTGTAAGTATCTCTTCACAATCTTGTGAGGATCTGGTTAAGATGTAAGGAGGGTCTTTTAAAAATCAATAGACGATCTCATGAGGATCCCGTTAAGATCCGATGAAGACCTTTTAAAGAACTTGTAAAGACCTGGTGAGGAATCTCATGAGGTTCTCATCAAGATCTTGTGAAAACCTCATGAAACTCTTCTTGTAAAGATTTCAAAAGCATCTAAGAAAAATCTTGTGAAGATCTTACACAACTCCCGTGAAGACCTCTTGAGAATCTCATGAGACAATGAGATATCATGAGAAGATCTTCCTGAGGATCTTGTACAGATCTAAAGACCATCCAATGAGGACCTGGTAAGTATCTTGAAAGGATCTAGTTAAGATTTCTTGAGGGTCTTTTGAAGGTCTCATGAGGATCCTGTGAGGAACTAATGAAGATCTCTTAAAGAACTGGTAAAGAGCTGGTGAGGATTTTGTTTAGACCTCTTGAGAAATTTGAAAAGATCTCATGAGAAGGATTTTGACTAAATCTTGTGATGACCTTATGAAGATCCTGTAGAGATCTAATGGAGTTCTTGAGAAGATCTTGTCAGAATCTCATGAAGATCTTGTGAGAATCTAATGAAAATCTCTCGAACATCGAATGAAAATCTCATGAGTCTTTTGAAGATTGCGTTATTTTCCCGTCAAGATCTCATGAAGCTTGTGTCTTTTTCTCCGATCTGAGTGTTTCGATGAGTTTAAAGACAGCTTCAGGAAACATATTTAAAATATTTGTAGATATCCCGATTTTGACGTTGGTCTAACAGGGTTTAACATCCTGACGTCTCTTTCCCCTGATGTTCTGATGCTCCCAGCTCAGCTCTTAGTTTCCTGCTGATTTCACACACGTCTGAATTCAACAATTCCGCCTTAAAGTCCCATCTAAAGAGCAGCAGGTGGACCCGGCTAATAAAAGAATAAACTCTCATTATGCTCCATTACATCGATAACCACAGCGCTGGACACGCCCCCTATTCATTACCCAGCTTTCATCAGACTGTCAAGAGATGAAAGCTGCTTTAATATTTAGCAGCAGGAAGAAACCATTAATGATTTAAAAAAGGGTTTAATAATATAAGATTATAAAGTTTCATGCTTATTTTTAAAGTCAGATAAAGACTTTTCTTTCTTAAAGTTGGAGGAACTCTGAAAGTAAACAACATTTCTCTGCTGCAGCGTTGGCAGCTCTGGGGAGAGCAAAGCCGAGAAAATCAAGTCAGAGATTCAGAGAGAAGACTTCTGAAGGATTGACGGCAAACAGGCAAAAACAGGAACCTCTCAAACGTGGGTAAGAGCAGAAGACCATCGAGAGATCTCCGCGCTCTGATCATGGAGAACATATTGGCAGTCACGGCCTCCCCGGCTGGAGATTTTTTAGCACTTGTGTGTTTTATTTTGGATTTGAATAATTCACAGAGCGCCGTGATCAAGGCTTCCCATCTCTGCTTCCACTGTCCCCAACCTTTCTCCTTTTTTGGGTTTGTTTTCCACGGCCCGAACTGCTCTCTAATGAAATCCTGGGGTGCCGGGAAGCCCTTTGCTGAATTATTCATCCCATCAGATGAAGACACACAAACAACTCCTCATCCCTCCCTCCTCCTCCTCCATGTATGTTATCTCTCCAGCACACTTGGCCTCTCTGCATAGAGAGGAGATTGGATCACAGGTGCTGTTTGTGTAATAAACATCAGAAGGTGAGTCGGTCTCGCTCCGTGGAGAGGAGGCTCCGACGCCGACGTCTGATTAAAAAACAACACGCGGCTCGGCGGCGTAACCAGCGATTTTCTATAACCTCATATTTCTGTGTCAGTCTGCAGCAGCGTCAGTGAACTCTGGATGAGCTCAGCAGTTTGTATACGCAGCAGCTAATCCCAGATAAACAGATATGACCTGCATTCTCTCTTCCTGCGTCTCTTTCCCTGTCGAGGCGATGAAGACGGAGACTGGGTCGCGAGGGCCAGACGGCCTTAAAGCCCCAAGCAGTTTACCGAGCTCCCTAGAGAGCCAGAAATCCAGGCGCTCACGCCAGTTTTCATCAATAATGTATAGATATCGAGCTGCGTACATCATCCCAGAGTGTGAGGTTTGAAAAGAAGCAAAACAAATCTTGAACGTGACCAAAACAAAGCAATTAATTTACCTCTCACAGCTTGAAGCTGCAGAACAAAAGATGCTCCTCTTTGATTTTGTTCATCCTTAAAGCCTGAAGACGCTGCGGCGCTAATGAAGCAACTCGACAAACTTTCTGGTGTTTACATGGACTCAAATGACCCGAGAAGAAGCGGCACAGATATGTTTTCTTTGCTCGAACATCACGAGCAGCGCGGGGTTTAGCTTGGATCGAGATGTAGACAAAATTATAACGTAAGTAAAGTTTCTGCTGTGTCTTAAAAAAGAGCTTTGCTTTGTTAACGTCACTAAAAATGGAGCAGGATCACAAGAAGTAGGATGAATTCTCCACCATGTGCCGCTAACTGCTCCGTCTTAGGTCTGGTTTACAGAGCACACTGTTCTGATGAGATTCAAGCCTATCTGAACTGCAAAAGTCTGATGCAGGAAGAGCACACCTCCCCTTTCTTTTGTGTATAAAAATGTTCAGCAATGGTTAGCATGTGCATATATAAAAAGCAATGGTAGGAAGAGCACACTTCCCCTCTCTTTCTTTAATTTGCAAGCATAGAACAGCAAAAGCAGGGAGAGCACACTTCACCTCTTACACCTCTAACTTTACTGTGCATGATCATAAAAAGTCAAGGCATGACATGAAGAGCACACCTTTCCTCTTTTGTATGTAAAAACATAAAAAGATGTGTACACATGCTATGGAAGCAGGGAGAGTACATCTTCTGTCTCTTTCATGTGCATACATAAAAAGCAATGTTTGGGGGAGCACTCTTATTTTTTCTGCCATGAGCATACACAAAAATAAAAATGTGTGGTGAGCACACCTCCCCTCTTTTTTCGCGTGTTTACATTAAAAGCCAATGCAGGGAGAGCACACTACCTTTCATTTATATTCATCCACAAAATCAATGATAGAAAGAGCACAACTCTTGAATATTTCATGTCCAACAAAAGAAGTGTTGCAAAAGCAGTGAATAAACTACTAAGGCAGGGGGAGCACATCACCTTTCTATCATCTCAAACGATAACTGCCAAGTCACACAGAACACACATCTAGTTACTGTGCATACTTGAAACTTGAAGATTGGGAGAGCACACTTCTTGTTTCTTTTACATGAAAACGAAGGCTAAGGCAGGGAGAACACATCTCCCTTTCCTTTCATTTTCATAGATTGAAAGTAAAGGCAGTGAGAGCACACCTCCTATTTCTGTTGTTTGTGTTAATTAAAGGCTAAGGCAGGGAGAGCACATCACTTCTTTATCATCTATAAACATTAATGTCATAGCAGGGAGAACACATCTTTTTCCTGTCATGTGCATACTTGAAAGGTAAAAGTTTGGAAAATACATCTCTCTTTTCTGTCATATAAAAACCAAAAAAAAAAAAAAAAAAAGAGGCAGGGAGAGCACACCTTACATCTTCTAAGTTTGTGAATATACTGAAAATAAAAAGTCAAGACATGACAGGAAGAGCACACCTTCTGGCATGTAAGTACATGAAAGATGTAAAGA
Source organism: Halichoeres trimaculatus (assembly GCF_033239565.1). NCBI lineage: Eukaryota > Metazoa > Chordata > Actinopteri > Labriformes > Labridae > Halichoeres > Halichoeres trimaculatus. The sequence goes on along the minus strand of NW_027437199.1, from coordinate 3,084,516 downwards.
CGTCCTGCAAAAGCAGGGAGAGTACGTCTTCTGTCTCTTTCATGTGCATACATAAAAAGCAATGGTTGGGGGAGCACACCTCTTGTTTCTTTCACATGAAAACAAAAGCCAAGGCAGGGGGAGCACACCTCTCCTCTGTTTCTCATGCTGCAGATAATGCTTCTAGACAAGCAAACGGAAATAAAATCACATCAGAAAATGTTGCTCCAAAAAAAAAGCAACAGGTGAAAACTGACTTTTTCTTCTTCTTCTTGTTGATTACTTTCCCGCCCTTTCCACTCGACAGATTTTAGTTTCAAATTTGAGAAAACTGATCGACCTTGTGCGATCGCCTGTGAGACGAGTTCAGCGGGGACCTTTCTGAGAAACCATCACAGCGCTAACTGAACCCTGATGAAGGTGCGTGTGTAGGCCTGACCTGTCAGATTCGCCCTTTCCATCAATACACCACCTGACAGCCGCGCGGCGTCAGGAAGCAAACATTTCCAGGAACTCAGGGATCCAGACAATCAGGTCCAAGAGCTCGACAGCACTCAGAATAAAATCTGAGGTATTTTTTAGATGCTGCACCTCATCCACCGAGGAGGATGAGTTTGAAGTCCAAGAGGCATCAAAGAGACTTTTTTATTCCCGCCTCAGAGGCAGCGCACTTTCACAGGTGACAGTACAATGTGTTTTGTAGAAGCCTTTGAAGAAAACTCGGCTGCTTTAATGGCACGCCATGACATCCTGAATTAGAGTTATTTTTGCAGCACCGAGCACATGAAGAAAAAACATTTCTCTATTTGACCGGAAAGATGGAAGATGGTCATTTTATCTCTGCCGGGTTTACTCACAGGAGACAGGAAGCTTCCCGGAGCTCTGCGAATAATTCAGTGAACTCTGTAAGCAATTTTATTTTTTAAAGAGGGGGTATTTTTCTTTTTCATATATTAGATATAGATATAAAGTAACAACAATGGATGTACAGATTCTCAAACCTACACATTTTCATGTGTTGTTGAAATCCTTGAATCTGTCAGATCCTAACGAGATCTTAACGAGACTTGCTGAAAAGATGACATCATCGCTTACAGATCTCCTAACTGGTCCATGACATGTTGGAGGAGCTGGGCCTCAAACACTAAGGTCTGAAACCCATAACTCCACCCCTGACAGGCCTCCAGAGGGCTGGCCAATCACAGGGAAGGGGGGCAGTTGGGTGGGGCTTCCTTAAAGTGACGGTGATTAAACAAAGAGTTTGAAAGAGAAGCTGAAATAAGGGTTTTTAAAGCATCAATGAGAGAAAAAAATGTTTTGTTTTATTTTTCTTTTGAGTTGTGAACCAGGTAAAGATACTATATGGGCACCAGAGTATGGAAGAGGATGAATGAGGGCCACTGTTTTTTTTTTGTTTATTTATTTTATTATTATCATTATTATTTGGTTGTTTCTAGAAAAAAAGTATGCAATTTTTTTATTCCTTTTTTCTGAGATTAAAATCAGAATTCTAACTTTTTTCTAGTAAAAAATGGCAATAATAATAATTTTAAAAATAAAACATAAAAAAATATAAATAAAATAAAACAACTTTTTTTTTTTTTTACGCTGTGGCCCTCATCTTTTTCCGTACCAGAGGGACAAATAAAAAAAGAAAAAAAAAAGTATCAATAATAATTAAAAAAAAATGTCAATACAATAATAAAATTTCTATGGTTTTTCTAGAAAAAAAAGTATGTTAATTCTTTTTTTACTATTTTTTTTCTGAGATTAAAATCAGAATTCTAACTTTTTTTCCAGGAAAAATGGCAATAATAATAATAATTAAAAAAAAAAAAAAAAAAAACTTTTTATTTTTTTTCCAGTGGCCCTCATCCTTTTTCGTACCAGAGGGACAAATAAAAAATGAAAAAGAAAAGTATTAATAATAAAAAAAAACAACTACGATACCCCCTCTTTAAATCAGCAGATGCACCAGATAAGGATGGACTCTGAAGAGGGGCGGTTGGGGGTGGGGCTTCCTTAAAGGGGCTGCAACTAAAACAGTGTTTCAGATGGAAGCAGAAATAACGTGTTTATAAGCACCACCACCAAACACCAAGGGTCTGCACCAAATAGGCCACTAGAGGGCTGGCCAATCAGAGAAAAGGGGGGTCTGCTTAAAGAGACAGTAGCTCTAAATGAAGTTTTTCAGACATGAGCTGAACTAAAGGTTTTCTAAAACACCAGTGACAGAAAAAAGAGATTTTCTTGAGTTGCAAATGATGTAAAGATACTATGGGGGCACTACAGGGCAGACTAAAAACCCGCTATACCCCCTCTTTAAACCTTTGTTTTCTTTAAATACGTTCCTTCGATCAACTCAGGATGTTTCATAGGTGAGGAAAGTTTGTGAAGGATTCATTTGAAGGATTTTTCTGACTTTTCTCCCAATGTGACCTGAGAAGAACTTCTCCGTTTGAGCATGTGTGACCCCCTCGTCCTCCCAGCTTCGCCCTCGCCTGTGTTGGAGGCAGACAAAGCGTCAGAAAAGGTCTTTTGAGGAGAGAACTGAGAGCCAAGATTGTCTGGACTGTTTGAGATCAAGCCCTCGGCATAATGGGATTCGTGATCAATGCCATCTCTATGCATGATCGACGGCCGGAGAGCAAAAGAAAGACTCTGGGAGATTTCAGCTGAAGAGAAACACGTTAAAGGAAAACAGAGACAGAGCAGCACAAAGACGTGACTTGATGATGTTTTGATTCGAGATAAGAGGCGTGCAGATGGTCTTCACGACTCTGGAGGATAGTTTGAGGTCAAACTGACGCTTGAACGCCACACATCTGCAGGTGTTTTCCTCTGATCCTCTGCAGGAATGCCCGATTGATTTTCCCGTGGTGAGAAAGTGGCAGCAGTGAGACACACCTGCTGGAATATTAACAGGTAAGCGCCATGGCAACAGGCGACTGGTGGGATAAAAAACAGCATCTGTGTGTTTTTACAGCTAGAGGAGAAGCAGAAAGCGCCGCTGGGAGAGTTTTAAACCCCAGAGTCAGATCCACGCTGATGGCCAGCCGTCCAGCAGAAAGCGTCTCATCATCGCGGCGTGAGTCAGGCGGTAATTGCAGCATCCAGTTCACCACGGACACATTTATTCTCTCATCAATAATGAATGAATGTACTCGGGACTCAGACCACATTAGGAGTGAAATGGCCAAAATGATTAAACGGACGGCCCAACTGGCTAACTGCAAATGTCAGCTGCAGATCCATGACCCTGCTGCTGCTGCTGGAGGAGGAGGAGGAGGAGGAAGAGGCTCACAGCTGAGAGAGGAAAGTCTGAGGAAGAGCTGGGAAGAGGGCACTAAGTGAAGTCTGAGAGCAAAGCCCACAGCGACTCGTCTTCAGATGAAGACGGATGAATTATTTAGGCAGTTTTCATTGATCCTAAATAAGTTTTATTCTTAATTTTCCAACATCTGCTGAACAAACACTTCAGCGTCTGTTAGAGTGAAGCTTGGCTGAGAAAAAGAGGCGATCAATCACTCCACTAAATGTTCTCTCCTGGCATTGATTGAGCCGCTAATAAATAAACATCTGCACATTAAAACTTTATGAAGCCTCCTGCTCTAAACTTCTTCATAAACAGATAAGTTTGGGAGCATGGTAGCTCGACAAGGTTAGGAAAAGATGTGCTAAATCTTTATTATTATTAAAGACAAATTAAGTCATAAATGGGACTATTTTTTGATTTGTTTCCTCCACATGTTACTGAGCTTCATTGGCTTGTGTCAGCTTTCATTCAACCAAATAATTTTTAATTTTGCACAAAAATATTTTACAAAATCCCAGAATATTTTATAGAAAGTGGAGAAACTTCACGATATGCTGAAATATTTTTTACTAAAAATGTTTGTTTTTTTTCTTTTTACAAAAAAAAAAAAAAAAATCATAAAATACAGGAGAAAAACCAAAATGTGAAGTAACTCACAAAAACAAACTTTTACAAAATCATAAAAAATTTCATAACATAGGTGTTGACAATTCATTGATGTAAAAATAATTTTAAAAATAAGTTTCAATTTTGTATAATATAAGTATTTAAAAAAATAATAATAACAAAAAAAGCAAATAAAAAAATGCAAGGAAAAAAAGTCAATATGAATTAGTATTGGATTATAATGTTAAGAAACTCCACAAAATGCTAAAATATGTTTTCTAAAATATATTTATCTATTAAAAAAATACAGGAAAAAAAAACAAAATGGAAAATTGGTTTAAAAAAAATTTAAAAAAATACATTAATAATAATAATTTCTGAATATATAATATAACCTGAAAAAGTTAACTTATCTAGAAATAATTAAATATATCAATAAATAATTTAAGTGAAAAAGTTAATGTTTCTCCAAGGAAATTAGATAATAATGTTAAGAAACGTCACAAAATGCTGAAATATTTTTTCTAAAACATATATTTTATACATTTTCCAAAAATTAAAAGAATATATTTATAAATCACAAGAAAAAAAATTGGAAAATTACAAAAAAATATTCAAATATAGGGGTTGATAATTCCTTGATAGAAAAATAACCTGAAAAAGAAACTTATTTAAACCTTAACTTATTTGAAAATCTATAAATAAGTAATGAAAGGGAAAAAAAAAGTTTGTAATTATCCAAGAAATTTGGATTATAATGTTGAGGAACTTTACAAAATACTCTTTTTTTTTTTTTTTTGAAAAATACCATTTTTTTTGCAGAAACAAACAAAAAAAAGCAGAAAAATAAGTGATTGAAGCCAAAATAATTCATTTGTGAAACAAAAGTTGTTACAAATCATAATATGTATTTAACATTCTTGTTTAGGAACTAAAAGTATTTTACAAAACTTTGAGAACTCACAAATTGTGGAATTTTAGATTAGATTAAAAGCTGTAACAAACCAAAAAAAAAACTCTTTTAACTCACAAAATTTATATTGAATGCAAAAAAAATTTAGTTCACCATAAAACGTTCAGTTTTGTTCAAAATGTCAAGTTCCATTATGATATGACTTTTTGAGAGATTATTTTTCTGGATTTTGTGTCCTTATTTAATATTTTCTTACTTGAAAATTTTATTGTGCAAAACGGAATTTTTTGGGGCTTTTTGTGAAACATTTTTTTTATTATTTTCTAACATTTTTTTTGTGTGTAGAACATTATTTTTGGCATTTTGTAAAAAAAAATTTTATGGTCATATAAAGTTTGTGTGGTTGACCTTCAGGGTCTCCGTAGAACTCAAGCCTGGGGTCTCCCCTCCCACAGTCTTGGCCCTCAGACCGTGAACTATCAGAGTCCTCCTGACAGAGTCCCTGTTTCTGAGTCTTTGGTAAAAACGGTTTCTCAGCTGAAACACTGAACTGTTTTTCATGCAAATGAAAAACACCTCCTGGACATGTTAACAAAGTCAGAAACTGGATTTCATTGGAGGGGGTCTTTAAATATTAAGTCTGAGCAGGACACAGTTAGCTTAGCTTCATCAATAATGAATGAATGTACTTGGAACTCGGAGCACATTAGCGCTGAAATGGCCAAAATGATTAAACAGCCGACCCGAGCGGCTAACTGGAAATGTCAGCTGCAGATCCATGACCGTGCTGCTGCTGATGGAGGGAGTCCACAGAGGCGAAGAAACCAGGAGAGAAACCACAGAACAGAAGCCGAACACGGTCCAACAGAGCTGTTAGCATTCAGGACGGCGACGTACAACGAGTGACGGATGTTTTCCTGCAGGTCGGAGGCTCCTGGGTCCATCGGAAGCTCTGATCGCTTCATGAAAGAGGAAGTGTGTGTGTGTGTGTGTGTGTGTGTGGAGTTTTAACTCCAGCAGATGGACTCTGTCTCTGCTCATGAATTAACCAAACTTTTAAAAAACATCTGAACCAGAATGTTTGACGACTTATGTCTCCGTTTCTTTTGGTTGGAATTTATAATAACATTCGGCGGCCTCATTTTGTGTGGGGAAAAAAAAAGTTTTCAGGTTTGCACATGAAAAAAAAATCCAGATAATTTAGAAATTTTAATGTCAGCTTCTTATGAAAGATACTCTGCCTTTCTTTGGCAGAAAAATAAACTTTAGACAAGCCCCAGGTGCATCATGGGTAGCATCTCAGTCTCGTTTGGATGCTGTTTTCTGAGTCTGCACTTACGAATGATTATTTCAGCGGCTCTCAGCGCCCGTGTGTCTGCCTGTCGGCTCTGCAGTCAGACACAGAAAGGCTCAGAGACACGGACAGAGAGCTGCTATTATCCGTCTCACACAGCAGGAGAGCAGCTGTTAATGGAGCTGCTGCATTCTTACACCTGAGAAGGTAACACAGAGGTCTGAGGGTTTTTTTCTACTGACGATAAATCAGAGCGGAAATCAGCTGCCAAAACATTTGACGCTATAAAGGCAGCGTCATATAGGTTTTTGATAAAATACAGTTAATCTTACCTGAACGGTTACAGAACGCTAACTTAAAAACACAAAAATCGAAGACGTGTCATATTACAGAAAAAAAGTGTTTCTGTTGATCATTTTGGAAAAAGTTTCAGCAAAATAAAGTGTCAAGACCACCTCGAAAACAACTCTGAGAACCCATTAACAGCTCGTAAACATCCCTCCTCACCAGCTAGCTGCTATTAGCACTGCTATAAAGCTAGCTTAGTGCCCACTTACCTTCTTTAAAGGGATAGTTCAGTTTTTTTGAAGTGGGGTTGTATGAGCTCTATGTGACCACTAAGGACATTAGATACAGTAGAAAGTTGTCTCCTCTCCCTCAGTAAGACACAAACTGTAATCGATGGTGACGAGGAAGTAGACGCTAACGGGGACAGACGGTACCAAATTCAAAGGCTATTTTCTCTGCCTACAAGAACTAAAATCAAAAAGTAACACCACAGCTTAAGAGTACGCTACATAAAATATTTTTTAAGTGCATTAAGTCTTCGGAAATATAAACATTTATCTGGACCTAACTAACGCATGTGTCCTTACGCGCAGCGCTAGTGCGCTCCGTCCCCCCTCCTCCTTCCAGCTGTAGGGAATGTAAACAAGCTATGCTTTGAGCGCTGGTTTTAGCCTCGTGTAAGTTTGATCAAGTATCGTAATTCTTTTGTGTGTACTCTAAGGATTGTGAGGCAGCGTAGGAAATTCAAAATAAGTGACTATGACAGCGACGATGAAGTTTCATTCACTTTGGAACCAAAAGGATACCTGTATGAACCGGAGCACATAGAGCTGCTACAGATGGAGACTGAAAGGAATACAGAGGAAGCATCCGCGGACACTGGACATCGAGATGCTGAGTGTTACTGCTGCCACGACTGTTGTTGTTGTTGTTGCTGTTCCGACTCTGTCTCGATGTCCAGTGACCGCTGTATTCCTTTCAGTCGCCATCTGTAGCAGCTTTGTGTTTGAAAGACCTTTTTGCAACTGTGACTTTTATTTGGCTAACATTCCTCTCTCGCTAACAAGCTACATCAAGCTAATATTAGTCAAGTTTTTTTGTTTTATTTCTACTATTTCTACTCTGATGCCAAACAGAGACATTTAAAATAAATCTGAGTTTTATTCTTAAGAGGTGAGTAAGTCCGTCTGAGTCTTTGTCACCTTGAGGCGAGGTTAATTTTTCGTCCTCTGCTTCCTGATGAGCTGAACTCGATGTTCTAGCGGTGATAAGGTCAGAGTCCAGACGACGACACGCTGAGCCAATCTCACTTATTTTCCCCTCCATGATGTGAGCTCCATGATTGTTTCTACATCTCGCCCTGGGGACACGAAATACAAAGCTCTAAAATCAAACACTTTGCCAGTTTGTCTGAATCAAACACTCATTTTTTCTTGTTTCTTTTTTCTTGGCAGTGGTGTAATAATCCTTTTTTATCTTCCGTTGTCGCTCGCTGACCTGAAGATCTCTCCTTCATTAGCATTCGATTGATCTCCTGTTTGTCTCCTCCAGTTTGGTATCTCCTAACACGATGGGCGCTCACACCCTCACAAACAAACCAACAAACACAGCGGACATGTAAAAGCAGACACGTGCAGATGTGTTTGCTTTAAAACCATCCTGCAGCGTATGCTCCGTCTCTTCCTCTCCTAACTCCAGAAGTTTGCTCTGCCTCTGCTCTGATCCTCTCTGGATGTTTGCAGACTTTCTCCTCTCGGCACATTTGCATATTTGGGAAGCTTCACTGCAGTCTTTTCCTCAGCTTGGGTGTGTGCCCTTCGACTGCTGTGTCAGGCAGGAAAACAGCAGAATTCAGAGCTAAAGTACAGACGTTTAAAGCCCTGCGTCGTTTACAGGTTGTAATTGAGTGTATTAGAGCTGGATCCGTGTGTGAAGGTGTGTTTAGACCTCTTATCTCCGACTCTCCTCACTCGTTACTCATCGTCTGATGTTTGTTGTGCGTCTGATTGCATTACGCCGTCACCTTTGCCGTGATTGTGATGACTCAGAGCCTGCACCTCGCGGCATCGACACCTCTCATTTAGAATATGTAACACCTGTTCAACGCAGGCCCGCTGACTGAGTGCCGTCGTCTGAAGCAGGGAAGAGGATGTGTCCTGATTTAATTTCCTCTGAAGTCGCCCCTCCAGTCGAGGTGGAGATTGTAAATAAAGCGCGGCAGCTGTTCCTCCACCTGTAATCCAGCTGTCCCGCTGCGATAAAGGTGCTCCAATGATGAAGGATTAGACGCTTCGTCATGCCGAAGACGCCGAAACTGAAAATCTTCCAGCAAACGTCTCATCCGGGGCGTCGTTCTGCAGAATGCTAACGACACACAACATATGGATTCATCCGTATCCAGTATCTGATGATCACTCAGGGCTGCGTCTGATTGGCTGCCTCACGTGGAGTTTGAACAGGACTCAGGAATAGTTTGGGAGACCATCTGGTGCGACTCCAGAGCCCTCCCATGTGATCAGAATTTGACAGTGTGGGCTCGAAGTTAGCTTGTAATCAAATGTTTGAGAGCCGAAGTTTGAAAATAGAAGACATTAAATGAACAGTGACGACAAAAAGATAAAGTTTAACTCACAGAGTGGAGTGTCAAATAAAGTTTTCCCATTTAATTTTTTTTTCCTCTTAAGTACAGAGCTTCACAAGAATTCAGGCTCCATCCTTATCTGGTGCATCTGCCAACTTAAAGAGGGGGTTTTAGAGTTTTTCTTTTTCTTTTTTTCCTTTTTTTAATTTGTCCCTCTGGTATGGAAAAGGATGAGGGCTACTGGAAAAAGAAGTCTTTTTTTTTTTTTTTTTTTTCTTTTATATTAATTGTTTTTTATTAATCATGATTATGATTATGATTTTGATTATTATCATTATTATTATTATTATTATTATTATTATTATTATTATTATTATTATTATTATTATTATTATTATTGTTATTATTATTATTGCTATTTTTTCAGAGAAAATAGAATTCTGACTTTAGTCTCAGAAAGAAAAATAGTAATAGAAATATAAATGTCAACTTGAAGAGGGGGTATTGTAGTTTTTTTTTCTTTTTTTTTTCTTTCTGTTTTTTTTTTTTTTAATTTTAATTTGTCACTGGTATGGAAAAGGATGAGGACTACTGGAAAAAAAGTCATTTTTTATTTATTATTATTATTATTATTATTATTACTATTATTATTATTATTATTATTATTATTTTATTGATGTCATAATAAAAATAATAATAATAATAATAATAAAAATAATAATAATAATAATAATAATAATAATAATAATAATAATAATAATTATTATTATTATTATTATTATTATTATTATTATTATTATTATTACCATCATCATAATAATAATTATTACTTTTGATATTTATAATAATAATAATAATAATATTATTATTATTATAATAATAATAATAATTATTATTATTATTGTTATTAACTATTTTAACTATTTTTTCTGAGAAAATAGCTAGAAGTCTGACTTTAATCTCAGAAAAAAAATGGTGATAGAAAAAAAAAACCAGAAACAACGACAAAAAAAAAAAGACAAAAAAGAATTAAACAAAAACCTTATCCTCTTCCGTATTCTAGTTCCCCCGCTGTATGTTTATATGGTTCACAACTTGAAAGAAAAATTAAAAAAACAATATTTTACACACTGATGCTTTAAAAACCCTAGTTTCAGCTTCTCTTCCAAACTCTTTTTTTTTGTCGCTGTCCCTTTGAGGAAGCCCCACCCAACTACCATCTTCCCTCTGATTGGCCTATGGAGGCCTTTCAGGGGTGGAGTCATGGGTTTCAGACCTTGTTGTTTTAGGCCCAGCTCATCCAACATGTGGTGAAACAGAAGATGTGTGATGACATCATCATTTCAGCAAGTCTCATGACGATCTCCAGGAAATCTCGTGAGATTTTATGAGGATGGAATAAAAATTACACCTCCTTTTTTGTCCATATGGGACACCAAAATCCCAGCAAGATGAAGACACTTTGAAATAAAACAAACTGATACATACTTCATCTATGAACACATGGATTATATAATATCATAATCGTCAAAAGATTTGTATTTTTGGAAACTACAGCTGTCGTGACCCGAAGTACAGCAGCTTGAATTAAATTTGTATCATTTCCCGCCTCGAAATAAACAAACTTGTCAAAGTAAACTCTGTGAGCGTGCTCAGTCAGTCACTGCTCCCTCTGCGTGGAGCTGCAGCCACCAGCTTCACAACATTTCCATTTGTTTCCACTCTCAGCTCCTTCCTCCAGCCAGGGGAAGTCAAACAACATCTGCACGGACTAAACGGAAACAAAAGAAACACGATGCACACTTCAGACAGCGACCACACAGCTGCCTGCTGGATTTACATTTTAAAGGCCCTCCAAACTAAACTCCTCAATCAGCTCCTCGCTCTGAAGCACTCCACACAGAGTCTCTGCCAGAGCCGGATCTGCTCTTTGGAGGATCTCCAGTCTGGTCTGAAGTCAGCAGACCCCAGAGCTGCTGATCAGTGAGAGTTTAGAAACTTTCATTTTGACTCTTTGTGGTGAATGTTTCATGTTTCTACACAAACATCATGACGGGAAACATGTTGGTGAAACCCTGAGGAGGCGGTTAAAACGTTGAGATGTGGAGTGTGAATAAAATGATGTTTAACAACAGACTTTAAAGGGATAGTTCAGCCAAAAAACAGAGTGATGGTGAGAAAATAGTCCAAAATCCTGCAGGCGTGTTTGGATTTGTCTCGCTTTCTTAAATCGTAAATCACGTTGAACGATCTTTCAAGACCCAACGTTCATCTCGGGCGCTCCATCCTTTGATCCTCTCCATGATCTCCGTCATTTTTCTCCTGTCTGGAGATCCTACATGTAACCATGGCTGCATTGTTTACACGTGAAATCAGCTGTAAGCAGCCTGTAGCATGTCAATGCTAACTGGTGCAAGGCCGGATGTTTCCCACAAGGTGAGGAGAAGGAGGCGAGGACGATGTGCTGGTTCTTAGGTGTGAGCTAAGAAGTGACGACATGGACCTGTCCTTCCATCCATCGTTATTGGGAACGTAAGATCTATCTCCAATAAGATGGACGAGCTAGCTGTGCTAACCCAGAAACAGAGAGAATACCAGAAGGCAGAGTAGCATCATGCTATTCACAGACATGGCTAACAGAGCTAACATCAGACATCAACGCCACATTGGAAGACTTTCTATACACTTTCTTTCTTTTGTTTTTTTGATTGTTGCTGTAACTTCAATTTCGTTGTACTTGTTACAATGACAATAAAGTTCTATTCTATTCTATTATTTACTTCTCTCATTCAAAAACTGATGGCGCAGCCACTAGTGGGCAGTTTGGGGGGCTACTTTCTTTCGTCTTGTCTCCAGACTTCTACCAGATCTGTCTCCAGTCCGTCTCCACTCTTCTGCAATTTGGCTCTGTCCTTTATCGGACAGCTTGAGCTCCAACTGTCCACATACTGAGCCTCTCCTCATCCATGTGGACTTTATCGGCTTCTGAAACCTCAAACCTGGAATTAAATCTGGCGTCTGGAAAAAAGTTGGATGTTTCGATGTCGATTTGGTTTCTGACTTCCTTTTCTAAGCCTTGTTTATCCGCCATGAAGGACACCAGATTGGATCTGAGAGAGTAAACTTTTTGAGCGGAGACGGACCAGACACAGACCTGGTGGAATTTAGCTGTCAAGACACTTCAGATTGCTGATCAACAAAACTGTCTGCAAACATGATATCCAAGACTTTCAAAGACCTGTTTTCTTCTAATTCAGCTGAAGACTTCTTCTCTTTGCCAGAACTCCTGATTTAAGAGTGTTATCTGATCATTAAAGTTGAGTTTTTAAGAGATAAACATCCAGCGGCTAAGGAAGGACCAGTCAGGTAGCAGCTTCCATTTAAAGTAGAGACAAACCATCATTATGCCGTTTCCAGGGGATGATATCCCCAAACCAGCCGACACGTCTCAGTAACCTTTCAGCCAGAAACAGAGAGTTAAATGATTCTGCTCTGAGGTGGAAGAAAATCCCACATTTACACCTTTTTAATAACGTGGAGGAGACAGTTTCCCCTGCTGGATCCCACCTTTGGCCCCGGGCTGGCTGTTTTCACACGGAGCTGGCTCCTCTGTGATTGTACCAGGTGTAAAAAGGTAGACTGATATCATTCAGCGCCTCCTGAGCCGCCATGTGCACCCAGATAGAACACAATTCTAATTTGGCAGAGGGCGATGTTGACATTTGGATCCCGCGCCCCGTGGGAAGGGTAATGACCTCACATTAGCATGCTGCTACAGCGCGGGGCCCCGATCTGTGTTCCCACACTGCAGCAGACTGAAACTCAGACAGAAAAACTCAATGAGAGCGCCATCGATTCTGATCCCCGTCCAAACGGTCATCGAGTCTGGAAAGAAAAACTCAGAGGCAGCAGAAAGATGCTGTTTGATCATGTTTAACACCGCTCGGCAGAGATCCTCCACCTGTTCTCGCTCTGCAGGACGGACTGGGTCTTTAACATAAAGGAAAATGTGAAACATCTGTCAGAGCTGTCCACCTTCTTACAGAAGCTCCTCAGAGTCTTACTACCCACTGCTCACTTCACGTTTAGCCACAGGGGCCGACACAGGAAGGACACAGGGAGGAGAGCCGGAGCAGAGATCAGGATATCGAACGCTGAGGGCGACCACGTACAGGACGACTGGACTGATTCTAACACCACAGGAGACCAGAGGCTCAGAGTTTAGCTACAACTTCAAGTATTATTGATGCATGTCAGGCGAAAAGGAGCCGCAGTTTTCAAAGAGGATTATAAACTTGGTCCTCAGTCAAGAAGTGAGCAAAGATCTTAACGAGGCTCAAAGGAAAGAGGATCGAAAGGAGAGGAGGAAGATTCAAAATGCTAGGAGTACAAAGCAAACTTTAACCTGAGGTACAGAAAATAAAAAATAAAAAAATACAAGAAATCGAGAAATGACCAAAAATGTGTGCAATATGTGATTTAGAATCTACTTTCATTCATTAGATCAAAGCTATGGTCTACGATTCAGAAGCTTGGTAATTATTAATGACACCGTTTGTGAGACCGTTATGGTTCGATGGTCCGATCTACGCCATATAAAAAGCAAAAAGGAATGAAAGAAATCCATTCAGTACATCAGCTGCATCCGAAATCAAAATCCTGCTCGTAAACTACCGTCCCCACCCATAGTCCCGCCTCGTCCTTCCCCACTACCCCTCTCACGTTAGCTAGCTGATCAGCTACTGAAGCGTCAAGGAGCCAGAGAAAACTGAAACCAGGAAGCTGTTACTGTTACCCTCCACAGTGAAAGGAAGAAAATGAAAATATTTCAAGGAAAAGGCTGAAGCAAGGAAGAATTATGAGCGATACGGGTGACAACAGAGACTGAATACTGGACTATAGCTTTGAACGAGGAACAGCTGAGTCAGATTCTGAGTCTGCTTCAGATCGACGAACAAACCAATCTTGGATTTTTTATTTAAAGTTTGTTTAAATTTATTTAAAAATGTGAGTAAGAACCACAAAAAAAAGATTTTGTGTATCAATTCAGGGATTTAAGAAAGTGAAGAAAGGTTCAAGGATACGAGGGTACAAAGGTTACATAAGGGTGATACAGTTTTTGTACTTGTCTTATTTGTCGAATGTTTCTTTATCAAAAATTTGCTCTATTATGTTATCAGTAGGCCCGTCACGATAACAAATTTTGCTAGACGATAGTTTTCCAAAATATTATTGCCGATAATCAATATTATTGTCAATATTATTTTGATTTTTTTCCATTTTTTCATTGATGTAATTATGATAAATGGGATAATAAAGTGAGTACACCATATCTAAAGAAAGAAACTTTAATTTCTTAAGAGTATTTAACTGTAATTAAAAGGCCAGGATATTTGAAATAAAATAAATTAAACAAAAAATATAATAAATTTAACAAACAAGAAAGAGAAAAAAATACAAAGAAAATGAAATGGACTCTCTTTGAGAAAAAAATACATGTCAATGAAAATAATTAATACTAATCAAAAACAATAAAACATAGACCCTGAAATTCCAAAAAATAAATAAATAAAATAAAAACTATAGCCTAAATAAAAGGGAGTTTATACAGTTCCTGAATTGTTTGTAACATGCACTTTTTCCCAGTCAATCCGTACTGTCTGTCAAACAGTTTTAACATTTCTGGCTTTCAACCGTATTGAAAGCTGCATTTCTTTGGTAATGTATCTGTCTTTGAGCGCCCACCATTTGGTGCTTTTATTTCTATTTACTTTGCCGACCAAAAGCCTCAGTAAGAGCAGATTGTCAAAGAACAAGGCTCTGCTGCATCTCCCCTTCTTCTTCTTCTTCGTCGCCACTATTTTCAAACAAATGCGACATATCAGCTCGTTGGTGTTCATGAGCTCACACTTTGTTCATTCTGATAAAAAACAAAATATTCCCACACTGGGACTGTGGCAGGCGGCTTAATAACCGTATCTTTGGTGCCATCACTCATATTAGCGTGTGTTTCCTCCTTACCCCTCAGGACGCTCGCTTCAGCCCCGTCTTCACCCCAAAGATCGCATTTTTGACAGATGCTCACTCCGCTATAAATCCGCTATAGAACCTATGCACCCTGATGTTAGGAAAGATAGACGTAGTGAGCCATCTTCTCATTCAGCCTCTTTGGTTGAAAGAGAGGAGGAAAACAAACATGCACGTGTCAGTTTATCGAGGCTGGCAAACTTACTGAGGACGTTTTTATTTATCGTTCGGTTCATTGATTTATTGATTATCGTGACAGGCCTAGTTATCAGTATCTAGTGTATCTTGCTTATGCAGTTATTAGTTTTAGAATTGTTTTATTATTTGGAAGTGTGTACATTGAATTATTGATTGATGAGCTAAGGGCCCGCCTCAGTCTTGTGATGATGACGATGCATCAGAAAGACTCCATCCATGTTTTAAAGCCTCTGTGCTCAGACTTGAGTGTTTATTGTCTGCTAAACGCTCTAATGTGACTGAGCTGTGAACATCTGAGCTCTGACGGCTCCTCTGATGAGGAGTCAGCAGGTTACACCGTGTTACATCTCTCACACTCAGAGAGGAGGCCTCTGCTCACAGGTGTTCTCACTTAACGCCTGATTAAAGCTCCTCCACCTGATCCAACCTGCTGCAGCTCCATCAGTCAGAGAGGGAAACACCTGAGGAGGAAGTTAAGTTCAATTATTTCCTCCTTAATGAGGAAGCTCATCATCCCGCTGAGCTATCTGGACTTTAAAACTTTTTACGACTCAAAGTTTCATTTTCACAAAGATAAACTCAAAGCAGAAACATTTCTTTGGGTTTTAATGACCGTTTCTAACTTTGAAGTTTCTTTTTACGCGTTTCCTCGTTTTGAAAAGCAGACAGAACAATTCACTCATGATGATTTTGTGTTTGTTTGAAGCAGGGATTAAGAAACTCCATCCTCCTCATGAGCTGTTTTTAAATTCAATTATTTCCTGTCTACGAACGGAGAAACTGCTGGAATATGAGAGCAGGTTTGGATAGTAAAGGTTAGAGTGATTATGGCTGTTACTGTGTTATCGTCTCCTCACAGATGGTCATTTAAAGCTGCGGCGCGCTGGGGGAAAACACGTCTCTGTGAGTATTAACAGCAGCACTTTTTTTCTGGAGGCACTTTTTAAAAAAAAAGATGAAATCGTCTTTGAAACGAGACAATAGCCGTGACGGGAGTCAGAGCCGGCGTGCAGATGTGGACTGGCAGCTCTGTTTTTGGGGGCGGTGTGACTCTGTGTTGATGTTAAGGTTGCCGACATGGCGGCTGTGACCCCGGCGGCGTGCTTACAGGTCAGTGGGCTCGAGGGTGACGCAGTCGAGGTTGTGCAGCTGTGACTGGTCGAAGCCCAACGGACGGATGGTTGGACGGCCTACGGCGATCGTTTACATTTTCCTCTCTGATCCCTCGGCGAGAGCGCGACAGAGAAGATGAAGAAAGAGGGAGACGGGGACGATGAGGGCGAGGAACAGAAACAACCAGAGAGGATGAAAAGTGAAGGATGTGTGAGGAGAGTCAGGAAGTCGTGTTTTTATCTCGCAGCTTCACAGCCGTGGAGTATTTTTAGGACCTCTCATCCTCTCTTCCGGTCCTGGAGGAAAGTGACCAGCCCGGGGAGGAATAAAAACCAAACAAAGAGCCGTCTGGGGAAATGTTTGAGGAGAGCTGAACTTTTTTAAAGCTGTGTCACTCAGCAGAGCCGGGCATCGGGCTGTGAAGGCTTCTTCAAATTAAAAGACAAGATCACTGAAGTCTGCTGAATCTGGACTCATCTATGTGACTCAGCTCCAGGAAAACCTGGTGAAACCTGGTCCCAGAGCTGAGCCCTGTCAGGATGAGAGTGCACAGCGCAGCACTGCGTTACAAAGATAAGAGATGCAGACAGATCGTCTTTACACTGAGACGCAAAACAAGAGCAAAGTGAACAGAGGTGGAAACTTTACATTTTTGTTTGAGAGTCTGATATGTAACAATGACCAGAGCTGTAAAAGAAAAAATGTAACTACGATGTAATGTGGCCACTTAAAGAAATAAAAAATTTGAAATTTTTTGAGGAAAAAAAATTAATACTTTTGAAAAAAGACAATTAAAACTGATTGACTGCACTCCTTATATTACAGACCTAAATTTATGAGAATTTTACGATAATGAATCAATATTTGTAACAAATCAGGGAACTTAGGCTGTGGGAACGTAAGGCTGCGGATCCATAAGGCTTTGCGAACAAAGGTCTGTGGGAACATTGGGCTGTGGGAACCTGAGGGTGTGGGACTATTGGGGCAGTGGGAACATAGGGCTTTGGGAACAAAATGCTGTAGTAACATTGGGCTGTGGGAACATAATGCTGTGGGAACGTAGGGCTGCAGAACCATAATGCTTAAGGAACACAGGTCTGTGGAAACATAAGGCCATGGGAACATAGGGTTGTGGGAACATAGGGCTTGGGGAAAATTAGGCTGTGGGAACATTAGACTGTTGGAACATAAGGCTGTGGTGAAATAAGGCTGTGGGAACGTAAGGCTGCGGAACCATAAGGCTTTGGGAACAAAGATCTGTGGGAACATTGGGCTATGGGAACAAAGGGCTATGGGAACGTATTGTGGTGGGGACATAGGGCTGTGGGAACATAAGGATGTGGGAACCTAAAGCTATGAGAACATAAGGCTGTGAAATCATAAGGCTGAGAGAAGTTAAGGCTGTGGGAACACAGGGTTGCGGGTACAAAAGGCTGTGAGAACATAAGGCTGTGGGAACATTGGGCTATGGGAACAAAGGGTTGTGGGAACGTAATGTGGAGGGGACATAGGGCTGTGGGAACATAGGGCTGTGGGAACCTGAAGCTGTGGGAACATAGGGCTGTGGGAACAGAAGGCTGTGAAAACATAAGGCTGAGGGAAGTTTAGGCTGTGGGAACATTGGGCTGTGGGAACATTGGGCTGTGGGAACATTGGGCTATGGGAACATTGGGCTGTGGGAACATTGGGCTATGGGAACAAAGGGTTGTGGGAACGTAATGTGGAGGGGACATAGGGCTGTGGGAACATAGGGCTGTGGGAACATAAGGATGTGGGAACCTAAAGCTGTGGGAACAGAAGGCTGTGGGAACAGAAGGCTGTGAAAACATAAGGCTGAGAGAAGTTTAGGCTGTGGGAACATTGGGGAACATTGGGCTGTGGTAAAATAAGGCTGTGGGAACATTAGGCTGTGGGAACATTAGGCTTTATGGATATAGGGCTATGAAAAAATAGAGCTGTTGGTATGAGAAGTTAAGGCTGTGAGAAGTTAAGGCTTTGGGAACTTGTGGCTGTGGGAACATTAGCCTGTAGGGACATAGGGATGTGGCAACATTGGACTGACCCTCTTACAAGCTGCCTTTTATCCATTTTACTGCATCATGGAGCCACTTAACAGCTTTATCAAATGTCCTTTCTGATTAAACTAGGCAATAAGGAGCTAAAACTGATCTTTATCCCCATCGCCTTTGGTGGGTCCAATCTTTCTTTCAGGGATTCGGGCTTCCTGAAACAGATTGTACCTTCCATACCGATTGATCCCTGCCACCTGAAGCATGAATATAGCAGATATCACCTGGTGTTTCAGTTTGAAGAGTAACCCTGCTAACAGGTGGCTCTGAATCAGGAACTAAACTTCCTGTAAACTTCTTTGTTTTGTTGTGAACTGGCTCTCCTCTCCATGGGGTCAGTCTTTAAACTAGAACACCGTGGCCTGACAGAGACAGTATCGATGATGTGACCAGCTGAAGTCTCACTCTGTGTTTACTGAAACATTTAGGAGCTGTCCTCTCCACGCCGTAATGAGCCTCTCGCCGCCTGCTGCATGTTTTTGGGTTGTTCACATGTTATTTGCACATAATATCAGATGTCGTCTGCAGACCCCTGACAGGCAGCAGAGGGGCTCGTGGGTAAACAAACTGCGGCGCTCAGAAAGCGTTCACTCCTGTCTGCTCGCCGTGTTTGCTGCTCGGGCATATGGCGACCATCTGTGCAGAGCGGGGATGTCAGAACATTCAGGCTGGGTGATGTTCAGGAGCCCGCAGGTTCTGTTAACCCCTTCAGGGCTGACTCAAACACACACACACACACACACGGTTAAACTTTGCACTTTCACTTCTGAGAAAGTTCCAGGTTTTAGCGGAGCGATGACAGACGCTGCGAGGAAAGTGCAGGCTCTGACATTTCAGCGACATGCGCTCCGTCATTCACCTGGAAGAGCCTGTTTATCCGAGCAGAGGCAGGAAAAGGTCCAGACTGGACTCCAGGTTTAGTGTTCTCAACGCACTTTTTATCAACTGAGCAAAGGTTAATCCTGCACGTCTACGTCCTCGAATACTCCAGGCTACATCCAGAGCGAGCTTCCTGTCAGTAAAACCAGACCTGAACCATGAATCTGGACTTTAACCTCCCTGTAAGACCATCAAAAAAACAACAAGAAACACCTCAGAGGGCTGGAGTCATTACAGGAAGTCAGAGGCTATGTGGACAAACTTAAAGGATAAAATTTGACTCAACAGACGGATGTGCTGATGTCTTCACTGCTGGTTTTAACAGAGCAGGAGAAAGGTCAGAGGTCATCTCTACGTCTCAACGTTTTCCCCTCCACCCCTGAGATCTTCACCAGCTCTTCACCAGACTTTATCGTTTGTATCGATAGTTTATTTTGCGTATCATTTAGCAGGACATTTCTTCACATGACGTGACAAACACCCTTCCTCCTCCTCCTCTCCTCACTCCATGACAACACAAGATGGATTCAGCTCCCGAAGAAAAGCAGCCAAAGATAAATGGCGGCTCGATAATTTGGAGATGGTTTTGATTCAGTGTGTCAGTGTCATGTTTGATGTTAAAAAATGTCAAAAAAACTGTTTCCTGAATGCTGTCAGGTGTTTGGTGCAAGATGAAACAGGGTGCTTCTAAGCAGAGTGCCGAAAATGCCGGCAAGATAAAAAAATTAAAAAATAAAATAAAAAAATACAATAAACAACAATAATAAAAAAAATTAAGTAAAAAATAAAATAATAATAATAAAAAATAAAATAAAAAAGGATAACAAATTAAAGATAAATAATAAATAAATAAATAAATAAATAAATTAAAAAAAACAACAACAACAACACAGAAACACTACACTCCTTTCTATTGGTTGAAAGTTTGTCACCTCAGCCAATCAGAAAAAAATATATGGTTGCTAGAAGAAAAGGGAAGTTTTGGGAGTTACAACATTTGCCAAAGGGAGTTTTAATCTATTTGTGACTTTTAATGTACGACACCATTGGTGTGTAGTAGAGTGTTAAGTGCATAGTGTAGTTTTTGTGTGTTGTGTGTCAGAGAAATGAGGCAATTAATGACAATGCTGTAAAATTTTGTTGGCACCTGATGGTTTTTTTAATAGTTGTACAAAAATGCCAGGTAATTTCCTGTGTAGGTGCAAATAGCTAATAGTATTGTGAGCTAAATTTGCACCTTAGCGTTTGAAAATTACTATTAATATTTGCATTATGAGTTAAAATAATAAATCCCTGCACTTTGGGGTTTCCACATTGAAAAAATAAGACTTTTTCCTACTCATTTTTTTCCTTATGTGTTCATAAATGAATACGTAATATATATGAGTAAATATAATAAATATCAACAAACATACCGAGCGTTGCCATTCTCGTTTCGATTGTACGCATCAAAGCAACATCCTAAGCCCGAGGCAAAATATCGAGATATATATATCGTATATTGTGACATGGCCTAAAAATATCTAAATATGGGCCTAACTGGGCCTCAAACACCAGAGCTCCGTCCCCAAACAGGCCTTTCCAGCGGGCTGGCCAATCAGAGAGAAGGAGGATTCTTTAAAGGAGTCTTAAAGAGACAGCAGCCATAATCAAGTGTTTCTGAGAGAGGCTAAAATAAGGGATTTCAAGAACAGCAGTAAGAGACAAATACACTTCTTTTTTTAAATAATGTATAGATACGGGGGGACTAGAGGGACAAAATAAAGACTGTAGAAAAGCACAATACCCCCTCTTTAAAGTTTTTATGATGAGAGTTGTGGTTAGTTCATCCTTGTTTTGTTGGGTTTCTTTCACTCAGCAGATTTCACCCTGCTCATTTTTGTTTATCTCTTGTCCTTTATTTTTTATACTTAACTTTTGTTTTAGTGCAGTCAGACCTTTTATACACCCTCAGTTTGCCCTGATAGTCTGTTATGTCTGGATGTAACCAGGACGTAATGAGTTCCTTCACTCTGAGGAGATTTCAAGGTCCATTGATGGTAAAAGTTTTAACGGTGTGTGTCGAATGCAGCCTGTCTCCAGAGTTAATTCTAAAAATGAGGATTTTCAGCCATCGAGGTAACTTCAGGGTCAATCCCATGAAGACGTTTCACTCCTTCAGGCTCCGAGTCGACAACCTGCTGTTTTTGTTGCTCTGTTTTCTCTCCTTCACGTTCTCAGTCCGTCTTAACCTCAGCGGACGTCTGAGTCTGCTCCTGCTCCGTGTTTCTGTCCGTCAGAGGAAGTTAATCCTGCTGTTACTCTCTGAATATTGCAGAGAGTTTTGCTCAGGGTTTGTTTTTTCTTCAATAAAATATCAGAGAGTGGTCTGGATGTGCTCCTCGTTTGGAGGAAACTGTGGTCGTGATCCGGCGCTGCAAAAACTAAAAGACAGGGTTGATTTTTCAAGTAAAATTCTTTTAGAATTAAATTTATACAAATTTATCCGCCCTTGAGGAAAAATGAGCAGAAACTCGAGGCTGAGCTTTTTTAAAGGCTCCATTTTATTTTTTACTCTCTCACTAAAAGGTCTTTTTTGGGGAAAGGCTTTTGAATCTGATCACATTAGGTTTCTGGGATGCTGCTCCTGAGTGATGTGGGACCAAACAAACAGAAAACAAAAGTTAGGGTGGACAACTTTTAGCCAGAGTGAATTTTTGAAGAAAACAATCCATCCAATGTTTTATATAAATACTGAATGTTATATATCTAAATATTTTATATGAGTGTTCTGATTCTAAGTGTTTAGCTACTTGTCTAACATTTAGTTTAGTTTAAAATATTTCTCTAAGGTTTCTTTTATCTAAATATTTAGCTTTTATATCTTAATATTTCACAGTGATTTCACAGTACAAAATAAAGGACAAGAGGTAAACAAAACAAGGACGAACTTACCACAACTCTCACTATAAAAACCTTAAAGAGGGGGTATTGTGCTTTTTTACTGTCTTTATTTTGTCCCTCTGGTGCCCCCATAGTATCTGTACATGATTAAAATATGTATATATATATATATATATATATATATATATATATATATATATATATATATATATATATATATATATATATATATATATATATATATATATATATATATAATGTATTTTTCTCTCACTGCTTTTTTAGAAATCCCTTATTTTAGCCATTTTCTGAAACACTTGATTATCAGTGGTGTTTTCTCCCAGAGGCCAAGGGAAGCCATGTTTCCTCTCTTTTTTCAGACTGTAGCTGTGATTTAATAAAAATACTTCTTTTAACAGTTTTGATAATTCTTCTGTGTTTCATCATTGTCATCTCTTCCTTATTTCTCTCCTCTACTTATTGAGCATGTTACGATGTGTAAAACAGCGGCCTCCTAAATGATATTGCACACTGTTGTCCACAAGGGGGCCAAGCCGAGTTGGCGTCCTTTGGTGAAAAAAAACAAGAATGATTAACCAATCAGATGAGGATAGGGTCATGACACAGCTCACCTGTGATTGGCCAAGACTGTGTCAAGGGAAGCCTTGAACCAATCAAATCACAGTATTGTCATCATCAAGCCACAGAATGAAATCTGGGAGATTAGCACATTAGCATGTTAGCAGTGTGCATGAAGCGGCCGGTTGTGTATTTGAGTGTGCGGTTGAGTAAATTAATAAGATGTTTAAGCTAAGTCAAGAGGACAACGTACGTGTGTGAATGAGTGACTGAGGGTATGTCGATGTACAAAGTGTTATCTACCACACTCCCTAAAAAACACAGATCAGTGGCTTTGTCTCACTTAGCTTCCTCAAAAAAAATCCCCACGCCATTGTTGATTATGGCTGCTGTCTCTTTAAGACTCCCTTGAAGAAACCCCCTTCTCTGTGATTGGCCAGCCTGCTGGAGAGGCCTGTTGGGGGGTGAAGCTGTGTTTCTAAACATTTCGTTTACATTCTAAATATTTATCTAAAATTTAGCTGTGAAATTTAAATATTTTGCAGTGATTTCTAAATATTTAGTTAAGGTTTCTAAATCTTGAGGTACAAAGTCTAAAGTTTTAGCTACAATTACTGAATGTTTTGCTAATATGAAAAAATTCACACTCCCACCCGCCAGAAGCACCAAAATAAAAGTTGGAGGAAACAATCCAGCCAAACAAGATTTTGAGATTTTCTGACAAAGACTTTCTCAAAATCCCGCTTCCAGCAGGCAGGAGTGTGAACTTGCATATTAGCTAAATATTTAGAAATCATATCTCAAGATTTAGAATTCTTAATATATATTAAGAAATCATTGTAAAAAATCAAGATATAAAATCTAAATATTAAGTGTTAACTAAATATTTAAAAATCTTAATACATATTAAGAAATCACTGTAAAATATTAAGAAATAAAATCTAAATATAAAGTGTTAACTAAATATTTAAAAATCTTAATATATTTTAAGAAATCACTGTAAAATATTAAGAAATAAAATCTAAATATATAGTGTTAACTAAATATTTAAAAATCTTAATATATATTAAGAAATCACTGTAAAATATTAAGAAATAAAATCTAAATATATAGTGTTAACTAAATATTTAAAAATCTTAATATATTTTAAGAAATCACTGTAAAATATTAAGAAATAAAATCTAAATATATAGTGTTAACTAAATATTTAAAAATCTTAATATATATGAAGAAATCACCGTAATATATTAAGAAATAAAATCTAAATATATAGTGTTAACTAAATATTTAAAAATCTTAGATAAATATTTAGTCATTGATAAATATTTAGAAATCTTAACAAAATATTTTAAATTAAACTAAATGTTTAGAAATGTAACTAAATACATAGAATCAGGACATTCGTATAAAACATTTGGAAATAAAATTTAGCAATCAGATATAATATTGAACATGTATATAAAACATTCAACATTTAGACATTATATATGAAAAATATTTTCTGCAAATATATCTCTAAATTTGCAGAAAATTTAATCATTCAGAGCTAAATGTGGAGAAATGTTATTTGTAGTGTGTGCAACTTTACAATCAGTGCCTCACACACAGCAGGGGTAATCTGAATAATTTAAATATTTTAGTTTTAAAAATGTTTGTTTTTAGAGTCCAGGAACTTCTAACAACCATTTTACCTAAGTTTCGATTTCGTTCACTCCACTTCACAGTTATTAGATCGTATACTGACACTTTCACTGCAGGTGAATCCACATCCACACACTTGAACCTGCTGGAGCTCCACGGTTGTTTTCTCTGTCTAGTCAGCGTGCAGCTGTAAAAGACTTCAGCCTTCAGAATATTAAGTTAAAAGCCGAGCAGCAAAACCATGAATGTTAAACACAGAGAGACAGAAACACAGGGAGCCGTAAACCTGTTAGTCTTTTTTTTTTTTTTTACGCAGGTTCAGCAGCAAAGACGTCATAAAGTGAAGGAGGAGGAATAAAAATGTTAAAAACAAACCACTTCATCAAGAAAGTTCAGGCAGAGTGGGCTGCAGAGACAGAAAGAGCCACAGAGACGTTTCTCGTCCTTCAGAGCGACGTGATAAAACACGCCTCTGCGCTCAAACATGAGCCGACTGCATCAAACACAAAGAGACACCTGAGGAGGAGTCTGACAGCAGGTATAATCATGTCACTCACACACACACACACACACACAGATACAGCAGGACTCAGTGGTGCCCATCTACAGAAAATATCAGTGTTAGCGATGTAGTGGATGCTAAAATATGTATTAAAATGAATAAATGATGGAGCCACGCAGTGAGCCGATGCAGAGCCAGAGAGAAAATGAAAACCTGCAGAGTCCTGGTGACTTATCGTGAGGACAATCAGCCGCTCTCCATCTGATAAATAACTTAATTTAGCCGTTATTAATTTAGGTTAGTGTTTCACGGTGAGCCGCTGTGTGTCAGAGTGGACCGGCTCATTAATCATGCAGCAGAGAAAGAGCAGCTTCATTAACGGCTCATGCATGGACACCAAATTGAGTCTGGTAATGACCCATGAAATAAACATATTGGGGTGAGAAAAGTTAGATTTGTACAAAATGTCCCAGGTTTATAATCATTAAAGCAAACTGAAAAGTATGTGGTCAGAATATTTTACAGCAGAGTTCAACAGAGGACAACACGACTGGTTTATATAACGCAGGAGTGAAAATCACTGTTACACCTAAAAGACTCAACATGATACAAAACAGCAGCCTAAAATACAGGCGAAAACATTATGATATAAGAAGATAAGAAACTATGAAGAAGTATATATGAATATTAAAATATAATACAACACAACATGGTACAAAAGAATCTGGTACAATGAAATATAAAATTAGATTTTAAACAAATAGTTGCAATATGTTACCATCTGCAAAACAACACTTCACGATGCTTAACAATACAATACCTCACAGTTTGTTATGGTACATTTCAACACATTAAGATTTGTTAGTGTGCGTTACAATAAGTTGTGAACTGATACGTTATGTTCTGATATGTTGCGCTACGATACATTTAGTTGGGTTAGGTTACGTTCTGATAGATTGCGGTATGATATGTTACGTTATGATATGTTACCTTATGATATGTTGCGCTACAATGCACTGAATTACAATAATTGCGTTACGGTAAGTTGTGCTACAATATGTTGGGTTGTGAAACGTTGCAATATGGCATGTAGTGTCAGAATATGTAGGATTACAATATGTAACATTACAATACGTTGGGTTACAAAACATTGCAATACATTTCATTGCATTACAGTACTTTGCATTACGGTACGTTGTGTTACGGTACGTTGTGTTACGGTACGTTGTGTTACGGTACGTTGTGTTACGGTACGTTGTGTTACGGTACGTTGTGTTACGGTATGTTGTGTTACGGTACATTGCATTACGGTACATTGCATTACCGTACGTTGCGTTACAGTACGTTGCGTTACGGTAAGTTGAGTTACAATACTTTGCATTACGGTATGTTGCGTTACTGTACATTGTATAACGGTACGTTGCATTATGGTACGTTGCATTATGGTACGTTGCATTACAGTACCTTGCGTTACGGTACACACTGCATTACGGTACGTTGCATCACGATACGTTGGGTTACAATACGTTGCATTACTGTACATTGTATAACGGTACGTTGCATTTCGGTACTTTGCATTACAGTACGTTGTGTTACAGTATTTTGGGTGACAATACATTGCATTATGGTACGTTGCCTTACGGTACGTTGCATTACGGTACATTGCAGTATGGTACGTTGCGTTACGGTACTTTGCGTTACGGTACGTTGCGTTACGGTACGTTGCGTTACGGTACGTTGCGTTACGGTACGTTGCGTTACGGTACGTTGCGTTACGGTACGTTGCGTTACGGTATGTTGCGTTACAGTACGTTGCATCAAGGTACGTTGCGTTACAGTGCACTGCATTATGTTACATTGTGTTATGAAATATTGTGTTATGGTACGTTGCATTACGGTACATAAGGTTACAATATGTCGAGTTAGGATATGTAACAATGCATTATGATAAACTACCATATAATACCATGGTACTTTATGGTACATTTAGATAAAAAGCACTACGATATAATTTGTTTCTATTCACTATAATATGTTACAATATGTTATGATAGAATATCTAACAATGTCTTACGATACATTACGATACATTACATGATGATATGATTAGTTATGATAAGTTTTGATACATTATAATACTTCACATAAGCATACTTGAGGATACGTTATTATTGATTCTTTAAAAGACTTAATGATAGATGTTTCAATATCTTGTGATGCATTGTGCTTTGATAATAAGGTACAACTATAATCTAATAAACATTACAATATGGTCCACCGCAGCATATCATACTTTTACGTAACATTATGAAAAGATTCAATGTGATACATTATTTTAAGTTTAAAACGGAGAATACCACCTGTCAAGATTTATACGAAAAGGTGTCTATGGTGTCAGCACAAAACACATCAACTTTTATCAGAGCCTCATCGTACAGCCACTGTTTTATCAAACAGCAGTCACCACACGCTGGATTCGCTCCTCTGGCAGGTCAGTATGTTTTAAAGGTACGTTCCACAATTAGGTGAGAATATGATTCTATGGGAAAGGTTTTAATGAGGTTTGATTTTATACAATACTCTAAGCCAGGATTTGACAGGGACGATCAGGATATGATCAGAGTGGAACCAGAGGAACCAGCGATAACTTCTCACCAACATCAAAAACTATCATGTCATTAGTTCAGGAAGAGTTTCCCACACTAATAAAAAATCTGAATGTAAGAATCCAGACAGGTCTTTCCAAACTGTAGATTTCTCTGTGGTGTGTGTACACTTTGATAAAAAGTGGACTTTGTCTTTTGGTTTCATGTGACTCTGCAGAATCTAATCAGCGGACCCACGAGCTGCTCTGCCTCATTACTCTGCGATGGCGACGTGTCTTCAGGGACACAGGTGTGGTCGTGTTATTACACCTCACCTCGCTCTCAGCCTGGAACACTCAGAGACGACTGAGGGTCTCGGTCCGACCCTCCGCTCCAATTTCTTCAATTCAATTATGTGGAATTATTCTGAACTGGAGCCTCCAGATGCTGCACTGCTTAGCTTTTGTTTTCCTGCTTTGTGGTTGGTCGATTTTATCGACTTCTTATGCAACTGCGTGCAATTTTCTGTGTTCATTTGTTAGCGGTGTGAAGTGTGTGTGCAGCGGGTGTTTCAGTTTTCAATCAGAGAGGTGTCTTATTTAGATTCCAGTTTCCACTGCTGGAGTTTTTAACGCACAGCGGTTCACACGGCTCGTGATGGCTCCTCATGAATTCTACTTCAAGACGCGTGGTTCCCTCAGCAGATGGTGGTGATAAGTAACTCCTTTACAGTGGCTCCTTGTAGCTTCTAAAAATATCATTGAAATAAAGAATTTTTATTTTTCTTACAGAGGGTATTGATGATTAAAGACACTGACACTAAATAAAATCACAAACTAACGTTTTGTTCACCACTTCACCTCCTACAACATCAACAGCCCACCAACTTTCCATGCACCTGTGGCTAACCTCAAGTTTTACAGCCCTGGGAAGATAACTACATCTACAAAAAGACTCATCTGGAAGAAAATACAGATTTTAATTCTGTGAGGATGGATTCATTTAACTGACAACCTGCCCAATTAATATACATGTCTGATATGAAGCAAACAGCAAAAAATAAGGTAAAATGAGGTATATTTTCAAGATATGTAATCATATCAAAGTGTTCTTTCAAAAAGTTTTCACTTAAAAAATTTTTGAAGTTTCAAAAAAATATTTTTCAAATTTTTGGAAAATTTCTAAAAGTTTATCAATTTTTTAAACAGTTTCAATTTTTTTTGCCAATTTATTGTAATTTTTTTAATTGTTTCAGATTTTTGACATTACATTTTTGAATCCTTTATCTAATTTCTAAACTTTTTGGAAAATGTGCAAATATTTTCAAATAAAAAAATATATATTATTTGCAGATTTTTTGACATTTCATTTTTGGTATACGAAAAATTTAACAATTCTTGTTATTTTTACAAATTTAATAAATGTTCATAGTTTTTCAGATTTTTTTTTTTTTGCCAATTAAATAAATTTTATTTTTTAATTGTTTAAGATTTTTGACATTAATTTTTTTTATTCTTTACCTAATTTCAAGAATTTTTGGAAAAAAATGATTTTATTTAAAATATAAAAAATAAATTCTTTGTGAAGTTTTGACATTTTATTTTTTAGTATATGAAAAATTCAAACCTTCTTTATATTTTTATAAAAATGAGAAATTTTCATTTTTTTAAATTCTTTTGAAAATTCATTATTTTAGTTTTTTTTATATTTTCAGATTTTTGAAAATTAAATTTATTTAAAGTATTAAACTTCTGTTTTTTTTTCAATTTGTTTAAATTATGAAAGTGTTGCAGATGTATAAAAAAGATACAAAAGTAAGACAATACATATTAAATTTCACAAATTCAAAAAGCTTCTTGTTGAGGTAATTATTCTTTTTTAGATTTTAATAAAGTATAGATTTTTCTACACTCTAAAGTTTCATTTTGAAGATAAAGTAGATTTTTTGACTCCAGATCAACTATAATCCAGGTGAGCTGAGGAAATTGACTCATATAAAAGTAAAGGTTTCAGAACCCTGCACTAGAACTAAATCTCTGCCCTGGTTCCTGTGGTTGAAACATTATTGATGACTTTATCGCCGTGATTCTGCAGATTCTCCCTTCAAAGTTGAATTCCTGTGAGTTAAAGTTGAATGTGTCTGCAGTTGGTGGGTGTATCTTGTTTTTCACTGTGGTTTTCCTGTCACTCAGGTCTCTGGCCCTTTCACTCAGTCTCCTCCAAACCCTCCAGGAGCGCGGCGCACGGATCCAGCTTGTGTCTGTCACAGCTGCTGAGCTCCGCCGCTGTAATTACACCTCAGAGGAGCTCAGTGTGTCCAGCCTCCTCCAGCCTCCTCCAGCCTCCTGCAGCAGGCCCAGGCACTGAGAAAGGTTCAGGAATTTAGTGAAGGGGAAAAAAGTGACACCCTTTCAGTATCACATGTCAGATTAGCATATTAGCTACGGCGGGGGATGATTTGGCATGACTATTGTGCTTTGAAATCTGGAATCAGACCGCGCCGCTCCCCGTTCGCTTTTGACAGCTGCCCTTGCGTGACTTTGCAGCGCTAACACGCTTCTCGTGGTCTGTTAGGGAGGAGATAAATCCCTGATGGGTGGCGGCAGAAGAGCAGACGAGGAGCTTAGTGTCGGGATCTGACGGGGCCTTGAAGCTCTCCACGAACATGACGGGAGGAGTGGAGTTACACGCTCGCTGCGTCGCCGCCTGTCTGCTTCCACCTGAGGGCTGAGAAACGATCAGGTGTCGTTTCAGGAGCAACAGGGAGCTGCTTTAATGCAAAACGTGGCGTTAGCGCCGCTTGATGAAGACTGGGATCAACGTCTGCCTGTCAGGCTCGGAGCTGACAGGCGCTGACGGGAGCTGCTGACTCTCCGAGAGGCCAGGGGCCACAGCAGGACCTGGGTCAGAGCTGCAGCGGGTGTCACATCAGGGCAGCGTCCCTGTCTGCAACTTCCTGTCACCGCCGCTGCGCCTGGAGGGGGAGTGAGGGTGACGGGGCGTGCTGTCAGATGTGCCTTTACAGCCTCGTGTTTCACCTTTGACCCCTGCTGCCACCTTTAAATGACGGTGTCAGGTGAGGAAGTCTCCTGCAGGAGGCGGTTTCTATTAAAGGACGCCGCGAGCTGAACAAACAACAGAAGGAGGGTCGGGAACAGCCGCGCCTCTGCTTCCTGTTGTCATCAGCTCAGATTAGCTCTCTGGCTCAGACAATGAGACAATTAGCCAGCAGAAATGGCGGATTGTGGCAGGTGCGGCGGCCGCCGGGCGTGGAATCTCTAAATGACAAAGAGGAAACAATCAGAAAAGGGCACGCCGACTCTTTTTGTCTTCATCTGCCTCTGAGTTCAGATCGTTTCTGTTCGTCTCTGACAGGAAACAGACGGCGCCAGCAGGTGCTGATGGGATTTCACCAAATATTTGTTTCCATTCAGGAAAGTTTCCTGCCGTTGTGTCGTTGTTCTGTCCAAACTTTTAAAAACAGTCGTGCTGCTGATGAGGAGAGGCAGATATTTAGACTCACAGTTACCTGTTGGTGACAGATGCATGATGGGAAAACAAAAGAGCCAATTACTCCGCTCATAATTTGACAGAGAAAATAACCAAGGACTGTTTTTTAAAAGAAAGATTTCTGAGGTTGTTTTGAATCAATTTAACGTTAGTAAACATGGTTTCCAGAGAGTTTGAGGTTCAAAACAAAAATAACCCTGATGTTTGGCTCAAGAAACTTTCTTTTTCTGTCTGTCTCCAGGATTTTTACGTCAAAGACAAACGTATGCATCAGTTTGGGTGTTCTGAAATAGAAACCAAGATATGAGAAGGATAAGAGAAGCTTAATTTGAAAAGTATTTTTTTCATTTCATTGTATTGATGATGTTTGTTTTGCAATGTTTAATCTAGTATCTTCTTACTTTGGCTGTTAGTGACTTTCAGCTGTTTGCATCAAGTGTAAACAAGTCTATGCCGAGTGCTTAAAGTTGCTGTTCATCAGGAATCCACATGAGCCTGGCTGCAGATTTCAGTGAGATTTTTCTCTGTGGTTTAGAAGATATCAGGATCGTCCGATTGTCCAATCAGAGACACAGCTCAGCTCACATGCTAAGGCCTAGTAGGAGCCGACCACATCAGAGACCTGAGACATGACAGACTTCCTCAGCTCCGCCCTGTTGGCTTTGGCTGCCTTTTGCAGCAGCTCTCTCTCCTTTGTCCATTTCTTGTAATTTTTGTATTTGGAGTGGGTTGTTACTTTGTTGGGTTCATTTATTCATGGACACCAAACTGGTTTTGTCTTCAGTGATATTTTTTATTATTTTTTTCTCCTGTGTTTGTCTGGAGATCCTACATGTAACCATGGCTGCATTGTTTACATGTGAAATCAGCTGTTAGCAGCCTGTAGCATGTCAATGCTAACTGGTGCTAGGCCAGATGTTTCCCACAAGGTGAGGAGAAGGAGGTGAGGACGACGTGCTGGTTCTCAGGTGTGAGCTAAGAAGTGACGACATGGACCTGTC
Organism: Halichoeres trimaculatus; assembly: GCF_033239565.1. Taxonomy (NCBI): domain Eukaryota; kingdom Metazoa; phylum Chordata; class Actinopteri; order Labriformes; family Labridae; genus Halichoeres; species Halichoeres trimaculatus. Next base: position 3,052,552 of record NW_027437199.1, on the reverse strand, counting down.
CTTCCATCCATCGTTATTGGGAACGTAAGATCTATCTCCAATAAGATGGACGAGCTAGCTGTGCTAACCCAGCAACAGAGGGAATACCAGAAGGCAGAGTAGCATCATGCTATTCACAGACATGGCTAACAGAGCTAACACCAGTCACCAATGCCACATGTGAAGAGCTTCACCTGCTGTGAGCAGACAGGATCCAGGAGACAGAGACTGAACAGACTGCTGAAGAAGCTCAGTCCTGGACCCTGTGGAGGTGGAGGCTGGCTGACTGGACAATGATGGACAAGCTGTCAGCATCTATTTTCTTATGGAGCTTTTTGAACTTTCTATACACTTTCTTACTTTGGTTTTCCTGATTGCTGCTGTGACTTTGATTTCGTTGTACTTGTTACAATGACAATAAAGATCTATTCTATTCTTTTTCTTTCAATGAGGCGTGTGTTTGTTTTGGAATTAAATGGAGACCAGATTGAAACAAATTTTCTTTGTTAGAGACAACTTTTTACAGGATACAACGCACCGAGGTAAGGTATTTATTGGTACAGTAATGTAGCTCTACAGTTTGAAATGGGACATCAAGCAATCGTAGAAGCTGGCTTTATGTAGTGCTATCGGCAGCCTGGTTAAGTCCTGCCAGTCATCGACCAATCAGAGCTAACGTAACCTCACTCTTCATGTTATTGATAGACTCTCAAGTTTGAACAGACCACTGCAGAATAACTGCTGACTGTGGGTTGGAGACAACATTAGCACAAACAGATTAGCCCTTTTAGCCTTTAGCTCGTGCTCTATCTCTCTCCTTTTTCTCTTTCTTCTGCTCTTCTGTCCTTTTTCTGTCTGACAGTTAGGCTCAAGTGTCCACCACCACTACAAAATTAATCACAGGAACACAGATCTCTCTTCTCTTTACTAAACTTCATCAGCCGGCGTGGTGTTGTCATAGAGACCTAGACGTGCCGTATAACCCAAACTGGAAGCTAAAAAGTAACAATTTTGTCTTTGAATAACTTTAAGTAAGACATTTTTTTGGACTGAGCAGGCGAAAATGGCTCATATTAAGTCTGAAAAGACATTTTCTACTTTAAAAAAAAGACAAAAACACTTGATAAGATTTCAGTCTTTGTCTTTCGTTGAATAAAAAGATGGAAGAAAATCCAAAGAGTGACAGATTTGGAGCCTAAACAGAAATATTTTTGTTGTGTTTTCATATTTCCTTATTGTAAACCCGCTCCAATCAGACCAAAGAACAACCTGCTCTGCTTCACATCCTGCTCTCTGCGGCGAACGCAGCCCCTCGCTGTTTTTCACCTCTCTCCAAAACAAACAAACGCTCTCCTCAGAAGCACTCGAGGCCACGGAGGTTTAAAGTTTGTTTGCCGGCGCAGACGTGAAGCTTTTGAAGCTGCACAAATATGTCAGCGGAGGAGGCTTTGGGGCGGGGTTTCTGGAACAAACCGACCTGTGTGATCCTGTTTCCTGCCGAGGTAACACGAGGAAGAGGAAGAGGAAGAGGAAGAGGAGACAGTGTGGTCAGAACATGAGCGCCTGCATGAATTAAACATGGAGACAATCCCAGGAACTCTGACAGCTGGAACAGGGCAAGGAGAGACGCCGACGCTCGCTGTGGGTCAGCAGGAGCAGCAGCCGCCGCCTCAAACCTCCTCATGACGCCGAGCAGAGGAGGAGAATCTGCAGAGTAAGGACAGAAACGTACTCCGCTGCACGGGGGCGGCATTAAAATTCATAACTCTGACCCGGAGCTGTGACGCCCCCTCCAGCTAATCAGCAAACGCTACAACAGCCAGTGGACGTGAATCATTCCCTCCAGCTTCATTATGACTAAAAACACAAATAAACAAACAGCACGAGGCCGGCGCGGCACAAACAAAGGGAGCACAGGTAACAGAGGTAAAGGTGAGGACAGGACGCCCACTCTGAGACCGTCACATGCTGAAAACGTCCCTGAAGGAGCCAGAGATCGATGGTTTATTCATCGAGCCTCACGCCGTCAGACCAGCCCATCTGCATTTTTAATTACAAACTCTGAAGCTTCTTAATCTCCTTAATTTGCTTCATTAATCAAACGGCAGATTTAGGAGGGAGAGGATTTACAAACTTCAAACTGTAGGAGGATGAAACACATTTTTCTGTTTCTTGTTTCAGAAGTTTCACGGCAGATTTTGCCACACATCACAGAGTGAACGCCATCTCTCATGGGCTTCACGTGCAGCCAGCAACCACAGTAAATAAACATGTTGCATGCATCATGGCTCCAACGAGCAGCTTCAGGAGCAAAAAAACATCTTCTTTCTGAGAGGTCTGAACAGAAAATATAAAATCTGATCAGTCCAAAGGTAAAAAAAACAGTCAGACACCAGAGCACAGTTTATTAAACACATGTAAACACCGGAGAATCTGCAGATAAATGACTTCTCAGAGTGTGGCTAACACTAGCAGAGCTAGCACCAGCAGCTGTTGGTCTAATGTTTCATTATTTTTGTTAAGTTCACATTTTTTTCCCAAGTCTTTTCTTTTGTTTTTGCCTTTTTGTTTTATTTTTTAGTCATCTCTTTGTTTTTCCTGCCCTCATTGTTTTCTTTTTAGTGAGATCTTCTGTTGTTACCCTTTTGAACCAAGTTTTTCCACATTTTGCTTTTTGTTTTTTGTTTTTCATGAAATTTTGTTCTAGTTGTTTTTGAAAGTTATCCGTGATTTATATTTATTTTATTGTAATTTAATTTATTTTAATTTAAGTTAATTTAATTTAATTTAATTTAATTTAATATAATTTAATTTAATTTAATTCTATTTTATTTTATTTTATTTTATTTTATTTTATTATTATTATTTTATTTTATCTTATTTTACTTTATTTTATTAACTATTTATTTATTTATTTGTTTGTATCATACCAACTTTATTTGAAAAGCACTTTTAAAAGTAAGCACAGCTGTAGCAAAGTGTTGTGCAGGTAAATAAAATAAAAAGAAAAAACAGATAAGAAAAACACAAATATAAAAGAAAACATATTAAAAAGCTGAAAAATAAAAACGTTTTCTTTTTTTCTTTCTTTTTTTACTGGAATTATTATTATTTTATTTTTTTTCCATCATTAAATCTTGTGCTTGGGTCCGTCATGTGGTTCTTGACATTTGGGGCTCCTTGCATCTATGTTAAACCATTATCTGTGACTGTTTATATCCAGGTAGTAGAGCTTCAGGGCATTAATTAGCAGATATTAACCACAGCAGCAGCTCCAACTAGTGGAAGGAGGCTAAACCACAGCAAAGACACAACACCTGATGGCTATTTCAGGCCTACGGTAATAAAAAACTACAGATAATCCCTTATGGAGACGAGTAATTCTGCTAAAAACTGACGAAGGTGGCGAAATTTTACCTTTGTTTAAACCATAGACTGTATCGTATTCCCTTATTGTGTTTTATTTGCTTTTAGCTGATTCAAATGTTTTCTTTTACATGTCTTTTTTTCACATCTCTTTTTTATTTACCTGTACAGCACTTAGTTTACAGCTGTGGTTGTTTTTAAAAGTGCTTTATAAATAAAGTTGTCCCTTTTGCCTTGGTGTGTAAGTGGTTTCTGGTCTCAAGTGGACACTTGAGGAACTGCAGTTTTTAAAGCGTCCACATCAGCTTCATCTCTCACAGCCGGAGCTTGTTGTTTGGTTTAAAAGTAGAGATCACATTTTGGTGGATTTGGTTTTTGCTCTTTTTTCTTCTATGACAGACTCTGTCCTCATGTGCAGCTTAAGCTAGCAGGAATGCTAGCAGGTGACCTATAAAGGCACGGAGATGCTAATCAATCATGGAACCTGGAACTTCTTGTCAAAAAGCACCGGTACCTAAAGTTCCTGCGAGGAAACAAGAAGAGGGACAATTTCTAGAAACATCTGGCAGAAAGTGTGTGACAATGGAGGCGTTTTAAAGCTGTCGGCCACTTTTAGAGCACATAAAAACTTCTCCACGCTGATGACGAACACATAGAGTAAAATAAATAGCAATTCTTTCATTTAACGACACAAAACGTGTCAGAAATGTGAGCTAACGCCCTGATCGCTGCGTCAGAATGAATGTTTAAACCAAAGCTTCAACGAGCCGCCTCCTCCTCTCTGTCACAGTTAAAGAGGATGTTTTTAAGGTAAACTGAGTTCAGGTGGGCAGATCGCCCCTGACCGTATAAAAACAGACTTAGTGACCCAGTTCCAGCAGAAACTCCCACAGTACACTTCTCCTATCCAAGCGTGTCCCGCACCATATGGCAGGCAGCCCGGCTCAGTGGGCGCGTGGGACCGCCAAGAAAACGACGAGCCTCCATGTGCCAGCAGATTTCTGACACCACTGCTGTGAGAGGATATTCCTCCTTCAAACGCAGGAAAAAAACATAAAAATAAATCGTCTCTTTGACCCAGACGCTCCGAGAAGCCCCTCGACTTCCAGGAAGAGCGTGACGCAAAGAGGAGGATCTCAGAAGTCACCGTCTCCCTGCAGCATCCTCTGCAAAAACCCACCTCCGCCCACCGCGCGGCACGGCTGTTGCCTAGATACCTGGCTCTGCAGAAGTGCAGCGAGGCATCGTGGGCCAACGTGGGGACCACTTCACCTCCCACACCGAGTGTGTGAGCGGGAGGAGAGGAGAAGAAGTGTGTCAAGTTGTTTTCTTGGATTGAAACGGTAAACACGGAGAGGGAGAAATTCATGGTTGTTCAGCGCTGAGTCACACGTTCAGAGCTCGACAGGAGTAATCCAGCGTTTAAACTCGGTTTGAGAGGCTGGAAATAACACGGTCTGCAGGTCTGACCTTCAGGATGTAAAACTGCTCGCTCCTGGGTACAGACGTGTCGTCAAGAGTCTGTAGGACGCAGCTCGTCCTGATGAAGACGACTCTCTGGTAATTAGCCTGACGTGTTAACATAAGTAGGGTGGTACAAACGACAGATCATGACCTATGACTCACTTTATCAAGAAAAGGCCAGAAAAGCCCGCTATGACTCAGAGTTACTTAAAGGTTCGGATGAGACCTTCGCTGATCTCGCTTTCTTGGGCGCCACATGAAGCGTAATGTTTCATAAACAGGTTAAAAAACGCTTGTTACACTTCATCATGAAATTCAATTACGCATTAAGGTAACGTCCTCTTTAACAACGTACTCTGCGCTAAGCTAGCTACAGTCATTATCTGTGCAAATCTGACGCTTATAATGTCGTAAACATGAACATAAGGTGCTTCTCAACTGCAGGAACTGGGGACTGTTTGAGGAACTATAAGTATTTAAACCACAGGAACCTTTCCCAAGAACTAGAGACTATTTAAGAAACTATGAGCTTTGCTATCACAGAAAGTTTTCCAGACTTCTTTGGGAAACATGTGCTTTTCAACTGCAGGAACTTTTTTCAAGGAACTTCAGACTTCCTGAATGACTATGAGCTTTTCTACCACAGAAAGTTTTCCCAGGAACTAGAGATGTCTCGAGGAACTTTGTGCTCTTCAACTGTAGGAACTTTTTTCCCCCGAACTAGAGATTTTTTGAGCAACTATGAGCTTTTCAACCACAGGCACTTTTCCCAAGAACTAGAGGTTTCTTTGGGAGCCATGTGCTTTTGAACTATAGGAACTATTTCAAAGGAACTTTAGACTTTTGATGTCTTTGAGCTTTTCTACCACAGGCACTTTTCCCAGGAACTAGAGACTTCTTGAGGAACCATGTGCCTTTAAACTGTAGGAACTTTTTTACCCAAAACTAGAGATTTTTAAACAAGTATGAGCTTTCCAATCACAGCCACTTTTCCCAAGAACTAGGGACTATTTGAGGAACTATAAGCTTTTCTATCACAGAAAGTTTTCCAGACACTACAGACTTCTTTGGGAACCACGTACTTTTCAACTGCAGGAACTTTTTCAACTGCAGGAACTTTTTCAAAGGAACAATAGCCTTTTTAAGCAACTATGAGTGTTTCTTCCACAGGCACTTTTCCCAGAACCAGAGGTTTCTTTGGAAACCATTTGGTTTTTATCGACAGGAATTTTTTCAAGGGAACTACAAACTTTTTGGATGACTATGAGCTTTTCAACCACAGACACTTTTTCCCCAGGAACTAGAGACTTCTTGAGCAACTATAAGCTTTTCAACTGCAGGAATTATGAGTTTTTCTACCACATGGACTTTTCTCAGGAACCAGAGACTTCTTGAGGAACGATGAGCTTTTTAACTGCAGGAACTTTTTCCCAGGAACTATAGACCTTTCAAGCAACTTTGACTTTTCCAACCACAGGAACTTTTCCCTTTGAGCTAGGTACTTTTCCAGCAGCAATTAGCCTTTTCACTACAGGAACTTTTCCCAGACTTCTTTTGAAACCATGTGCTTTTCAACTGCAGGAACTTTTCCCGAAGAACTATAGACTTTTTGAATTACTGTAAGCTTTTCAACCACAGGTACTTTTCTCAGGAACTAGTGACTTCTTGAGGAACCATGTGCTTTTTAATTGCAGGAACTTTTGTCCCCCAAAACTAGAGACTTCTAAAGATACTTTGTTCTTTTCAACTGCGGAGAACATTTTTCCCAGGAACTATAGGCTTTTTTGAGCAACTATGACCTTTTCAACCACAGGAACCTTTCCCAAGATTTAGGGACTTTTCTAGCTGCTAAAAGCCTTGCAACAACAGGAACTTTTCTGAGACTCCTTGAAGAACCATGTGCTTTTTAGCTGTAGAATTTTTACCCCCAAAACTAGAGACTTGTCAAGCAACTATGAATTTTTCAACCACTTGCACTTTTTCCAGGAACCAGAGCTTTCTTTGGGAACCATGTGCTTTTCAACTGCGGGGAACATTTTCCCAAAACTAGAGACTTTTCTAAAAAAAAACTGTGTACTTTTTAATCACAAGAATCTTACCCAAGAGGGTCTTAACAGGCCTGCAGAGTGCTGGCCAATCAAAGAAAATCATCACCAAATCATCAGAGGATCCTACAGGGGCACCAGAGGGACAAAATTAAGACTAAAACAGCTTCGTAATGATGATCTTTATGTCCCTTTATGTTCCATTAAGTCTCTAACTGTTTACCATGGTGTGGCTCTTGTTTTGGGAAATAAGCTTTCAGTGTGAAGTCGGTTTCAAACAGGGACAGAAATTATATTATGGAGTTTATAAATAAATGAACCACCCACACAACACTTCAGAGCGTATACATTTCCCTCCCTGCAGGATTAAATGTTTGCTGTTTTTGTTTATTCCACACGTGCTCCTAACCAAATGACCTGAGAATGAGATTCTTATTAAACCAGATCCCACCTCCCCGGGTCTGATACGACACCTTTGGGGGGAGATCTCCCTCCCACAGCCGCGCTTTTGTCCTCCTCTGTGATTATCAGCCTCCTCTATTACCTCCTCTGCTGTCAGGGGGCTCAGTCATGTTTAAACGAAACCCCTCGCCGTGATAATTCCCAAACGTGTCTCCGTCTGTGTCTGTTAGCTTTCTGAACATGAAAGAGATTCAAATTGATCCCAACATGAATTTCAAAGAAGAGGCGCAGCCAGCCGCCGTGACCGAAGATTGATTTCATGCATCTTTCCCGATAAGACAGGAAGATTGTCGCGGCTTCTGCGTGACCCGTCTGATTAGCATTTACATGAAAAGGTATCTGTAAAATAATACGTCCCGTCTCCTCTGTGTGTATTCTTTCATCTGAGGTGTGAGTGTGTGTGACAGGCTGTGTTCTCACCTCCTCCCGCAGGTGTTTCCACACTGTCAGGGTCTGAAACTAATAGCTGTGCTCAATCACTAAATATGAAAATAATGACTGCTATTAATATTGATTTTTAGCAGCAGCAGGTTCAGAGACGACAGACAAATAACTGTGACAGAGTTTTACTTCTAACTGTGATCGAGTTAGTTTGTTCCTCAGGAAAGAGACAAATATCAGAGGAAATCTGCTCACGCTGTTCACCTGTCTGAGAGAAGAAAGTGAGATAAAACCAGGACGGTTGGATAATTTCGACGTCCACTGCCACGAAGCTGCAGCAAATTCTGATTTAGATCTTAACTGAGTTTAGTTTTTAACACCACAATACTCTGAACAGCAAACTCTAAAGACTTTATAGTTTTTCAAATGATAAAAGAGTCACGTCTTTAGGAGAGGAGAAAACACTACCAACTCTGGCCACAGGTGTCACTGCAGTCAACACCGAACAGAGACTTTAACAGGGGTCTGCAAACTTTACTTTCAAAGGAGCCATTTATCCTGAGCTCACCAGGATTGAAGCCATTCTAGAGCCACAAAATTCCTTCCTCCCACAATAAAGACAATAGAGTGTACAAAATTCTAAACATTGGTAAAAAAAAAAAAAGAAAATAATAATTATCTACACGAGAACTTTTCTAAACTTATGAAATTGTACATGTGATGCCTTTGTTTTTTGTTTTATTTTTTATAAATTTGCAAAATTTTTGAAACATTTTGGAATTGAAAAAAATTGAACAATTAAAAAAAAAAAATTGGAAAAAAAATATAAATAATTTGGGAAACTTTTGAAATTTAACAAATCTTTTTAAAAATTATTATAAGTTATAAATTGGCAAAAAAAAAAAATCCATACAGAAACTGCAGGAGTTATAAAATAAAACTGAATTTCAAAAATTTGCAAAAAATGAATAATTAAAAAAAAAAAAAACAAATGGAAAAATTAGGATAAATTGAAATATTTTTAATTATGATTTTTTTTAATTTTGAAATTTATTAAATTTTCAAATATTTGGAAAATTTTGAAAAAAAAAAAATGCAAAGAATTCCATACAAACACTGCAGTAGTTATTAAATAACTGAATCTAAAAAAATTGCTATAAATAGTTAAATAATCTTAAAAAATAAATAAATTGATAATTGAAATTTCAAAAAAATGAAACCGTGAAACATTTTTAAATTTAACAAATTTACACAAATCCGTAACTGCAAAACTGCAGGAGTTATAAAAAAAATCTGAATTTTCAAAATTTCAATTAATAAATTATTTTCAAAAATGAAAACATAAATAAATAAATGAGTAAGTCAAAACATTCAAAAAACATTAAATTTCCAAAATCTTTCAACTTCAAGGGGCAATATCTGGTTTAAGAAAATAACTTCAATGTGGTAGTGCAACAAGCTGCAGTTCATTTAGTATTTGCTTGAGGCTAGCTACAGAAAACGGCTTGGGTCTAAAATACTAATTTCATAATACACACACACTGTAGGGGGGCTGAATTTCTTACAAACTCAGTGGTTTAGAAGATATTCAGAATACAAGATATCGGCCAATCAGAGGCTCAGCTCAGCCTACTTGACTTACTAGTGCCCTATAGCTTCTTGAGTCAACAATTCCAATGTGGCCCCAGTCGATGATCCGCTGAGTACTCTGCAAAAATACAGGTAGCACACGCAGTGTAGAGTATTTCCACATATAATACAGTCTATGGTCAGCTAATGTCAGCTGTGTGTTCAGTCCAGCTCATATCAAAGTCCAAGGAATTCCCTTGATTCCCACCCCAATGATGATCCTCTCCTGGTTCATGCTGGGCTGTAAAACCTTGAACCTGTTTACTCCTGTTTTTGGCATTTTCACGTGGTTTCTGCAAAAATCTTTCTGTCCCGCTGAATCTGCGTCACTGGACCAGCAGTCGACACTTGACTTGAATAGAAACCAAGCAGAGCCGGACTGGACTGGAGATGCATGGAGGTCAGGGAGCAGTACAGTGGTCTTATTGACCAGATTATGACTAATGACTGAATCAGGCCACGCCCCTGATCATAGCGATGGGGAATCAGGCCCTAAATCTGCAACCAGCGCCGTATAGGCAGCCTTACAGTTGGGTAGCGTGTGAGAAAACGATGCCATTACCTCTTTAATCTGTAAGGATTGATCTGCTCAGCCGCTGCCTCTGAGCCTGAGACGTGTCGCGCTCGGAGGGATCATTGAAGCTCATCAAAGTCGCCATTTATTTTTCTCTCTTATTAATAAAGGTGCCCTTTAGCAGCCACCTCCGAAGCACCGTTCTTCCATTATTGTTTTTCCCTCCTCTTGGTGGCTGCAAGATGAAAAGACTTCCCCAAGCATGAAAATTGATGACCTATTTCATTCAGTATTATTCCAGCAGAGTTAGAGCGCTAATAAATGAGCCTGGCAGAGCTCTGTGCTTTCTATTAGGGAACACTTCAGGGTAAAAAGGTGGCGCCCCGTACCGTACTGTACAAAGCTCCATCTGCGTTTAATGCTGCAGCTCGATAAACCGCTCTGATACTCGCTGCTATAGGTGTTCAGAGCTAAACGAGTGATTTGATTTGAGAGTGAGTCAGGACAGCTTAGAGAGCGGAGAGGAACAATTGGGGATAATCTTCCTCTCTCTGCAGCGCCTGAATATCCTTCATTCTCAAGGCCTGGTTTTCTCCTTGACTCTGAAAGAAATGTGACTGCAGTGTTTGATCGAACCGAGCGTTTCTGTCCTAAATCTGGGCTTCATTTGGGTTAAAGAGTCTGGAAATGTTTCCTCTTTTCACGTCTTTCACATAAAATATTTGGTGTAATAAACTGAAGGGATCAGCCATCTTTTTTCAAAGCATCAAACACTGAGAGACGACATGCCTGGATGCTTCAAAAGGTAATTTAATGCATCTACAAATACTTAACACACAGTTACAGAGCTAGGTTTTACTCTTTGTTGACATACTTAGCGCTAAGCTAGCTCAATCCATTATATGCGCAAATCTGACACAAAAAGGTTGTTAATTGTTGCACAGAAGGTGCTTCTCAACTGCAGGAACTAGGGACTCTTTGAGGAACTATGAGCTTTTAAACCACAGGAACCTTCCCCAAGGAGTAGAGACTATTTTAGGAACCATGAGCTTTTCTATCACAGAAATTTTTCCAGAGACTAGAGACCTCTTAAGGGAACTTTGTGATTTTCAACTGCAGGAACTTTTACTAAGGAACTAGACTTCTTTGACTAAGTATGTGCTTTTCAACCACAGAAACCTTTCCAAGATCCAGGACTTTGAGCAACTATGAGCCTTAAAGAAAAGGAACTTGAGAAACAAGAGACTCCTAAAGGGAACCATGTGCTTTCCAACTGCAGAGACTTTTTTCTCAAAAACTAGAGACTTTTTTCAGGAACTATGTACTTTTTAAACCACAAGAATCTTACCCAAGATCTTGGGACTTTCCCGCCAATTTTGTGCTTTTCAACCACAGGAACTTTTACCAAGAAACTAGAGACTTTTCTGCAACTATGAGCTTTTCAACCACAAGAATCTTACCCAAGATCCAGGGACTTTATGCAGCAACTATGTGATTTTAAACCGCAGGAACCTTTTGCAAGAAACTAGAGACTTCTTCAAGCAACTGTGAGCTTTCAACCACAGAAATTGGAGACTTCTTGGGGAGCTATGGGCTTTTTAACTGCAGGAACTTTTTTCCCAAAAACAAGAGACTTTTGAGAAAACATGTCCTTTTTCCCACAAGAATCTTTCCCAAGATCTAGAGACTTTTCCAGAAACTATGAGATTTTTGAACGATAGGAACCTTTCAAAAACTAGAAACTATTTGAGGAGCGATGAGCTTTTCTATCACAAAAATTTTCCAGAGACTAGAGACTGTTTAAGGGAACTATGTGCTTTCCAACTGCAGGAACTTTTTCCCCAAATTTGGGACTCTTTGAGAAACAATGTACTTATTGAACCACAAGAATCTTACCCATGATCTAGGGACTTTCCTAGCAACTATTAGCTCTTTAACTGCAGGAACTTTTTCAGAGGAACTTTTCAAGCAACTTTGAGCTTTTCAATCACACAAATCTTAACCAAGATCCAGGGACTTTTTGCAGCAACTATATGCTTGTCAACCATGGGAACCTTTTCCAAGAACTAGAGATTAATTGAGCAACCGTTAGCTTTACTATTTTTCCACAGACTAGAGACTTCTTGGGGAATCATGTGCTTTTCAACCACAGGAATGTTTTCCAAGGAACTAGAGGCTTTACGAGAAAAATATGTACTTTTTTACCACAAAAATCTTACCCAGGATCTAGGGACTTTTCCTGCAACTATGAGCTTTTTAACCAAAGGAACCTTTCCACAAACTATAGACTATTTGAGGAACCATAAGCTTTCTATCATAGAATTTATTTCCTACAGAGTAGAGATTTTTTTAGGGAACTATGTGCTTTCCAACTGCAGGAACTTTATTTCCAAAACCAAGAAGCTTTTTGAAAATATATATACTTTTTACCATAAGAATCTTACCCAAGATCTGGGGACTTTATGCAGCAACTATGGTATTTTCAACAGCAGGAACCTTTCCCAAGAACTAGAGACTATCTGAGAAACCATTAGCTGTCACAGAAATTTTTCCATAGACTAGGGATCTCTTGAGGAACTATGTGCTTTTCAACTGAAGGAACTTTTTCCCCAAAATCCAGAGACTTTCCCAGCCACTATGTGCTTTTCAATCACCTCAACTACGTCTTAAATTTAGTTTTTTGCTAACTAAAAGTTCCTGGCACTTCTGATTAAAAAGCACCTACATTCTGAGCTCCAACAAGGAATTTTTAGCGAGCTATGAAACATGCTAGCATAAATACTGCTGTCTCTTTATGACCCACAAAAGCAAGGAAGAAGAACAGCAAGAAGGGTGGATCTGGTAGTTTAACTTTTGTACTTGCTGTGACTGATACAGCTTTTCACAAAATTCATGTTCCACAAAGAAGTTCTTTATTGAGTGACACAAGCATGAACAAAACCAGCAAGGACTGTTTTGTCCTAAAAGTTACATATAGGAGCTTTAAAATAAACTGTATTATCAGGAGCCATAAGGAATGAGAGTTTCCTGTGCTTTACCTCTCAGTTTGCTTCCTATAATGGCCACATCTAATCCCCGCTGTGGAGATAATTGCACCTTTCAAAGTGATCAGTACCTTCCAAACCAACCTCTGTCTATAGTTAAAACCCCTCCAGGCGTCTTTCCTCCGTTCCTTTTTATTCATGACTCCTTTTATCATCACACGGCTGATTTCACAGCTATAGCGTATCAGTCTTCAAAGTTGTGTAACGGATTAAAATGTTGCATGGGTGGTGCAGTGAACTCGAGCGTCCTCCAGTAACAAGCAGAGGGGGTAATTGAACACTTACGAGGCTCTATCAGCGTCCCTCAGAGCTCACAGAAAAGAGTATTTAGTCAGAAAAGCATAAAGCTTAAAAAAGCCTCTTATTCTCCCTCAACACCTGCACCAAGAAGGAGGCTTTGCCAGAACTTTCCAAAGCTTTCATCTTCAAAGGCTGCCAGTTCAAGGGTAAATAACAACAAGTAAATAACAGCAGTGGATTTCAGGAAAAATAGTCGTCATTGTTTGAATTTTCTTTGAAGGAATGAAGAGGAAGAGGAGCTTCAGCCAGGGTTTTAAGAAAGACGATTATGTGCATCGTTGCTGTGAAAACAGGACCAACTGGATGTGATCTGTCTTTGGCTCGATGCGCCCGGCTGAGGTTAGAAGATTTTTATTTAACAACCTAATTTTTAATGATGCATCCGCTAAAAAAAGACCATTAGAGGAGGAGAGTTCAGGATGTCAAATCTCAAATCTGTCAGCAGTAGCTTTTGGAAAGAGGCTGCTGTGATTGCACCAAACCCAAGGATTCAAGAAGACATTCATTTATTGAAAAACTGGACAAAAAAAATTGCAAAACAAACCATTTTCATCTTCATGTTTATGGAAACTCTACTGACAGGGTTTATCTCAAACCAACAGAGCCATTTTCCATTTGTGAAAACAGTTTTTATGATTTCTGTCCAACAAGAAAAGAAGCTAATGATGAGGCTAGCTGGCAGCCTTGGCCTTGTGTTAGCATTCAGACGTGTTAATGGGATGTCTCCTCTTAAATAGCTCAGTTTTAGCAAAGAGAAGACAAACACTTACACTCAAAAACAGACTTCCTAAATAAGATTTTAGACATGCCTTAAAAACAGGGGTTAATGTTTAAATATGTCCACACTGAGATTAGTTTAGCATCTTGAAGCTTGTTTTTTGTTTCTTTTCTGGTACCAACTTTATCAAACATCTATATCACTAAGAATTTAGCATCTATGGAGTCAAATTTTTCTCCTTTTAAAATTGGTAGAAACCAGATTTAAAAGAGGCTTTTGATCCCCAAAGAGGCCAGAGAAGCATAGTTGCAGGGATTGCTGCTTGCTACCCACTAGATTAGCATAACAGAGTATAAACTGTTTAGTTTGTTTGTTTGGTGGTGTTCCAAATTCATCTTTAGCTTTGGAGGCAGCTGCTAGCCAAAGTATAAGAAAAAACTAGCATTACCAATGTAAGAAAACAGCTAACCTTGTATTTTAACGTACATTGATATTAACTAGGAAGTGGCTAAAAGCTAATTTTATGCTTTGTTCCAGCAAACAGGTTGACTAGAAACCTACTTTTTTGCTAACTAGGGGTTAGCTAGATAGAAGATAAGTGCTTACTTATGAAAAACAAGACATCTCAAATGAAATGCTGAGCTTTACAGCTTCAGTTTTTTCTACTTTTGACTGGTTGTTTTCACCCAAAAACTCCAAAAAACAAACATGGAGAATTTAGCATTTAGCAAAGTCAGATATTTATTAGAGAATTGGTTGACACCAAATTTAAAAGAGACTTTTAATTCCTAAAGAGGCCAGAAAAGCATAGCTAAAAATGTTTTGAGGATTGCAACTAGCTGCCAGTTAGCTTAGCAATACAGATTGTAAACACTGATACAGCCAGCCCACGAGGAGAAACGTGCCAAACTCAGTGTTGGTATCTCAAAGTCAAACATAATTTTTAAAACTGGTAGAAACCAAATTTAAAAGCAGCTATTGTTTCCTAAAGAGACCAGAGAAGCATAGTTGCGAGATTGCTGCTTGTTGCCCACTAGCTTAGCATAACAGGATAACAAAGCATAAACTATTCAGTTTGTTTGTGTTGTTCAAAACTCATCTATAGCTTTGGAGGCAGCTGCTAGCTAAAGTTTAAGAAAAAAGCTAGCATAACTAATGTAAGAAAATACCTAAGCAATCAGCATTTTGTTAGCTTGCATTGATACAAGCTAGGTAGTGGCAAAAAGCTAATATTACACTTTGTTCAAGCAAACATGCTGACTAGAAACATACTTTTTTGCTAACTAGGTGTTAGCGACATAGAAGATAACTGCTAACTTAAGAAAAGCAAGACTTCTAATATGAAATGCCAAACTTGCTAAACATGAAGTAATATGATTGTGACACTTCAATGATAATTTTTACAACATGAACATTTGAAGTTTGTTTTAGTAACTTTCACGCTGTTGTTTCAGTTTTACAAATTTAGTTTTTTTCAACTTTCAACTGGTTGTTTTTATCCAAAAGCTCCGATAAACAAACAAGAAGCATTTAGCGTCTACAAAGTCAGGTATTTCTCTGAGAATTGGTTGAAACCAAATTTAAAAGAGGCTAGAAAAGCATAGCTAAAAATGCTTTGAGGAATGCTAGTAGCTGCCAGTTAGTTTAGCATTACAGACTGTAAACACTCTAACAGCCAGCCTGCAAGGAGAAAACTACTATACTCAGTGTTAGTTTCTCCTTTTAAGATTGGTAGAAACCAAAGTTAGAAGAGACTTTTGATTCCCAAAGAGGCCAGAGAAGCATGGCTAATATTTTTTTTTTTTTTTTTTTTTTTCCATATTGAATTAAAAGTTGACAATCTGATGATTTTCTGCCACATCTTTGTCCCCACTTCTTCCTATTTTAAAATTCAATCCTTCTTTTGTTTGTTTGCGGTTCATGATATTTCTGGAGCTCTCCACTCACCATCTGCACATAATTTGATTCTTCTCCAGCTGTGAGCCGCTCCTCTGTGTCCCCTGTGTGCTGCAGCGTGGGAGATAATGGCCAATCGAACATGCTCAGTATGCAGGCTGTCTGGCTTTAATTTGTTCCTTTTGTCACTTTTCCAACACATGTGAAAACTTTCCGTGAACACACATGTTGTCTGCTGGCTCTATGTTGGAGAATCTGAAGAAGAAACCATGACTCCTCACTCTTTGTTTGCTTGTTGGAGAGACTGTTTATTTCAGAGCAGAATCCACTTTGGACTTTTTAAAATAGTTTATCCAAAACACCAGACGCTTTCCAGCCCACGAAACACACGCCTCTTGCTAAAACCGGCCCCGCGGTGACTCTTCGTCCTATAGCGTCTTACCAGATGCTACAGACGGAGAGAAAACTCAGCTCAGCTCAGAGCAGCTGCACGGCAGAAGACCTGGATTCAGAGCCATCGCAGCAGTCTGAGAATATTTAATAAGTTCGTCTTCAAACCCTGCAGAGACTGAACCAGCTCTACCTGAGAGGAAAACACTCTCTGCCCTCTGAGGGAACAACCTGCTCCAGTTAAAGTGACACAATCTGCTTTGATTCAGAGGAAATAACAGCTTTTATCGTCAAATTATGTGCTAATCGTTTGGTGTCAAACAGTGAAATTCTCTCTTGTTCCAACATCAGCGTCTGGATGAAAACAGCTCCACCAGAGTCAGGATTTCAAGCCAAAACAAGAATCTGGGTCAGCTCATGACACCCTCTTAAATCTGGTTGTTGGGTGTCTGGGATGTGTCAGTCAGGGCATCGATTTGGTACAAATTAAGTCTCAAAAACAAATCAAAACAAATCAAATGATGATGAAAACTCTGGTCTATTTTTGTTCTGCCTTAAAAAGAATATCAGGGTTGGATTAAACATTTTGAATTTGTTTTTCCTTGCACAACACATTTTGACCAGAGGGGGCGCCAAAGGTTATATAAAGTGGTAGATACTTAGAGTTCCTTTAATTTTCAACGTTATTGTGGTCTGAAAGTCAATCTTTAAATTCTTCTAGAATCAGACAAATAAGGAGCTTTAATCCTGATTTATTCTAATGTTTTTTAACCTGGGTCTAAATCGTTTTCAAAAGCACAAATTTGAGGCTTTAATGAAGTAAAATCAAGACTTGTTGACCAGATTTAATCCAAATTAATCAGCCCCCTTTCTTTCTTTAACAAAACCTCATAAAATTTAGATATATTTAATCTAATTTGGTGCTTTTTTTAAACCTGTTTGAGGTGAATTACTGTGAGACACAAACAACACACTGGAAAAAGTATGAAATTATTGAATGCTTTTGTCTTATTTTCAGTAGAAAATGCCTTTCTAGACTTAACATGAGCCACATTCATATGGTCAGTCTAGAAAATGTCTTAATTCAAGTTATTCAAAGACAAGAATGAGGCTTTTTTTTGTAACGTGTAAAAAAAAATCTGCCAAAGAAACAGGAGAAAAGTTAGCATCTTTGAGTTTTAGAAAAGAACTCTTCAAATAAAATGTTTTATCATTATTATTAAATGTTACTTGTATTAATATGTTTTCTAGTTTTAAGCGAGTTTCTCTTGTTCCATCAGCAGTTTTTTTTAGTTGTTACAAGTAGGGCTGCAACAATGAATCTATAAAAATCGTTATAAAATTGATTAATAAACGTGTTGACATTTTTCCATAATCAATGTACTGTGCTGAGTCAGTACTATATCACTTTCTTTTCACTTTCTTTGTCTTCTTCCTTTTTGTCCAATTATTAAGCGGTTAGCAACTAGCTGAAGTTGCATTACTGCCACCTACTGGACTGGAGTGCAGATGACCTGGGCTGTGGGGCTGTATGCGTTACATGTAAACAGATCAGTCTGGAGGAGGAGAAGCCGAGTCGGCAGGTGAGGGAAACAAGTAAACACAACAAAAATCAAAATAACTCCAGAGTTTGGGAGAATTTCACGCTGAGTTAAAGCACACAGCGTGTTAACTGACAAAAAAATGACCTCGGATGGCACGGCAGTACGACTGCAATGATCCAGCTCTTAAAACGCTAACATGTTGGGTTCATCAATGATGAGCCAGGGAGCTGAACAGCAAGGGGAGGAGCTACAAAATCCCACATTCACTCCTTTATATGTTGTGAAATTCATGGTTTGTCTTTAAGGACTCTTTTAGTCTTTTTATTAAATCGTCACCCCGTTTGAAAACCACGAGGAGTTCATTAAACCAATGTTAGCATTAGCGTTAGCTGCTACAGATAGTGGAAGGGCAGAGGGGGTGAACTGTTTGACCTGCAGGTGAAAAGATTGAGGACACATTTTTATTTATTTACCTTTTTGGCCCGTTAAGTTCTTCATCTAAAAGGACATAACAACATTTTTTCTGCTATTTTCCCAAACTGTTGATTATTTACGTGACAATACATTCATATCATTTTTTATACTTAATAAATGTAGATAAATATGTTGTTTCTTCGTATCATTAAGCAAACAATAGTCATCAACTAAAATAATGATGCAAGTTTGGTTTTGCGAATTTCACTATTTTGCATTTTCACCCTTTTTTTCTGATTCATCGATTAATCAATAATATAATCGTCAGAGTAATCGATTACTAAAATAATCGTTAGTTGCAGCCCATGTTACGAGAAATTCAGACCTCATTTTTTTCTTCAAATAACTTCACACAAGACAATTTTCTGGCCTTATCAGTTGAATGTGGCTCATATCCACTATAAAAAGACAATTTTGACTTAAAATGAGACAAAAACACTTTCTAAGATCTCCGATTTTTGCAGTGTCGTGTGGCACAATGCGAGTCAACTCTTATATTAAGTGTTTTAGCAAACAGTGTTGGTCAAACCACCAGTCTTCATGTATTTATATCCGTGTTTCTAAACTTAACGCAGCACTCAGCGGATCTTTGGAGACTCCAAACATTGAGTTTCCAGCACAGGGGAAAAAACCTATAAGCATTTCTTAATCCAGTTTTTATCCTTCACTTTTCTGTCCTTACAGTCCCACTCTGCACCACTCCCCTCATACACTCAATGGCTCGCCAACCTCACACTGTGTGTGTTTCCTCAAGTGCACCGGGGGAGTCCGGCTTATGTAAGGCTGTCCAATTAGGGAGCAGGTCAGCTGGAGGAGCAGCCGTCCACACTCTGCAGCTCCTCTCAGGGCGCGGACACTCGCTGCTCTTTTTGCTTTCTTTCAGCTCTTTGGCACAAGTCAAACCTGGAGCCGCTGCGGTGGACAGGAAGGACGCCTGGCTGCTCCGGAGCCTCACACATGACCTCACCCACTGGGTTTGCATAAGATATACATAGATGATCCATAAATACACGGAGGAGAAGCCAAGGATGTGGCTTTTAGAGAGGGAAAACAGGTTAGTAGGAGGATGGCTGGGGAAGAAATCTGTGGCTTAGTGATGTTTATTTTTTCATACCACTATTTGTGAAGGTGTGGCTCTGAAAACTGAACTCTTTATACTCTGTACACACCACAAATCACTGTGTCCACTTCAGATTATCCTCATCTACAAACACAGACTCATGCATTTTAAAGAGGACTCTACAAACACAGGAAGATTAACAGTATCAGAGGTGTTTGTGTTCCAGTTTGTAGTCAGTTTATAGTCCATTTAAAGCCCTTTTAGCTTTGATAGGTCACATCTGAGAGCGGAGAAGAATAGACAACAACGTTTCAAAGACATCTACTCGCTCAGTGACTCAAAACCAGGGTGTCACTTATAAAAACAATTCACATTCTTTCAAAATTCACAAAAAACAAAAAGTAAACAAGGCTATTAATTCCTAAAGAGGCCAGAGAAGCATAGTCAGAAAGGTGACAATATCATGTTCCTACATCAGGGAGTTGTAGCTCAAAGTAGCAACCCCTCAGTCTTAAACTATGAAGCCAAAAGGGAAGTGCTAAAATTGCAGTTCCCCGAAGTGTCCACTAGAGGCTAGCTGCAGAGACACCAAATCCACATTCACACCCATTCAAAAAGTCGATCTTTGCATCAAAATACTGACACTGATTTGTCATGAAGCTACGAGTTGTTTACCTTACGTCAAAGTGATGTTATTCAGGTAAAAAACATGTTTTTTATGGTTAATTTCTGTGTATGGAAGCGTATGTAGGACAAAATTTAAATGCAAATGCAATACAGGAAATATGTTTTCATTTCAAGAATATAGGTGCAATATTTCAGTCAAAATTAAAATCAAATGTCAAATATTCAAATTTCATTTTCATCTTCATCATCAAGACTGCACTTTATGTGAAATATGTACCCCCACCAAGGAGGTTATGTTTTTGGGAGGGTTTGTCTGTCTGTCTCCGAGCAAGAGCTAGAAGGTACCCTCTTCTTACTATTCAGTCCACTCTAATTACACCCACTAAACATGCTAAAAAACTTACCAAAATGGGCACACACCCCATTATCATGAAAAAATTTAGATATGATACCAAACATGACCCCCAACATCCCATTATATACCCTCTAGCGCCACCTAGGTGCACTAAAACAGCCCTAGCAGCTGTTGTAGAGAGATCAAATCAATGCTAAAATGTTCGTCTCATTGAGACACAAAAATCATACACTGACACCCCTGACCAATATCCAATAGGAAGCCGGCAATTTGCCTTACAAAATAAGATTTTGCTGCTTTTTTACCCTTTCTGCAAAAATTATCTCTTCCGAAACCATCAGTGGTATTGGCTTAAAAATCTGTCATTTGAAAGACTAGTCCCTGTTTTACAAAAGCTGTGCGGGACTTTGACGTTTCCGACACGGTTTCTGAATGATGAGCCCTCAAAGTTGGTGAACTCCACAGAAGCCCTTCAAGCTCCCCCAGTAAGAATGAATAGGATTAAAGTTCCAGGTCCACACAGGCTGCCCATTTGGGTCTCTAGACAAAAAAGTAAAAGTTGTACAGCATTAAAACCTACATGGTTAGATTCCTGACAAAATATCCTACAAAAATATCATACTACTTACAGAGATTTGGGTAAAATTGTGGGCCTCTGTGAGGAGTTGTTTCCAAAATTTTTGTGAATTAATTTCACCCTTCACTCTGCTGCAGTTCTGTGATGATGTCACACAGTGATTAGGAGTTCCGTGCAGCTGGTTATGTGAATCAGCAGAGATAATAATACATGGTATCAACTGTTATAGCACTAAGAGGGACAGAAAGGGTTGAAACCCTGACCGTAGAGGGGAAACAGGTATGACAGACCAGCAATCTTGAAGATGAAAATTAAATTTGAATATTTGACATTTAATTTCAATTATGACAAAGTAATTCACCTACCTTTCTTTGGTTTTCTTGATTGCTGCTCTGACTCCTGAATTTCCCCTTGGGGAGAAATAAAGTATTGCATTTTCATTTGAATTTTGTCCTACATAAGCTTCCATACCCATGTAGCTTGACAAACTATCATACTCTACTGTAAACACGAATATTTTGGTGTCTGGTCTTGCTTTCTGACATTATACACACATTTTAGGACGTCACTTTGCACTTTAGAGGATTACGACACGACTTTTCATTTCTCCCCAACCTTTTCTGCAGCGGTGATTCGTGTCAAAGACTTTAATAAACGCCAACACAGATTTCATCCAAGGTCCAAATCTGATGAGATTTAAACATTTGAGGCCACCTGCTTGTTCACACAAAGAAAGCACTCTGACGACCCTGAACCACCTCAAGGACGTTCAGAAACCACCGATAAAAACCAAAGAGGCCAGAGATCATAAACAGCAGGTGGAGGACGAACGTCACCAACATTCAGTGATGGTTAAAGATGATAAAGTGCAGTAGTTTGGTTTCTCCAACACTTGGCCTGCAGACACTCTTTGTCTCACAAACAGACGCTTCTTAGTTTTCAGATTTTCTCACCGAGGTCAGAGAGCGTCTGTGAGAAACACAAAGCTCCATTAAAGTCGCTTGCGGCTGCTCGCTGATGAGTTTACCGCCAGAGCTTCACCTCATTATTCAGACGAGCACACGCTCCATTCTGCTGAACCGTCGGGTAAAAAGCGGCCGACAGGTAGCTCCTTTAATGAGGCAACAGCCCTCTCCACCTCTGCTCCTCCAACAAGCAAACACCACCTCTCTGTTTATCTGCATGAAGTGTTGGAGTGCTCCTCCACCACCCGCTGAGCGCCACGCCGGCCGGTTTGTTTTTTAAATGATGCTGGAAACACACGACGCTGCTTCCTGGCTGGAAATGAAAACAAACGGTCGGACGCGGCGCTCTTTCCTGGAGCACGCCGCGGAGATATTTCACTTTGAAGGTTTGACATCTTTGCTCCAGAAGGATCTCGCACTCACATCCTCGAAATCCAGAGCTATTACTGATGTGCCCCCGCCGTACCCCGACAGGGTGGAGGCTTTACATAACACCCAGCCAGTCTGCAGAAACACACACACACGCAGAAACACACACTGCAGTGAGGGAGAGGCTGGAAATGTACCACAGCTGGTGCCAAATGGAGCAAATCCCTCAAATTAGCCCGGTCATTGTATTTTGGTGCTAAAAAAAAAATCAGGGGGTCTGAGTTTTCAGAGGCGGTTATTAATCAGTCTGGAGGAGGAAACAAGACTGCAGTTTGTAACAATTCACACTCCAAACTCCAGATTTTGGGACTTTTTCTGCTTTTTGATGCTTTAACCCTCTGGCCTTGACCGTTTTAGCTGTGTTAACGCTGCTAGGCTGAAATTTTTCACTTGAGATAAACTCAAACGCACCTAGCCACAAAATTCAGTCACGGCAAAAAATTTATGATTCCACTGTTTGCACAAAAAAAGATACCCCACAGCGCCCCCTAGTGGCTTAAAACTGCAGCCCCTCAGGCTACTTTTAGCTAGAGCCCTGAAATTTTGTGGCTAGAACTATCATGTCTTGTGCTACAAAAAAGTCTCTTACGACCATGCTGAACTCTCAACAGGAAGTTCGCTATTTGGACGTAAACTTTGGATTTATACGATTTATAGGCTAAGATTTTTACGACTCAATGGGCGTGGCCTGAACAAGGGCTAAAAGTTCGGCATTTTTCAACTTTGTCCGATCTGCACAAAAATGGATACATATGTTCAGTGTTATGGCCTGGACACATGCACGTCATTATTTGTACTCCAAACTATAGCGCCCCCAAATGGCAATGGCCCCATATGGCAAAAACTTGTGTTTATAGGGTATGTATTTGAACAATCTTGTCCGAGGTTTTTCATCTCAGCAACTCCAAACTCGCCATGTGTGTACTACACACATTGATGATGAAGAGTTATTAAAGGGTTTTTGGAAACTCAATGGGCGTGGCCACAGGTGAACGCCAAAGTTGACCATTTTGCTCCCCCATGAAAACCTTCATAGCCCTTATACAAATGTTGTATCAGGACCAAAACGCGTACACATATTGAGTGTCTTATCCCCAACACATCCAAATGCTTCTTTTCAGATTACAGTACAGCGCCCCCTACCGTTAGCAGGAAGTCATGTGATTTACTCTGTGATTAATACCTTCTCCCTTTTCTGATATCTTTTTTTAGCCTTAGCCACCAGGAGGGCATGGCTGTGTGATTTTGGCTTTAATAGCCTGTGGTCTTAAACTTTTGATCAGGTGATAAACAACCTATTTCAGTTTTTTTTTGTTTTGTTTTTTTTAAATTACAAGTTCCAACTGTTTTTTTCACACTTCCCCTTCTTGTTTTTGCATATTGTAACTCTACTTAAAACCTCATTAAGGTCCAAATGTGCAAAATGCATATTCTAGCAATTTTTCAACTGGTCTTAAGCTTTTGATCAGGGCTCAAATATTCAAATATTCCTCTTTTTTTCCTGCTGTCTTGTACGGTGGCTGAGAAGTTGTAAATATATAAACTGAAACTGAAAATAAAGTCCAGATACACTGATGCAAAGTCAAACACACAGCATCAGTCAGATGAAGCCCGGCTACTTTACTGCATTAATTATTTTAACTAATACAGATTCAATCCAAGAAAAACAAGCACTAAAAGCTGCTTTTATTCACCCCTTAACAAGCCAACTTATCCCCACAAAGTGGGCGGCGTGCGCAGCTGCAGCGGCCTGATAAGAGCACAAACATGGCGTCACTGCTGTGGATGTTTTTCCCTCCAACAGAGGAGGACAACGCGAGGATGAGGATGAAGTTTACCATCCTTTGAGGGAAATGTTTCCCAGAGCAACACAAGCAGTGAGAGTCGAGTAAACAAGTAGAAATGTTCAGACGATGAGAAAGCTACATGATCCAGCAGATTTTGTACAAACTAAGCATGAAAAGTTTTATTTTGGGGGGCTTTTTCTGCTTTTATTCTGGGAGAACTGGACATTGAATTGAGCCAGAAACAAGCTGAGAGTCCAGACACAAAAACTAAACTTTGTGCAGTTTTCAGGGCCTGAAACAGCCACCTCTCTACTAAAGCAAAGCTTATTAATATGGGTATCAATAATGTGATTTGGTTGCACTCAGTGTTCACATTTGCGCAGTAATTTTTTCCTTTTTTTTTTCTTTAAAGAGGCTGTGAAGTGGATCTGTTTAATCGGACTGCAGCGCCACCTTTTCGCCCAGAGTCTCACACACACCGTGCTGAAGACATGACTCTGAACAAGAGTCAACAACAGCTTATTCTGAAAAGTTTGTATCTGAAATGAATGGAAACCTGCTCCTCTCCCTCCTAATTTTTTCTCAACTTTGAGAAGCTCTATCTTCAGCAGTATCCCACTTACAGACTTCATTTTTGCTTTAAAATGTTCACCGATCTTCCAGCTCTCTATAAACGATTCAACTTTTAATATATATTTAACAGTTTTTGAGATTTAACTGTTTAAGCAACATAAACTTTTCAGTTTTTGCCCTCAAACCTCATCTCCTAGAGTGCGGAACTTCTTCAGTTAGAGTGGAGGAGCCTGCTGCAGATTCATTGCAACTTTATCGAACGAATCGTCATAACTTCCAAAATCTTCACTGTAGAGGAATAAAAAATACATTAAAACGTTCCCTGACTTCTTCTGCTTCTTACAAAGGGAGTATTTTTGCAAAAAAATGTACTGTTTTGCCAAAAAATGCCCCAATGTGAGAGAAACCCTCATTTTTCGGTAACCTTCAGCAATGTTAATTTTGATCTTCTTCGTCAACTCAGCTCCATTTGTGACTACATCTCTATCTCGCTCTCCTGTGCTCATTTTTGGCTCTAAGAACTTGTAAAACTTATCTTTGTGTTCATCAGTCTCCAGATTCTCATGATGTTATCGTTTTTCTGATAGCCCTCACGGTTGCCCCATAGCGTCAGGAAATTCGCTCCTACGTTTCACATCCCAGACCTTTACATGCACTCACATACTGATATTTCTATCACTACTCCAGTTACTTATAACACCATACCTCCCTCTTTGACTTAATCTACATGCTCCTCTATTCATTCAACTTTTCCCACAGCATTTACTTCTCAAACGACTACTTCTTCTTCTATTACTGCTGCTACTTTAACCTCTGTACTTTTTTTCCTATTTCTGCTACTTCTTCTTCTCCCCATTCCACATTTTCAGCTCTGGTTCACTGCTTACAGCATTTGTTTTTCAATTTTCAATCTTCAGCTTCAGCATTTCAACACATTTGCTGCAAGGAAATGCAACTTCTCTAGTTTTCTCCACAGTTTGGTCTTTCTAACATCTATAGTAAGAAGAGCAGAAAATGTTGGTAACACAGTTGATGAACAGTTAAT
Source organism: Halichoeres trimaculatus (assembly GCF_033239565.1). Classification (NCBI taxonomy): domain Eukaryota; kingdom Metazoa; phylum Chordata; class Actinopteri; order Labriformes; family Labridae; genus Halichoeres; species Halichoeres trimaculatus. The sequence goes on along the minus strand of NW_027437199.1, from coordinate 3,026,928 downwards.
GCGCCCCATGTACAGACAATCATTCAGATGAAATATTGATGAGGAGGAGCTGAAACATGACACACTTTCTTCAAGGTTCCCACCAAAAAGGATGGGACCCCAGCTGATTTGGGTCATGTGACTTTGGAGCCAACCATTGCTGATTTATAGTTTTTTTTTCAAAGCGTAACATGGTTCACGCTGATTTCTCAGACACACATAAAGTGAATTATTATATCTAAATGAATTATCTAAATAGCTTTTAAAACAGCTTTGTCATGTTTTAATAATTATTTTGGAATAATAATACTGTTTGTTTTTTTAAGTGTTAATTTTGAAGAGCAAACTTGACATTTGACAAATAAGACAGCACAAAAACTGCAAAATCCTACAGATGATTTTCAATTTTTGCTAAATAAATGATGGAGCCTGTAATTTTCTGTATTAAATGAAAGTAAAATATCAGCCAAATGACCCAATGTAAAATTAGTCATAGCTTTATTTTAATATTTAGTAAAATTGATGAGCATCCAATGGACCTGAAATGTACCAATGATTATAGAATCACTCAAATGGAAGGAAAAAAGTTTCTTCAGAGGAGTTTAACTTTCAAAGTTAGTTATTAAAACTCTATTTCTGTTATTTTTTCACATTCTTTTCACCATATAGATGTATTATTGTGATAAAAGCAAAGAAATATTACAAGATTTCAAAAGAAAAAGACAAGCATACTTTTATTTCTACATTAGAGATCTTTCTGTCACGCAACGTCCGAACAGATTAAAGCCGAACTCAAACAGACCTTGAAGATCTAATTCCTGTGAACAGTCATTCAACCGGCCGGATGAATTAAGGTTAAAGTTAAAATCAATCCACATTAGCATGTACTTGATTAAATTGGCTGCAGTCATCAAACGTCTTTTCCTCTTCAGTCAGACGAGGACGAGAGGCGAGTCAGACGAATGTAAGAGCTGCAAACTATCGCTCTGATCTGATCTGATTTAAAGAAGGATGAGATGAATCTCCTCAAAGCTGCACCCTCTGCTACAAGGAGGATATCACAGCGCACTGAGGAGTGAATCATAAAGCAAAGAGATGTGTGATATAATATTTGGTTTCATCGCTGCAGGTATCTTCCAGAGTATTAACGAAGACGTCGGGCGTGCAGCTCTGACAGCAGCAGAAACACGTCTTCTAATGAAGAACAAACAAAGCAGAATAAATCAGCTAACACATGCTTTTCCTCTCCTCTACATCCACCGCTAATGATGTGAGCTTATTCCTCTCCGTCTCAGGAACAGAAAAGTTTGCTTCTTGTAGGAAAGTGTCATAAGTTTGTATAATTATCTCTAAAGAACGAAGCTTGACAGAGAAGTGAAATTACAAAGCGTTCCTTCTGCTGCAGCGCTCAAAAATAACCCTCAGTTCATGGAGACGAGCATAAATACATATGTGGACGTGTCGCGTCGTGAATAAAGCTTTTGTGAGAATATAAACAGCAGGAACGTGTTGTAAATATGTGAATATGTAAATATGAACATATGTTTGGGAACGTCTGTGTGTTTTTCACATGTTCGTGAGGCTCAGACGTGTGAAAGCTAATCCCTCCAACAACAAAGCTTCAGCGCCCATTCTCGCTGCCAGTAATCTTTGTTTAACACATGTGTGTGTACGTGTGTGTGTGTGTGCGTGTGGTCACTCTTTCTTCAGAGTCTCTGTGTTTTACTGTTTTAACACCAGAATCAATCCCATAAGGCTAACAAGCAGGCTAACCGCCAAGCTAGCAGCCCTCTGAGAGTTAGCCGCTCATTAAGTGAAGAAATTAATTCAGCAGATGGATCGTTGTGTTGAAACGTCAAACATGGATGAAAGGTGTTAACCGAGTGAGCCAGTGAAATCTGAAGCAATTAAACGTGTTTATCCTCTGTAGTTTAAGCTAATTGCGTCGTTAGCTAACGCGTATGTTCTCTAGCATGTAAGCTATCAAACAATATGAGTACAGAAATGTTTCCTTGTTTAAGATTTGATAGCAAATAAATTTTACAGAATTAATAGGTGCTTATAAAAGTAAAACTATATATTAAAACATACTGAATTTTTTTTTATTTTACATTTTATTTTTTATTTTATTTTTTGAATAAAGTAATGCAAGTACAATAAAAGTGGTATATAAAAAAAAAGAGAAGAAAAAGAAAATTTGGGAAAAGTAGAACAGAACTTAGAAAACAATTTTAAAAAAAAGATTTTTTGAGATGAAAGACTAAATAGATAATATAATCATAACATAATTAAATGAATTAATACATAAAAAATAATTAAATAAATAAATAATTAAATACATTAATTAATTAATTAATTTAGGGCAGAAAGAGATTTTTTGAGATGAAAGACTAAATAGATAATATAATAATAAATCAACTAATTAAATGAATAAATACATGAAATAAATACATAAATAAATAAATAAGTAAATAAATAAATGAATAAATCAATACAATTTTAATTAATCAATTAAATACTAAAATGATTTTTTTTTTAAGTAAAGTAAGCTTATGGTTAGCATGAAAGTAATTTAACACTTATGTTAGCTCGCCGTATTGGGATAAATCTTGCACTAAGCTTGTCCAAAACTCTAAAAAGCTCAGTGAAGAGATTTTAACTGAAAGTTGCCGAGTCTATTTAAGTTTTTCTGTAGTTTTCCTTCAGTTTTTATATTTTATTTTCTTTTCTAATTCTGTTCAGTTTCAGTTTTTTTCTTTAAGTGGGTTTTCTGTTTCAGTTCACTTCAGTTCAGTCCAATTCAATTTTAATTTTTTGAAAATGCATGTTTTTAAATTTATTTTATATTAGTCTTACTGTTAGTTTTAGGTTTTTCTTAAGTCAGGGGAAAGATTTAAATTTTTTTTTTTTTTTTCATTTTTTATAACTGACAGCATAAACCTTTAAAGTTCAAATCTTATTTTATTGAAAATCATTGAACAAAACCTGTAAAACAATAAAATCTTTATGATTTTACTTAAACAACCAAAAAGAGGATCCTGAGTTTTAGGTCTCAGAGCAAAAAGGAACAGTGGCTGGCTGTCAGACCTTCCTGGAGGAATATAAGATCAGTTTGATATGTAAGGATGGGCCGATCACCGATCACCAATCCTCCAAAATTAAGGAAATCGGCCATTTTTTTCTTTTTGTTGACTAAAAAGTGTTTTAGGTTATAAATCAAAATCTCCTTGCTCTCCATCTTGATACAAGTTTTCTAAACACAGAAAACCAGGATGAAAAAGAAGAAGAAGATTGAGAGTCAATTATATGACTCAACAACAAATCAGACCTTAATTACAGTGGGTGACGGTGCTCATGGGAAATGTAGTCCTCATCCCAGAAACACATAATTCTTTAACACAACATGAAAACTCCTGATTGTGCCTTTAACTGGGACATTCGGCTCACTCTGCCACAGCCGAAGAATAACGTAGAAATCATTCATTGAGCCTCTCGTCCCTGAAAAGGATCTGAGGCCGTCTAATGAAATTTAAATCCATTAAAACCTGTTTCAGCTCACCTGACTGACAGCTGACACCTCTATTCCCACTCTGATGAAACGGCTTCAGTGTTTTCCTCTGAACTCAGGTTAAAGGGAAGCCGAAAATCCTCCTGAAACTACAGTTATTAGAAAAAATCAACTCCTTTAAGCGAACTGTCAGCTCTGAGTGAAGAGGATTTACAGACTGTCACCCTCTGGATGGTTATGTAACACAATACTTAAACAAAACTGAGTCATTTCTCCTCTCTGTGCGGTGTCATGATGGACTGATGCTGTATATATAGCCTGGCTTCAGTGAAACCTGTCAATCAGTGAGTGTGAAGAGCAAAGCAGGCACCTGAGGAGGATTATGACACAGTTAGAGGAGAAAACGACCTAGAAAAAAGTCTGAAATCTTAAAAAAGGAGGCCCAGAGATAAAAAAAAAAAAAAGACTCCCTGAAGTGGAGAGTTTCAGTCCCAAACCTTTAAAGGTCCCAGTAAGAAAACAGTCCGGACTATCAGTCTGTTCGGATGTGCTCAGCCTGCCAAAAAAGTGTCCTCTCAGAGTGGATGTCTTCCTCAGAAAGCCTTTGTTATCGCCCGCCTCTAATCTGAGCGCCTGTCTGTCCAAACAGATAAGAACGGATCAAAATGACGACATTTCAGCAGACTCGCCGCTCAGCAAATCCGGCCAGGTTTAAAAAAAACTGCCACTGTGTTCACAAAGCGCTGCGGCGACACGTGGAGGACATGTGGCGATCATTAGGGTGTCAGGGAGCGTGTGCAGAGCGAGGCGGCGAGGTCACGTTGAGGGTTACATCTCACAGAAATACACAGATTATCACCAAGAGGAAGAGAAACACGAGTAAGGAGCTGCAGAAAATGATGTGAAAAATGTGCAACAGGTACTTGAATCTGATTGGTTCAATTTATTAATATCTAATTATTAATATTTAAATTAATGCCAGAGACAAAGAGATGTTACACACTAAAAGGAGAAGATGATAAGCACTCAAAAAATATTTCTGAGGAGGTTAAGCTGCTAAAAAATGCTGCAGGAACCTCATTGGTCGACAGAGCTGTCAATCATGATGTCACATCCCTTTTGTTTCCACACTGAAAAATCAATTCTAACAAATTTTGTCAAGAAAACTGTAAAAAAAGAGCTTTATTGAGCAGAGATGTACAGAAAAGTATTGGCAAATTGTTTGAGAAAATTTAAGAAACAGCTGTGGAAAATACTCGATTCTGATTGGTCCAACAATTTAACGTCAGTATAGGTCATTAAAGGTCAGAGTTTATGACATCACACACATAAATGGAGATTAGAGCCAATGAAATCTGCTTTTGTGGGGATGAATGATGACAGGAGGCTAGAGGAAAGTGTGTGTGTGTGTTTGTGAGTGTGCGTGTGTACATGCGTATGTGTTGAGGGCTGAAAGATTTTTGTGAGAAGAAAAAAAAAGAACATTAAAAAGATTTTAAAAAATAATAATAAGTTTATAAATAAGTTGATAAATTAATTAATTAATTAATTATTAATAAATAAATAAGTATATTAAATAAATAATTTAATACATAAATAGATAAATAAATTAAAAAATAAACAAGTTAAACATCTGTGGAAAATACTTGATTCTGATTGGTCGAAGGATTAACATCAGTATAGGTCAATTAAGGTCAGAGTTTATGACATCACACACACATATGGAGGCAAGTGCCACTGAAAACTGTTTTGGTGGAGATGAAGCACTGGAGGAGCCTGATTGGTCAACAGAGCTGTCAATCATGATGTCACATCCTCTTATTACCAAATCAAATGAAAAATTTAAGCTAAATTTATCAGAAAAATAAACATTTAGACACAATACAGCTTGAAAAAATACTTCTAATGACAAAAACTGTGTTTGAGAAACTTTATTTGAATTTTTTTTCATCAAATTCAGTCTCTGGTTCATTTGCCTACATTGAAGGAGGCGGGGCTTATGAGAAGTACTGCACCCAGCAGAGGGAGCTCTAAATGTTTAGACTTTGTGATTAGTGTAAAAAAAAAAACTGAATCAACAGTTAATGATTTCACCATGATGCTGAAAAGAAGAGTTCTGATTGGCTACAGAGTCAAGCTCCGCCCACAGAACATCAGCTGCTCTTGACACCAGCAGGGAGGTTGAGGAATAGAGCTGAACTGCTGAATATAACTTTTTGTAATAAGAATGTCTGCATTACTTGTCTGTTTTTTTCCCATAATGCATCACCCCGCCATCAGCTCCAACACTGACTTCACCCCCTCTCCTCTAATCAGCTCTGATTGTTTTCCTTTAGCCTTCAAGCTAACGCTAAGTGACAGATCTGGATCCTGTAACACGCCACGCTCTCCTAAATCTCCTCTTCGGTTACAAAAACCCTCGCCAACCTTTCCGGGGACTAAATGAAAAGCGTGACAGGATTTTAACCTTGGAGCTTGATTAAAGTTTGCAGCGGGGAATTTCTCAAACTTTTCATCTCAGAATTGGCTCCTGAATCTAAATGAGTCAGAGTGGAATTAGTCGGCAGGTAGTGATGCGTGTTATTACATTACAGGACAAGGACAATCTGGAATCAGCTTTTAATTCATTTGCTCATTAAAAGAAATATTCAAAGTCAAATGTGGTCGTCGGCGCCGCGTTCTCGCTGCCGTTGAAGACTGATTTAAGGGTGCGTCTTAAAGATGAGTGTCCTCAGAGTCACACACAAGTTGTGCTGATCCTCTCAGAGCCTGCGGCGTGCTGGGTGCAGCTTTCACTTTTACTGTACAAACACGAGGAGGTCTTATATAACGCTGAGCGAGCTGCCAGGTGAATTAGAGGCCGGCACTTGATGGGGTAAATGTTTATAGACGCGGGAGCTACGCCTCTGACGGGAACCCCCACAGAATCACAGAGAAACAGAGAGAACGGCCTCATCAGCAGATCCGGAGCTCTGCGCGGTCAGGCCGGGTCAGCGCTCACTGCGAGCTTTCTTTAATCAGAGACACGCTTCCTTCTCCACCTCCTTTCAAACACGGGGAGAGTGCATAAAAGGAAACACGCGGCGAGCTCAGAGAGACTCGTGCATCGATCCAGAATCTACTCCAGTGATCTGGTTTGATCAGGAGATGTGGTTCGTGCTGATCAGGGAGCACCTCAGTGAGATTTTCTGCAAGATAAGAGATTTTTCTGTGTGTGAAGCTTGGAAAACTCATCTCCTGACAGAGGAGCAGGATGGTTGTTGGAGAGAAAGAGGTTTGGATGGATCTTTAAGGGCAATCTGCAGGTCTCTGTCAGGTGATCGCTGCAAAACACCATGAAGGCAGGTGACACAAACATCCAGGATTTAACAACCTTACTGTTGCACTGAGTTAGGACACAGACTCGTCCTCTTATGCACTTGTACGATGTGCATATCTTACATCCAAGTGAATATTGAGACTTGAAAACACTGCATATAATGTTTCCTTCATTTTGTTGGACTGGGTCAGCAGAAGTGCTGCTGCCCCGCTCCGGCAATCCATAACCCTCCACAGCAGAAAAAGAAAATATGTCTTTTAGCTGGAAACTGGAGCACGATGCATCAGTTTTTACAGATTAGAAAAGATAGTGAAACATAGTTAATCTCAGAATAAAACTGTGTGGACGCCAGGTGACATTTCACCTTACTGGGTCAACAAATTGTCATTATAAGTGGACCCAGGACCAGGATTTAACAGGTTGGAGGTTTTCAGGGGTTGATAAAGTCATCATGGATGAGGAGAGGATCATTAAGGAGGCAAAAAAACTATGTATTCAGTGATTACAACAAGAAATCTTTGGCATCATGAAGGAGCTGCACTTTGGAAAAGCAACAGATGGGAATTTGGCAATCTTGGCAAATGTCCTTTTATCTATTTATCTATTTTATTTTTTTTATGTCATTATATTTCAATTTTTATTAAATTTTTTTGACTTTTTTTCTCAATGAATTTTGTCATTTTTATTGATTTTTTATCATTTAATTTTTTTTTTTCATTTTATATTATTCTTTTATTTTAGTGATGAATCATTATTACGGAGGGGTTTTAATTTTTATAGCTGATGGAAAATTCTCCTCCATATAATCCTAAATCTAAATTTCCTTTTCTTTATTTGTTTACTTTTTGATTGTTTATGTCATTATCATTTTAATTTTCTATTTATTTTATTATTATTATTATTTTGTACTTTTTTTGTCAATTGATTTAGTTAGTTTTATTGATTTAATTATTTTATCATATTTATCTTTTTTTTCAATTATTTTCATTTTATATTATTCTTTTATGTTAGTGATGGATCATTATCGTTTGTTAGAAATAAATCTGGAAGGGATGTTTTTTTTTTTTTGGCCTAATGGAAAAACCTCTTCTATATAATCAGCGTATAGTTGAAGAAAACTAGTGCAGTACCTACAACAACAAAACTACTAAACTACTACTAAAACTACTGTGTTGTCTGATAAATGTTGATGATAGAAGTGAGCGACACATTTTCCTTATTTTTTCTCTTCCTGTTGGAAAAAATGTTTGTGAGTATTTTTACTTTAAAAAAATCAGTTTTGTTGTTTCTTGAAGTGTTTATGATGTAGTCCTGTCGTGAAAGTTGGGGGTCTGCTTAGGTGTAAGCTAGGATCTATATATGCTAACCGTTAGCATGTCTATGTAATTTGCTATGTACGTTAGCATTGAGCTAGCTTCATATTTGTCATCTTGATACTTAATGAGTCTTAAAATAAGTTATGAGTTGCCGGCTGGAAAACAGTCAATGTGTCGACTCTTACTGGATCAGCTCCCTGGGGTCCGGCTGCATCCCTGCTCCGGCAGGTCGCAGCAGAAATGCAAGTTTCTTTTTTCCTGCACCAAACTGACCCTGAGTCTCATACAGCAGATAAATATTCACGCAAAGACATTCCTCTGAAGAGATGAAGCCCTAAAATGAGTGAATGTTTGATTTAAGTCTATCAGGTTGCCTGAAAAACATCTCAGAGTGAGCGGCACAGAAACGTCAGGTGGAGTCTGTCGGTGAGGAGAGAAACAAAGCAGGAAGTCAAACACAACTCCTCTCTGACAGGTTGTCTCATTTAAAAGCAATTAAAGCAGAAAGCTTTGGTTATTTTTACAGAGATGAATCATAGCTGCAGTTATTTGCAGACGGAGATGAGACTGGAGATGCCAGACTTCCCGTCAGATGTTGCATAAGTCAACCCGAAGGCTAAACACTCTGAAAAACGAGGTTGAATCAGTGCAAAGATCAGATTCTCCTCAACGTTTCCGTCAACACGCTCGTCTTCTTCTGATTTTAAAAAACTGTCTCAAACTTTTCCTTTTTGCACAGAGCAGTAAATCCTGCACCTGAAGTGACGCTCCCACCGGGTGAAATATTACACAATTTACAATTTCCAGGGTTCATCAGATTCATTTAGTGTGAAACTCAACGCCATCCAACGTAACGTCCTTGATGCTGTGATTCCAGGGAAACTAATGAAGGCGTCTGATATTAGCTAATGAAATGTCACGGCCAGAATTAAGACGATGCAGGTGGTTATTAACCGTGAATAATTAACAGTCAGGGTGACAGGCGCAGAATAACAGCGTGTGATAACAACGCCACAGGAATGACTGAGCTCTGAGGTACAGTGAGGGGGAAACGACGGGCCGTACCTCGACGTGTCGCGATGACATCCTACTGATTTTTAATTTTCAGGAGAGAGCAATTTAACAGACGAGGGCTTTGTTCAGGGAAGCCCACTGATTAAAATTGTCTCTCTGTGTTTGTCAGCGGACTCATGCCGGCATCAGAAGAGCAGCAATAAATTTACAGACACACACACAGAAACCAAATTAATGGTCTGGGTGTGTTGATCGCTGTGTGGGGCTTCAATTAAAACACAAATGACAACATAACCCAAAAAAATCTGTAATTGTTGAATTTTTTAGATTTTTTTTTAAATCAAAACTGACTCAGACTTAAAGGGATCAGATCACTGAGATTTGGAGCTCTTGGAAAATAAAGTCTTCATCCTGGAAAAACAGTACCGATTCTGGCCACAGGTGTCACTGCAGTCAACCAAAATGGACAGTCTCACAGCAGCTTTAATATCAGCCATACTGAGCTTACAAAGCCAAATAAAAACTAAGTATAAAGCATGATGAGCAAAAAAATTAGGCTTAAAATGTAAAAATTGACAGTTAGCAAAACTAGCATAATTACCTCTCTTTAAAAAACTTATCCAAAAACACCTAAGTTAATTTGGCTGATTTTTTTATTTACTTTTTAAGGCTTTAATTTATGTAAAATGTGTATAAAAAATATTTTTTCTTGATTTTTCTTATTAATATGGCTTTTATTTAGTCAAATTAAAAAAATCACTTCGAGAAAAAAAAATCCTCCCTAGTTGTGAAGTTTTTTTTTTTTTTAAACTAAAAAAGCATTAAACAAAAATAATTACTTCTCAAAAAGCAGATGTTTATTGCATTTTAATTACAGCAAGTTGATAGTTTTTGAGTTACTGACTGTGACTGACGGACAAAAATGATGTTTTCTGGCAGCTTCTAAGGCAGAATTTATCTACCGTAAATAACCATAAATTTAAAAAAAAAAATTGGCTTTTTGGGAAATTTAAAAAAAAAATTAAAAAAAATATCATGCGTTTTTTGTGTTTTTTTTTAATGGCTGAATACTTTTAATATCCACTCAAAAACACAAAAAGTAACTGAAATATTCATATTCGAAAAATAAGAAATGACACTATTTGAGATTTTTTATTTCTACCTTAGAGTGAAAAATTTTTTTTGCAGGTTTTTTTGTTATGGTAAAGGAAAAATCTAAAATTTGCCCATTTTTATGCCAGATTCCACCAAAAAATATGGTAACATACCTTTATTTGTGACGGAAAAAAAAACTTAACTACACTAAACAATCTAAACAACTAGACTCTTGTTGAACCGTAATAAGCAGTACATAAATCTGTCCACTAGGTGGCGAGCAGACATGTTTAACACCTTGTGTTTAGTATTTTTGTCTTTAATGTCACACTGAGCTGCTAACGTGCCATCAAAACAACTTAAGCCAAGTGATTATAAAATGTTAAGGTGAATAGATGTCTAAAATAAATTCAAAAAGAAAAAAATAAAAGTGATACTGATAATATTCTTTACCAGCGAGCCTCAGCTAATGATACTGAAGGAGGCTAATGGAGGCTAAAGGAGAGGACAGGAGAATAAAAGGGTTATTGTGTCATTGTTGAACTCCACAACCCTTGGTGGTAAATCACGAACGTAATCACAGCTCGATGTCCATTTTACCGTAGAGGAAGTTCCCACTGAAGACCTCACAGAGTGGGTCTGTTGAGAGCGCTCTGAGTGCCTGATGCAGAATGTGACTCAGCCCATGATTGTGTCTTTAATGCACAGCAGAGAGAACATCTATACGGGAACATTGGGATAAAAAAGGATCTCGAGGCCGTTATTTGAAGAACAATGTTCAGAGTATAGAAAGTCTCTCTGCACTGACAGAAAACCCTCTGAACTTTCACGGTCGTCTCTGAGAAGCTTTGTGTTCTTAAAGGTTGATTTATCATCACTGTTAAACTCATCGCAGTAAATTCTCTCAGACTGCTGAAAGATTTCTAAAAATATTACCTTCCTCTGCTTAATGCGTCTGTGTTTTGTTGGATTTTTAAGTGCAAATTTGGCTTCCTTCCACCGTTTTGTTTTTATTTTGTTGACTCGGGTACGGTAGCCCTGAGGGGTCAGCTTAAACTCAGCTTTAAAAATCCATGTTAATGGAAAACAATAAAGAGTGGGCGAGGAGATCCTGCCAAAAACTTCAACAACAGTTTAAGGTTTTTATTCTCGAAAGTCCCGACCTGAGCTGACCCAGCAGCCAACGTGGTATAAATATCTCCTAAAACAACAAAACAGTGAAAAATGATGCAGGAAACTGAAGACAGAAAAGTGCAAGTTTCCTTTTTAGATTTATTTTGTCTCTTTGGTTTTAATTTTGTTTATTGTATTTCAAGCAACATTTGGAGTCCTAAAGTTCGGTTTCTTCTGTCTTCATCTTGAGTCTTCTGGTCTGGAGGTTTTGCTAGTGGTCACATAAGGTGTATCTCTACAGTTATTTCACCAACTACAGGCCGGGCATGCTTATTACAACATTTTTAGCCCCTAAATGCAGATTTTTCCACAGCGTTCTTTGCGTTTTTGAGTAGAACGTCATGTAAACTGTGTCTAAAACACTTTGGTTCAGCTGCTGTCTCTTTAAGGTTACCCCCTTCTCTCTGATTGGCCAGTCTACTGGAGGCTTGTCAAGAGTGGAGCTATGGGGCTATGGACAGACCTTGGTGATTGAGGCCCTGTCCCTCCAATCTGTTGTGAACCAGAAAGGAGATCCTTCTGTGATGATGTCATTGTTTTGAAACGTCTTGTAAAGATTTCATGAAGATCTTATGAGGATCTTATAAAGACTTTGTGAAGAGCACATGAAAATTTGATCAAGGTCTTGGAAAGATCTTGTAAAAAAATTGTGAACATTTTGCAAAGATCTCTTGAAGATCTCATGAAGATCTAATGAAGATTTCGTAAGCATTTTGTGAAGCTCTCAAGATAATGTGAAGACTTCATGAAAATCTTGTGAAGATCTTGTAAGAATATCGTGAATATCTTGTGAAAGTTTCATACAGTTCCTGTGATGATGTCTTAAAGATCTTGTGGGGATCTTGTGAAATTCTCAAAAAGATCTTGTTAAGATATTGCAAAGATTTTGTGAAAGTAACAAAGATCCTGTGAAGATCTTGTGAAAATTTCATAAAGATCGTGTGAAGATCTTGTGAAATTCTTGTGAAGATCTTGTGAAGATCTTGTGACCATTTGTGAAAATATTGTAAAGATCTCGTGAAGATCTTGTGAAGAGCTTTTGAAGAAAATATCTTGTGAAATTTTCATAAACTTCTTGTGAAAATTCTCAAAAAGATCTTGTGAAGACCTTGAGAAATTCTCGTGAAGATCTTGTTAAGATATTGTGAAGATCTTGTTAAGATCCTGTGAAGATCTTGTTAAGATTTTGTGTAAAAAAACATAAAGATCCTGTGAAGATCTTGTGAAAATTTCATAAATATCTTGTGAAGATGTTGTGAAATTCTAGTAAAATCTTGAAAAGATCTTGTGACAACTTTGTGAAGAAATTGTAAAGATCTTGGGAAGGTCTTGTGAAATTCTCATAAAGGTTTTAAGATATTGTGAAGATCTTGCGAAATTTTGTGAAAATAACATAAAGACCCTGTGAAGATCATAAGGAAAATTTCATAAAGATCTTGTGAAGATGTTGTGAAATTGTCGCCAAGATCTTGTGAAATTCTCGTAAAAATCTTGTGAAGATCTTGTAAAGATCTTGTGAAATTCTCGTAAAGATCTTGTGAAGATCTTGTGAAGATCTTGTGAAGATCTTGTGAAAACAACATAAAGATCCTGTGAAGATCATGAGGAAGATTTCATAAAGATCTTGTGAAGATCTTGAAAAATTGTTGCCAAGGTCTTGTGAAGATCAGGAGACGACTTTGTCGAAGATTTTTTAAAGATCTTGTGAAGATGTTGAGAAGATCTTGCAAAGATTTTGTGAAATTCTTGGAAAGATCATGGGAAGATCTTGTAACGATTTTGTGAAAACAACATAAAGAGCCTGTGAAGATCTTGTGAAAATTTTATAAAGATCTTGTGAAGATGTTGTCAAATTCTTGTCAAGATCTTGTGGAGATCTCATGAAGATGTTGTGACGATTTTGTGAAGATCTCACTTGGATTTTATTAAGATCTGATGAAGATTTTAAGAAGATTTCTTGAAGATCTTGAGCTTTTTTTTTTATATCCCAGGTGTTTTTGAACAGTTTACAGACAGATTTAGGGATTTCACATACAGGATGTATGTATCAGTGATCTCTTCTTTTTCCTTCTCTTCTTTTGTTTCTTCTGTGGACGTAAATTGTCTCCCAGTAATTGAGACTAACAGCTCCTTCAAATTAAAATCACAGCAATAAATCTTTTTTTGGGATCTTAGCTTCAAACAATAAATCAAAGCAGCAGCAGAGAGTTTGATCAACAGAGGAAAAAAAAAAAAAATTAAATCCTCTTCTCAGTTTGCAGAGGATCCATCCTTCACCTCTCGCCTTCAGCTGTTTCTGGACGGCGGCAGAGACACGACGCTCACGCTGACCAGGATGTTTAATAGACCATTGAATTCTGCAGAAATCCTGCTAATTAACCAGCTCTGTTTCCACCAGGCGTCTTTTGTTTAATAATCCGATTAGAGGGCTTTTCTCATCCTTTGCTGTGTAATACATCCACACACACACACACACACACACACACACACACACACACACACACACACACACACACTGACCAAGGCGTGGAGAAAGAGCTGATATCCAGACAGAAATCCACTTCTGGGGTCTGTAATTGTTTTGACATTTCAAGGCTAAGATTTTTGGTTGCCCTGCGTGAAACTTGCAGCCGGAGGCAACAGAGCTGCAGAGGACAGTGTGCTGCGTTCAGGGAGCGCGCAGGAATTTTAAATAGCTACACTTCAGTGGTTTGTTTGTGTTTTCTGATCATTGAAAAGCTCCAAGAATGAGTTCAGGGTTAGACTCTGCACGGAGCGAACCGAGTATTGAGTAATTGATGGTTAAGATGAAGTGAGGGCTTTACATTTTGATTATTTTGAGAGGAGAAAAGGAGACGTAGGGGGAGTTTTAGAAAACTCTTATTTCTATTTGTACCAGCGACTGTCTCTTTAAGACTTCCTGCTCCACAAACCCCCTTCTCTCTGATTGGTCAGCCCTTTGGAGGCCTGTCAGGGGGCGGGGACTGCCTTGTTCCTTTGGCACGCCTCAATTTCTATAAAAATTGATGTTTCTTTCCAATAAATATAACCCAAAATGTTTGCTATAAAAACAAATAGATGGTTTCAGGAGCGATTTTTGCTGACTCAAGTTTTTTTTTAACTTAACATACGAAAATTATATTTTTTCTTTTTTGGAGTTACAGCAAAATATTTTTCACATTTGCGATGATGAATGAATTAAACTCTTATTTTAATGTTTTAATTTCACATTCCCTGAGATCAAACATGTTTTGAAGAATTAAGATGTTAACTTTGAGTTATAGCAAACTAAGCTAGCAGAGTTTTATTATTTTAACTCTTTGTTATTATTATTATTATTATTATTATTATTATTATTATTATTATTATTACTTTTATTATACCAGCTATTATTTCCAGAGTGTCTTAAAGACCATTCTTATAAAAAACTCTGTACTCTGTTTTTAGCATGATCACTGTTAGCGTAAAATGACAGCAATCTGAGTACAAAACAATAACATTATAAAGTGATTTTTCTTTTGCAGGAGCAAAATCATCAACATGTTCATTCCCACAGGGTTAAAACATATGCTTCGTGTAAATAATCTTTCATTGATATTAATATGTTTCAAGATGCTATGAGGAGGATCTGTTTTGACTGCACTCTCTCGCCACCTTGTGGCCCGGTGTCTCTGCACACTGTTTTAAATTACTTTTAGTGAGGTGTGTGTTCGTTTGTCCAAAACAACTTTTTACTGGATACAACGCGCTGAGGTAAGGTATTAATCAGTACAGTCACGTAGCGCTATGGTTTGAAACGTGGCATCAAGCTAACGTTGTAGCAGCTGGCTATATGTTAGCCCAGTGCTCTGACGTATCTGTAGGCTAACGTGACAACGAGTAAACTGTCAGTTTGTAAATCGTTTAGTAGCTGTTTATATTTAGAGCAGCTGGCAGCCTGGTGCTGTACGACATGTCCGTAATGTGTAACGTTAGTAAATCCTGGTCATGTCCTGCCAGTCATCGACCAATCAGAGCTAACGTAACCTCACTCTTCATTTTATTGATAGACTCAGACCACTGCAGAATAACTGCTGACTGTGGGTTGAAATAAACACTAGTACAAACAGATTAGCCCTTTTAGCCTTTAGCTTGTGCTCTATCTCTCTCCTGTTTCTCTTTCTTCTGCTCTTTTTTCCTTTTTCTGTCTGACAGTTAGGCTCCAGTGTCCACCATCACTACAAAATTAATCACAGAAATCGTTTTCAGCAGAGAAAAACTCCAAATTCCTCGCAGCCCCTTTCAGGAGTGTTTGGTGCTCAATTAAAGTTACAAACTAAGCTAACGCTAATCTTTTAAAGCTATTTTTTCTTGTGTAGAGGAAAAGATTTGGATATTTTCATTCACAACAATGTACGGATGTCTGGGATCGTTTTTGGTCCCACTAATAAATTCATTTCCTGCTCTTACCTGTCACCCCACCCTTATCAACACACCAGTTTTCTGGCTAACGTTGCTAAATACCTCCAGAGCTCTAATGAAAAATGCCACCAATGACACTTCCACTGCTATTTCCTGAAACCTTTGACACATATTGAGATTTTGAAGACTTGACTCATCTAGATCTCGGACCTAGCGAGGTGACGTCTCTGAAGCAGTAACGCTAACACAGTTTAGCATCAGTCTTACAGCGTTTGGCTCACTTCAGTTTGTTCATATCTTGAATTTCCGCATTAGCATCATGTGTTTTCTTATCAGTGAGTGGATTTCAGTGGTCTTCCCTAGAAAACGGTCTTCATCGGTGATTTCTGTTTCCTTGATGCTGCAGAAAGCTAAGCTAACGCCACTTTGACTCTACCTCTCAGCAGTACAGGCTCGGCCCTGACAGCAGCACTAAATGCACATCTTAGCCTGTGTTTACCTCGAACACTACAGGGAGAAAAGGAGAAAATCCTTCAGGTGACTCTCTTACAGCCCCCTCCCCTCTCTGAGCAGTGCGTCAGCGCTCGTCCTCTTCCCTCCAAACAGCAGCAGCAGCATCAGACGGCCGTGTTGCCATGCAGAGCTGGAGCCGGAGTCGCCGCTGCTAATAGCTGCTGAGCGGAGGTAGACAGGGCAGAGACAGCTCGTAAAGACGCAAGCTGATCCGAGGCAATCAGGCAAGAGGAGCGAGGGATGGAGGGGAGGAAGGAGGGAGCTGGGGTCCGGGCCAAGAAGCGGGGAAACCCCCCATAAACCTGGAGTCTAACTCTGGCTGACAGCAGGCTCTGACGCCAGGGGTGAAGAAACTCGCTGTGCTCAAACATCTACATCCTAAAAACTGACCTTTTCTTCCCCAGTGTGCTGCGAATATGACAAACACTTCGTTCCTTTATTTATTCGTCTATTTATCCGTCCAGACTGCGTCAGCTTCCCATCACATGGCTCATATTTATCATCTTAACTTCGAGAAAGGTTCAGAGCTGTCAGTCCCGTCGGCGCAGACTTTGTGATATGTTAATAATAGATGACTCTGCACCCTGTGGCCTCACAGCAGCCCGTGTTTTCCTCGTCTGGAGATGAATAGCAGCTATTATCGGCAGAAACAATGAGAGCCGGTTTTAACAGGAGGAGCTGCTTTTCTCAAGGATTCACGCCACATGTTAGACACATGGTGGACACCTGTTCAGCTTTCCTTCGTACAATAATACAACGATTCAGAGGGTAACTGACGGGGATAGACCGATTTTTGAAGCATATTGGCAACCGCCTATTTTTGAACCCGCAGTGGATAAGAAATGACATTTAAGACCACGTTGTCCCACCCACCATACTGTCTGATTGGTGACATGCAGGGACAATTTTTGGAAAACTTGTCTTACTGTAGAAAATTTTAGGGAGCTATTTTTTTTCGAAAGTGTTCATTTAACTTTTTAAGACAGCTGCTGAGCCTGGAAGCTGTTTGATAACCATACGCTTTCAGGCTTCAAACAAAGTTAAGTGTTGGAGTTCGTATTATCCCAAATTTTGACGCCAATATTTACACTTTTACAGCAAATGAATATCTGCCCCAAATATCAGCTACCTTGACCAGATAATCGGTACAGGTATCGGCTCTGACAAATCCATATCAGTCTGTCTCTATTAAATAAACCTCAGAGTTTTCTCACATTAGCATCTCCTATTTGCCACAAAAACACTTTAAAGGTCCCATCTTCTGCAAAAATCACTTTATTAAGTCTTTTAGTGAAATTTGTGGGTCTTTGTCTTTCCTCCCAGCCCACAAAATGTGATATTTAATGACCAAACCTGTTCTTAGTAGTGCTTGTGAATGTAAAATCCTGACCTAAAACGAGCTGTTTGGATTTTGGAGATTTGCCGACGTCAGTGATTCCCTTTTTTGACCAATCAGGAGCAAGTTTGACCTGATTGGTCCAACGGAGCAGATACCCCTGAAACCCCTCCCCACCCAATCCCCTCCCTGTGAGGAGAATGCCAGTGAAGAGCCATCACTGCTCTGTTTTTGGCTGTAAACAGCTTCCCATCTCAGAAGAAGACAGACTAAGTGTCTAGAGTTCATTTATCAAGGAAATGTTCCAGCTACACTCAGTAAAACTGAGCATGTGTGTGCTAGTCACTTCACGGCCGACTGCTTTTCCAACTTTGGACAGTCCAACAGAGGGCTAGCCAATAGACTGGTCCTGAATCCAGGCACATTACCAACCATCCTCCAACAAACCTGGGACCCTGGAAATGTGAGTATTTTAAATGCTGTGTGCTGTGGAGCAGATGGAAGAGCTTTTCCTCAGTGTCCCCCCTGTCTCTGTGTTAGCTTCAGGATGCTAACTTTAGCTGCAGTTAGCCTGTTGTTTTAGCCTGTAATGTTACGGTAAAGGAGCTTCTGTGTTTTCTAAACATTGTGCACTCGGAGCTCGTGGCGCCGCTCTCAGTGACGTGGAAGAGCGGGGCGGTATCAGCGGTGGCTCATTTACATATGAAGGCCACGCCCACTAAATCAGAGCGTTCTGAACAGAGGGGCTATGAGAGCCTGGAAACAATGCTGCTGTGCTTGATTTATTGGCTTTTTGGACCAAAACATGTTACTACCATTTCATGAAGACATCAATGATCCAGATTAAACTGCAGGAAAGGAGCAGAATATGGGACCTTTAATAAAGAAGGTTTAAGATGTTTGAGAGAGAATGAAAGCTGATCTCAGGAGGATGTGAACCTACACTCCTCCGCGACAGAACAAAACGCACAGATAAGAGGATTCAGACAGTGAAAGTGGTTTTACATGCCGAATGCAAAGCGTTTATGAAGAATTGAGAAATAAAGTGACTTTCTGCACAGACGCTGAGACACAGGCTGGTGTTAAGTGCTTTAAGAAGCGGGAGGGGACGGGGAAACACTCCTCTTCACTGCAGTTTAAGAGCAGAAACTTCCTGAACGAGGGCGTGATGTAAATCTCTTCTTGGCCGAGTTTTCATGTGAAGTGGTTCCAAATTTTCAGAGTAATAAATACATAAAAGCAGAGAGCCATCTCCTTCCTCCTGCTCTGTATTCTGAGCTCTAATTACACCTCTGCTCAAAAACTGTAGGAGATGTTTCTGCTAAAGTGCTGCACAGTTTGACTCAAATTACAGCCCGCGCGGGGGCTCGCGGTAAAGACGACGGCGTTGATGGAGTAACCGAATCAGCCTAATGTACATCTGAATGCACAGTCCGTCAGTTACATCTAAAACTTCACCTTTTGAATCGTTCACCAACTTCCTGTTGTTAAAGCGTCAGGAATCAAAGGCACAGTGAAGGGTCTGTTTCTGTGTCAGAAGCTGTGATTTAGAGATAATATTTCAGTGTTGCTACACCCAGATCGATGCGTGCTTTCCTGGGGGCAGCGTCCGCTCCAGCTGGATGAGCCCAATGATTTTTGCCATCACAACCAGCTCCGGATCAATAACCGGCCTCCTGCAGCGCTCATCATCACAGGGATTATTTGTCACCGCTGATAATCAGGCGAGCTGCGCTCACGGCTGCTGGGGAGAGCTTAGGTTAATTGCAGGCTGGAAGGCAGGATGACGACGAATAATCATGTTTATATTTGACTTAATCCACACGACAGAAACAATATAACAGATGTCAGAAGACACAGCAGGTAATGGGGATGATTAGCCTGAAACGAGATGTCAAAGAAGACAGAAATGAGGCTGAGGATACCTGAGTTACAGGAAAAATAAATCCCATTACAGGCTGAGGAAAAGCTATTCCTGTAACATCACGATTCATATTTTACCTGGTGAAAACAAAGATGCAGCTCTCTCTGAAGTCTCTTTCAGTTTATTACTGATTCTAAAATACTAGATTAAACACTTCCTGATGTACATATCTCAGCATTCTGTCATATACTCTGTCATATTTAAGACACAGGCGCTCTATTAAAGCTGCAGTAAGGAATTTTCAGTTTGTGTCACCTCTGGCGCCATCTGTTGGTTAAGATTTGCATCGCATGTTTTTTGGTATGCTGAGGGTTTTAAATCTTAAAAAGTCCAATCCTACTTTTTTGAAAGTCAATGTTGGTAAATGCTTCTTCTTCTTCTTCAGCTAGCAACCAGTTAGCAAACAGCTTTGAGTTGCAACACAACCACCGTCAGGCGGAAATACTGTCCTACAACCACAGACGGATAAAAATGATGGAAAACTGTAATTTTTTAACCAACTTTACCACTAATTTCAAAACGAAATAAGAAAATATAAATAATGAAATTGATCAAAGCTTCTTTGAATTCAACCTTCTGATGCATGAAATAAAGAAGTCTGTGTGAAGATCTTTTCCATAATTTTTTTTATTCTTAACAAACAAAAAATAATATTTGATGTTTTTTATTGTTTAAAGACTGTTTTTAAGCCCAAAGAAGAATAAAAACACCAAAGGAAAATTATTTTGACACAGCCAAAAATGCAGTTCCACCGCATATATCATTGACTTTAAGAGAAAAAGGCTTTAATATGTTACATAAGTTAATAAGACGTTTGCTTTTGAACATGATGAAGATACATCAATATCAAATTTAAGCTGTTTTACAACCAGATTAACACTCTCCATGGGAGCTTTAAAAAAATTATATATATATATATATATATATATATATATATATATATATATATATATATATATATATATATATATATATATATATATAATTTTGCTTTTTTATTATAATTATTATTATTATTGTTTTCTTTTTTTTTAATCTAATTGTATTGCTGTTGTGACTCCTGAATTTCTCCCCAGGTATAATAAGTATATTCTATTTTTTTCTTTTAAAAATTATTAAATTAAAATTTATTTGATATTATTTGACATTAGATTTCAGCACTTTACCTAACCCTAATGTTTTTGCATTTTTATTTGAATTGTTTTGGGGCAAAATAAAATTTCATGATATGATGTAAACTGCATTTTTTTTCTTTGTGCATGACAATAAACCTCTTAAATCTTATAGGTATAATCTAATGTGTCTTTTGCTGTTGACTTACATTTTAAGTCATTAAATTCAACTATTGTTTTATATTTTATCATGTTTAAAATATTTAAAATATATATTATTATATATTATATTATATATTATAAAATATATAATATTAAAAACATTTAGAATATCTATTTGCATGGATTATTAGACTTACTTCCAATCTTTGAAGACCTGGTATAAAAATTGAGCATGAATACATGGGTGTTAATTGAGTCATATTGGCTTTTGGAGCTACCCCCTAGTGGAGACCACAGTGAAAAACTCTTATTTTAGGCGGAAAGATTTTTTTTAAACTGATTCCATTAAGGTTTGAGTTTCAATTCATCATCATTTGGAAAGTGGTTTGCTAATCTGGTTTAATATAGCTCTAACTCCACCTCCTTACTCTTTAATAGACGAGTTAAAAGTTAGCAGAGGTCAAAATTAAAATATGGTGACTTTGTGCTTTATGACACCTTTTGAGAAACCAAGGGGCACCACAGAGTCCATGTTTTTTATGGTCTATTGTTAACACTAAAAAGTTGTGTCTTTCAAACTGCTGTGTTAAAAAGTTTGTCCTCTGTCCTTCTGCAGAGCTGTTAATCGACGGTCAGGGGGACGTGTTCATGCTCTTCTGTAAATGAACAGTGAAAGGAGCACAGCACTTTCCAAACAACTTGCCTTGAAATAATCTCTAAGGTCAGGTAAAACGGTGGTCCGGAGCAAACTGGAGGATTCTCTGATTGCTTTTTTAAAGACGCTCATTGTTCACTGTCAGCGCCTGAGCGTCATCGTCATTCTCCTCTCCCTCTCAGATCAATACCAGAGCTTAACAGAGCATATTTCAAAAACCCCAGCCCAATGGAAATCTTCAGAGCAAATTCAAATCTCAGCAAAGCCTCGATTCTCTCTCTGCAATCCCTACAGCTCGTCTCCAAGGAGCCGCCACCGCCACCACCACCGCCTCTCTAAATCCACGAGTCAAGCTGCGGCAGCGCCCTGATCACTGCAATGTGACACGGTGTGAGTCAGAGCTCAATCAAATGACCGCTTCATGCAGCGCGGGCTTCTTTCTGTGTGAATGCAGCTGTGTTTAGGTCCTAAGGTGAATAAATAAGAGTTATCGGACTCATCCAGAAGTGAAAACCAGGAGATCAAGGCTGATATTTCAGAGTAAAAGGACTACTACAACTACGGTAGCCCTGAAGTGCAAAAAACGTTAAAACCAAACATCACCCTGGTATCATACAGACCTCCTGGACTTCTGTTATTTTATCCTCAGAGCTCATCTTCTCTTTTTTTTCTTTAGGAAGTGAGATTTTTCTGTTGCCCAAATAGTACAAGAGTTACGGTAACGAGAGCAGCTCTCATCAATTATCGCTTGTGATTGAAACAGCGTTGCAAACGGGTTTCTAAAACTGCAGATATCTCTGTAAAGCTCGTCTTTTCTCTTTTACAGAGCAGTTTGAGTTTTCTTACTGTCTTAATTTTCTTGGTTGAGGAGTTACGGTAATTTAAAGAGCACTCGTAAAATGGGAGTGATGGCGCTCTGATGGGTTTTAAAGAGTTAACAGAACAGAAACTGACAAGGGACACTTTTAATTGGACAAACAAGCTTGGATCTGTGTTGATTTCAAAATGTAAGCCCTACGATAAACAGAAAACCGGAAAACGGTGAAAAAAAAGTGTATATTCTTCCATGTGGCGCCATTTAAAAGAGAAATAATCAGGCTTTACAGCAGTATAAGATTTCTTTCCATGAAGCATTGCTACAACAAAAAAATAAGAGTATCTGTCGGAGAGGAAGCCGAGCAATCCCTCAGTCCAGTCCAGAAAATCAACTCCTCTCCTTCTCCTCCTGGACTGTTTCTCTCCCCTCGTTGTGAGATGATCTCCCGTGAAGAAAGCGAAAGGAAGGACTGCGACAAATTCTAATTCAGCCCCTGCAGCAGCCCTTCAGCCTGATCGATCCCTCGTCCCTCAGCTGCCTTATCGGAGGAATCGCTTGTCTGAAGAGTCAAAATAAAGCTGCCTGAGCAGCAGAGGATAATTAAGAGATTGGGAAAGCTCAGAGATAAAGAAGGAGGTTTTTATCACCAGAGGGAGAGGGAGAGGTCTTGTTAGGGCACAGACAGCGTTGATGGATACAGAGAGTCACATATGGGTGTAAATCTGGAGGATGGATTTGTCTGTCCCAGTGTGAAATTTAAGTGAAAGTATAAATTGACCGTCTGGCACATTAGCTTTATTTATTCATCTGTTGCTGTGCTGCTAAAAGCCTCTGTAGTGCCCTGCTTCAGGTTTCCTGACGGGATGAAAAGAAATGAAATCTGATCTGAGTTTAAATGCTGACTGACTCTTCAGAAGTGTTTGTGGGGGGTAAGTTCAGAAAAGTAGCGATGTTGTCAGAGCTTGCAAATTGAGTGACATGACTCCAGACTTGATTCTGGAAGATTTGGGACGATAAGACTGCACATTTTTTGAGATATTCGGGAAAAAAATTGTTTTTTGAACGGGTGTGTATGTGGTTTCTGGTGCTTTTGAGCCAGCCTCTAGTGGACATTCAAGGAACTGCAGCTTCAAGCACTTCAGTCTCAGCTCCAGTCCTGATGACCAAAGGTTATAGCTTGGTTTTTAAGACTCAAACTCCCTAGGATAAGGTTGTTTCGTCATTTGATCTGAAAATTGACTTTTGTAATGGATGTGTTTGGGTTCATGGTGCTTTTGGAGCCAGCCTCTAGTGGACGCTCAAGGAACTGCAGCTTTAAGCACTTTGCCTTAGCTCCAGTCCTGGTGACCAATAATATAGAGCTTGCTTTGTAAGACTTGAAGATAAGGTTGTTTTGTCATTTGATCTAAAAATCAACTTTCTCAATGGGTGTGTATGCGGTTCATGGTGTTTTTGGAGCCAGTCTCTTGTGGACATTCAAGGAACTGCAGCTTTAAGCACTTCTGCCTTATGTCCAGTCCTAACAACTGGAGGTTACAGCTTGTTTTTAAGACTCCTACTCACTAAGATAAGTTTTTTTCGCCATTTGACTCAAAAATCAGCTTTCTCAATGGGTGTGTATGTGGTTGTTGGTGCTTTTGAGCCAGCCTCTAGTGGACACTTGAGGAATTGCAGCTTCAAACACTTCTGCCTTATGTCCAGCTTATTTCTTAAGACTCCTACTCACTAAGTTAAGGTTGTTTTGTCATTTGATCTAAAAATCAACTTTCTAAATGGGTGTGTATAGGGTTCCTGGTGCTTTTGAGCCATCCTCTAGTGGAGACTTGAGGAACTGCAACCTTTAGCACCTTTGTCCAAGCTCCAGTCCAGATGACGGGAGTTTAAAGCACCTTTTTTTTCCAAGACTCCAACTCACCAAGATAAGGTTTTTTTGTTTGTTTGTTTGTTTTTTTGTCATTTTGACCTGAAACCAGCTTTCTGTATGGGTGTTTATGAGTTTCCTGGTGCTTCTGGATCCAGCCTCTAGTGGACACTTAAGGAACTGCAGCTTTAACACTTCTCCTTCAGCCTAATTTCTCTAAGTTGTAGTTTAGTTTTAAGGCTTTCACAAACTAATATAACTTTCTTTTGTGGCTGACATTAAAAACAGTCTGAGACCTTTTTGACCTAAAACTGGAGAAAAACTGTCTTAACTTTTGACCTTATATGACCCCTGACAGAATAATTGCAGAGTAAAATACCACATTCTGTTTGAACAGAGTTAACTCGTTGGTCTAAAAGCAGGTTTGAAAAGATAAAGAGGTTAAAAAATAACTAATACAAAACTAAAAGCAGCGTTTAATTGAAAGAGATGTAAAATCAAGAAATTGCCAAAAGCTAATTAGAAAAGAAAAATCAAACTAAGAAAGCAAACAGCAGGTGTTGAGGCACTTCATCATTCCTCTCAAGGTTTCTGTGAAAAATGTGAAGAAATTAGTTTTTAACCTTCAATATTACATCTGGAGACCCAAACTACACTAAACAACCCTCAATTTGTTCATTAAACTCCAAATTGACCCACGTTTAATTCTTTGCCTTTGCAGAAATTAAGTTGTCTTCAAGGTTAGAATTTAAAACCACCAGATTTCACTCAACAAGACTTTGTGTGGGTGTTTCTGATGTTTACTCCTGAAAAAAAAACAATCATGATAATCAGTCCCGAGGGCCTGTTTGTGATGGCTGAGTGTGTGGGAGGTCTGAGTATAATTTAAGTTCATTCTTCACCTCGACGGTTTGAGGTCATGTTTCTGTTTGTCGAGCCGGGAAATAAACATTTATTCAAAAAGAAATGTTAAGATCTGACTGAAAGCTGAAAACATCAACCTGTCAGCGCTGCAGGAGAAAAAGAAGGTGATGGATTTGAGTTTGAGAGCTCATCCTGAGAGCTGTACGAATGTTTACACACCATTTTGATGAAAGCTTCTGAAAACCAGTTTAAAAATTTAGTAAGAAGTTAAAAGTGGTTATTAGTGCTGTCAGGTGATTAATAAAACTAATCAAGTTAATCACATCTGTTCTGTGATTAATCATGATTAATCACACATTTCTCTTGGGCTAAATAAAGTCTATAGATAGAATCTATTTATCCAAATACTACAATTGACTTGAATTGAGTTTTAAGTAGTTGAACAACTAATTATTGAATCCCATTAACTGCAGGATTGCTGTGAAAAAGACAGACACCAGAAAGAAGAAAATATTTCTGCAATTTAAGAGGCTAATAAACACCTAAAGTTGTTTGTGCTAACAAAAAAACTTTGGGCTTCTTGATGGAGCCTTTGGCAAGCCCAAAAGCAGAAAAAAAAACCTCCTTCCTGCAGAATGTGCATTATACCTTGTGTTGGCTGACTTTTATTTATATGTTTTTTTTTAATTAGGTAACATATTTATGTATTTATTTATTTTTTATTTTCTATTTATTTACAAATCTATTTATTTTTATTTTTTTATGTATTTATTAACTTATTTATTATAATTATTTTATTATTGTTAAATTGTATTAAATTATTTACTATTTTTAACTTGTTTATGTATTTATTTACTTACTATCTATTATTATTATTATTATTATTATTATTATTATTATTAATTTATTTACATACTTATTTATTTTATAACTTGTGTTTTTTATTTGTTTCCCTATTATCTTTTATTTTTACTTTCGTTTTATTATCATCATTATTGTTATTTATTTTTATTATTTCTACTATTTATTATTATATTATTATTATTGTTATTATTATTATTATTGTTGTTGTTGTTGTTGTTGTTGTTGTTGTTGTTGTTGTTGTTGTTGCTGCTATTATTATTGCTAATATTTTATAATAATTATTATTTTTATTTATTTATTTCCCTATTTGTTTATTGGACTTAAAACTGCGTGAACAAACAGCCTAAAATACATTGCCAGTGGCACTTTAGGGACTTTGTTTCAGTCCTCACAGCAGATGAGTTAGTTGAGCTAAAATTTTTAATCAGATAAACCGTAGTGGTGGGATTAATCTGATTAATGCTTTAACTTTGACAGCCCTAGTATTATTGTTTTTACTTTTCAAGGAGTTAAAGCAAAAAAAGAAATCTCTTTTGTGACATTTTTAGAACGTGAATGTCTGTTTTAAAGTCTTCTCACCTACACTTCAGTCAGTACTTAAAGTAACGTCAGATCACAAACATTTCAGATGCATCCTCTAGGAATATGAATGTCTGCAGAGGAATTTTTAAATGTATTTTAATCCATTCAGGAACTGCAAATTTAGGTGAATTAACAACCGTTCTGAAGTGTTTTTATGAATAGTGAGGGCACTGCCAAAGTTTCTGGGGTTCATCCTCAGGAAACCCTGAATTTTTATCACAGATATCACAGCAGCCAATCCACTGCTCAGAGTGACTTTACAAAGAAAGTAAGCTTGTGTAAAACTGTCCGGCTCTCTGATTTGGATCTTGATATAAGAAGGAGATATTAAAGATGAGTATTTGCGTTTTTTAAAGCGTGCTTCAGGAAATAAACTGGACCAAAGAGCAGAGGATGAACCGTCAGAGTCTGAGTCTACAGGCTCCGCTCTTCAGCCTCAGCTCTGTGTGAAAAATGAAAGCAGACACGACAAAAAAAATTGCAGAGGACACGACCTCTGCGTGCTCACTGCTGGTTGTAGCTCGGAGACGCATCGCTGCACTACTCTCGAGAAAATGACACTTCACTGTACCATCCTCTGGAGACACGAGAGAGCTTCACGTCTGCAGGGGGAGGGCGCCGTCAGAGAGTCTGCCACAGGTTGGAATGAAGATTTCAAAGGTTTAGATTACTGCCTGTTTCCTGAACACATCGCACACACACACACATACACACACACACCTCTTAATCCTCCTCCCTGACCGACACGAGCAGGAGGCCGACGTGCAGACAGTAGATCGTCCAGCCGTGACCTCTCAGCTCGGACCGCCTCACCTCCTGATGTGACAGAGGCTGACAGGTCGGCCCAGAGCAGGGAGACAGCCGGGCCACAGGGGCATTGTGGGAAGAGACTGAGCTGCTTTTACTCCAGCAACATGCTGAGTGTGAGAAACAAAGCTCGACGATGAGACGCTCTGAATCCATACGGACTGCTCGCAGCTGTAGCTGTGGTCGTTTCTCTATCGATTAAAGCTTTAAAGCTTTGGTTTGAAAATCTTTTACACAAATTATCGTAAATTTGAGCCAAAATCCCTTAAAAACTGCTCCGTACACAAACAGGAGCCCACAGGGAGATCTGAAAAATTCACTTATCTGAGCTGCTCCTCTGAGAGGGATTGGATTAAATGATGCATGACCGACCAAATAAATACTTCTAGAAAGTTCAGGGACTCTTTTTCCGTTTCTTCTTCAGCAGAAGAAGAAGAAGCTGCCTTCACCACTTTGACCACTAACCCTCGGCAGGCGGACGATTAAGTCTGTTTGCTCTGTGGCCGAGAATCTCACAGTAACCCTGACATGTGGGATCCCTGCGCACCCTCGTCCTTCACCACCAAACATGACAGCAAACATGTAACACCGCGTCCTCAGCTCTGAATTATTCACCCGGCGAGATGTTTCTGAAACACTCTGCAGGATTTCTGCCGTCATGACACGTTATGTAACTTTGTTTATGAGTGCACGGCTGGATGACGTGTGGAGCAGCTCTCTGAGAAGGTAACTTTTGACATTCAATTTTGGTCAACAGGTAGTGGAACGACAGAATAATCAAACCCAGCTCTGAGAGGAGACACTGGGGAAATCCAACTGAAGAAGGTGAGGGTTTAAAAATATGGAGCAAAAAAAATTTGTGGCAGAAATCAAAGGTTCAATCTGATAATCAACCCCCTTGATAACAAAAAATATTTTTCAAAATTTTTTTAATTATAATTATATATTATTATCTTATTGTTATGTTCTTTTTTTATTTATATTTTGCTATAATTGTGCTTTTTTTCTTCTATTGTTATGTGTTTTTTTCTAGCATTATGGGATTTTTATGCTATTTTTAAATGATTCTTTTTCATATTTTATGTAATACAATTGTTTTTTTTATTTATTTACATTTAATTTTTTACAACTTCATCTTTTTTATCATTGTATGACAATATTTTTTTTTACTTATTTTATATCTATCATCTTATCTTACCTTAATTGATATGTTTTTTTATAAATGTTTTCGTAATCGTGTTCCATTTTATTATTATTAATTTTTATTTATTTATTTTTTTTGTATTTTTTTTATTTTTTATTTTTTGCTATTATTGTGTTTTTTGCTATCATTTTGTTTATGTTTTTTTTAATTTTTTGTTAATTACTTTTTTCATATTTTGTATTATTTTTATTATTCATTTAATTTTCATAATTTTAGCTCTTTTATTATTTTATTATTTTTTCATTTATTTTTCCTTTGTTTTTTTTATTATCTTATCATACTTTTTTATCATATAATTTAATATTTATTAATGTTTTCATAATTTAATTCAGTGTATAATAATAATAATAATAATAATAATAATAATAATAATAATAATAATTATTATTATTATTATTATTATCATTATTATTATTATTATTATTATTATTATTATTATTATTATTATTATTATTATTATTATTATTATTATTATTTTTATTATTATTATTATTATTATTATTAATTCAAATTCTTTTTTTATAAAACATAAAGCACCTGCCCAAAGTCAAACTTTTGGGGTCAGAGGCAAGTGATTTGAGAAGTAAAAAAATAAATATATAAATAAATACAATAAATAAATTGCAGCTGTCATTGCCAGTGGGATTTAACAGGTCAATGCTCATGTATTCAAGACTTTTATCTTTGTGTAAGTATTTCAGTTTTTGTTAAAGAATAATAAGATTGCCTGCTGATGTGAAGCTCTGCCGCGTTTGAATGATGCAGAAAATGATGAATTTGACTTTTTTTGCTTCAAAATTTTGCATAAATATTAGATAAAGAGCACAGAACATCCAGCCTAACACTCCCAAAGCATATTATATTTATTTTAACATTTACAGCAGATGTTCCTCTGTGTACATTCACTTATTTAAGGAGCTCTTTAAAGCAGACGCCAGCAGAAGCAGCAGCAGAAGTCATCCAGATAAAAAATATCCAGGCTGAGCTGGATCGAAGGCTGGGTGGATCTTTGACTGTATCTGAATAACTGACCTGAGTCAAACACGCTCCATTAGCTAATTATATCCCCTAAATGACAAACGCAGAAGTCGGAGGGCGGCCGGTGCATGAATACTAACAGGATTTAGAAACATGTGGTTAGAAGCCAGGGGACGTATAGCCAGGATGAGAAAAAGGACGGCTTTGGATGTGATTACGCTGAATGAAAGGAAATAATGAGAAGTGGGAGGACGATGGCAGCTGCAGAAATCTCAACCCTCTAATTCAGTTTCACGGCAGGGAGAAGTTAACCCTTCCACCTCCTGACCGGCAGAGGTCACAGGTAGAAACACCATCACACCTGTGATGAAGGAGTCAGGCTCCCCTGCACGAACAAACCCCTCAGTACGTCGTTTCTACTCCTGCTGCAGCTTCTCCTTTAATCTGCAAACCGCCAGGAGCTGTTTCTGTGCAGAAAAAAGGTTTTCAGCTTCTTGAAGTGCTGCACTCGACGGGTTTTTCAAATATGCAATCATTTCTTTAGCTTTCATCAGCAAACATAGAGTGAAAATGACTTCTTTAGTTGTCAGAGTAATAAATCCTTAGCAGGCTGAAAGCTGAGGTGAACGGTGTGGAGTGGTCGGTTTATTTATGGGCTAAAGTGTCGCTACAGCAAGAGGTCAGAGGAGAAGAAGAGTCAAGAGTTCAACAACTTCACTTCTCACATTTTCTTATCAGAATTAGCCTCATAATAACTTTAAAAAAAGGAAACAGGTCTAAATGAAGACGAACTGTGCAAAATGAGTCTGTAGAAAAAAGACCAGCACGGTGTTTCAGTGTTTTAGCTGTAGTAAGAATTGCAGTTCCTCAAGCATCCACTAGGGGCTTGCTCGAAAAGCCAACAACACCCCTTAAGACCTGTTTTAGAATGACTGGTTTAACAGGTTTTAGGTCTGGTGTAAAAGCTGTTTCAGTGTCTGTAGCTTTTATTTAGTTGTTTCTTTTTAAGCCAAATTATCACCTCAACAGGCGCTTCTGGCTAATCAACTTGAGGTATGAAACTACAAGTGACCCTCAGGTGGGTACAGTCTACAAAAATCAAAAATTCTTACAGTTTTACACAAGTTTAACTTTGTTTTTGGTTTTGTATTTTTAAGTAAATAATGTTTCTCCTTAGTTTGTTTTTTAAAGTATAAGTTTCCTTCATAGGTCCAACCCTGACTCATGCTAGCAGGCTTTTTGAGCTTTAGCTACCTAGTTTATTAAGCTAATGCTAAAGGGCCTGTCTAAAAAACTCAATGCAGCATACTACACAAGTTTGCTTTGACTTTGGTATTGGATTTTTATGTAAATATTTCAGTTTCAAATACATTGAAGTACCAGTTTTCTCCATAGCTCAAACGCTGACTCATGCTAGCAGGTGTTTTGAGCTTTAGCTGCCCTTTTCATCTAGCTAATACTAGATGACTTGACAAACAATTCTCAACTTAGCTTTCAGACATCAAGAAGCAGGTTAGTATCGGTAGCTCCTTTCCATCTCCTTTTTACTACAAGTAGTGAAGACAAAATCTCACTTTAACAGGCCCTACTGTTCCACACTCATCAACTTGAAGTAAAAGAAGCCAAGGTTCCCTTGGGTGGCTACAGTCTACAGATATATAAAAAAAAAGTTTTACACAAGTTCACTTTGTTTTTAGTTTTGTATTTTTAAGTAAATAATGTTTTCCCTTAGTTTGATATGAAGATAAAGTACCAAAACACCTGCTAGCTGACTCATGCTAGCAGGCGTTTTGAGCTTAAGCTATCTAGTTTATCAAGCTAATGCTAAAAGGCCTGTGTGAAACACTCAACGCAGCACATTACACAAGTTTACTTTGACTTAGGTATGGGATTTTCAAGGAAATAGTTCAGTTTCAAAAACAGGAAAAGTACCAGATTCCTCCATGGCTCAAACGCTGACTCATGCTAGCAGGCGTTTTGAAATTTAGGTACCCTTTCTTATCTTGCTAATACAGGTGGGTACAGGCTCCAGAAATCAGAGTCCTATGCTGATTTAGAATTGTGTTAAGTACTAAAGTAAGTTTTTTTTCTCACGTTGTCGCTACAAATGGACGTTTTTTTAATCCAGCATCCTTGATGAAGATTTTTAACCGTTCATATAGATGTGGCCTGCTGAAACAAACGTTTTGGAAAATGTTACGTTATATGACTTGAAACTTGGTGAACTAGGCTTAGTGGATGCTAGTAAATTGATCTCGCATGAATTTGTCTGAATCCTAGTGGTAGTTGTTATTTTGTGGTGCTGATTCAAATTTAATTCGCAATTCTTCGATGCTTCAGATTTTTTTCGATTTTTACTTTGCTTTTTTAACACCAGACCGTGTAAAGAAGTTGAATTATGATGATAATGTCTACAGACTATACCATCTTCCCAAAAAATGCACATTACATGTGAGTCAGAGAAAATCGTTTCGCCCTCTACTGGAGAAAAGTGGTAATTTTTTTCTAATCCAGCTAAAAAATGAAGATTGAAATGAAGGATTAAATTTTTTTTTTTCTTTTTTTTCCCTTTTTTTTTCTTTTTTTTTTCTTTTTTTTTTTTTTTTCTTTTTCTTTTTCCTTTTTTTTTTTTTTCCTTTCCTTTTTTTTCCATGAAGGATTAAGATTTGAAAAAAACAATAACAATTTTTTAACTGAGAATCCCAATTTTAATATCCTAAAACAAAAAAAAAACCTGATACATATGTGAATCATTTTTTCTTCCACCCCTTGTTGTAAGGTATACCTGTTGTTTTTAGCGTGATGTTTGTATTTGTGCCTGTTGTAACCGTGTAGCCGAGCTGCTGCCTGTCTTGGCTGTTAATAGTTTCCACTTGTTTAAGAAAACACTCAAAATGCACAAACAAAACTAGACTGATCCCAGATGATCGCCACCTACTGGCCTGGCATGCTCACGTCAGCACATTCGGCTGTTTCTTCATTGTGTAGACAGAGAAATAAAAACAGAAACAGAAAACCTTTTTAAAAATTATCTGTAAATGTGAGCACAAAGCCTCAGTTAAAAACTGGAAACTATAAAGGTTTGTGGATTTAGTTTTTGGGTGCCAATTTACAGAACAGGCGTCAGCCAAGACTGCAAACCCCAGCAGAAGCTGCCAATTCTTCTCTTGGAGCCCCAACTACAATAAATTTTCATACAAATTGGTGAAAGTTTGAGACAAAACTGCACCATACAAAGACAAAACTCCTCGCCAGTTTGATCTTAGATGCATTTTAAAGATGTTTTCCAGCTTATACACCTCCCTCAGGATGCACCTGATGTGTGAGCGGAGCAAACATTGGCTGAGAGGTGATTACTCTGTGATAGAGAGCCTCTTCAGAGATGAATAGCCCGCTGCATTCATCATGCTAATTTCAGCCATCTGATGCCTCGGCGCTTGTCGTCGGGACAAACAGCCGGAGCCAAGAAGCAGAATTTACTTTCTGACCCATCTGTCAGAATCAGATAAAGTGGGAATAAACCCTCCAAACAGATTTTAAAACCTGTAATTCAGCTGGATCACACCAAACACTACACTACCCAGAGTGCTCTTCTGAAAAGATTAAACTCATCTGCCCCGGAGGTTTGATGTTGAAGGTCACAGTCTTTCCTGGGGTCAGAATATCATCCCGACACACTCTCAGCCGGTCAGAGCACAGCTCGCACACTGATTCCAGCCTGGCAGTAATTCAGAAATAAACAACCACCCAAACAGCCGCTGACCCCATTTTATGTTCTCACCAAAGCCAATTTTTGCCTGCGTTTGGCGCTCGGCGGGCAATAATTTCGAACGGTGGCCAGAGCTCAGTGTTGCTGCGAGATCAAAGCTTTAAATCCCTCCTGGAAGAAACATTAAAGCCAACACATGAAGCCCTCCAACAGCAGCACACAAACAGCTAACAGGGACCCTGAGCGGGCGATCCAACGGGAGGAATGGAGACAGAAAATATCGCAGAGGCGTTAATCAACAGGCAGTTTGTCTGTGCACTTCTTTGTCTTTGAGTTTCACTTAAACCAAAACTGGATATCCAAACATTATTCTATGAAATACGAGTTTGAATTTCTGATTATGTCCTTGTTGAGAATCATTTTTGCATTATTTGATAATGTGCTAGCTAAAACTTGTGGTATAAAAAACATCTTACTACAGCTAGGTAAACAAAACATGGGTTTACATGAGCAAAAAAAAGCTGTTTTTTCGATTAATAACATTTTCCCTAAAGTTCAAATGAGGGTAGAAATGAGTGGGCTTGATGGAACTTGGCGGGGAGTGTCAATTTTCTCCCAGCTCAAATGCTGACTCATATTTGCCACCTTGTTAGTTAAGCTAATGCTAAAAAGCCTGTTTTAAAAAACACGATGCAGCATGTTATACAAGTTAAGTTTGATTTAGGTATTGGATTTTCATGTAAATAATGTTTTTTCTATATTTCTTAAAGTAAAGATCAAGTGTCAGTTTCCTCCCCAGCTCAAATGCTGACTCATGCTAGTAGGCGTTTTGAGTTTTAGCTACCTAGTATACTAAGCTAATGCTTAAAGGCCAGTCTAAAAACACTCAACACAGCACATTACACAAGTTTACTTTGAGTTAGGACTGTATTTTCAAGTAAATAAAGTTTTTCTTTAGTTTGAAAAAAGGATAAAGTGCCAGTTTCCTCTCCAGCTTCAGTGCTGACTCATGCTAGAAGGCATTTTGAGCTTTAGCTATCTTAAATAGATCAAGCTAATGTTAGAGGACTTGACAAAGGAATCCTTCACTTTGACTATAACAGATTTAAATAAATCATACTAGCTGATTTTCAAGTGAAATAAACACTGAAAACTTCCAAAAAACGTTAAGGCGAGGGTTAATTTTTCTACAGCTGAGATGCTGACTCGTGCTAGTAGGCATTTTGAGCTCTAGCTACCTAGCAACCTGCTAAAAAACCTGTTTTAAAAAAAACTAATGCAGGGCTAAACACAAGTTCACTTTGATGTCAGTTTTGAATTTTCAAGTAATTAATGTTTGCTTAGTTAGTAAAAAAAAAAGATAGAGTACCGGGTTCCTCCATAGCTCCAACACTGACTCATGCTAGCTTAGCAGGCGTTTTGAGCTTTAGCTATCCTGATAATCAAATTAATGCTGGAGGACATGACAAAGGAATCCTTAACTTTAATTACAAAGATTTGAATAGATCACATTAGCTAAATTTCAGGTGGAAAAAAAAAGAAAACTTCCAAAAAAAGGTTTAAGCAAGGGTTAATTTTCTCCACAGCTAAGATGCAACTCATGCCAGTAGGCATTTTAAGTTTTAGCTGCCAGTTTAATAAGCTGATGTTTAAACGCCTGTCTAAACACCCAAAAGGCAGCACACCACAGGGGTTTGCATAGATTTAGGTGTTGTATTTTCAAGTAAATAATGTTTCTCTTTAGTTTCAAATAAAGACACAATACTAGCTTCCTCCCAAGCTCAAATGCTGACTCATGCTAGCAGTCATTTTGAGCTTAAGCTATTCTATCTATTAAGCTTATGCTAGAGGACTGGACAAAAAATCCTTATATTTGTCCATCAAACAGATGTACATGGATCATACAAGCTGATTTTAAGTGAAATAAACAATGAAAAGTACGTCCAAAAAACTTTAAGGTGAGGCCTAGTTTGACTCATGCTAGCAAATTTTTTTTAGCTTTAGCTAACAAGCTTATCAAGTCAGTGTCAAACAGCTGGTCATAAAAACTCTTTGGTGTTTCAAAGTGTGAACACTGGAAACATAAGTGATCAAATGCTGAAACCACAGTGATACCAGCTAAAGCTAACCATGCTAATCATTGCCGTAGATATGGAAAGCATGATCCAGCATTGGAGTGTTTTCCAAAATTATAGACATGTCACGGGTAAATAAAGAGAAGAGTGTTTAATGGAAAACAAAGCCTGTTTAGAGGCTTAGCTAACACAGCCCACCTGGTGAAACAGAACAGATGTGTGTTTTGTTGTAGCAACGGAAAGCTAATTCCACTTTAATCATCAGGCAATTAAGAAAAAAGGCTTTCAGGATAAAAACTAATCAACGTTTTTGGCCACATGCAGGTCATGAGTTTGGCAAGCACAAAAATCCAACAAATAGCAACAACAATGCTGCTAATTGACTCTAACATTCAATTTGCCAATGTTTTGAGCATGTTAGCATCCAGATTTAGCCGCTGTTGGAGCACAGAAACTCATTTTACACCCAAGTTTGTAGAGAAACTGCACATTGTTGAAGATTTTAAAGAAAAGTATCAGAAATAACAAACAGAAATTGGACGACGTGTGCTCCAGCAGAGATAAATAAATGCAGAAAGAGAAAGGTTTTCATCAAAGCTGACCCGCAGAGCAGTCTGCACACTTAATGTTACAATAAGGCCGAGGTAAACTGCACAGCCAGCTGTTTCCAAGCTTCTCCAACTGAAATGATTTTCTTCAGATGTGCTCCCCTTGACTGCAGGTCAGCGTAAAATCTTTGATTATGAAAGTCAGAGGGAGCCTTGAGAAGCAGCTGCTGAAATATCGAACTCCTTTTCTACATATTCAACTAACTTTATGCTCAGGTATTCTTCTGATGCAGCGCTCCATGATAAAGCTGCTCGACAAACAAGAAAACAGGAGATAAAAGATAAAAGACGGAGATAATAAAGAGGAGGTTTGAAAGGATGCAGCTGCTTTAATAAAGAATTTAGAGCAGAAACTAAGGCGTGCAGCGCTCCACTGACGCATGAATTTAGATAACAAACCACCTGAGAGTGAAACAACAACGACCATCTCCACGCAGGGAAAAGCATCCCGGTAATGAGATATCACACTCCTCTTAACTGTTAAAAAGCAGCAAACAAAATAAAGAAAATCATCAGCTGCAGCCCAGTAATGAGGTGTCAGCAACACCAAATTGTTCAGAGGGAAACAAGAAGAGAAAAGGATTTTCTCTGTTTCCTCTAATCAGTTACACAACATACCAAAGAAATAATGTTTGCTTTCTGTGCTGCCAGCCTCGGAGCAGGAAATAAAGCCAGCACATCCACTGGCAGCAGCCGTGCAGTTGGAAAATGTACAGATTCTCATTTCACAACTTGTTAGTCTGCGGTAAATTGTTTTCATGCTTGGCAGGAGGCCTGAACCATTACACCGCGAGTAAAGAGGGAGAATGCACTCAGACCAGCGTTAGAGGAAGAAAGGGGGGAGGCTTACCTGTGGTGGACAGCAGGGAGATCAGGTGCAGCAGCATGGAAAAGACAGAGAAAGATAACCACGTTAGTCTGGATTATACTCACAAATCCAGCTGAGAGAACAAGACGCACACAGACAGGTCATTGTGATTCACGTCACGAGCGTAATTATGGATCTCTCTGGGAATCCATACCCATGATTGACAACACATCCTCCAACGTACAGCGAAGCTCTCCGCTTGTATTTTAAGGCTGTTTTTGAGCAGCAATTGTTCCAAGCGAATGCATAAAAATGGGCTGGGAGGTTAATTATCTGTTCAATGACACCATTAGTAGCAGAGGATGATTAATAGCTTGGATTTCTATTTTAAGTCCCCTGAAGAAACTATTACTGCTCAGTATGTGAACAAAGAAAAGGCCGAAGCGCTCCCGAGAAGTATTCCTCATTTCAGCTGGAGGGGTTTTTAAAGACGGGCATGCGTGACGGATAGAAGAGAGTTTCATAATATCTGCAGCAATCTGTGTCAAATTCATATTAAAGAGGGGGTATAGAATTGAATTGAATAGAATAGAATAGAATAGAATAAAACTTTATTGTCATTGAAGCTCTTCCAATGTGGCGTTGGTGTCTGGTGTTAGCTCTGTTAGCCATGTCTGTGAATAACATGATGCTACTCTGCCTTCTGATATTCCCTCTGTTGCTGGGTTAGCACAGCTAGCTCGTCCATTTTATTGGAGATAGAGCTTACGTTCCCAATAACGATGGATGGAAGGACAGGTCCATGTCGTCACTTCTTAGCTCACACCTCCTCGCCTCCTTCTCCTCACCTTGTGGGGAAACATCCGGCCTAGCACCAGTTAGCATTGACATGCTACAGGCTGCTAACAGCTGAGTTCACATGTAAACAATGCAGCCATGGTTACATGTAGGATCTCCAGACAAACACAGGAGACAAAATAATAAAAATATCACTGAAGACACAAAAAGTTTGGTGTCCACGACCAACAATGAACCGTACAAAGTAATGATCCACTCCAAAGAAACGAAAAAAATGATAAGAAACGGACAAAAAAGAGAGAGCTGCTGCAAAAGGCAGCCATAGCCAACAGGGCGGCGCCTAGCTACTCATTGTGTGGTCGTTAGTGCCCCTGTAGTATCTTTATGTGATTTATAGCTTGTTTTAGAAAACCCTTATTTCAGCCTCTGTCTGAAACACTGTCTCTTTAAGGCCCCGTTTACACGACGTTTCATCTGAAAACGTTAACAGATTTAGTTTAAGATATATCAAGATATTTCCGTCTTGTATTCTCAGCTACTTTCTGTTCATCCCACCTCATGAAATTTAACCAAAAAAAATCACAGTTTTTGTTTGTTTTTCTTCTATATTTGAAAATGGTTCAACCACTGAAAATGCTTCTGAAATTCTCTCTGCAAAAGTCAGAATTAGCTCTTCACCTCTAGCAATGTCAGGCTCTGAGGGCTCCTCATTCTCCTGATAAGCCAAAGTTATTTTGCACTGTTTGATTTATTTATTATGAAACAGCCGAAACACACAAAAAGAGCCCAAACCTCTCAGAGTACAGCTGCATGTAGTTACAGCAAAGACACTTCAATCTGAACTCAATCTCCCAGGATACCCTGCAGCAGCTTGATTTGATAACTGCATCCTAGAGTGTGAAAGTGTGTGAAAGTGTGTGAAAGTGCACCCTTGACCTTGGACAATGTACCTCATTCAGAGAAAAATCACTTATTAGCTTCTTTCGAGGGCGTTCAGCCGCTGTACTGTGATTTCCCAGGGGGCAATGGTGTTCCCTGAAGTAGCTCATATATAAGGCAGGATCATTTTCACCACAGGGGGAGATGTGGTTGGAAATACAGGTAGAGGTTTACATTTTGATCTAGGTGAAATGTGCACAAATGTTGTGTTAAGTTATGCTATGTGATTCTAACTGTGATAGGTAGTTAGCCAGCTAGCTTTCATTGCTAAAAGGCAACGCTAGTGGAAACAGTTATTTGTAAACCAGACCATCTAGAATCAGGTCTTGTTCCCATGATTGAGACTTTAGTGGTACGAAAACTTGGGGAGGGCTCCTCAATGCTAAGATCCATAGTGCCTCAAAATTTCTTAAAGAGACAGTCACTCAATTTAGTTTCAAGATGGCTTACAGACAGTTGGGTTCCATAGTGCCTTGAAGTTTCTTAAAGAGACAGTAGCTGAAAGTAACTGTCAAGGAGGCTTCCGGAATCTTGGGTTCCAGAGGGTTCCGAGGTTTCCTTAAAGCAACAGTAGCTGAAATTGAGTAAATGTCAATGAGGCTTCTAGAATGCCCAGCAATGGAGTGCTTTCAAGTTTCTTAAAAGGACAGTAGCCGAAAGTAACCGTCAAGGAGGCTTCCGGGATCTTGGGTTCCAGAGGGTTCCGAGGTTTCTTAAAGTGACAGTAGCTGAAATTGAGTGAATGTCAATGAGGCTTCTGGAATGCCCAGCAATGGAGTGCTTTCAAGTTTCTTAAAGGGACAGTAGCCGAAAGTAACCGTCAAGGAGGCTTCCGGAATCTTGGGTTCCAGAGGGTTCCGAGGTTTCTTAAAGTGACAGTAGCTGAAATTGAGTTGATGTCAATGAGGGTTCTGGAATGCCCAGCAATGGAGTGCTTTCAAGTTTCTTAAAGGGACAGTTCCTGAAACCCAGACTCAGAGGGGTTTCCATAATTGGGTTCCTAAGGACTTTCAAGTTTCTTAAAGGGACAGTGGCTCAAATTAAGTTAGTGGTATTGAGGCTTCTGGAATGCTGTCAATTGAGTGTTTTTGTTTTTGTTGTTGTTGTTTGTTTTGCTTTGTTTTTCTTTTTGTCCTCAACATTGCATTTGGTTTTTTTTTTTTTTGTTTGGTTTTTTTGTATTTATTTACTTTGAATATCTTGATGTGTTTTGCATGAGTGGACTGCGTGACCGGTGGAATTTGAGTTTTCTCATTAGGAATTAATAAAGCTTTCTTATCTTATCTCTCAAGTTTCTTAAAGGAACAGTACCTGAAATTCAGACACAAAAGGGCTTCCGGATAATGAGTTCCTAAGTACTTTCAAGTTTCTTAAAGAGACAGAAGCTGAAAGTCAGTAAGTGTTAAGAAGGCTTTTTGAACATATGGTTTCTGGGTGCTCTCAAGTTTCTGAAAGAGACAGTAGCTGTCACTATCAAGGAGGCTTCTAGAATGTTGGGTTCCAGAGAGTTCCAAAGCTCCTTAAAGAGACAGTAACTGAAATCAAGTTAATGTCAATGAGGCTTCTGGAATGCTGGGCAATGGAGTGCTTTCAAGTTTTTTAAAGGGGCAGGAGCTGAAAATGGCTGTCAAGGAGGCTTCCAGAGTGTTGGGTTCCAGAGAGTTCCAAACTTCTTAAAGTGACAGTAGCTGAAATTAAGTTAATGTCAATAAGGCTTGTTGAATGCTGTCATTGGGTTAGTTCTGTTTTTGTTGTTGTTGTATGTTTTTTTTGTTTGTTTGCTTGTTTTTCTTTTTCCTGTGTAGGTTTTGAGGGCAGCCAATGTATCATTGACTTTGCACCCGCTTGTCATGACCGTGGCATTTGGTATTTGTTTTTTGTTTTTTTTGTTGTTTTTTTTTAATTATTCTTTTTTGTGTTTATTTACTGTTAATATTTTTATGTGTTTTGTATGAGTGGACTGTGTGACTGGTGGCATATGAGTTTCCCCTTTGGGGATGAATAAAGCTTTCTTATCTTATCTTGTCTTATCTCTGAATTTCAGGTACTGTTCCTTTAAGAAACTTGAGACTCAAAGGGTTTCCGGAAAATGGGTTTCTAAGTACTTTTAAGTTTCTTAAAAGTAGTTGAAAGTAAGTAAGTGTTAAGAAAGCTTTTTGAACATTGGGTTTCAGGGTTCTCTCAAGATTCTTAAAGAGACAGTAGCTGAAATGAGGGTTTTGAAGACACCCGCTTGAAATTCAGAACTTTTAAAGCTACGTAAACCGTATTGACCTGAATATAAGACCAGTTTGTTTTTGTTGAAAGTTACGTGAAAAGTGGGGGGTCGTCTTATAATCGGGGTCCAACCATTGACACTGGTAGTTGTCTAGGGTTGTTACACAACTGCAACAGCAGAGGGCGCCAGCTTTTTGTAAAGACACTGGCGGGGATATGATGCTAATTTTAAGAGAATGATGGTCAACGCAGTAGAGACGTTAAACTGTCACAAGCTCAAAAATATGGAGTTACAGAGTGAAATGACCAAGGATGGCGCATCCAAAAAGAGCGTCTGAAAAATAAGAAAAGAAAAGTCAATGGTGGACCTTAAAGAGACAGTTTCCAAGACAATGACCACAGGATGTGTGAGTATGATATCATTGAGAAACTATAAATACTTTAAAATGAGCATACCCCCTCTTTAACCTTTTTCATTTGACACAAGGTCTCATTGTCAAAGGAAACCTGGAGTATAAATCTGCTGAGAAAACACTTACTACATGTCTAAGTTAACCTTTCACTGTGAGAAAAGGTGAAATGATCATCCAGATCAGAGCGTCGCTGCGCTTTAATAACAGGTTTGACTGAGCAGATAAAGATAGACTCCGGCTCTGTTTAAAAGCTTGTTTGCTCGTAGCTGAATGGACGGCATGCATTCCTCTGATGTCCAAGGCTGCACGCAGCGCCGTATGGGAAGAAGCTGCACCGAGGGCAATCATCCCTCCATCAACTCTCCGCCTTATGTAACTCACCACCCACTGGATGAAAGGACGGCTGCCTGTCAATCACTCA
Source organism: Halichoeres trimaculatus (assembly GCF_033239565.1). NCBI lineage: Eukaryota > Metazoa > Chordata > Actinopteri > Labriformes > Labridae > Halichoeres > Halichoeres trimaculatus. The sequence continues at coordinate 2,985,456 of NW_027437199.1, read as the reverse complement.
GATGATGTGGGGGAGGAAAAGCAGAAATGTGCGTCAGACAGAAACACCGTCGAGGTTCATTAACGCTCCGTCTACTGACACATTTAACAGTAAAGTCATTATTGAGAGGAGACTTTGAAAAACCACGTGGTCTCTGCTTTGAGAAAGATCTGACAACCGCTGATTTAAAGCTTTCAGGAAGAGAAGGAAGAGTTTAAAAAGGTTAAAGAGCGCCAAGATTACACCTCAGTGTTAATTCACATCATTACCGCGTGTTCAACCTGCAGAAGAGAAAAGATCAGACGGAGGAGCTCAAAATACCTTCCTCATGTTGTTACAAACTGACCTTTCATTAAAATCCTCAGACGTCTCTACTGCTGCGCGCTGGAGGAAGGTTAAAAAGACTTTTACAGCTCGGTAAAGTCAATACATTAACAGATTTCTAAGAGCCAATGTGTCAACACTTTGCAGTTTCATGTTTGTGAGTCTTTTCTGTTATCTGAGCTAAACCAACGACTTTGATAGGAACGATATTTTTAGGATGTGGGACAAACCCTCTCGGGTTAAATTCAGACTGGTGTCCTGATTCAGTTTCTGGCACATCCAGATTGATCTGATAAATCAATGTTTTCTCACCCAAAAAGAGAGAGAAGGGTTGGAGAGGCGATGAAAGTATTTTTAACATTCATTAATTAATCATAAAGTGGAAGCATAGACTTTCTTCACCATAGCTCCACAGGCTGTGCTGTGAAATGTGAAACAAATATAAAAACACTCTAAACCAAGGGTCTTCAACCTGCGGCTCTGGAGCCTCATGTGGCTCTTTGACTCATTTGCAGTGGCTCCTTGTAGCTTTAAAATATCATTTTCAAATAAAGAATTTTTATTTTTCTTACAGAGGGTACTGATGATTAAAGACACTGACACTAAATAAATCATGCATTACCAGGGGTGTAACCTCAAGTTTTACAGCTCTGGGGAGATAACTAAACCTACAAAAAGACAAATCTGGAGGAAAATACAGATTTTAATTCTGTGTGGGTGTGTTCATTGAACTGCCAACATGCAGGCTTAACATACATGCTTAATGTGTAACAAGACATTAGCAAACATCATAAAATGAGTTGAGTGACACAATGTTTCAAATTCAGGTACTCTTTTGAAAATGTTGAATTTTTCCAAATTAATTAAACTTTTTTTATTTCAAATGTTTGCAATTTCAACATTTTCTTTTATTTTTTCACTTTTTTTTTTAATTTCAATGACCTTGAGATTTTTTCCAAAATTTTTTCATTAGATTTTCTTGAACATTTTTATTTGATTATTTTTTAAATTTTAAAATATTTTAAAAATGTTGCAACTTTTTGAAAGCAACTTTTTCATTTTTTTCATAAATTTACAGGTGTTTTGACTTTTTAAAAATTTTGCAATTATTTTAATGTCCAATCTTTTTAAGTTGGAGCAAATTTTTTAACTTCAAACTTCTTTGAAATTTTTGCAATTTTTGTTTTTAAATTTTTGCCGATTTGTTATATCTCAAATTTTCTTATTTTTGAGCAAATTTTCAAACTTAAAACTTTCTTCTAATTTTCGCATTTCTTTGTTTTAAATTTTGGCCAACATTTAAATGTCAAATCTTTTTTTACATATTCGAGCAAACTTTTAAACTTCAACTTTTTTTGAAATTTTTGCAATTTTTTTGTTATGAAATTTTGCCAACATTTTAAATCTCAAATTTTCTTATTTTTGAGCAAATTTTTAAACTTAAAACTTTCTTGAAATTTTTGCAATTTTTTGTTTTAAATTTTTTGCCAATTTTTTAAATGTCAAATTTTCTTATATTTGAGTGAATTTTTGTACCTTAAACTTTTTTTGAAATTATTGCAAATTTATTGAAAATAAAAATAGAAGACATTACAATTTTTATAAATTAAAAAAAACCCTCCTTTATATTCTTGTTTACTGTATTTTAACTTTGTATAGAATTTTATTCACTTTTCTGTCTTCATTGTGTAGATAAAGTACATTTTGTGCCTCCTGAATGACTTTAATGGTGAGCTGAGGCTTAACGGCTCCTATAAGTAAAGGTTGCAGACCCCTGGTGTATCCAAACAAAAGCTTTAAACCTCATCATTAGTGTATTTCAGTGGATTTGCAGCAAGCAACCAGAAGAGAAATAAATGGAAGTCGCTGTCATTGATCAAGTTGCCAAACATGTTGAACGCCTCTTTCTGACAGGCTGTGGCGAGGTCACAAACCCCGCCCCCTCCATGTTAACAGACGGGATGAGTCAGCACAGAATCAAAACACCTGAAGAAAAGTGCCTCATTCTGTTTTGTGATTGAGTTTGATTCTTTTCATGCTGGTTTATTCCCAACTCTTCAGTTTCCTGGGAGTGAAATGTTAATAAGTAATGTGACGGTTGAAAAAGAGAATCCTTTGTTGTGATTGGCAGCTCTGTTGACAAACGCAGCTCCTGTGGCTTCCTGTTCCAGATTAGGCGAGCGGAGGAGGAAGATGTTCTGCTTTGAGAGCTACAGAAATGTTAAATGTTTGACCGTCAGAAGAACTTTTACCTCCGACAGACGTCCCAAAGAGATGTTTATCCGTTCACCTCTGTAAAATTCAGCACTTCTGCATCTTAATGAGGGATGTGACTGAAAAGGGTAAAGAGAGCACGTTGCTCAGGAAAAAAAAAGGGGAATCTGTCAGTTTGTCCGTGTCGAGACTCAAGTTCTGCGGCGCTGCAAAGCTGATGTGAACAGACGTTAACCTGGATGTCAGATTGTCTGAGTGAAGCTCGGAGAAAATCCCTCCCGCTATGTTCCTGGGTCCAATTATCTCTGAGAAAAAATGACATTTACTCGACTCCCCACGGACGCAGAAAGAACCCAAGGAGACAGGCCTGAGAGGAGACATGAATACTAAGTACAAATGGAAACACGGAGGAAGCACCTTAATAAATCAGCTGAAGGTCAAAGATTTGCTTGTAGGAAATGTGGTTTAGGAGGCGAGCTGCACCGAGACATGACACAAACCTGCAGACCGACGAGGGAGGAGGCTACACCTGTCTGCTCTTCAATCCAGCAAACCAGATTTAAAACGCACTTCTTTTTCCAGCACAACACAAACCAAACGGAGCCAAAGAGGAGGAAGGGTAACAAAGCGACACAGCTTTGATGTATTCAGAGGAGAATAGGACGGAGCCAACACTTCAGCAGCTTTGAGTTAGTCGCGTTTGAAGTCCAAAAGTTCGGTTTGAGTTAATACGAAAGTTTGTTCGGTGAAGTGAGACTTTAACACGGAGGGATTTTATGCTGAGTCAGACTCCAGATGAGAGACAGAGGAAGAAACAGAAGTTAAAGCTGAATTAAACCACTTTAAAAATCAGCGCCGAGGCTTTTCACACCTTTTACAGCGAGGAAAATAAGTATTGAACGCATCAACATTTTTCTCATTACATTTATTTCCAAAGCTGGAATTCAAACAAAATTTCTCCCAGACATTGGTATTAACTCAAATAATCCACACATGAAAAGAAATCACAACGTTCAGGTCCATAAATAATGATTATGGTGAATTAAGGAATTCACTAGGAATTCAGGTGATTGACTAGGCCATTCGAACAGATTGATTTTCTTTTTTTGAAACCATTTGAGAGTCAACTTTGCCGTGTGCTTTGGATGGTTGTCCTGCTGGAAGGTCCAGCCACGTCTCATCTTCATCATCCTGGTGGATGGCAGCAGATTCAGATCAAGAATTTCCCCATACATGGCTCCATTCATTGCTCCGTCAGTTAGATGAAGTTTGCCAACACCATGAGATGAGAAACAACCCCATGCCATGATGCTTCACCTCCAAACTTCACTGTTGGTGTAGTGTTTTTTGGCTGATGTGCAGAGCCATTTCTCCTCCAAACATGGTCTGTAGTATGACAGCCCAAAAGTTCAGTTTTGGTCTCATCTGACCAGACAACATTCTCCCAGTATTCTACAGGCTTGTCAAGATGCTGTTTAGCAAACTTTAAACCAGCTTCAACATGCCTTTTCTTGAGGAATGGAGTCTTGCGGGCTGAGCGTCCATAGAGACCATGGTGGTGGAGTGCATTGCCTGTTGTTTTCTCTGTAACAATTGTACCTGCTGCCTCCAAGTCTTTCTGGAGCACTTTCAGGGTGGTCCTTGGCTGGTTGAGTCCTCTTCTGACTATCTTTCTGACTCCCTGGTCAGAAATCTTCAAGGAGCTCCTGTGCGTGGCCTGTTGATGGTAAGGTGGTGCTTCTTCCACTTGTGAATAATGGCCCCAACGGTGCTGACTGGAATATTCAGGTGCTTTGATATAAGTCTGTAACCAGTTCCATTCTGATGCTGAGCAACAATCAGGTTGTGAATGTCTTCAGAGAGCTCTTTGCCTTTACCCATCATGAGGTGTGTGGTATTTAACTGCTTGGTGAAAAAACACCTTTTTTATAGGACCATCAATTTGCTCTAGCCCAGCTGATGTTGGTTTGCACTAATTGGAAGTTCAAGTAATAATTACTGACAGATTTCAGGTGGTATGGTGCATTTCCTGTCCAAAGTATTCAGCCTTTCCATGGTGTGTTCAATACTTTTTTCCTGTGTTATCGTACTTAATTCACCATAATCATTATTTATGGACCTGAACGTTGTGATTTCTTTTCATGTGTGGATTATTTGAGTTAATACCAATGTCTGGGAGAAATTTCATTTCAATTGCAGCTTTGGAAATAAATGTGATGATCAAAATGATATGCCACTCCATCAAATCTCATGAAAATAATCAATAAAATCATGATTAAAAGATGATTAATTACAGCTTCTGGTTCCTTCTGTGCCTACTGAGGATTTCTTCTGACGTCACGTGTGCGCCACCTGTTTCCTGCTTTTGGATTCTTGTCATGAAAACTGGCGCAGAGAGCGTTATCCTTCCCCAAGCGCTCCCCTCCCCTCTCTGTCTCTTTATCTCTGCAGTGATTTTTCTAATAAAAGCCAAAAACAAGGAATCACAACATGACTGAGCAGTCTGTGATAAACTGCGACTGTGAAACCAGATTCAAAGCTGAAACCAGCTCCAGAGTGGAGCAGGCGTCAGAGCTGCTGGCAGACGGTCGTCTCCACGCTGTGGTTAGTGTCTTTAAGACTAAAAGAACGACACGCTGACCTTATCCGACTGAATTTGGCAGATTTTAGACAAAAATAAAAGTTTTCTCTCTGAATCGTTGGATTGAAATTCCACTAAACAACATTTTCACCTCCTTATTAAGTGTCATCTTCCTTTATCATCCCTCAGATTTCCACAGTATAGGTGAAATAATACCATCATGACTCTGAGCTGAGGGAAATTCAATTTTCAAAGACTTTACAACAAACCATCTCTGATTGAATCCACCGTTTTTCATCTGAACCTCTTTCCAAAGAGAAAAACTGTTATTGAATTTTCAGAGGAGAAAAAATGCTGTCATTAAACGCTTCATGGGGGAAGTTTTTTCTCATTGCCATCAGCGCCAAGAATAAAAAACTCTCATCTACTTTTTTGAATGGAGTCAATACTTTGGAATGACTCACTCTAACACTCTCAAGATGCAACGACAGAGGTGTTTCTCTGCATTTTTTACCCAAAAGAAGAAAATAATTGGACTTTTTTGACAAAAGGTCACCTCATAAAGTATTTCTCTAAAATATTTTGATGTGATAGTCATTTAAAAGCCATTTGTATCGTAGGTAAACATGATATAATTGCTAGTTGAGCAACTCAACTCCTCCTCACTGCACTGGACAGCGTACCCGTCTTTGCTGTTTGTGTTTTGGTGTTTCGTCCTTGGGATGGACCAGCTTCTGCCTTAGAGTGTTTCTGGGCTTTAAGTCAACAGGAATTTCCAAAACTCCTCTTTAATTTCCCAGAAATCCCTGAAATGTAGGGATCACACTGCTCTTGGTTTACTTTTCCCTTTCTTGTTGACTCCAGGCTAAGTCAGATGAGCTAATGCAACTAAAGGCAACATCTTTTTCTGTTAGCTAACTATTTTGGTGAGATAACATGGTTTAAGGCTACATCATAATCTTTTTCAGTAAGCTAACATGAAGTAAGGCTAAACAAGTTGATTATATTGCTAAGCTAATGTGACTACAGGCTTTGCCATAATCATTTTCAGTTAGCCAATTTTGTTGAAGGCTAAATTAGTATATCTAATTTGGTCAGCTAGCGCAACTTTAGGCTACATCATGATGTTTTTCAGTTAGCTAACATAATTTAAGGCTATATCAGTGAACTATTTCCGTAGCTAACAAGATTTATGGCTACATAAGTAATTTAATTCAGTAAGCTTTTGTTAGTTTAGACTAAGTCATTAAGCTATTTCAGTGAGCTAACCTGGCTTCAGCCCAAATTAAGTGAGCTAGTGTGATTTTAGGCTTAGTCAGGTGAGCTAGCATGACTTCAGGCTACATCATACTCTTTTTCAGTTAGCCAACACAATTTAGGGCGATATAAGTGACTTATTTCCATAGCTAACATGATTTAAGGCTAAGTAAGGATTCCAATTCAGTAAGCTTAGGTTAGTTTAAGCTAAGTCAGTATGCTAACTTGACTTTAGCCCAAGTTTGGTTAGCTAATGTGTTTTTATATTTACTCTGGTGTGCTAACATGACTTTCAGCTAAATCAGTAATCCAAATAGGTGAGCTAATGTAACCTACAGCTAAGTCAGGTAAACTAACATGACTTTAGGCTACATCTGAATCTTTTTCAGTTAGCCAACATCATATAAGGCTAAATGGTAAACTATTTGGGTGAGCTAGAATGACCACAGGCTTCGTTGTAATCTTTTTCAGTCAGCCAATTTTGTTTAAAGCTATATTAGTTAAACTAATTTGGTGAAATAACATGACTTCAGGCTACACTGTTATCTTTTGGAGTTACCCAACATAGTTAAAGGCTAAATTTTGGTAGCTAACATATTTAAGGCTAAGTAAGTAATTCAATTAAGAAAGATTACGTTAGTTTAAGCTACATGAGGAAGCTATTTATATATGCTAACATGACTAGTTAGGTTAGCTAATGTGATTTTATATTTACTCTCGCGTGCTAACATGACTTAAGGCTCAATTAGTAATCCGAATTGGTGAGCTAATGTAACCTCCAGCTAAGTCAAGTAAGCTAACATGACTTCAGGCTACACTGTACTCTTTTACAGTAAGCCAACATAGTTTAAGACTAAGTTAGTAAACTATTTTGGTAGCTAACATGATTTAAGGCTAAGTAAGTAATTCAATTCAGTATGCTTACGTTAGTTTAAGCTAAGTCAAAAAGCTATTTTTGGAAACTAATTTGACTTTAGCCCAAAATAGGTTAGCTAATGTGTTTTTATATTTACTCTGGTGTGCTAACATGACTTTCAGCTAAATTAGTTATCCAAATAGGTGAGCTAATGTAACCTCAAGCTAAGTCAGGTAGGCCAAAACGACTTTGGGCTACATCTTTTTCAGTTAGCCAACATCATTTAAGGCTAAGTTGGTAAACTATTTTGGTAGCTAACATGATTTAAGGCTAAGAAGTAATCCAGTTCAGTAAGCTAATGTTAGTTAAGCCAAGTCAGTGAGCTATTTTTGGGAGCTAACATAATTTCAGTCCAAGTCAGGTGAGCTAACATGACCTAAGGCTAATTTAGTAAACTATTTTGGTGAGCTCAGGTGAAGTCAGGTGAGCTACTGTGACTTTGTCAATAACTTCATTCTTAAAATTGGCCAATGTTGTTTAAGGATAAATTAGAAAACTTTCTTTTGTGAGCTAACGTGGTTTGAAGCTAAATTAGTAATCCAATTCAATAAGCTAATGTAGCTTAGGCTAAGTTGGTCAACTATTTTGGTAAAATAACGTGACTTAAGGCTAAATTTGTAATCCAATTCACAGAGTTAATGCTAGTTTAGGCTAAGGCGGTCAACTATTTGGACTTAGAGCTATGTTAGCAAACAGTTAGTTAGTCAATAGGTCTATGGCGAGTCTAGCTAACTATCCCAGCTGAGCTTTGCTTTGTCTTGAGTAACTCTAGGGCCCATATGCTTTAAGTCATTACATTATTACATCACTGCATAAGACCATTAGTCTTAACGTGACGTTACTGAACGGTCCATTTGGCCGTAGCGTTAGCATGTTAGCACTACTGCCAAAAATTGGCCAATTAACCACTGCAACACAAAGGTGAGACAGATACTTCATATGTCTGGGGACTTCCTCGAAAACCCTTACCTAAGAAATCTGAATTGCACCAACAGCGATAAACTCGGATAACAGAAGTTTTCAGAGGTTTAGATCATTCAGTGAATAAAAGTTGATCTGATTTTAACCTCTCCTCCTTCATTATTCTGTCTCACCTTGTTATTCTTTAACACTAAGTCCCAAAGGTCACTGCTTCACACGCACACCTGCTGCACCAGTCTCACCTCCTGCCATTTCTCTTCACACCACCTCCGGCCTCACCTCCTCCCTTCATATACGTGACGTAGGTTGTGTTTCTACCGTCCCTGCGCTCAGCTCTGAACCGCGTCTGCTCTCTGTTGTTGCAGCCGACACGTGCAGGATCGCTGCCAGTAGCCCAAAGGAAGTAATGTCACACTCGATCACATGGGACATTGATCACCGACGCTTGTTGGGTCAATGAAACCGTCCACAGAAAGTCTGCAGGGAAGGGACGACTCGCAGCATGTCTGCCTTTGTTTCAAACAGACAGAGCATTATCTGTTTATCGAATACGCATTTACACCGAGCCTCCACTTTCAGTGTTTACTCCAAAAACTGATTCAACCAGCGCACTCATAAATTTCTCTTCTGTCTCATTTTATTCCAAAATTTCTCCGAATTACGTCGGCTGTTCATGCATTATAACTAATCCCATCTGCTCTGATTCAAGCCAGCTCTGTGATTGCACCACCCGGTAAACACCGCAGCCCTTCACAAGAAACCACATCAGGAGGAAATATTGACCTTCCCTAATTCACAGTAATGCACAGATCAATCATCTCTGCAGGGTGAGACAGTGGCAGGGAAATACGGAGCGCTGTAGAGGCTGGAGGAAGCTTTGAATAAAGGGAGAAGATTAAGAGCAGGAAGGATAAAGATGCTGACAATAACAGCTGGGGCTGGAGTTCACACAGGACGGCTGCAATTTGCACGCTTAGCCGTCGTTTCCTGCTCATATTCTCATCCTCATTCTTCGCCCGTCACATCGCCGCTGTCCCTTTAATTACAACTTTTTCTCTGCTTTTGGCTCATTTATGTAATGATGCTCATAACAGCTCTGGCAGTTTCATCAGCTTCCTCATTTCATCAGCCTCCACAGGAGTCATCAGCTACATCCTCCGCCCCCGTTGTCTGGACTCTGCGGGGAGATGAATCCTGCTGCTGCTCAGGGCACAAGACCTCGGATGACCACGTTATCACATCGAGTCTAAAGGGCAAAGCCTCCCGATGAGTCTGAATCACCTGTTGACTGTATTAACCATGGTTCAGGCTTTGCAGAGAGGCGTTGTGGAGATGTAGGTCATCATTTTGGGAATGCTGACCTATGGAGGCTCCTGGTTGGTTTAGAAACAAGCACAGAGAGTTGGAAACCGTCATAAATTCAGCCTCTGTTTGTCACGTCATTATCTATGCAGCAGTATAAGTGGGCGGGGTTTATATGATGATTATTGTCTGTGCTAATTGGCTGCCTGGAAGTATTTTGAGGGTGGAGGAGTTATGCACAGGCGAACATGACACATTTTTATTTTAAGATCAGGTTGCATGTTTATTTCAGGTAACCGTAGTGCACCGTGTGATAAAATTGAGTGTTTGTCATCAAAACATCCCAAACTGCTCAGTTTCGCTGTTGCTGTGAGGTTAGTTTTAATGGTTATGTTGATGTTTTTAATTGTGGTCTAATTTTTTACTCAATGACATGTGATCGCACCTGAGTGTCCTTTAAAGATGGACTGACAGCTCGTTGTTTGGGTGTTCAATGATGAAAGTTGATTTTCTGCTGGAAAAACAGTTTTATCAATGTATGCTAAACGTGAGCATATCAATGCAATTTCCAATGTACATTAGCATCAAGCTAACGCCAAGTGCTTTATATCGTTTTTGGTCCAATAAAAGATCTATAACATGCTGAATGGATTGGAAATGAATCTCTTGTGTGAGAGTTTTACACTTGTTTGTGTGTTCAGTGATGAAAGTTGAAATTTTGCTTGAAAACCAAAGTTTTATTGTTGTATGCTAACCTGACATGCACCGATCAATCGGTCAGCTGATCGATCAGTGCTGATTTCCTTAATTTAAGGGGATCAGTGATAAGTGATGGGCCCATCCTTACGTATGAATCTGATCTTGTATTCCTCCTGGAAGGTCTGACAGCCATTGTTGCTTTTTGCTCTGAGACCTAAACTCAGGACACTTTATTGGTAGGGATGGCCCGATACCGATACCAAGTATCGGTAGCAGCCCGATACCGATACCAGCCTTTTTTCTAGGTATCAGTACTCATTAAGGCTTCAGATACTAGCAGCAGATACTCTAGGGAAAAAAATATTTTGTCGAGCAAGTCCTCCTCGCCACTAGATGCTGCTAATTGCTGCGGTTTAACACCACTGCAAATGTGCGCCAGGTCCTTTTCAGACAATCTGAACGAACCAGGGAGAGTTAACAGTTAAACTTTTTTATTTTGCACTTTAGTTTATGTTAAAAAATACTTAAGCTCTGACAGTTGTTCATTTTATTGTGCACTTTTGATTTTTTTTTTTTTTATATTTATCAAAAAATGTCTGAACTCAGAGAAAGCTGCCTTTGATCAAAATAATCTGTCACTGTTAACTGAAATTTTATGTATCAAAAGTACTGGTAGTATTGGCACTCGGTATCGGTGAGTACTACTGGTGTCGGTCTGCATAAAAAGTGTTATGAAACATCCCTACTTATTGGTTGTTTAAGTTAAATCATAAAGATTTTAATGTTTCTCAGGTATTGTTCAACGATCTTCAATAAAATAAGATTGGAACATCAAAGTTATATGCTGTCAGTTATAAAAAATAAAAAATAAATATTGGTATCAGCCCAAATCGATATCGGCAGGTCAGGTTTTTTACAGATCCGTGATCGGCCAGAAAATTGTGATCAGTGCACCTTTAATGCTAACCACTAGCCTATGAGTTCAGTTTCCATTTGTATGTTAGCATAGTGCTAACATACAAACATGCAAAGCTCCTAATGTACCAAAAGGATAAAAAAAACCTCCATCTAGTCGTAAAACGTGTTGAATGTACGGAGCAGGAATCTCTTGTCACATACAAGCGATATCTCTTGTAGCCACGATTTTTACCGTATGCTCTGATAAAAGTACAAACATATGAAGTCAAAGGTATATACACATGATTAAACTTACTTTAAAGTCTGATTGACCTGAAGCTCTTAACTTCAAACACAAAAGTAAGTCTTCCATCTCAGGCTAGCTACTATTAGCAAATTACCTTCAACCTCCAAAGAATTAAAGAAACGTACATTTTAAAGCCTTTATACCATTTGCTACAGGGACGATTCTCTGTATATCACTGACAGACTCTACAGGCAACTCCTATTTATTTAATCTCTGGCATCATAACACCATCTACTGTCACTTTCTACTGCTTCTTTCCGTAACCAGAAATGCCCAAGCCACCGCACGCCAATGCTAAAGTGATCTGTGCATAGAGTCTATTTAGCGAGTTTTCAGGCCCCTCTAGCAACTCTTTTTAAAAAAAGAACAAATCTTGCAAGTTTTTCTGGATAATTAGTGAAAGTCTGGAAAAGGTTACCAAAATTTAGGGAATGCAAAAACTTGCGTGAGCGTCATCAGTGAAATAAATCGAGAACAAAGAGCTGTACAACACCCAAATCAAAAAACTGTATCCTGCAGCTTTTCCTTTCTCTACTTCTTCCAAAATAAAGGTCAGTCCCCAGACGACCTCCACAAACCTGCAGCAGGAAGCGTACACAATCATCAACCCTGACCCCAACAAAAACCAACCCACAAGGCCCGTTCTGCCCGGCAACACCCACCATCCGAACATCTCCTCTCCTCAGGGCGTCTGCGCTCGGCCAGCCATCCTAAGACGTGAGCAGCGGCCAAGGAGCCGTCCCCCGTGGGCGTCCTGCGCTGTCTGCTCCTGTATTAAACTCCTGGGCTGTGAGATGGTTTGTCCTTGTGCTGTTTGTCTCAGTGAGAGCTGCCTGGCTTCATTATGATGCAGCTCTAAGTATCAGAGCTGGACTCTCTCTGTGGGTGTGTAAAGAAAGGGGCGAGGATCGTCTATTTGAAGCCACGGCTTTGATTAGAGTTCAATAGAAACCTAAATAGAGTCATTATGCTGATTTCCACTTCTATATTTTTATTCTGAGACTCCATCAAGAGATCTTTGCATGACTCACGGTTTAGAGAAATACTGACTGCTCTGAACCGGTCTTTCATGTTTCTCTTTAGCTCATCCTCTGATGAATATAAGCTGTTACGCTATGGTGCGGTACGATATCGCCATGTTTCTGATTTCGGTTTGCTTCAGCAGGCCTTTAAAGACACTGTCAGGAAATTCAGTCTGTTTCAAAACTAGCTAAAACCTCAGCGCTGCGGTTTTCGCTTTCAAGATTTAATGTAGTTTACAGGTGGCCAACCTGTGGCTCGCGAGCTGTATGTGGCTCTTTGCCTTTTGGTGAGCGGCCCTCTGATCCATTCATAAAAAACTATCACTATACTGTTATGAGCCCATCAATCTAAAATATTGATATATTGTTGCCAACGTTGGGATCAGTATCGATCAATACATGGGTGATGAGATTGGAGAGTGATACTTAAGTTTCAGTTTCTCTTCTCTACATGTGCTCCTCTCAGTGGCTCATGTGCTCATAGCTGTCTATCTAGATCAGGGGTCTGCAACCTTTACTTTCATAGGAGCCAAGTTTCCTCACCTCACCTGGATTAAAGTCATTCAGGAGCCACAAAATCTACTTTATCTTCACAAAAAAGTGGATAAAATTCTAAATATAGTAAAAATTGAGTGAATAATCATCTAAATGAGAAGGTTTTTTTGTTTTTAAATTTGCACATGTAATATCTAAGTTTTTTTATTTTTAATAAATTTAGAATAGTTGTAATATAAATTTGATAAATCCACTTTTTTTTTCAAAAAAAAGTGTGCAAAAATTTGACAAAGTTAAATAATTTAATTGAAGGAAAAAAAAATTTTTAAAAAAAACAAAAATTTGCTAAATTCTCTAAAAAATTAATTTAAATAATTAAAAAAAAAAAAATTGGCATTTAAAAAAATTGCAAAAATCTCGGAAGCTTTTTTGTAAGATTTAGTTCCACAAAATGTTAACACAAAACCCTCTGAAAAAAAAATTAAAAAATATTTTTTCAATAATATATATTTTTTTAAAGCTACAAGGAGCCACTGCAGAGGAGTCAAAGAGCCACATGAGGCTCCAGAGCTGCAGGTTGAAGACCCTTGATCCAGATAGATAGATCGATAGATCGATAGATCGGTAGATAGATAGATAGATAGATAGATAGATAGATAGATAGATAGATAGATAGATAGATCTGTTCTGCAGTTAAAACAGAAACTTGTCTTTGACAAATTCCAAGTACAAATTTAAAAACACTTAAAAACACAATTAATGTTGCTTCGAAATTTTATTTTTAGGCCCTTGGTCTCTGACTGGTTGGCCACTCTTGATGTAGTTTAAGATAATTTTGAAGACTTAAGTTTGGCGTCCTGTTTTGACGAGGATCACGCTACAAATGGCCGTCTTAAAGATCTAGCTAACCTAAACTGAGCTGAGTCGCATAAACCTCACTGTCCTTACTGTAAACCACAATGACCAACAGGTGGTGAGGCTAGAGTGTCCTCTAACAAAACAATCTGTATTTCTTTATGTAATTCTGAGGTTTCTGGAGTTAAAGTGAGGTGAAGTTTTCATCCGTGTCCCCGGCAGGTTTTGATTTCACATGAGGCCGTTTTTCATCATTTGATAGTAAAAAGGTAAAACGAAGGAAAAGTTTCTGCATAGAAAACGGCGGGTTATTGTTTCGAGGTTTGCTTTATTAACTGGGCAGGAGTCTCGTTTTAAGGTTTCGCCTCTGGCTGCAGATAATTAGCTTGAAGTTTTACTGTTTATGACTTCAAGTCCACAGGAGACGATAAAGAAGCGTAGATGTGAAAATGTGGGGAGTGAAACTTCCTGCCAGCTTTGAATCACTCGACTCCCCTGTAACCAAACTCAGTCCAAGTTTTCCTGCATTAAGACGTTTGAACCTCTTTAACTCGACCTGGGAGGCGTTTGTGGCCTGAGGGCCGGCGCTGAACGAATCGACTTGGACTTAATGAGACCTTCACACCTCTGATTCATGGATACAATACTTAATATTCATGGAGTGTTCGTAAATAGAGACTTAATACTGAGTGTTCTTTGCACAGGCTGCAGTAGCCCCATAATTACCCATAATTCATCATTCCTGAGACTTATTTCATTATGCTGTCTGATCCCATGTGGCAGGGTGTGTGTGCGGGGCTGTATCGTGGTCGTCTCCGTTCTGCTGCATTAATCTGAGATCCTACAGGACTGGGTTTTCTTTCAGCGGAGGGGATTGTGTGGAGGGGAAATCAATTCTGAGTTACACTGTGTTTGGAAAGCAGCCCAGCCAGAGTTCCTATGTTCAGCTTTAATTGCATGATGTAATAGTGAGTGATGAGCGGGGCTGTGTGTAGGGCAAAGGGAGGTGAGGGTGTGTGTGTGTGTGGGTGTTCTTATATTTCTATTTTAGTGGGGACTTCCGTTTTGGACGCAGACCAGTATCTGGGTCCAGATTTGTTCTAGTATTTTCTTTAATTATAAATTAGTCATCAGGTTTTTTAAGAGATTTTCTAAAGTACGCAGACCAATACATGACCCTTTAAAGCTCCTGTGTGGAACTTCCAGTTTAGGCGCCCCCTGTGGACAAAGTGGTTCCTCTCACCTCTTAGCCAAAACGGGGATGCCACTATTTTTTAACTACAAACACTCAAAAGTGTAACTCCATGTGAAAACTCACTCTGAAAATGTAAGTATAGGCTGTTTTTTTGTGGTGTTTATCCCTCCCACACCAATTAAAATCATAAAAAATAACAAAAAAATATTTTTTTATCTTGTCAGTGATGTTCCAGTTTGCATTCGTAGCTAGCTGAACGCATCAGTTTTTATTTCTTGTGATATTCATAAACAGCTGAGCACGCCTCACAGCCTCTGTTCATGTTTTTGGAAAGAGTCTTTAGATAATAATTGTTGTGGTTTGGCACAATAGAAAGAAATACAGTTATGCTGTGAGGAGGATCTGTTTTAATTGGACTCCCTCGCCACCTTCTGGCCTGGAGTTTCTGCGCACTGTCGTAAATTACTTTTAGCGAGGTGTGTGTTTGTTTTGGAATTAAATGGAGATCGGAGCAAAACATTTTTCATTGTTCAAGACAACTTTTTACTGGATACAACGCGCTGAGGTAAGGTATTTATCAGTACAGTTGCGTAGCGAAACATGACATCAAGCAAGTAGCCGGATTTATGTAGCGCTATCAGCAGCATGGTGCTCCAACGTATCTGTAGGCTAACGTGAAAACAAGTAAACACTGTCAGTTTGTATGTAGTTTAGTAGCTGTTTATATTTAGTGCAGCTAGCAGCTCGGTGCTCTAAGACGTGTCTGTAATGTGTAACATTAGTGAATCCTGGTTAGCTATGTCCTGCCAGTCACAGAAATCACAGAAACTGTTTTCAACAGAGAAAACTCTACTCACTACCAAACTTCGTCAGTCGTTGTGGTGTTAGAGACCTGGGGGTGCCACAAACTGATCTGGTTGGGAAGTTACAAACTAGCATTTTAAAATAATCTGTTAACAGTAATATCAGTGCAGAGGTGCTCATTTTCAAGTGTGGATTACGATCAGGTATATAGCTAGAAGGGAGACTTTTTCAAGATTGCTAAGAAACTCCTCACAGCCCCTTTAAATTCTCAATATTTATTTTTTTTTAAACTTTGTTTTTGCGTCCTGAGCAAAGGTTGTTTCTTCCATTGTTTCCTTTCCTTCTCATAAAGCGGCCAAAGAATCACACAGCCGACATAAAACTGCACAAACCTCAACCATAGACTGTAAATAGAGTGGACAGCGTGGCTCCTCCATTTACCATTGTACGGTTTGAAGCCAAAATTCCCCCGTCACAGGCGCAGACATTGGCAACCAGAGTCTGTGTAGCAGAGACGATGAGGGATTCTGGGAGAATCTGAGTGGAGCCGGGTGACAAAAATAATAAGAGTCTAATCACTTCTTGACTCTACCTCCCGACATATTTTAAAATTCCCAAAAAATACACAAGAACGTCAGCTGTCAATCATCATTAAATGTGACGTAAAACCTTGTTTTTAACCTTGTTTAACTAATAAAAAAGAAACTTTTCAGAAAAAAAGAGGACTTGAATACAAGGCAGCCAAATAATATCTTCAAATCACCACAACAATCAGACGTGAGAAACATTTCTACCAGGAGTATTAATTTTTTAAAGTTTGACCACAGCCCATCTGGAATGACTGGGGAGATGGATTTTTTGGACCTATACTGCAGCCAGCCACCAGGGGGAGCAGTTTTAGTGGAGACCTCATTTTGAGCCGAGCATTTGGACGTCCATTTTGTTGTACAGTCTATAACCTCAAACTATCTAAAGCCAGATTCCCAATCCTGTGGTGGATTTGGTCTTAAGTGCATCTCAGTTTCCACAAGCGCCCTCTGTTGGCCAAACATGGGACTACATATGAAACTCCAGTTGGCTACTCTTTACATCAATAATTTCATTAACTCATATCAAAACAAATCAAACTGTGACAAGCTTTTTCTGTCAGTGTAAAGAGGCGGGAAAGCTTGGTGCCATCTCTGTCCGATGGAAACAAGAATCTCGTTTTATTGCACAAAAAGTTTTTTATTTTGTTTCAGCTGCTTCAGAAACACTGGGAAACCACAGTTGGAGAAGCAAAGACCCTGGTTGATGACCAAAACTACAACACCACGCTTTATGGCAGCTGCGAAGAGCTGCTAAGACCTTTTAGCATTGGGATGAACCCAAGTTTATTTTTCAAATTGGGAGCTTATTACAACAGCTGAGTAGTATTTATCAGCGTCAACTCTGACATCCACCAACACTTTCCGTTGCATTAGCTTGAATTCAATGCACCAACTCACAGCCCAGGAGGTCACTTTCTTTCAATCTGCAGAAAACAAACATGGTAAACTCAGAGCAGTGAAAGAGTTTCTCTCTGGTTGTTAAACTCTTTCCTGAAGCTGAAGTCAGGTCCAGGTCACAGATAGAGCGAGATTTAACTCCAAGAGATTATTTTCCTCAGCAGACGTCCTTCATAGGGGGTATTGTACCGATTTGGTGACTTTAAATCCTCAATTTGACCCTGGGATTAAACCTGTCGCAGTCCGTCTTGTGGCAGTTCGTTCCCTAAAGCAGAGCGACAGACGACGACGGGAGATAAGATTCAGTTTATGGGGAGAAAAAAGAAGCTATCAGACGTACGGATAAATACTTTCTACAATCACTTCTTAATCTGTCTGAAAAGTTTGTTTGGGACAATGCTGAGCTGCTTGTTTTCCTCTAATGCTGCTGAAAATGACGACAGAAGAAGAAGAAAACGCTCTGCCACCTCTGCCAGCTCTGCCACCTCGCTGAGGAACGAGACCCGGGTCATTTCCAAAACCAGAACAGCTCTAAACGACCTCCTCCACAGGGTCTAAACTGTAGCCAGGAGCTCTGGCTGTGTCTCAAATTAAGGAGCAATAACAGGGACGTAAATTCAGGGAGAATCTGCTGAGAACGGTTCAGAGAGATTTTACTTTTTTACTTTAGTCATAAATACTTTTTCTTTTTGGGCTGCGCTCCACAGAAAACCACAATCTGATTAAATTATTCTTTAAAACACAACAGAGGATGATGTAAATCCATCATCGCAGAGCATCCGCGCGGTTTCTCCCAGCTCGACCTTTAAAGTGAATAAAGAGCAGCTCTGACTTCATCGCCCGCTCAGTGAAGGAGGTAATGCCTCTGTAATTATCTTACCAGTGATTCACCAAGACAAAGAAAGAGACGTCAGGAAGGCTCAAAGTGTGTTAGCATGTCAGAGTGAGTTAGCACAGATCTCACATGGTGTCAAAGGAGTAAACCGATAAACAAACAGAAAAACAGCTCGCCATCACGCTTTGATTTTTCCACCCCCGTGCTCATTGATTCGCCTGAAGACCTGAACAAACAGGCTGCAAAGTGGACAAGCAGCAAACCTCCTGCAGTCACGTCGCCTCAGGTTACACTGCTGCTTAGTTTGTGACGAGAGCCCGTCGATGAAACACGCTCGGTAACAAGCACGAGGGGTTAACTGTAACCGCATGTGATGCCTCTGCAGAAACGTTCCTGCAGGGCGGCGAGTCGATCGTTTGCTTGCTCAGCGAAGTCTACGGACATGTCAGGGCTGAGCGGTGGCTTCCTGACGGACTCAGGGTTCAGATCCATCCTGCAGATTTAAGGTCACGGCCTATTGATCTGTAAAGAGCACAGTTTGACCGGCTCTGACTTACTGCTCCACTTTTCGATGACAGAGGCCACGAGCCGAGATGTTTCTCAGAGTGACAGCTGGGAGCGATTTGTGACCTCCTTCTTACAGAGACAGTGAATTCAGGGCGCAGCCTCCATGAAGTCAGCTGTAAACTTCACTTGGACACTATAACTGTTAGCACGCCGGTTTTCTGCGGCCAGAGGTGATCAGATTTGGAGGATGGAGGGATACTGAAAGACCAGGAGGCTGGGAAACAGCAAGATATCAAAGTTAAACAGCTAAAGAGTCTGCACAGTAGAGACTGTGAGGGATTCTGGGAGATTCTGAGTGGAGCCGGGTGACAAAAATATATATATTTTTTCTTTTGAGAGTTTAATCACTTCTTGACATTACCTCCCGACATATTTTACAATCCACGAAAAAAATACACAAGAACGCCAGCTGTCAATCATCATTAAACGTGACGCAAAACCTCGTTTTTAACCTCGTATAACTAATAAAAATGAAACGCTTCAGAAAAAAGAGGACTTGAATACAAGACAGCCAAATGATATCTTCAAATCACCACAACAATCAGACGTGAGAAACATTTCTACCAGGTGTATTAATTTTTAAAGTTTGACCACAGCCCATCTGGAATGACTGGGGGGATGGATTTTTGGACCTATACTGCAGCCAGCCACCAGGGGGAGCAGTTTTTCAGTCTGTGGTCTCTATCTCTACAGTAACCCCAGGAACTAAGGCCCACTTCAGCTAAAAGCCCATTTATGCTTAATATTACATCCGTATCCATATCCTTGTCTGTATCCGTATCAATTAGGGGTGGGAGAAAAAAATCTAAATAAAATATATCGGGATTCTTTGTCCAAAATATGTTGGGGTTTTTTTTTTCAAATTTTTCATTTCAGTCTTTGTTTGTAAACTGGATTGAAAAAAGTTTCCTCTTTTCTCCAGCAGGGGGCAAAATGTTTCTCTCTGACTGACGTGATCTGCATTTTATAGGAAAATATGGCTCCTGATATAGTCTGGAGGAATTATCATCATCATTTAACTTTTTCACATGTTCTGGTGTCACAAAAGCAAACTCAAAATCACAAAAATCATAAATCAGCACCCCAAAAATCGTAATAGAATTGAATCTTGAGTAAAGCATATCATCCCAGCCCTAGTATCCGTATCCGGACGGGGATACGGATATGGATTTGGATGCGGATGGAGCCTTCTTGTCCATGCCCTGCGTTCATTTCATCCGTATTTCTTCACATTTCCATTAAGCTAACGGATATGGACCAAACAGAGCAGTACCACCAAAAACTGTGGGGGCAGCAACTTTAGTTAGACATGAAGAAGAAATAAGAACTTGACGATGTGTTTAACGGCCTCACCAACCACCGCCTCCAACAACGCTGCCTCCGTTTTTGTATTTTAAACAAGTGACACATCAGTAATACTTTATCCACAGTCGCCATGTTTGTTTTTAAGCCTGTTGTTGTCATAAACTTTCGACTCTGGGCAGCCCCCCCTGGTGGATGTATTGGTTCACAGCAATGCCAACATAAAGACGCATGGAAGTATGTGGGCAGTGACAGTTACACCCAATATGTAAACCAAAACTACCTCAGACCATGAGGACCCCCATGTTACCCTCAAGTTTGTCTTTAAAAACAAATGTTTCTCATTCCTTCGTATTTCGTATTTGTCTTAAATCCCAAATTTGGTGTCTTCAAAGCACTCAAAAAACTCAGCATACTCAGCACATGCTAAAACTTTCATTCCAATGCTTTCATGAAAATACAGGCTCCATAGCACCACCTAGTGCCTTAAAACAGCAGCTCCTCCCCCAGCTACTTTCACCCACATGTATGAAGCTTTTCGTGCATAGCTACTAAGGCTGATACAATATGCTGTTCTCACATTTTGATTTTATTGCAAAACTTGGGGTGTTGATTCAAATTAAATCGCCATTCTTCGATATTTACGATTTGGGGGATTTTTAGTTTCCTTTTTAAAAGCAGACCATGTGAAAAAGTTAAATGATGATGATGTCTACAGATTATATCTGGAGCCATATTTTCCCATAAAATGCACAAGGAACATTTTACCCCCTGCTGGAGAAAAGTGGTAGCTTTTTTCCAATCCAGTTTAAAAACATAGACTGAAATGAAGAAAAAAAAGATTTTTTTGACAAAGAATCCCAATTTTGATATTGTCAAACAAAAGATCCTGATATATCATATTTCATTTTTTTCTCCCACCCCTAATAACTACCATACGACAAAAAAAAAAAAGTCTCTTATGGAAATTGTGACACCGTACAGGAAATCTGACATTTTGAGTTGAAAGTCGGATTTTGCTGATTCACAGGGCACATATTTAAACCAATTCGCCCTAAGAATTTTTCATCATATTAACTCTAAATTGAGCTTGTGTATACTAGACACAATGAAGATGAAAAGTTACAAAAAGGATTTTTTATAACTTCAGGGGCGGACAGGCAAAGGGTGACCATTTTGGGCAACATGCAAACATTAAGAACTATTTCAAATTTCATAAACAATCAAGGTTCACCTTTGTAAATTATAATAAAATGACTATTTCAATCGTGAGTGAGGGGGGAACTCAGAAATGAGACCTGGAGTTGCTCTGATGGAAGAAAAAAGTCTCTTCTACCAGGATGTAAACATGTTGGCTTTGGCCTTCAATTTGTGGAATTTAACATCAAGTCTAATGGGGAAGGACTCACTTTTGGGGCCAGCCTCAAGTGGCCATCTGAGGAACTACGGTTTCTTTGTTTTTTCTTTGTTTCTGCATTTTATTTAACATGTTTCTCCGGATTATTTTGTTGTTAGATCCACTTGAATTTAAAGATTTGCTCCTCTTTTGGTCACACCTTCAGTTTGAAACCCTTCCTCAGCCCTCCTCTCTGTCTCAAAGCCTCTCCTGGTGGTTAAACGGCGTTAAGTGAAGCGCCAATACAAGTTTAGGAAGTGTCAGTCTCATCAAACGCTGTTTTACCTCCTCACCCTTTAATCAAATTTAAAACACGAGGCCTGATGAGCCCAGACTTCATTAAAAAGCCATCAGGAGCCGCAGAGCGTCTGCCACCGACACGATGCTGACAGGAAGTATCTGATCCATGGGCTAATTGTTGGAGAGGCGGTGAAGCTGAGCGTTTCCAATGGCCGCCCTGTTGACAGCCTGTTGATTCAGCTTTTAACGAGAGGCCCGGCATGACGCAGTCCATCAAACCTCTCTGCTCTGAAGCTCCTCCAGAGAGTGATCGAGCGGCCATTGTTAGCAGGAACCCGAGTTAGCCGCAGAAATTTGCTGAAATTGACCCTTCCCCTTTTAGCATAATTGTTTTCTGCTTCCTCATCACGCCGGGTCCTTTGTGAGGGTAATCGTTTCATTACAGCAGAATCCATTCTGCACCTCAGAGGGCTCATTCTCCGCGCCGCGCCGCCCCTCTCCAGGCGCTCGATTCGTCAATTCAGCTACCTGCTCTCCAATTCCCACCTCCTCCTCCTCCTCCTCTCTTTGTAGTCGCCCTTCATCTCCTGAGTGCCTTCATGTTTTTCATCAAGAGAAAAGCAGAAATGAGCTTTTCTTTACCCCTTCAGCGGCTGCATTGTGACGGTGTGTGGAGGGAGTTTTCAGAAGGGGCCGCGGACGCCGAGCGCACTCACCGAGGAGCCGACAAGATCAACCTGTTTGTCTTTTTATCCATTAAATCAATTCTTCAGGTGCTGCGTCTGCTGCTTTCCTCCTCTTCATCCTGGTGTGATTATGTTGTTTCTTCACCGTTTTGTGTCGGCTAACCCTGGAGTCAGACAAACCAGGCTCAGTTCAGTCAAAAAGTGTGTTTAATAAAAAGTACAATCATCACTTTTCCGAGGTGTTGACAAAATCTGAAAGTGATAAAGGAGTATTGTGTGGGAAAAGCTGTCCGTCCTCTCGCGTACGCCAACCTGAATTGAAAACTTAACTTAACAGCTGAAATACACCTCAGCTACCAAAGCCTCCTAATTTTGATGACGGAGCAGTGTCAATTTACAAAAAACAGATCAAGCAAGACTGGAAGTCGTGCACAGAAACCACCTTAAACTGCCTGCAGACTTTCAAAATAAAACAAACTATGTCCAAACTGGATGGTATTTAGCTTGAGTACAACAACAAACAGACATAATGAGCAGATCCAGACCAGGAGTCAACAGCTTTGAGGTTTTACCCATAGACTGTATAAAACATGGACGCAGTCTCTGAAGTCACCTGTCTGTTTTTGAAACGGAAAACGAAGCAGATCAGCTATCGCGGCCGTATTGGTAGTAGCAAGGGTTTCGCATAAAGCTATAGGGCGCCTGTCAGTCACGTGACCTGAGCTGTGCCGATAATGAAATCAGCGACTCAGACAGGAAATGTTTTCAGAACCAAGTTAATTTCTACTTTGAAAACAGTTTTTTTTGGCTTGGTGTGTTTGTGACTTCCTGTAATTCTGGAGCCAGCCTCAAGCGAGAGAAACAGCAGATTTTAGCACTTCAGCATTGGCTCATATTCGTGGACCATGTTTCCAACAAGCAGCGCCCATACGAAAGGGTCCCAAAAAGTAGGATGGCTCGTCTCGGTTATTTGGGGATTTGTCCCGGGATATGTCAGTGGAAATGCCACAAAATGGGCGCCGTACCGAGACAAACCGAACCGGTCTGCTTGGTGGAAATGCGGCTTTAGACCGCTGGTTGCCGCTTGGTTTTATGGCCCGAGATAAATGAATGAATGAGAATGTCACAGATTTTCTGCTAACCAAAACTCACGTCTAACTCACCAAGTAAAAACAACTGTTGATCCGTCTCCACTTTGCCATGGCACAGGATCTCAATTTTTTTACACCAGAGCTATGATATATATTTTTTGTATATACAGTGTATTTTTTTTAACTTTAATTTTTTATGATTATTATTGATATTGATATTATTATTGTATGTTGATATAAGTAGTTGAAGAAGTAAAATTATTATATTATTTTATCATTGGCCATCATTATTTTTTTTGCTATTATATTTAATATTGCTATCGAAATTATCAATAATAATGCAATATATTATGGTCACCATTTGCATTCAAAAAAAAAATTAATTACTGCTTTTATTATCTTCTTTGCTTCTTTTTGTTTATTGTTTATTTACTTACTTGTCTTTTTGTTTCATTTTTTTAGTTATCTTTGCCATTGTGTTTACATTTTTGCCAAAACTATCACCGTCATCATCACTTCACAACCCTTTTGTCTATGTCACTGTCTTGTATAAATGCACACTCCAAAAAATAAATAAAGGAAAAAATAAAAATTATATTAAAAAAAAATTAAAACATTAATAAGACAGAAAAAGATATAGTACCATTTAATTGAAATATATAATATGAAATGGGAAATATGATCTGGTTTTGACATTGTTTGTTTTATTTTTAAAGTCAATGGGTATATTTGGTGGTTTGTGTGAGCTACTTCCTGTCCCACTTAATCTGCTTTTTGTAAATTCACTGCTCCAAAACCTGGCATCTGTGTATCTGATCCAAAGGGCTCTAGAGTATTTATTATTATTATATTATATTATATTATATTATATTATATTATATTATATTATATTATATTATATTATATTATATTATATTATATTATACTAAAATTATTTATGTATTTATCTATTTATTTATTCATTCATTTATTCATTTATGTATCTATCTATCTATCTTTCTTTAATAATAATAATAATAATAATAATAAAAATAATAAATATCTAAATATCTAAATATTTGTTATTATTATTATTATTATTATTATTATTATTATTATTATTATATTTTTTGTATTATATTATATATCTATTTATTCATTTATCTATCTATTTATTTATGTTATTTCCTTATTATTATTATTTTTGCTGTTGTGATTTTTTCCTTCTAATTTCTTTATTATGTTTTTTTTCATATTAAGCGGCCTCCTCAATGTTACTGTGGGTGGGGGCTGGGAGTCAGGAGAACCTGATGTCATGTATTTTATTATTTTGTAATGTATTGTAATATAAAAATCATAAACAATCTTTGTTCAAATGGCTCTGGAGCAGAGTCTTACCAGTGCAACATGTTGCTTTATATCTCATAACAGTTGTAAACAAAGGCACATTGTCTGTAGTCGATGAGGTTTTTAGATCATAATGTGAACTGTTTGTTTGTTGCAGATTACAAAGAGTTGTCAGGATAAACCTGGGGCTGTCCTCGCAGGTCTTATTTCTTTCAAACTTCACTCATTTCTCCTGTGAAGCTGCAGAGCGGACAGATTAAACTTTAAAGACTGTGTTTGGTGAAGATGCAGCAGCTCAGTAATTGTTCCCACCATCTGGATAGTGGTGGTTTAGGTCGACCATTTGTGGTTAAAATTTGGCTCCGTGGTTGATGATAATTAAGAAATTAAAATTAAACACACCGAGGGAGTTTGTGACACACACGTTTAACAATTTAACAGCTGCAAAGTGATGAAAACGAGTTTATCAGAGGCAAATGTTCTGAAAGCTTTGGTTTAAATGGTGCTGTTAGATAAAGACGATCAGAGCAGAGATCACGGTTACCAACGAATGAAGCTTTGTTTAATTAACTCCAAAATGAGCTGAAATCATCCGATCAGGTAACAGAAACTCTGCCGTCCTGAATATTTCATGTCACTTGGGTAAACTGCCATAGACTTTCCTGCAGCCTCTTCAGCGTCTCATCGTGAGGGAGGAAATCTGAGCTCCCTCCGGGTCTGAAGCAGCACTTTGGGGACATGAAAAACATGCCATCATGTTAATAAGCGGCTGCGTTTTCTTCTGAATAGAGAAATTTTCTCTTTCAGTGAAAGCTGTAATTTCTCTCCGTGGACTGACTCACGAGTACAAACTCTTCTCTGATTGCTTTCACTTTTGTTGTTGTTGTTGTTGTTGTGGATGATTTGGTGCGCCGCTCTCATCTTCATCTTTTTGTTTTTAGCCTTGCTGCATGTTTTCTGTCCTCTTAATGGGAAATAACAGAACATAATTATTAGCCTCTTTCTTTATGGGTTGTTAAAAAAAACTGTAAGGACATTTGTTGACCTTAAATTTGAGCAGAAAGAGCCAAAAACTTTTTTTTGTTTGTTTTCTTTTCTACTTCTTTAAAATAGTTTCTATTGGCTTCATACCAGTCATAACATCCTGATAAGCCTGAACAAATGTCTTATTTTGTGATATTACAAGCCAGAAATTAGCCCTTAATTGCTCAATGTTTCAGCTTCTAAAGCCCTGACTGTGAAACCAGCTGCTACATGTTAGCACCAATGCTAACCTCAGTTGATTTTTTTATAACACATTGAATACATTTTAGACTCCAATTTTGTCTTACAACATGTTAAATAATTACATTTCTCTGGATTTATCAAGTGAATGTTCTTTTTGCACTGTGGAGAACTGGTTCCTTTAGGCTAATTTCGTTAGCCTAAGCCTTGCTAGCTTCTGTTCACTTGTATACAATCCAAAGGCACTTCCACTCTCCTACATCAGAACAGAAAATAACAACCATGGCATATTTTTAATGTTTTGTTTTTTACAAGCACAAACATGAAAGAAGTAGCCACTTGCTAGCATCAATGCTAATGGTAAATAGATAATCTTAAAGTGTCAAAAAGACAGAAAACTTATGTTTCAGCACTGTTCCCATCAACTTTGGGGGTGAAAGAGGTTGAGCAGACTGCTCTTTCAGGTTAAAGGGGTTAGCTTTATTCAAGCTAGTAGCTAGCTAGTAGCTAGCTTTAGAAGTAAAGTCAGTATTTTCTCTGTTTATAAAGTTACTTCACTCTTTATGATGTGATTTCTGTGAGCTT
Source organism: Halichoeres trimaculatus (assembly GCF_033239565.1). Taxonomy (NCBI): domain Eukaryota; kingdom Metazoa; phylum Chordata; class Actinopteri; order Labriformes; family Labridae; genus Halichoeres; species Halichoeres trimaculatus. The sequence continues at coordinate 2,958,949 of NW_027437199.1, read as the reverse complement.
TATGTTGTATAGTTTACACTTTTGAACCATGCTAGGCGCCGCCCTGTTGGCTATGGCTGCCTTTTGCAGCAGCTCTCTCTTCTTTGTCAGTTTCTTGTAATTTTTTTTGTCTCTTTTTTCGTCATCTATGTATTTGGAGTGGATCATTACTTTGTATGGCTCATTTGTTCATCATGGACACCAAACTTTTTGTGTCTTCAGTGATATTTTTACTACTTTTTCTCCTGTGTTTGTCTGGAGATCCTACATGTAACCATGGCTGCATTGTTAACTTGTGAAATCAGCTGTTAGCAGCCTGTAGCATGTCAATGCTAACTGGTGCAAGGCCAGATGTTTCCCCACAAGGTGAGGAGAAGGAGGTGAGGACGACGTGCTGGTTCTCAGGTGTGAGCTAAGAAGTGACGACATGGACCTGTCCTTCCATCCATCGTTATTGGGAACATAAGATCTATCTCCAATAGGATGGACGAGCTAGCTGTGCTAACCCAGCAACAAAGGGAATACCAGAAGGCAGAGTAGCATCAAGCTATTCTATTCTTTACAGAAATACGAAACACAAAGACATTTCCCTTAATAGCAAGACACCAGATGCTAGCGGTGAAGCTAACAGACAAAAATGTAAAGATTAGAAACACAGCAGGAAAATCGAAGCAGTTATAGAAAAACCATTTATTTCAACTTAGTGTATCAGTTTATCTTTCCTCCACTAGCTTAGCCTCTTTTAGCTCATTACATTAGCTTTACTCTTGGAAATAGCTAGCACAGGCTACTCAAATGTTTGTTTCTGGTCCATCTTATACAGAAAAGTTTTGTTTGGGGTCAAAATCAATTTATGAAATTGTTTAAATGAAGTCCAGCAAATAAAATGCAGTTCAAACATATCACTCCTTTCTCTCATTCTCCTGGTGTCTTCATCTATGAGCCGTTCAATCCTCTCAAAATAAAGACATAAAAGCCTGAAAAATACATGTTTTAGAGATAAACAGAGCCAGATTAAATGAGAGTCTGAAGCAGCAGGTTGGGCCATTAGCTGGTGCAGGGATAACAAGCCGGCGGTGTCCTGGCGTTGCCCTTTGATCACGCAGCAATAAGAAAAGCAAGTTTCTGTGTTAGCGAAATTTATTCAACATTTTAGCCCCTGACCAGCCGGCAAACATCTGAGGCTCTGTAAGCGAGGTCAGATGAATCAATTTGACTTGTTTTCAGTATTGTGAGTCGAGTGCGACTCGATGTTTGACAGATGGGGTCCTTTAGGCGTGCACGGCGCAATGACAGACAGTCAATAACAGTCCAGCAGGGAAATTAAAGAAGGGGTACAGCACAGGGCAGCGGGGCCTGCTTTAACAAATGTCCACCATTCGCTCATTCCTTTCCCCCAAAGCGCCTTTTTCTCCACATCCGAATACTTCCACTACAGATACAAAGCCGCTCTGTGTTCCCATGAAGCCCTGCACCCTCAGGATGGATTGGGTCCACGTGGCGATAAGGGGTGCGATTATTCATTTGTGTCAGAGATCTAGTGCCTGGAGATAAGCGGGACCCTGGGCAACAATGGAGGGCCTCAGAGAGGGGAGATAATCGAGCCGCTGACCCCTGTAGGATGCAGACTCCAGCGCTCCTGATTCCTCTCTGTTTTCCTTCAGTTGAGGCTTATCAGCTGGGAGTTGAACAGCGTTGCGTGCCTATCTTACTGTACCAGCTTGGCAGCGTTCCTGCACGCCGATGTCAGTCCCTAAGGTACAAAGGCCCGCTGCACGGCTTAGTCTGTGTGGAGGAAAGCAAGCGGGAAGGGAGAGCACAGGGGGAGGATGGAGCGGATAATCTGGCACATGGCTGCGGTGCGATGCCTGTGGATCTGGAAATGTGAAGGGGAGCGAACATGACGGCAGAATTATCATATTTACTTAGCGAGTTCTGTTTCTCAGCGTGAGGGAGGATGTCTTCCTGTCCTGGAGGAAATCATTTCACAGACAGTATGAGGTGGTTGGGCTCAGATTATGGACGTGACGAGACGTCCTGTGGAGCTCAGCAGCTTCGGAGGTGAGAATTATGTTTCGGATCAATGAGTCAAAGCGTGATATTATTCTATTTATATATTTATTGAAATGGAGGGATGGATTCTGCTCGAGAAACTAAGATGAAATGCTGAAAAAATATAACTTCATTTTAGAAAAAAACAGTTATTAGTGATGAATGCTTGCGTTTTGTGTTATCGAAAGGAAGATTTAGCTACTTATGGCTGTTATCTTTGATCGATTGCTTTTGTCTCTGTGATCACATGTTGCTTCTGATGAGGAATTTATGTTTGAATACTTAGCTGTTATTCAACAAGAAATCCACAATTAGACTTACAGTTTGACCGCAGTTGCTTTAAGAGCTAGTTAGCTTGTGTTAGCATCAAACGTACCAAATGGCAACCTCGTCTCTGACAAAAAAAACACATACCTAATCTTTCTAACATCGACAAAAAGTTCTGAAACAGTTTTGAAGCCTCTCGTTAGCGGTTGCCACCTTGGCCACTTTGGTCTGTCGGGCTAGCAAGATGTAAAGGAGTTAAGTTTCAAAACCCTAAAATTTTAACATTTTCTAAACAAACGAGTTGAAAAAACAAAACAATTAAGACTACAATCATTTTTTGAACCAGGCTGAACATCTTTATTTCACTTTTAAAGATTGGTTATTTCTGAATGGGTGTGTATGTGGTTTCTGTTGTTTCAGCAGCCAGCCTCTAGTGGACATTTGAGGAACTGCAGCTTCCAGCAATTAGCTACCTCGGTTTTTTGCCAGAATGTATGCGAAAGAACTTCACAAGAATGTCCTGTTTTGAACCAGAGTTTTGAAGCCTCTTGTTAGCGGTTGCTACCTTGGTCTATCAGGCTAGCAAGATGTAAAGTTAAGTAGCAAAACTTAAAATCTTAACACTTTTTTCACCTTACGAGTTGAAAAAAAAAATCTAGACTAGACTAAAATCAGTTTTTGAACCAGGCTGTAAAGCCTTTATTTCAATTTTAAATATTGCTTATTTTTGAATGCGTGTGTATGTGGTTTCTGGTGTTTCTGAAGCTAGCCTCTAGTGGACACTTGAGGAACTGCAGCCTCACGAGAATGTCCTCTGTCCTTTTCTATCAGTTAAGTCTTGCTTCAAAGGTGTTTTTTTTTTTTTTGAATTGGTGTGTTTTGGGTTTCTTGTACTCTGGAACTGCCTCGAGTGGACACTTGAGGAACTGCAGCTTTAACACAATTTCTGCATCTGCTTCATTTTTCTTGGCTGGAGGTAGCTGCTCGGTTTCAAAATGAAAACTTTAGCATTGCTTCTAAACTGACTGTGTTTGATTTTTTTAAGTGGTTTTCAAAAAAATAATAATCGTAATCAAATAATTCAAACTGTTTACTGTTTACTCTCAGTGAACTACAGCTTCAATAATGCTAAAAAGGCCAACAAAGGGGCATGTTTGATGTTTTGCGTCTGCAGTATTTACATCTGTATTTGTTGTTCCTCAAGGAAACTTTGACTCACAAACAATACAAAACCCAGCACCAAAGGATTAAAATAAAAATATTATACTCAAAGAAGTAGTTGCGTTGGTGTCCTCTGGGTCCTCAGACTGACACCCCGGCACCCGCTGCAGGGTGAGTGAGTGTGATGGCTGTCTGATTTTAGCAACATTAATATAAATCTAACCCTCCTGGAGGCTGAGAATCAGTCAGCGAGTCCTCTAACAGGACCCCAGCTGAGCAAGCTAATCACAGGCTCCAGGAAAAATGCACCTGAAGCGAAGAAAAAAGGAGCTTTGTAAACAACCTTTCAGGTCCTTGATGTGTTTAAAAGTTCAACTTTTACCAAGAAAAAACAAAGATTCAAACGTGTCGGAGCTAGCTGCAGTAAATCTTAGAGATGACACTAACCCAGCATACAGATAGCTTCATTAGCTCTGATTGATTACACTGTGGAGGCTCTGTGGCTAATGCTATGTGGCTAACACTGTGTGGCTAACACTGTGACACTATGTGGAGAGGAGAACTGCACAGTCAGGTAGGTTTCTAAAGGCTGATTTATTCGCATTTATTAGCATTAGCCCGGCTTGTAGCTGATATTAAGCTAGGGACACTTAGGGGTGTCTTGTTTTTTTTAGGCTAATTTAGCTGATTAGGCACACTCATAGATGCTATAGCTAACATATTGGTGATAGGCTTGTAATGTTTTGTGGCATGTTCAGTTAGCTTCACTTTAGTTTTTTGTTGCTCCGTATCTTTCTTGTCAGGCTTGTTAAGTTAGCTTTAGCTCAATATGAAGCTATGAATTTAAGGAGTAGTTCAGTTTGCTTGGGCTCTGTTCTTGTTTCTAACAGCTAAATGATTTGAAAGCTGTTGGCATATTGGGACTTCTTTAGTTACTTTAGCCTGGGCTATAGTTGCTAATAGCTGCTAATAGTTAAAGTGGTGGGAAAAAATGCTAGCGACCTTCAGCTTGTGTAGAAGCTTGCTAACTTTCTTGAGTGATAAATAGATGCAAGTTTTTTCAGGCTTCTCAGTTAGTTTTAGCTGCTAGCTGTAGGCTAAAAATGTCAGTTTCTTAGAGCTTGACTGGGTTGAAGATGCTAACTAGCCTAAGTGGTTAAGGATAGTGGTTTCTTCAGGCTTCCCAGTTAGCTGTAGCGTTGTCATAGCTGCTTACTGTGGGCTAAAATAGTCACTTTCTTTAGGCTTGCTTAGGTTGAAGATGCGAGCTAGTCGAAGTAGTTAAGGATAGTGGTCTCTTCAGGCTTCACAGTTAGCTTTAGCTTGGTCATAGCTGCTAACTGTGGGCTAAAGATATCAGTTCCTTAGAGCTTGCCTGGGTTGAAGCTGCTTACTAGCCTAAGTAGTTAAGGGTTGTGGTTTCTTCAGGCTTCCCGGTTAGCTTTAGCTATGTCATAGCTGCTAGCTGTAGGCTAAAAATGTCAGTTCCTTAGAGCTTGCCTGGGTTAAAGCTGCTAACTAGCCTAAGTAGTTTAGGATAGTGGTTTCTCCAGGCTTCCCAGTTAGCTTAAGCTCAGTTTGTAACTGCTTACTGTGGTTGATAGATGTTTGGTCAATCAGGTTAGCTCGGTTAGCTTAGTTTAGCCCAAAAATGTTAATCAGCTCATAAGGTAACCACTAGATGTTTTTTTTTCTCTGGATAAACAACTTTTTTGGGGGGACTTCTTAACTTTTTTGTAAGCTTCTTTGGTCCAGACTGTTTGGGACTTTTGCATTGATTGCGGTGACACCTGTGGCCAGAGTCGGTAGTGTTTCTCTGAGATGAAGACACCACTTTGTTAAAGCTGGTGCCTTTGGGTTATTTTGATTTTCATAATTGAACAATTCATGTGTTTTGTGTGGTTGATGAAATTCTTTTGTTTTAGTCTAATTGCTACACGAGTAACTTGATCCGGTGTTTGAGGGCGACCTCATTAATTACGTTGTAAGTGTAATTCCAAAACCACTCTCTGATTTTTGTTTAACAAACTTAAATGTCAAGACCAGCTGAGAGTGACCCGGCTGAGAGGGCTGCGCGTGCTCTCACTGTAAAGATCACACGCATGCTTAATCAGGTGTGAGTATCAGCGAACAAAGCGAACATCATCTCAAGAAGCGGCCTTGGGGCCTGTGTCCAGGTCAATTAGAGGATTAGAAGTGTCGGACGGGGCCGTTTTGCTCCACTGAAATATTCATAAGGCTTGAAGGAGCCCTCGGGTCTGGACTATGAGGCCGGTGGCGATAGCTGCTGTTAAATTTTATATCTCCTCTGCACATTCACGCTGCAGAAATGCAGTCATCTCACTGACTGCCGAGCTGGAGTTTGCTCTCTGAGGTTACATTGACCGCTCACTCTTCAGTGAGTCTGTCAGCTCTGAGACACCCCAGTGTGCGAGACGGCTCCTTCACCTCCACTTCAGAGCTTTATAGCTCAGCTCGAACCGCCAGTTCATCGCTCTTCTTACGATGCAGATCCAGACATGCCTGCAGGGTCGTTTCCAGGTGACATCAGCGGGTAATTCACTCCAGAAATTAGTTTGAGAGTCTGATTGAAGGTTATCAGAAATGTTCATCGAACTTGGAGCAAAAACGAGGTCCAAGAGACTCACTTCTTTTTGGAAATGTTGTTGTCAAAAGTAGAACAAAGCTCAGAGAAAGTGAAGTAACTCAGTCCTCGTGGATGTCTGCCCTGGGGCTATAAAATGTCCAGAAACAGCCTCGCAGCCACGTCTTACATTTCTCAGAAAGTAAACTCAACGCAGTCCTTATTTTTCCACTTGAAAAAGATAAGGTACCCTGGAGTCTCAGCATCCCTGCAAACTATTTCTGGTGCATTCCCCGAAGGAAAGGAGCCTCATCTCTCTATAATTCAAGAGCTAACTTTCAGAAAAGTGACACAGTGATGCACAGACACACTCGCTCGTACACACCTCCTGTGATCGTCACGCCAGCTTCAGAGGAGGAAGATGGAGCCGTGGTGACAGAGAGGAGGAAGGTTTTCAACACCCTTCCTGTCATGAATCTGAGCTTATGTAAAGAAATTCAGCCTTCAGCCTCCAGGAGAAGCTCAAATATGATGAAAAATGTAAGAGTACATATGGTGCCAGAGCTCTCAGGGTGGTGACGTCTACTGGAGTTTGTCTGTCAACAACTCGAGTGTTTTACTGAAATTCAAACTCGAAATGAGAGAAGAGTTAGTGCTGCAGCAAAGGAGACTGATCAAGGCTTGAAAGTTGGTGCTACCAATTCCTACAGGTGTCCCAAGTTTTTTCGATACCCTCCAACCATCTGTGTGTAAAAGTAGAGTTGAACACACCATGGTGCCATGACCAGGAAAAGGCATCATAACGTTTCCAGAAAGGGGTCTTTGCTCCAGATGAATGAAGTCAAACAAAGTCAAGACGAGCTCAGTGAGGAGAGTTTCCTTCAGCATCCAAAGACTGTCACAAACTGGTTCTGGAAACTCGGACAGGAAGAGGTCTGGCAGAGCCAAAGCCAGAATCAGAACCAGAAGACAAGTTCCTACGAGTCAACAGCTTCACAGCTTCAAAGAGGTGGTAGTTTCTCAGGACACGTTTACACGGAGACTCCCGCAAAGATTCTTCCTTTGCGTTTCCAAAAGCCACCCGCGTTTACATGAGGACCGCGTGAAAACGATCCGCGTTCATACGACTTCAGGAGGACAAGTCTCAACGATGTAGTGGCCATGCCAGGCCAGTAGATGGCGATGTGGGAATATGTGTGTGTATATGCTACTCGGAAATCAGCCATCATTGTTGTGGTTGTTCTTTTCTTTTTCTGCCGTTTTATTGTGTGAGACGGTTGGCAATCCAACCTTGAGGCGCATTACCGCCACCAACTGGACTGGAATGGCTAAACTGGACGTTGTGGCTGCGCGCACAACCTTGAAAACTCTCCACTCTGGAGAGTTTTCAAAAGTTTCCGTTTTCAGACAAAACGCAACGCGGTCTCATCTAAATGCAAGGCCAAAACGCAACAAAATGTAATCGGATTTGACCGTTTTGGACGTCGTGCAAACACGGCCTCAGTCTCAGTTTCAGTTACTCTGAAGAGCAGACTTGAGCCCCGTTTCCACCAAGTAGTCCGGTCTAGATCATAACGGTTTGGTACAGGTTAGCTACGTTACGCCTGGTCTTGTTTGCATTTTGACAGCCAACTAAGGATGGATACCGAACAAGGAACTTTTATAGGTGTCAGCCAGTGGCGATTGCTCTAAGACTCTAAGACTGTGTCCCTTAAAAAAAGTGTTGATATGTTCTGCTGTGTGAACATTTCATTGATAAAATCTGAGCTAGAATTCCTTCATCTTTAGTTCAGAATCAGCTCCTATCACAGGTAACTGGCTCCACCTCCTTCTCATTCATCCCCGCAGCGTCTCAGCGCTTTAACACTGTCGGACGCTGAGCGTCTTCTGACTTCAGCGGGGAAGCGTAAAGTTGGTTGTTCTACTGTGGAAAAACGCTGGGCTTTGTCCCGCCCATCGGACGCTCAGCGTCTCTGGGGGTCTATGAGGCAGTGGGCTGGCCTGGACGCTGGGCTTCTGCATGATGATTGGATGATATGTCAGAGGCCGAATCCCTTTTTGGCTGCAGCATAGGTCAAAAAATCCATCTCTCCAGTCATTCCAGATGGGCTGTGGTCAAACTTTGAAAAATTATTACTCCTGATAGAAATGTTTCTCACGTCCGATTGTTGTGGTGGTTTGAAGACATCATTTGGCTGCCTTGTATTAAAGTCCTCTTTTTTCTGAAAAGTTTTGTTTTCGTACGTCAGGACTCCATATCTGACATCACTGCGTTTGCAAAGATTGAAACCTGAGCTGAAATTAAAGCCATCAGTCTTCACCTGTCACCGTTCAACAATCAGAGAGTCTCATTTCAGGCAGAGACAGATCTGCAGCCGAGCAGTCCAGTTCACTTTGTCAGAAGCGGTTTACTCCATCAGATGTTTGCGACATGAGCTAATGCACCTCTCGCCATCAGCTGACTCCTCCTCAAATTCCTGATGGCTTCATTCATCAGCGGCTGTTTAACGCCGAATTTAACTTGGGCACTGATCTGCTCATCAGTCACTTTTCATCAAGCCTGGCTCGACATGTTGACTCCGGCATCGCAGCGTGCCGCCTGTCGACGAGAGGTGCGGGCCCTGCGGTCCTGACTGCGCTGTGACACACTCCTCTACACACACACACCATCCCTCCTCCATCTGCAATCTGCATCACACCCTTTTGTGAGTCAACACACACATACACTGCACCCAGTGTGAGCTGCATCTGATGTCACTGACCTCCCACACACGGTAACACACACACGGTAACACACACACATGCTCTGCAGTGTGACTTCTCATGTTTCTTAACACGGTTAGCGTGAAAACATACGTGCCGCACTCGCAGGGAAGATGAGGAGTCTTAAAGCAACTCGACGTCAGCTCTTAAAGGAGCTGGCCTTTGTTTTAAACCCTCCTCTGAGGTGATTGGTGTGATTTTCTGCGGCTCTGACATATTATGATTGGCGAACATCTCATAGTGAGTGAAAAATAAGCTCTCCCCAGCGGCTGCCCCTCGGCTCTCCATGTTTACGGCCTTGTTTATTTCTCTTGGCGGCTGATTTCCCTCAAACATGCCCACAAGGTGCTCTTCAGGCCGGGACGCAGCGCTGCCAATTGGAAACTCTGGGCTCAGGTTCCCGTTATGGAGTCTGCTACATTATGCGGCGCACAGTGATGCACAGCGGCCCTGAGTAGGGACGCGTGTACGTGTTGTGAAGCAGTAAAAGGTGGTTTACAGTCGAGCAAATTGCTTTTTGGCAGCCGGACAGGGTTCAGGGTGTGAAGGTGCATCACAATAGATCAATAACGGTTTAAGTTTAAAGTGAGAGGAATGAAACTTTTTCACTCTAAAGCTCGCCGGGGCTGAAATATGTGTCAAAAAGGAAACTCTGACAGTTTAAAAAGCGCAGTTTATACATCCTCTATATAGCTGGAAACACAGCAAAGCTCCAACATTCAGAAAAGGTGTGTATTTCCCTACCTTTGAAACATCCAGCATGTCACTACTTTTTATGCAGTTCAACTGAAGACGATTCCCCAACCCTGTGGCTTTGTGCTTAACTATAAAACCAAAACCGACAGAGATTTTCAATTTAAAAGAATCATAATATTGCAAAGCGTAAAGGTAGAGCATGCAGGCTAACCCAACATAAGTGAACACTTGCCTAAACTGGCTTCTAGCTCTTGCACTGGCTTCCCTATTTTCAACATCTATCTGTAGATTTTTGTCCGTTCTTTCTTTGCTGCTCTTTCCAGTTTAGGGAGTAAGGGTAGGTAGAGCATGCAGGCTAGCCTGGCAGAGGTGAGCTCTATCTCAAATAGTCTTCTAGTCCTTGCTGTGGCTCCTGTCTTTTATCCGACAACCTTTTTCAGACTGTTTTCCTTATCGTCTTTCCTCATTTGGGTGGGTAAGGCAAGGAAGGTAGAGAATTCTGGCTACCTTTCACCCAAACTGGCCTCGTAACAAGATTTGACATGTTTCTTCTTTCTCATATCTCCACAAACTCTTCAGTTTGTATTTTTTTGTATCTCCTGCCCTCTATTCCCTCATTGAAAGGGGAAGCAGGTGAAGGTAGAGCATGCAGGCTAACCCAGCAGTGTTGGACTCTTCCTTAAACTGTACCCTGTATTTCATTGCACTGTTCTTTTCACTTGCTGTATGCTGCAACGAAATAATATCCCCCCCTGTGGATCAAGTCCTGTCTTATCTGAACAGTACTCTTCCTCTGCTTCTGCTTGCCCTGCCTTTTCTTCAGAAGTCTTTTTGATTTCTCTCACTTCTGTCCTCTCTTTCTTTGTTGTAGTGGGTAAATAAAGAGAGATAAAGCATGCAGGGTAGCTTTCACCCATACAGGCTTCACAACAGGCTGCAGAGACTTCTCAGGTAGAGCATGCAGACTGGCTAGTAGAGGTGCATTCTTGCAAAAACTGTCTCTATGCTTTCCTCTGCCTACCTACCTCTAACTCAAATAGTCTTCTAGTCCTTTCTGTGGTTCCTGTCTTTTATCTGACACCCTTTCTCTTGGGTATGACAAGGGAGGTAGAGCATTCTGGCTACCTTTCACCCAAACTGGCCTCGTAACAGGCCTTGACATTTTTCTTCTTTCTCACACTTCCACATACTCTTCAGTTGTCTTCTTCCAGACTTCTCAGTGTGTTTTTCTTTCTATTAAGTTGCTTGTTTCCTCAATAAGTTTTAAAGTAGGGCAAGGTAGAGCATGCAGGCCAATTTTGCTGGAATGACACTCTTCTTGTCCCTGTTTATCTTTTCCTGTCTTCTTTCTTGATCTCTCTTCTGACTCTTCTTTCTGTTTTCTCTCTTTATGAATTATGTTGTGGGAGTAGGTGGAGGTAGAGCATGCAGGCTGACCAAGCAAAGTTGAACTTTTTCTTTAACTGTACCCTGTATTTAATTGCACTGCTCTTTTCACTTGCTGTATGTTGCAACAAAATAATATCCCCCACTATGGATCGAGTCTTATCTTATATTAACAGTCTCCACCCTCTGCTTCTGCCTGCCCTGCCTTTTCTTCAGATGTCTTTGTGCTTTTTCTCACATCTGTCCTCTCTTTTTTCTTTGTTGTAGTGGGTAAATAAGAAGAGATACAGCACCCAGGGTAGCTTTCACCCATACAGGCTTCACGACAGGCTGCAAAGATTCTTCAGGTAGAGCATGCAGACTTACTAGTAGAGGTGCATTCTTGCAAAAACTGTCTCTATGCTTTCCTCTGCCTACTCTGTCTTCTTCCAGACTTCTCAGTGTGTTTGTTCTTTCTATTAAGTTGCTTATTTCCTTAATAAGGTAGAGCATGCAGGCCAATTTTTTGGAATGACACTCTTCTTGTCCCTGTTTATCTATCCCTGTCTTCTTTCTGGATCTCTTTTCTGACTTTTCTTTCTGTTTTCTATCTGAATTATGTTGTGGGAGTAGGTGGAGGTAGAGCATGCAGGCTGACCTTGATCAAGAGTCACCACCTTAATGAAGGGATGAGCTCCAGCCGAGCCTCCTTAACCTTCAGTTTTTGGCTTCTCTCCTAATCCATACCTTTTTTAAATCTACACTTTTGCAGAAACTGAGTGTTTCTTGTTTTTTTTAATCCGGACATCTATTGAAGGACTCTTCCCTGTCACACAGCTCCACTGTCACAGTAATAAAAGGATTGGCGCTCAGTTTCCATCGCCTCTCGCAGCGAGGGCCGAGCCTCCAACACTTATTTAACCGTCAGAATCCACCAGGAGACTCTTTCAACAGCTTCCACACCAAACCAATAGAGCTGCTAAACAGTCAGGGAATCCCAAGCTGCCAGACCAAAAGCTCTTTAAATGAACGCTTGTGAAACCCGGCTTTTCCTGCAGCCTAAGGCGGGGGGCGACACTCTGTAGACACAAACCAGGACGCCACATGTAGATCTATACCGAACAGGAGACGACGGAGTGAGGAGGTGAAAAGGAAACGGAGGAGTGGAATAATTATCCTGACTGAAGGAGAAACCAATCTAGGAAGACAAGAGGAGGTGGAAGAGGGGGCGACGAAGGCCCCCGAGTGGAGGTGGGGGGGTTCGTTCCCGCCGAGCAGGCCGGGATAATCAGAGCAGGGAAATGAGCCGAGTCCCACGCAGTCCTCGCCAAACCGCCCCGGAGCGACCGATGACAAGGCTGATGGATGGCAGCGCGTGGTGAGCACACTCCTGTGGGAGCGAGGGAGGGGGGAGGAGGTGTGAGGAGAGAAACGAGGGAGCTGCAGGTGGTCAGAGAGGAAGCCAGACTCCAGGAGGCACAGAGGGCCGAGGGTTAGGGGAGAAAACGGTCATTAACGACCACTGAGAGGTGCGCCAGGTTTAGCTGCCGGCATCCTCTGATCGTCTGTCAACTCTTAGGGCTGATACCCTGATCAGAAAAACACCAAAGCTGCTCAGATGGCACCTTTCCTGTCAGAGATTTAAAAAAAAAACCGCTCCATTGTGAATTAATTAACTTATCTTTAGACATAATGACAGCGCTTCTGATCTGCTCATCAAATCTTTGTCATACGGACTGAAAATGGCATCAGTGGGTCTGATATGTCAGTCACAGATAAGCTCTGACGAACACGCGGTTATATAACTCTAAATATGTCTCCATCAGTCATTCCTGTGAATTTTGGTTGAATCATTTTGCCTTCATCGCAGGATTAAAGCTCCATAACATACAGCAACACGGCTCACCTGGACACTCGACCTAGAGCTCCTTAAAGGTCCCATATTCTGCTCCTTTTCTGCAGTTTAATCTGGATCATTGATGTCTTCATGAAATGGTAGTAACACGTTTTGGTCCAAAAAGCCAATAAATCAAGCACAGCAGCATTGTTTCCAGGTTCTCATAGCCCCTCTGTTCAGAACGCTCTGATTTAGTGGGCGTGGCCTTCATATGTGAATGAGCCACCGCTGATACCGCCCCGCTCTTCCACGTCACTGAGAGCGGCGCCACGAGCTCCGAGTGCACAATGTTTAGAAAACAGAGAAGCTCGTTTACCGTAACATTACAGGCTAAAACAACAGGCTAACTGCAGCTAAAGTTAGCATCCTGAAGCTAACACAGAGACAGGGGGGACACTGAGGAAAAGCTCTTCCATCTGCTCCACAGCACACAGCATTTAAAATACTCACATTTCCAGGGTCCCAGGTTTGTTGGAGGATGGTTGGTGATGCGCCTGGATTCAGGACCAGTCTATTGGCTAGCCCTCTGTTGGACTGTCCAAAGTTGGAAAAGCAGTCGGCCGTGAAGTGACTAGCACACACATGCACAGTTTCACTGAGTGTAGCTGGAACATTTCCTGATAAATGAACTCTAGACACTTAGTCTGTCTTCTTCAGAGATGGGAAGCTTGTGCATGGAACTATGTGGCTGTTTACAGCCAAAAACAGAGCAGTGATGGCTCTTCAACTTTGGCATTCTCCTGGGGAGTGGAGGGTATCTGCTCTGGTGGACCAATCAGGTCAGACTTGCTCCTGATTGGTCAAAAAAGGGAATCGCTGACGTCGGCAAATCCCCAAAATCCAAACAGCTCATTTTAGGTCAGGATTTTACATTCACAAGCTCAACTAAGAACAGGTTTGGTCATTAAATATCACATTTTGTGGGCTGGGAGGAAAGACAAAGACCCACACGTTCTACCATTGTGACAAAACATCTAAACGTTTTGACTTGCAGCGCTCACACAAAGCCAAAGGGACGATGCATTTTGGAGGCGCTGACTATTTGTAGAGAAGAATCGAATAGAATACATTATTATTATATTGATTTATGAATTTGAGACAGAAATTTGGTTTTCACACATAATTGGACAGTTTTGGGAGAGATACAGGCTTTTGCAGGTGAGCTATGGTGTTGTGCTGAACTGCAAGACTGTTTTACTAAATTATCTCAGAGTTTTGAGAATGTAATTTCTGTTTCAAGAAACTAGTCAAACCAATGGAGAAAAAAAGACGGGGAAGGTGACAGAGTAAGGATGAGAAGCCTGATTAAGCTCAAGCTAACCCCGGCTAAAGGTAAGTTCAACCTTCCACTGCTGATCCCATGTTGATGAACTAGCATACAGCTGTTTGAATTTCAAAATAAAAGCACATTATCAGCCCTCAAACCAAAACACAAAGCAGCGTAGCTTCTTCCAAGCTATCCAATCCTCTTTTCCGCTACATTTCCGCTCTTTCACGTCGCTCTGACAGCCCCGCCTCCCTGGAGGCTCCTCCGAAAACGCCGCCTCGCACAGCGGCCGAGGAAGTTTCCATTTGGCACGGCTGCTCGCAGGCATGAGCTGGCCTACTTTAAAAACCTCGTCTGCGTAAAAAACCAACAGGCTCAACTCGTCTGGCCTCTCTGCACCTCCTCATCCTGCTCCAACATCGTATCCATGGTCCTCCTCCAGACAAGGTTAAGATCCAGAATCAACTGCTGGTCCATGTGAGTCATGACCCCGTCTGAGGCGAACTCTAAGCCTTCCAAACACACGGGCACACACACATGGGCACAGCAGGCGACAGTGGTCATTTGGACGGCTGGAGCTCGTCTCTGGCCCAAATAAGCATTGAGGGGAAACATGCATCAGTGAATTAAATCACCGTTTGCAGCATATTCTCAGTCGTAAACCAGGAAGAGGGTGCAGTTATTTAACCTCATAATCATGCACGACAAATGAGCTTAACAGGGTACAAAAAAAACAGAAAAACCTCAAGTTATTTTTGCAGTTGATTTAGACGTTTCCTTCCTGGGTGCATGTTCTCCTTCAGAAAGACAGGACAGAAAAACAGCGTAAAAACTCACAACTAACTTGCTATTATGAAATTAAAAATCTAGTGGCACATTTCCTGGATTTAATTTGTCCTGAAGAGTATCAAACCAAACCCTCTTCAAAAACCTGCTAATTTAAGTCCTCGCTCTTAAAGCCAAGCATCACATGCCTGTGTAGTACATGATAAAATACATTACAAATATACACGCTATCATAAATATAACCAGTAAAAAAAGCTAAAAGAGAGTGATGAAAAAAAAAAGCCTGAAGGGATCTGGAAACACGTCAATCCTTCCTCGCTCAGAGAGGTGATGCAGTCATTAAACTCTGTTAGTTTCAGGGAAAACATCACTGATGTTATTTCCGCTCAATTATGACGAGTCTACCTGATTATCCTAAAAATACACGCAATAATAATAATGATGAAAACCTTTTAACACACTCCTACAAACTGCTGAATGATTTAATGACACAATTAAGCCCACTGACTCATTTCCCATCCCCTGAAGGAGGCGAGAGGAGCAGGTGGAAATAGAAAAGCTATTGAATAGATCAAAGGGAGTCTGGGTTCGTTTGGAGAATAAATCCCCGATCCTGTAGTCATCCCTCAACTGTTTGAATTGGTAAATGTGGAAAAATCTACATTTAACTTTGGAGTGGACTTAAAGGGGGGTATAATTTACATTGTTCAGGCTTTTTTCAATTTTTCCGTTAGCTTTATAAAAGTGCCACATTATTTACAGCTCAAGAAGCATAACTTGTTTCAGGCTGGCATCTTAGAAAACACTTATTTCAGCTACTGTCTCTTTAAGAAACATCAAAGAACACCGGAACTCAGCATTCCGGAAGCCATCTTAACACTTCAATTTAGCTACTCTCTCTTTAAAAAAAATTTAAAGAACACTGAAATTTAGCATTCCGGAACCCTCCTCAAGGCTTAAATTTAAACACTGTGTCTTTAAGAAACTTCAAGGAACACTGGAACTCGGTATTCTGCTTTTTTGTAACGCCACTTTATGTAATAGCGCCACAAAATGAAATAATGTAATTAATTTTTACTTTTTTTTTTAAATTAATAAAAATAAATAAATACATAAATTTTCACTTTATAATGAAACGCCATAATATTTAATTAATACATTTTTACTTCTTTTTAAAAAAATTAATAAAAATAAAAACATACATTTTCACTTTATTATGTAATAACGCTACTAAATGAAATAATGTAATTATTTTTTTTATTTTATTTTAATAAATTAAAATAAAAAATACATACATTTTCACTTCAATATGTAACAACGCCACAATATGTAATAATGTAATAAATTTTAACTTCTTTTTTTTATTAATTAAAATTAATACAAAAATATTAACTCCATTATGTAATAACGCTGCATTTTGTTAATAATCTGGCGCATTTTTGTAATAAAATTCTTGAAGGCAATATACAATAAACTTGGCGGCATTATGTAAAAAGTTCTTACTTATTACATGCAGGAACCTGCATTTTGTAATAAGTGATTAATACAGCAATGTTGATTACATATTGCGTTCAAAAATTTGCAAAATGCAATTATGACAAAATGGAGAATTATTACATAATGTGGCGTAACATTCCTGAAACTAATTTCTGCTACTCTTTAAGGAACTTTAAAGCAAGTAAGGAACTTTAAAAAAATAAAAATAAAAATAAAAAATTGAGTTCGGTCACTGCCTCTTTAAGAAACTCCAAAGCACCCTGGAACTCATGATTTCAAAAGCCTCTTTAACATTTTATTTTTGCTACTGTCTCTTTAAGGAACTTTAAAGCAAGTGAGGAGCTCAATAAAAAAAAAAATCAAGTTCAGTCACTGTAACTTTAAGAAACTCCAAAGTACTGTAGAACTCCTGATTTCGAAAGCCTCTTCAACACTTTATTTCTGCTACTGTCTCTTTAAGAAACTTCAGCACTGTGGAATAGCATTCCGGAACCCTCCATTCAGTCACTGTCTCTGTAAAAACCTCAAAGCATTCTAGAACACAGCATTCTGTAGTTCATTTTTCAGAATTAACCGACACCTTTGACCAATCAGAATCAAGTACTGACCCTCACCGTTCTTCCAGGCTCATGATCAGGGCTCTGAAACCAACACGAGGTAAACTGCAGATAAACTAAAAGACATTTTAAAGATTCCTAAAGTTCCTGTTCTGCAGCTTCTGTAATAATGCTGTTTGTTTTTTGTTTAATAAATGATCAAAAGCTCAAAAACTAAAGCGTAAAAAAAAAATCACAGATCTGATTCTCTCCTTCGAATAAAGTCATCTCACCCTGAAGGGAAAGCTTTTCGTTCTCTCTGACTTGATATTCCAGCCCTCACCTCACAAACTTTGAGTAAAAAATCAAAAAGAAGAAGTTTATCCCTGTTTTTTTTTCCTGAACCATCTTCTGGCACTGCTGCTTTTTCTTTCTGACATTGAGAAAAATCATTGGAAGAGGTTCAGGCGCCTGATTACTATTCCTCTCCGCGCCTCCCTGCTGGAGGTTTTCTGGGCACGTCCAACAGGGAGGACATCCTGGGGCAGACCCAAAACACAGTGGTGAGATTATGTATCCCAGCATGCATCAGGACTGTCTCAAGATGCTGCAGGAGAAGGTGGAGGATGCTGCTGAGGAGATTTAGCAAAAACAAGACGGACGTTTGGGGAAAAACAAACACATGGATGTCATTTTTTATCCCTCTCATCTTTATAAACCTGAAGAGAAACTTCAGCAGAGTCTTTATTTTGCAGCTACATGTGGGCGTGCTGAGAGGATTTAACGGGAGATTGACAGAAAAGTCTGAGATACTCGACACAGCTATACTAAAAACAAAAAAAACACGCCAGTGTAGGCTCGTCAGAAAATGCAGAAATATGCTCTATCCTCTTTTTAGCAACCAGCTGCTCCTGAGAAGAAATTAACTTACTCCACTCGCTATTTCAAAAAAAAAGAAAGTCCTAAATGTGCATCCATAATTCCTTCCCCTGACTTCATTTTTTACAACAGAAACACTTTCCCAATCTGTTAATCCACCTTTTAAACAAGCTACCGCTAGCATTAGCCGATGACTTGCATTTTCCCGCTTTTTTCTTTTAAATATCATCACAACTAGCTCACAAAGCACCAGGCTTCAGAATGTTGTTACAGATGTTAACAAGTGACTTAATTTTGGTTAAGAGTGACAAACATAATCAGCAGCTAGCTAGAGAACAATGCTAACTTATTAGCAAAAGATGTTTGTGTGAAAATGGCAGTAGAGACTTTAGACTTTATAAAACATGGACGCAACTGGTTGCTGACGAGGTGGTATGAAGCTAAACGATGCCTTTTGCAAAATTTGTAATGCTAGCTCTAGCTAACATTTACAAATTTTGTCAAGCAAGCAGTCAAACAAGGAGGTGAAGAGATGAGGCGGGTTGTTAGCCGCCTGAAAAAGCTACACTGCCCCCTACAGTGAGTAAACTCAGCCTGGCTCTTATTGACTATGAATAGCTCTTAGCTGTGATATCTTAAATATTGGTAATTTACAAAATAAATTTAATCCCTTTACTATGTTTTTCGGAATAAAAAAATTCAAACAAATTTTTTACAATTTATTTTTCTTTTTTTTATTTATTTATTTTGTAGCAGGGTGAAAACATATTTATTTTTGCTGTAAAAACCGGTATTTTCAGTCCTGGAAAATCATTTTAATTCAGATTTTTAATTTATTTTTTTCTATTTTTATTTTTTAAATTTAGTCCATTCTATTTTAGTTAATTCTATTATCTTCTGTTTCATTTTATTCTATTTTTCTGCTTCTTTCACTGTGCTCTTATTATATATACCTGATATCATGTCACAGAACAAATTTCTGTTGTAGCCTGCCTCAAGTGGACACTCAAGGAACTGCACTTTCAATATTCGCTCCATTTTACAGCGGTTGCTGCTTGGTGGAGACCAAACAGAGATAAAAACAGAAGATAATAATAGTAATAAAGTATATTTGATGCATTACAACGTCAAATTAGTTTATTTCTACTAAAAATATATTAAAATAAAACCAATTAACTGATGTTTTAAGAGCACATGATGGTGTTACCCAACAGGGGATATCTCGAAACGCTATAAACAATGACTGAATGGTCCAGCTTTTAGATTAATTGTTAAAGTGTAAGGATGATTTGGCAGGTTTAAAGGGTTAAAGTGGCACCGATTAAATTGAATGTACCAATTACTACTTGGAAAAATAAGATGGATGCACGAACGAACCAATGAACTCACCAGGGAGGTTTGCTTTTTTTTTTTTTAAGGCAGAGCTGCACAGTTTTTATCGTTGAGTGTAACAATGTCAGGATTTCAGATTTTCAGGGAAAGACTCTGAGGACACAAGAGATCTGAAAAAGCACAGAGCTGCTCCGAGAACAATCTGGAGGGTATTTGAACCGCCTCGCTCAGAAAAGAGGAAGTCTATTGGAAATCTAATTTAGTTTGATCCCAGCCAATCTATTCATCACAGGGGAGGCGTAATCCCACAATGCACTGAGCAGCAGGCAAGGAGACAGGCTGACAGTCTATAACGGAGCGAACACAACAGACCAACAGAGTCTCAGAGGAAAAACTATTGACCGCTTCAAACCTCCAGATTTACAGCGAGTCTCTCAGCTGTTGGAGGAAACAATGGGTGATGGAGGAACGGAAACATGAGAAAACAACACACGGCGCGGCGAATGCTTGCTGTCGCTTTAAACAGAGTTAGATCAACAATGAGGAAAAAACCTTGAGTCATACGGAGACATAAAGCTGGACGAAGGACGATCCCAGATAATTAAAAATGACATCATCTTCCTGAAATACTCTTATAAACCAACAATAAGTAGACAGGAAGTACCAGAAAATATCAAAACATGGGCTTTACTTCAACCTCAACTTCAGCTTTATTTATGAAGACATTTAAAAGCAGGAAAAAGAATTTTGAAATCAATCCCGAAACAAACTGGTAACCAGTGGATTGAGGCTAAAATAGGAGTGATGTGCTCTCGTTTCTTGGCACCAGAAAAAAAAACGAGCACCACTGTTTTGGTCAAGTTGAAGTGGAGACAGAAACTTTTGATTTTTTTCTTCTCTTTTAAACACCAGACCACGAGAAAAAAGTTGAATGGTGACAATGATGTCAGACTAGATTATGTTCCCCTAAAAATCCACATCACACGAGAGTCCGTTTTTTAAATTTGTTTAGGACGGGGGTGGCCAACCTGCGGCTCTTTAATCCATTCATTATTGTTGTGAGTAGTGGTGTGCCAATCAACCTAAAATATCGATATATTGATGCCAACTTTGGGTCCGTATTGTTCAATAGTTGGGTGATGGGATTGATACTTCAGTTTCAGTTTCTTTTCTCTACATTGCACATGTGTTCATTCCTATCTAGATAGATAGATGGATGGAACTTTTTATTTTCTGCAGTTTCTAATTTATCTTTGCTTTATTATTGTTATTATTAATTATTTTATCACCATTATAATTTCAGCCTTCCGTATTTGGTGTCCTGCTTTTTGTCTTTAACTGCCTTTTATTGCTCTCTTTCTTTTTCTTTTTCTTAGTCCTCATGGTCTCATTTTATGTTGGATGGTTCTTGTGTTGTCTGGGTTCCTATGACTTGTGTGTCTTGCTTGGGTCTTGTTTTTGTGTCCTGTTATTTCCCTGTGCTTTGTTGTGTTCCTGTCTGTTGTCAAAGCACTTTGTAAACTACTGTTTTTAAAGGTGCTATACAAATATAGTCATTTTATTATTATTACTTCTGCCATGCACTCACCGGCTACAGGAATATGTATTTATCCTCCTGTTTAAGGGACGTGTAGATTTGACCATCGTCTGCGTAAAAATAAAAGCCTGAGAATAAAATCCAGAGGAAGAAAATGAAGAGAGAAGAGAAGACCAGGGGACCAAGAATCGAACCTTGAGGCACTCCTCATGTGAGAGGTGCTACATGGGTCACACTGTTTCCAAAACAAAAACTTCTACCAGTTAAACAGGATCTAAACCGCGCTAAGGCAAAGCCCTGAATTTGGTGCTTTTATGGGTACCGACCATAGCCTGGATATAGAGTGGTTTTGAAGCCAAAATTCCCCCCGTCACAGGCGCAGAATCTGAGTGGAGCCGGGTGACAAAAATAATAATTATTTTATCTCTTTCTACAGTCTAATCACTTCCTGACTCTACCTCCCGACATATTTTACAATCCCCCAAAAAATACACGAGAACGACAGCTGTCAATCATCTTTAAATGTGACGTGAAGCCTCGTTTTTAACCTCTTATAACTAATGAAAACAAAACTTTTCAGAAAAAAAGAGGACTTGAATACAAGACAGCCAAATGATATCTTCAAATCACCACAACAATCAGACGTGAGAAACATTTCTACCAGGTGTATTAATTTTTTAAAGTTTGACCACAGCCCATCTGGAATGACTGGGGAGATGGATTTTTTGACCTATACTGCAGCCAGCCACCAGGGGGAGCAGTTTTTTGGAGACTTCACTTCGAGCCAAGCAAGATGACGTCCATCGTCTATTTTTTTACAGTCTATGGTACCGACCATATTCCAACAGTAGTACCAAATAACGATTTACTTAAAATCAACAGGTACAGTGTTTAGGTACCTGAACGCATCCTTGTGACTGTGAGGGAGTTTGCTAGTTGTGATTACATTTTGCTATTTTCCACTCATGTACATCCATTAAAGACCTCTTCCTCCACCATCTGTTTTTCCATCCCCCCTTGTTCTATAAAACTCCAAAGTTGGGTCTGTAAAAATGTCAAAAATATTTCAGAAATGTCAGTCACGTCTCACCAGAGCCCACACAGTGAACTGACAACGCTTCCAAAAAACTGTCCCAAACCGTAACTGTTCAACTTATGGTGAGAGAAGCTGCCAAACCCCAGGAGCTACGAGCAGCAAGTGTTTGACATTTCTGTGTGACACATAAACACACATGACAACACGAGACAAACTTTTACATCAAATTGACTTCTCCGACGAGTGAAACAAACGTCCAGAGTTTGAATAAAAACAACAAACATCAGAATAAAGACGCTTCAAGCGAGAGGAACCTGTGCTGTGACGACAGGAAGCTTTGGTGAAAATATTTGAACATCACTGAAGAGCTTTTTCAATTAATCCTTCAGGAAGGAGAAAGCCAGCTGAGTGTTTCACACACTTGTTTGATTCTTCTTGAGAAAGGTGGAGGAAAACTCGCTTATTTCCCCTGACAGACTCGTCATCGAACGAGTCCGTCTGTTTGTGCGTCTGCGTGAATACTCCTGTGATTCACGGTGTCAGGAGCAAAAAATGTCTGACAGAGCGCTCGCTGTCTGTTCGCCATAAAGGCTCACACTCAGATGAACAGGCACAATAACCACAACAGCGAGCGGCTGACACGCGGGACGGCCTGACAAAGACGCCATTAATTGGTCTCAGAGAACATCTGGTCCCTGCTGTCATGCTAAAGATCCCGACAAACACAGACCGTTCACAAAGAAACGACGGTAAAAGTGAACGTTTCATGAGTTTATCTGAGGAGTGAGAGGACGCAGAGAGAGCACAAAATATTTCTGTCTGAGCTTTAAAAGAAAAACAAACTTCCTCCTTTGATCACACAGTCGTCTGCATAGAGTCGAATTCACAGGAACACATTATTCATTGTGGACTGCCTGGTCTACGGAAGCCCAAAAGGAAACAATCACTTACTTTTTTCTTTACTCTGTTCTCTCGTAACTTCTTACAAACTTAATTATCTCATTTCCAGAAGATAAAAGCCTGATTTTCCTTACTTTTGAAATTTGACTTCATGTGTTCTCGAGATCCTGACTTACTTTTTTTTTATTTTTTTACCATGACTGAAAATAATTTTTTTTAAAAAGGTTGTTGTTTTGGCTTTTTGAGTTTTTTTTATATATTTTTTGGTTTGTTTCTGTTTTTATTATAAATATTATTGTTGTTGTTTAATTATTATTATTATTATCATTATTATTATGCTTTATTATTATTTAGAATTATTATTTTTATTATAATGATTATTATTATTATTATTTCTTTATTAATAATTTTCTATTTCAAAAAAAGAAAAAAAAAACAGGTTTTACCTAACTTTTCCTTTTTACCTATTTATTTTATTATATTTTCTATTTTATTATTTTAAAATAATTTTTAATTCTTTTATTTTATTGTTTTTTTTTTCTTATCAATCAAAAAGAATACTAAATCCATATATCTTAATAAATCAATTTTTCAGGTTTTATTCTTTGAATCCAAAAAAAGAAAATACTTAATTCACTTATTTTTTTAAATGCAAGTTTTTAAATTAAAGCTAATAATGTCATTTATTCATACTAACATTTTGAATGCAATTTTTCTTTTTTTCAGTCATGATTCCAAAAAATTGTTAATATAAATTTTGTGGTTTATTTAATATTAAAGCTTTACTTTTGTTGTAATATTTCCCCTTTTTTTATCTCTAATTCAAGTAAACAAAACATCACATATAGGAAAAGGATGCGAATGTTTCAATGACTGATTGTATTTTATTTTTTATTTGTTTGCTCTATGCAAGCTTGTTTGTTTTTTGTTAATTTTTATTTTTCAATATAATAATTTTTATTTGATCTAAATTCCTGTATTCCTCCATTTTTATTTTTCCCTATTTTGAAATATTAACATCATGTGTGAGTTTCATTGTGTTCGTCATGTTCAGCTCAGAGGTGTCACATGAGTCACACTCCATCATTTGAAGCCTGACACTCTTCCTGATGCTTTTCCCAATCTGTGCTTTAAATAAAAAGAAGGAATAAATAAAAACCTCACGTCCAATCCCTCTCTCAGCGGGGAAATCTCTCTGTAATCCGCCTCAGTTTTCTCCTCTGTAACCGTATTTTACCTCTGAAATAAGGTTCCTAAACACAGCATTACAGCAACACAGTGTTTCACTCAAACATAGATATGAAAACATTTTATCGGCCTCCGTCTTTCCCACGAGGACTCTGGATTTATGCAGCAAAGAACAGGCTCAGAATAAAAACAGAGGGGGTGAAATAACCTCTGAGAGCGAGCAGGAGAGGTGAGGAGGGGGAGGAACCCGGGAAATGAAGCCATGATTGATGTTTCCTGGTCAATTTCACAGCCATCGACTTCCAGCAGAGAGACAGAGCGAGAGAAAGTGACAGAAAAAGGACAGCGGACAACTGTTGACTGTGGAAAAACACCAGATAAAGTGATCTGTGAGTCACCTCAGGATGGGAACATCTGCACACGGTTATTGGAGATGAAAATAACCAGCAGTGGGAGTTAACAAAGGTCATAACATGGACGGTTTCAACAAAGATATCACCAGATATCACGTCATTTATGTCATGGTTTGTCATGGTACCAAACTTTAAGTTTGTAAAGTTGGATCTGTTGAAAAGAATGATAAATATTTATCCCTGAGCAGATACTGAGTGATTCTCCTGGCATTCATTGACAGGTGAGATTAAATCATATAACAAAACTTCTGAATATGACTTAAAGTTAGGTTTGCACTTTAATTTGTGCCAAGTAAGTAGTTGTTTTAAGGGGTTATGTGTTGCTGCACATGTACTGGAAAATATCACTGAAAATTAGAGGGGAATGAATATTTACAGAGGTCTAAATATTAATTTATGTGCAAAAAATTATTTCCAAAGACTGATTCAACTTGAACTTTGCCCTTTGAGCTAAATTTCTACGAATCTTTATGTTTATCTGATGTAAACAAAGGCTTTCACGGATCTTAACACGAACCTTTACGTTGCTGAACGTCAGACAGCTCCTCAACTCCTGCAGCTGCTGCGACGGAAAGGATCCCCACAATCCAAGTCCAGAAAAAGATTTAATCCAAACACGTTAAATCCTCAAAGATCCTCGGATTATTTTCTCAAAAGGCCGTAAAATGTGCTCAAAATGTCTTGGAGCCACCAGTCCAGGTAGAAGCGGCGTTTTAGTCTATTAAGTAAACTACCTACACGTGGATGCACCAATTGATGGGAATTTGGTGCTTTTTTAGGGATTCGGAAAATTCGGCTCAAAAAGAACTGATTCGTTAGACTACCAAACGACTCTTAAAAGTATCATTCACTTACAAGAGATGTCTTTTAGCGTCATTCATAACATCATCAGTGTTGAATGACGACAAATAAGACTAAAATTAAAACTTTGAATAATGTCCGTTTTAACAAATTAGAGATGTGATAATCTGCATTAAAACAACCAAACTATTGCCATATTCAGGGTACTATATGTCGAAAAAAAAAAAAACAGTTTTAAATTAAAAAAATATATATATCAAGAAGACATTAATAATTGTTGCTCATCGCTTTTTTGGCTAGCATGCCGCTATAAATGCTTATTACAACAATCAAACAATCAAGAAAACATCAATATTTTCTGTTTATTACTGTTTTAGTTAGCATGATGCTAAAATTGCCTAATTAAAACAACCAAGCAGTCAGGAAAACATAAATATTTGTTGTTCATAGCTATTTGAGCTAACATACTGCTGCAAAAGCTAAATTATAAGAACCGTACTATAAAGAAAACATCAATATTTCTGTGAATCACTGTTTTAGCTAGCATGATACTAAAAATGCTGAATCAAAACAACCAAACTCTCAGAAAAAAATCAAAATACTTGTTGTTCATTACTGTTTTAGCTAGCATTGTGCTACAAATGCTAAATAAAAACACTCAAACTATCCAGAAAACATCAATATTTGCTGATTACCACTGTTTGAGCTAATATGCTGCTACTAATCCTAAATAAAAACACTCAAACTATCAAGACAACATGTTAATATTTATTGTTTATACCTTTTTTTAGCTAGCATGCTACTACAAATGCTAAATAAAAACATCCAAACTATCAAGAAAATGTAAATATTTGTTGTTTATCACTGTTTCAGCTAGTATATTGTTGGAAATGCTAAATCAAAACAACCAACATATCAAGAAAACATCAATATATGTTGTTCATCACTGTTTCAGCTAGCATGCTGCTACAAATGCTAAATAAAAACAACCATACTATCAAATCAACATAAATATTTGCTCTTAACCTCTGTTTTAGCTAGCATGATGCTAAAAATGCTGGCTAAAAATAACCAAACTGTTAGGAAAACATACATGTTTGTTGTTCTTTTCTGTTTCAGCTAGCATACCGCTACAAAAGCTTAATAAAAACACTCAAACTATCAAGAAAAATCAATATTTTCTGATTATCACTGTTTTAGCTAGCATGATCCTAAAAATGCTGAATAAAAACAACCAGACTGTCAGGAAAACATAAATATTTGCTGTTTATTTCTTTTTCAGCTAGCATACCGCCACATTATTTAGTTCAAAACAATCAAACTATCAAGAAAACATAAATATTTTTGTTCATCTCGCTTTTAGTTAGCCTGCTGATACAAAAACTAAATAGAAGAAGTGTTAGAAGCATGGTTTGCTAGCAGTAATGCTAGCCTGAATGACTCAGCAAGTTTGAAGAACTTAAATGTGAGTTTATCACTATTTGTTGATGTATTTGATAACTAAAGTGAGCTTTATACTAACATTTTTTTATCATTTGGGCCATGATTATGTTGAAAAATATGGCTGAATTTTGAAACTACAGCACAACACCACCTGCCCCCAGAGGGATGATCTACGACTGTGTGCTTCCTTTAGCTGTACGGATCATTAAGCATCTTCTGGCTCATTATTTCTCACCACAGCCTCTGTTTTCAAAGATTTGTTTGACTCCTTTAACTTCCTTAGTGTGCAGCAAAGGGCTGCTAACTGCTCCATACCAAACAGCTAACAGACAGTTAGCCTCCAGCTCATTATAATGGAGCGTTTAGCAGAGACACACATTTCCCCCAGGACTCAGTGAAGATCACAAAGAGAGCTAAAAGGGAGAGCGGATATTGGACTTACATTCATCAGACACACAGAAAGACGCTCTGGATGAATGCTAATGCTCTCCACTGTTAGCCCCAGTGTTTAGACAGGGGAGCGTTTGCTAACAAGTTCACTGTGTCGGCTTTATGAGGTACAATGTGTCAGCGCTGTGTTTACAGCTTGTTTCTGCCGCTCCAAATTGCCCCAAAAAATCAATTAATGAGGATTTACGTGAGCGTTTTTGGGGAAAAGGATGAAGACACGGCGACAGGGAGCGAGCTGAGATGAATGGGAGTCGATGGGTGTTTGAAAAGCGCGTATTTACATTTCTGAAACCCTGAAGCAGAGTTTGTAAAATGATCAGATCAGTCAGCGTGATGCATTAAGAGCCTAGTTAAGATGTTAAGTATGCTAATGTATTGAATCATAAAACATTAAGCCTCACTGATTTCATTTACGATAATGACGAAAGAGCTAATGGAGATAAAGAGGAGTAGAGGAGACAGGCAGATTTTTTAAAGATTTCAGGGCAGATAGTGAATTAAATCATTGATCGGAGAGAAAATCCAATAATTGCACATTAGATTGTTCACTTTTGATTAAATTTACCATATTTTACCTTCTAAACTGACAAAAAAGAGAGAAAACATAGTCTTTGTTGATTAATCTTTGCTTTTTGCGATGCAGAAATGACACTAAAAACAACTGTCCCTGATGTTTAACCCTTATTCAACCCTATTAAGTTCAGATCTGACAAAATGTGAAGAATCTGATATTTTTCCTTCTTCACTTCAAGCCTGAAAACACTCCAGCTTTATTTTATTCTTTTATGCACACATAACCGAGTTTCAGTCAAACAGCCCACGTTTGTAATGGTTTTGAAATGTTTAATGCAGCAGCACATCGCCCGTGTTCGGTGTCTAGGGCTCCAGCCTCCTCACTCCCTGCAGGTTTAGTTAATGTGCAGAAACCTGAGGAGTGATGAGATAATATCTTAGACCACTGAGCGGGAGCCTGCAGGTGGATGCTGGGGAGGTGGAGGCGATGAGGAGTCACTGCAACTGAAAAGGAGCACCAAAGTGAGTGTTTAAAGAGGGGGTACTCTGCTTTGACAGTTTGTAAACATGAATATAAAAAAAACAATCCTGGATGTTCAGACTGAGCATGTGCAGATTTTCAACGTTATGTTGGAAGGGTGGGCCTCAAACACTAAGGTCCGCCCTAGAAGGCCTTTTAAGGGCTGGCCAATCAGAGGGAAGGGGGTTTATGGAGCTTAAAGAGGTGGCAGCTGAAATAAGGGTTTCCTAAAACATTAGAGTGAAAAAAATATATAATTTTTCTCCAGCTGTAAGTCTTTTGAGATATGGGGGCACAACAGGGACAAAATTAAGACTAAAAAATGCACAATACCCCCTCTTTAAAGTTGGCACAGGCAGTAACTGTGACTCTAATGCTTGGTATTGTAAATCAACTTTGTCATTAAAAAAACATATCCTTAAGCTGAAAGAAGTAACATTAGCGTTGAAAAATGTGTATTATAAAAAATATTAATAGCATCAAAACAGGAAATGGCACTGATAACTAGGGCTGGGAGGATATGCCATTCTGACGATTTGCTTCTTTCATGATTTTTGGCGTGCTGATTCGATTTAAATTACGTTTCTTCAATATTTACGATTTTTGCGATTTTTAGTTTGCTTTTTTAAAACCAGGCAAAAAGTTAAATGAAGAAGATAATGTCTACAGACTTTATCAGGAGCCATGTTTTCTTATAAAATGCACATCACGTGAGTCAGTGAGAAACAATTCGCCCTCTGCTGGAGAAAAGTGGTAACTTTTTTCCAACCCAGTTTATCAACAAAGACTAAAATGAAGATTTTTTTTTTTAATTGATTTTTTGAAGAAAAAAAATCCAGTTTTTGATATTGTCCATTAAAAAATCCTGATTTTTTCTTTTAGTAATTTATTTTTTATTTTTATTTACTTATTTAGTTATTTTTTGACACATCTTCTTTTTTTGTGCTTTTAAAAGTTGTAAACATATAGTCACAGCTGTAAAAAAAAAAAAAAAAAAAAGGAAAATTAAAGAACTGTTATTGTTGAATGCATCGTTACATTAAAATAAAAAATAAGTTTTAAAAAATCCTGATATTTGATTTTTCTTTTTTTTCTCCAACTCCTGTCAATCACATTTTGCTGAAGTTAGAAACACAGAAATAAAATGTTTTATATTATTTCTTTTTTTTTTTTTTTTTTTTTTTTTTTTGCATTTTAATGTTTTTCAATTCAAAATATATTTCATTTATTTGATGTTACAGTTTTTTAATTTTCAAGATTTTTTTTCCTTTTTTTTGATCACATTTTTCTTTTGCTCAATGTCTTTTTTTTAGATTCAACTTTCTGTCACTTGTTTGGCGTCAAGGGGAGGGGTTATGATGGTGTATTTTGCATATAATTTACATACTGATGTGGAATAATGAAATGTGATTTGAATTCAAAAATATCAGAATGCAAAAATTTAGTAAAATGAAAAAATGTAAAACATTGAATTTAACATTTTCTTTAACATTATCAATGCCATTACTGATTTTGATGCCATAATAATTTTTTTATAATACACAAAGTTCCTTCCTTCGGTTTCAGGATGTTTGGCTCCATTAAACTTCAGATTTTCCCCATGAATGAGCTGACATCAACACAAACAACCCAGAGCTACGTTATCGTCATCCTCAAACTGACGTCTCAGGTTTTCTTCGCAGCACTCCTCATCCTCACCGCTCCTTCAGATGTTGATCTTGAACTCGTCCTCACAGAAACCGAAGCTCTAACAATTCGTCTTTGTCACTCTCCGGCTGCTGCACCAGGTGTCTCAGAGACAGCTTGTGTAACTGTGTACAGTCTGGGATGTGTTTGTGATCATCTCATAACGCGTTAATGTACACTCACAGAGAATCACTCTTAATGCGTTTAAGAGCCTCAGTCTCGGCCGTCATTGAGCGACGAGTTGGAGGTATTCAGGCGTTTCAGGCAACGCCAAGTTTATTCAGCCAAGAACCCATCCACCTATGCTAATGCACACCTACACACGGCAGCAGCATGATACCGTCCCTGCTTCCGCACATTCAAAGTACATAATCCTCCGGCTTCTCAGCTGCACATTTTTCCCACACTCCCCTCAAAAAACACTCAGTCTCCTCCGTACCCACAATCCATCACTGCATCCCAGAGGCTGCCTGGAACCCTCATCAGAATACAGTTTGTGTTTTTGGCTTGTTTTCCTCAGTGAATGCATCATCAGGGGGCTGGTAGCATCTATCTCCCTGACCTGCATTTTGCTCAGCGAACACGCCGTTTAGACGTGAGTCACACTGACTCCATATGAGTGTGCATAAAAATGTGGCTGCGGTAAATCAGGGACGAGTTTCTCCCTTTAAATGAGGCAGAAGATGAAAAAAGTAATGATATTCTGTTGGTGTTATGTAACACGGAGTGTTTAACAGAGAAAATACACAATGTTTTGATTCAGGCTGCGCGCTGAAGGCTCAGTTTGCATCCGTACGTTTGACGAAGTCAGAGTGAGACTTAATGAATGAAGCTGCTGAAGTTCAGGGACGCTGTTTTCTTCTGCCAAATAAATAAGAGGTTACATTTGCACTATTAATTTTCAAACAGAGCAACAACCTTGAGCTACTTGAAGCTGGTGTTGTGCTTGTATTTAATCCTTACATGGTTTACAGTTCATAAAATTTCAGATTTTTCTCAGACTGGTGTTTTGGTGAACCCTTATTTCAGCAACTGTCTCTTTAAAGAAACTGTCAGGGGCGGAGCTATGAGTAGACCTTGGTGTTTGAGGCCCACCCCTCAGATTCATACTGAATCACCTCATCATCACCAGATCTCGGGAAAATCTCCAGGAGTTCTCACTTGGCTTGTACAGAGGGTTTTGATAAGTTGACCAGATTCAGGTGTTTCTATGATATCTGAATATTAAGAGATTTAAAAATCTGCACATGCTCAGTCTGAACATTCAGTATTATTTCTCCATATCCATGTTTACCATCTGAGAAAGCAGAATACACTCTCTTCAAGGGGGAAATAACAGAAAAGAAACAGACTCAAAATTAACATTGTCTTATGGAGGCCTGACACTTGCAGAAACATGTCCCCTGTAAAGACCTGTCTCCTATAAAGACCTGTCTTCTAAAAGGACCTGTCTTCTATGAAGACCTGTCTCCTTTAAAGACCTGTGTCCTACAGAGACCTGTCTTCTATGAAGACCTGTCTCCTATAAATACCTGTCTTCTATAAAGACCTGTCTTCTATAAAGACCTGTCTCCTATAGAGACCTGTCTCCTTTAGAGACCTGTCTCCTATAAAGACCTGTCTCCTACAAAGACCTGTCTCCTAGAGAGACCGGTCTCCCGTAGAGACCTGTCTCCTATAAAGACCTGTCTCCTACAAAGACCTGTCTCCTAGAGAGACCGGTCTCCTGTAGAGACCTGTCTCCTTTAGAGACCTGTCTCCTATAAAGACCTGTCTCCTACAAAGACCTGTCTCCTATAGAGACCTGTCTCCTATAGAGACATGTCTCCTTTAGAGACCTGTCTCCTATAAAGACCTGTCTCCTACAAAGACCTGTCTCCTATAAAGACCTGTCTCCTATAGAGACCTGTCTCCTATAAAGACCTGTCTCCTATAGAGACCTGTCTCCTATAAAGACCTGTCTCCTACAGAGACCTGTCTTCTATGAAGACCTGTCTTCTATAAAGACCTGTCTCCAAAAGAAACTTGTCCCCTTTAAGGCCTGTCCCCTTAAGAGACCTGTCTCCTTCAAAGGCCTTCCTCCTGTTAAGGCCTGTCTCCTGTAAAGACCTGTCTCCTATAGAGACCTGTCCCAATTAAAGCAGTGTGATTTCACGTAGGAAACAACAAAAACCTGGGCTGTTAATCAATGTTTAAAGGTACACTCTGCCCATTTTTGTGGCCTTTTTTTGGGTTGTTGATCAATGTCATAATCAAAAAATCATTTAAAAAATAATGTATCATGCATGGGTTATGGTGTCCTTATTTGACAAACTGCATTACACACACATGCTTTGTTTTCCTGATGAGTTTTGGGCGATAGTTGCACTCATTTTAAAATCCCTGTTTCATCTTTATTTTTCAAGCTGTTGCCTTTTGATCATATTTTCAGCTCAGCTTTGAGAAAAAGTTTCAGTGGAATTAGAAAAATTTGAGAGCTCAAACTTTTAAAGTCCTTACAGTTACTCTGAATGAATGTGATGTTTGGATGTTTTCATCAATCTGAAGGACTTCTCCCTGAAGGCCTTGGTTCAAACTTGTGTTGAGGTAAAGAGTTAATCTGGATTATCGCTGACGAACGAGGTTAATTAGAGTCTTTCTGTCAACACCTGCGTCGTGGATTTACATCTGTAGCTCAGGATTGTGTTTCACAGGTTAATAGCGCTGATAGATATCTTTCATTAAACCTTTAGACTGTAATTACATTCCACATTGTCGCCAATTACAGCGGCTGCTTTTCATTTTGTCGTACGACGTCGAAGTATGAAGGTCAACTGGGTTTCATTACTGAACGGTCAAATCTGTTTTCTGATCCACATTTTCTGTGTTCCTGTAAGATATTATGTGTTTTAGTAAGACTCTACCTTTAATTTGGATTAAAAGTTCAAAGAGGAGTTAAAATATTCATGCACCTGAGAGGTTTAAAGCTGTATCATCAGACGTTCCCTCAGGTGCGCTGACATAAACACGCCGGGCGTCAGCGTGCGTCCAGAGACCTGTTTGTGCCTGGATTAGCACGCCCTCCCCGCGCTGCTTTCTGGCTATAAAACCGGATTTTAAAAACAGAGGCTGTGATGCAACCTGTCGACAACCTGCTGTGCCTCTACATGTCTGTCACGTCGGGCTACAAGGGCCGCCAGATGACGCAAAGCCGGTTCAACCAGACATGTGGCGTGTCGAGTAAAACAAACATGTAAGGGAGACAACAGAGGTCATTTGTTGTGGGAGCTACAGGTGTCAGCAGCAAACCGACAGATGAGTGGGAGCAGCTCGGGGAGAAACGTCCTTTTTGCATAAATTAATCTTTAGTCTGATCAATGATTCAGTTTCAGTTTGAGGCTCGCTGAGAACAGCGCTCTACTCCAGTCCTTGAGCTTGTTTATAGGTCTCAGCGGAGGCGGAGCGGCACTTCTTGTTTGTATTTTGTCTCAGAGAACGCTGCTGTGTATTGATTTTATAATCCATGCTCTCTCCTGAATAACTTCTCCTCCCTCACACAGCGAAGAACATTTGGCCTAATTGATACAACAAGGCTGAACCAAGGTCAGGAATGTGGCGTTTAGATACAAAGCTCCTCGTTTCTGCAGCGTCATTCAGAATATTTTTCTACGCATCCAAAGACGAGAGAGCTCAAGGCTCAGACTCAGATTCTCTTCTGTTGAGTCAAATGAAACTCAAACTCGAGCACAGAGGACTCGAGGCCTGAGTCAGACTGGTGAAACACGGAGTAAACAAGGAAATCAAACAGCTTTAGGTATCAGAGATTTTCAAAAGTTGGCTAATAATGAAGTACTTGCTTTTTATTTTCCATTTCAGTTCAGTTTTATAACTTCTTTGTTCAGAAAAGGCAGCAGCTCAGCTCACAGCCCCTCTGTAGTCCTGCAGAAACGCCAGAAAGCTTGATATCAAATTTGAAAAGGCTTCACCCTATATTTTTTCCCATGTTAATTCACCCTTCAACTAAAAAGTGTCTGAAAATATAAAATGAGCAGCAGCTCAGTGAGCAGCCCTCTCCTTCAACCTAAAAGAAACATCTAAGACTTTTTTTTTTTTTGCTTTGTTATGTGTTTTTCACACATTTTCATGCATCTTTTACAGAGAAGTTAAAGGAAATAAAAACTTTGAACTTGCTACAGGCTTGAAAATAAGAAGCAGCTCAGCTTACAGCCCCTCTGTAGCATTGCAAGACAGTGTAAAAGAGTCCAATTTTCCCCTAACTTCTGTGATATCTCTTGTTTTAATCAATCTATTGGTGATACTTGAGAGAAACCTGAGCCAAAACTAGCAAAAGACCCAACAATGAGCAGCTCAGTACGCAGCCCCCTTGAGTGTAGCAGAAAAAAAGTAAAAGAGTCAAAATAATCAATTTGAAACGGGCTCTTTTTGTGTTTGTTCCATATTTTCATTCATCTTTCAGTAAAAGCTCAGAGCCAGAGGCCTAAAATTGAACAAGCAGCTCAGCTTACAGCCTCTCTGTTGCATAGCAAAAGAAAAAAGTTAAGTCAGATTTTTTATTTCAACCTGTTTTGCTAGTGCTGTTTTCACATTTTCTATCATCTGAGCTTTTAACCAGCTAAAAACTAAAAACAAATGACCAAGCAGCTCAGCTTGCAGCCCCACTTCCTTGTTTCCCATGAGTTTAACATAAATAAGTCATTTTTATTCAACTCAGAACAGCATTATTCTGTGGTCTCATGTCTGAATTCATCTTTTGGTGCAAAATCTGTGCTTCAACAAATTTAAACTGAGCATGCAGCTCGGGTAGCAGCCCCCCATGTAACCTAGCTTGGAGTTGAACTTGAAATGCCTCATTCTGTGTTTTTCCACATTTTCATTCATCTTTTAGTGAACCTTGAGTGAAATATGAGCTTTAAACTTACCAAAACCTAAAAACGAGCAAGCAGCTTGGTTAGCAGCCTCAATGTAGTCCATCAGAGAAGTGTTAAAGAGTCAGATTTTTCATTAATTATTTTATTTTTTTCACATTTTCAGTCATCTTTCAGTAAAATTAAAGCTAAGCTTAAACAGCTGAAGACCTAAAATGCAAGCGGTTTGGTTTGCAGCCCCCCTTCTCTGTACCCCATGAGTTAGGCATGAAATAGTCAAGTTTTTTAACTTAAAACAGCTTTATTTATTTCTCTGCAAGATAAAAATGTGCCAAAAACTTGTTGGAAATCAAAAAATGAGAGAGCAGCTCAGCTAGCAGCCCCTCCAAGGACTAAAAAGGGATGATCTTAGTATGTTAAAGCTTTAATCTGTACATTAGCCATGAGGAAGTTCTTGTGACCTCCAAGTATGAGCTCTGTAAACCATGACTCAGCGATAAATCAAATATTTGACTCACCAAAAGTGATCTGAGTCTGTTTTTCTCGACTTTTGTTCAAATCTTTATTTTTAACGAGCAGCTCTTCAACACAAACCAACACCATCATCTCTTTCTCTCCTCTAGCTTCTCTGTTTAGACAGTTCAGAGGAGCTGATGAAAAATAGATCTCCGCTTTTTCCCCAGCTAAATAAAATTATAATGTCAGAGCCTGCGAAGAGCTAATGCAGCCAGGTATTTCTGGTGACTAACCACAGTCATAATAAGAACAGTTATTTTTAGAAGAACGCGGTCCCCCTAAATCACCCACGACTGTCACTTTCCGGAAAACAGAGAAACCTGGTTGCTCAAACAGACTCCCACACAGACACCAGATTTAGCTGCATACCTTAAAGATGAATCCATGATTAGGATTTAGCTTTAGAAATATGATGATGTTTGAGTGAAACTTCTACTCCTCACTTCCTTTTCCAGAGTCTGTCTTACAGCCGTTATGAAATGTTTCACATCAGTAGGAGGAAGTGTTCCTGCCTACAGAGAGGCAGAGCTCTACATTTCTAAATCCTTACATGAGTCAAGCTTACAGCCGCTCTGACTGATCAGCCTTACTGTAGTGAGACTGTGTCACTGTCGCAGCT
Source organism: Halichoeres trimaculatus (assembly GCF_033239565.1). Classification (NCBI taxonomy): domain Eukaryota; kingdom Metazoa; phylum Chordata; class Actinopteri; order Labriformes; family Labridae; genus Halichoeres; species Halichoeres trimaculatus. Next base: position 2,923,401 of record NW_027437199.1, on the reverse strand, counting down.
GTTTCTCAATGGGCGGTCATTGAGAAACAGCTTACGTAACTGTGGGCTTTAAAACAATTGCAGGCTACGTGTGAGTTGGCGTTTGCACTTGTCAAGTCGAGATTAAGTAGAGTAGTCGGTACAATAACGGAGATCAGGGGGAGGCTGGATGTGTTCAAGTGTAATTTTAGCAGAAGTGTGGGTTGAATCACAAAGGGTATCCCCAAGAGCTGCCGCCTAAAAACTGTCGATTTAGATCCAAAATAAAAATCTGAGCTGGCCCACATTTTTCGGTCAAATATCTGGACTTTTATTTAGCTCAGCTCGACACTTCACAACCTGAGTCTAAAAAGGACCCAGCAGTGTTTAGCCTTTATATCCTCAGAGGAGGCCTCTCTACCAAACAACCGAACCTTTTTAGAGTCCTAAAAATGCAGTACAATGCCTGTGTTTGTTGGAAAGTCAGGGAGGGCTGCAAGCTGAGCTGCTGCTCAGTTTCGTCTTGGGGGGATCTCAACCTCTGAAGCAAGTCTGGTGATAAAAACTGTCAAAAATACTTAAAAAAAAATAGTTTTAGATCAGGTTTTTTATGCCTTTCTTAATCAGATACAGTGTGTAAATGGGGACTGTGAGCTGAGCTGCTACTTAGATAGCTATTCTAACTGTTCACAACTCGCTGTTAGTCAATAAAGAGCAAAACAACAAAATAAAAGTCTCAGTCTTTAAGTTTATACACTTCCTGATTGATTAAACATTCACTATCATTACTCTTTAGATAAGCCAGCTCAGCTGCTAGCCCACTTTTTGCAGAACTGAGCCAAAATGTGATTTTGAAAAATAAAAAAATAAGAAAGACAAAATGTTGGCTGAAAATGTAACAGAGAAAACTCAGAAAGTCACCAATGGAGGCTGTGAGCTGAGCTGCTGCTTAATTTTGTCTGGGGGGGTCTTAACCTCTGAAGCAAGTCTGGGGATAAAAACAGTCAAAAATACTTTTTTTATGTCTTTCTTTATTAGATATAGTATTTACATGGGGACTGCAAGCTGAGCTGCTACTGAGATAGCTGTTCTAACTGTTTCCAACTCAGTGTTAGTAAATAAAGAGCAAAACACAAATAAAAAGTCTCTGTCTTGAAGTTTATACTGGTGAAGACACTTTCTGATTGATTTAACAATCACTATCATTACTCTTTAGAGAAGCCAGCTCAGCTGCTAGCCCACTTTTTGCAAAATTAAGCAAAAACAGGACTCTGGTAAAATGATTTTGAAAAATAAAGATGGTCAGAAAGACAAGAAAGACAAAATGTTGGCTGAAAATGCAACAAATAAAAAACTCAGTCACCAAGGGAGGCTGTGAGCTGAGCTGCTTGTTGTTTGAAATTAATGAGTTCTTCAACAGGAATAAAATGAGAGTCTCATCTACATGAAACACCATCAGGCTTAAAGTTTAAATTGGTCAAAACATTCACTGAGTGATGACACAGTCACTTTAAGATGCTCAGCAGAGAGGCCAGCTCAGCTGCTAGCCTGCTTTTTGTAAATCTGAGCCATTTGCAGACTAAAAACATTACCCTGGTGAAATGATTTAAAAAAAACAAAGAAGTGAGGAGAAGTCAGAGATTAGGAGCCCTGCAAAATCAGTATCGCTCAAAGAAAGCTAAGACAGCTTTCATGGGAGGCTATGAGCTGAGCTGCGGCCAAGCTTGGTTAATAACGCTTGCCTTGTTTATAAGGCAGGATTCCTCAAATATTAATGGAAAAAAAATACACTTAAACTGTGTCAAGTCAGAAAAATGTATTTCTAGGAGTCAGCTGTTTGCCAACTGTTGCCAATGTTAGCTTGTTAGCTGTCATAACTACTTTATCATGTGGATGATGGAGCCTAAAAGACAACAACAGGAACAGAAACCTGAAAGTTGCAACAAAATGAAAACATTCAAAGCTGCCATTCATAAGAAATTTAAAAAATGTGTTGTAATGCTAAATTTGTTTTTGGGGGCAACCCTCCAATGAATCAAGGCAAAAATGCGCAAAAATTTGACTTAAATGACAAATAAAGTCAAAGGTTAACATTTACAGAGAAGTCTATCAGGGAACCACCCTAACATTCCCCTGAACTCCACTACCCACAATCCCCAGCATCCCTATCATTGGCCTGTCTGTGTCGCAGTGGCACCAGATGGTTCTCCCCAGAGCAAGGAGCCTAATTTCCCATCACCACCTGGGAGCGTCCAGAAACTGATCCGCGCTCAGCCATCATTAATTAAACGCCGTGAGGGCCCGCAGAGGGGACGGCCTGACCTGTGGGAACGTGACACACGACACAGAGACTCCCTGCAGACTCTGTGACGACCTGTTTATCTGTGTCCACTTTACAGACCAGAGACTGAGGACGGAGCCTTTACACAACACGAGCTATGACAATGATTACTTCCTCCAATTCAGTTTCTGTTTTATTGATAATCAGTAATTGTTTGAGCTGAGGGATTAGTCTGGAAACTTATTTTTGTTGCTGTTAAATGACTTTTTTAATTAAAACATTATTTTTTAAAGAGATAACACATTGTTATCATATTTGCTGGATGCATTATGAAAGAATTTTGTTTTTGCAATCAAAAAGCTTCAGACAGAAAGTGAGTGCAGAAATTTTCCGTTTTTACATAGGTCACCTCAATCTGCAGGCAGGAAATGATCAGACAGGTGGGGACGTGACTAAAACACAAAGAGAAATGTCTGTGAGTACAGTTTATGGTCAACAAACTATGATTGCAGAGTCGACTCCAGTTTCTATTCATGTATTTAAAGGAGGCAGATCATCAATCGACACTCAGACACAGAAAACGAGCAGCAGGTGGTAGACTCTGACTAACAGTCGTTAAAACAGCTCCAGTTCCCGGTAGCTACATCCCCTATTAGGTCCCCTATTAGTAGAGGTGAAGCCACAGCAGGACTGTTAGAAACTGCAGTTCCTTGAGTGACCACTTGAGGCTGGCTTTGTATCTAATAAAAACCACATACACACCCATTCAGAAAACACATTTCTGTCATGGTTTAAAGCCTTTCTTACATTTTTGGGGGATGTCATAATAACAGAAGAATATCAGCTTCTGGTCTGTTGGCAAATTCTTCCTCTATGAGCAAACTTTGTAAGAAGAAAAACTAAAATAAGATGAATGAGAAGGAGGTGGAGCCAGTTACCTGTGATAGGAGCTGATTCTGAACTAAAGATGAAGGAATTCTAGCTCAGATTTTATCAATGAAATGTTCACACAGCAGAACATATCAACACTTTTTTGGGGACATTTTAGGAGAACCTGAGCTTCCCTTGCAGTCTTAGAGCAGTCGCCACTGGTAGAGTAATATATTTGATCTATAAACTTAAATACTTTGAAACACTCAGTTGTTTGGTTAAGAGAGGAAACTGGTTCATCAGTGCATTAAAGTAAATCTTGCTTACAACAAAACAAATGCAGACATCCCTTTAGTTGCAATCAAACTCCACACATGTGGGGGCGCTGTGGGTGCCACTTTGCTGTAATTCATGTCCTGCCAGAAAACAGTGAAGTCACAAAAACTGTATTTCCTTGACACATGCCGCTGAGGGGTTCCTGAAAAAAAAGTTTTCTTTGGAAGTCGTCTGGCGATTTAAACATGGCGGCGTTATGTGTTGTTCTTTTTTACCGCTGCTGCATGGGAAGTGACGATTCTTCCGACCAATCAATGGTCTGCAGTGTTGTAGCGCCTCCTTTTGAGATCAAACCAGTTTAGTCTGCCACCCATATGAAAGGGTCCTCAAAAAGGGGGACCGCTTTTCTCGGTTGTTTGGGGATCTGTCCTGGGATTAGTGAGTGGAAACACCACAAACTGTGCGCCGTACCGAGACAAATTGAACTGAACGCTTAGTGGAAACAGGGATTAAGATAGCGGCACAGCTGACTTAGCGGGTTATTAGCAAGGAAGCTCCAAACCCATGCTGGGTTGAGGCAGTGCCCCCTTGTGGCCCAGTTGTTAAAAAACACAAGTCCCCCTTCTGGTTGGCAAAACAATAACCTGCCCCCTGGCTGGTTAAAATGTGATAAACTGTTCTTCAGGGAGGAAAAACGTGTAATGGGGTGCCCTCAAAAACCCACAAAACTTAGTCGCCCTGTCCTTCAGAAAGTCTGCACACACCCCTGGTCCAGACAAGACCAACAAGGATCTAGATCAGCATACTGACATATGACGACACACTACAACGTGGTATCTGTGATTGTTTACATCCAGGTTGTAGAGGGTTAGAGCTTTACCACAGCAGGCATTAACCAGAAACACAGCTCCAGCTAGTGGAAGGAGGCTGCATTACAGCCCAGACACATATATGACCAACATCTGAGGCCTGCAGTAACAAAAATGTTATTTTTGTAATAAAAACAAACATTAAGCTGAAGTGTATTTATGTTTCAGGTTTGCAACACAACAGATTGTGTTCCTCCTTTTGCTTCCCACATGCTCTGTTTACCTGTTTACAACCAAACTCACACCTTGAACCGACACCACAACACTTACATCCATAAATCTGGTCCCACGCCTACAGCTCCGGCCTGTTTCTGCTGAATCCAGAGATATTCCTGCAAAGCCCTGACTCGGTGCTGTCGAGGGTGAAGCTTCATATTTATTCAAACGTCGGGAACTTCAGCCTGAAAGTTTGCAAAAGAGCCTGCAGTGTTCATCATTGTACATCACTAACAAGTGTTACACAATCCCTTCACAGGCTGATAAATTATGTTTTCTAGCTAAGCTGCTGAGATCGGAGTCCAGCTGACATCTTGTGCGAGTGGTTTTTGTTATGAAATCATCCAAAGTGGAAGAAATGCCAACACTCAGCTCCTAATCTCTCTTTGATCCCTTTAAAGCCAACTTCCTCCACGCTGAAACCAGCTGAATAACAGGAAAATAAGATGATTGGCCTCTGCTTGGATTGGTTTTCTTTCATTAGTGGATGTGAAATAAAAACCTCCTGATGGGAGAAGTGGAGATCTCTGTATAAATATGGATGAGGATGAGGAGAAACATTTCTTGTTGTTTGCAGAAAAGCCTTTAATCGCTCCAGCTCGAACACCACGGACAGACTCGTGGAAGCCAAGTAATCATGTCATAGTTTGCGGTAATCTGCGCTTATCGAGGCTGCTGGGAGACATTAGCTGGATATCAGCGCTCACATTGAGAAGAAATGTGACCCGCCAGCGCGCAGCTCCGCAGGAAGGCGTCGACGCCGAGCCACAAACAAGCCGGGGTCAACCGAAGACGCTGTGAGCCACTGCGAGAACAGAACATTAAAGAGTCTGCGCTCAGGGTGAAGGCGAGAGACATAAAAGACTTCCTGTTTCTGTGAAAGGTTCTCATAAAATATACAGGAAAGCAGGACTGCTGGGGAGAGCGACGACAGCAGAGAGACGGAGGAGCAGGCGGAGAAAAAACACTGAGAGGGACATTTCTACCAAAACTGCATGACATTAGAAAAAGTGGAATAATTATGTTACTCCAGATAAACACACACATCTTTGACTTTCAACTCAGGAAGGCAGGCCCAGATTATTTAACAGATGAATAAAAGTGTAGATATAACAAATACTAAAATCCTGCTTCTGCAAACACACCTAACTTTTTGTTTTCAGGGTTTGACGACACAAAATAACTTTACTGACAAATCAAGGTCCCTGTGTGAACAACAGCTAATCGTGACAACTCATTAAGGCTTATATCTGGGCAAAAAGTTGATGTGCATTAAGTGGATAAATACAAACTTCATAACCAGGACGAAACATTGTTTTTCCTGTCATGTCAGAGCAAGTTAAGCACCAAATTCTAGCTTCATCACAGGGGTTCACATGTTTCCAAACTCTTGTTCCTGATGAGTCGACACCACATGAATGCAGAAATGTTAGCTAGAGGCTAATGTGAACAGATAACAGAGTGAGTTTAAAGAGACTGTGAGGAGTTTGAACGCGATCTTGAAAAAGTCTCCCTTCTAGATATTTGCCTAAAAATAATCCACACTTTGAAATGAGATATTGCTGGTTACAGGTTATTTTAGATAGCTACTTCTTAGCTTCCAGTTCAAGTCAACCAGGACTGGATTGATTTACGGCACGTCTAGGTCTCTATGACAACAATTTCTGTGATTAATTTTGTAGTGATGGTGGACACTGGAGCCTAACTGTCAGACAGAAAAAGTACAGAAGAAAGAGAAGCAGGAGAGAGATAGAGCACGAGCTAAAGGCTAAAAGGGCTAATCTGTTTGTGCTAATGTTGCCTCCAACCCACAGTCAGCAGTTATTCTGCAGTGGTCTGTTCAAACTTGAGAGTCTATCAATAAAATGAAGAGTGAGGTTACGTTAGCTCTGATTGGTCGATGACTGGCAGGACATAACCAGGATTTACTAACGTTACACATTACGGACACGTCTTAGAGCACCAGGCTGCTAGCTGTGCTAAATATGAACAGCTACTTAACTACTTACAAACTGACAGTTAGCTTGTTGTCACGTTAGCCTACAGATACATCGGAGCACCAGACTGCCGATAGCACTACGTATAGCCAGCTACTACAACATTTGCTTAATGTCACGTTTCAAACTGTAGCGCTAAGTAACTGTACTGATAAGTACCTTACCTCATCACGTTGTATCCAGTAAAACAATGAGTTGAACAAAAAAAATCTTTTAATCCAATCTCCATTTGATTCCAAAACAAACGCACACCTCGCTAAAAGTAATTTACGACAGCATGCAGAGACTCCGGGCCACAAGGTGGCGAAGGAGTGCAATCAAAACAGATCCTCCTCACAGCAGCTGTAAGCTAAAGGAAGCAAGGAAAAGACGAGACCACTGGAGGTATAACTTTGCTTTTAGTTGTTTCACCATGAAGCCCTTCAGAATGTGCTCTGCAAATAAAGAGGATTGGATTAACACCACATCTGCCTGGCCAAAGGAACGTTTTTGTGTTAGCATGTGGCTAACATGTTTTCCAATTATAACTAATAAGATAAATCAATAAATGTTAACAAAGCTGGATCAATACACTTCACATCAGACGTCACAACTCTTTGAGTAAATGCCTTTGGGTAAAACAGGATAAAGACAACCCCATTTAAAGGCACCGTCCGTGCTCATTGAGGTTGTAAAGTTTAGTACGCTAATCTTAGAAGTGAGTAAGCTAGTCAGTTCCCATTCCTTGTTAAGCTAGCTCTACCAGCTAGGATAAATCTACCAAAGCCGAGCAGTCTACATCACGCCTCATGAGGTTTGCTCTCGAGCTGGTGGCCTACAGCCTGTTTCCTGTTTGTCATTTCCTGCTCTAACCCTATTTCTGACTCTATCCAATGTCCTCTACAGGCATAAAATAACTTTAAAGAGAAAGAAAAAGGTACACTCAGGTGAAGCACTCAAAGTGTGATTTTAATCAGGAATAATAAAGTTTAACTTCTGTTTCTCTCCAGATTTTCCCACTAATGGATGAAAAAAGACGTTTTACATGATTTCATTTTGTTTTTGTTGACCCCACTGGGTCTCAAACGCCTACTGCGGTGACAAAAAAAAGTGACACTGAGTGTTGACTAAAGAGAGAAATGGCTCAAATTAACCATTGCATGCTGCGCCGAGGTGATGAAATGAGAATCAAGGACAAACAGAGACTCTTTCAGCTCCTTTGACTCAGCAGGTGTGAAATAAACACCGAGAGCCGCAGAAGGAGCTAATATCAGCACGCTACGCTAACAGCTCAGCTAATCGCCAGAAGATAAAAGAAGGAAACATGTGATGAATATTAAATCCTGTGGGCTATATTTTCTAAGTTGTCAGCTCATCTCCTAGCAACAAGAGCTCTGAGCTGTCAATCAATCACTGCCACGGGACTCCACCAACGCCACCGCTGCTGCTGCTGCTGCCTTCTCCAAAAATACACCAAAAGCTGCTTCTCTCCAGGAGAGGAGGACGTTAAGCGACGTCCACGTTCAGCATCCCTCTTCACAGGAGCGACTGAAGCTGCAGGAGTCTGTAGTAAGAGCATGAAATAATAGGAGGGAGAGGATAATGAGCAAGTGGGTGAGCGCTGATTGATGCGTGCTGCTTTTAAAAACAACTCACATGGCGCTGAAACAATGGAAGTCATCTACCCGCTGCGTAAGCCTGGAGCACGAGGGCCGGGTAGTAATGAGTAACCAAACCAAGCATGGACGCATTGTTGAACTGATATGATTGCATCCTACACGGCATATGTGCAACAATCGCTTTAATGAAACTCAGAAAGGCAATCAGGCGGGAGTGTTTCCATCCTCTTTTAATGAGGAAACAAAATTTTCTTTTATTCGAGAAGTCGCCCGCTCTGTGACTCACTCTCCCTCCAGAAAGCAATCACAAAAAGCCCCGAAAAAGACCGTCTCTGTCTCAATAAACCCTCCTGGGAGGATGTGAGTTTAGACTTTTAGCAACATCCTCATCCCCCGCCCAACGTCAACATCACATCTACAGGAAATCCAACACTTCTCAAACGTTTGGGCCGATTGAAACTCAAACAGCAGCTCAGCTCAGCGCAGCGTCGTTCTGAGAGCAACAGGAAGAAATAACCTGCACTTGAGGAGCAGTTAGAGATCACAGAGTTCACAGAAAAACCACAGGCGTTGTTGCACCGAGCGAACAACGCGATCACAGAGATCTAACAGAGGAAACGTACAGTGCAGCCGCGGCGGTTTCAACCACAGATTCAAACTGTGGGACTGCGACGTGATTGAAAGACAGAAAACAACAGAACAGCGTCTCACTTTTGGTTTTTAAATCTTGTTGTTTTTGTCGTGGAAATTCAGGAGTATTGGTTTTAAAATAAAAATCTGTGAGGTTTTGGAGACATCTTAATCCAGGGTTTGAAGTAGTCTTGGTAATCACAATCCAGATTTTTAGATTTTGGAGAGACAGATACATGTCAGAAAATGGGTAGAGGAATCAGAAACAAGTGATCCGCTGTAACGACCTAAAAGCTAAAAGTTTAAAATAATTTATAAAGTATATAATCTCAAATAAATCCAGTTTTGAAGGGGGGTTTAGGAAGTTATCCTGTGACAACTCCATCAGTGTTTCCTGTCCCAAACTCTTCTCACAGGAACAACTTTTAGAGCAACATGCAGCTCCTTTTCTCAGCATTTCCTTCATATTCAGAAGCAAAAAAAAGGATCAAATTAAAACTCAAAGTCACCGAAGACAGTGGGGTTCAAAGTGGAGGTCGTGACCCCCTGGCAGGGCCACCAGGGAGCACAAGGCGGTCCACAGAAAATTGTAGGTAGGGGAAAAAAAAGAGAGAATCTAAGGGGCCGTTTACACGACAAAGGTTGTAGGATGAAACAAAAAAGTTTTGTTGCACTTCAGCTTCGCGTTTACACGGCAACAGTGTTTCAGTCGACCGGAAACACAAACTTTTGGTAACAGCCTCCAGAGTGAGATTTTCCTAACAGTAAGCCGGCATTTTCAGTGGAAACAATGACATCACACTCCACTTCGTGTGAGCGCATCCAACAGGACAACAGTACCGTTGTTAGGATCGTGGTGATCTTCCGTGTTGAGCTTGTGCTGCTCAATCTGCTGAATCTGTGACTGTATGTAACTAAATGAGCATCTGTTGCTCCACTTCTGCTCTTAGCATTCACCAACACACCAGATGATCAGCTCAACTCTGCTTCAGAGGAGATCTACCAAAAGCTGCTTCTGAACGAGACAGTTATAGCGCCATCTACAGGCCTGGCATGCTTACTACAGTGTTTTCAGTCCCTTGGCGTTTCCGTGTAAATGCATATTCTTTTCACTGCGTTTTTAGATTAAAAGTTGTGTCAATGGGGGCTAAAACTCAAAGTTTCCCAAGATAGTGGTTATCAAAGTGGAGGTCGTGACCCCCTGAGGGGCCGCCAGGGAGCACAAGGGGGGCCTCAAAAAATTTAAGGTAAGGGTGGGGAACTAGAATATTTATATATATATATATATATATATATATATATATATATATATATATATATATATATATATATATATATATATATATACATATATATATATACATATATATATATATATATATATATATATATATATATATATATATATATATATATATATATATATATATATATATATATATATATATATATGCTTAATATGCAGGCTGAGGATTCACCTCTAGGAGTTCCTCAGGGGTCAACGTTGGGGCCACTGCTGTTTAATCGATACCAAAGTTCCTAGTTATATATACATATATATATATATATATATATATATATATATATATATATATATATATACATATATATATGATCCAGGAAATGTCATTAATATGATTTTTTGTAACCATTTGTCCTTAACATTAGGGGTTGGTGATACTAGGAACTTTGGTATCGATGCGATACCAAGTAAATACAGGGCTATAGTATCATATCAAGACGTTTGGTCTAGAAACTGTCAGTGCTTAATGTGCAGGCTGAGGATTCACCTCTAGGAGTTCCTCAGGGGTCAACGTTGGGACCACTGCTGTTTAATCTTCACATTAGTGAGGTTGAACATAAAACTGAAAATGCAGGTTTCACCTCTACGCAGACGACACTCTGATCTACTTCTCAGCTTCTTTTAAAACCATGCAACCAAATTCCTGCGGACTAAAACCTGTTTTTAACACAGATGTAATCTTAATCTCCACTTTTTAGGGCAGAAAAAATAGGCTTTTTGTTACAGATATCTTAAAAACAAAAGTCTTTTTTTCCCACCCCAGCAGCTGGTGAAACGACTCAATCTGAAACTGATTTTCATTTTAAGCTCATCTCACGGGTGATTTTAAAGTGATGTGAAACTATCTGGAGGCAGGTGCATCTGACTGTTGGTGTTCTGCTCGATCTAATAACATTTCCTGTTTTTTTCTCTGATTTCATGTTTTTGAAAGCTTCAGAGAAACTTTAAATCTCTGTGAGTTTTTCTCCTGGTTGAATAAAACAATAAAAATTTAAATGCCAAATGTAAAGGACAGTCACCTCTGTCACACAGTATCACCGTATGAATAAATCACAGTTACATGCTTCACAGGAACGTTAAGAAGATGTGCTTTTTGTCTTTTAGGTGAAATGACCCTTTAAAAAAAGGCCCAAACAAATCCTTTTACGTCCATAATGGGTTCAGCATGGATTTTTCCGGTTCATTGAACAGTCGTGGTGCAGCAGGAGGGAAATAAATTCTGTAAAACGCCCTCTGTGATCTTAAATCAAAAGTGAAACCAAAGTTTCTGCTTGGCTGGACACCATCTGGGGATAAAACGTGTGCTTTGTAATTTGGAGGAACTGAACCTTGATGTGTCTGAAACTGTCGACATCGTCCTCGGGCGTTCCTGAGACTCTTCCCTGAAAGACTCTGAGCAGGAAAGTGTTTTATTTTTTGAGGAAATGTAGAACAAAAGCAGATTTTTAAAGTTTAGAGGAAAACAAAAGCAGCTGATGTTGTTCCAGACGTCCCTGAAGGGCTCAACTGTTGACTTAAGTTTGTGTACCGACGACAGATAACATCAAATAACGCCGCGTGTTCTGACAGCCGCTGTCACACAAATTGTGTCGACATCAAAGCGGCACGGTGTGTGTGTCGTCCTGTGCGCTTTCAGGAAGTGTGTGATCAGATCTCAGGGTGGAGCTCTCTGCTTTAAACTCCTGACAATCAGGTCAGCGTTGTCTCCACCCGCCGAGGTGTGAGTGCAGAGTGAAGTCATCAGCGCGGCCAACGCAGCCACAACGGCCACCTGTCGTCCAGATTTCACGCCCAAGCACAGGTCAGGGGTCAGCAGATGGAGCCGGTTACCAGTGAGGTCTTTCAACACGTCCGTGAAGAGGGTGTGAGCAAGCGAGAAAAACAGATACTCCACATTCACGGCATCCTTAGACTGAGTCAGAACTACACGAACCAACATCACCACAACGCAGGCTGGAAGAAACAAAAAAACACCTTTTTCTTTAAAAACATGACTCATCCACCTTTAGACGACAAAAACATCAACTCATTTAAATCAGACTCAAAAGCAGAGAGCTGCATTTGTTTGGTAATGACAAGAGGAGTCACATCTCGTCTGAAGACGTTCTCAGAAATCATGGCACCCATGGCGCCTGGTCAGAGAGGCTAAATGAAGCAAGAGCTCAGCTTGTACAACACAGTTCGATCAGTGTACGTGACCTTAAGGAGCTGTGGCAGGTGGTGATCTAGATCTGGAGACCCCAACCATTTTCCAGGGAACAGTGAAGCGTTACAGTAATGAAAACAGCGTCAGGTATTGCCGGTGACTCGACGTGGATTCCCACGCAGCACCATAATATTTAATTTAAAGAAGATTACTTCAAGTTGAGACGCTTTTCTGGAGCAGAAAATGTATTAAAAGGGCCAAAAACAAAGACGAATTTTGACCTGAGACAATACTGCTCATTTCAGTGCAATGCAATTACATACAGTGTATGTTGGGTTGCAAAGCTCGAATTTTAATATAAACAAAACATTGATACATTAAAGTATAATGCAAAAAAGCAAAGTAATACCAAGTTTTATGATACGATACAATACGGTACGGTATTGTACGGTACAGTATTGTACGGTACGGTACAGCATGGTACGGTACAGCACGGTACAAAATGATGCGGTACGGTACCATAAGATATGATACCATACGATATGGTACGATAAGATATTATGATACAATATGATACAGTACGGTACGATACGGTACGGTACGATACAGTATGGTCCGGTACAGTACAATACCATATGATGTGATATGATACATTTTGATAAGATTTTTCATGATATAATGATACAATACAGTACAGTACGGTACATGATATAATATGATATAATATGAAATGATACAATATGATACGATACGATCTGGTTAGTTACATGATATCATATGATACGGTACGGTAAGTGGATTGTATCACAAACAGGCATCACAGTACATTATGAATACTGCTCATAGAGTATTTATCAGTTATGAAAAGTTTAAAAAAAAATGTCCTTATACTGCAAAATAATCCAATTTAAAGAAGATTACTTCAATTTATGATGCTAGTCCAGAGCAGAAAATGTATTAAAAGGGCCAAAAAATGGTGCTATCAACAAAAACAGAGACCAATTTTAAACCTGTGACAATACAGCTCATTTCTGTGCAATGCAATAACATACAGTGTATTTGGTTGCAAGGCACTACATTTTAATGTTAAACATAAAAATTGATACGATCAAGTATATTGCAAAAAAGCAGTGCAATACCAAGTTTTATGATATGATACGATACAATACGGTACAGTACGGTACGGTACAGTACGGTACGGTACAGTACGGTACGGTACAGTACGGTACGGTACGGTACGGTACAGTACGGTACAGTACGGTACAGAACAATACAGTATGGTACAATAAGATATGATATGATACAATATGGTTAGATTTGTTATGATATAATGAAACGATACGATACAGTTCGGTAAGGTACATGATATGATATGATACAGTACTGTAAGTGGATTGTATCGCAAACAGCCATCACAGCACATTATGAATACTGCTCATTAAGCATTTATCATTAATGAAAAGTTAAAAAAATGTCCTTATACTGCAAAATAATCCAATTTAAAAAAAGATAACTTCAATTTTAGATGGTAGTCTGGAGCATAAAATGTATTAAAAAGGCCAAAAAATGGCGCTATCAACAAAAACAGAGACAAATTTCAACCCGAAATCCAGAATAAGACCTTGTTTGACCACAATTAGAAATTAATCCAGCCTCATTTGAACAAGATAAGGAGGAAACAGTTTGTCCTTCAAAATAAAAGCCTCTGACCGGCGTTCCTGGAGCTGATTAATGACGTTTCCTGGATCAGCTGTGAAGGAATTTAAGCCCAGGGTGTAATGAAGTGTCTGTATCAGGAACAGGTGATGTAATACGTCTCTTTGTTCAGGGAGAAGCTGTGATAGAGATCCTTCAGGGCCACACAAACCGATCAGATCCAGCCCGGTGACGCAGACCTGCACGCCGCCTTTTCTAAATGAACGAGAAGATTTATCGTCTTTGTTCTCCGCGGCTCCCCGGTGTTTCCTTCTGCTAATTCCTAATCTTAATGACTAGCAGATAAGCAGGAGTGTTAATTAAAGAGGGCTGCATAATTATATCTCACAGGGACCTGTGCCAGGGCCCCACCACCACCACCACCACCTCCTCCTCCAGCTGACACCCCAGCCTGCTCCCTCCGCCTCCCTCACAGCGTTTAGCATTCAGCGCGCTCACACTCCTCTCGTTATCTCATCTCTGACCCACTGCTTTCACCTACTTTCTGAAAATGGAAGGGGATCCACGCTCCAATGACATGGAAGTAATAAAAAACAGCAGATTTTGGGGCTGGTCCCACTCGCCCAGAGCCGGAGTTATTGATGCTTGTTGGATTCCCTGCAAATAAAAGTCAATTTGTCGCTCACGCTAAAAATGAGAGGGCTCATAAAATACATCTCGCTTTCCAAAAGAAGCTAATAAAACTTCACAATCGTTGCTAAAAATGTGATGAAAGGGAAGCAGGAGTGAGGGGCAAGGGTGCAGGCTCTGCGCTTATGAAATTACAACAACATAAAGATCCATCACGGCCATCTCGCCGCCTCGCTTCGTCGACAGACCGACGGCAATCTGTCGGCTCATCTGCGCGCCCACCCTAAGGAGGGGAAGGGACAGGCTGGAAATAACAGAACGGACAACAAAAGCCTTCGCCAGAATCATGCCGTTATGAGTTGAGCTTATTAAAAACCACAGTGGAAATAAATATGCAAACTCAGAGCCCACCCTGTGGCTGCAAACACAATAAAATATGGCGTGAAAGACGGCGAAGGTAGGAGGAGGAGGAGGGAGAGGAGAGGAGACACCCCGCTGGTGATTTAATAGACTAACGATAGCAGGCGATGCAGGTCCATTACGTTATGTCATCTTCAGCTCCTTTGGGGAAGGTCACGACGAATGACGGACGTGATCACAGACCATCAAGTCCTCCAGGATCCTGACTGTTAGCGCCGCCTCCTGCAGGCTCAGGAGCTGGCGAGCTGAAGTTTTTCATCTGCAACAGATGTCAAAAACTGAAACTTGTGCAACACCTTGCATGCAAATGTCAGCGCATCATCGTTTTATAAGTTTCAGCCACAGTCTTCAGATAGAGATGGAAGAAAGAAACAAACAGGAAGTGAGCTGACCAACGACGGCTGTAACTCACAACAAGTTGATGCAACTCAGGTCTTTGAGAAGCGAATCAGGACACCACAGAGGAAAATATGGGTTTGATGTTGCCTGTTCACACAGCAGGCGTTTCAGCCTACATATGTTTCCAGTACGTCTTAAAAAACACATCACAGCCGCAGACAGAAAAGATTTTCAGATAAGTGTTCACATGTATCTAACTACCTTCTCATCTTCTGGGAATAACAAGAGATCATAGGTAAAATCAAAAGAAGTTTGTAATTTGCATCATGTTTAACCACTAAATTACTGTTTGATACAATTTAATTTAACAGAATAAGATCAAAACAATAGAGAAACGATGGGACAAAAGGAGATGAAACAGTATGAGATACCATAAAGCCTGATATCAGCTGTTACAAAATGATCCCAGATAAAAGCAGAGGTCATGATGCAACATTAACATGAAACCTTATCAGACTCTAGTTTACAATACAATAAGATTTGATTGGATATTATATGGTACAATGTGGTGAAATGTATGATAAAACTTTATGTAACCATATGATACCATTTGTGATACATTATTATACCATTTGATTTAAGCCAGTGCAATACTGGTACGATGTGACTCTGATACAATACTGCTCATTTCCGTGCAGTGCCAAAATATACAATGTATGTCGTGTTGCAAAGCTCTGCATTTTAATAAAACACAAAAAATTAGTATGATAAAGAATAATACAAAAAAGTGGTACAATACCAAGTTTCATGATACAATACAATACGAAACAGTACGGTACGGTATTGTATGATACAATAAAAATTGCTAAGATTTGTCAGTATATAATGATATGATATGATATGATATGATATGATATGATATGATATGATATGATATGATATGATATGATATGATATGATATGATATGATATGATATGATATGATATGATATAATATGATATGATGAGATATGATATATTACAGTGCGGTACGGTAGAGAATGGTAAGGTACAATATGATATGATACGATAAATATGGTATGATTTGTCATCATAAGACAATACATGATATGAAATGATATGATACAATACAATATATGATTTAATCCTGTACAATTTGGTACGGTACTTTACAGTAAGGTACAATATGATATGATATGATATGATATGATATGATATGATATGATATGATATGATATGATATGATATGATATGATATGATACAATACGATTTGATTTGTCATGATATAATGACATGATATGATATGATAAATGATATTATATTATAAAATATGATATAAAATGATACAACACAATATGATATATGATACGATACCGTTGGTACGGTATGGTACGGTACGGTACAGTACGGTACAGTACGGTACAGTACGGTACGATGTTATTTAATAGGATATGATTTGTCATCATATTATAATACATATTATGATATGATACAATATATGACATGATACAATACAATACGGTATGGTACGATATATGATACAATATGATATGATTTGTCATGATATAATAACATGATATGATATTATACATGATATGATATTATATATAATATATGATATGATACAATATGGTACGGTACTAAATGATATGATACAAAATGATACAATATGATGTGATTTGTCATGATACGATACGACGTGATATTATATGATATGATACGATACATAAAATGGTTTGACATGCCATGATACAAAAAAAATGACGTATGATACTCAATGTGATTTGTATTGTGATATGAATGAAATATGATACGGGATGACAGGATATGATAAGGTATGGTGTCATGCAATATATTGAGTTAAAAAATTATGCACTATAATGTTTTACAATCCGATACAATGCGGTTTCATGTTTGCTGTTTGACTGGTTGCAGCCTGACACAATCTATGCAGTATGATCCAACAAGATACGATACAAAACAACGTTGTCTGTTACATTTCCATACAGTTCAGGTCTGTACTGGTATGTCTGTCACACTGGCAGCTCTCTAAACGATTGGATTGTTTCAAGTGAATCTGACTTTGCCGTCTTGTCCAAGGATAAAAGGTTTTGGAGCAGAAACACTGACAATCCCCCGATAGGAACCATAACCCACTGATCGGGGCAAGAACCACATGCACCAAAGAGACAAAGAGCAGGATGTGTTAATCCAAACGGACTCTCCCATCCCTCCACCTGTGTGACAGCTAGCTGCACTAGAGCTGTTTCTAGTTTCACAGCCACTCTCCTCCATGGCCCTGAATGTTGTACCTCCTCTAAAAATAATCAGAGCGTACAAGTTGGACGGCAGCGAGCCCAAGTGAAAACAAAAGGAGCAGAGAAAAGCCTCCATTTAGCTGTTCTCATTAGTCAGAGCAAAGAGGCTGTCACGTCCGGTCACTGGGAGAGCAGAGCAGCATGGATTCAGTCATTATGTGCGCCGCTCTCTGTTCCCCAGGTGAAATTTTGAAGAGAAGGCCGTGTTTCTCACCAGAAGGGCCCTGCTGACTAAACGCATTCCCATCAGCTGCTTTGTTTGCTCAGAACTGCACAGAAAGGGAAAATCACAGACGGATGAGTCAACGTTTGATTAATGCGCGATTAAGGATGCTTCATTATTCAGCTCCAGGTCTGACAGGCCAATACCAAATCTGACATTTTAACGAGATATTCCTAAACCACACAGACGAACGCAGCTAATAACATGCAGGGTGAATAAAGAAACACTGGTCCTGGTGACAGACGCATCAGTTTTTCAATCCTGAGCCCCCCTGACTGTGACGGAGCGACGTCACGCCGCTTTGTGGAGCCTCCTCTGCACCACCACAGTGATGAAGCGCTCCTCGGTGGGAGTGGAGGGGGATGCTTGGCTCTGCGTCCTGTCTACAGAGAAATACCTGCTTCCAGACTCAGCAAACCAAGCTTTGGAGAGCTACAGCTCAGCTCCAACTAAATACCAGCGTGTAGCTGTGAGTTATTAGATCAGGATGACGGAGTACGAAGGGAAATCTCCAACATCAAACAGAGAGCTGAATCAATACGTCAGATGATCTCCAGGTAAACAATCCATCAGTCTTAGATGGTTTCATGGAGAGGTGTAAATATTTTCAGGCTCCAGCTTCTTATATGTGAGAATGTGAAGCTCTGATCAGATTCACATAAATACAGATTAAACATCTCTGCTATTCAGACTGCATCAAAGTGAAAGTACTTTCAGTTTCCATTTGACGCTGGTTGAACGTCTTTGTTTGGATCAGGCTGGAAATTTGTCACAAGATTCATCACACGCTCACACACAGATTAACCTCGTTACAGCAGGTTTTCACCGCTGGAAGACGAAGCAGCAGAAATTCCCACAAACATTTTTGGTCTTTGTTTCATCTTTAAAATTATGACGGAGGATTAGGGTCATGGTGATAAACAAATATGAGTTTTAGAAAAAAAGATATAAAATCACAAGACAAAAAGTTTCAGTGTCACAATTATAAATTTGAAACAACCTTTCAAAATAAATCTGTAATGTTTCAAGAGATAAAGTCTCAATATTACGTAAACTAAGTCACAATGTCATGAGACAAAGTCGTGATGACAAATGATCAAAACTGGAAAATAATCTTTGTGTCACACAAAATTGTAAAAATTCTAGAAAAAAAACGTAATTTCACAGAGTCTAAAGAAAAAAAGTACTTATGTGACAAAACAAAGTTGTATCGTCACAAGATCTTTAAAAAATGGAAATGTCACAACAATGCTGTAAAATATAAAGTCTGAATCAAAATGAAGTCATAATATTACAGGTTTTTAAAAAAATGTGCCATTACATGAAAAAACATAAAAGAAAAGAAAGTGACGTCACAAAACAAACAAAGTTATGTCAAAAGACAAAAAATAACAATTACATCAAAATGTAATGTTCTGAAAGTACCAAGAAAGAACATCCTAGTATTAATAAAAAGATTTTATCAAAACATTAAAGGGAAAAAAAAAGTTTTAAAGTTACAAGAAAAAAAGTTGGTGTTGAAAAAGATGCGATACTGATGTCACCAGAAAGAGTTGAAATAAAGATGTGATGTCACAAAGAAATGACAGAATGTTCCGAGGTGATGTCAGAAGTTGGAATGTTACAAAGTTCAGACGGAGTGTTCCGGAATAGAATGTGATGTGACAAAACAAAGAACAGGATAAGAACTCTCGATGTCGCAAGATTTAAATTTGAAGAAAAGTCGTTATGTCAATGGTACAAGTCTAACGAGGGAGCCACGAGGGGAAAAAATTGGTTATGTAGCAGGAAAAAGGTGAATTTAAGTCATGATGTCACAAAGTAACGACAGAATGTTCCGAGGCAAACGTGATGTCAGAAAGTTCTGAGGTTAAGAGCAAAAAAGTCGGAAGGTTGCAAAGTTAAGACGAAGTGTTCCGGAATAAATGTGATGTGACAAAACAAAGAACAAGACAAGAACTCTTAATGTCACGAGATTTAAATCTCAAGAAAAGTCATAATTCCACGGGTACAAGTCTAAAGAGAGAGTCCCGGGGGACGGCGATTTCACCCACATAAACGGAGATTTTTAAATACTGATAAAAAAGTGAAGAAATAAAAAAATATCCGGTTGAGTGGATCCGTGTAGCTGTGTTAAACGGAGCTGGTGTTGACGTGATGACGTCAAGCACCTAGCAACAAGTCACTGTAGCAACAGTTGCCAACCACAAGTTTGACTGCGTATGCTCATAACGTTCTTCTTCTATGGTTTTCACATTTTGCTAACCTGCCACTTATCGGCCAGGCATGGTATTGTGGGCTTCAGAGGCGATCGTTTTCAGTTTGGCCTCTTCGTATGGACAGAGATATTTCTGTGGTGTGGACGGAGATTTTTTTTTAAACGAGGACAAAAATATCAGATCAAAAAAAATATCCACATACGTGTGGTTCAGGCCTCAACGGATAAGTTCGGTTTATACAGCTTTTACATTGTTTATAGAATGAAGTAGAACAAAATACTCACCCAGAAGGTTTTCCTGATCCAAGCAGTGCTTCAGGAGATATTTAGATCCAAAATCGTGCAGCAGACGTCCGTATAATGGGATCCATCGGGGCATAGACAGCGCCGCTACTAAAACTGCATTAATCGTCCAAAAACGTGTGTTTTTCACCAATATTCCATCATGGTCCGCTCCGGGTTAGTCCTCTGCTGCAGTCTGTGTCACTCCAGACAGAGAGTACTGCGCATGTGCAGTACTCTCCGTCTGGAGAGCTGACTCCTTTCTTTGAGGGACAAATGTAAACAAAGTCTTTGTGAGTTCAGAGGTCATTACAGCCGCACAGCGCTGTCTGGAGTGACACAGACTGCAGCAGAGGACTAACCCGGAGCGGACCATGATGGAACATTGGTGAAAAACATGAGTTTTTGGACGATTCATGCAGTTTTAGGAGCGGCGCTGTCTATGCCCCGATGGATCCCATTATACAGACGTCCGCTGCACGATTTTGGATCTGAATATCTCCCGAAGCACTGCTTGGATCAGGAAAACCTTCTGGGTGAGTATTTTGTTCTACTTCATTCTATAAACAATGTAAAAGCTGTATTAACCCAACTTATCCTTTAATGTCACAAGGTTTAAATCTCAAGAAAAGTCACAATGTCACGGGTACAAGTCAAATTAGAGAGTCACGGAAAAATAAATGGTTACGTAACAGAAAAAAGTTGAATTAAAGTCATAATTCCTCAAAACAAAGTCGGAATGTTGAAAGAAAAAAGATTATGATGTTACAAAATAAATATGAATGGTCAAAGAGAGGAAATGTGATCTCAGAAGGTCATGAGGTCACATGTAAAAAAAAAAAAAGGTTGTAAGGTCATGTGACTAAAGTCGACAGCTGTATGAGGTTATAACATCAAGGAAAATGAAAAAGACGTAATGCAACCAGATGTCATTAGAAAAAAAGCTCCGTTACAAATTAAAGTCATGATGTTACTAAAATAAAGTTGTTACGCTACTTAAACAGTCGAGAAAAAGTATGTCACCGTATCAAAGGGTGAAGTCGTAACTTTGTTTTTGTGAGTTTACGAATGGTTGAACTCGAGTTACAGACACTTGGACGTGATTTCACCATCTTTAAACCAAATTTAATCCGCGAATCTCATAAATCTATATATGGTCAGTCAGGAAAACAGAGTCTAAACGATCAGTTGGTATTGAAATAATGATGAACTGAGAAACTTGACGGGTAAATCATTAAAGAGTGGAGTTAAAGCCTCCATGTAACGTCTTTGAAGCTCAGGCTAAAGATTTATTTCATTATTGATCCAACTGCGGCTTATTCTCTTAATCCATCATCATTGATACTGATAATCTTTGATCATTTGACTTTAAATGTGAGGTAAAGCTGATCAGAGCAGCTCTTCACAGATGTTTGGGAAAAATGTCGATTGGTGGAAATCCTCCTCTGCAGAGCATCCACGAGACACAGGTTTGAGTTTTTCTGAGGTTAAATGAGAAAAAATCATCAGGAATTTGCATTTTGGCAGCTCAGAGAAAACACGAGCGCCTGAAAATCATAAACTGACTCAGTTTGAGGTTTAGTCGCACTGCAGTGCTTCGTGTGTGTGTGTTGTACAGCTGAGGTTAAAGCTTCAGAGGTGTGTGAGAAAACTGCATCCATGATATTGAATTTCCAATCACACCACATCACCAGGGAACCTATGAAGGCAATTTCAGAGCCATTTTTCTCCTGGTGTTATCTCTCCCGCTGATAAAATAGAGGAATGGCTCATCCGTAACAAGACATGTAGGCCACAAACTCGTCTTTGTTTCCCTCCTCCGCGCTGCAAGTTTTCCTGGGTGAAAACAATCACCGTGCAACAATTAGCGAAGAAGAAAAACTGCAACATGACGGTTTGTGGGTCAATATTGCGTGGCCGAGTTTGGCTGAGTTGAAGAATAACATTTCAAATCCCTTCTGCTTTATAGTTTCAGCCAACTCATTCAGGGCTTTGGCTGCGAGGGCCGGCCCACACTGACAGCTTACACCTTCTGGAGTGAGACAGTAATAGCATTAGCAACAAGGGCAGCGCACAATATAAACACAAACCCTGCTTCTTGCACAATCACGACTCCACACTCCCACACCGAGTCAGAAAACTATCACGGTGGAGCCTCTAATGCACGTCTGAGAGCATAATGGCAGCGAAGGATGGGAAAGTGGAGCCGGTTTGATCTTTTCTCAAACGTAAACACAATTTTTTTGACTTTTGCTGCTGCGGGGCTTTGATAACCCAGACAGTTCCTGTTTCAGAGGTGGGCCTGCAGGTCTGAGCGGAGGGTAATAAATATTCAACAAACTGTCAGGTCTCTTTGTTTGGGAGGGACTGAGATAAGCAGCATAATTACACTCTTCATATTACTCCTTCACATTATGACTGGGAGCTTTGTGGAAACATCTCTGACAAATACAAAGATGTATCATGAATAAAACTTTGGATTAAGGTGCATTTGTGGGTTTAATTCTCAGACACTTGTTTCCAGATGTTTCCTGCAGAAACTGGTGCACAAATCACACCCAACCCTCCAGCATGGACTCGCACAGCACTAAAAAAGGGGGTCCCCCTGAAACTTACCGCTTGAATTCTTGCCACAGATGAGGTGCTGGTAGGGCTGCAGCAGCCCCCAGATCTCCGAGTCGTTGCTGATGGCTTGCTCCAGTGACTCCAGCGTAAACTTGGGGATCCCGTTGTCCCTCTCCACCAGCGCGCTGCGCAGGACGCGGCTGAACACCTCCCTGAACAGACTCTCCATGCAGGCGGTCAGGTATATGGCCGCATGCTCGTGGATCCGCAGGGCCACCCGGCTATCCACCATCCACCTGAAGAACTTCCCCACAGAGAAGACCAGCCCGCAGCGCTCCGACTTGCCTCGGCTGAACTTGTCCCCGGTGCTCATGTTGTAGAGGGACAGGGCGCTCAGAGCCGCCGTGATGCAGTTGACAGAGATGGTCCATGACAGCACCACTTTGATGGCGCTCTGGATCTCGTGTTTGGTGCACTTGGCGTAGCGCAGAGAGAGCCGCTGCGCCTCCCGAGCCACCCTCACCAGCGCGCGGCTGATGAGAGCAGACAGCCGCGCCAGGACCTCCGGTGGCGGGTCGCCGACCATGAGCTCCTCGTCTTTCCTCAGTGCGCCCTCCACCTCGCCGAGGCTCCATGGCACGTCCTCCAGCTCGGGAAGCTTGGCGCACTGACCCGAGCACTCCAGTATCTCCGTGTCCTCCGCCAGGACGGTGTTCACTGTGTCCAAACTGTTCTGTCTGCTGTGCATGGATTCAGTCAGATGCCAGCAGTTGGCCCCATGCGAGACGGACTGATGCGTGTCAGAGCAGCACAGCGACACGCTGGACGACCTGACCGAGTCCGCGGCTCCACCATAACCAGAATCAAGCGTTAAATCCTCCAGCGTCCTTACGACTGTCTTACCCTTGCCTGCCATAACTGCACCGCATACTGTTGGGTATGCTTGGTTTCCCAGTTAAATGCCACAAACTCGTTTCCTCCCGTTTTCCTCGGCCGCGGTCACAGGGCTCGTTTTTTATTCCTTAGATTAAAGAATGAAGCCACAGAAACCAGCCTTCACTTTCCACCTTCTCCAAGTGTCTGGATGTCTTCAGTATCCTCTTCTCCACAACTTCAGACGCGTAACCTGAGAGCGCACAAACCCTCCACCACGCTCACTGCAACAAGCGCAGCGGTATGGAAAGCCAAAAGGGACATAATTCACCCCAACACTAGGAGTGTCTAAATTACAGCCAACTCTCTGCTAATTAATTGGCACATATATCTGCTACTATCAGCAAAGTATTAAGGTGTGAATTTGAGTGATTTGCTCAAAATATTTGGGGATTCTGCTGATTCACAAAACATAAACTGGAATAAAAAAAAAAAGAAGTTTTTCTAATTGAATCACCTACAAGGTTTTTTAATCATAAACCAAACTGTACTACATCGTTTTAGATTATTTAGTGGACTCAGAGTAAGAGCATTTAGCTCCTAGAAAATTATAGAACTTTTAAACTTTTACTTTGATAATTAAATCAAATATTTCCAATGCATTTATTTATTTATTTTTACTTGTAAATAAGGTCATATTTGCAAAACTACTTTAAAGGAGAACAAGGTTTGTATTTAAATAATCCTGGACTTTATTCAGGATGCTAAGAACCTGGCAATCAATTATTATCCATGTGGGTTTTTGTTTTTTGTTTTTTTAGAAAAAAGGTGTTGAAATATAATGTAAAATAAAATAAAATCTAAACTCTTGTTTCTTCACCCCCAAAATATCTTTATATTTTTTTTCAATATTTTAGAGTACATTTATTTAATCTATTTCAAGCCAAAAAAAAAAAAAAAAACTAAAACATTTTTTTCTAACCAGCATCACTATGCATACCATAGAGGGTTACTATTATTTTTCTATTTTTCTTTCTTTTCCTTTTTTTTATTTCATTTTTTCCTTTTTTGTGTTTTTTTTTTTATCCATCAATGTATTAAAGATTTTCTACATAAAAATTCACAGGTGCAATTATTGTTGTTATTATTATGTATCTTGAAAATCTCAATTTTAAAAAATTCATTTAAAAAAATTGAATGAAAAAATAAAGTTGGTTTAACCTGGATTTTTTTTTTACTCTTTATTTCGTTATAAAAAATAAATAAATAAATTGAAAAATTAAAATTTAAAATAAAAAGCTCCCTGTAATATTTATGGCTGTAGTAAATTTAAAAATTAAAACAAATCTCAATTTAAAAAAATTCAATTTAAATAAATAAATAAATAAAGTTGGTTTAACCTGGATTTTTTTTAAATCTTTATTTCATTATAAAAAGATAAACAAATAAATTAATTAAAAAATTCAAAGTTAAATCAAAAAGCTCCCTGTAGTATTTATGGCTGTAGTATAAAAAAAAAAAAATTTAAAAAGTGTACATGGTTCGTGTTGTAAATGAGATTGATTGTGCTGCATAAAAAGGGCATTTTACAGTTCTTCACAATAAGTCTGTTAAAACTGTTAGATTTTTTGTGCCTTTATTAACACATAGTGAAAATTGAATAATGACTTTAGTGCAGCTCATACAACTCACCCTTGAATAATGGCACTAAAGGACTTCCATACAATCTGCCACAGAGGTGGAGTCCAGAGCACCGCGGGCTGAAACAAACCAATCCACATCTCCATCAGCTGTGATTGGCACAGACAACCTGCCTGCTACCTTTGAGCAGAGACTACCTGGTGCTGGTAAAACATAACTGCAGAATCAGAAGCTCACACGTAGGCTGCTGTGCCAACCAATCTGTTATTTGCTGTCCTGTAGCTGCAGTGGAGTGATCACTGCAGTGCCAGGAGGAGGTGGATTCCTGCTGGGGAAACACATGGTGGAAATGTGAATGTAGTCCGGAGTGCGTGTGGGGAAATGTGAACCGATGACACAAACAGACACTGGTTTTATTTTAAGCTTGATGCATAAAACATCAGACCACAAATGAACATTTTTTAAGAGTTGGAGGTCATGGAAAGTTTGGCTCTCTGAAGTCTGGTAGGTGTCAAAGAAATCAAGCTAATGTGTGTTTTATTTACATAGACACAAACAGAGCATGTGTAGGATTTCTTTTCAGCATCTATTTAACTGTATTCAAAACTTGGATTGCCTCTCCTGCTGTCTGCCTCTGTGATGATCCTAAACAATAGTGAGTCTGCATCCGAAGTAGCTCTGCTGAGGCACACCATAAGCTTTACTGTCAGATCCCCATAAATATTTCACTCCTCACTGCACACAGTCCAAGCTTTTAAAGATCACAGATACCTCAAACATCCCATGATATCCTGAAGCAGCTACAAGTTTCAACATCACTCGGTCATAATGCAGTTTGATCATTTCTCGCTCCACAACACAACAAACTGTTGTCAGGTTACAAAAACAAAGAGAGAGCAGGAGTCTGAGGACGTGCTGGGAGGAACAGTCGGTGGAATCATGATTCATCCTCTCTGCTGGGGCTCCTCCTTCTACGTCGGAGCTGGACTAACCATCTGTCCTCACCGCCTGCCATGCCAGAGGCCCTTTCATGTTGTCTTAGCATGACACTGCAGTCTGCATGCCAGCACTGAAACGTCACCACACAGGAATTTTTGGAGGAATGATATGACGCGCTCAGCTGACTGATGGGGAAAAGTAAAACAAATAGAGCCTGAATATTTGTGTCACTGTGTGACGAACGTAAACAACAGCTTTACCACACAGCGTGACATTTGTTGTCGATCTCCTGGGACGAAAAAATCTTTCCTCAATATTCACACGGTGGCTTTTTCCTCCCATGTAACCCAGAGAGATTCAACTACTTTTACAACGATCAACTTTTAGTATTCAGTTTGTTGTGTTTTTGGCGCCCCCTGAGGACAAAGTCAGTACTGCTTATTTTTTCACTAATTTTAGCATATATTTTGGTGTCACAGTTATCCCCACCAGTGGTGTCTTGTAGTTTGCTTTTGTTAAGTTGTGAGCATTTTCAAACAATTAGCTTACATGACAACTGATTAATTACTGAAATTATTGGGTGAAAAGTCAATGTTTACAATAAAAATGAATTGTTATCAAAGTTTTTGCTTAACGAAGGCAATGCCATTACTAAACTACTGCCAGTGTGTTAGATTTCAAGCTAAACGGTCACTAGTTAGCATTGAATTAGCCAAATATCAACATGTATTGTATTGTAGCGGGCTAATACCACCAAACTAGCTTTCAGCTAACCCCCTGGAATATTAGCGAGTATCGCAATAACAACATTGGCTGCAGTCTCTACCAACTGCTAGCTAACAATATGTTGCCTAACACAACATTAGCTTGTTGATTTATGTGGGCTAACAAACTAGATATTAGCTTCCAACCAGTGTCTACACACTAAAATTTGTTGCTATCTGATCAATTTAAGATTCAAAAAATGGCAAGCTTACAATATATTATGTTAGCTAACATTAAATTGGCTTAAAATATTGATGTAGCAGGATAATACCACCAAGCTAGATGTTAGCTTTCAGCCACTCCCAAGCCAAATGGAATATTAACAAGAGCTTGAATGCTAGCATTAGCTGCTGTCTGACAATACAACAATCACTAGTGACCAACGGTGTTAGCTAGAGGCTTACATTTGTTGTGCTGTAGAAGGCTGATGCTACTACACCATACATTAGTGCAACAATCACTAGCTAACAACAATGTTAGCAAGTGGCTTAAATCTGTTGTGTTGTAGAAGGCTAATACTACTACACCATACATTAGCTTACATCTACCTTCAAGCCAATTGAATCTACATGCTAATGTTAGCTACTGTCTGGTTTTACCTGAGCATTTGACCATTTATTAGCTAACACTACTTTAGCTAGCAAGTCTGTAATACTGCGTTGTCTCATATTGCCAAGCTAGCAACTTCTTAAGAGTCTGGATGCTAAGGTTGGCTACTGTATGACTGTGTTGGCTAACATTTTGTTAGCTTAACTAGTTTTGTCTAAGAATTACTTCTTTGTATAGATTTTACACCAAGCTTTCAGACATTTTTAGTTAATAGTATCTCTATTTTATAAGCCTCAGAAAGTTAAAGTTTGCTAATTAGTTAGCAGTGGTGGTCTATAGTTTTTTCATTTGATACATGGTCCGATTTTGCTTCACACTCTCAATTTACTTTCATTTAATAGCAGCAGATCAGCTGTTAAGTGGTCAAATTATAAAGTTTTGTCAGATGCTTTTAATTAGTAGGACTCTGAGACTGTATCGAACAACATTGCGACAGCATTTCAAACTCGCCATCATTAGCGTGAGATCAAAAGCTATGATGCAATATGAAGATGGTCAGATATTCCCTAAAAGAGGGAGTTTGGGAGGGTTTGTTGTTTGATCTGCACAGAACATCAGGGTGAGTCTGCCTGGTAAAAAACACTCTGATGAAACGATTAAACTGCCTCTAAAATAAGGAGCCCTGGTATCAAACGACCTGTTTCCATGTCAGTAGATGTAACAGTTAGCCTGCCCCCGTCCTCCGCTCTGTGACAGTAACCGAGTTTATCTCCTGCAGTCTGCATTGCAGCACATCTTGCTGACTAACTAAGGTGAGAGCGGGTGGAGGTGGGCAGCTGTCAGCTGCTTCTCTACATGCTCTGTGGTCCTCCAAAGCTTGTCCTCACGTATTAAGCTTTAGTTGCCTGGTAACAGCAGAAATGATCATGATTTTCCCGGCAAGATGAAAGATTGTTAGTATTTTGCCAGCAGGATGAGTGTGCCATGCAAACATGCTTTCTTAGTCATACTGTGCCGTCACGTTTTTATCTGGCGTTTCTGCTCCGTGTGGCTTTTCAGTGTTCTTTTTGATATTTTGGTTTAATTAGGTTTTTTAATGAGCTCTCTACAAGCTCATTTCTTTTATTTACAAGCAAGATTTTTCCATCCTTTAAACCTCCTTACTATGAGAAAAATATAAACAAATCTGGATGTTCTGAACACAAAACAGCACTCTCTTATATTCTTTAAAATGAATTATATGAAAAACTATACATCAAACAATTTCAGCAATAACAGCACATTGTCAAAACCCCTCGATTCTTTGGAAATATTGAGCCATGAGGGTAAGACACAAAAGAATCAAAAATAGCAACATCTTATTATCATGTCTTACATTTAGTTGTCACAGGAAAGAGAATGACTTCTTTGTTGTTATGATATTATACTGCCTCTTAGTGGTCAATACACAGTACTACCTCTGCGGTCCAAGGCTGCGTTTGGTAGCTTGCATAATTACAGACCATTTTATATAAGAGAATTTTGTGACGCATTTTTTATTTAGAGGTTAAATAACATTACATATGAAGAAAAAAATGTAATGAGGTTTATCTAATTCACTACTTCCGTTACTGTATCATTATAACACACGTGAGTGTAGATAAATAGAATTATACCCGACTCTTTATCCTCAATATTCTTTAAATGTTGTATTACTTTCAATTCTTAGCACTTTTATAGCTTCTGCTTACATTTGCCAATGTTATTTTTTGTTTTTGTTCAGTAGTTATGACTTGTTTTATTTTTGATTATATTAATATTCCCAATATTCTTTCTATCTTGTGTTTATGAGCAATTTTAATGACTGAATTTCCCTCCTAGAATAAATAAATAGCACATTTAAAATGTATTTTAAGACCCTTCTTTTAATGTAAGGCTATTTAATGTGCTTTATGTAAGACACACGTTGCATCATATATTTTAAGGTGACAAAATAAGGTTATACAAGACTGATTTTTTTTTTTTTTTTTTAGAAAATAGATAACAAAAAAAACATCTTTAAACATCTCGATAGAAGTTTTTTTTTTTTTTTAGAATTGATCCTAGAATTGAGAAACGCTTTGAGCATAAACTCAAACTTTTTTAAAGAAAACAATACTCAAACTAATTTTAGAATTCTGTTTATGCATTTTACTTTTATGACTTCTGTTAAAGCCTTGTTGCTTCAGACTTTGCAGCTGCAGAGTTTCCACCTCCTTCACTTCGACTGCAGCTGTTTTCTAATATCATCTGCGTCAGTCACTGTACTACTACAGCACTACGATCTCCCTCTGTCTGTTTCACACACACCCACAAGCACGCAGGGTGGCGCGTGAGGTGAAGTCCGAACTCTCATGCCTGACTTCATGTGATCATCCGGGTTCTTCTATCGTAAACAAGCTACTGGGATCTAGAAGCTGAATGGCACATCCGTTAAGTTTTAATTTAATCTAAAATCATTTTAGTAAATGAAATCTTTATTTCATTTCTGTGTTTATCCCTTCAGTTAAAAAAATTAAATTAAGTTTTATTTTGTTGTCAAAAAATTTGTTACATAAGTCCAGAAAACCTCAAAAAACATCGCTTTTGGGCTCCAAAGCGTCTTTTTACTTGTTGTACTATAATACTACTCGACATAACTTCACGGATCAGTAGATTTAGATCCCAAATATCTTCCATCAACCGTAAGAGGTCACAATTCACTACTAGTATGCCCCTGAATACTGGGGATGTGCGAGTCATGGACGATCCGACTGTTAGAGCTGACTCTTTGAAGTGAGCAATATGAGTCATTTTCCTTTCTTTCCCTTTTTCTGTTCAAAGCACTTGGCTTTTCTGAAAATCTTCGTATAACCCTTAAATACTGTTTCTAGTAATCTAGAAGGGAATTTAGCTCTACTAGCGTGGGTCAAGGAAATGGTTGTTGTGGTATCTTGACACTGAACAGGTCATGTTTGTGTGTATTTCTTATGGGACAGTGGTGACAGAGTTCAAGAGAGGGCTCAACACTGTCATGGGAAACCATGTTGTGAAGGTAACTCTTCAAAAAGAGCTAAAACTGGATTCAATGATATCGCCTAATGAATCTAAAAGCATCATTAAGAGTGTGGTGACAGAGGCACGTGGTTGTTTTTCTTGAAAGCCAATGTGTGTATTTGCTTATTTATTTTAACCTGTTGATTGTGTTGTGCCATTTTCCATGTACTGTGACTGTGTGCAGCTGCTACTTTGGCCAGGTCTCTCTTTTAAAATAGATTTTTTAATCTCAATGGGACTTCCTGGTTAAATAAAGGTTAATTAAAAAATAATAATAAATAAAACCAGTATGTAAGGGTTATGACTAGCTTACAGGATTGTGTTTTTTTTCTTTTTATTATACATAATTTAATTTATATTTTGTTGTGCAATTCACTAAGGTTGTTTTTGTTGTTTCACTGTAATTAACTAAAAGTTCATAAATAATATACAAGTAGAGATTGTTGCTTTTTTGGCATATTTTGTCTTCATTTATGCACTTTATATGTTATTATCTTTAGCACTCTTGTCCTTGTTTATTATGTTAAGTATAAAAACTTTTATTTTTTTATATTAGTACCCTGCTACCACAATCACTGGCTCCCTGTTCCTTGACATATCCATTCAAAGTCCTTCAGCTGACATGATAGCATGATAGCATGATAGCACTTACGGTCCTATATTCATAACTAGGCTCAAAACACATATTTTCAAAATGCTTTTAGCTGTTCATGTTGTAGCTA
Source organism: Halichoeres trimaculatus (assembly GCF_033239565.1). Classification (NCBI taxonomy): domain Eukaryota; kingdom Metazoa; phylum Chordata; class Actinopteri; order Labriformes; family Labridae; genus Halichoeres; species Halichoeres trimaculatus. The sequence goes on along the minus strand of NW_027437199.1, from coordinate 2,892,062 downwards.
TTGTTGATTGTGTTTGTTTATTTATTTATTTTTTTTTTACTTTTTTTTAACACTGTCATTACAATCTGTAAAGTGCCTGACATTTTTGAAAAGTGCTTGAGAAATAAAATGTATCATTGATAATACTATACATATTATTTAACACTATTTTTGTTGATAAATTAGTTTAGGCTACAAATACATTTTCTTTAAGAGGTCTTTTCAGAGAGCCGAGCCGTAAGAACCAGCTCTCTATAAAGAGCCGGAATCCCCATCACCAAGCCGCTTTTAGGTCAGGGCTAGCACGCTGCAGAAACGTGACCACGCTGGGAAACGCTCTCAGCCTTCTCCACCAATCAGAACGCTCAGAGCTTCGTGCGTCTGCTGTGGGCGGAGCCACGGATGTAGGTGCGGCGAAGAGGTTGAGCTGCTAATCGTAGACGCTGAGGGAAAATTCTGTGATATATCCGCCCTGAACAAGTGCTTGGACTTGGATGAGTCGCTACACACGGAACGAAAACGGATTTATTCGAGCTAAGTGATTATTTAGGCTACGTTTAGTCGATTAATTTGATGATATTGAAGTCTGAATTTGTATTTACATAACCAGCTTTCTCGGTGGTCACATCAGTCGTGTTGCCACCGTGTCTTGTGGCCACTTGCATCGCCAGCCGGCTCAAATTACAGGCGAGTTAATTACACTGTGATTAAATCAGACTTGAATCATGTCTCAGAAGTGCGGGCCCACCATATCTTTCTAGTATTTGTACATTTATATATGCATTTATCAGGATTCAGAAAAACAAGTTATACAACAAGCAGCACCCGTGCCCAGAGCGACCCGGGTCCTAAAGCCCGCCGCGTTAGCTGCTGTCACATTGCCGGAGAGCGCGCTCTGTGTGCGGCCCAAATGGTTCAGCAGCACACGGTTTCTAAATACTTCGACATAATGGAAAAGGTTCTGTTAGAGCAAGGCTAATTATAGCGAGAGAAACCGATACGAGCTCTTTTTCTCCACACTTGGATTCCTCTTGGACTCATTTCTCCTTTTTTTACTTGGACCTACTTTTTTGAACACAGACACAGAATCGGATTTAAAGCGGAGTGAACGCACAAAGACTTTTTTCCTCATTTAAAAACAAGTAAAAGGACTCGTCCAGTTGAGTAATGGTCATAAATACGGTCCACTGGTTCAGGAAGGGCTTGCGGCTCCACGACAACCCGTCGCTCAAGGAATCTCTGCTGGGAGCGGATACAGTCCGCTGCGTCTACATCCTCGACCCCTGGTTCGCGGGATCTTCCAACGTTGGGATCAACAGGTGGAGGTGAGTGTCCAGGTGCTCCCTGCATGAAATGGTTCATTATGTCACCTTTAAATCCTGAGTTTTCTGGCTTGTTTTGATGAGCAGGTGACGTGTGTGGAGGTAATTAAATGATGCTTAATTATGAGGCCTATTATCGAAATAAAATGAAAAATACTTTATTTACCCCAAAGGGAAATTCAGGATTGTAGTAGTAATAACAATAATAAAAATGATAATATATAACATATATAATGTTATAAATGATAATATAATATTATTTATTTTTATAATTATTGTTTTTTTTATTTGTTTATTTATATTTGTTATATTTATTTTTATATTTATTAATATTATTAATAATAATAATATTATAATATTAATGTTATATTTGATATAATAATAATAATTATACAGTTATTTATTTATTTATTATTGTTATGTCTCCTGAAGTTCTTTACCTTTAAATATGCCAAAAATATTTTTATTTGGGTTTAGGTATAAAATCCAGATTTGGTACTTTCAGAAAGAAACAAACAACTTGTTTTAACTCAAACTTAATGCTGCAATAACTCAAAGTGTTGAGTTTTCAGTCATTTACTGACATTGATACCACATTTTACAGTCATTCAATCAATATTAGTGCAAATTATGGCTAATTTTTTGGAAAGAAATTCAGATAAGTTACCATAAGATGATTTCTGATCCATTATTTTATCCAAAACTTGACATTGTTCATTGTTTCATGCTGTATTATGAGGTGATGTTGACATTTTTGGGTGCAGATTCCTTGTTACTCAGACATTGATGCAGATTGTTAGCATATTTTATGCTACCACCAGCTTGGAGGAAAGAAATTGTCTTGTTTGGTCTTAATCTGAAGTTTTACCCCAATATTTTGGCTTAATTTGAACTAATTTTGATTTAATTACTATTAGGGCTGCAGCTATCGAATATTTTAGTATTCGAGTATTCTACTGAAAATCCCATCGATTAATCGATTAATCGGATGAAATACATTTTTTTTTTAGATTAAGAGCATTTATTTTTCAAATGAAAATTTTTCTCTTTAAGAAATATAATTTTCTGATACAGCATGTCAATAAGAGCACTTGCTTTGGTAGCTCCAGGATCTGTAAACACACTTTGACACATTTTTTGTGCCTTGTACACCTCATCAAATGTTGCGGACCCATTTCGTAGAATGACCCATTTGTCTCAAACTCCAGAAAAGAAGCTAGATTTGTTGCTAGTTGCTATTTTGTCTAAGAGGTAGCTTGAGGGGTTTGAAAGTCTCTTAATATGTCCTCAGCTCTATTTTTTTAAATTAAACGATTCCTCGAGGCGGAGAAAATTACTCGAGTATTTTTTGTAATCGAGTACCTCGAATCATTCGAGGAATCGTTTCAGCTCTAATTACTATAAAATTCGATATTTACGTCAGAAAAATGACTGAAACTTATATAATTTGTAATCAAAGTGGATCCAACATTACATCACAGCGTATCGTTGTATAAACGGTTCAGTTTTCACCCTCGTAATCATCATTAAATCAAACCCCAGATGCGTAATTGCACATATAAAACACATAATTTATGACAGAACGTCTCGTCCTCCTAGTGTCAGATGTTAAATCAGTAAACAGTACTTTGGCGTGACGTCCCCGGCTCTTTCCTAGACTGTAATCATTGTTAAAAAAAGTGTTTCAGTCTGCACGGGAGTTTTTTCTGAACCAGGTTATATCACAGCACATGTTCCCAGAGTCCAGGATCTCCCCTCAGACCACATTGTGCTCTGGTTTTCTTTATTATGGCAGCGCTCAGATGAATAATTAGTCCTTCCATCGGGATCACTGACTCTGTGGAAGAGATTTCCCGACCCATATTTGGGCGTCCTGCGATGGAAATGGTAAATTTCCATATCCCCGGCTTAATTAGTCTCCCACATTGGCTGATTGTTTGGTTAAAAATGAAAAATTACATTTCAAACACACAGAGCAGCTTTTCCTAACATCCAAAACACATCCTCACATTCATTGGCGGACACCGAGCGATGCATTATTTAATATTCAAGATTTTACATAACTGACATTCTCTGGAGTCCAGACAGTCGTGCAGCGTGCATGTGCCGGGGTCATGGTCTGAGCGCGGTGACACGGTTAAAGCGTTCAAAGTTTCCTGCTCATGTGACCGAGATAAGACGGAGAGCTGCGGCGTGTGGGGATGTTTCTGTCCCATGTTCGAGTCTTCCCCACTTTCTTTTTCTCTGTGACCCAGACTTTTATTTATTGGTCTCAGCTCGTGGCTTCTGGAAACTACCGTGCCCCGCCTGGCAGATTGAACAGTCACACACATGCAGCTCTTCCTGAGGAGTCTCCTTCATGTTTTTATTTCCTCTCCTGCTGCGCGCCCAGCGTCGGTGCCATGCCGTCACTGGGAGAGTAGGGCAGCAGCAGCAGCAGCAGCAGGCGCGCAGCCTGTTTATGGAGCATCCATGTTGTGCCTCCGCTGTTATGTAACAGCCGTCTGGAGTGACGTAGCGCTCACACACACATTCAACTCTCCGTGATTCGTTTGGTTTTGGGAGCACGGATCAGACGCTTCATCTCTTCGCTGCAGAGGAAAAAAAACTCTTCAAGCAGCCGTTCAACGCACGTTTCCCTCTGATCCCCCCGTGTTTCAAGCAGCAGGTTTCATTTCTGCGCAGTCAGCAAAGCAGCAGCTGATCAGGTTCAGGGAGGAAGTTCCTACATTTTTTTTTGACATGCTTGCATAACAGCGCCTGAAAATACAGAGAGGTGTTTGTGGTATGAAGCCCTCAGCCCCTGATGGAGGAAAGATAAAAACACCTGACAGTAAAAGTTACGAAACATGAAGTCACTGCTGCGTTATGATGATCCCCCACCTCTATGGAGACAAAATGATGAGTTTAATATTTGGTATTAATAAAATTTTGATGCGTTTCTGAATGAAAATTATCTGAGATGTCGATTACAGATCTGATTTTTTAGTGTTGAATTTCTGCCGATACTAAGTCCCGATAATCAGGTTAGCAGAAATAAACTTTGCTAACAGATAAGAAAGTTAAAATGTGCAGTTTTTGTTTCATTTTAACCATAAAGAATAGCAGAGATGTCCTGACGCCGATATATCGGTATCGGACGATATCTACTCATTAGCTCCTGGCCATTTTCAGAGCATCTTGAACGATCTTTCAAGACCCAAATAATCTTGTTTTCTCTGACTATGCAAACACTAACACTACCTAAGAAGAGTGGACTCTTTTATTTTATGTCTCTCTTCCTGTTTTTGATCCAAAAAACAGACAAAACCTACTTTTTGGTCGCGTTCATCTCAGACCCTCTCCATAGTCGCCTTTTTCACGATTGGGTCACTTTTTCTCTCTGAACTACCCCTACACATCATCTCATAATTTTTTTGTTTTTTTTTATAATATTGCTATCAGTAAATATTGGTATCCACCAAAATGTTTATATTGGTGCATTGCTAATCAAAACAAAACTTCTTTTGGTATTTTCTAGAGCTGAACAATTAATCGATTTAAAACTGATATCGCAATTTAGCGATAGCAAAGGCTGCAATTAAAAAAAAAGTTTCATTTTCACAGACCTGGAGGGAATATAGTAACTTGTACTTGTTCTTCCTTAAAACCAGCAAAAGTCAAAAGTTTTTTCTGGCAAAAAAAGCCCTGTGAGCTACAGAGCTCCATCCAGTGGAACGATTACGTCTAGCAGAGCTATACCACCTGTTAGCTTTATCCCGTATGGTTTGTTACTCTTTCTGCAATGTTCCTTTTTATTTTTCAATTAAAAAATGCAAAAAAGACTTGTTTAAATGTTAAAAGTATCCTTTGTTGTGTTAGTCATACCATGGAATGACTTAAAGCTTGTGTTTAGTGAACAATGCAGAAGATAAACACCCCCCAAAAAAAATTGCATGCTAAATCGCAATTTGGTCCAAAAAAATCGCAATTAGATTATTTTCCAAAAAATGTTCAGCCATAGTATTTTCTAAAGCCCTGTTTCCGCCAAGCAGTCCGGTTTGTATCAGTACAGTTTGGCTCGGTTAAGCCTGATCCTGTTTGCATTTCCACAGCCAACTGTGCCCCCTGGTGGTAGGTGGCATGTAAGCTGGATGCCGATAGCTGCATCAGTTAAATAACAGCAAGACACAGTGTCCCCCGCTAATAAATCCAACAAAGAAGAAAAATGAGACACAGAAACCAAAACCAGCGCCACCTTCTGGGTTCGGATCAGTTTAGTTTGGCACGCCAACAGAAGGATCCCAAAAAGTGGGACGGCTCGTTTTGGTTATTTGTGGATCTGAGCTTGATCCACATCTGAAAAGATGACTGAAATAAGCTGTTCTGTTGATTTCTTTTTTTGTTGTCGTTAAATATTTGGTGTTAATGTAGATAAAGCATAAACTTAGCATTCATTGCACATTCATTCTTCATTGATGCACATATGAGTTTTTATGTTTAAAGTAGAGATAGGTACCGAGTTAGGTTTTTTTTATATAGGTACCAACCAAAGTCTGTCAAAAGTACCGGGTACCAATTCATTTAAAATCTAAAGGTACCATGTTTTGGTACCTAAACGCATCCTTGGAGTGGAAGAGTAGGTGATTTTTCCATACTCTACATGAACACAGCATTATAAGGTCATATATTGAAGAATAAATATGTTAAATTGAAAAAAAAACTACATTTTATTATCTAAAAAAATGATATTTTTCACCACATAAACACAAAAAAAGTACCAAAAATTGGTACCATTAAGTACGGTACGATATTGGTACCGTACCGTTCAAATGTGAAAGGTACCCATCCCTGGTTTAGGTCTTCAGGGATTGGTGGTTAGCATCTTCTCACTCATGCTAGCTGTTATTGAGCGCTAACTGCCAATAAACGCTGATGCGTCAGTACGCCTAAATTATGAACAGACAAAGTTATAAAAGTGTTTTCTGGATGATTTCTGGAACATTCTCCGGACTCTAAGCCGTCTCTGTAAATGAAAACCTGGACTCTGCTGCGTCAGGAGAACTGCCAGTCCTTAACTCCCTGAAATGATGAGCGCTAATATTAGCTCTGAACATTTAATCCATGGCGGTCTGCGTTACGCTCTCAGAGGGACCGTGCAGCCTGCAGGAAGTGAAACGTTTGCAGAAGTTGACAGTTTCTGAAACCTGCTCAGGTCCTGGTTTTATCAGCTGGTTCAGGGACGGCGGCGAGCGGCTGCGTCCTCCATCCAGGGGAGTAAATCCTCAGAGCTGGATCAATGCCAAATGACATAATCACAATAACTTTTTCTCAAACCCCGGTTTCCTCGCCCGGCACAAGTAGGTCAGTGTGTTAGTAACAGGTTTCAGCCGTTGGTCTGTTTGACCCACTTCGACTCCTCTGGAGGAGACCACTATCTGTGGCCAGCAGCGAAACGTCTGCTTAATCCCAGCAAAGCTGCTTCCATCTGATATCTGTCTGCAGGCCGGACGGTTACAGGGCGACCTGTCAGCGCAGGAAGTTATTATTATCTCTCTATGACCAGATTTGGAAAACTAGAGGAAGAAAAACAGACTGGTGTGGATGTTTTCAGCGTCGCAGAGCAGTTTTATTATGTCAGATCCCCTGACAAAGGCAAAGCTTTTCTTTTCACATGGTCTGAGTTTATCACCGTCTGCTCCTAAAACTGAACTCAAAGGAAGAAAATTTTATACTTTACATTCAAGAAATCCAAAGACAAAAAGTGAGGCCTGGATTGCTTTAAAGAAGTCTTTGAACGTCCCAGCTCCTCTGATCACCTTCAGGTTTGACATTACCACAGACTCAGACCTTATGAGGTGAAAATTAAAGCACTAACTGTCGTTTTCATGTGCAACCAAGGATTGTACAAACAAAAACTGTTCTGTGATGCTCATAAATCCAGCTGCTGCCACTTCAGGGTCAACCCACTGCAAAAACTGAAACCTACGCATGTGTTTATGTCCTATTATTAGTCAAAATTGCCTCATTAGACTTAATTTGAGCTAAAAATCACCTGAGTCCAAAAAAGTCCAAAAAAATGTCTTATTCCAAGATATTTAAAGATTGAAATGACAAAAACCTAAACAAAGTACATTTATTTTTACCAAAATAATGTTGTTGTTTTTTTTTTACCTTTTACTAATGATTCAGGTGTAACTTTTGTTGCTCTATTTTTATTTTATTTTTATTTTTTTCGGGAGGGGGGGGTGTTTAATTTTAAATTTTAAATTTTTATAATTTTTTCATCATAATTATTTATTTATTATTATTATTTATTTATTTATTTATTTATATTTTTTTCGGGAGGGGGGGTGTTTAATTTTAAATTTTAAATTTTTATAATTTTTTCATCATTATTTATTTATTATTATTATTATTATTATTATTATTATTTTTATTTTTTTTGGGGGGGGGGGGAAGAGTGGATTTTTATCAAATAAATTCAATATATAGAATGCCAGTATTTTTGTATTTTCTTTAACAAAATAATGACCACTGTCTCTGTACTCGACAACAAAAATATAAATATAACATAATAAATCAAATTCCCATTATAAAATAATCAAATACATTGTTCCATCAACAATGCAAATAATTTGATAAATGCACAAAAATAACTTATAATTAATGAAAATGTTATAGAATAAGTAAAAAATAAATAATAAATTAAAATAACCAACTAAATTATAATGATGAAATTTAAAAAATAACCATCATAGTAAAAAAATGTTTAAAAATAATCAGAGTAATAATAAAAATAATAATAATAAAATTTAACAAATAAGTAACTAAACTATCAAACAATAATATTAATTAATTTTTAAAATATATATTTTAAGTATCAAATAAAAATAAAACTTTTTTTAACTAAATAAATTAACAAATTAATAATTAAATTCAAGAGAAGAGAGGGCTGGGCCTGTCTTAGGAAAGTCTGCTGATAAATGAGACTGTTTTCTGGACATGTCAGGTGCATATGGCTCACTTCAAGTCTGACAAAACTTATTTTTTTACTGAAATTAAAACACAAAACCCTCCTCCTGCTTTGTTTTATCGCGGTGTATCAAACATGGAGTCTCAGCAGCTGGTGTTTCAAGTGTTTCTGAACAGTTTTGTCTAATCCTTCAGCACATGTGAAGATAGAGCTAACTGCTTCTTTTGGGGTCACGGTCTGAGTTTGAACTAATCTTTGCCAAATCTGAAATCTTACTGAGTGTTTTCTCTTATTTTTAGTAAAAAAAATCTCTTATTTGACTCGATCTATGTCAGATTCACCTGATTAGTCCTGACAGAAGTCTCCTTTTAGACATAAACAGATGAGCGACCCTGAGATTGTCCTGTCGATTTCATCACTTCCAGCTGTGAGTGAACACTGTGTTTCTGTACACTGTGTTCATGGAGAGCTGACAGGAACATGTATTAAAAAACTCTTCATGGTGCAGGAAATAGTTCACCACCACTAAAAATGTTCTCTGTGGTTTTATTGTGCTGAGGAAAGATCTGCTCCTCGCCCTGTTTTCAACCGCTTCGTGGTCATATGTTACAGATATCTGTGTTATCTGAAGGAAACGAGAAAATAAAGTAGGCAGATTTCACCACTTTTTCCTAAAAAACGATGCTTTTATTTTGAAATTATTGAAGGCCAGTGATGAGTTGAACTGTGGAGGTGTGACCTCGCTCTGAATATTTATGAGTTTGACCATAAACCTGTAAAATGAAGGTTGAGTGACTTTTGACGTTGTTTATTTGAGAAAAAATCAGTTTTGGACTTTCTTTGAGGAGACAATCTCAGAAACGTTTTCCCTCGCTGCGTCTCTGCTCATGACACAGGAAGCGTCCACCTACGAGCTTCAGTACCTATAGCAACAGCGCGGGAAGCTCCACATTACTGCCGCTCCGCCCGTACGCGTGTGTGGACCTGTAGCGGCGATGTGTGCTCGGCCTCTCACACACGCTTTTCTTTTTATAGAGGAAACACACAAACGGCGGCTGAATAACAATGAGACGCACGTCGTCCTGAAAGAGAAACGCCGCCGAGGGTCGAGTGTGTTTGGCGTGCTCGCTGACGTCACACTCAGAGATGATTAAACTCATGTGGATGCAGGGTTGGTTGACTCATCTGCTGTCTGTGTGATTCAACGCCAAGGATGAGTGTGTGTGAGGAGTGTGTGTGGTGTGTGTGTGGACGGAGTACTCTTCCACTGAGCTCAGAAACGTGGCGTCTCATTCAGGGTTAAATTTGTCCATTTGAAGTGGAATAACAGCGTCAGGACGACACGGGGTGGTGGCGTTGTTGTGTCACTGTCGTATTGTTGGTCTCAGGGACAAATGTCATAACAGCTGAGACGACCCGGGTCAGGAGGTCTTACTCAGACTTTATGTAACGGACGTTTTGAGCTGCGAGGACCAAAAGAAAAGAGCTGAACACAGCTCGCAGTCTTTCTGGGTCACGTCTGATTTGACATTTCCTTTTTTACTCATCATCAAAACTTAAAAGAGAATTAAAAAATCTGAAGTATTAATGAACAGATTTCAGTTTTTCAGTGGATCATAACTCCTGAGATCCATTAATCCAGTCATGATCCAGCAGCTGTTCCCAAAGTGGCCGATAATTTGCATTTTGAAGCATATTGGCATCCGTTTTTAGAAAACTTGACTTCCTGTAAAACTTATGGAGTTATTTATTTTTTAAAGTTGTCATTTACTTTTATCAGACAGCTGCTGAGCCTGGGAGTCTTCAGAGTCTTCTTCTTTTTCTGAGTCTGAGTCTTGAGTCTTCTGAATCTGAGTCTTCTGAGTTTTCTTCTTCTGGGTCTGAGTCTTAAGTCTTGAGTCTTCCGAGTCCAAGTCTTTTGAGTCTTCTTTTTCTAGGTCTCAGCCTTCTTTTTCTGGGTCTGAGTCTTTGAAGTCTTTTTCTCCTTCTTCTGCTTCTTCTTCTTCTGAGTCTTTTGAGTCTTCCTCTGAGTCGGAGTCTTCTGAGTCTTCTTCTTTTGGGTCTGAGTCTGAGTCTTTTGAGTCCTATTTTCTGGGTCTGAGTCTTGAGTCTTCTTTTTCTGGGTTTGAGTCTTGAGTCTTCTTTTTCTGGGTTTGAGTCTCGAGTCTTCTGGGTCTGAGTCTTAGTTCTTATGAGTCTGAGTCTTAAGTCTGAAAAGTCGGAGTCTTTTGAGTGTTCTTTTTTCTGGGTTTGAGTCTTGAATCTTCTGGGTCTGAGTCTTGAGTCTTCAAAGTCTGAGTCCTTTGAGTGTTCTTTTTCTTGTTCTGAGTCTTGAGTCCTCTTCTTCTAAGTCTTCCCCCTTTTTCTTCTGAGTCTTTTGAGTCTTCCTCTGAGTCAGAGTCTTCAGAGTCTTCTTCTTTTGGGTCTAAGTCTTGGGTCTTTTGAGTGTTCTTCTTTCTGGGTTTGAGTCTAGAGTCCTCTGAGTCTGAGTCTTTTGAGTCTTATTTTCTAAGTCTGAGTCTTTTGAATCTTCTTTTTCTGGGTCTGAGTCTTGAGGTCTCTCAGTCTGAGTCCATTGAGGGTTCTTTTTCTGGGTCTAAGTGCTAAGTCCTCTTCTTCTGAGTCTTTTGAGTCTTCCTCTGAGTCAGAGTCTTCAGAGTCTTTTTCTTTTGGGTCTGAGTCTTGGGTGTTTTGAGTCTTCTTTTTCTGGATTTGAGTCTTGAGTCAGCTGGGTCTGAGTCTTGAGTCTTCTAAGTCTGAGTCTTCGGAGTCTTCTTCTTTTTCTGAGTCCAAGTCTTGAGTCTTCTGAATCTGAGTCTTGATTCTTATGACTCTGAGTCTTATGAGTCTGAGTCTTTCGAGTCTTTCTCTTTTTCTTCTCCTCTTTTTTCTTCTTTTGAGTTTTTTGAGTCTTTTTCTTTTTCTTTTTTTGCCTTAACTGAGTCTTCTGAGTTTGAGTCTGAATCTGAACGTAGTTCCTGTTTTTGTCATCCTCCTGAAAGAGCTGAAAACTCTGCTTCGAGCTGCAGAAGTGTCGGTCATAACGTAGGAATCAGACATGAGGAATCAAATCAAATCATGTTTTTTAAAGTAGGTCAGAGTCTGATTTTGTTCATTAACAGGAACAAACATTTGAATTTTTCCTTTGTAACACGTTCAAACTTTGAGCAGTTTCCTGTTTGTCAGCTTCTCGTTCTGTTCCTGAAAACCTTTTGTTTTTCTTTGCTTCGTATCAAACTGATGATTCATGTCGCAGGAAGCTCAACAAATCCAGAAATAATCAGTTTTCCCTGCTGATGTTATCAAACGTCTCTGTCTCCTCCTCCAGGTTCCTTCTGCAGAGTCTCGAGGACTTGGACTCCAGTCTCCGTAAGCTCAACTCCCGACTGTTTGTGATAAGAGGACAACCCACTGATGTTTTCCCCCGACTTTTCAAGGTGACACAGAGAGCGTTTGACATGTTAGGTGACCCGTGTTTGGTCCGCTCTGTCTCTGACCTGTGAGGGAAACTCTGTCTCTGCAGGAGTGGAAGATCTCCCGTCTGTCCTACGAGTACGACTCCGAGCCGTTCGGGAAGGAGCGGGATGCCGCCATCAAGAAGCTGGCCTGCGAGGCCGGGGTGGAGGTGACAGTTCGCATCTCACACACGCTCTATGACCTGGACAAGTGAGTAAACACACACACACACACACACACACACACACACACACACACACACACACACACACAGCCTCCCTCTGTGGACCAGGTCTTTGACTCTGTCTCTGAAACCCTGCAGGATCATAGAGTTGAACGGGGGTCAGTCCCCTCTCACCTACAAGCGGTTTCAGACCCTGATCAGCCGCATGGAGCCGGTGGAGCTCCCCGCAGAGTCCATCACGGGCGAGGTCATGGGGAAGTGCATGACGCCGCTGTCCGAAGACCACGACGACAAGTTCGGGGTCCCGTCTCTGGAGGAGCTGGGTGAGGAAACGGTCTGACGAAGTACTCAAACCTGATCTCATCCTGACTGGATCTTAACGTCTCTTTTTAACGCGCTCCTGCAGGTTTCGACACCGAAGGTTTGTCCTCGGCGGTGTGGCCAGGAGGAGAGACCGAAGCGCTCACACGACTGGAGCGACATCTGGAGAGGAAGGTCGGTGAAATTAGTAAAGAGGTCAAAGAGCTCATCAGAAAAAGCATGTCCCGTTTTTTTTAGTCTCCTGATGTCTGGTATTTTGTCACCATCAGGCGTGGGTCGCCAACTTCGAGCGCCCCAGAATGAACGCCAACTCTCTCCTGGCCAGCCCCACAGGCCTCAGCCCGTACCTGCGCTTCGGCTGCCTCTCCTGTCGCCTCTTCTACTTCAAGCTCACCGACCTGTACCGGAAGGTAAGCTCCCAAACGCCTCGGACCAGACCCCGGCTTGTTTCCTCACAGAGCATGAAACGTAATTTGAAGGAAATAACTCACTTTATTTCCTCCGGATGATTTAACTGTGGCTGCAGCGAGCAGCGAGCGGAGTCACATGACACGATGCAGAGGAGCTTAAAGTCGGTCTGAACCGTGTAATCTGATAGGAAAGATCAGGCTCTGAGCTTTTTCTCAGTATTTGTTCTGTGAGTAAAACACTTGAAGCTTCCAGGAAGACGTGCGTCCTCTCTCCTCCCACTGAAGGAAATGTCCTCTGGCTGCAGGAGTACACCAGGGGACAAAGGTTTGCACCAAAAAACACAGTTTGTAACTCAATAGCTTTAAAGTAGCTTTAAAAAAATAGTTTTTATTTTTCTAACAGAGGGCGTTGATCATTAAAGACACTGACACTAAATAAAATCCTGCGTTAACATTTTTTTAAACTAAATCTTCATCACATCTGTCATTAAAGCCTGACAAGAAAACTGAATCTACAAAAAGACTAATCTGGAAGAAAAAACAGATTTTATTTCTGTGTGGATGGATTCATTTAACTGACAATGTACCGGCTTGATATACATGCTTGATATGTCACAAGACAAAAGCAAACAAAATAAAATGATAAGTTGAGCGGCATAAGCAAAGTGTTCTCAAATTAAGGTATTTTTTAAATTATACTGGTGCAAAATTTAACTTGAATTATAAAAATTTCAGAAATTTTCCACATTTTTAAAATTTTTGCGTACTTTTTAAATTTCACAATTTTTGTGATTTAAAATTCAATTCTTTGCAAATTTGTTAAGTTTAAGAAATATCTGAAAAAAAATCATATTATTAAAATTTCTGAAATTTTTATTTTTTTTTTATAAAGAAGTTCATTTTCATTTTTTTTAATTCAATGATTTTAAAGCAATTCAAATTTCAGGAATTTTTGGCAAGTTTTACAAATTATTTGAGTTTCAGATTTTTTTTTGCATATTTCTTACATTTCAAAGTTTTTCCCTTTTTTTATTAAAAACTTCATGGAAATTTGTTAAGTTTTAGACATTTTTTTTTTAATTTAAAATTCTTACAATTTTAGAATTTGTTGTTTTTTTTTGCATTTTTTTATGAATTTCATTTTTTTCTTTATTTGTTTTTATTCAAAAGTTTTAAAACAATTTAAATTTCAGGAATATTTGGCTTTTTTTTTCAAATTATTTGAGTTTCAGATTTTTTTTTTTTTTTGCATAATGCTTAAATTTTAAAAATTTTGCGATTTTTTTATTTTATTCAAAAATTTTTGCTTATTCATTAAGTTTTAGAAAATTTTGAAGTTTTTGCAGTTTCTTTCAATTTTGGAATCTGGGGGAAATTAATGAGAAATAAAAAACCTAAGACATCATGTGCAATTTCATTAAAAAACTTCCCTCTTATATAATTATGCACCAGATTTTTTCTATATTTAGAATTTTATCCATTTTATAGTCTTTAATTCAAAGATTAAGTAGATTTTGTTGCTCCTGTGAGCTGATACGAAATGACTCCTATGAAAGCTCCATGAGGAAACAGTGAGTGGATAAAAACATCAGGTAGAGGACAGATACTCAGAGGAGAGATGTTTTTAGGGGACAAATCCTGCAGAGAAGGTTTAAACACACGAGTCGTTTGATGTTTCTTTGTGTCAGTGAAGCAGAAACCCTCCCAAACCAAAGACCAGCACACAGACCACTGAGGCTAAGACCTGGGTCACCATAGAGGATCCAGAAAACTCGGTCCAGATAATGATTTAATGTTTGAGGATTGATAATCATCAGAGTTTCTTTAGTTAATGTGACTGATTCACAGTAACAAACACTCGTGTCGTCATGATGGCGTCTGTTGTAGAGAGCTCTGAGCTCCTCCAGCTGTGTTCAGAGCTGAATGTAGCGCTGGCTCCCTCTAGTGGTCAGAAGCCGTTTGTTCAGGCTCCAATGATGCTAACTCCTGGATTCATGAGTAACCTTCTCTGTCTCCTCCTCTTCCTCGCCCTCAGGTGAAGAAGAACAGCTCCCCGCCTCTGTCGCTCTACGGCCAGCTCCTGTGGCGCGAGTTCTTCTACACGGCCGCCACCAACAACCCCTGCTTCGACAAGATGGAGAGCAACCCCATCTGCGTGCAGATCCCCTGGGACCGCAACGCCGAGGCACTGGCCAAGTGGGCGGAGGGGCGGACCGGCTTCCCGTGGATCGACGCCATCATGACGCAGCTGAGGCAGGAGGGGTGGATCCACCACCTGGCGCGGCACGCCGTGGCCTGTTTCCTGACCAGAGGAGACCTGTGGATCAGCTGGGAGGAGGGCATGAAGGTAGAGACACGCTCGACTTTAGAATCAGCTTAAGTTTCGTTTTCTTTTTACTGATTTTTCAGATATTAGTTTGACGTCACTTCACCGCCAATAAGTCTCTTTAAGGAGAGA
The DNA here is from genome assembly GCF_033239565.1 of Halichoeres trimaculatus. Lineage (NCBI taxonomy): Eukaryota > Metazoa > Chordata > Actinopteri > Labriformes > Labridae > Halichoeres > Halichoeres trimaculatus. The sequence goes on along the minus strand of NW_027437199.1, from coordinate 2,876,977 downwards.
AATGAAAGTAGAAACTGTGACGTTTGTGTCTGTATCTGATGTCTGACGTGAACCGTGTCTGCAGGTGTTCGAGGAGCTGCTCCTGGACGCCGACTGGAGCGTGAACGCCGGCAGCTGGATGTGGCTCTCCTGCAGCTCCTTCTTCCAGCAGTTCTTCCACTGCTACTGCCCCGTGGGCTTCGGACGACGCACGGACCCCAACGGAGACTACATCAGGTCGGTTTTCATCACCTGTGTTTTTTATGAGTAAACTCTCGTCACGCTCTTTAAACCTCCGTGTCTCTCCGCTCAGGCGCTACCTGCCCATCCTTCGAGGGTTTCCCGCCAAGTACATTTACGACCCCTGGAACGCCCCGGAGAGCGTGCAGAAAGCAGCGAAGTGCATCATCGGGGTGCATTACCCGAAGCCCATGGTGCACCACGCCGAGGCCAGCCGCCTCAACATCGAGAGGATGAAGCAGATCTACCAGCAGCTCTCCTGTTACAGAGGCCTCGGTAAGATCCTCTTAAAACTCTTACTTCAAACTTTTTGTTGGAGCTTAAAACCAAAACAGGAGACTGTGTTTCAGTAACTGTGCTCTTCATAAAGTTTCTGCTGTGTCTCCTCTGTCGTCAGGCCTTCTTGCCACAGTCCCGTCCAACCCAAACGGAAACACTGAGACGTCCTCCGAGGTCGTCGGATACTCTGCGAGCTCCACGCTCGAAACTCCAGCGTCCTCCGGTACGAAACTTTAAAACCTGCGTCAGACTGGATCCTCTGAAACGATGAAGTCCTGATCTTTGTCCCTCTCTCCTCCAGGCTACGAGCTGCCGGTCCAGGCGGAGGAGGAGTGGCAGAGCGGGGTCATGATGTACCTGCAGAGCGACCCTCAGACCGGCCTGGCAGCTCACCAGCAAAGTGGGTCCAGCTCCACTCGTCTGGTCCGTGCTCCAGTTTCACGCTCGTCACTAACCCCTGAATCTGTCCCGACCTCTGGTTTTTCAGGCACCAGTGCCGGCGTGATGTGTTATCCTCAGAGCTCTCAGCAGGTTCCTGGTCCGGCTCTGAAGAAAGGTAAAAATAAATCTTACTGTGGCGTAAAAGCTGCTGAGACGAAACATTCAGTCCGACCCATTATCATTAAAGAGTAATTTTCCCAGAATGCCGCAGTAATCGCGCTGTTTTCTTCTCTATTTTTAGGACCCGAGCACCACGGCAGCACTCAGACCAGCGGCAAACGGCACAGCGAGGATTCTGGGAACGGGAAAGGCTCCAAAGTCCTGAGACAGAGCAGCCACTAAAGAGGTCAGCCGGAGTTTGAACTTTAAACATTTTAATAAAAAAATAAAGATAGATCTGGACAGGTGAACAGGTGTGAGCTCAGCCTGTAAGAGGACGGAGATGTTACAGAGTTAAAACTATTAAAACTCACAAATGCATCCACTAAATGATGAAAGAGGAGCTACTTTTTAAAAAACGGTGCTCGAAAAATATGCAAAACAAGCCGACAGCTCCACTTTTTAATCATTTTCTTCCTTATTCAGTTAAGAAAAGTTAAGAAAAAATGTGCGTAAACTCATCCCGTGAGTTAAGATTTGATTGAAGAGAGTTTTTAATGCAAGACTAGAGGTGATTGAATCCTGCATGCTGTGAAATTTAAGGAAAAACAGACTGTAATGTATAAACGAGAGTGACTCCACAGGAAAAAAATGAAATCTTATCAAGTGTTTTTGTCTAATTTTCAGTAGAAAATGTTTTTTTAGATTAAATATGAGCCACATTCACCTGAGCAGTCCAGAAAAATGTCTCATTTCAAGTTATTTAAAGTTTCCTTCTATCAAGACATTTTTCTAGTTTTAAGCAAATTTTTGAGCAATTTTTTCTTCTTCCATTGGCAGATTTTTTTTGACTTGTAACAAATAATTCAGACCTCATTTTTGTCTCTAAACAATTTAAAAGAAGAAGTTTTTCTGGACTTAATAGGTGAATTTGGCTCATATAAAGTATAATAAGACAATTTAACTGAAAATAAAGCAAAAACACTTGTTGAGATTTCAGTTTTTGCAGTGTATTTGCACAATTTTGTCACATTTCATTTTAAGGGTTTTTTTCTCCAGTTTCTATTAATCCTTAAGTTTTCTTAAAGAAAAATGTTTTCATTTTTCTATTTTAAGACTTTTCCTGCAAATATATCATATTCATAACTTTGCATAAATTACACTGCAAAAGAACATAAATTGTATCAGGTGTTTTTGTCTAGTTTTTAGTAGAAAATATCTTTTAATTCTCAATATGAGCCACATTCACCTGACCAGTCCAGAAAAATGTTTTGTTTCAAGAATTTCTGTAACAAGTAACAAGTAACAAAAATCTGCTGATGAAACAAGAGAAAAGTATCTTTTGTTCAAACATTATTCTAGTTTCAAGTAAATTTTTGTCTTTAAATAACTTGAAATAAGACATTTTTTCTGGACCGATAAATTGAATGTGGCTCATATCAATTGTAATTGGACAATTTTTACTTAAAATGAGATAAAAACACTTGATAAGGTTTCCGTTTTTTTCAGTGTGTAACAGACAGAAGAATAAAGCTTTAATCTGTAATGCTACACTGTAAAAAAAACTTTAATCTTATCAAGTGTTTTTCTCTTATTTTCAGTAGAAAATGTCTTTTTTAGACTGAATATGAGCCACATTCACCTGACCAGTCCAGAAAAATGTCTTATTTCAAGTTATTTAAAGATAAAAATGAGGTCTGAATCCACCAATGTAACAAGAGTAAAGTTTCTTCTGTTAAGACATTATTTTAGTTTTGAGCAAATTTTCCTTTTTCAATTTTGTCTTTAAATAACTTTAAACAAGACATTTTTCTGGTTTTTGATATAGAATCTCATTTAGAATATAATTGAATAGAATAGAAAAGAAAATACTTTATTAAACCCTGAGGGGAAATTCAGGAGGAGTCACAGCAGCAATCAAGAAAACCAAAGTAAGAAAGTGTATGTTGCTGGGTTAGCATGGCTAGCTCGTCCATCTTATTGGAGATAGATCTTACGTTCCCAATAACGATGGATGGAAGGACAGGTCCATGTCGTCACTTCTTAGCTCACACCTGTGAACCAGCACCTTGTTCTCCTCAGCTTGTGGGGAAACATCCGGCCTAGCACCAGTTAGCGTTGACATGCTACAGGCTGCTAACAGTTGATTTCACATGTAAACAATGCAGCCATGGTTACATGTAGGATCTCCAGACAAACACAGGAGCAAAAATAGTCAAAACATCACTGAAGCCACAAAAAGTTTGGAGTCCATGACCAACAAATGAGCCATACAAATGCTAAGATGACGAAAAAGAGATTAAAAAAAAAAACAAGAAACGAACAAAGAAGAGAGAGCTGCAGCAACAGGGCGGCACCCTATATCAAGTCTAATAAGAGAAAAACACTTGATAAGATTTCATGTTTTTGCAGTGTTATATTAGAAGTTTTACGGTAATTCATAGGACTTGAAATTCAGTAAAAACCTGACTCTGCTTCTGTTTTTAAGGCTTGAGTTGAATTAATATCTCAGAGGTTTTGTTTCTGACGCCATCTTTGTTTCCTGTCTTCTCTCCTCCTCAGGAGCGTCTCCAGCGCCTCCTTGTGTCTCCAGCTCGCCCCGACATGGACGCTAAGACTTTTTGTTACAGCACCTCTTCGTTGCATGAGCACACCTTCAGAAGGACCCTAAACACACACACATACACACACACAAACACACACACTATCTGGACTGTATATTCTCATTCGGACTGCGCGGCCTGCTGCGGCGGCGGCCGTCACACTGTGCTCGTGGTTGGACAAAAAGTGTTGTGTATATAAAGAATTTGCTAATTTCTCTCACATACAAACCTGTACATATTTGAATATTGTATGTGTGTTTTCTCTCTTTGTGTAGCCATAGACCCATTGATATATTTTTGATATGACAAATCATCGTGGATGGATCTTTCTCTTTTGGAGACTTTTCAATAATAAATAAAAAAAAAAGTGAAAGCATTTATAGACCGTCCATGAAAACAGGATAATAATCGTGTATCTATAACAAACTACAGCCGCCTGTCTGCTCGTTTACTTCCCAGTTTTCTTTTCTGAGCCATCTGACGTATCTATGACCAGACGTGTTTGACCATTTCCTCGCTCTGTCTCCGTGCTCGTTTCGATCCTCCTAACTGTAGCGGTGGTTTCAGTTTGACGTTATCGGCCCAGCTGTCGCCCGTGTTGATGGTTATTGAGAAAAGGCGACTTCATATCAAGCCCCTCCCCCTTCCTCCTCTCTGTATAATCCCTAATAAATGTACCACTGGAGAGATCGGCTTCACCTGCTTCTGTTTCTTCTCAGTGTGCTCGTTTGATTAAAACTGGTTTAAATACACAAACTCTCAGTCTCTGTTTTTATTCACCCTAAATGTTGGAAATTTAATCCTGCTCATCTGTTCTCATTCATTAACGACGTCTCCACCCAAGGTAAGGTTAAAAAAAGGAAAAAAGGACTACGTTTTCTTTTTCTGTCAGACATTTATCCCTATGGTTACAGGATTTTAACCAATCAGAAGCAAGTATCAAACACAGCTAAAGATGAAGAAAATACATCAGGATGTCAGTGTGTTTTAAACGTAACGTCAAAAACAAAATGTTGATTCATCCTCTGGATTAGTGCAGGTGGAGTTTAAGCTAATAAAATTTAGATATTCTGACTTTTATATTCAGAGTTTTGACGTTAATACCAAAATTATGGAGTCAGAATGAAAATAAAATGATAATTAATAAAAGAAAGCAGCTTCTACCAGCCTTAGCTTGTAGAGTTAAGGCTATGTAGCTAGCTCTTGTGTCTTTTTGATGTGGTAAAACATAAAAGGTGAGGAGGAAATGGAGTTTAGAGGGATTTTATGGACAGTAGATGAAAGACAATGAAACAAGATCCCCTTAATTTTTTTTTTTTTAATTTAAAGGTCCCATATTATGCAAAAATCACTTTATTAAGTCTTTTAGTGAAATTTGTGGGTCTTTGTTTTTCCTCCCAGCCCCAAAAATGTGACATTCAATGACCTTCAAACCTGTTCTTAGTAGAGCTTGTTAATGTAAAATCCTGACCTAAAACCAGCTGTTTGGATTTTGGGGATTTGCCGACGTCAGCGATTCCCTTTTTTGACCAGAGGAGAAGAGCCATCACTGCTCTGTTTTTGGCTGTAATCAGCCACATAGTTCCATGCTCAAGCTTCCCATCTCAGAAGAAGACAGACTAAGTGTCTAGAGTTCATTTATCAGGAAATGTTCCAGCTACACTCAGGAAAACTGTGCATGTGTGTGCTAGTCACTTCACGGCCGACTGCTTTTCCAACTTTGGACAGTCCAACAGAGGGCTAGTGAATAGACTGGTCCTGAATCCAGGCGCATTACCAACCATCCTCCAACAAACCTGGGACCCTGGAAATGTGAGTATTTTAAATGCTGTGTGCTGTGGAGCAGATGGAAGAGCTTTTCCTCAGTGTCCCCCCTGTCTCTGTGTTAGCTTCAGGATGCTAACTTTAGCTGCTGTTAGCCTGTTGTTTTAGCCTGTAATGTTACGGTAAAGGAGCTTCTCTGTTTTCTAAACATTGTGCACTCGGAGCTCGTGGCGCCGCTCTCAGTGACGTGGAAGAGCGGGGCGGTATCAGCGGTGGCTCATTTACATATGAAGGCCACGCCCACTAAATCAGAGCGTTCTGAACAGAGGGGCTATGAGAGCCTGGAAACAATGCTGCTGTGCTTGATTTATTGGCTTTTTGGACCAAAACATGTTACTACCATTTCATGAAGACATCAATGATCCAGATTAAACTGCAGAAAAGGAGCAGGATATGAGAGCTTTAATGATACACGCCGTACCTCAAGATGAGTGAGTCAACTGGGTCAACAAAATCCACGTTGGGTGTTAGAAAACCAGGGTACTCTGATGACAAGTGGGCGACTGGAAATTTCATTGTCTGGTTTTTTTTATTTTACAAGATTATTGTTATTAATTTACTTCTGTTTTAATTTGGTAGAATGTAACCTAAGTACAAACCTGACATTACACCCTCTGTTACAGTAGGTGGCAGTATACACCTTTATTTTGGGTCATGATTCACCAATATCTTGAGAAAAGAAGGAAAAGTTTTGCCCGGAAAGTTTTAAAGTGAAACTCACAGATAAACTTGCTGCATCACTCTGCTTTTGTTTCTAAAAGAAAGACTCATCTTCTGATAAAAAAAACAGCAAATATCAAAATGTATCACTTCATTTATTAATCATCCTTGAGTTCATTTACCACAATCATTCATCACAGTAGTCAAACAGAGTAGACGGACACTCAGGCAGCTGTTGGTGCTCGTCTCAGGCCTCGTTTTTCCAGTGTTTGTAAAGAAAGGTGAGCAGAGGCCGTGGAAGCTCATGAAGTTCAGCCTTTAGCTCAGAAACCTTCAGATCTTATGTTTCGGCTGTTTCTCAGTTTGTTGTCATGGACTGGAAGACAAAAAGGAAGCAGATAAAACCAACGAACTGTTCAGCTGTGAGAGTCATCAGGAAGTAAAAAAGCCTCATTAACATCCACCAAACCTGTGAATTATAAACCATCTGTGTTTCAGTAAACTGTGTTTTCCATGTTTCATCTCAATAATGATTATTAAAAACCTGTTACATCACATCAAACACTGTCGCATGTATTTCAGCTGAACCTGAACACCACCGTTCAACTCACTGAACGTGTTGTTAGTCGTATAAATACTTATGTTTATATATGTGTACAAAGTAGTGTGTTTACCTCGCAGCGTTTGTTGAACTTGTTTGTTAGCCGCGTCAATGCAAGCGTTAAAAAACTGGAGTCATGTTATGCGAGTGCTTAACCTGCAGCTAAAAACCACCGTCACTGTCAATAAATCTGTCAATACAAGTATTTTATCAACTCATCTCTTCAAGTTTTTCATTCACTGATGCATATTACATCTGTCGTATCAAATACAGCACTGTGCTGTTTTTATAACAGTCGTCATATTTTGGCTAAAGCTTTGGCAGAAGACAATCTACAACAACCTCAACACTGCAGAAAACTGGAATCTTATAAAGTGTTTTTGTCTTATTTTCAGAAGAAAATGTCTTTTCAGACTTAACATGAGCCACAGTCACCTGACCAGTCCAGAAAAATCTTATTTTAATTTATTTAAAGACAAAAATGAGGTCTGAATTGCTTATTTTTGCCTCTAAATAACCTGAAATAAGACATTTTCTGGATTTGTCAGGTGAATATGGCTCAGATTGAGTCTTAAAAGACTTTTTCTTCTTAAAAAAAAGACAAAAAAAACTTGATAAAGTTTCAGTTTGTTGCATTGAATGATCTTCATGAGGAGAGACGAGCTGCAAATGCAGAAAGAAGTGCAACATCAGAAAAGTTCTGTACGTTAAATACACGCCACCGAAAATAGGGATGTCCCGATCTGTATATACCGTACATAGTATTATTTTTTATTAGTATTTATTATTTATCAGATCTATAATATTTTTTAAAACAAATGGTAAATGAATCTGTGCTCGATTAGTCTCCCCAACGGGCGCAAGATGACGTAACGGTCGTGCTGCTCTGAATTAAAATTGAATTTTAAAACTGAATCTGCTTTTTGTGAATTAAAATTGAATTCTGTGTTTTTGAATTTTAAGTTTTAAAAAAAGTTAAATTAAAGTTTAAAAAGAGTTGAATTTTCATAGGCAAAATACAAAATACAAATTCAAATTAAAAAAATAAATTAAATTTCAAAACATTAAATTCCATTACGCATCATGCTTTTTCAAATTCAATATTTTAAATCAAATTCAGTTTCTGATGGTACAAATTTAACCTCATACTATTGGCTGAAGGTTGTAAATTGGAGCAGAATGTGGAGCTTAAAGCTGATCCGGACTTGGTATCAAATTAGTATCAGGATTTGGCCAAAAACACAGATGATACAAACCCAAAACCTCACAAAACCAGAAACCATCAACTATAAACTCTGTAGACCAGCAGAGGGCGCTACAGCTTCATAATCTGACCTAATGAAACATGTTTTATTCCTCCTTTGTACGATCTGAGAATGTGCGGCACGTTTCTCCTCATGAAGGGCTTAAAACCCTAATTTAAAAGAACTCAAACTGCATCACTTCTTCGTTTTTTTGCATCGAGATGAAGCCGTGAACCTTTTTCCACAGACTTTTAATTTCCCGCAGAAACTCTGTGAATCAGACTGATTTGATCAGTTACTCCTCTGCAGATCTGAGGGGAGCCACGGGGTTGAACAGCGGTCTCTGCTGCCTGAGCTGCAGCTTCCCGTAAATCATCTCAAAGTCTTTCTTAGTCCCGGTGATAACGTCCAAGCTCCCGGAGCACACGTCGTACCCGTACGACGCCAGCTTCTGGATGCGATAAAGAACGATTTGCGTCGTAAGCTCCAGCACGTTTGGAGACTCCTTCACCTGCTCCATGGTCATCCCAGCATCCATCAGTCCCTGGAAGCGCCCGGCCAGCGTCGGCAGCGAGTAGTATAAGATCGCCGGGCAGCGGATGATGATTTCTTTGAGTTCGTCTTTGGAGCAGGAGAGGACTCCTTCAACGTATCCGAGCGCGTGCCGCATGTTCTCCGGCTGCAGCTCGGCGATGGACGCTCGGAGGCTGGAGACCAGGTGGAGCAGCTCCTCTGTGGTGAACCCCTGCTCCCTCAGGAAGCCCAGACTGTCCCTCCAGGCCTCGGCGGGGCGCAGCAGGATGTACGGGTTCTGGCTGAGCAGCTTCTGCAGCCACAGCCGCAGGTTCCCCTCATCCCCGCCCAGGTCCAGGTACGTCTCCCTCAGGGTGTGGATCACCTCCTGGTTCCTCTCCACGGGCCGGCTGAAGCTCTGCGGGGCGCTCGCCATCAGCTTCCCGATGATCCTCTTGCTGAGGCGCAGGCGCTGGAGGTAGAGGATGTTGGCCTGCTGGTTGCTGTGGTGAGTCAACGTGAAGAACGACGCGGGGAACTTCTCGATGATGCTCACCAGCTCTCGTTTGTTGGGACAGACGGTCACCCAGAGGTCTCGCTGTGCGGCGACGTCCTCAGGGAGACACAGGACGGCCTCAGGGTGCGTCTCCAGGATGCGGGCGATGACCGTGGAGTCCGCCCCCATGCCCCGCAGCAGGTCGGCGGTCTCAGACACGTACGCAGAGCTCTCAGAAAGAACCCAGGGCTTGAACTTTCGCACCTTCCTGATGTCCACAGAGAGGTCGTAGAGGGAGTCCACCGTGTGCTGGTTCTCCTGGCGTCTGCTGGGAGACGGCACCGTGGAGGCGGACGCAGAGGGAGGCAGGAGGAGCCTCATCCTCTGACAGTAGGTGCACAGGGAGGCGGTGGTGACTCGGAGCATCGTGACAGACTGAAGTGGATCTGCAGAGACGGAGAGGTGACGTGAGGACAACAAACAGGACTGTGAGCGGACAGAAATGAGTCAGACTGTCGACCTTTTTCTCTGCTCTACAAAGACCACACAGAAAACGTCCAGCTCAGACTGAAACTACAACAAACAGGCTCTCAGTCAGGAAATAATACGCCTTCAGAGACATTCAGTTTAAAACTAACCCATTTAAAAAAGATCAAAAAGAAGAAGAAAGAAAAGTTTCCTAATCCAGATAGAGAAAAATGATCTTGTAAAAGATAATATTGGAAAAAAAATTAATTGATATCACCACAAGTGTTTTTCTTCTTCTCCTGTCCTGCCTGAAAAAATTCAGGTTAGAAATTAAACTTCTTTGAAAACAAAATGTAGTTTTTTATTTTTAGACTCACTTCTCTGCACTGAAACTAAACATAAAGAAAAAAATATCTTTTTATCAAATGAAGGCCAACAGTGAGGACAGTTAATAGGGGTGGGGAAAAAATGTTGTGTCAAGATTTTTTGTTTAAGAATTTTATATTATGATATTTTTTGTTCAAAAATTGTTTTGTTTTGTTTTTTCCAAATTTTAATCCTTCATTTTAGTTTTTGTCTATGAGCTGGGTTGGAAAAAGTTAGGATGTCAGATTCCTGAATAAATCTTAAAAACTGACTCACATGTGATGTGCAGTTTTTGGGAAAATATGGCTCCTGATGTAGCCTGTAGACATCATCATCATCATCATCTTCATTCAACTTTTTCCCATGGTCTGTTTTTAAAAAAGCAAACCATTTTTTTGTTTGTTTTGTTGTTGTTTTTTTATTATTATTTTTGTTATTAAATTATTTGTTTATTTTATTTATTTATCTATTTATTTGTATATTTATTTATTTTGTTTTATCTTATTTTTGCCTAATCTTTGTAAGTAATCCCCCAGGCTGTACATAAAAATTAAGGTCCAAATGAAAAATTGAAAAAAAAAAAAAAAAGCAACCAAAAAAACCTCAAAAAATAAATAAATAAATAAATAAATTGAATCACGAGAAAAGCGTATCATCCCAGCCCTATCAGTAAGTGTATAACTAAAACAAGGGGGTAGTTAAGTAATTAATGACAAGCCCCTCATACAACCCCCACTTATAAAGTAATTTTAAAAACTAATTTCTTTATCCTTAATATTGTCACGGCTTGGTGTATTATAATATTGTAACTTAAGTAACAATATTATACAATTATACAATAATTATTATGTTATATCATTTTTTTTTATTATATATATTAAATTATACAATATTAGTTCATGCGAAGAGTGCTTCAAAACACATTCAAAACTATTATTTAAGTAAAGTTTTACCAGTTAAAATCTGAAACAGTATCAATACAATTATAATAAAACATAATGTCCCATTTTTCGAGTCAACAGCACATCACTTCAATTTTAACCATCAGCCAAAATTACAACAGACCTGTCTTGCTGCATTTTTCCATGAGGATTTGCAAATTTTGAACATAAATGCATTTTTTCATGGTTTTTCAAAATAAAAGCATCAAATATCCTATAAATTGTTCACGCTAGACTTTAAAATCCCGATGTAGTGTTTTTTTTTTTCTTAAAAATATGCTTTTTGTATTTTTGTGGAGCAACATAGCTGCAAGAACCGCATCACTGACTCAAAGTTATCAACCTGTGAGTTGTTATTTAATGCAGAGCTTCAGTAATTCACCTTCCTGTGTGATGAATTATCGAGTTTTACCCCAAAAAGCTGAGATAACGACTGTTCTGTGTGGGAACAAAACGAGAGAACACTCTGTCCTGACAGCTGCATGTGATAGCACATATGAACATGTATATTAACAGGCTGCGTTCAACGTCACACCGAGTCTGACAACTACACACGGCGCGAGACACAAACACGGAACCGTTTGAGCGGGAAAACACATGAAATGAGTTTTGTTTCTTTTTACAGGAATTATAAATCAGTTTGTCTTACCAGGGTCCAGGTCCTGTGTCCGACAGAGTACGTTTGTAACACACCCACCGTTCAGCTTTCATAACATGACACAGGCAGAGGGGCGGAGTCAGAGCGGCGACGCTTGAGTGTACGGGAGGCCAAGAGGGACAGAATTTAAGAAGCGCGTCATGATTCAGAGCCAATCCAAAAGCAAAAAAACAAACAAAAAATGCCTCAAATACATAATTTAGCTGTTAAGTATGAGCTTAGACAACAACATGTGTTTACAAAACCAACCTGTCCTCTGTCGTTATCAATGGAAGCAAATACAGACATAATTACTGGAATTTAATATCTGAAAAAATAATAATACATAATAAAACAATAATATATAGATAATAATACATAATGAAATAATAATATCTGAATTATTTTTCTAAATAAATTTACTTCTTACCAAATTTAGACCCAAAATTCAAGATTCATCATAACTCAACAACAAAAAGGTTTGGGTCGCTTAAATTCAATTTGTCAAATTCAGATCCAAAATTGTAAGTTAAAAAATTCAGATCGCAGCATCAAGGCTACCCAGGACAGGAAAGGCAATATATTGTTTTGACACAAATAAAAGAAACGTTTTTTTTCTTTAAATATAATCTTAACATTAAGATCTGTGTTTCAAATACTATTTTAAATTGGTGATTTTTTTTATCTAAATTTTTTAAAAGGTAAATTCAGGAAAATAAATTCAAATACATGGTTTTCATTGCAAAATAATTCAATGCCATGAATCCAGTATTGTTTTTATTTTTTAGTATTTATTAATTATGTCTCTCATCTGCTTCCGTCTCACCTCAGCGATATTGTCACAACAAAATAAGTGACAAACAGATCAAACATTTTCTGTTTGTATTTTTATACATCCAGTTTAACCCTTGTTTGTGTTTGATTTTTTACTGTAATTTATGAAACATACAGTTGTAAATGGTGATTTATTTTGTGAGGCTTTTTGAGATCTTTTAATTGGGAATCATGGATCTGGAAAAAAAAAATTGTTAACTCTTTGAGTTGGGTGGAAATAATCTGTATGTTCTCTGATAGTCATGATTTCAAACAAAAAATCAGTCAAAACTTGTGTAAAAAGTGTTTTATAGAGTCGAAAAAAAGAAATCCACGTTAAAAAGTAACACAGTAATCACATGACACGCAAAGACATAGCTTTCCAGAGAGTAATCAGATTAAATCTAACCAGATTACTCAAACATGTGCAGATAATGTGTAAAAAGAACAGTTTCACCAGGACATGTAATCAGATTAATATTCGTAGTGTCTCCCTGCTCTCGTCCTTTCTTCATCACCACACATCAGACGTGCTGAGCAGCATCTGCTTGTTCCAGTCGTTGTATCCCCGCTGAGTCGCCACCTTCAAGAACCAAACTGTTTCACGAGGCCGTGAGTCCAGGTCAACATCTGCTGTGGTAAAGGTCCCGTTTAAGTCCTCTCTGAGGGTCACCTCGAGTCACCATGGGAGACCTGTCCTGGTCTCAGTGCCAGTCCTGAAGGCCTGATGAACCTGCAGAGTTTTCTTCTTTTCTTCTCCACAATCAAGAATCCTTTCCTGTCACAACCTTTCTCCTATAGTTTTTTTTCTTGCTGTTCACAAAGAAAGAAAAAAAGAGTCAGCACAGAAGTATAAACCAGGCTCTAGACCAACGGTCTGCAACCTGCGGTTCTTTGACTCCTTCACAGTGGCTCCTTGTTGCCTTGAAAATATTATTGAAACTTTTTTTTTTTTTTTTAATTTTGATTTTTTATAATTCTTACAGGGGGTATTGATGATTAAAGACACTGACATCAAAACAAGACAAGACAAATCTGGGAGGGAATACAGATTCTAATTCTGTGGTTGGATTCATTTAACTGCCAATGTGCTCGCTTAATATACATGCTTGATACGTGGCAAGACATTAGCAAACAACAACAAAAATATTACTTAGGCAATATTATCAAAACATTAAATCAAATTCAAGAATTCTTTCAATTTTTTTAAAGTAAAAAAATGATATTTTTGCTAATGAAAAAATACTTTTCAATTTTTTTTTAATTTTAACAATTTTTTGAATTTTCTAAATTTTTCTAAAGATTTTTTCTAATTAAAATTTCAAAATTTTAAGAAATGTTTGCATATTTAATAAATTAAAATTTTAAGATTTTTTTCAATTTCAAGAAATGTTCCCGAAGTTTTTGAAAGTATAACAATTTTTTGCAGATATATTAAAAATAAATATTTAAGACATCACATGTTCGATTAATTTAAAAAGCTTTTTGTTTAGATTATTGTATTTTTTCAGATTCACTTCTTATGTATAGCTTTTTACACACTGTATAGTGACTGGTGGTGACTTTAATCCAGGTGAGCTGAGGTAAAAAAAAAAAAAAAAGCCTCCTATGAAAGTAAAGGTTGCAGACCCCTCATCTAGCTAGACTAAAATCAAGACTTCTAAATTTAAAAAAAAAAAAAAGAGGAAAAAGAGCTTCCTGTAGTGTGCAGAGAATAAAAACGTTCAACTGAGACCAAATCTGTTTTTTATATAAGATTGTAAACATGTTGAATTCTATTGGAAAATTAGGCCTTTTACATGGGACCTAATGGGGCTTCACTGACATTGCAGCCAGCCTCTAGTGGACACCTGAGGAACTGCAGTTATTTGCACCATTTAATGTTGGTGCCTGTTTGTTTCGAGCATTGGTTGTCAAGATCTGGTAATCTATAAAACTCGGTATCAAGGTAAGGTTCATCCAATCCAGTTTTTCCTTAAATCCAACAGGTTAAATCCAAATTAAACAGATTTTCAGTGGATTATAAGACCCTTTACATGTTACAAATTTTAAAAGAAAAACCTGAACATTCAAAGAAAAGAAAATGTTAAACTTTAAATGCTCAGAGAGAAAAACACAGCTCAGCTCCTGATGAATAATGAGCTCTGAGGAGCAAAATCAGAGAAACACTGAGGCTTCAACTGCTGACGTGACATCACAGCTCCCATTAATGAGGAGGAACTGGAGGAGGTCACTACACACACTCCTAATACACACACACATACACACACACACACACACAGAAACAAGCACAGACCTGGCTCTTCATTAAAATCAGAGTCCGTTCCCCCACAGGGGCTTCCTGAGGGACGCCAGGTCTCTCTCATTCTCTGAAAGACAACAGGATTAATTAACACAATCATCAAATACTCAATCAGCTTCATACACAGCGCTACGACACGTGAAACACACGTACAGGACACGTCTGCATGTATGAACTCACAGAGTCACAGAGATATGGACACAGAGACGTGCAGGATTACGCACAGATTTCTCTCTCCCAGGCTCTCATGACCCCAGAGACTCAACAGGAAATTGAGGATGTGTGTGTGTGAGTGAGTGTGTGTGGATGTTATTAAGAGCTGGATCATTAGTCATACACTCTCTCCTTCTTAACTATTGTAGAATCTTCATTAACACAGGAAACGAACAGCCAGGTGAAAGATGAAAACAAAGGAAGAAGTCTGTCTTAGTCTTATTAACACGCCGGCTTCAGTTTGCTCTCTGCAAACTCTGCAAACTCTGCAAACTCTGCAGCCTGCGCCTGAGCTTGTTAACACATGTTCCTCACAGCGGGAAGTCTTAGATGAAGAGGATGAGGAGGATGAGGGCCGCGCGGTGATGAGTCTCTGGGGTCGAGTTAAAGCGTTAGGAGATGTGGAGGCCACAGTAACAGAACGAACTCATCGCAAAGGAACACATGATGCTGAAAACCTGCTCCTGGCTCTGATCGTCTGATGTGCTGCTCAGAGCATGCTGGGAAACCTAACATCACTTTTTAACAGTTTCCCCTTTTTTTAACGTCTCAAAATCATCCATGTGTTGGAAAAACTTACACACTGTTTGGAGAAGACATCCTGTAGTGAGTTATTTGTTAAAGACGACCTCTAAACTCAAGATAACCATCAGAGTGGGCTGGTCTATGAGTACGTTTGAAGGGTTTCATGACTACAGATGAAGAATCAGAAATCTAATTTTTATTTGTGCCACATGAAAACAGCTGTGTTAAGATCTTTGATGTTTTTATCTCTACATAGGTTCTCCTTTAACCTCGGATGTGTTTTTTACTAGTTTCAAGACCTTTTTCAGGGTCAACAAACTACAAAAAAACTGTAATGCTAAGCAATTCTAACAAACTACAACAATTTGAAAAGAATTACAAAATCCCAGAAAAAACTACAGCAAACTACAACAATTGAACTACAAAAAATCCTATGACTATTTACAACTAACAAAAAATAAAGATACAACCAACTACAACAAACTACAACCAACTACACCAAACTCCACTAAACTCCACTGGACTAAAACAAACTACAACCAACCACACCAAACTCTACTGAACTACAACAAACAAAGACAAACTACACCAAACTCCACAGAACTACAATAAACTACAACAAACTACAACCAACTACACCAAACTCCACTAAACTCCACTGGACTAAAACAAACTACAACCAACCACACCAAACTCTACTGAACTACAACAAACAAAAACAAACTACACCAAACTCCACAGAACTACAATAAACTACAAAAAACTACAACCAACTAAAACAAAGTATGATTAGTTAGCGCTAACTGCAAGAACTTCAACTTCCGTCTCTAAATTTCAACAAACTACATCAAACACCATCCAACTCCAACTCGTGGTTATAAACCACGACAAACCACAAAATACCTCAACAATTGACAACCCACTATAGAAAACAATGGAAGAACAACAACCAACTCCAATCAACTACAACAATTCAACAACAAACAGTAACTAGCTATAGCAAACTAAAAGAAGTAGAGCTAATGCTAACAACTTAAATGCGAGCCAACTTCAACCAACTACAACCATTTAAAGCTAAATAAACTCTAAAAACTAGCACTTTTAGAATAATTTTTATTCTACAAAACCATGACTTACAAAAAATTAGGGCCAACCAAAACAAACTACAATGAACTACAGCAACCTATGATATTGTGCGGAAAGTTAAAGCAAATTGCAAGAACTACAACTACCTCCAACAGATTACAACCAACTACATTAAACACAACCAAGAAGTATTCAGCAAACAACAGATTACAAAACAACAAATTACAAAAAAAACTACAGATTAACTATAGTTGACACTAATAAACTCAACAAAATGAAAACAAACAACTAGCTACAGCAAACTATAGCTTACTTCAACAACATAAACTCTAGCCAACTCCTAAAAACTACAACAATTTACATCAAACTACAAAAAAACACAAACTACAGCAAACTACAACACACAATCACCTACAACAAACACTGTTAAACTCAAACTGACTTTAACAATTGAAAAACTCCAACTAACTCCCAGTGGCGACATGTGATTAAAACAAACTCCAAATCCAACAAACTACCAAAAACTCCAACAAACTCCTGTACGTTTGGATGATTTTAAAATGGGCATCTTCTGAATTTTCATTTCTTTGTTTGTTATTTGCAGTACGGCCTTGTTGACTTTTATCACTGTCAAGTTTGTGTGTGTGTGTGTGAGTGTGTGTGTGTGTGTGTGTGTGTGTGTGTGTGTGTGTGTGTGTGTGTGTCTTACCTCTAAGTGTTCCAATCTGAACTTGAGGGATGTTGCTCATGTCTGTTGGAAAACCCACGTACACACCACCATAGTTCCTGTTTACACACGGAAACAAACAAACATGTAAACAAAGAACAAAACAGCTCAGATCATCAGAAAATGATCGAGTTCAATGATTTCAAGGTTTTTCATTATGACTCACTTCCATTTGTCGTCTTCTGGTGGAGACTCCTCTGATCTGTCTCACACACACACACACACACACACACACATACACACACACATACACACACCAGTTAAACGGATGCAGTGTGAATATTAGAGTCAGTTAATCAAACATCAGAGAAAGGTCAAATGACTCAGGCGTCTTTTATCGTCAGCCTGTGTGTGTCTGAAGAAGAGTTAAATGAACTCACCCTTTAGAAGACGACTCAGCGGGACCTGAATCACAAACACACGACGAATGAGACGAGCTGTTAGCGTTCATTTCTCTACTGACGCAGTTTTTCCCAGCGGTACAGAGTGATCTGTCTCAGGATTTTAACCTCTTTGTGAAAAATCTTCAAACTCAACTCGAGAGTTTGAAAGATGTCTGTGTAAAGATGTTTAAATTCTTACAATGTGACGAGTTTAAAGGAAAGAAAATTTCAGAAAACAGAACTCAAACTGGTTAGCAGAGTGTGGCTAACGCTAACAGAGCTACCTCCAGTATCCCTGCTAGCATCCTCATAGCTGTGGTCGAGTGGTAGTCAGTTTAACTAGACTCAGCCCACACAGAACTACAACAGTGGGCATTAAGTGAAGCTGCAGCCCCAACTAGTGGCGGGAGGCTGCACTGCAACAGGCCAGAGCGAGGCCTCTGGAGAACAAAACATGCACTTTTTAAACTTTTTAACTCTCTTTACTCACAAAGTTTTCATGTTTTCATGAATAAGAAGAGGGTTTGTGCAGATGAAAGTGTGCGACATCAAACATAAAAGTTAAATCTGCCTGTTTTGCTCCAGTTTGATGCAAATTACTTCTGAAAAGGTCACTTTTTTAAAGCTGTAAAATGATCTTCAGCTTCAACAAGCAGAAAAAAAGTGGTTGAAATCTGTGAAATGTGCCTTTAAACAGTGACACAAACATCTATTATCAGCCGGAGCATGACTCAGAGAAACAAGACGCTCTTTTTCTCACACAAACATCTTCTCACCTGCAGTGCTGCTGCCACCGCCGCCACCACCACCACCACCGCCGCCACCGCCGCTGCTGGTTGTGTTTGCTGGAGCAGAATTTCCACATCCCATCTCTCATCTGACCCCGAGGAAGAGGAGAAGAGGAAGAGGAGGAGAAGAGAAACAAAGAGCAACAGGTAAAAGGAAAGGAGGAGGTGACTGGGTGAAAGTGCGTCTCCTTTTTCTGTTTCTTTTCCTCTCTGTGTCTCTCCGCCGCTCTCAGCATGGAGGGAGGATTAAAATGACGCCAAGAAGAAGAAGAAGAGGAGGAGGAGGAGGAGGAGGAGGGAGAGGGGAAGTGTTCACCCCTGCTGTTGAGGGAGCACAGCCTCATTCTCTCCTCTGTGTGTTTCTGTGTGTGTGTGTGTTTCTGTGTGTGTGTGTGTGTTTCTGTGTGTTTCTGTGTGTGTGTGTTTCAGGCTCTGAAATCTGAAGGAGGGTGATCAAAGTCAGACTGAATCGATTTAATTGGTCGAGTTTAGAAACGTGAGGTGGATTAAAGAAGAGGAGAGGTCTTTTCTTTTTCTGCTCATGAAAACTCTAATCTACTCTCCCCAGAGGACGCTCGGATAAAATCCAGTCTCCAGGCAACTCCTTGAATCCTGAGAGGACTCAAGCTCCCAAGTGTAGCGCCGTCAGATGGAGGTAGAAAGCCACCAATGAGCAGGTTTCTCTTTACTGCTGCTGTCTGCTAAAAAAAACAGAGAGGGAGAGACTGAAAACAAGAACGCTGAGGAAAATGGACATCAAAGGTCAGATATCACGATTTAAAGGCAGAAATGTCCAAAAACACACGCTAATAAACTCATCTGAGGCTGAAAACTTCACTCCAAGTCATTTTAAAACAGAGCAGTCTTCTGAACGTCCACCAGAGGGAGCCAAACACTGCTACATTTGATGTGACCAGACTGATGTTCATAAAAATAGACATATTAGTCATAGCAGCACAGAAGCACAGTTAATTTATTGACGTACACTTAGGCTCATAGATCTGAAATAACATTTACTTTTGAAAAAATATAAATACAAACTTACGTGGCGCTGACAACGTTAAAAAAAATTAATTCTAAACTTGTTTCATGGTCCAAAAAAATAAGGTTTAAATTACTTTTTTGGCCACAGTTACTCCCCAATGTGAAATACTGTGTTGTACATCTATTTACGCTTTAAAACAACAAAAAACAAATAAATGCTTTAATTCCCTCTATTATGTGGGCAGGGTCAGAAAGGTAGCTTAGCATGCTCTTTTCAAGCTATTGACAGCAATCAAACTACTGATTGAAAAAAATATTTTTTTCACTAAACTAGCTTTATTTTCCCAAAAAAGAAAAAAAAAAGGCAACTTATCCTATTATAGTGAAAAAATAAGTTTAAATTTAAATAAATTTATATATTTAAATTTTATTTATTTATCTAGTTATCGAGCTAAAAAATTTTTTTTAAAAGATCAGATCAGATTTCGAGGGGAAAAACTGAAATGATCTTGTAATCGCCTGAAAACAGAGGAGGTAAAAATTATGAAGTCATAACCCTTTTAACCCTTTAGGGCTTCCATAGCTTAGGAAACTTTGATACACACATAAAACTATAATTTATTGGAATAAAAATGATTAAATATTTTGACATCCTTAGAAATGAAAGGTCTAGCACTAGAATAAAAAACAACACACCACAGATGTCCTCTAATCTCAATTTATTATTATTATCTTTATAAATATTAATATTTTGTCTTATTTTTTGTTTTATTTTATTTCATTTATTTATATATTTTTGAGAAAAAAGTCAGAATTTTGACCTTTTTTGTTACTAAAAATTAGTAACAAAAAATATTTTAGATGTTTCTTTTTTTAGTGGCCCTAATGCGCTTCCATACACACACAATATTTAGCTCTAAAGTCATTCATTATTATTTAGCTTGTTGGGAAAAAAAATTGTTCATTTTAGTGCATTCACAAATACAGAAGAGGATAAGTGCTACTTAAACAAAAAAAAAAAAACATCATTTTTTTAATTTATTAATTCATTTATATTTATTTATTTGTTTTTTTTTATCTTATTTATGTTTTTTTTATTTTTATATTTATTTCGAGAAAAAAGTCAGAATTTAGCCTTTTTTTTCTAAAAAAAAAAAAAGTAAATATAATATTTTGGATTTTTTTTTTTCCAGTGACACTTATGCGCTTCCATACACACACAATATCAAGCTATGAAGTAACTCATTATTATTTAGCTCGTTGAAAAAAAATATGATTGTTTATTTTAGCCCATTCACACATACAGAAGAGGACAAGGGCTACTTAAACAAAAAAAAAAAACATCAATTTTTTTTTATTCTATTTATTTTATTTTGAGAGAAAAAAGTCAAAATTTTGACCTTTTTTTTCTCAGAAAAAATAGTAACAAAAAAAATTATTTTTGACGTTTTTTCTTTTCCTTTTTTTTTTTTTAAATGGCCCTAATGCACTTCCATACACACACAATATTTAGCTCTGAAATCACTCCATCGCTTTAATGCCACATATGACCCAACGTGGCACGTTTTCTCCTCCATACTCTCAGTATCTCCCTTCCTGGCACTGTTTACCCTCCGTACATGCGCACTTCTCAAAGCTCCCTCCCTCAGCCTCAGACTGTACTCCTCACTCACACACACTCTGTCTCTCTGAAGCTGCAGGACTCACACACACAGAGCAGACGAGCTGTCAATGACACACACTCGGACATGTCGCTTTTCATCCACTTTGTGACTCTTCTGGGTGAGTTTACGTTTTTCTTTCTGAGCGTTTTCTCTACAAAAAAACTGCTGAGATAACATCACTGAGAGGAATTCATCCTGTGTGTGTGAAATGTTCGCTCTGTACAGCGACAAACACATGTAATGAAAGCCATATGAAGACCATTATTCAATTCTGCTGCTGGGAGATGATTAAAAGGCGAAGGAGGGAAAGTTTGACGCCACTTTAACTTTTACTCACAGAGATCATCCGGGTCTTTAAAACTGAAACATGAAATAAAACACAAACTCTGTCTTCTTCTTCTTCTTCTTCCTGCAGCCCTTTGGAGTCCCATCAGGGCTCAGTTTCCAGAGTTTGCAGATGTGTGCACGGAGGGCAGCTGTTACCCCGCCACAGGTGACCTCCTGATCGGTCGCGCGCACAAACTGTCCGCCTCCTCCACCTGCGGACTGGAGCGACCTGAGCAGTTCTGCATCGTGGGACACCTGGAGGTGAGAAGCTCCAAACTCCCAGAAACCAGCTCTAAACTCACAATCTTGTTAATTTTTATTTGCACAGCTTGAGTTAAAATAAATTGCACACCTTTTCTGGTGAATACGGTAAATATTTGTAAAAGTGCAAACCCTTTTTCAATCATTACAAAACATTTAATTGAAAATGCATGAAAGATTCCCCCTGGTAGTCTTGATTTCCTGCAGAAGAAGCTTTCATTTCAGGATTTTTGTCTCTGCTTTATCTGCTCAGAAAAAAAAACGCCCTTGGCCTTGGAAAGAACATCTTGTTTTATAGTTAAATTCAGTTTTAAACAACACACAGTGACAAAGTTTCTCTTTAAGCTGAATTTACAAAACAAGGAAAGCTGGAGAAGGTCTCGATGTGAGTGTGAAACTCACAAAGTTACGGCTTTCAGCGAAGGAAAGAGATCAGAGGAAGTGCATTTATCTGTGCCGTTCATGCATTCCTTCACTCATTCTGCGTGAAATTCATTCACGTCACAGAAAGATAGAGGACGAGAAGAAAGCTCGAGAGAACAGCTTCTATTTTTAAAGTTCATTATCAGAGTTTGGTCTATCAGGGACTTGAGAGCAGGAGGACAGCTTCAAGAAACCAAAGGAGAGCGTTTCCCCAGGCTGAGAGAAGATATCAGCGTGCAAACAAAACCCCACAACCATTCAGAGTTGTTCGCTAAAATTAAATGACCTTAAACAGAAATTTTTAAAAAAGAGCTGAACACACAAAGGAAACTGTGACTGAAGTTAAAGACCATAAATAGGAAGAAAAAAATAATAATAAAAACTACAGAGAGAACGAAGCTGATGATTAAAGTTTTAATGTTCATGCTAAGGCTGTTATCTTGTGAGGTAAATGTTGAATGTGACAAGACGAGAGAAAAGTCAGAATGTAACAAGAAAAGGTCAAAATGTTACAAAATCAGAGTCAGAATGTTGCAAGATTGAAACAATAAAATGGGAATGTTACATTCTCAAGGTCAGGATGTAAAAGGTTTAAGTGACAATGTTACAAATGTTACAGTCTGTGCCAAAAGTTAACAAGATCAGAATAGAAAAGTTACAAGATCAGAGTCTAAATGTCACAGGATTGAAGTAAAAATGTTACAGGACTTCAATCAGAATGAAACAAGATTTAATTTGTAATGTTACAGGATCAAAGTCAAAATATTAAGGTCAAAATGTTACAATATAACAGTTGAAAGGTTAAAACATTTAAGTTGGAATGTTACAGGATCAAAGGTCAAAATATTAAGGTCAAAATTGTACAATATAAAGGTTGAAATGTTACAAGATTAAATTTGGAATGTTATAGGGTCAAAGTCAAAATATATCAATATTATGGTCTAAATTTTTACAAGGTCAAAAAGTCACAATGGCAAAGTTTAAATGTTACAAGATTTAAGTTGGAATGTTATAGGATGAAAGTCAATATATTGAGGTCAAAATTTGACAATATCAAGGTTGAAATGTTACAAGATTTATGTTGTAATGTCCCAAATTTTACAGTCTTTATGTTACAAGGTTACAAGATTAAAATAGCAATTTTACAAAATCAAAGTCTAAATGTCACAGGATTGAAGTAAAAATGTTACAGGACTTCAGTCAGAATGTAAAAAGATTTAAGTTGGAATGTTATAGGATCAAAGTCAAAATATTAAGGTCAAAATTTGACAATATCAAGGTTGAAATGTTACAAGATTTAAGTTGGAATGTAATAGGATGAAAGTCAAAATATTTCAATATTAAGGTCAAAATTTGACAAGGTCAAAATGTCACAATCTCAAGGTTTGAATGTTACAAGATTTAAGTTGGAATGTTTCAAATTTTACAGTCTTTATGTTTCAAGGTTACAAGATTAGAATGGAAATGTTACAAGACCAACGACCAAATGTAGCAGGGTCAAAGTAAAAATGTTACAGGATTTAAGTCAGAATGTTACAAGATCAAAGTCTAAATATGACAATATTGAGGTCAAAATGTTACAAAATTAAATTGTTAATGTCCCAAATTTACAGTTTTAATGTTGTGTCACACAATCAAAGTCCTATTGTTATAAAATAAAAACTGGAATGAAGCAAGATTTATGTTGGAATTTTACAGGATTACAGGTTAAAGTCAGAAAGTAAAGAGAATAAAATTAGAATGTTACAAGATTTAAATTGGATTTTTATAACAGTACAGGTTTAAAGTTGAAATGTTACAGCACTTAATTCAGTGTTACAAGATTAATGTGCAAATGTTACAGTGAAACAGACTCAAAGTCGAAAAACTTCTGAGATTGAAATACGAAATATTGATTTGCCTTTTCCTGCAGCATTATGTCTTCAAAATCTCGTTTCATTAGCATGCTAGTTTACTTTGAATCCAAATCTTTATTTAAAATCTTTTCATGCTGTTTTCCTTTCCCTGGGTAAAACACTTTCAATGTCAAAACAACAGATTTATTCTCAGTCTTGTTTTTTTAAATGTTTCCTGAGGGAGTGAAGAAAATGAAACAGAGACGACTCCTGATGCCTGATCAGTTTTTAAACTCTCAGTCAGACAATCGAGCGACTGTAGCTCCAGCTTTTCATCAGAAATCTTCAGATTGTGTTTGTGACACGCTCATGTTCAGCGTCTGCTCGCCGTCTTACAGAGTGGGAGTTCAGACATTCCTCTTCACAATAAAAGCCCTGTGTGTTCCTCACAATCCCTCCTTCTGTGTGTGACGTCCGGGGGCGATTCAGAGGAGATTCTGTCTTTATCACAAACTCACTTACCAGCCTCTCCGAGCGTCCCGAGGATGAGCGCAGCGCCCAGGAATGAGCGCAGCGCCCAGGACGAGGGGGGTCGGAGTAGGAAGTTATCTTTGAGTGGAGCCACTTAGTGAGACGCTGCTCACATTTCAACACGGGCGCAGCGAGGAGAGGCCGGGTGAAACGGAGAAACTGGTCTTGTTTATTCTCAGGCAGAGATTTAGTGGAGTGTGTGTGAAGCAGAGTTTAGTTTGCGTGCGTGCCAAACATCTGGCACGCAGGCGAGGCCTCAGCTGTTGATAAACGAGGTGAAAACATTACTTAACAGACACCAGAAACTTTATATCGACATCATTTAGATTCACTTCTGCTGGGTCGTTTTCTCACAGATTACAAAACACGCCACGGCTGAAAGTATGTGGAAACTTCACGCTCCCAATCAGCGGTCATTAATATCTCATTAAAGGAAGATTCCAGAGATTTCATTTGGCTGTTTTGTGTGAAATGACCCTTTAACCCTCTGTATTTCCAGGAGGAGACAAAATGTTTCACGTGCGACTCCAGACAAATGTACGACGAGGAAAACAACCCCATCAGCCACACCATCGAGAATGTGGTCACCACCTTCGCTCACAACCGTCTGAAGACCTGGTGGCAGTCAGAAAACGGTGAGAGCAAAAAAAGAAAAAGAAAAAGGAAAAGAAAGAGAGGATCATGGGAAAAGTTAAAAAAGACGAGGAGTGGTTGGAAAATAAAAGAGCAGCGCGTCCTGTGAGCGCCCACTCACGCTCTTCTCATGGGAAACTCAGCTCAGTAATGACCACACAGGAGATCACAGAGCTTCCCCCTGCAGCCAATCACAGCAGGCCAAAGGGGGCGGGGCTTACAGGTGTGCTTAGGAGAACAGGTGTGAGGCTCAGGAACAGATGTTTGTCATCAGCTGAGCACACACAGAGCTTCAAAGTGGGGAAAATGGAGGAGTGTAATGAGAAAGCAGAGTTCAGAGACTCAAAGTGAGAACGGGGAACTTTTTTACTCTCACACTGCGGTTCACCTGGAGCCAGGTGTGTGTGTGTGTGTGAAGATAAAACTGTGCAGTGAGGTGAGGAGGTGGTTTGCTTTTTTTTCCTTCTTAGGAATGAGAAAAATCCATGTTTCATCTCTAATTTAATAATATATTTTTATTTTTAAACCATCTGTGCACTAAGCCTTATATATGGAAACTCAAACACAGTAAATAAATAAGATTAAAGTTGTAATGATATCAGATAAAACTCATGTATGATTTGATTAATTTGGATTAATTCTTAAAGTTGGGAGAATGAAGTCGCAGTTTTAAAGTCATAGTTTCACTGGGTTCACTGACTTTTGCTGGGTTAGCACAGCTAGCTCGTCCATCTTACCGGAGATAGATCTTACGTTCCCAATAACGATGGATGGAAGGACAGGTCCATGTCGTCACTTCTTAGCTCACACCTGAGAACCAGCACGTCATCCTCACCTCCTTCTCCTCACCTTGTGGGGAAACATCCGGCCTAGCACCAGTTAGCATTGACATGCTACAGGCTGCTACTAGCTCAGTTCACATGTAAACAATGCAGCCATGGTTACATGTAGGATCTCCAGACAAACACAGGAGAAAAAATAGTAAAAATATCACTGAAGACACAAAATGTTTGGTGTCCATGACCAACAATGAACCATTCAAAGTAATGATCCACTCCAAATACAAAAATGACAAAAAAGAGAGGAAAAAATTACAAGAAACGGACAAAGAAGAGAGAGCTGCAGCAAAAGGCAGCCATAGCCAACAGGGCAGCGCCTAGCAACCATAGAAATGTCGTTACAGTTTTCAGAATTAGAGTCGTAAAGCTACAAGATACAAAGTAGCAAAGTCTCAAGAATAAAGTCAGAGTGTTACGAAGCTAAAGTCGTGATGTTACAAGAGAAAAGTTGGAATGGGTACCTTAACTTTACCTGGTACTCAATGGTACCAATATTCAGTACTTTTGTGCGTTTATGTGGTAATAAATATTAATTTGTGTGAGAATAGAATCTCACATTTTTTTCAATTTAACATATTTATTTCTCAGTGTATAACCTTTAATTGTTGTGTTCATGTCCAGTAGGAAAATCACCTACTCTTCCACTCCTCACAGTCACAAGGATGCGTTTAGGTACCAAAACATGGAACAGTTTGATTTGATGTGAGATTGAGTTGTGACATTATAAGATTAAAGTCAGAGTGTTACACAATTAAAGTAGTGATGTTACAAAATAAAAGTGGTTATGTTTTGAAAATAAAGTTAATTTTATTTTATTTAACCTTTATTTAACCAGGTAAAAAGACCCATTGAGATTACGACCTCTTTCACAAGAGGCAGCAAAGCCAACAGCGAACAAGAACAACAACACTCAAAATAATGAGATAAGAACAGTTTGGAAAAATAAAGTGCAGGAGTTATTTTGACAGTTACAATTTAAGAACACAGGCACTGTTCAACAGAATTTTGTTGTCGTTTTCTTAAGAAAGAACAAAAAGCCTCCAATGAAACAAGTTCTGAGAGTTTTAGCCTTATATTCAATGGAGGCATGCTAGCTCGAGTATAACGTGCACAGTGGTGGGTGAGGCGGCTACAGCCAGAAATAGCAACATCACCGTAATCCAGTACAGACAAAAACGTCGCTAAAATCAAAAGCTTCCGAGCTTGAAAAGAACATTTTATGCTAATTTTTATGAAGTTAATATCAAGAGGTTACACTGGAAAAAACTGAAATCTTATCAAGAGTTTTGTCTTAATTTTAGCAGCCACATTAACCTGACTAGTCCAGAAAAATGTCTTTTTTTTAAGTTATTTAAAGGCAAAGATGAGGTCTGATTTGCTGTAATAAGTAAAAAAATCTACTGAAGTTTCTTGTATTAATACATTATTCTAATTTTAAGCAAATTTTTCTTGTTCCATTGCCAGATTTTTGGAAACTAGACTTTTTTCTGGACTGATAAGTTGAATGTGGCTCAGATCAAGTACAACAAGACACTTGATAAGATTTCATTTTTTTGCAGTGTACAAGAATAAATCTGTAATGTGATTAAAGTCTTAACGTTTCAGGATAATAAGTCAGGATGTTATGAAATTAAGGTGGTTATGTTACCACATCAAAACTGAGATGTTACAAGGATCGTGCTGTCTGGTAAACATCTGTAATAAAGATATAAAAGATATAAAAGTAATAAAGTTGCAGGATTTAAGTTGTGATATGAGAATAAAGTCATAGTGTGATGAGAGTGAGTTATGAGATTAAAGTCCCTGATGCTACAAGATAAAAAGTCAGATTTATAAGATTAAAGTTTTAAAGTTATGAGAATTAAATTATAACCTTAATAGATAAATTTCTTATTGTTTTAAGCTCGATGTCGTAATGTTATGAGGATAAAGTCTAAATGTTTAAAGGTTAAACTCTGACATGAATAACAATCACATCATCCTGAATTTGAGCCCCAAAAGAAATCACCGCACAGCTGAGTTCCCAGACTTCCCAGAACATCCCCTTTCCTCTTTGCTCCCACACACACACACACACACACACTCACACACACACACTGTGTCCTAACGCTGGTGGGAATCTGTCAGAGCTATGAGTCATGGAGGGAGCGGCGTCCAGCGGTGCAGATGTCTTTAATTCAGCAGGAAGCTGCAGACATACATCGGCTTTGCTTTGGATTTTCTGATTCCCTGGTCGCTGTCCTCCTGTTCTCACATCCTGACGTCTGAGCCGCTTCTTTCAGCTGCTTCAATTCAGAAATTCAGACATCACTGAGTCAAAACATTCAAGGCTCTAACGTGGAAATGTTCAGACGTTAAATCTTTCTAAGTGCAGGTTTTCCTTGGCCAGCGTTACGTGTGTTTCTCAGCAGCCAAGAGACACATTAGGGCCCGTAGTAAACAACGAAAAGGAGGAAATAAATCTCAAGTTGTGATTGTGCAAAGAAGCCAGTGGGTGGGACTCATAAACGGAGTTAATTATTTGGGTTTTGCTGGTTCAACGCGACCAGATTCAGAGCTTGATGAGATTCATGTGTGTGAAAAGAAAGCAGCAGATTCAGCTGCACAAACAGGAGCAGATGTAAATATCTAAGATCGTTTCAGTGTGAGAAAGTCCACATGGGGTCTGTTGACATTTTTTTTATGAATGGAAACTCAGTTAAAGAAAATGTCTCTGATTGTTTTTAATGTCTTTACTTTTTCTCCTCCAGGTGTGGAGAACGTGACCATCCAGCTGGACCTGGAGGCCGAGTTTCACTTCACACATCTCATCATGACCTTCAAGGTTTCTGTTCAGCCTCTGCTGCTCTCACACAAACACACATATATCACACACTCCCATACAGTACGGGAGATAAACACAGCGCCCGTACAGCTGTGGTGGAGGAATGTGGATAATCTCCCGGTCTCTGGAGAACGCTGGGAGGAAGAGGAGGAGGAGGAGGAGGATGAGTAGTAAAATCATCTCTACCACATGGTCGGCCGTGATGGTGGCCAGCTGGGTTTCACACAGTTACTCTGCATGGTAGTAAAAACACCAAATTAAACAGTTTCCATGTGGTTCCTGTTGAAGGATGTGATGCAGGGAAAGATTAACGGCTCAGGCTGTTTCCACCAGATCTGAAATATCACGCTCGCTAATCTGAGTTCAGCTTTTATTTTGGTTTTCTGACAGATGAGAAATGAAAGAGGTGTTTTGATTTTTACAAAAAACTCTGCTCTCAGGTAGGAAAATATATTAAGTTATCAATCCTTTCAAAGCAAATATATCAAAATAAATGAACGCTTCAACTTTGATCTGTAACTTTCCAACTTTCTTCACATAATCTCATGACTTTAGTCCTGAACAGCTTTAAGCGCGGAACTTTAGGATAAAGTGACTTATTCCAAAATGGTTACGGCTTAAATATAGCAACTATTTTTCTGTTCTCATAGAAGTTTAGATTTGTTCTTGTTACATTCATTAAGCTCATTTGCTCAACTTTACGAATGTTGTCACAACTTTACAATTTAAATCTCACAACATGACAACAACAATCTCATTACTTTACAACTTTAATCCCATAATTTCATGTTTTTACTCTTGAAGTCAAGTCATAACTTAAATCCCATGACTTTACAGTTCAATTTTTGTCAAATCATGGTTTTAATCCCTCAACTTTACAGTTCAAGTCTTGTCAAATCATGACTCAAATTCCATAACTTTACAGTTCAATTCTTGCAAAGATTTAGTTTTAATCCCATAATTTTGCATTTTAATTTTTTGTCAAGTCATGACTCATGACTAAAATCCCATAACTTTACAGTTCAATTCTTGTCCAGTCACAGCTTTAATCCCTCAATTTTACAGTTCAATTTTTGTAAAATCATGGTTTTCACCCCTTAACTTTACAGTTCAAATCTTGTCAAATCATGGTTTTGATCCCTTAACTTTACAGTTTAAATTTTGTCAATTCATGACTTTAATCCTATAATTTTAAATTGGAATTCTTATCAAGTCACGGTTTCAACCCCATAACTCTACAGTTCAATTTTTGCAAAGATTTAGTTTTCATCCCATAATTTTTGCATTTTAATTTTTTGTCAAGTCCTGACTTAAATCCCAATAATTTTACTTTTTCATTCTTGTCAAGTGATGGCTTTAATCCCATAACTTTACAGTTTTCTCTTGTCAAGATATTGTTTAAATCTCATAACTTTACAGTTCAAATTTTGTCAAGATGTAATCTTTATCCCATAATTTTGCAATTTAATTTTTTGTCAAGTCATGACTTTAATCCCATTACTTTACATTTCAGTTTCTTGTCATGTCATGGCTTTAATCCCATAACTTTACAGTTCAATTCTTGTCAAGTCATTACTTTAATCCCATCATTTCACAGTTCAAATTTTGTCAAGTCATGACTTTAATCCCATAATTTCATCATTCAAGTCTTATCAAGATGTAGTTTAAATCCCAAAATATAACAGTTCAAATTTTGTCAAGTCATGACTTTAATCCCTAAATTTTGCTATAAAGTACTTACAAGATGTTGAATTTAGTTTTAAAAGTTATGGCTTAAATCTGATTTGTTAACAGTCAAAATTCCCTAACTTTATAAATCTGTTCTCGCTACAATTCAATTTTTTGAATAAAATAATGTCTTAATTCAAGAAGCATAAAGATTTTTATCATGGAAATGTATTTTTTTCAAACCTTTTTTATTATTAGAAAAAGATTATTATGATTAATTGTTTTAAAAAAACGTTCTTACTGGCTGCAGATGACCACCAGGGGAACAGAAGTAAGATGCAGCTCGGAAACATTTTTTTTGCAGATATTAAGAAATCTTCTGTCTGTCTCTGTTTCAGACGTTTCGGCCTGCAGCCATGATAATCGAGCGATCGATGGACTTTGGAAAATCGTGGCAGGTTTATCGTTACTTCGCGTACGACTGCGAGTCGTCTTTCCCCGGCGTGTCTCCAGGTCCGATGGGCAAAGTGGACGAAATCATCTGCGACTCCAGATACTCTGACATTGAACCGTCCACAGAGGGAGAGGTGAGTCTGCTTCCCATTCCCCACTATCTAAAGCAAAAGATTTATCTCTCAAATGTTTTTTTTTCTGTGATAGGTGATATTTCGTGTGCTGGACCCGGCCTTTGAGATTGAAGACCCGTACAGCCTGAGGATTCAGAGTAAGATCCACATAAACTAGATTCCCATCCATTAACTTGTGAAGCCAGGCCACACAGGAAGAGCTCTGCCTGGAATTTCACATGTAGCAGTTACTGTCTTCACACTCTCACCTGCATCCAGGCTGAGACACACTCACACACACATGCAGAGGCCTCATGTGAAGTATGTGGTGAATGCTGTGGGTGTGTGAGGAACTGTAGCTGCATCATCTGAAACTCTGCAAAGAGACTGAACGAGAAACACTCCCAACAAGTCACCAAACCAAACAACCCATCCTGCTTAGATGAAGCTTTATGGAAGTGTGTGTGATATTATAACAACCCATGCTGTGTGTGTGTGTGTGTGTGTGTGTGTGTGTGTGTGTGTGTGTGCAGACATGCTAAAGATCACTAACCTCAGGGTGAAGTTCATCAAGCTCCACACGCTGGGCGACAACCTGCTGGATTCCCGTGACGAGGTGACGGAGAAGTACTACTACTCACTCTACGATATGGTCGTTCGTGGAAACTGCTTCTGCTACGGTCACGCCTCTGAGTGTGCGCCCATCGATGGAGCCCCGGCTGGAGCTGAGGGCATGGTACGTCACACACTCTGAGTCAGATGGTTAAATGATGAAAATGGTTAAAATAAGTATATATAGATGCTTTTCTAAGTTTTATACTGATCTAATTGAATTCAAAGCTCCTGTGAAGAATTAGAGGTTTGCGTTGAGTTTGGTGCCCCCTGTGGACAAAGTGGTGCATCTTATATCTTTGCTTTTCTTGTGTTCTATTAGGGCTGCAGCTATCAAATATTTTAGTATTCGAGTATTCTACTGAAAATCCCGTTGATTAATCAAGTAATCGGATAAAATACATTTTTGTTTAGTTAAAGAGCAGTTATTTATCAAATGAATTTTTTTCTCTTTAAGAAATAGAATTTTCTGATACAGCATGTCAGTAAGAGCACTTGCTTTGGTAGCTCCAAAACTTGTAAACACAGTTCGACACATTTTTTGTGCCTTGTACATCTCATCAAATGTTGACCCAAATGGTACCCGTTTCGTAGAATGACCTATTAGTCTCCAAACTCCAGAAAAGAAGCTACACTTGTTGCTAGTTGCTATTTTGTCTAAAAGGTAGCTTGAGGGGTCTAAAAAATCTCTTAATACGGCCTCAGCTCTATTTGAAATACCACTCTTTGATCTTTTCTAAAATTAAACGATTCCTCGAGGCGGAGAAAATTACTCGAGTATTTTTTGTAATCGAGTACCTCAAATCATTCGAGGAATCGTTTCAGCTCTATGTTCTGTACATATTAGTGGTGTTAAAAAAATAAAATTGTAACATAAAAATAGTCAATCTTGTAGCTAGTTGCTTTAATACTATTCACAGGAGCTTTAAAGCCACATTTGAAAGAAGAATAAGCTAACATGAGAGTTGTTTTAAACAACACTAGCTTACAACACAAGGTTTGAGATGAAAGTCACACAGTTGTTACAAAAAAGTGGAAATTTGTACATCAATAAACTCATCTTTTGTTAGTAGTATGATCAAAAGCTGATGAATAGCAACTAAACAGACCTTGATGTGCTTATTTTTTGAGAAAAAATGCATAATTTTGTTTATTTCTACTGTTTTGTGTTTGTAGCATTTTGCTAGCAGAAGTGAGTTAAGTTCACCAAGTTCAATGCATAGAAACTAACTCAAATTTTGTTATGTTGCATTATGTTACTCAAAAATGAAAACAAAACATTAAGTAATAGATATTTATGAATTAAATCTTTACATTTTCTGACTGAATTTCTGAATCAAACTTACCTTGTGTGTTTTTGAGTGCAGGTCCACGGTCGATGTGTGTGTAATCACAACACGGAGGGCCTGAACTGTGAGCGCTGTCAGGACTTTTACCATGATTTACCCTGGAGACCTGCTGAAGGACGAAACACACACGCCTGCAAGAGTAAGAAAAAACATAAAAGAATGACTCTTCGTCGATACTTCTGTATTTTTTGTGCTTTTATTGCTCCCTGGTCTCATTCTCTGGGATGATTAGCGAGTTAGCACGGCCATTACTCAGCACAAATGCTTAAGCTAGCAGGCGATTAGCTTAGTGTAGCATACGACCTGAAAAGTGAGATAAAAGCGACAACTTCGGCTTAAAATCAAATTAAACTAATAAATAACGGTCATTATGTTATATATGTGACATTTGTGTGGTAAAAAAATGGCGCAGAAATATCCACTTTTGTTTATATCTCTGCGACATTAGGCTAACCTAGCTAAGTTAAGCTAACGTAGGCAAGTTAAGCTAACCAAGCTAGCTATGATGAAAAAACAGGTTTAAAAGCCTTCAGCACAACTTATATGTAAACTATATGTTTGTGTTATTTAATTTTTTAACATTTTTGACATTTAGGTGACCAAAATATCAAATATTTGGCTGTTTTAGCTTCTTGAAAATTATTAGTATCTTTTTTTTACTGAAGCAAATCATACACATTTGACTTTTGTGTGGTTATTTGTAAAGAGCAATAGAGTTATACTTATTTTAAGGCTATTTTGGTGATTCTGTGCTCAGTTAGAAATAATTTGACTGCATTTTAAGTGAATAAATGGGCAGGATTAAGTTTAAACTTCTTCCAACTCTTCTCTTTTCTTCCTTGTTTACGATTATAGGTTGTATCCTACCAAAAAGACACTAAATCAAATGTCAATAAGTTGGTGGACCTGTGTTAAATCTGAATTTTTATCCTTTTTCTCAGGGTGTGAGTGTAACCAGCACTCCACATCATGTCACTTCGACATGGCTGTCTACAAAACAACCAACAACGTGAGCGGAGGTGTGTGTGACAACTGTCGACACAACACAATCGGTCGACAGTGCGAGCAGTGCGCCCCCTTCTTCTACCAGCATCCCAACAGGGACCTGAGGGACCCCAACGTCTGCGAGCGTGAGTCACCTCTGAGTAACCTCTGAACTTTTTCTCCTCTTTACGGCACCACTCAGGTCATTATGTCAACTGTCTTTAAAAGCATGTTGATGTCCTCCCTCAGGACATTTTTCAGTCTGAGACACCTGGAGCTGAGCTGAGTTAGAGTCTTTGAAGAGAGAAATAGAGAGTAGCTGTTGTTATGTTGTGATTTCAGTTAAGTGGTGGGTACATGTGGAAAAAAGTGCTGTCAAACACACGCTGCCTCCCACTTTGTTTTCCTCTTAAAAAGACCTATCTTTTAGAAAAACTCTCCACTCTTCATTTCTTATCCAGTCTTACTCACAAAACCCTTTTTCTCATTTTGAATGTGATTTTTTGTGCCCTCAGCGTGTAACTGCGACCCGGCGGGGTCTCTGCAGGGAGGAATGTGTGACTCGAGGACTGATGTGGCATTGGGGCTGATCTCAGGTCAGTGCCGCTGCAAAGCCAACGTGGAGGGCGAGCGCTGCGATCACTGCAGACAGGGACACCATGGGCTGGGACAGGGACCAGACGGCTGTATACGTAAGTCTGCAACCAATAACTGCAACTCTCTGTCAAAACATGCTTTCGAGCTGTAAAAAGTGTTTTAATTTCAGTTTTACAAAAGAATAAATCTGTATTAATCTTTATCTTGTGTGTTTTGGCAGCATGTGCCTGTAACATGTTGGGGACTCTGCCTGGAGGAAACATCTGTGACCTGAACACAGGAGGCTGCTTCTGCAAACGCCTGGTTGATGGACATCACTGTGATCAGTGTATTGTACGGAGACATTTACAACTTCAGCTTCAGTTTGACGCTTTGCCTCATGTTATGCAGTTACCATGTGAGTTAACGTGCTCTCCTCTCTGCAGCCTCAGCACTGGGGTCTGTCCAATGACATGGACGGCTGCAGACCATGTGACTGTGACCAGGGAGGAGCTGTAAACAACAAGTATGTTTCATTAACTGTTAAATTCACCTTAAGTTTGAGAGTTTGAAGATGAAATGAGGTTTAAAGCTCCTTCTCTCTCGTCAGCTGCGACCCTGTCACAGGTCAGTGCGTGTGCAGGGAGCACATGTTCGGACGACGCTGCGATCAGGTGGAGTCCGGCTTCTACTTCATCGCTCTGGATCACTACACCTACGAGGCAGAGGACGCCGAGCACGGACCTGTGAGTCTCACTCTGTGTAAGGCGTCTTCTTACAGGAAGACGACAGTAAAGCTTCACCGTCTCTCCGACTCTCCTTCAGGGTGTGACTGTGGTACCCAGGCCTTACCCCCTGGATCGTAGTCCCACCTGGACAGGTATGGGATTCGTTAACGTGCCAGAAGGCGCCTACTTGGAGTTCAACATCAACAACATCCCCGAGTCCATGGATTATGACATCCTTGTTCGCTATGAGCCACAGGTACAGACGGAGCAAAGAGCTTCATAACAGGAAGAACAACTTGTAATAAATCAGCAACACAGAAGAAGAGACATTTAGCAAAAAAGGACCAGACTAATAAAGAAAATAGTAACAGCCGATGAAGAAGACCAAGAAAACCAATGCTAGTAATGAGTACAGGAGAAAAAAACCCTAACATTGGTATTTTTAATTCTGACTTATAGTTGGAATTATAACAAAAAATAGTCTGAATTTAGGAAAACTTTTTGAGTCCTGAGAAAAAGTTGTGAAACCAGAGAAAAGAGCTGGAATTTTGAGTGGAGAAAGTCGAAACTCTCACGACGAAAAAAGGTAAAGTTTTGAGGGAAAAGGTTGATTTTCTGAGAGAGAGAAAAAAACAGATTTTTTTACAGGAAAAAAGTTGGAATTATAAGAAAAAGTTGTATTCAAGTTTGGGAGAAAAAGTCAAAAGTTTGAGGGGGGAAAGTTGAAAATTGCAGGGGAAAAAGTTGGAATTCTGATTGGGAAAAATGTCAAAATTCTGTGTGGAGGAAGTTGGAATTTGGAGGGAAAAAGTTGTAATTTTCAGAGTTGAAAGTTGGAATTTAAATGGTTAATAAAAACATCTGAATTCTACAAAAAGTATTCAGAAATGTGAAAATAAAAGGGTCCGAAGTATAAATAAAAAATTTGATTTCTTAGAGAAAAGTCTCATTCTAGGATAAAAAGTTAAGTTTCTCAGAGAAAAGTTGTCAGACTGAATCTTGACAAGAAATTTTAGTGGCTTAAACCTCTGCCATCCAAAAGAGAAGAAGCTAGCTCCTTCCTGTTACTTGTTGAAGATGAGTGGAGCTGCTGTGACTTTGGAGAACCGTATTTTATATTTAGAGGTCTTTTATTTTGCAGCTGCCCGAGCAGTGGGAGCAGGTGAACGTCCGCGTGCAGCGCCCCGTCTTCAACCCTCCAAACTACTCCAGCCACTGCAGCAACTCCATCCAGAGCGGAGACGAGCAGTTCATCTCTCTGCCGCCAGGATCCAGGTGAAACACGAGTTACTGGTTTGTTTCTCTGCTGCGACACAAACATGACAAACAGCTGATCTTCTGTTGTGTGATTCAGACACGTGCTGCTGCTGAGGCCGGTGTGCTTCGAGAAAGGATTGAACTACACCATACGTCTGACGCTGCCTCTCTACTCGTCCATCAGCGCCATCCAGAGCCCGTACACGCTCATCGACTCTGTAGGTTACACGTCGACACACATCAGATCATCTCAAAGGAATATCTGACAGCGCTATCTCATCTTCCATCCTCCCTTGTCTCCTCCTCGTCTCCTCGTAGCTGGTGCTGATTCCCCGGGTCAGCGAGATGGACATGTTTCATGGGAGTGAAGGTGAGGGAGCGTGGGATACGTTCCAGCGATACCGCTGTCTGGAGAGCAGCCAGAGCGTGGTCAAAAGCCCCATGACCGACATCTGTAACGACTACATCTTCAGCGTCTCTGCTCTGCTGCACAAAGGAGCCATGGGTGAGAAATGAGAGGGATGGAAGTGAAAGATTGGTTTTATTTCAGGTCATTCTCGTTAAATCCTTCTCCTTTTCGTTTCCCAGCTTGTCAGTGTGACCCTCAGGGCTCGCTCAGCGGCGTCTGTGACCCCAGCGGAGGTCAGTGTCGCTGTCGCCCAAACGTTGTCGGCAGGAACTGCGACCACTGCGCTCCAGCCACGTACCTGTTCAGCCCAGCCGGCTGCAGACGTGAGTGTTTGGTGTAGCATCGCGCTCTGACTCTGAGTTATTACAAACAGCACTGATTGAATTCTCCTCCTCAGCCTGCGATTGTGACGTCGGAGGTTCGGTCAGCTCCTTCTGCCACGAGGCGACCGGTCAGTGTCAGTGCGTCCCGGGGGCCACAGGGCGTCACTGCTCCGCCTGTCTGCCGGGTTTCTGGGGTTTCCCTCACTGCAGACCATGTCAGTGTAACGGACACAGCGAGTACTGCCACCCTCAGACCGGAGAGTGTCAGGGCTGCAGAGACTTCACCACCGGGCATCACTGTGAGAGGTCAGAGGAGATCCTGAGCTCAGTGAACTTTGAATACTGCTTAATATAAGGCCTAAAACTCATATTTTTTATTTTGCTTTAAATCAGAAAACTGAGGAAAAGTCAGAATTGTGACGGAGTGAAAGTGTTTAAAATTTAACAAAAAGAAAAGTCAGAATTATTAAGCTCAAGGAAAAAAGGTCAGGAAAGTGAATTTCAGGGAAAATGTGATTAAATGGGGGGAATGTTTGAATTTTTGAGGAGGAAAATTTTGTGATTTCAGGGGCAAAATGTTGGATATTTTAGGGAGAATATGTTGGGATTTTAGTGAGAAAAATTTGGGGATTTTTAGGACAAAATGATGAATTTTTCAGGGAGAAAATGTTGGGGTTTGAGGCGGGGAATTTGGGAATTTTTGGGGGGATTTTGTTGGGATATTTGGAAGAAAAATGTTGGGATGTCTAGGGGGGAAATGTTGGGTTTTAGTGGAAAATGTTAGGATTTGAGGGATAAAAATGAAGTATTTTTAGAAGACAAATGTTGGGATTTGGCAGGGAAAATGTTGGAATTTTTAGGCGGGAAAATATTGGGCTTTTCAGGAAAAAAATTACAGGATTTTGAGTAAATAAATATTAGGATTTGAGGGGAAAATTTTTGGAATTTTTAGGGAAAAAATGTTGGGATTTCTAGGAGAAAATGATGGGATTTTTAGGAGGAAAATATGAGTTATTTTGGGGATGTTGCGATTTTTTTTTTTTTTTCAGTTTTTAGTCATAGAAATGTAGGATTTGTTGGAGACAGTGTTGGGAATTGATGTTGAAAAGGTTGGGATTTATTGGAGAAAGTGTTGAGATCATTTAAAGAAAATGTTGGAAATTCAAGGGGGTGAAATGTTAGGATTTTTAGGAAATAACAGGATTTTGAGGAGAAAAATGTTAGGATTTGAGGGGAAAATTGGGAATTTTTAGGGAGAAAATGTTGGGATTTTTAGGAAGAAAATGTAAGCTTTTTTAGAAGAAAGATGAAATTTTTAAAGGGGGATTTTCAGATTTAAGGAGTAAAAATGTAGAATTTTTTGGAGGGGATAATGTTGGGAATTGATGTTGAAAAGGTTGAAACTTATGGGGGAAAATGTTGGGATTTTTTTAGAGGGAAAATGTTTGGACTCTTCAGGATGACTTATTTACAGGATCTTGAGGATTCTGTTTTTCACCTTTTCTTAAGCTCAGTCAGAAGTTAAATCAGTCACATTTTGTCCAAACACCTGGAAACACAAAGTCTCATCAGAGAGGTCAGAGTGAACCTGTCTGGTAGAGACTCTCCTCCACTGTTACCTGTTCTTCCAGGTGTCTGGATGGTTACCACGGTGACCCAGAGCTGGGGTCAGGCGGTCACTGTCGGCCCTGCATGTGCCCTGACGGACCTCGCAGCGGACGCCAGTTCTCCGACAGCTGTTACCTCCTGTCTGAGTCCAGCCAGCTGGTGTGTGTGTGCAGCGCGGGCTACAAAGGTAAACACACACACAGATACGTTTTCATACACACACCTTTTTAAGACGATCAAAGTGTCACACGTCACACGTTTGTCACCAAGTCGTTTGACTCTCCTCCTGTCCGTCCTCACTCAGGGCCCAGGTGTGATCAGTGCGCTCCAGGTTACTTCGGGAACCCGCTGGTCCCCGGAGGTCGCTGCCTGCCCTGTCAGTGCAACAACAACATCGACATGCACGACCCGGGGTCATGTGACGCTCGCACGGGCTCCTGTCTGAAGTGTCTGTACCACACGGAGGGCTACGCCTGTCAGCACTGTAAGCTGGGTTACTACGGCAACGCTGGGACGCAGAGCTGCAGGAGTGAGTGCAGAGGATCCTGAGGCGTAAACGTTCAAACGCTCAGACTCTCCTGGAGGTTAACGCTTGTTTCCTGGTTGCAGAGTGCATGTGTTACTCCCCGGGCACGGTGCCTCAGGCGTGCTCCTCCCCCGACGAGTGTCAGTGTAACCAGCTCAGCGGTCAGTGCGCCTGTTTGCCCAACGTCGTCGGTCAGAACTGCGACCGCTGCGCCCCTGAAACCTGGAACCTCGCCAGCGGCTCGGGCTGCCAGCGCTGCGACTGCGACCCGGTCCACTCCTTCAGCTCCTCCTGCGACGTGGTGAGTCAGTGATTAAACCAAACATCAGTCTGCTGCTCCACATCTCTTTTGTTTCCAGATTTTTCTGACACAATTCAAGGATATTTTCCTAAAACCCTCAGAGAGCAGAGCTGCAGAGAGCCTCAGTGAGTCACTGCGTCCCGCTCTGATCACACAGGCTCCTGTTTGTGTAATCTTTTCAAAGATGGACTCCAGCTGTGCTCCCAGGTTCTGCCTGTGTTTAGACTCAAACCTGGAAACAAGGAGCAGAATAATGTGCACTCTCTCAGACACAAACACTGGGGTTTCTGTGTTTACTGGCCGCTCTCCATCACAGGAAGGAAGTTTCAGAATACTCAGAGGAATAACTGAATCCACATTTCTCTGAGAGGAGCGACTGAGAGCAAAACACAAAGAGCTTTTGTGTCTGAATGAGAATGAAAACACTTCCTTTGAGTCACAGATCATGAGATCTAACAGAGAATCCACTGTCAGAGGTTTTATTTCTTAACATAACCCTGACCTGTGATCGTTTCACCCTACCTGATGGTTTCTTGCTCCTGTCTCTCTGCAGGTCACGGGACAGTGTTCGTGTAAACCAGGTTTTGGTGGGAAGACGTGTCGGGAGTGCAGAGAGCTCTTCTGGGGGGATCCAGAGGTCAAATGTCACGGTAGGTCGTCACACCTCAGCGGTGGCATCTTCATTTCTTCAAACATTTTTTAACCTTAAAAGAAGCTGTGAGGAGGATCTGTTTTAATGTGACTACAGCGCCACCTTCTGGCCTGGAGTCTCACACACACTGTCGTAAAGATGTGACTCTTAAGCTGCGAGTGTTTTCTTTGTTCAAGTCAACTTTTTACCCAATACAACGCCACGAAGTAAGAGATTTATCAGTCAGTTACGTAGCGCTACGGTTTGAAATGTGACAACAAGCTAATGTTGTGAATTTGTACTGTTCGTCACCTACAATTAGCGCTGCTAGCAGCCCGTTGCTACAACGTATCCGTAGACTAACATGTCAACAACACAACCTGTCTCAAGTCGGCATTAAAAAACACTCAAGGGGGAAACTTTAAGGAAAACTAGAAATCAAAAATAATATTATTTAACAAAGACAAACAAAGAATCTGCCAGAGACGGTGTCTAAATCAAAAGGTTTTTCCTATCAATCGAAAAACGAATCAATCGTTCCCCTGAGCACCCAGTGTGTAATGTAAATGCCAGCCAAAATAAGGCTCCAAACAGACTTTTCCAACTCGAAACGATATAAAAATCCTAACCGAATAAAACTAACCCCCTTATCCTTTTTAAAGTTCTTTACATTGTCTTTCGCACAGTCTTTTGTCTTCGTCGCCCTCAACGGAAAGTATTGTAAATCCACCAGGAAAGGAAAGTTAATCTACACACAAAAAAATACTTAATGGATCACCAGAAAACCTCTGGTATACCAGGGAAAAAATGGCAAATGAAAGATGACTTCACCAACTCCTTGGACGTTAATCTAAGGCAGCTCCTAGCGCACCTCCTGGGTGACAATTCAACGGGAGTTGGACCGTGATACACTCGTTAACTACCCTCGAGCTCTTTTATTTTTACGCTTCATTGCTTCTTGTACCGGGCTGTTTGTTACTTTTCTTTTATTCCAGGTTCTTACTACCCAGGCACGCCTGTCTCTATTTCTCTTTCCTGGCGGTTCTCCTCTTCGCCTCCTTCATGAGGCCATGTTTTTAGCTTTCATTTTTTAAACATAAACCAATCGAGGGATTATTTGTTCATCAACAACGGCGGATGAACTGGAAAAACTGGATATATTTGAGCTCTCTATATTAAAGAACTTATGGGCATAAATCTGGGTAAAGTGATACACCCCCATGTTCTTAACTCCACTCATCCTGTTCTATTTTTTTTTTTTGTGTGTGTGTGTGTTTTAGGTTCAGTAATTAAATCAGTTTAATCATTA
Organism: Halichoeres trimaculatus; assembly: GCF_033239565.1. Classification (NCBI taxonomy): domain Eukaryota; kingdom Metazoa; phylum Chordata; class Actinopteri; order Labriformes; family Labridae; genus Halichoeres; species Halichoeres trimaculatus. The sequence continues at coordinate 2,835,581 of NW_027437199.1, read as the reverse complement.
TCATACATGTAGAAAGTAATCTATATTTAATTTGAAAATATTTGTGATACTATTGCTCTTATCATTGTTGTTACCACCTTGCAACTAGATATTGTTTGCAATAGAAGTAACAGATAAAGGAAGGTGCATATGAGACAACAAGTTATTATAATTTCTCAGATTTTTAGTTATTTTGTGTCCAATTATTTTTATATATGTATTTATTTTTTATTAATATTTTTTATTAATATTATTGTTATTATTATATTATTCACTTAGTTTATTATTATAATTGTTGTAGTTATAATTTATAATTTTACTTTGTTATTTATAATTTTTTATTTTTAGTTTTTTTATTATAAACAACAGCTGATGCGAGCGCAACTTGGGTGCAGAGGCACTGCGTAGTAGGAGGAGTTAACCATCAAAAACGGACGGCAAAATGCTCCCAGGTTTGTGAAATAGCAGTGAGTGGACAGTAGAGATCAGCAAGTGGATAAATATTAGGTGGTTAACTGGTAACTCTCGGCCGTTAATCACAGCTGCCGTCGGCTGAAAGTCAACAGTTAGCATTAGATTAGCCCTTTTAGCCTTTAGCTCGTGTTCTATCTCTCTCCTGTTTCTCTTTCTTCTGCTCTTTTGTCCTTTTTCTGTCTGACAGTTAGGCTCCAGTGTCCACCATCACTACAAAATTAATCACAAAAAATCGATTTCAGCAGAGAAAAACAATCTAGTCTTGTTCGACTCGATCAGGAAGCTTTATTTGTGCTGATAATCTCATTTGAAAGCGTGCATTAGGATCAGGCAGATCTCTAGAATACGGACGAACGCTCTGAGTTTTCCTCAGAGTCTGAATCCACCAGGCCTGGACTGCAGCCACACTCACTTCCTGCTTTTTTCGGGAGCTTGTTGACGTTCGCTCTGTTCCTCAGCGGGTCAGACTGTCAGAGAGAGGTCAGGTGAAGAACGCCGCCTGCTGAAAACACGCTCAGTCAGGTCGTAAAGCATTCGTCCCTGCCTAAAATGGACTTGACGAGTCTTAAACAGCGTTAAATCTCAGAGCAGACTAACAATGGTCAGCATCACTGTCCCAACACTTCCTGTGCTCCTCTCCTGTGTTTATACTTCCTTTAAAACTCATCATGTCTCTTTCCTCCTGCTTGTTTTGTGACTTTCTCATGGGGTTTGATTTCCTCTCCGTCATCCTGTTGGAGAGCTTCAGATGTTTTCCTGTACGAGCTGCTCTTACTCCTGTGTTTTAAAGAGACGCTGGTTTTTAGTGAACAGCGCTGAAACTTTACGTTCGTCTGGCTCACCTTCAGAGAGAAAAACAGGCAGGGAGCGAAAGAGGATCTGGGAATGACCCCTCGTTCCCGTTTTATGGGAACCAGATGTTCTCCAAAACTCCCAGGCATCCCGTTTTCGTCATGCACCAACGCCCAGAGGGCCGAGGAATCCTGAAATATTCCCGCTGTACTCCCCGGAGATCTCTGAGGCCCTCAGAGCAGCTGGAGCGTCCGCACAGATGATCCAGCGACGTATGGAATCATGGGAAATGTGAGCGTCTGCAGCCGGCGTACGGACAGATGTGTGGGAGGAGAAGTGGAGCTGTGTGAGAAAGGACGGATGACAGGATCGGCTGCAGCTGGGAGGCGAAGGATGGTGGCGTTGGGTGGGGTCTGAGGGGGTGAAGCGGCAGCTGCCGTCAGAGCGCGGCTGGAGTCGCCTGAAATGACCCGTGATCAGCGCTCAGGTCCAAAACCTTCAAGGTCACAGAGACTTCAAACCAGACCTCCACCTTCAGCTCCATAAATCACATAAATAAACCCAGAAACTCTGGTGGAGGAAAACTCTCTGAGAGTGCATTCCTTCCTCCTCCTCCTCCTCCTCCTCCTCCTCCTCCTCCTCCTCCTCCTCGTCTCCTCCACAGAGAGGGAGGCCTGGACGTTCAGGGGTCAGTGTGATCTCTGAGGTCAGGTTCATGTCTCTGTTTTCTGGAGGTGCTGGAGGTTGAATAAAGTCTGTGTCCGACTGATTTATTCCCCCAGAGAATAAATCACATAAAACACATTTAGCTCCAGAGCTTGAATCGTTTAAAGAAAAGCTCTCATCCACAAATTGTCTTAGAAAACTGTTTTCAAAAAAATATTTCTGCATCACAAAGATTCAGCTATCAGAGATGGGACGATACACTTTTCTTCTGATACAAATCTTTTACATTCTTTAGGGTGTAGATTCAGTTTCAATTGCGATATTTGATATTTCCAGTTTTTGCTATTTTTAGTTTGCTCCTTTAGCACCAGACCATGTGAAAAAGTTAAATGATGATGTCTTCAGACTATATCAGGACACATATTTCCCCCTTAAATGAAGGATTAAAATAAAAAAATAAATAAAAAAAAGGTTTATGAGCAATAAAATCCCGATACTACATTTTTTCCCCATCCCTTTCAGGCATAGAAAGGGGGCGCCAGACTCACAGGTTTCACTGTTTTTCATCTGATAATGGACAAAGAACTAAATTTTACTGTTTTATAATGTTTTTATTTTAATGATCATTAATTGAAATATTTTTTCTGTTTTACGTCTTTTTTTTTGATCAATGAATAACAAACGTGTGGGTGAATAACTCTGTGTACTTAAGGGTGTGTGTATATATTTATTTAGCCTTGAATTTCTCTTAGGATCATAAAGTATCTATCATATCCAATTTTTAGCTTTTGATATCACAACACTGTTTATTTTCTTATTTATTTATTTTTTTGTTTATTTTTCTCTTCTCTCAGATATTATTTTGACAAAAAGATCATTTTTGATTTGGTATTCATTTCATGTTAGCATTTAAAGTAGTAGTGGTAGTAGTAGTACTAAAGTTTATTTCGGACAAAAAAAAAATAACAATAATAGTAATAAAAATATAGTAATTAATAATGACAATGATGAGAACAATAAACAAAAAAACAAACAAAATAAACTTAACAGAAGCCAAACACATAAAAAACTAAGCAATAAAACATATCAATTGATTAAATAAATTATATATCCGAAACCAATTTTCTGCTCATTATATATAGATAGATATATTTTCAACAATATGATATAATATAATTAATAGAAATCCATTTACAGTATATATTTATCATTGTCATCAATGATAAATCATATCAGACAAATAAAGTTTAAAGATTCGCCTCCATTTATTTATGTATTTTTTTAATCAATGTGGAAACAGAGAGAAAAAAAAAGAAAAAGTGAGTGCAAGTTAATTAACAAAAAATAAAAATTAAAAATAATTTTGATGATATGAGGTGTAGATTTGGCCCACAATGAAATCAAATATGATTCAATAAAAAAGTAAAAAATGTTCTTATCAACAGACTTTTTGTCTTTATTGTACAGTAATTTAAAAACCATCTGGGTCTTGCTGAGTCGATCATCTTTATCTCTGTAAGGACGTGGTCCTGCTGGCTGTCCAAACTAGGGATGCACTGATCCTGGTACATGGTATCGGCCTGATCCAGACCCTCAAAGCTGGATCAGGAATCGGTGGGAAAAGAAGGAGCTCAACTTAACTCTGAGGCTAAACTCTGATTTAGTCTGTGGGGTTTAAAAGTTCACACTTGAAAAGTTATTTCTGTAAATTCTGAAGCTTTTTCTTTATTAAACTCCTGATAAACTTTTTAACACTTATGGTTTAAACCACCAGTTCCCAAACAAACTGATTCTGCTGAAGTAAAAAGTTTTTGTACCTTTAAGTAAAATCGTTGTCTTCTGTTTCCAGCGTGCGACTGTAACCCTCTGGGGATCTCCGGCGAGCAGTGCCACCGCGCCACGGGTCAGTGCGCCTGCGTGGAGGGCGTCTCCGGCCTCAAGTGTGACGAGTGCGCCAGAGGCTACCAGGGCGAGTTCCCCAACTGCGAACGCTGCGACCCGTGCTTCGCCGTCTGGGACACCGTGGTCGGCGAGCTGACCAATCAGACCCATCGTCTGGAGGCGCAAGTCTCCGAGCTGAAGACGACGGGAGTGACGGCGCCGTACAAAGAGCTGATCGGAAGCCTGGAGACCAACATCAAGGCTGTGAAGGAAATAATCGAGAGCAACCCGGCGAGGGCGAAGCTGGAGCAGATTCAGGAGCTCATGAACCACATCACGTATGTGGAGAAACACACGGATCCACGAAGAGACGTTAAGAACACGTTAGTCTTTTCATTCTGAGTGTTTTTGTTTTTATTCCAGAGGCGTGATGTCCTACGTCAACATCAAACTGAACACGACGGAGGAAGGCCTCAACGCTCTGCACAGCGACGCCAACGCCACCGACTCCAACCTGGACGCTCTGAAGGAAGAGGCCGACCAGCTGGAGCGGAGCGTCAAGGAGCTGAGACAGGAAGTGTACAACGCCAAGAACGCCAACATCCAGGGTTTGTTTACGTTTTAGGGTTTGTTTACGTTTAGGGGCTCTGGAGGATAAATCAGAGGATCGTCGGCGTAACGTCGAAACCTCTTCTCTGTGTGTTTTTCAGGCGCCATGGACACCATTTCCGCTGCATACCGCCAGTCGACAGAAGCTGAGATTCGTGCCAACGCCTCCACCAGCGTCCCCGGGAACACTCTAGAGCGTTCAGCCTCCCTACGGAAAGCCACGGAGGACAAACTGAGCGGCGGTCAGAAAGAATTCAACCGCAAGCTCCAAAGAAACTCCCAGAAACTCGACAAGCTGTCGAACGAGCTGGACAAACACGACCTGACGCCTCTGAGCGAGAAGGTCGGAGACACTTCCTGATGTTTCTGCTTCTGTCAGAAAAACGACGACGCCACCGTACGCTGACGACGCTCTCTTTGTCTCTACAGATGTGTGGCGATGGAGAAAGCTGCTACCCCTGTGGCGGTTTGGGTTGTGTCGGCGAGGACGGAGCATCTCAGTGTGGCGGGGACGGCTGCAAAGGTGTCGCCACAACTTCTCAGAGCGCTCTGAAGTCAGCCAAAGACCTGGACCAGGAGATCCTCAACGCCATGCAGGAGGTGGACAAGCTGTCCAGGATGGTAAGAGACGAGGAGGTGATGGGAAAACAAAACACGAAGAAGCAAATCTGTAACGTTTGTGTTTCTCTCCTGAGGTTTGGGAGGCTAACACCAAAGCTAACAAAGCCAAAGTGGACGCTCAGGAGGTGCTGGTCAAATCCAACCGGAGCAAGGAGCGGGTGGAGCAGAGCAACGAGCAGCTCCGCAACCTCATCAAGGAGATCCGGGACCTGCTGACCAGTGAGCTGGACTCAGACCGTCCTGATCTTCACTGACGAGCGTCACAGTCGTCTCATTCATTCATGTTTTTGTTTTTCCAGACGAAAAGGCCGACGTCTCCGTGATCGAGGCCGTGGCCAATGAGGTGCTGGCTCTGGAGATGCCGACGTCGTCTGAGAAGCTGAAGGAGCTGACGAAGGAGATCAAGGAGAAGGTCGGCACCCTGACCAGCGTGGAGGAGATCCTGACGCAGAGCACGGCCGACATCCAGGCGGCGGAGGCGCTGCTCCTCCAGGCGAAGGCTGCCAGGTAAAACAGGAACAACGTGCACCAGCTTTTCCTTCAACGTCTACCTTCTTTAACTCTGTCGCTTAAACACAAATGCAGATTAAAACCATGAATTCAAGTAAAAATCTTCTTAAAAAAACAGATTCTGAAGTTTGTGAAGTGAAACTCTGACTCTGAGGTTAATGAAATCATCGTCTGTTCACAGCGAGAAGGCGACGAACATGAAGGAAACAGCCGACGTCGTGAAGGAAGCTCTGGAGGAGTCAGACCGCGCTCAGACCATCGCCATGGACGCCATCGAGCTCGCCCAGAACAACACGAAGGGAACGCTGGACCTGCTGGTCTCTGTGAGTCGATCAACGACACACTCCAACACTTCTTTTACCACCAGGTTTTTTAGTCATTTACGGATCCAGACTCATTTTGCAGGACTGGCTCCTTGAGAAGTGGCTCCTTGTTTTGAAGGAGAAACAAACGCAAAACAGCGAAGGTTTTACTCAAAACAGAAAGAGAAGAAATACCTGAGAAATATCGGTCCATCCAGTCTCTCAAGGTCAGAAGTGAAACATTATCCCCTCACTGAAGTCTGGATCGTAAATTGTCTTAAATTTACCGTAAATTTGGTGAGCCGATGACAAAGTACTATGACCTGCCGTAAAACTTCTAATAGTGTGTATTTTTTTGCGATTTATTTCACTAATTAAATTGCAGTAAATAGGAGAGTTAGCGATTAATGTGTGTTATACGGTACGATTGGGACGTGAGTGACGTAAGCGACGTACCGTCAGCGTCAGTGTGCGTGACTAACGCCATTTACGGTTGTTAAAGGGAAGGATGCAGACATGGAGAAATGTAAATTCAACCCAAAATGGAAGGATGAGGATTTTTTTAAGCGGTGGTCGGCTCCCGCTGAAAATAGCAAAGCCGTCGAGTCACACATGACGGCAAAGAAAACCACCACCACCGCTGCGACGCCACCTTTCAGTCGACTCTAATAAGTTTCGTTTCAACGCTGGAGACTTTTCCAGGATTAAAAAAAAGGGGAATCCTACTGAGCCATGACAGAGACGGCCTTAAATGTTATTTTTTTTATTCTTGAGTATGGTTAAGTGCAATGCAGTGTGTTTTTTACCATAATGCAACTTTAATCTGCTATGTTGGCTCTTTTCTGCATCACATTTGAAAAAAAAAATGGTGGAAAAAAGAGAAAACGTCAACTGTGAGTTGTGAATGAAATTTTGGAGTTTTAAATATTTGTTTTGGTCTAAAGAACGTCTTAAAAAGCTTTAAATTTGGCTTTTTAAATGGTGCAAGAACCCTGTCCTCACAGTCTTACCCGCTCAGAAAACCTCCAAAAGGGGGCGCTCATGAGCCAAAACCACTTCACCTGGCTCCTCTGGATGTAAAGGAGCGTCCTGAAGACGAAACTCAGACATTTCTCACTCCTTCCTCTCTCCTTCCTGAGTGGAGATTTGGCGCCACCTAGTGTTCATTTTTAGGAACTGACTCCTGATGTTCACATGGATGAAAACGAGCGTTCATCAGCAGATTGTTTCTGTGTCTTTAGAAAAGTTGAATTTTGGAAATATGAAAAACTAAAAGTTAAATCAACACGTGACAAAGTTTTTGTCGACAAGAAACTTTTTTAAATCGGCAAAAACAGATTTTAAAAAATGAAGATAAAACTATTTTTTGAGACATTAAACAAAATCTGCTTCACATTTTGGACATTTGACTACAGCTGTTGCATCTGTGTGTGTGTGTGTGTGTGTGTGTGTGTGTGTGTGTGTGTGTGTGTGTGTGTGTGTGTGTGTCAGGTGGAGTCGGAGACGGCCGACTCGGAGCTGAAGCTCAGCAACACGACGGGTCGTCTGGTCCAGCTGGAGCGCGAGGTCGGCCTCCTCAGACAGAACGACCTGGAGGTGACCCGGCTCGCTGACTCGGCTGATTGGACCGCCGACCAGGCCCGACTGACAGCGGAGGAGGCCCAGCAGGTCTGTGTCTCACACACACACACACACACACACACACTGACACACCCTCAGCTCTGCACACGCTCACACTCCTCCGCTCTGTGCAGGAGTTTGACCTGGAGGTCAAAGAGCGCTTCGAGGACGTGAAGGACCAGGTGGAGGACAAAGGCGAGGCGGCGCTGCAGGCGAAGAAGAAAGCCGGCGAGCTGCAGGAGGAGGCGAAGGAGCTGCTCCTTCAGAGCACCAGCAAGCTGCGGAGACTCCAGGGTAACCACACGTTCACACACGTTTTCACACACACCAAGGTCATACGTGTGGTTTCTCTCACTCACGCCTCTTCCTCTGGTTTCAGAGCTGGAGAACTCGTACGAGTCCAACCAGAGGATCCTGGAGTCCAAAGCCGAGGAGCTGGCCCAGCTGGAGCGAGCCGTGCGTCAGATCCTGGACGACATCAGCCAGAAGGTGACGCTGTACAGCACCTGTCTGTGATCCACCCAGACCAATGAGCGCCAAAAAACCACAGAACGAGTCCAAGTCCTCAAGGAACAAACGTTTTTACTGAGTCAGCGAACAAGTCCAGCTCTGCATGAGCCAGGAAGAGTTTCAGAGTCCAGATCAAAGCTGCCAGAGACCGTTAAGGTGTTGAAGTCCCAAAGGAGACCAGCTCAGGGACACGAGTCTAAACCCAAAACTGTCTGAGAGGATTTTTACACGTACTTAGAAAGATTTTAAAAAATATGAAAATTTACAATTTTGATTTCAAAATAAAGCTACTGATACACCCCAAAGACTTCACCTGTGTTTTATTTTGAAAGGTCTGAACTGAGTCTTTAACAAACGATGCGATGAGACGACGACTGACTTCAACAACAGATTTATTCATCTTTCAGAGACATTTAAAGTTTTATTTTCTTTTCAGCTTCAGGAAACACGACCTGAAGTTTACTCATCCACAGCTTCCCGTGACAGCTTCCTGTGACAGCTTCCTGTGACGCTCCATAAGGCAGGGTGACGGAGGCGTCCTCCAGGAAACGCCAGAATAAAGAGGAACGATCTGTTTTTAGACGTCTGCTGTAGAAAAATATCACCTCTGGGTCTCAGATCTGAGCGCTGACCCCCTTTAGTCCGACTCGTCACCTCGACATCCACCCAGACCCGATCCAGGACGCAGATGTTTGGTTTCTCAGTTCGTGACGTTTCATTAACTCCTGCTGTGCGGCCCGTGCGGAGGCGGAGCTCCCTCCACGGGCGCCGAGCTGGGGACGGAGAGCAGCTGGCCGGCGTGGATGCGTTCGTTGACGCGGAGCTGGCAGCCGTCCTGCAGCATGCGCAGAGCGATCTTGGCGATGTTGCGCGAGTCGTCGAGGCCGGAGTGAGGGCGGCCTTCGTACTTCAGACCCAGCTTCTCCAGCATGGTGCTCAGCTTGGTCTGGGAGCGCGGGACCTGAGGGGGGACGCGGATCAGCGTCAGCGTCTTCCTGAAACATCATCCTTCCTCAAACATCCTTCCTGAAACAAACTCACCTTGTAGAAGTTTCCGTACAACTTCCTGATGTTGATCCACTTCTTGGCAAACTGAGGGTATCTGATGCCGCTGATCCGACACTGGATGTTGAGGAACTTGCTCATGTCCCAGGCGCTAAAGGAGGAGGAGGAGGAGGAGAGTTACCGTCAGCTCAGACATCGTTAGAGTTTAGTCTGAGTCGTGTTTTGAACTCACCCGTCTGTGAGGATGGCGTATTTGTACTTGGTGCCGAGCTCTCGCTCTCGCAGCCAGTCCACCACCCGCTGAAGCACAGCAGGAAACGTGTCGGCGTCATCCACCATTTTCTGAAACAAACACACGTCAGCGACAGAAACAGACGATTTTAAAGAGACACACACGTCTCCTTAACCAACCGACCAACCGACCTGTGTGATCCCCGTGAGCTTCACACAGAAGTCTGAGAGCTTCGGGTTCAGCTCTGGTCGCACGTACTCCTGATACGAGTCCACCTTTAGGATGAAACACACACGATCAGACACTCGCAGCTCACGCTTTGACCTGAAACCTGAGCAGAAACCAGACTCACGATCTCCAGCGTGTGCGTGTTGACGAGCACCAGAGGGAACTCGATGATCTCGTGGTGGAAGTCAGCGGGGTTGTCCTCCTCGCACGTGGCCTCGAAGTCGACCACGCAGATGTAGTCGTAGAAGGTGTCTGTGGGGCCGCCCTCTGCTGCCGACTGCGACAGCTTCTGCTTCTTATAATGACTCTTCAGCCTCTTCTTCATCACATCCTTCACGCCTCTGCATGGGGAGAGGGAAACAGTTCAGGGTTCCTACAGCTTAAGCCAAGTTAAATTTAAGACTATTAAAGACTTTTTTTAAGCCGTTTGAAATCAAATTTAAGACCAAGTCGACAACGAACCACAATTGAAACAAACAAAACAAAATAAAAACACCACATGATTTACCTGGGTGAGAGGCCATTTTGACCCAATGTTTATTTTAAATAAAACATCACTTTTTGTCTTCTTTTTAACCCAATTTTTACAACTTTATGCCTATTTTTTTGGCCACTGTCAGAAACATTTTTGTAATTTTTACATTTTTTCAAATTTAATATCAAATTTAATTCACAATTTTGCTGCCAAAGACTATTTTTTTAAGCTACCTATGGATTTTTTTACACATTTTTCCCCTTTTTTTTTGCAATTTCATACCTGTTTTGCACCTATTTATTACCTTTTTTCCACTTTTGTACCATTTTTGCCCAGTTTTTGCAATTTCATCCCTTTGTTTACCTTTATTCATACACTTTGTCCCACTTCTGGACCATTTTTATCTTTTTAAGCCCGTTTTCATAACTTTTTTTCTAGTTTGCCTCCATTTTTTTTTTTTGACCACTGTCAGAAACATTTTTGGAATTTTTACATGTTTTTGACATTAAATTTTCTATTTAATTTCCAATTTTGCTGCCATAATCAATTTTCTAAGCCACTTTTGGATTTTTTTTTGCCAGTTTTTCACCTTTTTTTCCCTCTCCAGGCACTGTAGTTAAAACCAAGACATGCGTCTGCTCTGAAAGATCCTGGTGCAGCCACATCACTGATTTGTTAGTTCTGCTTTTGTGATTACACAATGTTGCCATGACAATAAATCAGTGAATTCTTTTTGAAAAATATATACATTTTGCTGAATATTTTTGAGTTCAATCTAACATAAATCTTATTAATGTGGTTAAATTTTTAAGACTTCTGAAAATTGGATTTGAGACATTTTAATGCCAATTAAGGCCTTATTTTTAGAATTATGAATTCAATGCCTTTTAAGACTTTTCAAGGATCCCCGGGAACCCTGTCATCAAATACCTTTAAAGGCTTCTCTGCATTTTATTTAAGTATTTAACATCACATTAGTTCCCTCTGATTCCCACCTCGTGTCCAGCCGCAGCTCTGATAACTTCTTCCTCAGCTCGTCCTTCGACATGCGGTTGATGTGTCCGTTGGCGAGGGCGATCTCTTTGTACACAGGATGGCTGAAGTCGCTGTTGGACTGAGACGGGGACACCGTGGGAGCTGAATCCTCGGGACAAATCCTGTCGCAGGGTTTGGTCTGTGGAGGAATGAAGTCAGGATATAAAAAAGTTACACACAAAGCAACAACAACAGCGTGGATTCAGTTTGAACAGTCAGAAAAATTAAGGATTTGATGATTTACAGGAGAGCACAGGCCACAAATGTGAGATAAACATCTTTTCTTTACAAACAAGGAAAAACATCTCAAAAAAAGAAGAATATCACGTACTAATAAAGTTTTATTTGCTGTTAAAGTATTATTATTCATCAATATGAAGGATTTTTTCTTTACTTTCGCAAAGATATGAATAATTTGTTTTTCTTTGGCTTTGATACCCTTATGCTTTTCATGTTTATGTCCTTTTCAAAATAAAATTCCACTGAAATTTTGATTTGATTTGATTTATTTAGGATCCACCATTAGTTACAGCAAATATGCAGTAGTTATTCTTCCTGGGGTCCACATATTACACTTTCAACAAAAAATATCATCTTTTTAAGCGTGCCTATATACACTACACTCACAACATTCACACAGTAGCTCTATTGACACAATAATCTAAATATGAGAGAACTAGTGCCTGGATAAGTTGTTTGATCATGTAGCTTGGTATAAACTTCTTACGATGTCTTACCACTGCCATGCCTCTGCCCATCTTTATCACTATCTGATTTATATAACTATTCCACAACATTTAATCATTAATAATTATTCCTAATTTTTGCACTTTCTATACTCTTTCTTACTTTTGTTTTCTTAAATGCTGCGGTGACTCCTGAATTTCCCCTCTGGATAAATAAAGTATTTTCTATTCTATTCTATTCTATTCTATTCTAATAACTTTACCAGTGGCTTTTGCTCTATGTGTTTATTTCCTACGCTCAAATTCAAGACTGGTGCTGATTTCAGCCAATATTTACAGCCTCGAACCGTGGATTTTGTCTTTTCAATACTAAGAGCTGGTCTATTTTCTGTAACCCACTCCTTTAAAAGCCTTAGTTCTTTATTCAACACTTCATTCAACTCTTCTGCAGGGCTTACTGAATCATATACTGTGACATCATCAGCATACATAACTATGTTGGCAGACTTTAATACCAATGGCAAATCATTTATAAATGTGTTTCAAGACAATTAAAAGTGCCAAATAACAAAGAATAAAATACTTATTAATGTTTGAAAATGATGTAAATTTAAATTAAAGTTTTTTTTTTTTAGAAAAAAAAAAAAATTGTATTTATTCGCTGGTTGACTGTGAACCAACAATAACAATCAGTGACCATTTGCTTGTTCTCCGTCGATGCTTTTATTTAGGTTATTTCTTAAAATAATTTGGCAGTATTTTTTCGGCATGTTTCTAAAGTGTCATTTAAATAATACATTTTTTATATATTTATCAAATGAATTATTTTAAAAGTGAATTTAGCTGAAAAAATGAACAAACTATCAGTTTAGCAGCTGGTTCCTCTGCTTTTGTTCGTATATGAGACGTGAAATACGTCCCCGAGGATCGATTTATAGAAACTAGAGGAAAAAAATGTTGTTTCTACATATGTTCTTAGAAACTAAAGTTGTTTTAAGTCTTTAAACTTAATAAAATAAGCGTTGAAGCAGCTGCTCAGCCGTTGAAAGAGCTCGGAGCTAGCACCAACCTCCTCCTCTCCTGTCTCTGACATCTTCCCGTTGACGTCCTCAGCCTGAATGTTTTCCTTGTGCTCATCCATTTAAAGTGACTCTGAATCCAGCGGGAGTCCAGTGTTAATAACCATAAATATATATATTATTAATCTATGCAGCTGTATACAAAAGACGAGGAGCCTTCAGAGCTCACATCTGCTAACGGAAACTGCTCAAACACACGGAGCTCTGATTTCTTCTTCGTTTATCGATGTGACGTCTCTAAAAATAACATCGACACCTTTCCTGATTATAAAACATGAAACTATTTAAAATTAAGACTCATTTTAGATGAAAAAGTCCTAAATACGCGACAAAAGCAGTTTTTTATCCATTAGGTCGGAACACGTAACTTTTACTAGTACGGACTTCCGGTTTGCGCCAAAACAACACACTGCTCACTGCTGCCAGCGTGCGGTAGGGAGGAGGAACAGCAGGTCAAACATGAAAATGCCATTTTCAGGCTTTTTTGGACACTGGTCGCTTTTTTTCCCCATTTATGATTAAATTTAAATTGAATTAAATTCACCATGTTTCATATTTGCATTAATGTGGGTTTTTTTGTTATTTTTGATTTATTTGATGACATCAGTTGTTTTTTTTTCTTGCAGCTTAGGGTGATTCTCAAAATATTTTTTGCTCAGTCTCTTTTTGAAAATGGATTTTGAGTTCATTTTTTTAATATCTTTTTCACACAGCAAAACGCATTTTACTTTTTTTTATTTTAATTTCCACAAACCTTTGTCGAAGCTGGAATAAAACAATGTTTATTTTTATACTTATTTTTATTTACTTATCCGTGTTCTTTCATGAATTATTGTGGCACATTTCTGGAAAAAAAAAGGGGTTTTATTATTATTATTATTATTATTATTATTATTATTATTATTATTATTATATTTTATTTTATTTATTTATCTATTTTTGATTATAGAGCTTTATTTATCTGGTAGTCCTTAGCACTTATAAAATTATTGTTAACACGTTTTGAATACTGTCTCCTTAATGTTCTGTAATACGTTCTCAATTAACCATATTTTCTAATAAGAGTAGCTTCATTTTATTTTCTAAAAAAGAAAAAAGGCAATTGTTTCTCATGCTTGTGTAATTTAAAGGTTATGCAATAAAAAATGCAACGAATGTCAAAAAAAAAAATCTTCTGATTGTTTTTTTCTTGTGTTTTTGAATGTTTCTGTTTTTTTTCCTAACCTTTGTTACATGGCTAACTGTCCCTTAAGGAAATTCAACGTTTTGTCCCTTTAAGACCATAAATTTATCCCAAATCCTTAAACATCACAATATGTAAGTATTAAATGTGGTTTAAGGATGTGCTAAAATTATGGATTATATCTTTGTCTTTGTGAAGACAATGTGAAACTCAATTTAGAAAAACTAAAACATGTATGAGAGATTTTTCTGCGGCACTTCTCTTATATGACAGCTAGGTGGCAGTGTCATCCCTGCTTCATCCTGCGTGGCCTCCTCCACTTCATGTACAGTAGACCTCCTGCTGTAAACGTGTCCAAACAAACGCTGTGGATCCAGGTGTTTGAACCTGACCTGACCCGCTGCGGGCCACGCTCCTCTCCTCCTGATGAAATGAACTCTGGCAGAAAGAGGGCGGCAGTGTGCGAGGCCATGAGCAGGAGCAGCAGGAGCAGCAGGAGCAGCAGGAGCGGCAGGAGCAGCAGGAGCAGCTGAGCGGGTGAAACATGGACTGAATTATGAATCAGAGGTCGGCAAAGTGGATAAAAAATTAATAATGGAGGTAGCAGCGGACGCTCGGCCTGCTGCTTGCTTTATAACCAGTTACATCCGTCAGTGAAGAGTGTTAAACACCAGACACTGAGGGAAAGAGTCAACATCAGCCCCCCCAGCTTTTCTACATCACAAACATAAAGTAAGAAATCTGGATTTTAAAGCTAAATGTGCAGAATTTAAACCTCGAAATCCCCCGAAAACCTTGAAAACGCTCTGATATAAATACAGAACGAGATCTGAACGGGATCTTAATGAGACATGCTGAAATGATGAGGTCATAGCATAATGACTTCCTGATTGGTTCATTTAAATTTGGAGGGGCTCAAAATGCTTTCTGTGTCGGGATACTTTGATAAATCTATTGGCTTTAAATAGTTTTACAAATGTTTTTTTTTTTTTGTTGATTAAAATTTTTTACGTTTTTTTTCACCAGATTTGCTGAAATGATGAGGTCATGCATTCTGATCACCTGATTGGTTGGTGAATAAATGGGAGGGGCTGGGCCACAAAAAAACAAACTGTCTGTTTATGTTCTCTTTTATGTTTTTCTTTTTTTGTTTAATTTTTTTTTTCATTTTTTAAATAAATTATGAATACCTGTTTTGCTTAACTTTAACTTTTTAATTATTTTTTTATTTTCAATTTTCCTGTCTAAAGCAGACAAAACATCCCTGTTTTTTTCCTTTTATGTGAAGAAAATTATGAATATTTCAAAATAAGAGTGGATAATAAATCACAAACCCCCAAAAAATCTTAGGAAAACAAACTGTCCATTTATGTTTCCTTTTTGGTTTTTCTTTTTAATTTTTTTTTTAACATTTTTTAATAAATTATGAATTTCTCTTTTGCTCTCTTTACTTGAACTTTTTTATTATTTTCTATAATTATTTAATTTTTTCAGTTTTGCTGTCCATTTATCCCATTTTGGCCTTTTATGTGAAGAAAAACATGAATATTTCAAAATAAAAGTGGATAATAAATCACAAAACCCTGAAACATCTTAGAAAAACAAACTGTCCATTAATCTTTTCTTTTTAGTTTTTCTTTTTTTAATTTTAATTTAATTCTTACATTTTTTAAATAAATTATGAATGCCTGTTTTGCTCTGTTTACTTTAACTTTTTTTTTTTTCATTATAATTTAATTTTTTTCAGATTTTCTGTCTAAAGCAGACAAAGAATCAGTTTTTTCCTTTTATGTGAGGAAAATGATGAATATTTCAAAATAAAAGTGGATAATAAAGCACAAAACACTGAAAAATCTTAGAAAAACAAAGATTTATTCTCTCTTTTGAAAAAAATAACGTTATGGAAACCCATAACCAGCAAATAATCCACATAGAAGAGACAGAAACGTGAAAATACACATTAAAGACTGAAAACACAGCTTTGGAGAGAGGGTTCATGTCTCTCCTGAGCGACCCACAGAAACAGACTTTCAGCCGATTTGGAGACAAACATCAAAATCGAATCTTCAGGAAACAAAGCAGACAAAAAGAGTCAGTCGTTTTTGTTCGGGAAGGCTGAGACGCCTCAAAGTCTCCGTATTTGGCTTCTGAAGGGACACAAATAGACGTCACACAGAACAGAAATAAGCTGCATTTAAAGGCAACGGTCCCCCAGATCATCACAGTGACGCGGGGTTCAGAGAGCGCCGAGCTACATGTGTCAGTCCTTTCTCTGTGGTGCTGCGTTCAGGTCACGTGGGAGAAACTAACGTGTTAATATCTCTGCTCAGAGTATTCCTGGAGGAGACGTTAAATCTGAAACGTGGAGAGTCAGGAGTGAAAAACCAGGTGTCAACAGGTGAGAGTGGAATTATCCGACAGGACGTGAACATAGCACCGCATCAGAGTTCACTTCATCCGTTCACCTGGAGATAAAGGCATTTCATTAAAAACAAAAAGAGTCAACACATCTAGAACGTTCCTTACACTTTTCATGCTAGCTGCTTCATGCTAACGCCGCAGTCTTTGGAACTGAGTAAAGCACGTCAACTCACGAGTTTGTTTTTTTCCCTCAAAGAGCAAAAACAGGAAACAGATTTCACGATACGAAAAAACCCAAAAGCAACATTTCACAGGACAGGAGGCAGTTCGAAAGCTTCTCTTTCAGGGCGTTCCACATTTTAGGGAAATGCTAACAAGCTTTCTTGCTGAGAGTGAGACAGAAACACGGATTTGAGCGAGACGCCAATGAAAGCTGCAGGAACCATTTAGCTCTGGGGAATGTTTCAACAGGAAGTAAAAGTTCCTGGGCCCTCTGGTTTCTAACACAGGTTAAGTCTTATTCATTAGTTCAACCAATTAACCTCAAATGGCTGCTAAATGCCTAATATACAGTAGTCATTGAGCTATAAAGCTCTACTACCTGGATGTAAACAGGCACAGATGACAGGTATATAACCACGAGGAACCCACGCCATCGATTGTGCTCAGTTTGACCAAAGTTTCTGTTCCTTATGTGTACAGTTCAATATAAAGCTATAGCTTGTTAGCTTAGCTTAGCACAGAAGATTAAATTTTGGAAACAGTCAGCCTAAAAGCAAAAATGACTGAACCTTCTTTTTGGAGGATGATCTTGGTAAGCATCACATGAATTTCATTCTTCAAAATTGTCAGTGTGCCTCATGGTACTGCTAGCTGTTTATAAAACAAGCTAAACTTAGCTTACTTAGCTTAGCTAATGCAACTGATGGAAATAAGCATGTCCACATGATCTGCAAAAAAAAAAAACACATAAACACAAGATAAAAACATCAAATTTGACGAGACTCTGGTCATTGTCTCTCCATTAGACCAAGTTCATTTTACTTTAGATAAAATCTCAAAACAAGGATTGTAAATCTAGAAATACTTAAAAAAGTTTTGCAAAGTGTTAAAAAAGAGATTAAAATGCTCATTTTTGAATTGTAATACTTGTTAAAGCACATGAATCAATGAAATACACTGAAAACAGGCAAAAACTCGTGATTTCTTTTTTTTTATGTTAATTTTAGCACAGGGAAAACAGAAAAAAAGAAAAAAAAAGGAAAGGAAAAAAGGGGAAAAAAGAAAAAGAAAGGAAAAAAAGGGACAAAAAGAAAAAAGAAAAAAGAAAAAAAGGGAAAAAAAAAGAAAAAAAAAAAGAAAAAAAAGGAAGGAAAAAAGAAAAATAAAATTAAAAAAATAAAAGACAAAAAGGGAAAAAAAGGGACAAAAGAAAAAAAAGGGAAAAAAAATTAGCACAGGAAAAATTTGACAAATTAAAGTAAAAAATGATAAAGTTTCAGAGAGTTTTGATAAAAATGTTTTTTTTTCTGTTTCAATAAAACTGTGATTGAGGCAAAAAGTACATAAAGTTTTTCAAGTTTGACTTGTTTTGGATGAGGCTAGCAGTTTCCCTTTGTTCTCACTCTTTGTGCTAAGCTAGGCTAACCCAAGACTTACAGGAAACTCTGCACAAGAAAGCCAGTGTTTCCCAAAATGTGCAACAGCTTCTTTAAAACAGAGTCAACACACACACACACACACACACACACACACACACACATACACACACACACACACACACACACACACACACACACACACACACACACACAGAAACACATATTTTAAATTTTGGAGACAGAAACGTGACATAAATACTAACGAGAGGACAGAACGGACGAGTCGACCTTCAGGTGGACGTGTCTTTGTGTCGTCACAGCCGGCTGGTGTCTGAGGAGGCAAGGTGTGCAGGTATGATTGAGTGTGTGTGTGTGTGTGTGTGTGTGTGTGTGTGCGTGTGTGTTTGTTCAGAGGTGTTTCTATTCCACAGTTCCCTCTGTGGACAGGAAATATCCGGTGTGTTTTCCTGCCCACTCAGGGTCTGATAAAGGTCGACCATGTGACCAGTCCCAGCTGTTCGTCAAACCCCGGGCTGTGTCGTCTTTAATGATCTGGAGTTCTGGAGAAGGTTTGTCATAGAGCTTTATTCAGCTGTGATGAGTTATGTGATGAGCCGCTGTGTGGCGCCGTGACATCACAGAGCCTCAGACCAATGGGGGACCAGGGGCTGGCGTAAGGCTACATGTAAACTCGGCGTCTCCTCGTCAGTGCCGCAGCAGGAAGCGTCCCAGCTCGATCTGTAAATGTTCCCAGTTCTTCCACACCAGCGCCAGCACGGACACGCCCACGCAGGTGAGCGCCAGGTGGAGGCGGCTACGCAGCAGCGGGGCAGCGAACTTGGCTGCCGTGGAGACGCACACTAGGATGACGGTGACGATGGCGAGCATGATGTTGATGCACCTCCCCAGCAGGACTTTGGCGTCGGTGTTCTCCACCTGCACCGTCTGCTGCTGCTGCTGCTGCTGGAGCTCCAGCTTCGACACGCGGGTCTCACACGACTCCAGGACCTCCTACACACACACACACACACACACACACACACACACACACACATTTTCTGTCAGGTGCACAGACCAAACCAGAGTGTATTAACGTCTCAGTAAACCACGTGTGGACGCTCTGACGGCTGCCGGCACAAAAACTGGATCAGAAAGATTTCAGGAAAAAAATGTTTTTTCATTTCCTCACTTCTTCTTTCTTTCCCTTCTTCCTTCCTTCTCCCCCTTCACTTCCTTCCTTTTTTCCTTTATTTCTTCTTTCCTTTCATTCTCCTTACTTCTTCCTGCCTTCCCTTACATTTTTTCCGTCTTTCCTTCCTTACATTTCGTTCCCTCCTACCTTTCTCTCCATCCATTTCTGTTCTTTCCTTCCTATCATCATTTAATTCTTGTTTATTTTCTTTCCTTTCTTCCCATCAATTCCTTCCTCTCTTCCTTCTTATCTTCATTTCATCCCTTGTTTCCTTCCTTTTTTCCTTATCTTCATTTCATTCCTTGTTTCCTTCCTCTCTTCCTTCTTATCCCCATTTTACTCCTTGTTTCCTTTCTTTCTTCCTACCTTTTTCTCTTCCTTCTTTCCTTCCTTTCATTTTCTTCCCTTCATTCCTTTCTCTCCATTCATTTTTGTTCTTCTTTCCTTCCTATCATCTAATTCCTTGTTTTTTTTCCTTCCTTCCTTCCTTTCTTTCATCTTTTAATTCATTGTTTCCTTCTTTCCTACCTTTTTCTCTTCCTTCTTTTCTTCCTTTCCTTTCTACCATTAATTCTGTTTTCTTTCTTTTTTTCTTTCATTCATCTTTCCTTTTATTTTTTCCTTCTTCCTTGTTACCTTTCTTTCATTTCATCCCTTCCTTTCTATCCATTTCCATCCTTCTTTCCTTTTTTTTCCCCTTCTTTCCTATCTTTATTTAATTCCTTGTTTCCTTTTTTTCTTGTTCCCTATTGGCCATTCCTTCATCCCTTTTATTTCTTCCCTTACTTGCCCTCCTTTGTTCCTTTTATTTCTTCCTTCCTGTCTATATCTAACTCCTTGTTTTTTTCCTTTCCTTCCTTCTTTTCATCAATTCCCTCTTTCCTTCATCCCTAATTTTATTTAATTCCTTGTTTCCTTCCTCCCTTCTTTTCCTCCTATTTCCCATTCCTTCGTCCCTTACATTTCTTTACTTACTTCCCCTCTTCTTTTTATTTTTCCTTTCCTTTCCTTTCCTTTCCTTTCCTTTCCTTTCCTTTCCTTTCCTTTCCTTTCCTTCTTTACTTCCTCCTTTTATCCTTTGCCTTTTTCCTTCCTTCCTTCCTTCTTCAGGTCAAAATGGTCTGATAATAAAAAAAATCATCCTGATCAAATCCAGATCCTGATCCTGTCATAAAACCATCCTGATATATTTCCCTCATATCGCCCCCTAGTGGT
Source organism: Halichoeres trimaculatus (assembly GCF_033239565.1). Taxonomy (NCBI): domain Eukaryota; kingdom Metazoa; phylum Chordata; class Actinopteri; order Labriformes; family Labridae; genus Halichoeres; species Halichoeres trimaculatus. The sequence goes on along the minus strand of NW_027437199.1, from coordinate 2,815,325 downwards.
GAACATGTTCCTTGGTCAGAATCAGAGTTTGCTGATGTTTACGCAGCACTAACACTACAGGAAACTGACCACTGATCATCAGGTATGAAGGTCAGGTATGGGGGTCAGGTGAGCTGTGATGTCATCAGCCTACCTGTATGTCTCTGGCTCGCTCGTACGCCTGGTACGCCACCTTGTCGGCGATGCTGGCGAGCTCCTGCTTCAGGTCGATGGTCTCGAGCTGGTGGAGCTCGGTCAGGTCGTTTAACTGGTCCTCCAACTGCTCATACCTGACACACACACACACACACACACACACACACACACACACACAGAAACATGATGAGTAGGTGGAGGCAGAGCGCCAAGAAGAGAGGAACAATGCATAATTGAGCGTGTGTGTGGGCGACGAACAGAGCAGCAGTTTATCTACTACTGCTGCAAACATTTGGCCTTGGTCGACTTAGCAACCGTCAGGAGGTGTGTGTGTGTGTGTGTGTGTGTGTGTGTGTTTCCTATTATTAGTTTGGACAGATTTTAATAACCTCCTTTAAACCCGTCCCGTGGCGCCGCGCTCACCTGTACCTCTCCTCCTGGATCACCTGAGTGAAGTAGTTGTAATCCCGTTTGTACTGCGTGCTCAGCGCCTCCATGTCCTCGGCCAGCTGAGCCTGAGCCTCCCTGATCTCCCGCACCATGTCCAGGACTTCCCCGAGCCGGCTGCTAGAGTCTGACCTCCCGGGACCTCCAGACCCCGCCCCTGAGCCTGTGGCGAGGTTCCCGTTGGAGTCGGCGGACGACGTCCCCACGGAGCACTCATCATCGCTCTGGTACTTGCTGGGTTTGGCGACCGTCGTGGCGCTCCCGCTCAGCCCTCTGGCTCCGCCCTCGGCCTGCAGCCCTGACCCCGACTCCACGGAGCTCTTTAGGTGGGCGATGTTGTCCGCGCTGCCGAACTTATTCCTGATGAGGTTGGCGAACTCCCGTGACTTGTTGAAGAAGAATGGCGGCGAGAGCGACACGCCGGGGCCGATGGTCTTGACTTTATCCAGGGCTGGGTGTTTCCCCGTGGTGCTCACGTCCTTCAAGCTGCCCTCTTTGCTGTGGGTCCCGGACTCTTTGGGGGCGCTGTCTTTGTGACTCTGTTTCCCGTTGGTCTCGCCGTCCTTCATGCGGCGTTGGTACTGCTCCAGCTTCCTCTGCAGCCCGGCGATGGTGTGCGCCGATTTCTGGTTCTTCTTCTCGAAGACGCGCCGTATCCGAGCCACCTGCTGCTTGTCGGCGTTGCTCATCAGCTTCAGGTACTCGGCAACGTTCCGGTCCCGCGCCGTCTGCTCCACCTTGATCTTCTCGGTCACCTGACGGAGGACGGAGCAGATTCAGAGAACGGTGTTTACGTTTCTGCTTTAACGAGGTCAGTAATGAGGGATTGTTTCTTTATTTCCTCAGGAGAAAAATACCAAAACTTTTACGTTTTGTTTATTTCTTTGTTTGTTTCACCAACTGGGAGCAGGAAACACATTTTCTGTTAATGATCTCTTCGTTACAGCCTCAAACTTTACATCAATCATCTGGGAACGATCAAACTGCAGCGAGAGCAGATTCCTCATCTTCCCTTTTCTCAGGCAACAAACGACTTCTAAAACAAATAAAAACTAAACAAATCTTCACTTTTTTTGAAGCTTGAGTCCAGAAGACACTACCAAAAAAAGCACATCTGTTTGTCCACTCCTTCTGCTCACCTTGAGGATCTTCTGCTGCAGGCTGTCGATGCCCAGCGCCCCCTTGTTGAAATCCAGGCCGACTCCATCGTCTCCGATGTCCACCGTGTCCAGGTTGGACTCGGAGCCGCCGCGGCGAATGGGGACCGGGATGCTGAGGACATCGCAACTGCCGCGCTCCGCCTGTTGACACAAACAAGAGAGGAATAAAACGTTGAATAAAAGCAGCAAACTGTGAACAGATCTGTGTTTTTACTCATGAGCTGTCAGAGATACATCGTGGAAACAGGGATGTGAAACAGCTTCTATAGAGCTGAAAATGAAAAGCCAGACACCATCTGATCCTCTCATTATTATTTAAGACCTTTGAGAGGGATCACTTTCAGCAGACAGGTTCATGTCAGGTTAAAGCTTTTGTTGAGAGGAGCCGACTGACGCACAGCCTCGTGGAGGAAACACAGCTCCTCTAAAGAGACGAGAAAACGAGAAAATATATGTTTATCAGGCTCTGACGGCTGAAATATGAACAAATTATTCATGATTTCATTGTTGAACGAAAGCGTCTGTGATAATCTGAGTCCAAGCTGCAGCACAGCCTCCAATCACGAGCTGGAGCTGCTGTAAAGCTCTACTACCTGGATGTAAACAAGCACAGTTGAAAGCTCTGTTGTCTGTTTGGTTAATAAAAAGCCACAAACAGTTGAGTTAGCTTAGCAAAAAAGCTGAAAACAGCTAGCCTGGTTCCTTACATAGGTAGAATAAATGATAGAATTAAGAAGTGAGATGTGTTTTGAATGAAGCCAAGCTAGCAGTTTCCCTGTGTTTCCAATGTTTATGCTAAGCTAGGCTAATCCTCGTATAAAAAAAACTCACACACCAAAACAATGGTTTTACAACAGATTAACATGACAGGAAGTTGATCATTTTTTAGGGGTTTTGAAGTTAGGTTTGATGGAAGCAGGCTAGCAGTTTCCATTTGTTTCCAGTTATTATGCTAAAGTATGCTAAGCTATGCTTATCATCTCTTTGCTGTTACTCATTTCCCCCCTACAGCGAGCAGTAACAAGCACAGGAATAAGAATTTTAACCAGCAAGGAGGTCTGATGGCTAGCTCTGCTAGTGTTAGCCACACTCTGCTAACTAGCTTAACATTGTTGACCTGCAGATTCTGCAATCCTCTGTGCTCAATTTGACAGTTTTCTGAGTGTTTTTATTTAACCTAAGACAAATCAGTCAGTCTTAATTGAATATTATGTTTACCTTCTTTTAGCAAACACTGAAAGTAGGCTAACAATTAGCTTGGTTAAGGTGGTACAGTCTGCTTTCTGACCTGGTGATAAGAAGTTAAAGTTTCCCCCAGAGACATTACTCTCTTCATAACCCCTAAAACAGCAAAAAATGTTTAAACTCTACTTTCTAGAAAAGATTCAATAAACTCATCAGTACATTCTTTTGGTTTTAGAAGTTAGCTTGAGCCAGGCTAGCAGTTTCCCTTTGTTTCCAGTTGCATTGCTAAGCTATGCTAAGCTATGCTTATTATCCCTTTGCTGTAACTCATTTCCCCTCAAGAGGGAGGAGGAACAAGCACTTGAAAAGGGACTTTAACCTGCAAGGAAGTCTGAAAGCTAGCTCTGCTAGTGTTAGCCACACTCTGCTTACTAGCTTAACATCATTTACCTGTAGATTCTGCCGTCCTCTGTGCTCAATATGACTATTTTCTGAGTGTTTTAAATTCAATGAAAGACAAATCAGTCAGTCTTAATTGAATATTCTGTTTACCTTCTTTTAGCAAACACTGAAAGTAGGCTAACAGTTAGCTTGGTTAAGGTGATACAGTCTGCTTTCTGAGCTGGTGGTGAGGGGTTGAAGTTTCTCCCAGAGATATCACCCTCTTTATAACTCCTCAAGTCCCTTTTTTTAGAAGAGAATACATAAACTCATCAGTACGTTTTTTGGGTTTTTAGAAGTTAGCTTGAGCTAGGCTAGCAGTTTCCATTTGTTTCTAGTCTTTATGCTAAGCTAGGCTAATCATCTCTGAACTCATTTCTCTCCAGAGCGATAAATAAGGAGCCAGCACAGGAATGAAGGAGGTCTGAAGGCTGCTAGAGCTAGCTCTGCTAATGTTAGCCACACTCTGCTAACTCACCCGTACACTCTGTGATCCACTCTGCGACTGTTTTCTGACTTGTTGGTTTGTAGGAAATCTAAGTTTCTGGTTTAAAGACTGTAAAATAAATCACTGCCGAGCAGTCAGAGGTTGAAGAAAGTCATGGATCAGCGTTTTTAGTGTTTTTAGTGTGCTAAGGGAGCCACACTTTCTGAAACATAAACATATCCTAAAGAGAAACTGCTGCTTCTCTCTGCTGGAACAAAAACTTTTCTATTCATGTGTGAAAGAAATAATTACTCCATTTGGCAGCCTTTTGTGTCAGCCCAGCTCTTGAAGAAACACAAACAGAGCAGATAAAAGACAGACTGTGCTGACGTCAGACTCTGCAGACTGAACAACGTGCCAAAAAAACCTGCTGCAGGTTTGTTTACCTTTGGTACAAGTGAGTTCGCTGCTTTCCCTCCTCTAATAAAATCAGAACAGATCTGAACTAAAGACGAGAAAGTGTCAGAGAGCTGCAGACAAACACCCCCCAAAGCCTCTTCTCCTGAAATCCACTCAGCGCTCTGACAAAGCAGACCATTATGTAAGACGAACTAAGATATTAGTGTGTGATATCTCCTGTTACCAAGGCAGCGAAGCACAAAGACGGGCCAAACACGAGCAGACTGCTGACAGGTACCCTGAAGGCCCGGTTTTAGCCGTGTTCGCTCACACACGGACGAGCAGAAAACTCCTGTGGCATTTGGCTGCAGAGTCAGCGATCGTTACGCAGTGAATAAGAAGCTGTGAGTTTCAGAGTCATTCATGTGACGAGTTTCTTCTGAATTGGATCGTGCTACTCCTGAGTGCAGATGGCGAACACCCTCAGAACATCACGCGTCCGTCGGTCCGAGCAGACGGCCAGAGCTGCAAACATGACTAATAAATAATCCACGTCAGGAACAATTCACAATGTTTGCTTTTGTTGCTTCACGTGGAGAAAATAAAAGCCAGAAATGATAGTTTCTTTGAGACTGTGTCGGATAAGCAAAGCTGTTTCCTTCATTTGAGAAACAAACACAATTTGAAGATTTTATTTTTACTCTTTACGAGCAACTCTGGTGTCGTTTTTATCTTCTTATATCCTAAAATATTTACAGTTGGTAAAATAAGTATTGAACCTGTCAACTTTTTTCTCATCACATTTATTTCCAAAGCTGCAATTCAAACAAAATTTCTCCCAGACATTGGTATTAACTCAAATAATCCACACATGAAAAGAAATCACAACGTTCAGGTCCATAAATAATGATTATGGTGAATTAAGTACGATAACACAGGAAAAAAGTATTGAACACACCATGGAAAGGCTGAATACTTTGGACAGGAAATGCACCATACCACCTGAAATCTGTCAGTAATTATTACTTGAACTTCCAATTAGTGCAAACCAACATCAGCTGGGCTAGAGCAAATTGATGGTCCTATAAAAAAGGTGTTTTTTTCACCAAGCAGTTAAATAGCACACACCTCATGATGGGTAAAGGCAAAGAGCTCTCTGAAGACATTCACAACCTGATTGTTGCTCAGCATCAGAATGGAACTGGTTACAGACTTATATCAAAGCACCTGAATATTCCAGTCAGCACCGTTGCGGCCATTATTCACAAGTGGAAGAAGCACCACCTTACCATCAACAGGCCACGCACAGGAGCTCCTTGAAGATTTCTGACCAGGGAGTCAGAAAGATAGTCAGAAGAGGACTCAACCAGCCAAGGACCACCCTGAAAGTGCTCCAGAAAGACTTGGAGGCAGCAGGTACAATGGTTACAGAGAAAACAATAGGCAATGCACTCCACTGCCATGGCTTCTTTGGACGCTCAGCTCGCAAGACTCCATTCCTCAAGAAAAGGCATGTTGAAGCTGGTTTAAAGTTTGCTAAACAGCATCTTGACAAGCCTGTAGAATACTGGGAGAATGTTGTCTGGTCAGATGAGACCAAAACTGAACTTTTGGGCTGTCATACTACAGACCATGTTTGGAGGAGAAATGGCTCTGCACATCAGCCAAAAAACACTACACCAACAGTGAAGTTTGGAGGTGGAAGCATCATGGCATGGGGTTGTTTCTCATCTCATGGTGTTGGCAAACTTCATATAACTGACGGAGCAATGAATGGAGCCATGTATGGGGAAATTCTTGATCTGAATCTGCTGCCATCCACCAGGATGATGAAGATGAGACGTGGCTGGACCTTCCAGCAGATTTAACACAGAAAATCACAGTTTTTTCTGGGGTATAGAAGTGCAAAGAAGAAAAGAGTAAAGTTTGTAAAGGACAGGATTGAAACTCACTCATATAACTGCTGCTTTTGACTCTGACTCAAAGTTTTATCCCACAAACACACACTCCCTTCTTCCCTGCCTCTCACACACACTCCCTCTTGTTGTAAATCAGCTGTTAGTGCACGGTTGGAGTGTGTAAACATACGCTGGGTCATGCCTTCCTCTCTGCAGTCCAAACACGTATCGAGCATCCGGTGGGAAAGTGGGTCTGAGGGTGACAGCGGCAAATTACCAACATGTGCGCGGTCAGAGGCGGCATATGTCTCGGAGGACACACGTGTCCGCTTTACAGAGCAGCCATCTCGTCCCTGTGACCCCGATCCGCACTGAAGGCCATTTAGATTATCATACAGATGGATGGACACACAGCCAAAACACACACACACACACACACACACAGAGGGAGCATGAGCACAGCAGATATTCGATACCATGGACTCTAAAAACATATGACTGGACGTGAGCGCTGGTTGATTTTCTGTCAGCTCGAGAAAAAAGCTGCAAAGAGTCCCAAAGTGTAAAACCCTGTCTGCTCAGGAGGTTAATTTACATAACATCTGCAGAACTCTGTACGCTCTGATGCATATATAATCTGCTTATACACAACCAACAGTCTAACATGCTCGACTGCTTCGCAATCAATCTTCTTCATCCTGCAAACGACAAAACAAACACTCTGTGAACTGTTTCTAAAATTACACGTCTATTCATTAAAGAGCCACACGGCAACTTTAGCTTTCCTCAAAGTTTTTAATTAAAAAAGTTAAATAAAACTCTAAGCCACACAAAGATTCATTATGAGTCTTAAATCTTTAGTTTTGTTCCTGCTTTCAGAGATAAGGTAAACCTCTGGTAATGAACTTTCTGATCTTGCAATTTTGGCGCCCCCTAGGGGAAAAACTGGAGCATCTCACTACTTTGGCTGATTTTGTCTTTTACCTATTTGAGTATTGTTTGTCACAATTTTTTTTCGGCTGTGTTTTGAATATCAACGATAAGGGCTGAGAAAGAAAAGGTTGGCACTGCTACAAGAATATCGTAATTTTTCGTTAGTAAAGTCGTAATGGTTTGAGATTAAAGTTGTAATTTTACAAGTAAAAAGTAATGTTGTTCCATAAATATGTAACAAGATTAAAATCTAAATGACACAGGAGTAAATTCATAATGACACAGAAAAAAAATCCTTGTTATGAGTAGAAAGGTACAATGTTAAAAGATTGGGGCTGTAATGACTGGATGATAAATTTCTATTACATCCTTGTATAATGTGAGAACAAAGTGATAATCACAAGATTAAAGTTGTAATATTTATAGTTCAGAGTTACAATATTACGAATCCAAAGATTTTATATAACAAGATTTAAGCTGTAACGTTTGTAGAGTAACATCTCATAACAGTACAAGAGTAAAACTGACGTGAAGAAAGTAAACTCTAATGACATGATAATAAATCTATAATAATCTGAGTATTAAGTCACAGTGTTAAAAGACTCAAGTCGAATTGGTAAAAGCATGAAAGTGATCCTATCACAAGGTTTAGGGCAGAAATTACCCCTACAGCAGTGTTTTTGTGCAGCAGAAGCCCAGAGCGCTCGCACCAAGCACCCCCTCCCTGCTCCTCTGCAGGTTTCCTCTGCACTCAGACGGGGCCATATTTTACTTGACCAAAAACACAAATAAACAGACTCCCACAGAAAAAATCTGATATCGGTCTGCATTCACGCTTTATTTGGAGAATTTTCAGTGCGTTACTTTCACACAAAAACACCGCTAAATGAGGGTCAGTTCTCATTGTGTCGTAAAACGGCGCTACCTCCGCTGCAGAGCCACAGCTGGCTACGAGGCGCTCGCTGCTTAGTTTATCAGTCCGCGCGTGCGAAGTGTGCCAGATATAAACAAACGCAGGTAGTCTGCCAGGACGAAGAGACACAACGATTTTCAGTTTGCTTCTTTGACACTACACCATCTGAAAAAGTTGAATGATGATGATGTCTAACGCCTCAGCTTTTTTCCAGCCCAGCAAATTAAAATTGTTAAATAAAAGAATCCTGATTCTATGATACATCGTTCATTCTTCCACCCCTAGTAATTTTACCAGCATAAAATAACAATGTCACAAGATATTAATCGTATTGTTAAAATATTGAAGTTATGTTAATAGCAAAAAGTTACGATGTTACAAGATTAAAGACGGAATATTACACCGGTAAAGTCATCATGTTAAAAGATTTAAGATGTAATGTTTTAAGTTTTAATTCATGTAAATACAGTTTGTTTGGAAACCATCAGCTTTTGTGCTGCTATAGGATTTTTAACATTTTAATTCTGGTTTAAACGTAGCTTTTGTTTTTCCTTTTGAGGATAATGAGCAGTTGAGTCCATCCAGACACGTCATGAGAAATAAAAGTTGATATTTCCAGGGCCCTGTCTTTAACATGGTTGAGATTAATCTCTAAGTCACCTGATAATAAAGTGATAATCCGCTCTGAGGTGTAGTAACTGCTAATCCAGCACAACAAAAGCCCGGAGGACGAGGCAGAGCAGTGTTCAGTGTGTGCGTAGGTGTGTGATTTGCATCGTCTTTCTTTATTCAAATGTGCTCAGAGCGGCTGGAGAGGAGGCTTCTGGTGTTTACCGCGTGATGGAGAGGGACAGGAAGTGCTACTCCAGCCCCCACTGAGCGGCTGATCTGGGCGCCTGACTGATGGCGCGGGGAGTTTGGACCTTGCTGCGAGGAGACGACGGTCTGACACAAACACGCAGGAAACAGCCAGAGGAAACTCACTCTGTGGTTGCTCACCGGTCAGAGTGAGAAAGCGATTATTCCTGCCTCCAATCCATCAATTTATTTTCCACTAACACGAGCCAGAAGGCTGTAAGAGTCACATGTCGCTCCTCGCCTTCAGCCAATCAGCCAAACTTTGCCAAAACAGACGTGAGACTCATTTGTCAAAAATTAATCAGCAGCCGTCCTCAAGTGACAAACGGACTAATTGATCCACAGCAGCAATCCATCAAGTCAAGGTTGTTTGGAGGAAATGTGAGATGCCATCTGATGATTATAACGTCTGCTCCAGCCAGTTATTTGTCTGCGTCAACATCACACAGGTAACCGGAGCGAGCACCTGACCTTTACATATTAATGTGGTGATAAGAGCCGTGTTTACATATTACACGCCCCATCTGCGTGGAGATAACTCAAGATAGCCTTCAGGAGGAAAGGTATTAGGTGGCGTAGAGCTGCCAAGGTCATTTTTCAAGCTGACAGAGCAACGACTGAATGATTGTGACTCTTTAGTTTACACTTTACTCTCCTTTTCTTTGACTTTAACATAAAAAATGCTTTAGGTGTGTTAAACAAATGTGTCAAGAAAAAAATCTAAATGCAAAGAATGCTTCCTCTGTTCCATACCCTGAAAGTCTTTGCTGATGCTCTCCCTGCCTTGGAAGCCATATATTAAAAACAACTCAAGTATTTCAAATTGGTTCAAACTTCTTAAATGTAAAAAAAATTAGCTTTTATACTCTCTCTGGCCTAGCTTTTTAAATATTTACATGAAAGAAAGAGGTGTGCTCTCCCTGCCTTTGGCATTCTATGTATGCACATGGAAGGGTATGGAATTACCAGAAGGGAGACAAATAATGCAAAAAAATGAATTACTATGATAAAAGTAGAGCAGACTAGTTGATTTGTAAATAAGTAGCAAACAAAAAGAAGGTTTTGGGATTTTTTTTCACATCTAAAACTAAGAAAAAAAAACAGTTAATATGAAAACACATTAATGGTGGAAACAACCGGTTTTCTTTCTGACAGTGAAATCATTGAAATCACTTGGAGAAGTTAGTTTTCTTTCTATATAATCAATAATAAGTGAAAGCCAAAGTCATGTTTTGTATTCTGGATGTATAATCTAATATTGGTCTAGTTGTCTCGATCGTCGCCTGGATCCACTCACCGTCTAAAGCAGCCAACAGATTAACACAGGCTGAATTAAAGGAGTGTGTGTTTGAGTGTCGGGGAGGAAATAATGGGATTTGTAAAGAAGATCAAGGGATTTACAAGAGGAGATGTTTAAACCGACCTTCTTCAGCCAATCAGAGGACGCTGCTTCATTATACAGGGACAACATGTACACAAGGGCGGAGGAAGAGGATGTAGATTTCCATAATAATAACGTATGAAACACCTCTAACCATGAATCATAACGTCAGGGCCACTTGTCTAAAGAAACCAGTCATTTGCATGCAGCAAGTTAATTTTACAGGATAGTATCTCCAGATTCACAAGTCCACGCTTTGGATAAAAACATGAGCACAGCTCAGCAGAGGTGGCAAAAAGAACATTAATCCTCCACCGCCTGTTTTTCTGGAAACTTAAAGCTCCCGTGAAAAGTTTAAACTGCTCATGAAAGGAACCAATTCTGAAGCCTTTTCCATTTCTGCAATAAGTTAAATTTATGGATCTGTTCTGGGAGCTCCCTGTGGAATGCTAATGCCTGAGGCAGGGAGAGCACACCTCAAGTTCCCCAACCCCAAATCTCAACCCCAGACACAAATGCTAAACCCATATGCTTGAGTTGGGAAGAGAACTCAAGTTTCTCTAGCCCTTATTCCTTACCCTAACCTCAACTCCTGGACTCAATACCTGAGGCGGGGAAAGCACACCTCAAGTATCCTAACTCCTAATTTCAATTTCAAACACTTTTCCTAAATCCAAATGCTTGAGGTGGGGAGAGCACATCTTAGTTTCAAAACTCCTGATCCCAACCCCCAAGATTATTTTTATGCTCCAAAACATAAGGTGGGTAGAGCACACTAAAGCTTTTTAACTCCTTATCCCAACCCCCAACACTTACTCTACACTCAAAAGTTTGAGGTGGGGAGAGCACACCTTGAGTGTCCTAAATCCTAAACCCACCCTTCAACGCTAATTCTAAACCCCAAAACTCGAGGTGGGTAGAGCACACCTTGGTTTCTTAACCCCTTATCCCAACCCCCAGCACTTATTCTAAACCTAAAAGCTTGAGGTAGGGAGAGCACATTTTGGTGACTTAACCCCTTATCCCAGCACCAACACTTTTCCTAAACCCAAATGCTTGAGGTGGGAGAGCACACCTTGAGTGTCCTAACTACTAATTCCAACTCCCAACACTTTTCCTAAACTAAAAAGCTCAAGGTGGGTAGAGCAGACCTTGGTTTCTAAACTCCTGTTCTCCACCCTCAACACTTTTTCTAAACTCAAAAGCTTGAGTTGGGTAGAGCACACCTTACTTTTGTCACTACTAATCCCTATCCCTACACCTATCCTTAACCCAAATGCATGAGGTGGGGAGAGCACACCTTGAGTGTCCTAACTCCTAATCTGAACTCCCAACTCTTTTCCTAAACCCAAATGCTCAAGGTGGGTAGAGCACACCTTGGTTTCTTAACTCCTGATGCCAACCTCCAACACTTATTCCAAACCTAAAAGCTTGAGGTAGGGAGAGCACACTTTGGTGACTTTACCCCTTATCCCAACCCCTAACACTTATCCTCACCCCAAATGCTTGAGGTGGGGAGAGCACACCTTGAGTGTCCTAACTCCTTATCTTAACTCCCAAAACTCATCCTTGACCCATAAGCTTGAGGTCGGTAGAGCACACCTTACTTTCCTTACTCCTTATCTCAACCCCCAACACTGATCCTAAACTCAACTGCTTGAGGTGGGGAGAGCACACCTTGAGATCCTTACTTTTACCTTCATCCCTTAGCCTAAAGCATAGGCAGGGAGGGCATCAGCAAAGACCCTTATTCGATCAGAGGTAGAAAAACTTTGACAAAGTGTAACTGGTTTTCTCTGACACTCATGATGGCGCTAGAGAACACACCAGAGGGTAACCACGGCCTTGGCATAACCATCAATCCAGAATTTGCTGAGCTATTTCAGATTGTGCTCAGACCGTCACCAGCTGACTGAACATCCTGATCCACTTCACTGAAAAAGGATGATGAGTTTTACTGTTCCTTCCTCAATCTGCCGTCCGATCTGCTCATTTGATGTTATCACCGTCTTACCCAACAGCCCAGAACACACACACACACACAAACATAGCGATGCACTCATGCACACTCCAGATACTGAAGTTTTTAAAAGCTGAATTCAGCAGACTCTGATTGGTCCACCAAGGCCGCTCTGTTCTGACAGATTCGAGGATAACACAGCCGAGTTTTCCTGGTAATCTGTGACCGTGTTTCCTGAGAGCAGCGGAGAAAGCTCAAACACAGGGACTCATGCATCATTCTGCCACAGCTGAACTCAAATCTATTCAACCTGAGAGGCATAAACAAGCTGAGAGGCTGCGCTTTGTGCACGCTGGTGAGTCAAAGCTTTCTGGGAAGAATCCAACAGATTTGGAAACACATTGTTGTTTGAATAATACATGAACAGTCCCACACTTGGTGCTATCCATCATTAGGATTACCTTCAGCACACTGCTGGGTAATTTGCAAATTTCTCTCATAACTTTTTCACCAATACTGAGATTTAGAGGCTCATAACTTCTTGCAGCTCCTCTGGTTATTACAACGATTTTAATAACTAAACTAAAAACTCTCCAAATCAAAGATTGCTTCAACACGATGCGTAACCTTTAATTGCTAAATTATCATATAAATAACTTTGTGAATGTCTAATTTCTTCCAGTTTAATTATCCAGAATTTAATCATGCAAAGAGAGCCGACCCAGTTTCAACCAAATAAAGCAAACGAAAATATAGACCAAGTAAGCTCTGGTATCATACAGTGCAGTTTAAGGTGAAATGAGATGGGAATTAAACCGGAGAGACTCCCGCCTGAAGAGGCGATGAGCTGAGCCTCCCGTGGGGCCGAGGAGCCAGCAGACGGCAGACCTTCCCCGAGGGGCTCCAGAGGTAGAGCAGAGAATCAACCGGGGGATAAATGGAAGCAAAAACAGGCACAGACCAAACAGGGAACGAGAGGTGGACTGGAATATGAAAACAGAGAGTAAAGGCAAGATTCACCTCCAAAATAACAAGGACATTTACCACAATACCTTCAAAAATAACACATAAAAAAAGGAAAACTTCTCCCTAAACTTGTGATTTTTCATTTGTGTTTTGTTTCACTGCAGATGGATTTGTTGACATTTGAGAGGAGACAAGCGCTAGAGACAAAGTCGTTCAGTTTGGAGAAACAGCAGACTGAGCGCTGCCTCGTCTAAAACGTGAGGGATGGTGGAATTATAACATCCTCCTTAAGTCATAACCTTCAGACAGCGAGGTTTACAGCTGTAAATTCATCCCCAGAACTAAGGCCCCGTTCATACAACATTTTATCTGAAAACGCTAAAATGCAGCGAAAGCAAATCTGTTTACACGGAAACACAGAGGGACTGAAAATGCTGTAGTAAGCATGCCAGGCCTGTAGGCGGTGCTATAACTGTCTTGTCCAGAAGCAGCTTCGGGGAGATCTCCACCGAAGTAGAATTGAGCCGATCATCAGGTGAATTGGGGAATACTTAGTGCAAAAGTGGAGCAACAGATGCTCATTTAGTTTCTTTATGAAGACAGTCAGCAGATTGAGCAACACAAGCACAGCACGGTAGTTCGTGACGATCGTAACAACGGTACTGTTGTCCTGTTGTATGCTTGTGCGAGGCGGAGTGTGACGTCAGCGTTTACACTGAAAACGCCTGCTTACTGTTTACACGGTAACGGTGTCGGCAGCGTTTCAGAACAATCCCACTCTGGAGGCCTTTTTCAAAAGTTTGCGTGTTAGGTCGACTGAAACGCTGTTTCCGTGTTGACGCGAGGCTGAAACATAACAAAACTTTTGCCTTTCACCCTAAAACCGTTGTCGTGCAAACTGCCCCTAAATTCAGACCCTGATTTAAATGGATGAAACACTCACAGTATCAAAGGATAGTTCTTACGGTGAAATCGAATCGCAGCTTATTGGTGTTGATTATGGCGCCCCCTGTGGACAAAGTAGTATTTCTTTCATTTGCTGCTCTGTACTCACACAGGACAGGATTTTCTGACCAGGGATGGCTACCTTACACATTTCAATGATATATTACTAAAGCCCGGTACCTGGCAATTGGTATCAGTACTCAAAGGTACCAATTTTCCATACTTTTGTGTGTTTATGTGGTGATAAATATAAACTGGTTTTATAATAAAACCTTAAAGTTTTTTAATTGAACAAATCTATTCTTGGATATATAACCCTGCAATGCATTTTGGTAGCTAAACATGGTACCTTTTGATTTAAGTGCATCGGTACTCGGTACAACAGATGGAATTTGGTTGGTACTTATAAAAGTACCAAATTCAGTACCCATCCCTGTCTGACGCAAAAATGACATAAAATCCTATTTTCTATTCATCTGTTTCACATCTTAAGCCATGCAACATCCACTTTACCCAAGCATCAACCTGTGGATATAAGAAATGAAGCTAGTGTTCAAGTTCTAAAAACTGCAGTTCCTCAAGTGTCCACTAGAGGCTGGCTCCAAAAGCACAAGAAACCACATACACACTAGGAGCGGGAGAAAAATTGATTCACATATGTATCACGTTTTTTTTTGTTTTACAATTTTAAAATTGGGATTATTTATTATTGTTATTATTATTTTTTTTTTCAAATTTAAATTCTTTATTTCAGTCTTTGTTTATAAGCTAGATTAGAAAAAAAGTTACCAATTTTCTCCAGCAGAGGGCGAAATGTTTTTCTCTGGCTCACATGATGCATTTTTGGGGGGAAATATGGCTCATGATAAAGTCTGTAGACATTATCATTATTATTTAACGTAATCACATTTCACAAGAATCAGAAATATCAAAGAATCCCAACTTAAATCGGATTAGCACCACAAAAGTCGTAAAAGAATCGAACCACATTCACACCCATTCAAAACAGATATTTACAGTCTGGCTCTGGAAATATTTTAGTCTGAACAGCTTATTTCTCAGGGGAGTTTTTTTGTATCTCTTAAGTTTAAAGGTATTCAAATTTACAAGTTTGCTGACTTGGCATGGCTAAATGTCTCTTGAGGAACAGATTTAGTTTTGTCCCTCTCTGTCGACCTTATTGCTCTTTCACTATCATTTCTTTTTGTGGTATCTGCTCCATTATTCACAGACTTATAAAGCGTCTGATCCACAGCTTCCATATAAGGCTCTGTCTGGCCTTTGGGTTTTATTCAGCAATGCACACATAACACACCTGAAACAACCCCACACCTGTGCTGAAGCCTAACCCAAGGCGTGTCTGTGTGGAAGTAAACAGCACGTGTCTGATTATAGCGTTGCTGCTCCGACTGACAGCTGACTTCAAGTCCTAACAGGCTGCTCCGGCACACGCCTACACGGTGCGGCTCAGGGCGAGCTTAACAGGACACGTCCACATTATCCAGAGGCTGAGAGACAAATTCAACATCTCTGTCCACAGAGCTGTTTGTGACGGGCTGTGATTATTTACGGATCACTTCAGCGTTGTGTGGAGTTGCCTCGTTATCCACAGAGGCTGTAAAATCCAATCCTCACAGCGCTTTGTAAAACTCATCGCTGCTCAAAATATCATGTTTAATCCTGCTCCCAAAGCCACTTCATTTCATTTAACAGCACTTTAATCATTGTCATGTTGGCATATTGTCTTGTCTAATCTGCTTCAGCTCTCTAAATCTATCCACTTAATCAAACATGCAATAAGAACAGGAGCGATGAGGGTGAGGAAGAGGAGCCTGTGATAAACTGACTCTTCAAATAAATGTTTCCTCTGATCTATTAAAAAGAAAACAATCAATTTAACATCTCCGTCTAAATCCTGAGGTGTGTCACTTTGTGTAATCTGAATAAAACCCTGACAATAGAGGGTGTGAGTCCTCACCCAACCTGCGAATAAGGATTAAAAGATGAACTTGCAGAGGATTTACACTGGATTTAAAAATATTTGGTAGAGGGCATTAAAAGTGGATGAAAATGTCATTCCTCTCAGCTGAGTTTTCTACATTGTCGGAGCTGTCCGTACAGTGTGTGAGAGTTGAACCGTTGCTCTGACGTGTGTGAGGAAAACCCTCCTGAGCCTCGTTAAAGGAGCACAGATGGAGAGATGAGACGGCAGGGCATGAAAGTCAGATCGACAGAGACGTCCTGCTCTCACACTCTGATCATGCATTCCCCTTTACTCTCAAATTCAGAGCTTTGATCAGAAATATTCACCCTGGGAGGAGAAGGGGAAGGCTGAAACAGCTGTCTCTGAGGATAACAAACACGCATGAATGCATCGAATATGAAAGACGTACAGTAACCCAGTGTTACCATTAGACGTATAAATTCTGACTGACAAGTTAAAGGAAAGAAAACACCGCCAGATATCTGTCATCTGTGACTGTTTACACCCAGGTAGTAGATGTAAGTGCTGTTTTACTGTCTACCTCAGGCTTTACAGACTACTGCTGCTCGTCTTTTCTCTTTTGGCTCAGTGTTCATTTGTGATACCTCGATCTCCATATCATAGCTAAGTTTTTTTAAAGAATGTACCATTGATAAACAGTTTGTTTACATGATTTGTTTATTAAGATGCTAATGTAGTCTCCAATGAAGTTTTAAGAGTTTTTAAAGGCGTTTTATACGTATATGTCTGAAGTGATTTATGCTAACTTTTTAGCTCCCCGGGTACGGTCTGCTATTCAGCTACCTGTGGGTTTTCTCTTATGTCGTATCAAGCCAAGACTTTGGTTAATTTATTTTTTGAACTTTTTTTTTTTTTTTGATTCAACAATTCATACAACAATAACAGTTCTTCAATTTTTCTTTTGTGTTTACAGTTGTAACTATATGTTTACAATTTTTATAAGCACAAAAAAAGAAAATAAGAGAAGCAATATCAAAAATAAATAAGTAAAAAAATAAAAAATAAATAAAAACATAAAAAATAGAAATATATAAATAAATAATAATAAATAAATTATAACTAAATAACTAAAAGAACCCAGCAAGACAGATAAAACTCAACTCTGTTCTAGGATAAGAAAAAAGAGAAGGAATAGAAATGTTTACAGATTCAGATGAATAATGTTAAAGGGAGGTAGGAATTAGAGAGGAAATAAGTATGTGTTAATAAGTATTAGTTTAGTAGCTGTGAAAGTGCAGAACTTGTTTCTAAATAGTGTAAAACTACTGTTATATGGCTTAGTCTGGGCTCAGTGTTGGAATATCATAGTAGGAACCAGAGCTGCGGCTCCAGCTAGTGGTGGGAGGCTGAACTGCAGCTTTTTGTAGCTACAACAACCAAACTGTTTATCATTTATCAAACCCTACAGTTATTGTGGTGCCAACCTCGGTGGAATCGACCAAACATTTTTTGGCCTTTTTTTGTTTTAATACTTAAGTATTGCACTTTAAAAGCGTTTTAATAAATATCTTTTAATGTGGGCATGCCTCTCTCCTCTCAAATATATTCTTAAAATATTTTTCCTTTATTCTATGTATTTTTATGGCTTTTTTTTGGAACACTGTGATGCTTCTTGAACTTTATTAGTATGAAATGTGAAATATAAATAAAACTTAAAATATTACCTAACTGGTTTAACGTCTGTTGCAATTGCAGTTTTAGCTAACTTAAGATATTACTGCCAGTACTGTTGTTAATAATGTCATAACCCAACTAGGGATGCACTGATATGAAATTTTTGTCTGATACCGATGTTTACCAATATCAATATTGATAAAAAAAATAAACAATCTGAGATAATCAAATTGTGAGCTTGCTGGAAATCATGCAAACTGAATTTTTCAATATCTGCCTTTACTTTCCAACTTGCTTTTCTAGTCCACTCTTTTTAGGCAGTTTTGGTGTTTATAGAGTCATAGAAAACAAAATTATTTGGGAATTGAAAGATCATTTAAGATGCTCTGAAAATGCCGGCAGCTAATGAGTAAATATCGGACCACTTTTACATGTCGGCCGATACCGTTATTGATACCGATATATCGTGTGTCCCCGAACCTAACCCTGACCCTTGTAAAAAAAAAAATTAATTAAAGCCTTTTTAAAAGACTTGAACTGATTTAATACGACTTTTTTTAAACAATTTTCACTGCAAATGTTCCCCATGATTGATTCATATGACAGTCAAAAGTGTTATGTGAGTATTTGACGCTGTTTTGTGCTCATTTTATTGCTTTTCTGTAATTTTGGAGAAATCTTGAACCAGAGTTTCCTTCCAGAAAAATAAAATCTTCTATGTTATCTTTTTTTAATTAATCTCAATTGAAGTTAAATGAGGTAATGCTGGGTGTTTTGGAGCTCATGGTTGGGCCATAAACGGAAGAGTTTGTCCACCAAAGTTTGGAAGTTGGTGATTACGGAAGTTTTAACAACCATGGTGAAACAAGATAAACAAACACAAGGATGGTGCTGAAGTAGAGATCATAGATATCTTCAGCTGATTATTTTCCAATTTGTCATTGGGGATAGTTAACTTGTGCTTTGACCTCGGCACTGTATCTGAATCTCATGAGTCTGGATAAAAACTTGCTGCTGGATCAATATTTTGTCCGACCCTGTCTTCCCCAACCTTCGCCCCTGACTCCATATCCCCTCCAGTGCGAACAGGATATTAGCGTTAGCCCTCCTCTGAGACAGCCTTTAAAAAAACCACGGTATATCTTAAAGCATTGAGCTGGATCCATCTGGGCTGAACAGAGTCTGTGATAAGCTCTGAAATCAGACCGAATGACGCACAACATTCAATGCAGTCTGCAGCTCCGTATCTCTTCAGGTCTTATCTGTTGGCTGTAATTAAACTAATGTCTGTGAATGAATGATGCTAATGATAATTGATGATAACAGGCTATATTTAGAGAGCCACATTAAAGTTCATTTCCTTTTGGGTTACGGTACATTTTCTGCAATTAAGGGGCTCATTGAGCGCTGCGGTGAGCTGCTGTTGGGTAAGGATAAGTAAACTTTTAGAAAGTCTAATTTAGGGTTTATTCTGAGCAAAAAGGGAGGAAAAGGGAAAGAAACACAGAGGAAGTGATTCAGTACAGTGCTGCTTTAACACCAGAGAGAAAAGTGGGTAAAAGAATGAATCAATGAACACTCTGCAGTGGAAATCGAGGAATGAATCAATGAACTGTTGGCTATGCAGTTATTCTCATAGGAGCTCAATATCAGCTAATGATGTTGGTGCTAAAACAGTGTAAACAAACATAAACATAAGAGCTGGAAAGAGGGGGATTATTTTCCAGAAAACCCTGGAATATTATGGAAATAGTTGTGGGAATTAACTGTAAATTAAACGGCCGTATTCCAACATTAATAAAACATCTTGATCCATCATATAAGTGCATCTAAATCAAAGGTCCCATATTTTGCAAAAATCACTTTATTAAGTCTTTTAGTGAAATTTTAGGGTCTTTGTCTTTCCTCCCAGCCCACAAAATGTGATATTTAATGACCAAACCTGTTCTTAGTAGATCTTGTGAATGTAAAATCCTGACCTAAAACGAGCAGCTTGGATTTTGGGGATTTGCCGACGTCAGCGATTCCCTTTTTTGAGCAATCAGGAGCAAGTCTGATCTGATTGGTCCACCGGGGCAGATACCCCAGAACCCCCTTCCAGCCCACTCCCCTCCCCGCCCAAGAGCCATCACTGCTCTGTTTTTGGCTGTAAACAGCCACATAACTCCATGCTCAAGCTTCCCATCTCAGAAGAAGACAGACTAAGTGTCTAGAGTTCATTTATCAGGAAATGTTCCAGCTACACTCAGTAAAACTGAGCATGTGTGTGCTAGTCACTTCACGGCCAACTGCTTTTCCAACTTTGGACAGTCCAACAGAGGGCTAGCCAATAGACTGGTCCTGAATCCAGGCGCATTACCAACCATCCTCCAACAAACCTGGGACCCTGGAAATGTGAGTATTTTAAATGCTGTGTGCTGTGGAGCAGATGGAAGAGCTTTTCCTCAGTGTCCCCCCTGTCTCTGTGTTAGCTTCAGGATGCTAACTTTAGCTGCAGTTAGCCTGTTGTTTTAGCCTGTAATGTTAAGGTAAACGAGCTTCTCTGTTTTCTAAACATTGTGCACTCGGAGCTCGTGGCGCCGCTCTCAGTGACGTGGAAGAGCGGGGCGGTATCAGCGGTGGCTCATTTACATATGAAGGCCACGCCCACTAAATCAGAGCGTTCTGAACAGAGGGGCTATGAGAGCCTGGAAACAATGCTGCTGTGCTTGATATATTGGCTTTTTGGACCAAAACGTGTTACTACCATTTCATGAAGACATCAGTGATCCAGATTAAACTGCAGAAAAGGAGCAGGATATGGGAGCTTTAACAAAAATTAAACTTCAAACCATTTATTTTTGAGTGATTCTGAAATTAGGGGAACATTTCAGGTATACAGAAACGTGAAAAAATATTTCCTTTTTTTGTGTCATATTCTATTTGATTGTAAATGATACACCTGGAATGTACTAATTTAGTAGTTAGCAAGCTTAAGCTCGTATGAACTTTTAAATATTTTAGTAACAAAATATTTTGGAGCATAATTTTGTCAACCGTGTTATGGACAAAAGTTTTGACTATTTTTTCAATATGAATCCAAATTAAACATAATTTAGAGTTATTCAACATTTCTTTGTCAGATTATGCTCCCTAGAAATGTCCCTCATCATTTAAATCACAGTTTAGACAAAATCTTAAAAATTATGACTCAAAAATCCCAGTAACCAGCTGACAGGACAAGAAGAGAGAAACCTGTCTCCACAACTCTACATTTACTGACGCTAACACAGTCGACATTTCCTCCTTTGTCCCCTACCCTTTAATGATTATTTTTACCAAATAATACTGAGAATAATATTCACAAACATGTATTGTAGTGTTAATTTTGAAGAGCAATTTTGAGTTGTTTTTGCTCGATAAACTCTTTAAGTTATGACCGAGTTGTGGTTGGCGCACACACACCGACACACAGTTTTACACTCACTGAAAAAAAGGACTTGTAATCCCCCTTCTCCTCATGTAATCTGAGATTTTAATCTCCGCTTTCAAGAGCAAAGATTACCCAGCAGCCCTTGCTCCCATTCAAGCGGAGGCCTAGAGGAACTCTCAGTGGGTGGCAGCGGGCTGGATGAGGAGGATACAGATGTGTGAGGTTGTAATCTTGAGACAGAGACAGAAATAGTAAAAAAGGGATTTAGGAAGAAGAGAAGAGGAAGTGACATAAGAGGAAGGAGCCTGCTGCAACAAGTGGAGGTCAGTGTTTGAGCGCCACAGGTTGATCAGATCAGATTAGAGTTATAAAACACGGATGATTCAAAAGAGTCAGGGTCAGAGGTCGTTGATCAGCCTCGAAAGGAACATTTTATAAATCCTGTTTTTCAGCTGCTGAAACCTGCTTCACTCAAATATACCAATTAGAAATCCAAGATACTGAAAATGTCATCGTTTATGTAAAAGATCTACTGACCGGAACAGCCCACCTACGCCCCATTTCCACCAAAGCAGGTCAGTTTGGTTCATCTCACATTTTGTGCTTCTATGTTTATAAAACAGACTCTTTAAAAACCTGAATGATGACAGATTAAAGGTCCCATATTCTGCTCCTTTCCTGCAGTTTAATCTGGATCATTGATGTCTTCATGAAATGGTAGTAACATGTTTTGGTCCAAAAAGCCAGTAAATCAAGCACAGCAGCATTGTTTCCAGGCTCTCATAGCCCCTCTGTTCAGAACGCTCTGATTTAGTGGGCGTGGCCTTCATATGTAAATGAGCCACCGCTGATACCGCCCCGCTCTTCCACGTCACTGAGAGCGGCGCCACGAGCTCCGAGTGCACAATGTTTAGAGAACAGAGAAGCTCGTTTACCGTAACATTACAGGCTAAAACAACAGGCTAACTGCAGCTAAAGTTAGCATCCTGAAGCTAACACAGAGACAGGGGGGACACTGAGGAAAAGCTCTTCCATCTGCTCCACAGCACACAGCATTTAAAATACTCACATTTCCAGGGTCCCAGGTTTGTTGGAGGATGGTTGGTAATGCGCCTGGATTCAGGACCAGTCTATTGGCTAGCCCTCTGTTGGACTGTCCAAAGTTGGAAAAGCAGTCGGCCGTGAAGTGACTAGCACACACATGCACAGTTTTACTGAGTGTAGCTGGAACATTTCCTGATAAATTAACTCTAGACACTTAGTCTGTCTTCTTCTGAGATGGGAAGCTTGAGCATGGAACTATGTGGCTGTTTACAGCCAAAAACAGAGCAGTGATGGCTCTTCAACTTCAGCATTCTCCTCCCAGGGAGAGGAGTGGGCGGGGAGGGGGTTAAGGGGTATCTGCTCCAATGGACCAACAGGTCAGACTTGCTCCTGATTGGTCAAAAAGTGAATCGCTGACGTTGGCGAATCCCATAAGTCCAAACAGCTCGTTTTAGGTCAGGATTTTACATTAACAAGCTCTACTAAGAACAGGTTTGGTCATTAAATATCACATTTTGTGGGCTGGGAGGAAAGACAAAGACCCACAAATTTTACTAAAAGACTTAATAAAGTGATTTTTGTATAATATGGGACCTTTAAGGCATCAGGATGTATTGTACTACAAGAAGCTCCTGCACATACGCTGCAGACTCATCCACTCTGTGTTTCGATGCCAAATATATCAGAGGAAACAGTCCGGCTGCGTTCAACACCTCTACAGAGAGACGATCCATTCCTGGATGTATGATTCACAGCATAGCTCTGCACTTTAAATACACACACACACACCAACAAACCCACAGGGGCCGAGTACTGAAACACTGGCATGAGTACAAGCTAGAGCTAGCATGATAGTAGCTTTGAAATGTATCCACGCAGTCTGAGTGACCTGCTTTCTTCTGTCGACGCACCAACACATGCAGATAGTGGGTTACATAACAGTGACTGACAGAGATGAGCAGGAAGAGGCGTCCAACTATTACTCCATGTGTTGGAGCAGAAACAATCATCAGATATATTTACTGAGGAGAAGACTCAAGGTTTCAGGATGACGGCATCAAAACGTGGCGTTCAAAGGTTTTACTTTCACTTTGAAGATCCTGTTCAGTAAGTTTATTATTACTAGGGATGAACTATACATTGGTATCAATATCCATATCGGCAGATGTTGGTAATTTTTTACCATATTAGTATCAGCCGATATGTTATCGATATAAGCCAATATGTTATCAGACAATATATTATTGGTATCGGCCAATATGCTGTCAATATCAGCTGGTATGTTATCGATATCGGCTGATATGTTATCGGTATCAGACGATATGTAATTGGTATCGGCCAAGATGTTGTCAATATCAGCCAATAAGTTATCAATATCAGCAAATATGTCTTTGATATTGGCCGATATGTTATCGATATCTGCAGATATGTTGTTGGTAACGGCCGATATGTTTTCGGTATTGACCAATATGTTATCGATATCAGCTGATATGTTATCGATGTCAGCTATGTTGTCAATATCAGCCGATATGTTATCGATATCAGTCGATATCAGTCGATATGTTATTGATATCAGTCGATATCAGTCGATATGTTATCGATATCAGTCGATATCTGTCGATATCTTATCGATATCGGCTGATATGTTGTCAATATCAGTCGATATTTACTCTTTTGCTGCCGGTATTTCCAAAGCATCTTGAACGGTCTTGTAAGATCCAAATAATGTTGTTTTCAACATTATTTTCAACAACAATATCAATATCAGATATTGGTATCGGCCAATATTGTCATACTGGTGCATCCCTTATCATTACAAAATTGAATCAACACTTGTTCATTTCTCCTGCTATCTGCCTTATCTGATATTCAGGATCAATATCATCCATGAACTCTGCAGCTCCTTGCAGTTTGCTCTCCTTTTGCGTCTGACAGAGGTGAGCTGTTAGCATCTCTACTCTGTGCAGCACAGAGCTGCGCTGTCTGCTCCCATCCTGACTGAATCTCTCGCACATGATTGACATTAGCAAAGAAAATAAAAGAGAAATACTTTATAAACTTTAAACTGACACAAGGAAAAAGCCTCTCACTTAAAATTTCAAAAAATATAGCCTGATAACTGAAAAGCTAACAACATTAACAGCAGCTCATCCCTGCAGAGTCTGGGGGGTCAACAAACCGTTGCCACAGCAGTTCTCACGCCTCTCCTGCTGTTAGAGCAACATCATAGCAACAACATGTCAGAGCAGAGAAAAAGCTCAAACTGCTCCTCTGTCTGACAAAACACGAAGGCTCCAAGCTGCTCCCATTTTTAATAAAGTGCAGTGAGTTATGGACCATGAAAGATGTCTGATTATTCAATCAGTCATTTTAGCTCTAGCCTCAAGTATGACAAGACTGCGCAAACAGCTTACAAAACGTCCTCTCAACACAAGCCTGAATGTGTTTATTACATCACACAGTCATGAATGTGCTCAGGCTCTTTGAAAGTAACACGCTAAAAGGAGTCGGACTAAATGAAGGCAGAGCGATGAGTACGTCTGCTCCACAGAGTGTGATAATTGGCAGAGAATCAGCTTTATATGATACGACCAGGGGGAAAACATCCCCGTGTGTGTGTATGGGGATCGTTTTAATGGGCAGAGTGTTTGTGTGCTGGTTAATCCCCACTGTGTTACTCACACACTGCTGATGTGTGTGTATTCACTGTCAGCTTAGCCCACTCAATCCCTAATCCACGGCGGCACGGAGAGCAGGAAGTAGCGTGGAGGTAAACCCGTGCACCTGAAGCGTCTTCGTCATGCGGCTTTTTTTTCACACCCTCCTCTCGTTTTCATGAGTTTCAGCGCCGCGTATTTCAGGATACGGCTCAGATTCCACCGGTTGCCCGGACAACTGATGCGATTGAGCGGACAAGGGCTCGCACCTCGCCGTAACAGCCAATGAGGCGAGGCGAGAGTGAAAACCATCAATCAGCTCCCATTCAACGACATTCACTGCTCCCATTCTGCTCGCACTCTCAATGGCCAAACAAAGGGCACGGCTTAGCTCATCACTTAGATTTGTGGTGCTGATGTGTGTGTGTGTGTGTGTGTGTGTCGTGGTCATAAACTGTGCCTGTACTAAACCTGGTGTCCTGTACCCACCAGAAGAGGAGCACAACAAGAACAGGAAGCTGTGTGAGCCTGCAGAGGGGAACCAAATGTTCAGATGCTCCTACGTCTTCAGCGCAGAAAGAAAACGACTTCTTTCTGACTCTCTAATAACATCAGCGATGGAGGCTGTCGAGTCTATTTGTAAAATTTGGAAATGTGTTGCTGCACCTGCTCTTTCTGTTCTCACCACATTTTCATGCTGCTGTTGAAGGATGAATAAACCCACTGAGTACGAGCAGGAAGGGAGCTGGTTGGTTACGAGAAAATTAACTGTAATATATTTGATTTTTGCTGTTTTTAGCTGAAAGGATGTCAATTAACCCAGTATCACAATGACTTTTATTTTACATTATTATTCTATTTTTCAAATTTGTTTATTATTTTCTTCCTTGCCATGAATTCTGGTTAAAGATTTTATATGTTTGCCCAACAGTAAATAATTCCTTGATATTTATTAACTAAGATCTATAAACATAAATGAGCAAAACTAAATAAAAATGTTTAAAAATTTAAACCCAGTATTGAGTAATTGATTGTTATGTACTTGCTCAGGATCTCCAGCTTCATTAAAATGCTGGAGGCACGGGCCTCAAACACCAAGGTCTGCCCATAGCCCCGCCCCCGACAGACCTCCAGAAAGCTGGCCAATCAGAGGGAAGGGGGTTTGTGGAGCAGGGAGCCTTAAAGAGATGGGGATGGGTAACGATTAGGGATGTGCTGATATGAAGATAATGGCCACTAACCGATATTTACCAATATCAACATTGGTAAAAAAAACTAAAAACAATCTAAGATGATCAAATTGTGAACAAACTAAAAATCATGCAAACTGAACTTTCTCCCTTTATTTTCATACTTGTTTTCCTTGTCCACTCTTCTTTGGTAGTTTTAGCGGTTGCATATTTACAAAAACTAGAGATAGACCAATATGAATTTTTCCAGGTTGATACCGATACAGATATTTGAAGCTGATATTAATTTTAGCGTAAATATTGATGTCAAAATTTTGAATTATACGAACTCCAACTCTTAACTTCATCCAAATACCTTTAAGTATGAGTTCATTAAACAGCTCCCAGGCTCAGCAGCATGTTTAAAAAAGTTAAATTAAAACTTTAAAAAATAAATAGCTAAAGTTTTCTACAGTAAATAAAGTTTCCCAAAATTTCAATGCAACTGCAGTAACTGTAATATCTGCACTGCTGATTGGCTGTTTCCCGAGCCATGGCTCTGCTTGTAACCAATCAGATGGTACTGTGGGTGGGACAGTGCTGGGGACTGAGTAGTGACTGCAGACAGCGGAGCGGCTGCATCAGAGCCGCAAAAATGCAGTTTTAAATTTGTATCTTATCGCCCATCGGATTTAAAAAAAGGCAGATGCTGATATGCTTCAAAATGCCAAATATCGGCCCCAATAATCGGCCCGGCTGGTAATCGGTCTTTCCTATAGAAAACAATATTATTTGGGTGTTGAAAGATCGTTCAAGATGCTCGGAAAATGGCCAGCGGCTTTTCTAACTCGGCCGTTCAGAGGATATCAAGATCTCAAGCTCCCCCAATAAGAGGTACAGCTCAGGGTCACGTGACCGACAGGTGCCCTATGGCTGTAGGTGAAGCCCTTGCCCCTACCAATATGGCCGCTATGGCCAATCTGCTTCATTTTCCATTTCAGAAACAGACGGGTGACGTCGGCGAGACTACGTCCATGTTTTATACAGTCTATGGTACCAACTGAATTCTGTCTGTAGTACCGATTGAACCAACCGATAAAATCAAACAGTAGCATGTCGGTACTTAAACGCATCCCTGTGACTGAGTAGGCAATTTTCCATACTAGACATGAACACAGCATTGCAAGGTTATAGAGGAATGGATACTCTAATTGATACATTGATATTAATTTCCACATTACCACACATAAAAGTACCAAAAATTGGTACCGGTGAGTACCAATACAGATAGCCAGATACCGGGCATTTCAAATGTGAAAGGCACCCATCCCTAATGAAGAGATCCCAGAAAGACAGAATAAATCCAAAAGCTAAAAGCTAAAAACTAAAAAAAAAACGTAACACCCCCTCTTTTAAAGCAGGATCAGCCGGAGCGGAAAGGATTCAGGGTGTTCAAAGACTGTCAATTAACTAATCAAACTTTGCAAAGCTAAACTACAAATTGATTTTGAAGAGACAATCACTGCTGCCCAATCGAATCCCCATCATGTGCTTCAGCTCATCCATACTGCAGCAGAGGATCCGATAAAGTCCAATCACAGAGACCACAACGAGCACAGATAGAAACCTGGATAGGTAAGCACTTCTTCCTGTTCTTCTCCTGTTATTAAATCACTGCAGACCCCTCACTGAGTCTGTCTCTGTCACTGATTTAATAAAAGGGAAACAGTGCTGTATAGCTGTAAACAGACTGAGGGACTTCTGCTCCTGCACGGATTCAGGAGACTAAATATAAAAGTGCCAAGTGGATCCTGTTCCTGTCTTTGTTTTGTTGCATGAGGTTGAAAGCTGGAGCTGACTTTGTTTTCAGCGCTGACGGATTCCTCGATTATTCCCCGGTCTTAAACTGATCGCACTTTCCTGGAGCTGTAGATTACCTCTGTGCGCTTCTTTCCAACAAAACATGAACTCATAGTTTCTCCCTGTTTGTAGTTGTTTATACCCTATCTCCAGAAACAGAACCATGTGGTTTAAAAATACTTTCACAAAACGGAAACACTTAACCAGTCTCGAGGGGGTCTATAAGGAAACAAACATGCACAAAAAAAAGCCAGATAAATAAAAACAAAGAGCAAACAATGTGGAAATCTCTGGCAGGAATCGTCAGCAGTTAAAGAGTTAATCACTGCAGTTAGAGGAGATTATTTAACACACTTGTCTACAAAAAAACGCAGCCATGGCTCCATTTATAGACTGGAAACAAGGATCCAAAGCCCGGTGATGAATGTTTTCTGTGCATCAAGAATTTCTCAGCCAAAACAAACTCTAACCCGGCTTCACTGACAACAGACGAGTCACATTTCAGTGAAAACAATTCTTCCTGCCAAGACGGCAGAATTAGACCAAACTCTGTTTTTACTGGGATCTTATGAAGACGAAGAGGAAGAAACAATCTGAGATCCTGCTGCTCTGCTGCCCGGGGGAATACTGTCAGGATCTCAGAGAAGGAAACACACCCCCATCAGGCTTCCTCCACATCAAACACACACACACGCACACACACACACACACACACACTCAGCTTTGAAAGTGATCGAATGATAACAAGAGAGAGGACCTTGCTGCATTAATTATACAGCCAACACACTCGCTTCAGGTTGATGTAAACACACTCGAGAGCTGACTGACCTTTAAGAACCATCCGCTGAGAAATTTCACTAAACTGAGTCGAACACTTGCCTGAATGAATCAATTTTCTCACCGCTTTCTGTCACCCTTTTCTCTTCAGAGGAGCTGAGCTCACTGCGACTGCAGTTTCTGCACCTGTGTGCCTCAGGAGACGACAGACCTGTCACCTGGAGAGAAACGCAGCTAAAATGCTGAAGAGTGCGACATCCGTGAATCATTTTTCTTCTGCTTTTTGGACTCAAACCCCCTCAAAAAATCTGGTTTGCATCCAGCAAACTCACTGTACCAGCTTCAGCATATGAAAATATCTTATCCTGAAAAGTGTCTTCATCAGCTGTCTTGAATCAAAACAAACTAATTATTAAAAGTCAAAAGTTTTTCTCACTTTTATTGATATACAGATCAAAAACAACTGTATTTTATGAAAACATACCTACAGCATCGCATCTTGTTGTTTTGTATCCTATTCCAGTTCAATTTTTCCATTTTGTATCTATTTCTTTATATGAATGAACCATGGCCCGTCCCAGCTCATTTTGATGAGTTCTGCTGTGCAGTATCATAACCATCATACGATAAGGGAACAGACTGTAACCTAATATAACGTCATGAAACAATATGATTTGTTTTGTAACATGATAGAATTTGGCATTTGGCCTCACAAATGTAGCATCATGAACATAGCATCCCGAACATAGCATCACAAACACAGTGTCACAAATGTAGCCACACAACCATGGCAGCACTGGCGTAGTGTACGAATCTAGCGTTGCAAATCTAGCACCACAAATCAAGTGACACAAATTTAGCATCACAAATGTAGCAGCATGAACAGAGCTTTATGAATGTAGCCCCACAAATGTATCGTCATCAACGTACAGTAACAAACGTAGCGTCACAAACGTAGCATCATGAATGTAACGTCATAAACGTAACTTCACTTAGCTTGCCAAGTGTACCGTCACAAATATAGCATCACAAATGTAGCATCATGAATGTAGCTTCTCGAATGTAGCACCACCAATGTAGCATCACAAATGTAGCATCACGAACATAGCATCACAAACATAGTATCAGGAATGTAGCATCATGTACACAGCGTCACAAACAAAGCATCATAAACACAGTGTCACGAATGTAGCCCATGAAGCACCACCAATGTAGCGTCACAAACGTAGCGTCACGATTGCACTTTCATGATGGTAGCGTCACGAACATAGCAAATATAGCGTCACAAACGTATCTGCACAAATGTAGGGTTGTGTGTGAAGCATTGCAAATGCAGCTTGGCAAGTGTACCGTCACAAATTTAGCGTCACAAACCTAGCATCATGAACATAGCATCACAAATGTAGCATGACAAATGTAGTGTGAAGAATGTAGCGTTACAGATGTAGCATCACGGATGTAGCGTCACGGATGTAGTGTCACGGACGTAGCGTCGCGGACGTAGCGCCGCGGATGTAGCATCACGGGCGTAGCGTCACAGACGTAGCGTCACGGACGTAGCGTCACGGACGTAGCGTTACGGGCGTAGCGCCGCTGATGTAGTGTCATGAATGTAGCTATATGACCGCAACATTAAGTACAACACTCTATGCCATTGAAAGGTAACATTGTGCAACATACCATCACATGAAAACCTAATATATTGGATTGTAACATAACAAAACACTTCAAATGTTATGTAGCCTAATGTATCGCACTGTATTGTAACAACATGTCACATATCGTCTTGTTACATGTTGTCTCAAAACATAACACCAAGAAACACATGGTCACAAAACATAAGGTATAAGGTACCCTAACCCTATTGTAATGTGAATTCATTTTCAGCTGTGTTAAATTCCCCTTTCGTCTCCCTTTCAGGCTTTTTTATCTGACAGAAAAGCCAAAGAGACACAGGAAGTGGGTGAGGACATGTACAGCTATCCACCTCCCCGAGCCAGGTAAGAGAAACAGAGAGGTTGTTCTTGTGGCGTGCTTTAATATTTTATCTCTCAACTTTAGCAAACAAAGCCTCACTGTCACTGTCTGGAAACTGCGCTCGAGGAAAATGACTAACGCTACATCCTTCCACAACAACTGCTGCTGAGGAGCCCCCGGGCCCGGCTCTTCCTGCTGCACCAAACTATCTGTTTGCTCCCAGCAGCTCTCTCTCAGGTGTGTTTAGATGCTCAGTCCACTCTCCCATAAGTATCTCTGAGTGTTGTCAAATAAAGCTTTAACAAGTGAGGACTGGTGGCCTGCCTGAGGTCCCTGAACGCCTCATAAAAGTGTCAAGAGATGAAAAATGCCTGATGTGACACAGAGATGTGTATTTAGGGGTCAAAAATACTGCCACACACTTATCTTTGAAGAATTGTGGCAGTGTTTTGACATTTCTAGTCACCTCCATTCAAATTGATGAGGAAGACTGCAATTTTAAGTCCATTTATCTTCTTTTGAAAAGGGCTTCAGACAAGGAAATTGCAAGGCAACACAAAATCCAGTGCATCTCTTCATTTTCTAGCGCCGAAATAATTCTGTGATGAGAAGTACGTCCTGTACACATGAGCAGCTCTCAGTATGAGAGCCCCGCTGTAACTGGGTCAGAGAAGAATCTGTTTTTCTGTCATAACACAGCATGTTATTCAACCAGGAAAGCACATATTGTATGTCCGTTTGCCCTTTTCCAAGAGGCAGCTCGGGTACTTGAACACAACTTGTGGGAGCATGACCCCCCCACTGAGCCTCTCTTAATATCCAAACCAAGCCATATGGCTGAATGTGATGGCAGACACTGGGTGAACCTGCTCCACCACCTGCGGGTCTGCATACTGCTTAGCAAACATGATGCATGGATGAAAAAAAAAACGCCTGGATGACAGAAGAGTCTCCTGTGCACAGTGTGAATGAATGAATAAAACATCATGACAAGTTCAGTGACCACTTAATTCATCTGCACCAAACTCCATTACAGAATATGCCACTTTACTGCCAGCTTGCCTATGATGTACAGTCCAGCAATATGCTATAAGAGCGTTGGAGGGAAGGAGAAATGCACGAAGTAGAAGATATTACCTGTGCCGAAATGTGGAGAGGATCCAAAAGATTCAAGAAAGGTGTAAAAATATGTGCTACTTTGACCGTTTGTCATAATTTCAGACCACAGATGAGAAATCACATATTTTTAAATGAGGTTTGGTGCACTCAGAGGCGCCACTAAAACATGTCTTGACTGGTTCACAGAGTGGTTGTTTAACAAAAGGAGGATTGTACTGACTTGGATGAGTTTTTAATGAAGCAAACGCCACAGCAAAGTTATTCAAATTAATAAAAGCGACTTCTCAGCCTCATCTAATAACTACTATGTCATTAATCGACGTGGCGAGCCGTCAACGTAACGCAGCAACTCTTAGTGGACGTGCCTTGGGCTTGTTTTTGGTAGAAAAGGTATAATTACCATGTTAGTACTCCCGCTGCTGTATCCCTGCTCCGGTTAAACTTTTCTCCACAGCAGCACCACAAGCTCCGGACATAATCTCTGGACTCAAACTGGATCCCCCGTTTCGTCTTCCCCGAGCGGAAAGTTGACCGTAAACATCGCAGGAGCAGCACACGCCATCACGGCTCCCCTCTCCCGCTGCCACACCGCTGCTGGAAACTGAAGACGGTGGGACTCGTTGCTCCAGCCGGCCCGCCGCGGTAATCCCTCTAAACCCCGCGAGCCAGGCGAGCACAGTGTGTGATTACGCCCCGCCCACCATGCTACCCAGAGGGAGGGGCTGCGTGGGACTTCGAATACACCCACATGCACTAATTTATAAACACTTAGCAGAGAAGGGAAACAGCTGTATAATAAACTTTACTATTTAAAGCTCCAGTGAGGAGATTTAACGTGGTCACAAAACACTCTAAATTCAATATAAAATACAAGGACATTTTAAGATAATGAAAAATTCTGAATGTAATATTAAAGCTCCTATTAGACTACACACTGAAATTAATGTTAAAGCTTCAGTGAGGAGTTTTAGATGGTCATTAAACTTAAACATTATTAAACATTTCAGTTAAAGCTCCTGTAAAGATTTTATTTCACTGATAAAGAAACACTGATATTAATATTAAAGCTCGTGTGACGATATTTTGGGACGATCATGAAACACTCTGAATTAAATATTAAAGCTCCAGTGAGGACTTTTTGCTGGTCATTAAAAACCTTGATGTTTAATTTAAAGCTCCTGTAAGCATTTTTGAGTTGGTCATTAAACACTATTTTTTTTATTATTATTATTCATGTATTTTTTCTTTAAGAAAAAAAAAGCTCCTGTGAGTTTTAGCATGGTTATGTAATGAATATTAAAGCCCCCTTCCTGAAACAGTCTGAACCTGATATTAAAGCTCCAGGGAGAAGTTTTATCTGGCCGTTAAACACAATGATATTTAAACTACAGCTCCTGTAAGGAATTTTTTTGCTAATCATTGAACATTGAAATTTCTATTAAAGCTCCTGTGAAGAGCTTTAGCTGGTTGTTAGACACACTGATACTTAAATTAAAGCTCCTGTAAGGAATTTTTAGCTGGTCATTAATCAATGAAAATTAAAGCTCCTGTAAGTATTTCGCTTATCATTAAACATTGAAAGAACTATTAAAGCTCCTGTGAGAAGGTTTAGCTTGTTGTTAAACACTCTGATATTTAAATTAAAGCTCCTGTAAGGAATTTTTAGTTGGTCATTACACACTGAAATTATTTTTTTAAAAAGCCCCTGTGAGGAGTTTTACCATGATTTTGAAATTAATATTAAAGCTCCTGTCATGAAATACTTAAATTTATATTAAAGCTACTGTGGAGTTTTTTTTTTTTTTCAATGAGTCATGAAACAGTGAAATAAATGTTGAAAGTTTCCTAGAAATCTTTGCTTGTTAAAATAAAAAGCCATAATTAAAGCTGCTCTAACACCTACCCTCTACTAGTGGGTTAAGACCGGAAACATATACTAAAAACTGTCCTTTTTTTGTCATTAATGGCTTTTGACTGCTTTATTAAGTTAGAAAAGGATACAAACATGAATTTCATTGTGTTTTATGACCAGCTAAAATTTCCTCACAGGAGCTTTAAAAACTGCTAACATTATTTTACTGTCTGTACCTGCAAATCACAGGGGGAGTAAACTTAAAAAGTATTTTAAGTGACAAATTTCAATTGTTTTCAAAGCATTTCAGCAATTTAAGTTGTAAGACAAAACAAGCTTTAGGTGAGTCTGATAATTTATTATTGCATATTTCTGTAATCAGCCTATATTTAAACACACGGTAGCTCTGATAATTAGATATCTAACACCAAGTGATGTGACACCGGCTGTATCTCCAGTGAAAGGATGGGTAGATTACCCCCACAAAGGCCAGGGGAATGAGTCATGAATGATTTAAAGGCGCAGCAGGTCTCCTCTGACCGTACGCTGAAAAAGAAAGCAATTAGTGTGGTTAGCGGCCCTGTAAAGTGATCCAATAGTTATTGTCTGAGCCTGCATTAAGTATTCATTCTTACAATAAATGACCGCTTTTTCACCCACTGTCTCAGCCAAACACTCAGATACTGACGCAGGTTTTATCTCTGCCCTGCTCTCCTGTCATCCCTCTCTTAGCTCCTGAACACATCGACCTGAAGGCCACTTTATGGGGACAGTAGTGAGTCAGCCACCTGTTAATCATTGTGATAAGTGTGCACGCAGACAGTTTGGACACTCTGCGGCCTTGTGATTCAGCCTCCAGGGCGGAGAACCTGCAGGGCACGAGCTCTGGTATTAAAATCTGAATCTGATCCCTGCTGATTCAATCGTATCATTCCCCATGAACGTGCTCTGGGATAGACCCACAATAAATCATTCTGCTTCGATCAATCCAAATAACCTAATAAACTTCCAGTCCATTTCCCCGGAGTATTGATTTATGATAGCCATGATTGCATGTGTGAAACAGAGAGAGCAGGCGTGGAGTTAAATGTGACATTTAATTAGGTTCAGATTGGTGCTTGCTTTCTATGTTAGCATTGATTTTGTGCAGAGAGGGCTTTGGCTGTCAGCTTGCCGGAAACATCTTTAGCCTTATGTAAATGCCATTAAGAGCTGTTGCCTAATGGGTTTTGCAGCTCTGCATGACATGCGTGAGACTGTCAGAAGCCACAGGAGAGAATTATTTTAGATTTCAGAGCAAAATAGAAAAAAAACATCAGACGTGAGGACACACTCTTTCTAACATGCATCACATTGCAGTTTTTCATCTAAATGTCACCACATTTGACTTTTAATAACTGCAGCAGAGTTCAGAGCCCCGTCAGATGACAGGAAGAGAAAATGATCTTGATCTGAAGAGGGTAAATGTCAAATTCATCATTATTAAGGGACATTAAACCCATGTCTGCGTCAAAGAATGAAGAATTTGCGTGCATACATAAATTTCAGTCTGTTAATCAAGAGATGCTATTGTTCCTTTTCCGTTCCAGTAATGTTTGTATTCTTTATGGGCTTCCTGCAGTACTTCCTGTCTCCATCAGCCTGACCTCCCTTATACGGGGGACCATGGGGACACTGATACAGGTCTGGGGCATTACAGGGTGGAGCACTGTGGGATCACAACGTCCTGGTAAGGCTGTTTGAGACACATTCCAGAACATGACGGAGGAATTCTGGAATGTTTGAGGATAAAGGAATCAGAATGTTCTGTTTTGGGTTCCAGAATGTTCAGTGTGGGTTCCTTTTTCAGTAAGGCTCACCTCTTACCTCTTGCTAGATTGACCAAAGTTGGACTGGCAACCAACACTGATCAGCTTCAAGAATAGATGGAAGGTGTACATGTTTTGTACGATCTACAGTCCTGAACAAGGGCATTCTAGAATATTTAGAGTAAGGGAATCAGAATGTTCACACAGGGTTTTTGAAGGTTTAAGAGGGAAATTGGGAGACTAAGTAGGGATTCCAGAATGGAACTCTTGTCGCTTTCTGGAATGTTAACGTCACTTGAGTTTGAATGTTACGTTGAGACTCTTTAATATGTTTAAGGTTTCATATAACTTTAAAATGACTTAGAAATTGATTTAAGCTTATGGAGTCTGGATGTTCTCTTGAGTTTCCAGAATGTTGGGGTTATGGGTGGTTCAAGAATGTTTCGGTCACTTGTATCTGAATGTTCCACTAGGATTCTGTGACATTCAAAAGGTGTCAGATTTTTTTTTTAAAATGATTCTGAATTTTTTTTAAGGCTTGGCGAAATAAGAATGTTTTCCTGGGGTTCTAGAATGTTTAGGCTCCAGGATATCTCATGGCATTCTAGAATGTTTAGCTTGCTTTTGTTTGAATGATACAGTTTCCAGAGTGTAACTTTAGATTTATTCCTTGAGTTTATTCCGGAGTTTATAGGCATACTCAGAATGTTTTTGGCGGGGGTTCCAGAATTTTTGGGGAGGAAATTTGAACATTCTTCTCGGGTTCCAGAACGTATTTGTCAGGGGTGGTTCTGGATGCTCTCTCGACATTCTAGAATGTTTACATTACTTGTGCTGGAATGTTCTGTTGGGAGTCCATTTGATTTAATGGTATAGTGACTTAAGAATATTTGGGAGGGGGAATTGGAAAATTCTGTGGGGGTCCTGGAATGTTTTTGTTAAGGGTGTCTTGCAGTGCTCTTGTGGGATTCTAGAATGTTTAGTTTACTTGTGTTGGAATATTCTATAGCTTATGAGGGGTGTCGGATTTCCTTGAAGTGAGGCATAGGGAATCAGAAAATCCTCTGGACCTTTCAAATATTTAGGGTGGAAATTGGAACATTCTGTAGGTGTTTGGGAATGCTTCAGTTGAGGTTGGTTCAAGCCCCAGTGGGATTCTACAGCGTTCAAGTTACTCAGGTGGGAATCTCTCACTGGGACTCTAAAATGTAGGGTACAGGAATGTTTAGGTTACAGGGTCAAAGATGTCTGTTGGGATTCTGGAATGTAAAAGCAGGTCAGTGTCTGGATTGCAGGACAGGATGTTGGGGTCCAGTTGTTCCTAACGCTAACACCTGAGACTAACACTTTCACCAGTGTCATCAGGCAGCTGGAGGATGCGACAGACTACCTTTTTGGGGATTCATTTAATATGACTTACGTATGTGGTTTACTGTTGAAATTAATTGATGTTATTGAGTTTCAACCAATCAAAATCAAGTAAAAGTCAGTAAATGTCACTCGATTCTACCTTCAGTACTACTCTGCATTAAGTCCATGCCAGTGAAACTAATTTAAATCCTCATTTGAGCCCCCCCCCCCCCCCCCCCCCTCCTCTCCAAAAACTGAGCTCTAATTGACACGCAGCTGTCTGAATCCAGCCGAGTCAGACGGGAAGGGAAACTCCCGAGTGTTCAGACGTGTCTCTGTGGGAAGACACATCTCTTTCTCTTCCTCATTCTTGTAAGATAACACTCCTGCTCAGGCACACTGTATTTAATAAAGACTGTCAAAGCAGCTGAAAGCATACGGAGCTTCAGCCTGGAGGGGGTCGTGTGTAATTAATCCAACGTTCGTTTTATTCCCGACACTCACAGTGGATGGATATGCAAATGCGATCGTTATTAAATGTCATGAAACATCAGGAGAAAAGGAACATCATGAGGGTAGAATTACATTTAAATCTGTAATATTTCACAGTTATGACTCCTATCAAATGGTTTTATGAAATCACTGCCTCACAGACGCGTAAATGTGCTCATAATTTTGCATCCAGTCAGAACAATGTGGAGCCTGCATCAGATGAGCGCAGAGGCCTAAAAAGATCTGTGACCCACTGCTGTGGGCATCTGCTGGGTATGAAGTCATCCGTCATGCTCAGTGCCGTGTAGGGCGACGACAGAATCAGCGTCAGCTCGAGTCAATCGGACAGGGAGGGACACAGCGGCTCTGTAATTGGAGCAGTGAAGTTATGGTTTATACTTTGATTACATAACCTCCACAGAAACCCCACAGACGGAATAAATCCCTCCCCTCACGGCTCTGTGCTGCAACACTCTTTTATTAAAACTGTCACCCTTTTTTATTGTGTCACCGCTTCAGTGCCAGCAATTACATTTTCTCCATGATGTGTCCCGGTCTGCACTAATAATGTCTCCTTCACCTCATTGCTTCTCTATCTGCAGAAACATTCCCATACTCCAGTGTTTAAGATCAGTGTTTCTCATTCGATGAACGCTGCAGCCTTGCTCCAGTCACACAAAGCTCATGATCTGTCGCTCACAGTTTAAAAAAAACTAATCCCTCTGGAGCACTCTGCCAAAAAAAGATGGATTTGCCTGTGAGGGGAGTAGATGTTGCTCCCACTTTTTGTAACGGATGCTGATAAGCTCCATTAGCCTCAGTGAGGACGAGTAATGATGCTTGCTTGTGGACAAACGTGCAGTAGCAGAGAGGGTAGTAGGGCATGAGGGTATGAGGGAGGTGGCTGCTGCTTGGCGATGAAGACAGTGACTAATCAGGGTGAGCGTGCACATATATCACCAGAGACAGGCAGTGAGCACAGCGGACAGGGTCTGACATGCTTTTATTAAACGCGCTGCAGGACGGGGTCGACTTACGGTGAAGGAACCTGAGTTATGGTCAGACATCTTCATGAGAACTTTTTTCAAGTCAAACATGTAAAACTTTAAAAAAATATGTTAGAAAAATACAACAAATTCACATCCATTGAAGGCTGTGTGGCTTTCATCTCTTTCATACTGCCCTCTAGTGGTCTGGAGGTGAACTGCTGTTATTTTTCTCCATTCGTCACTGGCCTGATTTGCATCATCTTTACAGGCTACATGGACCTTGAAGACCAGGTTTCTTGTTAGTCTAAATTGCCGTCAAGGTCTGAAGACTTGGATAGATTATGCAAAAGCTGTCGTGCCTCACTAAGATGTTAAGTTGGATTCGTCATTTTCAGTCTTGCCTCTTGGTGTGTATCAGTTTTTATTTTATAGTTATCTCTTTTTGTGTTTGCAGTTTTACTTCCTCTTGGTGTTGTCTCGTTGATTGATCTTCCCGCCCTGATTGTTTCGAGATGGTCCCCTTACCTCTGTGTCTACCGTGGTGCTGTGCCAGTTTGTTGTGTTGGTCTCGTTTCTGTGCCTCTACCTATAAAACCTTGCCAAACCTTGTGTCCAGCTTCTAGCTGAGTTTTTGCTCGTATTGTTGTATTATAGCGTTCCAGCCTTTTCCTGTTTTGTTTTGTACTTATTTTTTTTAATCCTACTCCAGCCTTAAAGCCTCGGCGTCATATTCAATCTCCACAGCTATTCTCATCCAAACTATGTCTTTTTAAACGTTGTCTTTGAATTTTTTATGTCTTTTGTTGTAAAAAAAAAAAAAACGGGTTCGGGGACACGAACACAATCACTGTTGAATGTTTGGTATGTGACTTGTCAACAACGAGCATTCTGATTGGTCGAATGTGTACTCGTCGCAAACAAAACTTTGGATAAATCAACCTCAAAAAAATGAAAGCCGCAATTTTGCTCAGCAAAACGATGTTGCTGGTGTGAAAGCTTGCATTGAAAAACAGTAGGATGGAAAAAAAATAACATGCGCAATATTCGTGTGAGTAATAGGCGTCTGGTGTCACATGTTGCCCCTTGGACTAAACTATGAGCTTGTCAAAAGCCGGTCGAAGCTGTTTCTAAAACTTTAAAATCTTGCTTTGCGCTTGTCATATGGCGTTTTCTTTGTTTTTTGGCCTTTGCATCTTTCTTACTGCCCTCTAGTGGTCTGGAGGTGAAGTGCAGTTACTTTTATTTTTTCTCCATCCGTCACTTGCCTGATTTACATATCCTTTACGGCCACAGGAACCTTGAAAAGAAGGTTCCTGGCACTATAAAAGTTCTTCTGGACAAAAGCATTAAATCTCCTGTCAGGTTACTTTAAAGTGATACTACGGGATGGAACAAGTTGGGTCCTATCACAAGGTTTAGGGCAGAAATTACCCCTACAGCAGTGTTTTTGTGCAGCAGAAGCTCAGAGCGCTCACACCAAACACCCCCTCCCTGCTCCTCTGCAGGTTTCCTCTGCACTCAGACGGGGACATATTTTACTTGACCAAAAACACAAATAAACAGACTCCCACCGAAAAAATCTGATATCGGTCTGCATTCACGCTTTATGTAGAGAATTTTCAGCGCGTTACCTTCACCCAAAAACACCGCTATGTAAGGCTCTAGTTCTCATCGTGTCGTAAAACGGCGCTACCTCCGCTGCAGAGCCACAGCTGGCTACGAGGCACTCACCACTTAGTGCATCAGTCCGTGCGCGCAGCGTGCCAGATATAAACAAACACAGGTAGTCTGCCAGGACGAAGAGACACGATGAGAACTAGAGCCTTATTTAGCGGTGTTTTTGTGTGAAAGTAATGCGCTGAAAATTCTCTAAATAAAGCGTGAATGCAGACTGATATCAGATTTTTTCGGTGGGAGTCTGTTTATTTGTGTTTTTGCGCAAGTAAAATATGGCCCCGTCTGAGTGCAGAGGAAACCGGCAGAGGAGCAGGGAGGGGGTGTTTGGTGTGAGCGCTCTGAGCTTCTGCTGCACAAAAACACTGCTGTAGGGGTAATTTCTGCCCTAAACCTTGTGATAGGACCCAACTTGTTCCATCCTGGAGTATCACTTTAACTTTGATGCTTCACTTGGAGAGTACTGAAAGTTTGAACGAACTGTTTGGCTCCTGAGCTGTTTTAATTCACTTTCCACCTCTTGGTTATTGCTCTCTGTGCTCTCTTTGCCGCCTCCCCCTTGAAGCATCTCTTCATTCAGACAGACATTCAGACTTTCAGGATAAACAGAAGAACTCCTCGTCCTCCGTCCTCCTCCTCCTCCTCCTCCTCCTCCTCCTCCTTCTTGGCTCTTTTCAGCCTTTATAATGAAATCTCTTCAGGGAGTTTAAGGTTCCCGCTCTCCAGAACTATCTTTTGTCCGAGCCAAGCAGGGGAACTAAATCAATGGGGCACTTGAATAGACAGGCGGGGGATAAAAACACGGGGCTGGCTGTTTTAAGGCTCTCTGGGGATGAATTTAATCTAAGTGGAGCTGAGAGACGTACGGCTGTCGGAGATAATAACACGCTGAAAACTTCACCGACTGATGCTTTTTACTGTCCTTTAAGTGTGCACGGAGCAGATGGTGTCCTGGACGAGCTTTAGGGACTGAAGGTGGGAGGAGCCCGGCTGATTTTGCTTTGGTAACCAACATAAGACTGTGGAAGGTCAGGGAGCTCCCACTGTCACTAAATTTAACAAACTCCATGTGAAAACTAACTAGTTTGACTTTGTGGCTCTGGCTGAAGCAGAGGTTGTTGATTATCTGAGAGCAGCAGCTTCTGCAGCTCAATATTTCTGCACAGTCTTTGCCTTTGGATGTGTTTGCTTTAAAAATCTTGCACGTCCTTTCGTCTTTCATCTCTTTATTGATCGTACAACTTTGTAGTTTAAGCACGATTGATTGTTTATATGTGCAACTAAAGCAGTTTAGTAAAAATAAAGAGCGTGCACTTTTCTAATTTATGCATGTGCATTGAATTAAAAAGCAAAAGCATGCACAAACTTGATGCAACTCTGTCAAACTCGTGCAGGTTTCTCCGGTAAAAGTGAAACACAGGCTGATCAGAAGCATCACCTCCTTGCTTGTTGCCTGTTTTTCTGAGCTTTTATCAGTTTTTCTGCTGTTTCCAGCCACCATCAGAATGTGAACGCGTCCCTAAAGGACGGCGCGGCCTCTCTGTGTAAGCGCCGGCAGCAGGAGCTGTTTGAAATACATATCTGAGGGGTCACGCCTTCAAAGCGTGCGGGGGGAGCAGCCACGCTTTCATGTATCATCCCGCCACACGCCCCCGCCTCTGCCCACCAGCCTATGACATTTCAGCCTCTTTGTCTTCCCCGGAGAGCTCTGAGATTATTGTTTAGCGTAAATGACGGCGGCTGAGATATGTGGGAGTGAGGAGAGATGAAAGATGGCAGGTCGATGACCTGTCACGTGATCAGTCACAGCCGTTAATCTGTCACAGAACTCAGGGAAGTCTGGACTCTCACACAGCCAAACCAGAGACGTATGAGGCTTTAGATTCTTCAGGTGTTAGCTTAGCTTAGCATGGTGACTGGAAACAGCTAGCTTAGCTTTTTCGCTCTGCATCTTTTGTAAGGAAGGAATCAAAGTTGCTGTGCGCTGCCAATTTGACAATTTGGTAGACCGTCTGCGCAGAGATGGGTGTGACGGCGCACCAGGGGGAGGTGTCAGCAGATTCATGTTGGCGCAGTGACAATTTTGTGCCGAAAACAGCGCAGAAAGTGCGCTGAAAGCTCGCCAGCTCTAACCTGGTCTATTCTCGGCGCAAAGCGGGGGGCACCCTCCGCAGCTGTAATTTGACGACAGGCGCACATGTGCGCACATGTCAACAAAGCCTCAGAGGCAGGTTTCCAGATTGTCACACACATTTTAATGCAATAAACAATCACAGCAATCACTATTTAATATAACCATCTGAACCAGCATATACATTCATATCTATATTAACTGTCTCGTCACATCTGATGTCAGATTAAAGCCGTTTGTCATAATGGAAAGTTAACCTGACGGCAGCTGGAAGTTTGATGCACATCTTACAATTAAACAATAAACAGCCTTAACATCAGATACTGAGAATATCTGGCTTCTCTCATTTCATTTAATTCAAAGAAAAGAGGGAGAGAAAAGACGAAGAAAAAAAGAGACAAAATAAATGTATGTCACTCAGGATTTACCCGTGATTTCCCATATTTCTCTGTTTTAGTCTTTATTTTTAACGTGATCTAAAAAGATGGAGTACATTATTGTAAGGAGGATGAGGTGGAGACACTGGGAGAGTATACAGTATATCACCAAAGGTTCTGCTATTTGGCGATGACAAACCAGGAGTGCAGGTGGATCAAAAGTATTCTGAATGGATAAGCCAGCTGTGTAACTGTCTCTTATTTTGTTCTCCTATTAATGACAAAGGAACAGATTAAATCTGTCCCGGGAGCTGGCCCACACGATGGCGCGCTTCGTGTCCTCCGATGCGCCCCGCTGTCCATTCTCCTGCTGCAGGGACAGCGGCTCTGACTGTCTCTGCTACCGGGTCTTTCCAGCGCACTTTCCGCAGTGCTGGGGATCAGTCAGACCAATCAGACGCTGCGCCTCAGTCGCAGGGCATTTAAAGGCGAGGAGAAGCGCTCATTTGATTGGTGAAAACAGCGCTCGGCTGTGTTAAACCCACTCACGGCTTTTCTCCTCCCTCTCTGCCATTTGCGCGGAGGGAGGCGTGGACGCGCAGCTCTGCGCCTCTCTGCGCCTCTCTGCGCCTTGACTGCGCCTCTCTTGGCACCTGCGCCTGGTCTACGAAATCAGAGCCCTATTTGTGCAGCTGAATAGATTGTTTGGACAACTGTTTCCTCAGATTTCATGCTATGCTAAGCCAACAAAGTGCTAGCAAAAGTGGAACTAACCTGAGGCTAATAGCAGCTTTTTTAATCCACATTTTACATTTTACGGTTTATCTGTCATTAATTGATTAATCTTTCGTCAACACGTCTACGTCACATCCCTAAGAGACAAATACAACCTGAACACAGCTTCGTTAGCCCCCTGAGCCCGTCACACTGATTAGACTTCCTGTGTATGTGTGTGTATGTGTGTGTATGTGTGTGTCTTTAATTTCCCTGATAATAACCGACAACGACTAAGTGGATTTGTTCAGGCTATGCTGTATACACACACACACACACACACTCGTACTGTAGCCGTCATCCTGCGGTCACTCTCTGTTTCTCCTCGTCCACGTTATGGATTCATGAAGCAATTTGTCTCCATGGCGACAGAGGATGATGCATGAAGCCACTTGCTCTCTCTTCACCCTGATGGACATTTGGCTGCAGCTGGAACACAACAACCAAACACCTGCTTCACATGTTCGAGGCGCTCTCCTTCTGAGGAAGCATCCTTCAGAAAATCCATCTGATGTTATAACATTGTGTCTTAAACATTGTTTTCCTCTGTTTCTAAGCGTTAACGAAGTCAAACAGAGGTGGAATAATAATTAGAGACGTTTATGAAAGCTGAGGTGAGAGTTTGTAATCAGAGTGTGAGAGGACAGAACATAATGAGCTCTCCTCTTATGTGTAATGAGTAATGTTGCAGGTTTTATAGTCTGTGTTCATAATTAACCTGTCTGCTTGAATCAAAGTTAAACACAGCCGCGCGTGTGTGAG
This sequence comes from Halichoeres trimaculatus, assembly GCF_033239565.1. Taxonomy (NCBI): domain Eukaryota; kingdom Metazoa; phylum Chordata; class Actinopteri; order Labriformes; family Labridae; genus Halichoeres; species Halichoeres trimaculatus. The sequence goes on along the minus strand of NW_027437199.1, from coordinate 2,771,434 downwards.
TGTGCGTGTGTGTGTGTGTGTGTCTGGGTCAGTCGTCGCCTCTGGTTAACTCTCCGAAGGTCATGCTGTGTGTTTTTCACTCCTCCATACGTCGTCTGTTAAATCAGAGCCTCGGCAGGACGGTTCCTTTCTCCCTCTGTTTCTAATTTCACACTTTCCTGACTTCACGTATCGCTACGTTTTTGCTATATTCAGTTTCTTGCTGTTATTCAGGCGACTTTATGAAGGACGAAGAGCTCAGTTTCATCTCATGCTGTTCCAGATAAAACTTTAGGATCATTTCGAAAACTTTTTCAAAAGTAAAGGTTGGATATTTTACTATTTAGCTTCATTATCCAAGATTTAAATTCTTATATTTGGGCTTTTAAGTTTTAAAAGTCTTCTCCTTATTTCTGTCTTTGTTGGTGTTATAATCTTAAATTGACCATGAACATTAAAATTCAATAATAACTGTTGGAAAAGCTAAATTGGATTTCTCGTTGTAGGTCTCATAAAAAAAACTGGTTTTAAGATTCAGCAACCTCCTCGAGTTGAACCAAATCACAATCCCTGATACCGTTATCATTTTGCCTCTGGAAGTTTGTTTTTCAGGTATTTTGAAACAAAAAATTAACATTTATTGTTGTTTTAAACATTTAGAAACACTTCTCATAGCCACTGTTTTTCATAGTTAACCTTCTTTATCAGGGGCACAATGAGACACAGAGAGCACTGCTACAACTTTTAGGCACTTTTTGACTTACAGTAAGTCATTTTTGGCCCCGACACAGCCCTCTAACACCCCGCTTTGTTTAAAATGATTGTTAATAGATGGTTGCGGCATGGTTGCGGTCACACTGGCCATTTAAAACGTGCTCACGGACGTACGGACCAAAAATGGACTTTATTTTTTTTCTTTTGGTGCGGTTCGTATTCAGATTGTACTTTTTGCAAGTGGACTATATTCTGTGAACACATCCAGGTGTGTGAGGATCAGTACTCTCATTGGACAGCACTGACAAAGGGCGGCACACAGAGTACAGACCCGGAAATGGAGGTAAACGTGTGTTTGTGCTCTTATTAGAGCTGCTAAATCATTTTCAGTTTCAAGAGCAGCTTCTTCAAATTTTGGAACAGCGAAGACGAATGATCGCAGCAAGGAGACGCTATGCTCTGCGTGTCCTGACCCAAAACATGCTAGCAACAGCGTGGCTAAACAGAAGACGGAGGATCAGGTATGAACCAAAGACGGTTAGGTTACGGTGGCTTTATAGGCCCAAAAGGAGCATGTATCCTGTAGTTAGTTCAGATGGACCTTGGTTTGTATTCAGACCTGCACCGGAGAACCACGAACCGCATCAGAATTCATTTGGAGTTTTTGAGACCACCTCAAAAAGTGGGTCTGGGTCCGGTTGTTTGGTCTGCACCAGGGTTGGTTTGTGTCTATTCACACCTGCATGAAAAGTCCGCACCAGTGTGGGAAATAGGGCTGAACGATTTTAAGAAAAGATTGAATTGCAATTTTTCTGGCAGATATTGTGATTTCAATTCAATTCACGATTTTCTTCAAATCAAGCTTTGGGATATTCACGTGTAGGGCTGAACGATTTTAGGAAAAGATCTAATTTTTCTGGCAGATATTGCAATTCACGATTTTTTAATCATCAATAGTGATGATAAATAATCTGTTTTCATCAACTTCTACTTCTAAACAGAAGCTTTGTGTTGTCGACCTGCTTACCAGCACTTTTAACATATTGATTGTCTACAAATTTGTAAAACAGAATGTGTATAAAACTTGACACAACAGATCCTGAGTCAGTCAGGATTGCTGCAAAAAATTGCTGCTTTGGCGATCTCAAAATAGCATTGTCTAAAATTGCGATTTCGATCTGAAAATGATAAATTGTTCAGCCCTAGTGAGAAACGAACCCTGGTCCGTTTAAAGTGGACCAAACAGTCCAGGTCTGAATACCACCTTAGTGTACGTTTTTCAACAACTGGGCCATGAGAGGGGGTGAAATCACTCCTGTCCAGGAGTAACTGTAAAATCTACACTGTACAGAATAATCCAAGTTAAATCATTAAAATCAGAGTTAATATTAAATCTTCCTGAGGGCACATGGGGTTAAAAGAAGGAGCTAAATGAGCTGTGTTGGAGGACAGAGCTGTTGATACATTACATGACAATGTCCTCGATATTTCCTCTGTTATGGTATCAACACGCATCGCTTAATGAGCGAGAGCAGGAGAGGAAATAAAAGCAGAGCTCACACCGAGGTCCTGGATGCTGTGTGTCTAAACACTGAGATGGTTACCATGGGGAAGAGACGGACGGACAAATGGATGCAACCGTCGAACAGCTGGGGGGCGTCTGCAGACACAGAAAGTTTGAGACCTTGAGAGTAAACAATCTGCAGAGCAATAAACATCGTCCTGCTGCTTCCCTGTTTGTGGACTTTAAAGGCAGGAAGAGCTCCATTATACCGGGGGTTACATAACGTCTTTTTACTGTGCTCCGTGGAGGGATGCAGGGATGCTTCACTTTCAGCAGGTCGGACTGAGAGTTTCTGCAGAGACGGAGGAAATGAAAACAAGCTGTGCAGTTTTAAAAACATGTTAATAATCTATGGCTCACTCTACACATTCTTCAGAAGTTACCTCAGCAGGAAAGGCCAATCACACGCTTCAAACACCACCACAGACACAGACGTGGTGAAACTTGTCCGACTCAGCTTCTGAATGCTCCAAAGCAACTTCCCTCTTTGTGTCTGGTTATAAAAACACAACAGGGCTCGTTTGTCTCCAATAAAACACTTTATACGAGACCTTTGCAGCGCTGAGCCTCGCACAACTTTCCTGAAAAGCTTTGGTATCACAGGACGACTTTTACACCCAGAGCTGCTCATGTGACCCCGTAAAATGTCAAGTTCAAAAGTGCAACAATGCCTCGCTGCTTCCATGTGACTCCCCGTGACCTTTCACAGCTTTCCTCTCCAGCGTCAGATGCTAACAGCACCCAAACAACAAAACAAAAATGTTGTTTCAGAGCAGGAATGAATGCAAATGCTAACCTCTGTGACATAGATGAGCGGTGTAGCGCTGTAGTTCTTCCTCATGCCTCCTCTTCCTCACAGCCTGAGGTCAAAGAGCAGAAACCTTCACATCAGGGAGATCTGTCTTCCTCTTTAAAGTGTGAAGACGTGTGTGTGTGTGTGTCTAAATCTGCTCCTCTTATTTGGAAATATTCTGCCTCCTGTTTCAGCTCTTCCAGCTGTAATCCCAACCTGCCTCGTCCTGAGGTGCGTTCCCAAGCTCTCCTCTCCTCACACACTTCTCCCCCGCCGGGAAACACCACCTTAAAAGGCATGAGTCGGAAATTCTGTGATCCCTATCTGCACGGGCACACTCTGCTGCCAATCAGGAGGCAGCAGGAGAGGACGGAGGGATGAGCACGGACGGCGAGAGGAAGGGGGAGACGGAGTGTGGGAATGTTGAGTTAGTGCAGGAATCTCCAGCCAGACGTGCTCCCTGAGGGGAGGACGCACACTGCAGGATGACTCTGACAGGACGTCTAATCTGCAGAGCCTGATAACATCCCCTGTGTGTGTGTGTGTGTGTGTGTTGGTGTGTGTGTGTGTCTCCCACTCATGCTTAAAGGCATTCTTAAAGAGTGGGAGTGGGAGCAGGGTCAGAGTTGTGAGATGTCACTCAGCAGAGGAATGAAAATAAGCACAAATTCGGCCTCTCTTAATCTCAAACATCAGCAATTTTCAGCAGCGCAGCATTTCTTGGTGCAGTGGAGGCTGTAAATCTCTACTACCTGGATGTAAACAGTCTCAGATATCATGTTGTAGCTTGGCGTAATTTTCCAGTATGTTGATCTAGTGGGGATAAAGTTGTATGTGTTTTGTCTGTTGGAACTGACACATAACCACTCCACCAAAGTCACAAGGAGCCAACACAGGAGGGGCTAGCTCTGCTAACGTTAGCCTCAATCAGTAAACCCACACAGGCTCTATGTTTTTCTGTATTGAGAATTTTTTTTGCACAAGTTTGACATTTTTCAATGTGTTTTCTCACTTTCTAAGTAACAGAACCTGAAATAACCTGCTTTAACCAGCAAACAACTGCTAACTGGTAACAACCGAAACTGCTATAGTTACACATTTTGCAGCATTTTTAATGAATTACCACCTAGTACATTTGATTTGTAAGATTTTAACACTATTTTCTGAGGGATAAATTGTACTATTAATCTTACTGTGAATGCTAAATAGATAGCCACACCAATAAGGGGATTACTTTAGTGAAAAAGATACAACATGAGGGGGACAGTTAGCCTGTTTCTGCTTAAAATGTCACAAAAACACCGAAAAGACTCTTTAACCTTAACAAAAATTAAATATTGACTGATATCAACGCTAAAGTTAGCTTAGCTTTAACAAAGAACTGAATAAATTGGAAAAAAGAATCTATTCAAAGTCATGAGAACTGAAGGCTGTCAGAGCTAGCTCTGCTAACATTAGCCACTCTCAGTAAACCCACACAGACTCTATGTTTTTCTGCGTTAAGTAAATTTTTTTGCATAAAGTTGACATTTTTCAATGTGTTTTTTCACTTTCTAAGTAATAAAACCTGAAATAACCTGCTTCAACCAGCCAACAACCGCTTACTGCTAACAACCGAAACTGCTATCGTTAAACACTCTGTGGATTTTTAAATTAATTAACCACCTAATACATTTAATTTGTAAGATTTTAACACTTTTTTCTGAGGGATAAATTGTACTACTAACCTTACTGTGAATGCTAAAAAGATGGCTACACCAATAAGGGGATTACATCAACACGACACAACATGAGGGAGACAGTTAGCCTTCTTCTGCTTAAAACGTCACAAAAACACCCAAAAGACTCTTTAAACCTTAAAAAACATTAAATATCAAAGCTCAAGTTAGCAGCTGGTTAGCTTAGCTTTAGCAAAGAACTGAATTAATTGGGAAAAAGAATCTATTCAAAGTAATTAGAGCTGAAGACTGTAAGGGCTAGCTCTGCTAACATTAGCCACACTCAGTAAACTCATGCAGCCTCAGAGTTGAGCCGTGTTAAGTTCATTTTTTGCTGAGTTGGACTGTTTTCTGAGTGTTTTCCAACTTATGACTTAATATTACAAATTAAAAAAAAAGAAAAGAAAAGAAATGGGTTGCAACCAGCCTAAGTTTGAACAAATGTGTGGCTAATTGACTGAATGACTCTGCAGTTTTTGTGCTAACAACCAACATCTTTTGGACTTATCAGCAACTTAGACACCTAGTACATTTATTTTGTGAAATATTAACATAGTCTGAGAGATAAATCATTCTATTAAAGCCTCTTTGATTGTTAAACAGAAAGCAAAACCAGTGAGTGGATTCGCTTCAGTTATAACGGCTGGAAAATCCTTATAGACTTATATTAAAGCTAAAGTTAGCAGTTGGTTAGCTTAGCTTTAGCAAAGAACTGTATAAATTGGGAAAAGGACCTTCAGAGTATTCAGAGTCATGAGAACTGAAGGCTGTCAGAGCTAGCTCTGCTAACATTAGCCACACTGAGTAAACCCACGCAGACTCAGAGTTTAGCTGTGTTAAGTTCATTTTTTGCTGAGTTGGACTGTTTTCTGGGTGTTTTCAACTTCTTTATTTATATAACAATCTGAAAAATAAAGTAAAAAGAAAGAAATTGGTTGCATTTGGTCTCAGTTTGAACAAATGTGTGGCTAATCGACTGAATGACTCTGCAGTTTTTGTGCTAACAACCAACATCTTTTGGACTTATTACCCACTTAGACACCTCGTATATTTATTTTGTGAGATATTAATATAGTATGACAGATAAATCATTCTATTAAAGCCTCTTAGATTGTTAAATAGAAAGCAAAACCAGTAGGTGGATTCGCTTCAGTTATAACGGCTGGAAAATCACAGAAACAGTTAGCCTGATTCTTCCCAAAGTCACAAAAACACCCAAAATACTCTCTAAACCTTAACAAAACTTTAAATGTAGACTTATACCAAAGCTAAAATTAGCAGCTGGTTAGCTTAGCTTTAGCAAAGAACTGCATAAATTGGGAAAAGAATCTATTCAGAGTCATGAGAACTGAAGGCTGTCAGAGCTAGCTCTGCTAACGTTAGCCATACTCAGGAAACCCATGCAGACTCAGAGTTTAGCCGTGTTAAGTTCATTTTTTGCTTTGTTTTCAAACTTCTGAATTTATATTACAATCTTAAAATAAATAAAAAGAATAAAATTGGTCGTAACCAGCCTCGGTTGAACAAATGTTTGGCTAATCGACTGAATGACTCAGCGGTTTTTGTGCTAACAACCAAAACTGCTCTAATTCAACATTTTTTGGACTTTTCAGCAACTTGGACACCTAGTATATTTATTTTGTGTCATATTAACATAGTATGAGAGATAGATCGTTCTACTAAAGCCACTATGAATGATAAACAGATAGCTACACTTGTAAGGGGGTTTGCTTTAGCAGTAACGACTGGAAAATCACAGAGACAGTTAGCCTGATTCTGCTTAAAATGTCACAAAAAAACAAAACATTATGTTTTAGTAAATATCACTTATATATTTTAAAGCTAAAAGCAAAATTAAAAACCTGACAGTGGTTAGGAGTCAAACAAGTGACCACAGCAACAACAACTGCAACATCTATACATGGGGCGCACTTCTCAAACCACTTAGCACAACAAGCATTTCACCAAAACCACTTTTTTTTTCAAATCTTATACTCCCCAAAGTGTTCATAAAATGTGACATTGACACATTTCATCACACAAAACATTTAACATGCAGCTCTGAGTTTCCCCCCTCTGCAGAAACGCACATGGGAACTGGGCAGAAGTGGTTTAATTTTAGTATTTTTTCTGTAAAATACTCAGAAGAGACCTTAAAATGAAAGACCCCGAGGTGCCAACTCCGCCCCATTAGGCAGAGAAAACATTTAGGGAATTAGAGTGAAAACGGGAGGCCTGGAAATCCTCATTAAGGACCTTAAGAGCCATGCAGGGAAGGAATTCGAGCATGAAAGATGTAAAAGAGGAAGAGAGGAAAAGAAGCCAGAGACAGTGATGTTAAGCAGAGAAGAAGGAGGAGGAGGACAGGATGATGGATATATTTAGGAAGGATGACAGTTGGCAGGAGCGAAGATGGAAGAGGAACGATCAGCCAGACGTGGCGTGTTGTTGGACATAAGAACGACCCTCTTTAGCCTCTCTCTGGTGCCCAGCTGGCATCACAAGCAGCTGCCACTCCATCATACTGCTGCATCAGCATCAGCAGCTGAAGTCTGAGACACATTATCTGCTCCATTTTGCAGAGGATGAATCAGAGGATACCTCTCAGCTAATCTGACAAACAGACAAAAGCACAGAGCGCAAAACTGTTCTTTGCATACAAATGTAATGAATTACACCAAACACTTGAGGGCTCTTCCAGCTCGTTATTCTTAATTAATTTGTGTGGTTTGGATGAAATCACGCTTCATTCCTGCGAGCAGAGTCTGCTCTGGTTTCTAAATAAAGACTGGAGTATTATTGTTTGCTGAAGTGCTGACTCAAGATGATGCCCAAAGCCCTTTTTCATTCTCTCTCACTGACCAAACAGCTGACTCACACACACACACATAAAAACATGAGCGACACCGCCATCTGCTGGTTGAATAAATTACTACATAGAGAGTTTGTTGACTTACAGGTAGCAGACTTTCCCTTTCATTATCCATTCTGCCTATCCCACGAAGAAAAAGTGAAGGAAGAGTGAACCTCCACATTGAAAAGGCTCAGACCCCTGAAACAAGAGAATCGGTCAGTCACTCTATGGGACATTACAAGTGCACACAGTGCAAGGGTTTTATAAAAAGTCATATTCTTACTATATAATTTGCTTTTTTAGCCCATTTATTAATTTACTTATTTATCCTCTGCTATTTTTTTATTCTCTGTTATGTTATCAGTCAGCGCATATTTCATACCTCTATTTGAATTCTTCTTGCGAAATTGTTTATTACATTTTTTTCTAGTTACACTTATATATACATATAAATAATTTAAAATTAATTATTATTTATAATTATTACAACGAAAATAAGATAATTTTTACTTTTTTATTTTCCTGATTTTTTTTCTTTTCTACGTTTGCGCTTCGTTTTGCCTTCAAAATAAAAGTCCCCGGATGACACTGTTTTGCGGGGAGAACTTCAATATCATATTACTTTAAAGTCAACATTAATTAATTTTATATATTTATTCGTAAATATCTATATTTTTACGTTTGTTTTTCTATTTTTTCTTTTCTTTGTTCTTTTGACGAAAAAAAGTGTAAAGAAAGTACCGTCGTATTGCAGAGTCGTTATGCTAACGGCTAACGAATTGCTTAGCTGTTTAGCTCGAGTAAAGTCTGTTAAAGTAGTAGCAGAAGTAGTAGTACATACATACATACATACAAACAAACGTGTTTTTCCACAGGTTTTTTTATATCAACTGTAGTATTTTATTTGAATAAACTTTTGAAACAAGAACATAAAGTTTCAAAACATGAGTCTTAAGCTAGTGCAAGCTCAATGCTAAAACTGTCATGCTAACTGTAAGATGCTACTTAACAGCTCCGAATACAAAATATGGGTTAATTAAAAGGAAGTGAGCTACAAAACAGAAGAGTGGGACGAATAAATAGTTATAACACAAAAATAACACGTAAAAACCTGCATTAGTTGAAGAACAGGTTAATTACACTTAATTAGTTAACTTCTTACTTACTTTTAAAAAGTTGAAGTAAAAACCAGAAACACTAACCTCCCCTCCTGATGATGTTCAGACACTGTTACACTCTGAGCAGGCAGCTGTGGAGGATCTTTACACACCTCAGTGTGAAATACTCTGAATAATCCCACAGTGACAGCAGAGACATGGTAGCACTGGAAGCTCCTCATCCTCGCAACGTTGATCCATTTATTCATTTAAAGGGACAGTGCATATTAAACAAGAATCCATGTAACAGGAGAGAGATTAAAAAAGGGTTTGTTGTTTCAGAAGTCAGCACCCTGAATAGACAAAAGTCTGCACTGACTAAATGTCTGCAAGGTACAACACAGTCTACTGGGTGTGGTTATATCACTGCTTCAGCTCAATATATTCTATCATCTGGATTTTATAAATAGAGCAGCAAATTAAAGTTTCGTGCAGGAAATGATCAGGAAATCATTCAGGAAAAAGAAACTGTTCCAAGAAATGTGGGCCGTACCAACCAACACCTCAACAATGATGAGATAAATCTATCTTTAACCTACTTTTACAACAAACAGGGATGTTCCCATCATTTAGACTGAGGTTAAACTCTCTAACATCAGCTTGTGATATAAGGATTTTCTGCTTTGTCTTATTCTCTACTACACTTAACAACCTAAAATTTTGGACAAACAGACTGAAAACACATTCTTTTGTAGTCTTCACCTCACAAACCAAATCAAAATATTTCAGACCTTTACATCTTTTTCCTGAAATACAATCCTGATTAAGTCATATATGCAGGATCTTTGGAAAAAGAGGACTTGAAACCGAAACTGAGCGGTTATAATCAGTTAATGACACACACTCCTTTATTAATGTCTACATAGAGATTTTATTGAGGGCATGTTGGGGGCAATGGCAGGTTTACATAATTTACAAACACAAGGTCAGAGTTCATGGAGCTCCAGCTTTGGGTGGGACCCACTCGTGGATCTTCTTGCGGGTGGTGGAGTACGGCACGTACTGCTGGGAGCTGCCGCTCACGTTGATCTGGTGGACGTCAGCCAGGAACTTCTTGGGATCAGGCGGGTGTGTGGTGGGGGGGTTGTCTGTCATACAGTGCAGCCAGCGATGCCTGAGAGCAGAGGAGAAGGAAGTCAGCTCAGTTTGGGGTGGATTAATACAAAAGTGATATAATTTCAAGGTGAATTGGGAAAAAAATGTATATCTAAAAAATCATCATCAGTTGTACCATTCAGCTGGAACCATGCTGCCGTCCACCTCCCACATGGTGTTCTTTCCGTTCATCTCTGTCGTGTAGATCACCCAGCGGTGACGCCCTAATCACAGACAAAAGAGTTCATTCATTAAAGCACACATCCACCATCTGTCAGCCTCGGACTTATCACATTAAAGCAATAAAATAGACAACACTTGTTGATCTTACCAAAAAAATAGTGCTTGGTGTCCTCATAGTACTTGTTTCCATATTTATCCACACCAACCAGGGCTCCTGTCTTCACGTCATTCGCCCTGCCAATGAAAAAATAAAGTCAGGTCAACATATGCATATTTATTCACCAATCAGCCACACCAGTATAACGAGCATTTCTAACACTGCAGCTGTCAGATGTTCCTTTTCTGCAGATATCAGTTCATACCAAAAATTATTCAGTCTTTTTTGCTCAGGTAGTGTCTTCTTTTCTCCTGCTGACTTGCGAAGTATCATCCATGCATTTATTTCTCCAGAAATCAACACTCCTTGCTACCTGTGAGTAATAGAAGTGGATTCCACTATGGGGATTCCAATTTGGTAGATAAAACAAAACACCTCCTCTTAGGCCCTTGTGTGTGCGGGTATATTTGTGAGGTGGGAGGTTTGTGGTTTTTATGGTATTCCTTTATTTCTTTCTTTTCTTGTTTCTTTTTTCTGTTTAGCTTTGTTTTGTTTCTATCCTCTGTGAGGCACTTTGTGTTGCTAAATTGCAGGAAAAGTGCCATATAAATCAAATAAAGTTAAAGTTAATTTAAAGATGGAAGGCTGATATGTACTAAAACAGTGCCCTCTGCATGCGCTATAGGTAGATAAAAGATTTTTTTTTAAGTGATATCTGACTGCAGTTTGAGAGAATTAAATGTAAGAAGAAACCTATTTCTAACTTACATTTATTTTACATGTTTGGTTGTCATGCAAAATAAACTACCCAGGTTTAAGATGAACCCCAAAGAATTAAAAGCTTAAATATGACAAAGTTAAATCCTATTTTGTTCATTGTTATCAAAAATGGTCACAAAAAAACACCATAATTCAGTTGTTATGAATAAGATACTGCTTTCTTGTTACCTCTATCATTATGTTTAATCTAATCCTTAACTCAGGAGTTTGAAATGAGGTGCCCTGTTTATTTATCTCACTCCTAAAGCAGCCTAAGTCTGCCACTTTTAATTCTTGTATTCTAAAATAGAGTTTGCGCAAGAAATTTATCAAAAGCAGACATTTATGTAGTCATATTATCTTAGGACCAGGTTTAATTTCTCTAATGTTCACAAACAGTCCCAGGCTCTGTTAGCTGTTAGCTCACTCCGCTCTGAATAACACGAACCGTCACAGATCTGACCTCAGACTATTTAAGATGACAAAGAGACAAACAGTTCAATAAATAAAACACATCAACGTTATTTTACTGACCTGAAAAGCTGAACCAGAAAGCCTTTGACTCCTCCATGACCTCCTAACTGTCCCAAAGCCCTTCGGACGAGGTTCACATACTCCGCCATCTTTAGACGGAACAATTATGAGAACGGACCGCTGACAGAAAGGAAGAACCCCGGAACACAAACCACGCAACACACCCTTTATTAATACCATACGCTTAAATTTTCATCTATTGTTATTTTTAATTCAAAAAAATATTTAGCATTTACAAAACGTATTATTTTATTTTTAAAATGAACTGTTGTGTGTTTGATACTTAACTGTATATTTATTCCATTTATCTATTAAGTGAGCTCTAATTCGCACCTCAAACTCTATCAAAAACAAATTTAATAGTTACGCGTTTTATTATTTTGGTATAATATATTATAAAGCAACACCATGTATGGTTATAATTATCTAATTTTTGCTTTTTCGTTGCATTACACTGTTGTATTGTGTTATACAGTTATTTCGTCTAAGTCAGTTATCAGATATTTCACATTAAGTTTTCTAAAAGATGAAATCGTCATCTCAAGAGCAAAGTAAAGGCTTTATTTATACAGCATATTTGATACACAATGCGACTCAATAAACAACATAGAAACAAAACAAAACAAAAAATAGACATAAAATCAAAGCATTAACACATTCACTTAAAGCTAAAGATGTTATGTAAGATTGTGTGACATATAGTCCTTGCAGGGTGACAAACCCTGCATCTGCGTAGAATGAATGTCATTTTTAAACTTGTTAGAGGACTTTGTCCAGCATGAACTTTCACCTAAATCAGTACCAGACATTTAAAGTCTCTTTTGTTATATAATTTATGATCATAGAAAATTTCCCTGCACGTATCAATATTTTTTTTGATTCAACAACTGTTTCTAATTCATTTAAATAAGTCAATTTGTTTATCTTCACAATAATATTTCATATTAACAGATATTACAACACACAGTCTGCACTTTACGTTAGATAACATATAAGTTCATGTAACATGCTGCATTTCACTGACTTGAGTACTGTATAAAGGTGAAAATATGTCAGCCTCTTCTCTGTCAAACATTACCTGATCCCACCTGGGACCGTGCCGAGTGAAGTCCACGAGAGAGCTCGCGTGCACTGAATTTCCTCGGAGCCTTCGTGAACTTCACAGGAACGTGCGTCAGCCTCAAAGAGGAGCACCTTCTTCACACAACAGGTAAGGAAAAAACATGACAAAATTATACGTTTTATTTTTTTCCTTACAATCAGTTTATGAGACGCCTCATGGACAATATGAACCCGCTAACCTTGCATGCCCATTTGATTTGGTGTATCCTCAAGGGCATAAACGCACCATTGACGCTTGATGTGTGATTTTATGTACAGCGAAATTTTCTTTAAACGTCTCAAAACAACCCTTCCCTCTTTTCTTTGAGTTTTCTTATCTTAAATAAGCATTAAACTTAAGTTTGAACGTTTTTCCACAAAAACTTAATCTAAAAAAGTGTGGATAATCATGTTTCACACGCTGCACCTGAACGCAACGCGTCCTCATCGGAAGAGCAACGTCATCACGTCCACGTTTTGTTTTGGGGAATTTACAACTGATGTGTGTGAAATAACTGAGAAATGTGTGACTTTTACGAGATTATAGACCCGTCCGGCTAAATATCGAGTTGTTTAATCTGTGTTCTGCAAATTAAAGCGAAGCTAACAAGGGCTAACGGCTAATATCTCCTCATCGAGGGTAAATACCTAACCGGAAGTACATTTTCCAACAAGTTTCGGCAGCTTCTGCACTTGGTACCCGATGTTCCTCTGTTAGTTTATGACCTGCGGCAGAAAACTTAATTAAGAAGGTTTTGTAGCAGCAGATTACAGTTATTAGAGTGTTTGCTATCACTTTCTATGATATTAGCAGCAATGTCACATCTTAAATCACTGCTTTTTGAGTGAAAGTCAGGCGAAGTTTAACCGGTTAGACAAGAACCACTGTGTGAATACCTCTTCAGGGAGGTCTCACTTACAAATGTTTACAACAGATAGAGTGGATTCAGGTAAACAGAGATATCAGGTAGATTAGTACAGTTTAAGGAAACATCCCAGCAGTTATTACAGAGGAGTTACTTTGGAAGAAGGAGAAAAATCTGGAAGTTAACCTCAAAAGTACGAGGTAGGAGAAATAATATTATGCTTTAGCTTGATTCTCACAAGGGCATACATTTCCAATGAATAATAAGCTGTAAATAAAAAAAAGATTATACAAGTATGAATGATTTTTACATGTAGGAAAGTGAACAAAAACTCTTTTTTTAAGTGATGCCATGTTTTATAGATTAGGGTATTTTCTTTGCTACATGTTTTAGGTAGTTTTGGACACTATTTAAATGCTACTATAATGAACTATAACATGGGTGTTTATTTAAATAGCCTTTTATCAGAGTAACTTGACATCCCTATCTGCACAGATTCACAGAAACAGACAAATATAAACTTTAAAGTGCAAGTTATGAAGTTATTTATGATTTAATTAGTTAATGTTTGACCCCTCGTTATACATAATTTAATACCAATGCAAAGGAGAGTGAAAAAGTACAGGGAAGACTGTGGGAAAGAAAACTACAAACAAAGTGAATGCAGAAAAACTGGACGGAGACACTGATGAGTACAGAGAAGTGTCAAAAGCAGGGCAAGAAAATTACCAAATATGATTCGATATCTACTTTATAAAGGAAATTAAGTCTGAGATAAGTGGTGACGTTTTGCATCCTCTTTCTTTGTGTTTACATTTTTCAGCTCATAAAAGCAGCCATGTTCCAGACCGTTCCTCCAGTCCTCTCCGTCCACCCCACCCGGGCTCTGGTGGATGAGCCCTTCACAGTCTTGGTGGAGAATCTGCCTCCAGCATTTCCAGTAACCCTTCACTCTCTCCACTACTCTGAGGACAAGGACTACTGGGAGGCTTTTGGACACTACACCAGCGACCACAGAGGGGTGGTGTCAGGTAGATGCTGTGCTTTAAATCTGTGCAGAGCGAACAGGCGTCCAGGTTGGTTCCTCCATGCTGATGTGTTGGTGCTTCTGTAGTTGCAGAGGATGTGAGTCTTGGAGGCACGTACACAGGAAAAGAACCCATGGGGTTGTTGTGGAGTATGCGTCCTGAGCCGGGCAGCCGCACAGGTCTCAGGTGAGGCAATGAGTCCTTGTGAAGCTGCAGAGTCAGGCTGAGGATTATTAACTGAGGACAAAACAACTTTCTTTCACCACACGACAGGTTGAGAAAGAGGATCGTGACCAGCCCCATGCCGGTCCACATCTCAGTGTACAGCGGACATGTTACTGAGGGCTTCAGGAAGCAGTCTCCTCTGGCCTCTGTGCTCACAGAGAGGTGGTACATGGCTCCAGGGGTCAAGAGGATCGATATCGATGAGAAAGGAGTGAGAGGGACGCTCTTCATACCTCCAGGTACCTCCGCACAATGATTTAAATTTAATGATCAGGGGCTTTTAAACAAACACTAATAACCAGTTTCTCCCCCCCTCAGGTCCTGGACCCTACCCTGGTTTGTTGGACATGTGGGGAGGTGGAGGAGGGCTGTTGGAGTATCGCTCAGCCTTATTAGCCTCCCATGGTTTTGTATCGCTGGCGTTGGAGTATTTCTCTCCTGGTGAGCTCCGGACGGCAGATCTGCAGCTGAAATATTTTGAGGTTTGAGCTGTTTTTTGTGTGTGTGTGACTCTCTTTTCTCAACTTAGAAACCACATCCTGCATCCTCATTATTTTCTGTCCTCCCTCCTCAGTCAGCGTTTGATATCGTAAAGGAACATCCTCTAGTGATCCCGGACAAAGTAGGAATTATCGGTCTTTCCCTTGGTGCGATCTTGGCTCTTCATTTGGCAGCTGAGAGCAGAAACATCCAGGTAAGTAACAAACCTAAAATATGTTTAATGTACCAGTTTTGGTCATCGATTCTGATGGTTTGTGTGTTTTCTTGTTGTAGCCTCACTGCATCATTTGCATCAGCGGCCACCACTTATATCCGTTTGGATCAACAATTGGTTCAGTCCAGAAAAACAGTTCTTTGTAAGAGTTATGATCAATTAGCAACACAAATACTTCAAATGTTTCACAGTTTGAGTGATTTAAAAAGTGTGATGTGCCGACAGGGAGGTAAAGCAACGTTTTGATGAGAACAACTACCACATATGGAGAGATGCACGTTTACCGGTTCCCAGTGACCCCTCAGAAAAAATAGACGTGAGTACATAACGCACAAATTATGAGGCGACTTAACAGCTGATTTAACAATTGAAGCTCTCAGCAGTGTCGTTTTCTTACAGGTGAGGAAAATTAAATGTCCCGTGTTGTTGGTTTGTGGGGATGATGATCAGAACACACCTGCAGTGGAGTCAGCTGAAGATGTGAGCACAAACGCGTATACTTGTTTGTTTGCCCTCCAGGATTTTTTCTCACCACTTTTTAGTCAAAGAAAATGAAAAAAATAAGATCAAAGATTGATTTCCTGTTCCCGACCTTTCACCCTCAGATCGCTGAGATGATGCGCTCCAAAGGGAACCTGCACCTGCTGTCCACACTGACGTACCCTGACACGGGTCACCTGATCGAGCCACCGTTCTCACCTCACTTCAGAGCGACTAACTTTATAAAACCTTTCAACAAAGAGAAAGGTGAGTGTAACCCGAGTGATGTTGCACAGCTTTTAACTTTTGTTCTGTTTCGTTTGTCAGAAATCACCTCTCTGCTGTTGGTTTACTGGATGCTTTGATACTTAATAATCACAGATAGACCATCATCTCTCAGATATCTAACTCTGTGTGTGTTTCAGTGGTAGTTCTCTGGGGAGGAAAAACCAAACCCCACTCAGACGCTCAGGAAGACTCCTGGAGGAAGATCTTAGATTTCCTGCAGCATCACCTGTACTCCAGCTCGACTCCTAAAGCCAGGTTGTGATGAGAACAAAACAAAGAGGCTGAGCTGTCAAGTTCTACACCATCAAGCTGCATTTAGAGAAAAGACTATCATAAGCTGTTATTTTACTGAATGTAGTAATCAATATCTGCCTTAGTTGTTCAGATGGGGTACATTATTTAAGCACTGTCTTCTCGTGCCAATTACCTTCTGCTCCGTTACGACTCAGAGGAAACAATTGCACATTTTTACTTCAATACTGATTGGTGATGCAAAGAACTGTGTTCAATTTTAGGATGTTAATTTATACTTAATTAGCTTGCAATTCTTGCTAGCCCTGTCAATATGCTTTCACAATCAGTAACTTTTTAAAGTTATTTACACTTTCTTGTGCATCAAAGAGCAATTTAACAACAAAACAATGAACAGGTCAGTTATAATCTAACACTTCCAAACATTTTTAATTGCCAAAGAGACAAACAGAAAAGGGTTTTAAAGCAGTGTTGAGAGTACAAAAGTAATCATTCATCAAGGATAAAATTTGATAGATTGTATGATGGTAAAAGAAACACGTTTTTTTTTTATTCAGTAGGTTGGCTGAGTTGAGATATTAAAATCTTTTAGAAGAAAAGTGTTTCACATTTAAAGGACATGTAAGATTCTTAAAGTATTGTTTTGGTATTTGTACCAAAATTCATCCATTAGTGGTAACAGCTACCTTATTACTAAGGTATCTTAAGCAAACCGAAATATTACTGCCTTTCTTTCATTTCATCAACAATTAAGTGTGAAATAAATGGTTGATCTGGTCCAAATTCCTCTTTATAAAAGCTAGACATTGTTAGCTAATGCAGCTAGCCAACAAGTATTAGTAAGACAACAAAGGCTACAAAAGATGAGTGTTCCTCTGAAAGACATAAAAAGCTCAACCTTTTCAAATCAATTTATCAACACAGGCTTCAATTCAAATTACAAAAGACGCACAAGTAACAAATACCAGCTTTTACTTGTTTGACTTTTTGCTTTAATTGAAGATATGCTATTTATGGCTAAGCTTATCTGTCTGATGTTGTTGGCTTTGAAAAAAGTCATTAATATATTAAATATCACTCCAACAAGTTTTAGCTGGGCTAATGTTTGCTAATTGTTGACATGCTGTTTGTGATTAATGAACCAAATATTGCTGTTCTGTGACAGACAGTGTAATCACAAATGTTGTGAATGGATCAGGGGCATTTTTGACTGTTTTAATCTGTGTGATCAATTTTGTACAAATAAAATAATCTCAGTGAAATTGGAATAATGAGTTTTTAATGGGCAGTGAAAGTAGCTCTTTACACAGCATAAAAGTGGAGCTTCTTTATGAAACATTATGCTAGTTTCAAGCTATGCTATTATGAGTGTTGGGTGTACAATTTTTAACATTTTTGATACAAAAATATACATCTTGAAACTTCAATTTTAGCATTTATAGATATTCTGAATATAGAGAAGTGTAGAAAGCACCGGAAGTAGCCAGCAACTTATGTAGTACTGTTTGTAGTTAGCTAATGTAGCTAACTCTGTTGCTTGAAAACGGCTACAATTTGCATTAAATTCGTCTAAAATATGATAAGTGGTACGGGCACACCGCTCAGTTGCAAATGTTTTGAGCCAGAAAATACTGTTAGATATAAATGTTAACGATTTTCTATCAATTTGATGCGTTTTCGTAACGTTTCCAAGGCGCTAATCGTGACTAGCATGCTAATCGCGATTAGCATGCTAGTCGCTACACATAGGCGAGCTAGGGTTTTAGCCAGACTAGCAAAGTAATTCGTTTTTCCTGTAATCAAACAGTTATGGCTTTAACTTAAATGTCTTTATTTCTCTATGTTTTAAATAAAAATAATGTGTGAATGTAGGAGTAGCAGCAGCTAAGCTGTGTTGTTTTTTTTCCACCAAAACCCTGCTTTCTTTATAGGAACATAAAGAAAAGTCAAAAATACAGTCTTTCATAACGCATCTTGTATTTTACTTAAAACTATCACTTCAGGCACATTCACATCACAATATCTAACCAATAAATGAACAAGAAGGGCAGAGATTTTTGCCCCATGCACAGACAGTAGTCCTCGATGAAATGGTTGCTGGTTTGACTCTCAGCTTCAAAACAAACAACGACAAAACAGGAGAGATGTGCATTCAGACATAAAAATATATTTCACATACATGAAGAATACCATGCTTTATTTTTGGATCAGGTAAGAGCACGACTGAGGGAAGCAAACACTTGAAATCTAAAGAAGGATTGTGCTTTGAATTTATCCAACACTTTATTGTCTCTGTGCTTTAAGGTACATTTTCAATGCAAACATTTCATTTACAATTAAGAAGTGCTACAGTTTGCTGCTGGGATAGTTTGGTAAAATATCAGAGCAAAGTATCAGTCATTCCAGTAAAGGCCTCCACAGTCACAGTCCTTTCTCAAACATAAGTGCACGTGTGTTTGTGAGCAACGGTTTGTGCAAAGTCAGGATCTGCTCGACCAGGCGAAGAGTCGGTTGGCTGATGGGGTAGTGAGGTGGAAGCTTCTCCCGGGCGTACGACAGCTTCACAGAGTACCTGGAGGTAAACCAAACATCCAGATCAGACTAATCCTACATTTTTCTAATCAAATATTCAAAAATATGGTTTATAGTTTTACACCTTGAGAGCAGCACCAACCTGAACTCCTCCCTGAAATGTGACCGGAGATGATGAGCCAGATGGCTGTTGTACTGCAGGCACGCCAGCAGGAGGCGACAGCGCTGGAACAGCAGAACAGACTGAGCGGGACTCAGGAAGGGTTCCTGCAGGTCTGACAGAACCAGGACCACATGCTGAGCCTGGTAGCTGATGAAGGCCAACTACAGAGGAGTTCAGCACGACAGATGTGAGCCGTTGAACATGATTTACAACTTTTACTCTGACAGCAAAAACAAAAGTCGATGCTGATATTTGCATTTGATCATTTCTAATTTTAGAGGAGGGAAAGTTTACCAAGTGAGGATGAGGCTGCATGACTCTGAGGATCCAACCAACAGACAGGAAGTTGTCGAAAGGGGAACATCTGCTCGCCTAAACAGAGAGAAGAGAGAAATCAGGGATGAGGTGAAAAGTTTAAGACTCACTACAAGGCAAGAAAACGTGTAACTTTTCTCACCTCTTGGCCCAAAAGCAGCATTTCAAAAAGCAGAGAGCAGGCAGCGTCCAGGTAATCGGCGAGTAAGGCCTGAAGCTGACAGAGACAGACTGTTACACATATTCAATTAATGAAAATGAGTAAATCGAAATGTGAAAAGAGAGCAGCTGACCTCACAGTCCACCAGAGATCTCTGGTTCCCTGATTTGAGCACTGGATCACACAACAAGGCAAGGAGCATCCGGGAAGCGAGGGCACCTCTGGAGGAAGGAGAAAAGTTAAAAAAAAAAGCAACAAGATGAATCTGAGGACAGAAACAAACTGCAAAAACTGGAGTCTAATCAAGTGTTTTTGTCTCATTTTAAGTAAAAATTGTCTTATTACACTTGATATGAGCCACATTAAACTATTAGTTTAGTCCAGAAAAATGTCTTGTTAAGAGTTATTCAAAGACAAAAATGAGGTTTGAATTGCTATAACATGTAAAAAAAATTCTGCAAGTGAAATAAAAAATTGCAAGAAAATTTGCTTTGTCTTTAAAAACTTGAAATAAGACATTTTTCTGGACTGGTCAGGTGAATGTGACTCATACTAAGTCTAAAAAGACATTTTCTTCTCAAAATGAGACAAAAACACTTTATAAGATTTCATGGAGGCTTACTTTTTGGCGGAGAGAAGGAAATGCCGTGCCGGTTCAACTTCTGTCTCTCTGAACATGACGGCGAGAGTCTGGACGATCAGAGTGCTCAGCCTAAACAAGAGGATCAGACTGTCAGAGTTAGTGTGTGGCGTGGTTCGCCTTAGATTTCCAAAAACCTCCAACAGGATGTCAGGCTGTTCGACATTTTAAAGGTCCCATATTATGCAAAAATCACTTTATTGAGTCTTTTAGTGAAATTTGTGGGTCTTTGTCTTTCCTCCCAGCCCACAAAATGTGATATTTAATGATCAAACCTGTTCTTAGTAGAGCTTGTGAATGTAAAATCCTGACATAAAACGAGCTGTTTGGATTTTGGGGATTTGCTGATGTCAGCGATTCCCTTTTTTGACCAATCAGGAGCAAGTCTGACCTGATTGGTCCACAGGAGTGGATACCCCTTAACCCCCTCCCCGCCTACTCCTCTCCCCACTGCTGAAGTTGAAGAGCCATCACTGCTCTGTTTTTGGCTGTAAGCAGCCACATAGTTCAATGCTCAAGCTTCCCATCTCTGAAGAAGACAGACTAAGTGCCTAGAGTTCATTTATCAGGAAATGTTCCAGCTACACTCAGTAAAACTGAGCATGTGTGTGCTAGTCACTTCACGGCCGACTGCTTTTCCAACTTTGGACAGTCCAACAGAGGGCTAGCCAATAGACTGGTCCTGAATCCAGGCGCATTACCAACCATCCTCCAACAAACCTGGGACCCTGGAAATGTGAGTATTTTAAATGCTGTGTGCTGTGGAGCAGATGGAAGAGCTTTTCCTCAGTGTCCCCCCTGTCTCTGTGTTAGCTTCAGGATGCTAACTCTAGCTGCAGTTAGCCTGTTGTTTTAGCCTGTAATGTTACGGTAAACCAGCTTCTCTGTTTTCTAAACATTGTGCACTCGGAGCTCGTGGCGCCGCTCTCAGTGACGTGGAAGAGCGGGGCGGTATCAGCGGTGGCTCATTTACATATGAAGGCCACGCCCACTAAATCAGAGCGTTCTGAACAGAGGGGCTATGAGAGC
Organism: Halichoeres trimaculatus; assembly: GCF_033239565.1. NCBI lineage: Eukaryota > Metazoa > Chordata > Actinopteri > Labriformes > Labridae > Halichoeres > Halichoeres trimaculatus. Next base: position 2,750,193 of record NW_027437199.1, on the reverse strand, counting down.
CTGGAAACAATGCTGCTGTGCTTGATTTATTGGCTTTTTGGACCAAAACATGTTACTACCATTTCATGAAGACATCAATGATCCAGATTAAACTGCAGAAAAGGAGCAGGATATGGGACCTTTAAAGAACCAGAGTGAAGAATCGTGTTGAAATGGAAATATTCAACAGCATCAAAGGATCAGATTTCACTTTAATAAATACTGCAAACTGCACCTTTTCTTTTCTGTTAACACGTCGTAGGACATGCACCAGATTAACACGCTAACACACACATTAAGCCAGCCTCTTGTTGTGTAAAATCAAAGCAGCTTACGGACTCTAGCGGCGACTCATTTGACAGTTTATCTCTTTCACACACACTCTCACACACACACACACTGGGGAGCTTACAGGAGCTGATCTGCCGTGAGGCTCTGACAGCCGTGGAGGGAATCCTCCAGAGTCTGAACCAGGAAGGCACACACCTCAGAGGACTGAAACAGAACAGAGGACACTGTCTTTGATTCACAAAAGAAAACACAAAGTAATTTCTGCTGCTGTTACAGGAAAATGTCCCTTTAAAGCCAGGAAAAACTTGTTTTTTCCTGTCATGTTATATCTGATATATCGCCTCACCCTCCAGAAGAGTCTGCGCAGAGCTGCGTTGCGATGCGCAGCCGTCCTCAGCTCCTGCAGCAGCAGATACAGACTCTCCACGCTGATCTCCTTCTGCAGGAGCTCGGCAGTCAGCTGACCAAACAGGTGAGCCGTCCGCTCCAAGCTGCACACACAGACACACACACAGAAACACACACAGCAAGTTAAAAATGAATAAAACCTTCTGTGACAACCCTGAGCTTTGTTACATTTCTGTTACCTGATGGCCGGAGGTCTCTTCTCAGGAGGGGAGTCAGATGAAATGCTGCACCTCCTCCTGTACAGCGGGTCTAATAACAGAGTGGATCTCTGAGGAGAAACACATGAGGTCGGCAGGTTGAACGGTCTGTTTACAGGTAACGGTGAAAGCCAAAAGTGGCGTCTAGTCTCGTGTGTTTCCAAACGGTGCTGTGAATACCAACTGGGTCACTGAGTGTGGATTAATCCTCTGCTAAAAGTAGTCCCAATACATTTAAAGTCTGTGTAAAACAATCTCGACTCACGATGATGAAGCTGTTCCACGAGCTCTGCAGATGCAGGTAAAATCTGGACGTCTCTGAAACGGCGTAGAAGTGCAGCTCAGCTTCCCGCTCCTCTTTGTCCTTCATGTCGTCTCTTCTCAAAAGACGCGATAGGAATGACCCAATCCTCCTCGGCACCTGGAGCGGAGGACAGACACTTAAAGTTAGCGAGCCAATCACACATCAAACTGAGCTCATTTTAGCCGTTTCACTGTTTTGTTATCATTAGCTGTGCTGGCTCACTTTGCTTTTTCTTTATGTACAGTGGAGAAAATAAGTATTGAACGCATCAACTTATTTCTCATCACATTTATTTCCAAAGCTGCAAATTCAAATAAATAATGGTTATGGTGAATTAAGTACGATAACACAGGAAAAAAGTATTGAACACACCATGGAAAGGCTGTATACTTTGGACAGGAAATGCACCATACCACCTGAAATCTGTCAGTAATTATTACTTAAACTTCCAATTAGTTAATTACCAAGCAGTTAAATAGCACACACCTCATGATGGGTAAAGGCAAAGAGCTCTCTGAAGACATTCACAACCTGATTGTTGCTCAGCATCAGAATGGAACTGGTTACAGACTTATATCAAAGCACCTGAATATTCCAGTCAGCACCGTTGGGGCCATTATTCACAAGTGGAAGAAGCACCACCTTACCATCAACAGGCCACGCACAGGAGCTCCTTGAAGATTTCTGACCAGGGAGTCAGAAAGATAGTCAGAAGAGGACTCAACCAGCCAAGGACCACCCTGAAAGTGCTCCAGAAAGACTTGGAGGCAGCAGGTACAATTGTTACAGAGAAAACAACAGGCAATGCACTCCACCACCATGGCCTCTATGGACGCTCAGCCCTCAAGACTCCATTCCTCAAGAAAAGGCATGTTGAAGCTGGTTTAAAGTTTGCTAAACAGCATCTTGACAAGCCTGTAGAATACTGGGAGAATGTTGTCTGGTCAGATGAGACCAAAACTGAACTTTTGGGCTGTCATACTACAGACCATGTTTGGAGGAGAAATGGCACATCAGCCAAAAAACACTACACCAACAGTGAAGTTTGGAGGTGGAAGCATCATGGCATGGGGTTGTTTCTCATCTCATGGTGTTGACAAACTTCATATAACTGACGGAGCAAAGCTCAGTTAGTGTGTTCAATACTTTTTTCCTGTGTTATCGTACTTAATTCACCATAATCATTATTTATGGACCTGAACGTTGTGATTTCTTTTCATGTGTGGATTATTTGAGTTAATACCAATGTCTGGGAGAAATTTTGTTTGAATTGCAGCTTTGGAAATAAATGTGATGAGAAAAAAGTTGACATGTTCAATACTTATTTTCCCCACTGTAACTCCAAAAAAAGAAAGCGTGAGGAAACTGGTAATGTTTCCTGTGAGCACCAAGTTTTTAAAGGATGCAAAGCTCTGAGGTAATGGATTTATTTTAAATACCAGCTCGTATCGTCCTGCCTTGAAGATTTTCTTTAAGCTTTACGTACGTAAAAGGTTTAAGTTGTTTTGATGTTGTCAGCGTTCATTTGAATATTAATGACCGTCAGCGTTTGTGTCTGATGTGTCCGCAATTTAAATCACAGTAAACAACAAACAGCCTCACATCCATTCATGTGTCTGTCTGTACCTGTCCGCTCTCACTGATGTTCACTCTTTGATCAGGAGGGGATGGAGATGAAGAGCTGGAGCGACGATGAGGAGGAGCTGGAGGGTGCGGGACCTTCAGGAGGCCCAGAGACTCCTGGTTGGGCCAGGAGGCCGAGCGTGTGGGTGGTAACATCGGGACTTCCTCTGTCCCGTTTGCACTCTGGGTCCTGAAACACAAAGAAGGTGAAAGACGAGCTGATTGGTCGTTTTGGTGTCGACTGTCTCCTGTCCTCAGAGCTGGGTCATTAAAGTGTGTGTCTGTTGTTTTTAATGACCTCCCCGGAGCTTCACACACACTTCACCAGGCAACATTTCAGGGCTCAGTGACAGTTAATCTGTTCACGCTTCCTCTCGTCTCTTCACAGCTTCCTGACTGACGCACAGGAGACGTTTTACACAACACAGAGGAGCTAAAGGAAGACGAATGATCCCTCAAGACGTGGAGGAATCAAAAACAGAGAGCAAACTTCACGGTGTTCGGTCACCGTCTGAAGCTGCAGCCAAGGACTTAAAGTGTATTTATAAACAGAAAGATGTAGATTTATATATATAAAGAGGAGCAGGTGAACTGACGTGTCCCTCTTCAGTGTGAATAAACCATGAGCTACCTGAGCTGCAGCAGACGATCCGCTCACAGCGAGGCTGCTTTCACTTGTCGCATTGTTCAGTTGTTTTTTTCTGCTCAGAGAAACTGAAAGCTCGTATTTATAAGCTCAGGTACTTGCTCCATCCAGACACAAACAGCTGTTAAAGGTTTTACAGCTCTCAGAGTTTGTCTGTCTCCAGGACTCCAGACAAATAACGTCATGTATGTGGATAATTTTCCTCCTTTCACAGAAACAGAGGTTTAGATGAACCAGGTTTTCAGAAACTTGAACCAAAGAGGAGATTTCTGAGACGTTTTGTCTGTCTTCATGTGAACAGATGCAGAGATTTTGGAGATTTCTGACCTCTTTCCCTTCACTGCACAGGGCGATAACTGTTGTACTGTTCATGAGGCTGTTTTACAGTCTGTACTGTGAGGTTTAACTGCACCTTTAACAGGAGAGCTAGCTGCTCTGCATCTTTATAGCATCTCTCAGCCTGGTACCGTTGCTCCTGCTGGTTTATTTAAACGTAAATTCTACCCTCCGTTCCTTTTCAAGAAAATGATCTGTGACCCTGTCGTACCAACCAGGTGTTTTTTTCAGGAATTTTACCAGTGTTCTCTCAAAGCTTGACGTTTTTAAGAAAAGTAAACTCACTGGGGATCGATAAAGTCTCCAAATCAGTCCAGAACAACTCAGAAGATGCTCTGGTGGAGGGTTATACTTCAAGATCCCTGACTGGCTCATTTCACTGTCAATCAAAAAGGGATTCAGCCTCAGACAGATCATCCAATCATCATGCAGAAGCCCAGCGTCCAGGCCAGCCCACTGCCTCATAGACCCCCAGAGACGCTGAGCGTCCGATGGGCGGGACAAAGCCCAGCGTTTATCCAATGACCGTCCAGTTTCCACAGTGGAACAACCCACTCTACGCTTCCCCGCTGAAGTCAGAAGACGCTCAGCGTCCGACTGTGTTAAAGCGCTGAGACGCTGCGGGGATGAATGAGAAGGAGGTGGAGCCAGTTACCTGTGATAGGAGCTGATTCTGAACTAAAGATGAAGGAATTCTAGCTCAGATTTTATCAATGAAATGTTCACACAGCAGAACAGATCAACACTTTGTTAGGGACATTTTAGGGGAAGCTGAGCTTCCCTTGCAGTCTCAGAGCAATCGCCACTGATATAGATATATATAACACTAGATGTCTAAAGGTGAAGTCAGCAGCAGAGTTGACGGTGGCCACCTTGTGACGACATTACTTCCCATTGACTCACAGCATGCACGAGTCATCTAGTGTTTGTTTATATCCATGCTCATACAGGCCTCTCTGCATGTGTGTCTGTGTCTGCCTCAACCCCCTTCTCAGCCTGTATGTTGGTATTTTGGTTGTTTCTGGGCAAAGAGTAGACATGGATACCACAGCCAATCATATTGACTTTGCGTGTTATTGATAGCGTGTATCTCCTGAGTGGCTAAGAGGCGTTAAAGAGACGCTTGCACTAAGTTTGTTGATCATTTACTTCCCTTGATTCTAGGTCTCAGTTTCACTGTAAACAGACAAAAGCTGCTTTAAATGGAGACAAAATCAAATTGAATAACGAACGAGGCTGCTGGAGGTTTGTGTGTTTAAGTATTTATGGCTTATGGTTAAAAAGTAAGAGCCACCACAGGACATCTCAGCTTCCAGACAGAGAGATCATCTAACAAACCACAGGTCTACGTGTGTGTCTGAATGTGCACAGGTGTTAAAGAGATGCTCACCTGAGTGCAGGAAATTCTGGAGAGAGGAAACAAAAGACACAGAGTGGTTAAAGTCACATCTGAAACTTTTAGTCAAATCAAAAAGTGTTTTTTCAGTCAGAGTATTCACATCTTGACTCTCTTCTTTACCGTCTGAGGTTTGCATCACTGTCGGGCAGTGGCTGTTCCTGCGGTATGGCGGAGCTGCAGGAGGAAGTCCCTCCTTCTTGTCTCTCCTCAGCCAATCACGGCTCTTTGTGGTTGGCCTCTCAGGGAGGTAGGTGACACGGATGTGCTGACAGAGCTCTCTGTCCTTCCCGCTGAGGAAATCAGGGAGGTCATTGATCTGTGAAGGAGGAGATGCTCCATATCAATAAATAATTTAATTTTTCTACATTTTTTAAAAAACATTTTGATCTTATTATAATTTTTCTCTCTATGTCCTTTTTCTTATTTTACATTTATTACAGTTTTCATGGTTGCCAATGTTTTAGTCTGTGAATTATAATAAGAATTGGTACAAATTTTATTGAGCTAACTCAAGTGTCTTCAACCTGCGACTCTTTGACTCCTTTGCAGTGGCTCCTTGTAGCTTTTAAAAAAAAAAGTTATTTAAATTTAAAAAAAAAACATTTTTCTTATAGAGGATATTGATAATTAAAGAAAGTGAGACAAAATGATATCAAATGAACATATTATTTATTTCTTTATTGTTATATTATATTATAATAATATATTATATTAATTAATATTATCAATAAATAATATATTATTATATATTTATTTTATTAATTTTATTTTTGAAAATTAATTGATTTTAATTTTCTAGATTTTTTTTAAAGAAATTTTGAAATTCCAAAAATGTCCAAAATTGTGGAGAATTTTTGAATTTTTGAAAATTTTTTAAATGCAAAAATTGAAGTCTGCACATTTTTTTTATTATTTTTAAAAATTTTGTGAAATATTTGCAAATGTATTAAATTTTAAAATCATCACATGCACAAAGAATATTAATTCAAACAACTTCTCGTTTATTTATTTATTCACTAGATTATAACTATGTATACAATTTATACACTTTTTTGTCTTTATTGTGAAAATAAAGGTTTTAACTATGTATACAATTTATCTGTATACAATTTATACACTTTTTTGTCTTTATCGTGAAAGTAAAGTAGATTTTGTGGCTCGTGAATGACTTTAATCCAGGTGAGCTGAGTCAAGATGGCTCCTATAAAAGTAAAGGTTGCAGACCCCTGATCTAACTCATTAAACACAGTTAACTAAGACTCTCCTCATTTCTGCTCCTGCCAGAGGAGATTGAGGAGATTGGGGAAGTGTCGGAGTGTTTTAATTCCAGATTATTCCAATTCTTTCCCGTGGAGCCTTTCCAGGCAGACGGAGGAAATATCAGGAGGAAACACTAACTCCTCGTCTTAGTATCAAAACTTAACACCCACAGAGGCCACGCTGAGGACAGCCCGGCGCAGGCCGCACCGGCAATAATCTGACAGTGTAATGTAAACAGGATTAAGTCAGTGTGGAAGAAGTTAAACCTTTAACCTCTTATCGACATGACATAACGAGATAACTGGTATTTACAGGCTGCAGCACACAGCTCCTCTCAGATACAGAGCGTTATGTAGCCTTTATTCAATATGTTGAGTTTGGAGCTTTAGTTAACATCCTGAACTGGAACAGTCAGTTTATAAGGTTTAATCTGTAATCTGAGGTCAGGAATGTCCGTGTTAGTTAATGATGTAATTCTATATTTAACATATGTATAGAGGTTTGTAGAGGCGTAACCTGTACATGCTGTGACATATTCAGGTTTTATCTTACATCAGGTGCAAATAAAAAACTTTACATAGAGCTTGATTGAAATTGAAAATCCTCATAGAAAATGTGATAAATGTGTAGTTCCAGGAACCAGTGCTGCAGGGTGGGCCAGAAATTTCCATAGATAGGCAAAATAAACATTTTATGTTGGACAACTGTTTTTTTTATGTATAATATGTATAATAATGTATGATACAGTTGTTTTGAAAACACATATTAATATCTGTTTTCCACTGTTGATGGATTTGCATTAGCATAGTTGAGGTTATGCTGGTTGGTGATTGGCTCCTTGAGACGATTTATGTCTCCTGTCTTCACCTGATACACAACGGCCTTAATGACTATGTCTACGAAACAATGGTTAGATATTTTGGCTGAGCTCGCAACTTAAAAAAAATAAACCCAATGAAGATATCCTCTGATGCGGGTAATCCAGGAGGAACACCTGTGTGATTATCATTTTTTAGTTATGACATATGTAAATAAAGAAAACACAGGCTTTAAAACTTGCTTTATCTCTATATTACTAAAAAAAAAAAATGCGTTCTTAGATTTCTTTTTAAATATAACTGCCAGTAAACAAAGGAACAAAGGATTAAAATTGTTAGCCAATTTCCCAATTAGTAGTATTTTTATTTATTTTTCTAATAGCCTAAAATATCTTCAACCCCAAAATAATTCAGGTAAATTATTCAAAAGATACATTGCTATCACAAAAAACAATATGGTATTTTTTTTCTCGACTTTGTTATCTTTGAAGCATTTTTTTCCTTAGACAACTATATAATTTTCTGGCTATATAAAAATCAAGTAATTTGATTTCATTTTTAGATAACCAGACAATTATCTTGAAAAACAAAAAAAGATTGATCACCCTATTATCTTGAGAGAGCCTGATTTGTTTCTCGAGAAAAATATGTCAAGATCTTGAGAAACCAACTGAAACTGACTTGTTATCTCTCAACTGAAAACATAAAATGTATCAAATTATGACCTTTTAGGGCTTCCGTACAGAAAAAATTCAAACTGTTGAATCGTTTGTTGATGTTTTCGAAAACGTTGATTTGATTGGCAGCTGTTTCAACACGAATTTTTTGATTCATGGCTAAAGATTTTTTAAATTTTGGTTTAATAGAACAAAATCAATCAATCAAAGCTAATCAAACAGACTCAGCAGTGAGATACTGATCGATGAGTTTGTTGGAGCAGATTTCGACCGTTAACTCACCAGCTCGATGTCCCGCACGCGCCTGAAGCTGAAGGCTGTAGTGAGCGTGCGCGGAGGGTACTCTGTCAGGTAAACGCACTCATCACTCAGCACCACGTGCATGTACACTTTGTTGATGGTCTTGGAGACCACCACGCACGGCTCGTAGGCTCGAATCCGCTCGTAAACCGTCCGCTCCGTGTTTATCTTCAAGAAGTGGTCCAGCTTCACGTTACGGCGGTAGAGGAGCGAACCGGAGCCGGTCCGAGCCATGACGGGACCGGGTGAGGAGTCTGGGAGAAGTTTGGGGTTCTACCCTCCTCCTTGGAGCGAGGCCGGTGATCCGCTGTGAGTATCCATCTGAAAAGTTATAACAGACTAAGGACTAAACTACTACAGGGAGGTGATCCTCCTCTGATCCGCTCTCTGATCACTGAGCAGGTGAACCACTGCCTGCTGGGTCCGTCCCTGCACGGGGCTCTCTGATTGGTCCGCAATCAGAGGACGCTGCTGATTGGCTAGAAGCTACTTTGTTCTAGAATTCACACAGCTCCCAGATCAGTTTCATTACGAAGTCATAACTATTTTATTCAACCAGTTTTCTGAAGGAAAACAGTTTTTTTAGCCTTTGGATCTAAAATCAAGCTACTTCTTTTTAATTATTTATACATATAATTTTTTAATCACGGATATTTTAAAATGAAAAATGACCCATAATGTCTTTTAGAGTTTTTTTGAGTTTAAGTTTGAACTTATATTAGTCTTATGGATATCATTCAGTAATTTTGAGGAAAAAGTAGCAATCGACATTGTCCTGAAAGACTGACATAAGTGTATATTTAAGACTTAACATTGTTTATATAGAATTATTACATTCAGATAATTTAAATACTGTTAATTAAAAATTTGTTATATTAAATGTTAATCATTTTATTCCTGGTATTTTGGACAAGCATATAAATAGCTAATTTTTACCTTTACTGCTGAATAAACACTTCACATTTCATGAAAAATATTTAAAAAACAGTGTTCAACATCATGATTTTTAAAAGAAAACAAAAAAAAGGTAAATGAATAATTAATATTTTTACAGAAGTGATGTAAAACTATTGAGGCTGAGCTTGTCTGTTTGATGTTTCTGTTCAGGTGATTATTATTATTATTTTGTCTTGAGTTTATCTCTTTTCATAATTTTTTGTGCAAACTTTAAAATAGAAATAGAATATAATAAATTAAAAAGACTTAAATGCATAAATCAGAGAGCGAAATGTCTGAAATTAACAACATATGTAGTATTTCCTGTGAAAAAAATGTGATGGGTCTAATTTGTGTTTTTGCAGTCCCTATCATTTACCACCAGAGGGCGACAGACTCAGAATAATTTCAAAACAAGCGTTTTACTTCTTTACTTCACATCTTTTATAAAAAAAAATTCTCTATTATTCATGGTGAAGTTAACGGTTTAACATGTTTGACATTAAAAAAACAAGCTTTAGTTGATTTAAAACTGTAAAAATGTTAAAAATGTTTCTCCACCCTCCGTCTCTGCCTCGCGTCTCTCACAGTGACCCTCTCTGACACACACAGACTCGGAGGTGGTGGCTGCAGCTTTGAAGGAGGGCTTTGTAAACGGGTGTGGAGATGAACGGCAAATTGTTTTGGAGACCAAAACACGCACACACACACACACACAAAAACACAGCATGAGGGAGATGAAGGCAGTGCTGTCTTGATCGACACACTCAGTCTTTTATCGGCTCAGCAGAAAGACTCAGACACTATAGACACAGTATTAAGGTGTTAGATTCAGTGCAGGGGAAGAAGCTGCTGTTATTATTTGTCTTTATTTTAAAAATATTCAATCAGATACTTCGACACTGTTTGTGTTTTTTCACTCCTGTGGTGCTGGTCAGCTGGATCACACTGTACTCCATCATCATCATCATCCTCACAGTGTGTCTGTGGGCAGCTGCAAACAAAAAGTGGAGGGGTCGACTGATCACACTGCTCTCTTTGTTCTGCAGAAGAAGAAACAAACGGTCACATTTCCACCACAGCGAGGGACAGAGAGAAAATAGTCCACACACACACACACACACACACACACACACACACACACACACACACACACACTGGTGTGGTTATGTTTGGTGTTGACCTTTGTGGCATTTTGAAGGATGGTAATGAGGTTTGAAGATCACGCTCTATAAATGTGAGCGTATTTTTAGGGCTTTTTGCCGTGGAAACAGTTATCTTCCTCACTGTTGTTCATTTTCTTTGTATTTGTTGTTTCTTAGGTTTATGTGTTTTTTATTTTACTGTTATCCTGTATTTTTGGCCATTTTATGCTGGCAAATGTACTTTTATGATCTATCACTTAAAGGCCCAACTAGGGACAAGCGTTGGAAATTAGCACTTGCTACAAACTCTCTATGCAGCGAATACATGAATTTGGAATTAGAATTAACTTTCAATAAATAAGTAAATAAAAGCACTTTGCTTTCATATTTATTTATTTTTAGTTGCAGACCTGCCAGTATGAAATACCAAAGAAAATGTTATTCAAACTAGGGGGGTGGTTCTAAGTGTGTCTAAGGTTGTACTGTTTGCCTATTGGTTCATTGATGAGGTATGTCTCCACATTTATTTTTGTTATTATTTTTACTTTGAGTTATTAATTAATTTATTTACTTGTGTATAATTTTTTAAATTTTGTTTTTATTTTCACTTTGAGTTATTTATTTATTTATTTACTTGTGTATACATTTTCTTTATTTTTGTTTTTATTTTAACTTTTAGATATTTATTTTTTTACTTATGCATACATTCTCTTTATTTTTGTTTTTATTTATTCTTTGAATTATTTATTTATTTACTCATGTATAAATATTCTTTATTTTTGATTTATTTTTACTTTGAGTTATTTATTTATTTACTTGTGTATACATTTTCTTTATTTTTGTTTTTATTTTTACTTTGAGTTATTTATTTTCTTACTTATGTACAAATTTTCTTTATTTTTGATTTTATTTCACTTCCAATTATTTTTGATTTTGGCAGGTTTGGTCCTCCATAGATTTTAGTAATAGTGATAAAAAAATAAGCTTTACTTAGGTGGCACTTCTCAAAACAGGCGTACAAAGTGATTTACAAATTAAAGTTTAACAGTCGAAGAGAATTAAAAGAAAAATTGAGGAGGACAAGATTAAAACACAGAAATAACAGAAGAGAGCCACATATTAAAAAAAAAAAAGGCAAAAAATCACCAAGGGGGGTATGGTTTCTGACTTTGTTTTTTCCACAAATTAGATCATTTTGGTAATTAAATTTATTAGTTTAAACTTTTCAGTTTAAACAAACGAAGTGAAGATGAAGAACTGAGACAAAAATCCCTCTGTTCGTCTCTCCTGTGGGTGTTCAGCACTTGATCATCTCGGTTTCCTCCTCCCATCACATCAGGCACATCAGTCCTGTCTCGCCCCAGCCGAGCTCTGACGGAAGTTGCCGAACGGAGCCGACGGAACGACTAAAAGCGGGCCAACTTCCTGAGAAACGCAGATATTCGACGGTTTAATCAGAAGAAGAGAACAGCAGGGATGACGGCTCTCAGCAGCTGGGAACTGTGCGTCAAATACGCGCTTTTCATCTTCAACTTCGTCTTTTGGGTGAGTAGATTCAACACATTTGACTTTAAAAAGCCAATTAAAATATATTTTTGTTTCAATTTCGCTCTTAATCTAACACGTCCCTTACTTAGAATCCACCTGATCTCGCCTAGAAATATGTAAAAAAAAATGAATATACAGTTTTTTTTTGTCCTATTTATTGAAGGCAAATTCGAAATTGATGAGATTATTTTCCAAATGGTGCAAAGTCACCTTAACCCTGACCACAATATGTGTTTGAAATACACCTTTCTGGCTGTATTACCTTTCCTGCTTTAGTGAACTTATTTATTTATTTATTTATTTATGTTTATTTATTTTTATTTTTTATTAATTAATTAATTTATTTATTTATTTATTTATTTATTTATTTATTTATTTATTTATGTTTATTTATGTTTATTTTTATTTATTTATTTATGTTTATTTTTCATCATTATTTTATTTATTTATGTTTATTTTTATTATTATTTTATTTATTTATCTATTTATTTATCTATTTATTTATTTTTTAACGAATGAGGAGGAAAAAAAATCAGATATTATCATTTTAAGCTCCAAATACCTCCATTTAAGCTATAAATTACTGAATGTCCTGAAATTCTGAATTTCTGAATCCTGAATTTCCTTCGGGGATAGATAAAGTATTTTCTATTTTCTATTCTTTTCTATATTCTATAAAAGAAAGCTAGCAGAGTTTTGATCATTTCTGTTTGGGTCAGATGATGAGGTGATGAGCAGCATGCAAAAGGAAAACACTTTTTGAAAACAGGACAAATTCTGTCAGAAAAGACGTTTCCACACTGATAAAGGTTTGTCCACAGAGAAAACAAAAGTGACACAAACAGAAAGATTTTTAACTTCATGAAAATCAAAAACCAGGTCTGTAAAGTGGCTCAGCATCATTGTTTCTGTGCGAAGCTGCAGGTTAACGCCTGTTAGCTCTGGGTGAGCTGATACTCTCCAGCAGGTGGCGTAAGAGAATCACTGTCTCTTCATGTCCCCTATGTGTTAAATTTAAGAATGATTGCCTGAACACGTTGCTGTGATTCATCAAACTGAATATTTGAGACTTGTTGCAGAGCGAGGGGAAGCAGCAGCAGCAGAGACGGACAGAGACAGAGAGATGAGGGAGGGGCTCACTAACAAAGCTGGTGTTGTTGGTTTCACTGGGTTTACTGGGAGCAGAGAGCTGCTCCATTTACCTCCACAAACAACCACAGCTCCCTCCCAGTAGGTGTGTGTCCGAACAGCGTAGAGTTTGTTTGATTCGACTGCTACGTGAAGCTATTTCTGTCAGTACGTCAGGGTCACAGGATTTATTTCACACAGTTCCCAGAAATGAATCATCAGTTTAGATAATCCAGTTACTGTTAATCTTATTTATCAGGAGGAATTCCAAACATTTTTTTGATATATTTGAATAGAGCAACACTTAGGTGAACGTTTTCTTCCACCAGGATGCAGCGTGCTTGTTTAAGATGTGTGGTGCACCTGGATCTCAGCAGTTTAGTAAAATGTGGATTTGGTTTCAGGGTTTTTACATTTCCAGAGAAAATGCTGGATGCTGAAATGCTGAGCCCCTTTACCCTCTTACCCTTTGGGCACCAGTCCTGTTTATAACATCTGTTTATTGAATTCGAGCTAGCAGGACAAAGATGAAGTGACTGTCTGGTTTCCATGGCGACAGATCATTCCCCATTCATTTCTATGGGCTAATTTTTGGTTTTTAATGTTGAATATTTGAAAAAGTAAAAGGGTAAGAAATTTTAAATAGTAATTACACTATTCCCCCTGAACATTCAGAAAATTTTGCAATTTAAACTAGCGAAAATTTGTCCTAGGAGTAGTCGGGCAAAAAACGTACCGAAGAATTATTAATTTGATTTAACAAATTCGGTATTCTGAATAAAAAAAATGCTTCACTTTGTTTTTGAGGAGGTGAATATTTGCAGGAATAATCTGAGCTAGCATATTTACTCTTTAAAAAACAAGTTCATGATGAAATAAAAGGAAAATAATCCAGAAAACTTTATTTTCAAACAAAAACTGAGGATATCTGTGCAAATTGATCGCAATTTCATGCCTGAATTATTCATAACATGTTGTTTATCTAAAAGCCAGAGATCTCACGTTTCCTCCCTCTGGATGTTGATTTAAAAATATCCCTGAAAAAAAAAAAAGTCTGAGTAATTCAGAGGAAGAGGAAACTGAATAACATTTACTTCCTGTTGGTTAATACTGACATGAAATCGCTGTAAAACCTAAAATATTGTCATTTTCAGATGAGCAAAAACTGGATTTGTTGTTAAAGTTTGAAGTTCTTAAGCTCACTTTAACTTATATTTTTATTTTTATTTCAGAATGAGTCAAATAAACAATTAAAAAAGCATAAAAATGTTAAAAATTTGAATAAAATTTTGCGACCTTTTGTAAATTTTTCCCTCAGAGGTCGTCTGAACTTGCTAAAGTCAGTGTATCTGCGTTTTAACTCATAGAAAGTCTTGCTTTACTGTCTCCCTCTGACTGCTGTCAATCACACCCCATGCCCCGCCCACCGTGCGTTCTGATTGGCTCTGTGTCACATGACCCTGAGAGGCAAAGTTCAGTGCAGAGTGTTCTTTGTTTACTCCTGTTTTTGATGCTGAAAGTTCATTTTTTCTTTAAAAGACTGAAAAAAAATAATCCTCACGCTTTCAGATGAGGTTTTTTTTTAATCCTCTTTTTTGATTTTACCTGATTTTTCCGACTCTGCTGATCTGAACCGTCTTTCTGCTGAAGTACCTGCCTGTTAATAGCTTTCACCTGCTCTGATTTCTCTGCTTGGCCTCCACTGGAGCAGAAACACTCCTCCCTCTGTCCCTCCTCTGCTCTCCCCTCCTCCTCCTCCTCCTTCCTCTTCCTCTCAGCCCTTCCCCTCGCTCTCTGAGTACACCCAGGTGAGCCCAGCTCAGGGTGTGGCTCTGTAAAAACCCCGCAGCTGCACTCTTCTTCTTCTCACTCTTCTTCCCACGGGTTCAGGAGACCGTGTCACTTTGGGAACTCTGTGTTTGGACTTTTCTCCTTAAAGAGCAGCTCAATCTGAAGCCATGGGCGGACTGCAGTGCATCAAATACTTGATGTTTATTTTCAACTTTCTCTTCTGGGTATGTAGAGCCGCTCACTGAGAGTTTTCTGTGGTTGATACTCGACACCGGTTGCTGTGTTTGGGGATTTGGTTGCTTTCTCGTGGGGTTTAGTGATTGAGAAGAAAGTCTTTGTGGTTTTGTTTGAGTAGTTTGAGAAGTCTGAGGTTTCAGTGTCTTCATTCAAAGACCGTCAGCTGAAGTCTGAGAAAGTATCTGAAACTCACAGAATCAGGTCATTGGATTCACCTGGGTGTGTGTGTGAGTGTGTGTGTGATTTCTGGAAGAGTTGGCTCTCGCTCAGACAGAAACAATCCCTGGCAGGACTTTAAAGCACATGTGATGATCTTTGGTGGCAGCGCGACACAGTTTTCCAACAGATTCATGTTGAGATGAAATAACTGGAGCACTGTTTGTGAAACTGATAACATCTCGTCTCTGTTTCAACTGAAATAAATCAAGATAAAGTCACATGGTTTCCTGAGTGGTGACACCAATCAGCCTCTGGTTTCTTCAGCTTTAAGAGAGGAACTTTGAATCTCTTTCATTTACGAGATGTTAGTCAAACAAACTTTGAGTTTTTAGAGTTTTTATTCGTTGTTTATTAGTCAATAAAAAAAATTTGGAGTTAGATTTCTATTTTAAGCAACTATGAAGCTTCAAAGTTGTATTAAAAGAGCTGAAATACTTAATGTTACACAACAAGTAGCTCCTGATCTAAAAAACAAATTCATCGTAAATTAAAGCCCCAGTAAGTAACTTTATACTCATTAATTTTGGCAAAACAATACTTTAAATGTGTAAAAGTAGTCATCTTTTATAAAAACACCTCAACACACTGCAAAAATCTCAAATCTTATTAAGTGTTTTGTTTTATTTTAAGTAAAAATTTCTTTTTTTGAGCTCGATATGCGCCACATTCAACTTATAAGTCCAGAAAAATGTCTTATTTCAAGTTATTTACAGACAAAAATGAGGTCTGAATTGCTGTAACAAGTAAAAAAAAATCTGACAATGAAATGCTAGAATAATATCTTAATACAAAAATGTTTCTCTTCTTCCATTGGCAGATTTTTTATTCTTGTTACCTCATTTTAGTCTTTAAATAACTTGAAATAAAACATTTTCCTGGACTTATAAGTTGAATGTGGCTCATATCAAGCTTAGAAAAGCAATTTCTACTGAAAATAAGACAAAAACACTTGATAAGATTTCAGTTTTTTGCATTTTATTGCTTACATTAGCGACTTTGACCAACACCTAACCCCCAAACTGCTACAGAGAAATTGTTTTGTGATGCGCTAATAGTCTTGTTTGGTTTTGTGGACGATAAAGAGACACTGCTGCTAATTTTAGGATCTTAAAAACTTCTCACTGGAGCTTTAATTTTACACAATATTGAATCTTTTTCTGAGGAGCACTTTAAACCCTCCCCACCCACTCAGAGCTGACTTCAAGCTCGATCACTTCGAAGACAAAGGTTACAAAAGTTCATCCAGTTAGCGTTAGCTTGCTCTGCTTCATTCATGATTCATCATCTCTGACTCATTCACCCCCGACTGTTTGTCTCATCTGTGTGAGCCAATCAGATTTAAATACAGGTGAGCAGTTTGTCATAAAGCCTCGCTGGTTTCTGGTTTGGTTAAATACTCTGCTAATGCTAATGCTAATATGAGATGATCCCATATATACTGAACTATATCTATTAAACCACTTTCTAAGACCAAATCATGATAATCTTATTTAAAAATCATGGAAACTCCTCTTTAACACCTTCTCAGATCAAAGTGTGGCTTTGAAATTTTGCTAAATCTAATCGAACGTGTACAAAAATCACTGGTGCTACTATTGCTAACTGAGAATAACCTTAGTTTGGAGACTTCAGAGTCGTCTGTTTCGGATAAACGGACGACTAAACCACAGTTTATTTTCTCTGTGGGACTTTTTGGATGTTTTTTTTGTGATTTTATTTAAGAGTAATGTCGAATTATGTTAAAGTTGATTTGAAGACTCATTTTGTTGGAGCTCTCGGTTAGCTAACAGCTCACATACCGGGCGTATCTTCAATCTTCTTGGACCACTTTAATATTTTTTCAGATTCTCTTAGAAACAGAAACTGATGAATTTAGCATCTTTTTTTAAAGTTTCAGTTCAATTTATGAAGATTTGATGTAAACTTACACAAGAAATACTGAATGAAATCCTTTAAATGAGTCCGATTGGAAGACAAATCTTCCTGAAGCTCGGTTTTGAGCGTCAAAAATCCTTTCTTTTATGATTTTTTTGGGAACACTGAAGCCTTTATACTGTCAGTACATCTATTAAGTCTTAAAACACTCTGGTGAGAAATTCAAAGTTTAATTTCACGTTCAAAACAAGTCTTACTTTTAATTCTTCCTGGGTTAAAACCTGAAAACCCATTGATCACAGGTGTTTTTTAAATCACTGTAACTCTACGGACATTTGGGCTAGCGGGAAAATCCAGACTGCTCCTTAAAGAAGAAAAAACTAGCAATAAGTGATGCACGCTGGCCTCATTACCGTAACTCTTCAAACATTTGAGTGAGTGAAAGATAAAGGAGGACCATTAGCCTCAAATCTTTGTTTCAGACCGTCACCGTCTCTCCATCATCGATTCCCTTTCAGTGCTGTGGTTGTGAGCGACGACCCAAAGGCCATGTCCACACCATAGACTGTAAAAAAAAAAAAAAAAAAAAATTTGGACGTCATCTTGCTCGGCTTGAAGTGAGGTCTCCACTAAAACTGCTCCCCCTGGTGGCTGGCTGCAGTATAGGTCAAAAAATCCGTAAATAACAGGAAAAGGCCTTTAATGCTCACTTTAACCAGACTAGAAGGCTCTGACACGAGTAGTTTTGTTTATCGAAGAGGCCGGTGTTGCTTGAGGCTTGTTTCGAGGACAAACCTTTGTGGCCTTAATTGTAAAACACACAGGAGTAACTGGAGCCAGTTTGGTGTGTTTCCATCTCTGTTTGCTGACATTTCCAAACGTCCTCCTCTTGAGTCAAAGTTTAAACTTGAAGATAAAGACCCGGGTTAAAACTCCAGCCTTGGTGATGACCACATGAGGTTGGCGTGACACCTCTGGAGCTTTTCAGGCAGAGATGACCTCCACGTTTCCACAGCCCGCTCTGATATTACCGTGATTATCAGATCACAGCCTCAGAGGAACACACGCAGCGGCGTTTAGCTCAGGTTTAATGACTGTTTTCACGGGCTGAGTCTGCAGAGTCAGAGCGTAATGAAGCCACAGGCGGCTGCATGTGGACAAACAGGATGACAGCGGTGTAAACAACACAGGAAGCCCCGCCCCCGGAAACATAAAGAGCAGATTGGATAGATCAAGAGTCTTCAACCTGTGGCTCTTTGACTCCTTTGCAGTGGCTCCTTGTAGCTTTAAAAAAAAATTATTAAAATAAAAAAAAACATTATTAAAATAAAAAAAAATAAAAAAAATTCTTAGAGGGTATTGATAATTAAAGAAAATGAGTCAAAATGATATCAAATTTGTGTTTTATTTATTAAGCTATTTTTTATTTTTGTAAATTAATTAATTTCAATTTTTGAGAAATTTTTGAAAAATTTTAAAATTCCAAAATTGTCCAAAATTTTGGAGAATTTTTCTTTTTTAATTTTTTAAAAATGTTTAAAATGCAAAAATTAAAATCTGCGCATTTTTGAAATGCCTGAGGACATTGCTGATTAAAGTCACTGACACTACAGAAAATCATGTTTTGTTGAATTACATATGCATCACATCTTGTAATAAAGATTTCCAAATTTTTCTTCTTTTTTTTTTCTTTTTAGATTTTTTGCAAATCTTTGAATTTCATTTTATTTAAAAAAAATTTCAAAACTTAGGAAATAAGTTCCAAATTTTTTTAAGATTTTGAAAATGCATATTTAATTTCTGCATTTTTGCAAAAAATAAATACATTTTATATATTTGAAAAATGTTACAAATTTCTGAAAGGAATTTTTTTATGTTTATTGTAAATTTATAAAACTGGATTTTTTTTTTTTTTAATTGAATATATTTAAACTTTTGCGTGTTTTTTTAATTTATTTTTTGGCAATTTTTTGAACTTTAAAAATTTTTGAAAAATTATGCAACTTAATGAATGTCTTAATTTTTTCAAATTTATACAGTTTATGAGATTACAAATTTTTCCCTTTTTTCGATATTTGAAAATCTATTAAAATTTGAAAAAAAAAAAAAATTAAGACATCGCATGTACAATTTATTAAACAAAAAAAAATTCTTGTTTGGATACTTATCCACTAGATGTTTTTTTTCTTAATAGTGAAGATAAAGTAGATTTTGTGTCTCCTGAATGACTTTAATCCTGGTGAGTTGAGGAAAAAATAGCGCCTATGAAAGTAAAGGTTGCAGACCTCTGGGATAGATGGAGCCGGATTCTCTGAAACTGTGTGAAAAATGCTTTTTCTGCCTCTGAAAGCCTCTCAGCTGTGGTTTGAGCTGGAGCTTCTGCTAACCGTGGCTAATGAGCGCTAATGGGAATCTCGAGGGACAGGGGATGAGCTTTTTCCAGGATGCTGCTTCACAAACACCACAAACTCTCCAGAGAGTGATAACTGTGCATTAACACCGGAGAAATGAATCATTCAGGACGCTTTGAGCTTCTCTCTGTTTTTAGTCTCAGATTTAACGACCACATCATGGTCATAAAACCTCATCACGGATTTCTTGTGGCTAATTTGAAGACTAACATCATTAAGTGTTTGCTCCAGCGGTGAAATCTTTAGGACAAAAATAAAACCAGAAGCTGTTAATGGATGAGTAATGACTTCCATTAAAATCAGAGTAAGTCAAACTGATGGATGTTATTCTGCCTCAGTTGGCGCTCCAGGCTACGTGTGGATGACAGGGTGTGTCCTCTGAGCTGAATCAGAGCTGGGTTTAGTCAGTGTGTCTGTGATGACAGACCTGTTGGCGTGGTGGATCCAAACTATTTGTTGATGTTGAATCGACTCTTGATTTCACAATATTTTTACTCCTGTTCCTGGAAAACACGTCAGAGTTCGTCTCAGAGGGTTTCATCACAATCATCTTCAAATTGTCGGAGTTAAAAACATTCCTGCAGGACATCCTCAGTATGACTCATAAATCCCAGGACTTGTCATGATTATCTGAAGTTCTTGTGTTGTTTTATAACCAGAAGTCTTTAAAACCACAGATCCAGCTTCAACTACCGCCTGTTTATGTTGAATTGTACGCAACTGTTTTGGTTTTCTCAGACGCCTCTCATTTTTATCTGCTCTTATAACTGAATTAAGTTTAATACAGGCCCAAAGTTAAAAGTATGGATATAATACCAAAAACTTAAAGAGGGGGTATTCTGCTCTCCCATGTAACTAAACAATCTTTGTAGAAATCCCTGAATTTTTCCATAAAAAATCAAATAAAGCACAGGACTGGCTGAAATAATGATGCTCCAAGATACGGGCCTCAAACACTGAGGTCTGCCTTTAGCTCTGCCCCTGATAAGCTTCCAGAGGCCTGGCCAATCAGAGCAAAGGGGGTCCAAGTAGCAGGGAGCATTAACCCATTTAGACCAGATGCAATATTATAAAAATAATGTAATAAAAAGTAGCACAAACTTTCCACTTCTTCCACATGTATGTTAACACATCACAGGTTGTATCCAGCCTTAAAGGTGTATACACACAAATATTTGAGTAAGGGTTTTCTAAAACTGCAGTGAGTGAAAAATGGTGATTTTACTGAGCTGTAAATCATTAAAGATACTATGGGGCACCATAGCGCCAGGAGAAAGACTTAAAAAGCATAATGCCTCCTCTTTAAAATAAAAACCCCAAGCAGACTAAAAAGCCCAAAATACCCCCTCTTTAAAAAAAATGAGGCAAACTTAAAAAAAAGCATAATACCCCTCTTTAAAAAAAAAAAAAAAACTAAATATCACTTCTTTAAAAAAAATCAAGCAGATAAAAAAAGACACAAAAAACCCCGTTTTTTTTAAACAAGCTGACTTTGGAAAAAAGAAACAAAAACAATACCCACTCTTTAAAAAACAGCAATCAGATAAAAAAAACACAATACCCACTCTTTAAAAAACAGCAATCAGATTTTTTTAAAAAAACACAATACCCTCTCGTTAAAAAACAGCAATCAGATTTTTTTAAAAAAAAGCACAATACCCCCTCTTTAAAAAAAAATCAAGCAGATTACAAAACACACAAAAGCCCCTCTTAGAAAAAAAAAATCAAGCAGACATAAAAAAGCACAATACCTCCTCTTTAAAAAAAATCTAACAGACTAAAAAAAGCACAATGCTCTCTTTTTAAAAAAATCAAGCAGACTAAAAAAAGAACAATACCCCCTCTTTAAAAAAAAGCAAGCAGATTAAAAAACTCACAATACCCCGTTTAAAAGGAATCAAGCAGATTAAAAAAGCACAATATCCCTTCTTTAAATAAAACCAGAAAGCAGAAAGTTCAACCTTCATATCTGATTAAGCCTGATGTTTTTGAGGATTATTAACCATGATTCAGGCGTTGCTCCGTCACATTCTCCCTCCTCATGCTGAGGTGTAGCCGTGTTCCCTGAGTCATGCCTGGGAGGACATGTTGGGGCATGAAGCTTCACGTGACGGCGTTATCTCATGCACAACAACAGACGTCAGCGAGGAAACAAAACGGGCGCCAACACAGTGATGACAAACATGTGTTTAGCGGTTGCCATGGTAACCTTATTACTGCGTTTACCTCTCAAACATGTGACGGCTCTTCTGTCTGTTCTTAAATTAAAGAATGTGCCAGCGGCTGGAGTGAGTCACACGTGGAGTATTTTGAGAGGAAAAGTTGATTTCCTTTGTTGGAACCTGACGAGCTGGTTGCTGGTCGGGAGTTTCTGGGTGGGTCGGGTGTTCAGGGGAATGTGTGGGGGAGAGACTGCAGCGTGTTTGACTTCCTGTTTGACTCCAGAGCAGGTCATCCGTGAATTATGACTTCCTAATGATCCTGATTCTCTGATTTAAGCCGAGCACGCCGTCAGGAATCTGTTAGAGTTCTGCAGAAATCAATCTGTCTCTGCTTCAGTTTGTGTCTGAGTGAAAAAAAACATGTTTTCATGTGTTCAACATCTGAGACATCCTCAATTATTTACAGACGAGAGAGAAGTTCAACAGCGGAGAGTAAACCTGAGTTAAAGTTTTATTTTAAACTAGTCTCTCCTGACCATCTTCTCTTTGCAAAATGATGTAGTACCTTTAGTTTTTAGTTCCTGAACTCTCTGACCTTAGTTTTTAGTTCCTGGACTCTCTGACCTTAGTTTGTAGTTCCTGGACTCTCTGACCTTAGTTTTTAGTTCCTGGACTCTATAACCTTAGTTTGTAGTTCCTGGACTCTCTGACCTTAGTTTGTAGTTCCTAGACTCTCTGACCTTAGTTTGTAGTTCCTGGACTCTCTGACCTTAGTTTTTAGTTCCTGGACTCTATAACCTTAGTTTGTAGTTCCTGGACTCTCTGACCTTAGTTTTTAGTTCCTGGACTCTCTGACTTTAGTATTTAGTTCCTGGACTGTGTGACTTTATCTTTTTAGTTCCTGGACTCTCTGACCTTAGTTTTTAGTTCCTGGACTCTCTGACTTGAGTTTTAAGTTCCTGGGTTCTCTGACTTGAGTTTTGAGTTCCTGGGTTCTTTGACTTAAGTTTTTAGTTCCTGGACTCTCTTAACTTAAGCTTTTAGTTCCTGGACTGACTGACTTTAGTTTTAAGTCCCTGTACTCTCTGACTTTTGTTTCTTAGTCCCTGGACTCTTTTACCTAAGTTTTTAGTTCCTGGACTCTCTGCCCTTGGTTTTAGGTCCTGGACTCTCTGACTCTAGTTTTTAGTTCCTGGACTGTGTGACTTTATCTTTTTAGTTCCTGGACTCTCTGACCTTATTTTTTAGTTCCTGGACCCTCTGACTTTATTTTTAAGTTCCTGGTCTGTCTGACTTTATTTTTAAGGTTCCTGGACTCTTTAAGCCTAGTTTTTAGTTCATGGACTCTCTGACTTTAGTTTTTAGTTCCTGGACTCTGTGACTCGAGTTTTTAGTTCCTGGACTGTCTGACTTTAGTTTTAGTTCCTGGACTTTCTGACTTAATGCTTGTTTCCTCTCGTTCAGCTTGCAGGCACTGCGGTGTTGGCGATCGGCCTATGGCTGCGTTTTGACTCCAGGACGGCCGGACTGTTTGAAGGAGAGGAGTCGCCGACCGTCTTCTTCACAGGTAAGATCAAAGACACGGTTCAGTCTGGGCTCACGTTCAAGGTTTAAGACAGATTCAGGGTCAGAGTAGAAGAGAGACTGCACAACAAGGAATATTTCTCTTAAATCAATGTCAGAATAAATGTTTATCATCACAGACCAGCAGCCAACAAAGTTTTTGACGACTCTCTTTAAAGGAAATCTCTGCAGGTGACTTAGCTCATTAAACTGTGGATAAACAGGCCAGGCTTTTATTTTGAAAAGCATATCTGAACTGCACATCAGGGAGAAAAAAAAAGGCGAACCATGTATTTCCTGGATTTCCTGCCTGAAGGAGAAACAGGAAGTGAACATAAATTAACTTAACTTCACTTAAGCACAATGAAAGGATGCATCAGTGTCACATGAACGTACAGGAGTTTTCATGTCTTCACTGAAAGAGGAGGAAAGAGAAACTGTGTTTGTTGAGAGCTGAACCTTTCAAAATAAAACCAAAGAGAGGAACAAAAAGTGACATACATGCCATAGATTATTAGCGTGTAGGATGAACAGGAGATGAAGATTATTGAACTTTGACTTTATTAAAGTGCAGTGAGAGGATTCATCTTTGGAGGTTTCACAGTTTGATGCTTGAACCAGAACTTTTTGAGATTTATGTCGTTTTTTAGACGAGAGGGAGGGAGAAACACAACTTTCCACTCTAATTGCTTGTGCACAGATTCATAGCAGGAGATATATTTCACTTCCATCTCAAAGATGATGTTTGGTAAGGACTAAACCCTAAAATGTGCTGGTATAGAATTATCCATTAATAAAGGTAAATTTTCAGAATAAAAGGACTGTGTGTTTAAAAGAAAAAAAAAAAAGAGTCAACAGATCAAGCTTTCATTTTGAAATCAGTCTAGAGCTGTGCACAGCAGGTAGATGTAAAGGTGAAGCTTTAATTTTCTAGATTTTTGGAGGTTTTTTATATATTTTGGTTCATATTTGATTTTTTTTTGTCTTTATTCAGAGAATAGTTGAGGGAAAAATGATTTTTTACTTTTACAAAAATCTGTGCTGGGGCGTGTCATTTTAATCCACCCTAAAGACGACGTTTGGGAAGGGAGAGATTTTTTTGGTTAAATCTTCTGTCACATTTACTACAGGAGAACAAAACATGACACATCAGAAAGGTTGGAATAACTTATGGTCTTTAAGTTGCCATTGCCGCTTTCTTTTCAGTTATGTTTTGTTTTTGTTTACCCACGTCTTTGATGATTTTATTCTATTTTAGTCTTTGTTTATTTTTTTTGTTTATTATTTTCTCCCCGTCTCTGTTTTTATTATCTTACTACTTTGTTATAAAGTACAGTAATACATTATTGATTTTGCTGCATTCTGTTATTTGTATGTTATTAATTTTATTTTATTTTTTTAATTTTTTTATTGAATTTTAATCATATTATTTCATGGTTATTTTATTTTTTAATTTTATTTTTCATCATTTTTTGGTTATTTTATTATTTTAATTTTATTATTTTATTTTTATATTTTAATTGTATTATTTTAAGGTTATTTTATTATTTTATTTTTTATTCATTATTTTTTTATTTCATATTATTTTTATTATTATTGTTGTTATTATTATTATTATTATTAGTTGTAGTAGTAGTAGTAGTAGTAGTATTTTTTAGTATATATTATTATTGTTATTATTATTAGTAGTAGTAGTATTTTTTATTATTATCATTATTATTTTTATTATTGTGTTTTTCCATGTTAAAATACAATACAATACTAAAAAAAAAGACATGGCATAGAAAGCATTTCAACCACCATTTATAACTGCATGGATAATTCTTCAAAATAAAAGCATTGTGTGAAAATGGCAGGTGAAATGGAACAGGTCGGGCTCTTATTTTGAAAAAGTAGCAGGTAGATATTAAGGTTTATGTTTTATTTTCTTAATTTCTAGCATGAAGCCTTTGATCTGACATGTGACAAGTTTTCTGACCAACATGATGAACACACGCGTGTGACTTCACACACCCATGACCGTATGAGCCTAAAAACAGCTGATGAGCTCATTTATCGAACCAAAGACGGGATCAGTTGGTGTAAATAATTCACAGCTCCCCCTACAGGTCAACCTCTGTATGACCTGTGTGCTCCTGCTTCAATCTGTGACGTCACTAACGGCGTTTCTCATCAGGGACTCTGAACCTGAGACTGGACCTGGTCTAAAGACGGTTTTCCGAGCGCTCAGAGGGCAGCTGAGGCCAGCCGGTCCACAGCGAGGCGGCTCCTCGGCCCCGGCAGATCCGTCCACACACAGCGCTCATTCTTCCCTCCTCACAGGGACGCCTTTGTCTCCAACTCTGTGTTTCTCTCCCAGAAATCCAGACCGCCGCTCCCTGGCGTTTCTCCTCCATCAGTCGGAGAGCGGAGTGGGCCGCGGGGCGACGGGGGATTGTTTGGAAATGACAAACATGTTAATGAGAGCGGGAGGAAGATTTCAGAGCAGATTATGACTCGTTATTTCAAAACCACATCAGGGACAGAAATCTTTACGCTGTCACGTCTTTAAGACGGCGATGGAAAGAGTTTGGAAACTCCTGACGTGTTGTTTCGCTCTGATTTACGACTTTCTGATGAGATTTCTTCATCTGTGAATAAATAAAAACCTCACCCTCCAGAGAAATCATCGACTGACCCTCCTCTGTGTGTCTTTCTGTCCTGCAGGCGTTTACATCCTGATCGCAGCCGGGGCGCTGATGATGGTCGTCGGCTTCCTGGGATGCTGCGGCGCCATCAAAGAGTCGCCGTGCATGCTGGGATTGGTGAGGGATTCTTTGATTTTATCGCTCATCAAAACCAAACCTCAATCCTTTGTTTCTTAACGATTGTCCTGTCGTTTCGTTCAGTTCTTCTTCTTCCTGCTCCTCATCTTCGCCGTGGAGGTGGCGGCTGGGATCTGGGGACTCTCCAATAAAGACAGAGTAAATAAACACACACACACACACACACACACACACACACACATTTGTTTCTTTAGCATCAGTGTGTGATGTTTGTCTCCGCCCTCGCCGTCTCCAGGTGGTGGAGGACGTCACAGAGTTCTACAAACAGACGTACACCAACTACAAAGAAACCCGACAGGAGGCGCTGAAGGAGACGCTGCGGCTCGTCCACTTCGGGGTAAGAACACCTCCTCACTCCTCATTGGCTCTCTGTGACCATGTGACCATGTGACCTCGCTCAGGTGTCTAACTCTCCCTCTGACCTCCTCAGCTGGACTGCTGCGGCCCCACGGGGACGGTGATCGACGCCGCCAAAGACATCTGCCCCAAGAAGGAGGGGCTGGAGGTCCTCATCACCAAGGTAACGGGATCCAAACGGGGTTTCTGACCCACTCGAGCAGGGGTTTGATTCCTCGTTTAGAGAGTGATTCAGTAAACGTTTGTTTGTGTTTCAGAGCTGTCCGGCCGCCATCGACGAGATGTTCAACACAAAGCTGCACATCATCGGCGGCGTGGGGATCGGTATCGGCGTCATCATGGTGAGAACGGTCTTTGACCTTTGACCTTTTCAACCCTTGGTTTGTAGTTCATCCTTTCTTTCTGATGTTTGTTTGAAAGTTTCGTAAAGTCGTCGTAAACAAACTTTGGTCAGAGTAAATATTTGTTTTCAGCTCAAACCTCCTCAGGATGTTTCCTCAGTCCTCCCCTCGTCTCCTTTGCTTTAATTTTTCTTTGTTTCACTACTTTTCTGTCCTTCCTCTTTCTTCCCTTCTTCCCTCTTTCTTCTTTTTCTGTCATATTTGTCGTCCCTCATATATTTCACTTCGTCTTTTTTTGTCTTTTTCTCACGCACTTGTTTTTCTCTCTTTTTTTCTACTTTCTCCTTTTTGTTTCTTTTTTCTAAATTTGTTCCTTTCAGTCCTCACAGTTTTTTTTGGTGTTTTTGTCTTTCTGTCCTTTTCTGTTTGTTTTTCTCATTTCTTAATTTCTGTTGCTCTTTTTTGTGTCAGTCAATCTTTTGTCTTTTTTTCCTTCACTTTTTTTTGTTTCTTTCTATCTTTTTTTGTCCTTGGTCTTTTTCTTTTTTTTTTCTTAATTTTAGTTTTTTTCTTTCTGTCCTCAGTCATATTTTTACTTATTGTCTTTTTCTCTTTTAACTTCACCTTCCTCATCTGATTCTTTTCCCTTTTGTCTTTTCTTCTGAATTTTTCTCACATTTGTTTTTCTCTTTATCTTTTGTTTTTTTTTCTTTCTCCCCCTTTCTCTTTTTTGTTTCTAATTTCTCATTTTCTATTTTTTCTTTCAGTTGTCTCCCATTTTTCTTTTTATCTGTTTTCCCCTTTTCCTGTCTTTTTTCCTTTGTCACTTTAAATTTTAATTTAAAAAAAAAAATTTTTTGTCTTTTTCTTTTTTGTTTTTCTCAGTTCTTAATTTCTGTTCCTCTCTTTGTTGTCATCAATCTACTCTTAGTTATTTTTGTAATCTAAAGTCTTTTTGTAATTTTAGTTTATCTATTTTTTTTTAAATTTCTGTTTCTTTTCTTTTTGTCTTTTCCATCTTTGTTTTTCTCTTTATCTTTTGTTTTTTTCCTTCTCCCCCTTTCTCTTTTTTGTTTCCCTTTTCTC
This sequence comes from Halichoeres trimaculatus, assembly GCF_033239565.1. Classification (NCBI taxonomy): domain Eukaryota; kingdom Metazoa; phylum Chordata; class Actinopteri; order Labriformes; family Labridae; genus Halichoeres; species Halichoeres trimaculatus. Next base: position 2,722,331 of record NW_027437199.1, on the reverse strand, counting down.
ATTTTCTGTTTTTTTCTTTCAGTTGTCTTCCTTTTCTCCTCTTTCCATCTGTTTTCCCTTATTACTCTTTTTTTTGTCACTTTTTTTTTTGTTTCTCTCATTTCTTAATTTCTGTTCTTCTCTTTGTTGTCACCAGTCTACTCTTAGTTATTTTTTTCATCTTTCATCTCAAGTTTTTTTTTTTATATATATATTTATATTTTTTAATTTAAGTCTTTTTTTCTTTCTGTCCTCAGTCTTCTTCTTTTGCTTATTTGTCTTTTTCTCTTTTAACATCATCACCTTCCTCTTCCTTCTTTCTTTTCCCTTTTTGTCTTTTCTTCATTCTTTTTGTTCCCTCAGTGGCTCAGTGACCTGCTCCACTTTAAATTAAACTGATCTCAAACATGAAGCTGTTTTTTTCTTTAACATTTAATTTTTTAATATTTAATATTTATTTTATTCTTAACTTCTGTCCTCGTCTCGTCCACAGATCTTCGGGATGATCTTCAGCATGATGCTCTGCTGCGCCATCAAGAGGTCCAGAGACTACGTCTGAGTCTCCGCCCTCCTCCTCCTCCATCTTTAATTTATGTGTCCCCTCGTTCCTAACCTCGGCTTTCGTCCGTTCAGTAATCTGTCGTTTTGGATCCGTACAGGAGGAAGCAGCGACCTGTGAGAGTACGGAGCTGTTTTTATTTCTCTGCAGACAGAACAAAGAGTCTTCAGAGTCTTCATCACATCAGAGCGCCGGCTGCAGGACGGAGACACATCTGTGGCTCTGCCGCCCTCTAGAGGACTCTGTAGGTCACTGCGCTTTAGTTCAGACGTGTTCAGTTTTATCTGCTCTGTACTTTAACGGTTTGTTTGAAGCTAAATGGATTTTTATAACGTGACTGGATTTTTAATTTGCGCGTTCCTGATGTTGCACATTAAGAAGCTTTGGTTTTATAAAAGCAGAACTGTCCAGTTTTATGCAAATATTTTGATGAGAGCAGTTCAAATGTATCTTTACACCAAATAAATTCACTAATAATAAACAGATGTTGTGTTAAATCTGACCTTTTCTTTCACAGTATTAATAACACAAACACAGACGTGAGGCGGAGTCAGGATAAACAGTTATTTATTCCATAAACAGATGAAATAAATAAAACAAACTCATGGCTTTGACAATCCTAAAGTCGTGGTGAGGTTTGATTCCTCTGGTGGAGGCGGGGCGCGTGTCCCCTCAGTCTCTTTGTCTCTGCTTGTTGTCGGGTAAACTGTTTGTTTACTCGAAGTTTGACTGTAAACAAAGCTACTGCTGCAAAACAGAAAGAAATGATCAAACACAGGAGGCGACTTCAGACACGGTTTCTCAGAAATCAGACGGGGGCAACGAGAAGAGACGCTTCATCCTGCGCTCTCTCTGACTGATCATCTAGAAGTCTATGAAAAATCACACTCCTCATCTGATTCACGTTTTCTGATGAGTTCAAGATCTCAGTTTGTTGTTTCAAGTCTCCAACACGTCGTCGCTGCTGAGTTTGATTAACTGGACGACTTCCTGTGAAAACTGAGTCATCAAAGACACAGAGCGAAGAGGAGTTAACTTTAGGATTATACAGTGAACAAGATGTGAGGGTGTCGGTGAAATGTGAGTGGTTAATATATTTTCTTTTTCCAAATTTATCACAAATTGATATTAAAAGATAACTTAATGTTTTTTTAGCCTGAAGCTCAGCTCCAGCTCCACCTTATTCTCTTTCACTGGGATCAGACTGATTATCAGCACAGAAGTTTATAACTTTGGCTCCACTGCGTTTGTTTTCAGTCACAAAGCTGATTTACCTGATTTTTGGTGTAAATGTACTTATAACTCTTTTTTTTAAGTGAAAGAGTCAGGGCTTTTTAAAACTTTTGCTAAAGTTGCTCAAATTAAACTCTGCATTTGGAGTTATTAATTCTCAAAGTGGTTCATTTTGGTGAAAAGTTTGAAGTTTTTACTAAAAATGCTTATTGGCTCCAAATATCACTCTTGTGATCTACTTAAAATTTGCATCAGTATCGATATCAGTACCAGTATCTATATTGGTGTGAATATCGCCATTGGTATTGGTATCAGTATCTACACTGGTGTCAGATTCTATATCAGTGATGGTATTGATATTGGTCTCTGTTTATATCAATATCTGTATTTCTATTAGTAACAGCACAAGTAACAGCATTGGTACCTATATCAATATCGCCATTGGTATCGGTAGAAGTGTTTGTTAATGGCATGGACATCGGTACCTATACTGGTGTCAGATTCTGTATCAGTAAAGGTATTGGTATCTATCTATGAATATTGATATCAATATCAGTATCAATGTTTTTAAAGGTAATTTTAAAAGCAACAGTATTGTAACTATTGGTAACTATATCAGTATTGGTATCAGTATCATAATGGTTTTGGTATCAACATCGCTGTTGTTATTGGTCAAGGTATCTGTTAATGGCATTGACATCAGTATCTATACTGGTGAAAGATTCTGTATCAGTCAAAGTATTAGTATCTATCTTTATGAATACTGGTATCAATATTTTTATTGGTAACAGCACAAGTAGCAGTATTAGTACCTATATCAATATTGGTATCAGTATCGCCATTGATATCGGTAGAAGTATCTGTTAATGGCACTGATATCGGTATCTGTACTGGTGTCGAAATGTAAATCAGTGATCTGTCTCTATGAATATTGGTATCAATATCAGTATCAATATTTTTAATGGTAATTTTAAAATTAACAGTATTGGTGCCTAAATCAGTATTGGTATCATTATCTCTATTGTTATTGGTCAAAGTATTTGTTAATGGCATTGACATCAGTATCTATACTGGTGTTGAAATCAAAATCAGTGATGGTATTGGTATCGGTCTGTAAAGGTATCAATATCCGTAACAATATCTGTTTTTTTATTGGTAACAGCACAAGTAGCTGTATTGGTATCACTATCAATATTGGTATCAGAATCGATATCGCCATTGGTATTGGTCGAAGTATCTGTTAATGGCATTGATATCGGTATCTATACAGGTATCGGAATCTAAATCAGTGATGGTATTGGTATCAGTATCCATGAATATTGGTATCCATATCAGCATCAATACTTTTGATGATAGTATCAAAAGTAACAGTATTGGGGCCTATATCAACTTTGGTATCAGTATCATAATGGTATTGGTATCATCGCTATTGTTATTGGTCAAGGTATCTGTTGATGGCATTGATATTGGTATCTCAACTGGTGTCAGAATCTAAATCAGTGATGGTATTGGTATCGGCCTTTGGGTATATTGGTATCAATATTAGTATCAATATTCTATAGGTAATATCAAAAGTAACAGTTTTGGTATCTTTATCAATATTGGTATCAGTATCTGTTAATGGCAATGATATCAGTATCTATACTGGTGTTGGATTCTATATCAGCGATGGTATCAGTTTTTTACGTATATTGGTATCAATATTTTTATTGGTAATATCATAAGTACAAGTATTGTTACCTATATAAATACTGGTATCAGTTCCTTAATGGTATTGGTACTGCTATTGATACCAGAATTGTGATGGTATTATTGCCAGTATCGGTATCAATATTGGTGTCAGCAATTGTAACCATATTGATACTGGTTCCTGTTCCTGTGGTTGTACCTGTATCTATATTGGTAGTGGTGTCAGCATCCGTGTCACTGTCTATAAGTTGTTTATTGTTCATTGAATAGTTGTGTTGGTATCTGTATCAGTATTGGTATCCATATTGGTGTCAGCAATTGTAATGTTGTAGGTCTCGAGGACCTCTAGTTTAAAAACTAGTCACTAAGCCTTATGTTTTCACATTCTTACACCTACAACTGAAGGGATTCATTCATTCATCCAATCAAAACCAGGACAGAGTATGTGACGATGGTTGGATAGTGAAAGAAGAAATGCTGTTTTTCATTTTTGGTCGACTTTCATTTTTTCTCTTCTTTGGCAGAAATTTGGACGTTTCTCAGGTTTTTGGGCCAAACAAACTCTTAGAGTTTCTCTTTCTGAAACTTTCTGATCATAAAATCACCCTTTCTCTTCATAATTAGTTGATCCCAGCGAACAGAGTCCAGACTCTTTCAGCTTTGGTGCAAAGGTGCGTTTTGAAACCAGCTTTTTTATGATTATTGTTCGTATTGTTGATATGAAAACAAACCAACAGAGACTCTGAGCTACAGGTTGATAAACGGGAAGATTACTTTAGTGCAAATTGACTCGGCAGTGTGATAAAGAGACGTGAAGATCTGCTGTGAAGCTGCAGCGTGAGTCCATTCATTCTGAGTGGGTGTGTCAGTGTGTTTGTGTATGGCTTACACAGTCAGTGAAAGAATTGGCAGTCAGTCTCTGAGTTTTCTAATTTAAAAAAATCCTCTTAGAGAGACTCGGTTTGGAAACTTCATTAAATCCAGCCCTGGAAACCAGATTTGCTGAAAGGAAGCAGAAGAAGAAGCAAAGAAAAGACAAACTGTTGCATATTTTCTCTCCACAGAGCTCGGAGGCCGCCGTGCTATTGCTGTGTTAAATGCTGTGTTAGCTAGCTCGTGCTACGGTCTACAGTCCTGACGGGAAGGAGGGTCAGACGCCAGCCCTCGAAGTGATGATGTGCTCACGATCTGCTCTCGAAGAAAGGAAAAATCCGCCCATTAGCTCCTCGGTGTGAGATCAGAAAAGTGTTTTTAGGAATATAAAAAGTGTCAGTTTGAGGAATAAGAGCGTGTTAGTGGTCCCAGAGTTTACATCTGAAAGAAAATAGCACCTTTTCCCAGCCGACACAAACACTGAGCGCGATGATGATGCATTCAGGATGTCTGTGTCAACTCAGAACGATATGATTAGTTTGATTTTTGTCTGGATTCGGCTTCAAAGAAAAAAAAAAGTTTGTTTTTTTCTCTGACGTCATTTCTTTCTTTTTGTTTTTCTTTGATTAATCTTAAAAATGAGTCAGAATGATGAGTAAGTGATGTAAATATCAAGATTTAAATTCACGTAAACAAACACCAGGTGGCGCCAAACTCCAGTAAACTTCAAGGACTGAATCCAAAACATACAAAGCTCCCCCTACTGACCGTATCTTGTATCAGTCATAAGCTCCGCCCCCTCCATTCGAACAGAACAAACTTTTAAGTTGATAAAATCTTTCTTTTCAAGATACCTGCCTCTGTGGCGACTGTTTTGGCTTCACTTTTGTACGATAAGAGGAGGAGGAGCCAGATGGATGAACAGATAATAAAGGAAAAAAATGTAAACATGACTGAAATATGAAAACAAACTTGTTTGGTATGACTGTGTGGCTTATTTCCAACCCTGCCAGCAGATTTTTTTTAAGCTGGAGTTTGGAGGAATGATTAAAAAGTTTTTGGTCCTGTAAAACAAACTTTGATGGATTCTTTTTGGCCTGACTTTGAGGTTTTCATGACATAAAAAAGCAACAGCAGCTTCCTGTTTCCTGGCAGTGATTCTTGGACAGAGATGGTCTCAAACAGCTTTAAGTCATGAGGATAAAAGGGCGGATTTTTCCTTTAACTGCAGCAGAATCAAACCATGTAGTCCGTGTTAGTGCTTGTTTCCGTGATGAGGATATGACTGTAAATATCGAAGTGCTTGTAAACACACCTGCTTCATTAAGAGTTCGTCCTCAGCAGTGAGTCTTTGAGACCTCTCTGAAGTCTCCGCTGAGACGTCGACTCGTCTCAGCGCTAACAGCTCCCACAGTTCGCTCCGTCACGCCAACGTGTGATGAGTTTCCTTCGCTCCCGCTCCACACGTCCCTCCACGCAGTCTCCCCACGCGCGAGTCTGTCTGTCAAGGCCATGTCTTCCCTTCTTCCTCCTCCTCCTCCTTGTCCCCGTCTTTTACTTGAGGTCGTGGAAGTAGAGGTTGGCACATAGACACAGCAGCACGATGGACGCCAGCATGAAGTAGATCAGGTTCCTGAACTTAGGCTCCAGGTCGCCCTGCCGGTACCAGAAGATCTGAGAGACGAGGGGAAAGCAGGAAACACAACTTAAATTCGCAAAGTCAGTGTGAAAAATAAAGTTTTAAAGCATTTTATTGCTTGAAGTGGTTAAATAAAGACAAACACACAGTATTTAGACTTTTTTTGCATTTTAAACAAATATCTAAATGATGAAGTCAACTAGTAATTTTAAAAATGTGACTTTGAGATGCTTTTCCTGAGTTAACGTCATCATTTTAGGGTTAAAACATGCAAAAAAGGTGAAAGAATGAACTTTAGATTTCTCTTCCAGCAACTGGTAAACAAAAATATTAAAGCTGCAAATATAAAAATCTAAAAAAATTAAAAATTAAAAGGGTTAAAAAGCTCAAAATTGTTTTCCTTCTTTGATCTATTTATTTATTTACTTGCTTATTAATTAATGTATTATTATTTATTAATTTTTTTATGTTTTAATTTTTTTATTTTGGCAAATGTTTTGATTTATTTGCTTTATTAATTTATTTAATTAATTAATCAATTTTCTGTTTGACTGTCATTATTATTACATATATTTTTATTTATATTATATTTTTACAATTCTATTTTTTATTTTTATTTTTTGTGTATTTGTGGTACTTTTGCACATATTTTGTAACTGTTTATGGGAAAAATCTAAATAGAAATTTAATTAAAAAAAAAAGTCAGGAAAAGAAAATCAGCGATCATAAAACGTTATTTTAGTTCGACAAAAGTCGTTCAGCTTTAACTCCTCCTGAAAAAGTGGATTTTAAAACTGGAGAGGCTTTTAATTTGTTATATTTTGAAACATTACAGAGAAAAACTTTGAGGTGGAAGACTATTTTGTTTTTTACTGGGGAGCTACGGGCAGACCTTGGTGTTTGAGGCCCGCGCCTCCAATGTGTTATGAGATATGGACGCTAGGGGTGGGGAAAAATTGTTGTATCATAGTATCAGGATTTTTTGTTTAACAATTTTAAATCAGCATTTTTTATTTATTTTTTAATTCATTTATTTTTTTAAATCCTTCATTTAAATTTTTTTTATAAGCTGGTTTGGGAAAAGTTGAGATGTCAGATTCCTTGAATAAATCTTAAAAATTGACACATGTGATTTTCATTTTTGGGGAAAAATATAGCTCCAGATAAAGTCTATAGACATCATCATCATTCAACTTTTTCATATGGTCTTGTGTTCAAAAAGCAAACTAAAAATCCAGAAATCGGAAATATGAAGAATCCCAATTCAGATTTAAATGAAAGTTGCTCTTTTGTTTTTCATCAGTTAGGAGCTCCTGATGTGATGACATCATCTTTTTAGAGATCTGATGTATTTTTTCTCTTTTGAATGAAGCTCTTTAATCAGTTTACAAACATATTCTGGGATTTCAGGGATTTCTACAACATATGACGATGTAGCAGTTTGAAAACCTAATATTTAAAAGATAACATGAATAAATGTTGTTTTTATCACTTCTCCTGTTTGAGCTACATCCAGTGTAACGACTCCTCCTGATGAAAAAGTGTCTGGAACAAAAAAAGGAGATTGTTAGAGTATTTTTACCAGCACTAAAGTGGATCCGCAGGCTAACAGGATGCAGATGGCGAAGAAGACATTAAGCGGTCGAGGAGGCAACGAGGGGAAAACAATAGAGCTGATAACAGTCACCTGGAGAAGAGAAGAGGAAAGACATTAAAGACTGAAATATGAGCACATGGTATTAAAGAAATCCTCTCAGATGTTTTATAAAAGGTTGTTCAAGAAACACTCTGAGTGTAGAAAGACTTTCTGTTTGCAGAAGCAGAAACAAGAAGAGATGAGTCACAGTTTTAACGGTCGTCCTCTCTGACGTCTGACTCCGAGCAGGAAAGTGACTTTCAACATGAGCGTCTAACACGTTTTCACGTTTTAAAGATCTGAACTAATCCATGTACTGTCGTAATAAACGGGTTGACCATGAAAGACAGCGAGCACGCGGCTGACTGAAGGCTGTGAGGCTTCCTCTGTGCTAAAATAAGACGTGAAACTTCAGCATGTGAGAGTTTGAATCGCTCTGAAGGCCGAATGTCACGTCAGTTATGATCATTAGAGGTTTAAAAGGAGCTCTCGCTTTCATTCTAATAACAGAAATACTTCCCAAGTTAAAGCTTTTTACGCCTCCACGCAGCTGCTTCATCAAAGTTACTCTGCGGGACGCGTCCTGGAAATGTTTCTAATCATGAGCTCTCAGATTATCTCCATTTTCTGCAACTTTACTTCAACTAAAGTCATTTTCTAACCAGCTGCTCTCCTCTGACGGCTCAGTGACCCTGCAGACTCATATCTGATAAAAAAACAGAATAAACACTAGAATAGTTTTGTTTCATAAAGAGTTAAACATCCTCCTTTAAAACAAATACTGTGTCATGTTTGTTGTGAGTTTCTGCTGTGGATGTGTACTCACTAAAACAACCACAGACGTGAATCCCCCCACAGCCAGGTTGATGATTCGATCCTGAAACAAAAGAAAACACATCAGATTATTCAGATTGACATGTTTCCAGAAGTACGAGTTAAAGTCTGCTTAGTTATTCTGAATGTACTTTTAAATTCAAGATTTTCGCAGATCTTGACAAATCCTCTCGAGATCGTGAAAATTTTTTCGCAATATGTTAACAAAAATCTTCAGGAGATGTTATATCAGATCTTCATGAGGTCTTGACAACATTTTCACAAGATCTTCTTCAATCTTGACTCAGATATTCACAAGATCTTAACAAAATTTTCATTAGATCTTCAAAAAACCTTCACAAGATCTTTATAAGGTCTTAACGAGATATTAATGGAACCAGAACGAGATCTTAACAAAATCTTCAAGAGATCTTCACCAAATCTTCTTGAAATCTTAACGAAATCTTCAGGACATCTTCACGAGATGTTCAAGAGATCTCCACAATTAACAAAATCTTAACTCAGATTTTCCTGAAATCTTCAAGCAATCTTCACAAGATTTTGACAAAATTTTCACTAGATCTTCTTCTATCTTAACTCAGATCTTCACAAGATCTTCACGTATCTTTACTCAGAACTTGAAGAAATCTTCACAACTTCTTCACAACTTCTTCACGACATCTTCACGACATCTTCACGACATCTTCACGACATCTTCACAAGATCTTCACAAGACCTTAACTAAGATCTTCAAGAAATCTTACAAGATTTTGACAAGATTTTCACTAGATCTTCCTCTATCTTAATGCAGATCTTCACAAGATCTTAACGGACTCTTCAAGAGATCTTAACGGACTCTTCACCAAATCTTGACAAAATCTCCAAGAGATCTTGACCAAAAGATCTTCACAAAATTTTCATTGGATCTTCACAAAACCTTTACAAGATCTTGAGAAGATCTTTGCAAGGTCTTAACGAGATATTTATTAAATCACAAAGAGATCTTAACAAAATCTTCTTGAGATCTAATCAAAATCTTCATGAGATGTTTTAGAGATCTTAACAAAATTGTCACAAGATCTTAACTCAGATCTTCACAAAATCTTCATGTATCTTTACTCAGAACTTGAAGAAATCTTCACAACTTCTTCACAACATCTTCACGACATCTTCACAAGATCTTCACAAGACCTTAACTAATATCTTCAAGAAATCTTACAAGATTTTGACAAGATTTTCACTAGATCTTCTATCTTAAAGCAGATCTTCACCAGATCTTAACAAACTCTTCAAGAGATTTTAATGGAATCATCACGGCATCTTGACAAAATCTTCAAGAGATCTTGACCAAATGTTTACAAGGTCTTAACAAAATTTTCACAAGATCTTCACAAAACCTTCACAAGGTGTTCACAAGATCTTGACAAGGTCTTAACGTAACAAGATCTTGACCAAATCTTCACAGCATCTTCACGAGATGTTTAAGATATCCTAACGAAATCGTCACGGGATCTAACTCAGATCTCAACAAAATTGACGCAAGATCTTCACGAGATCTTGACAAGAGCTTCACAAGACCTTAACTCAGAACTTCACAACATCTTGACAGGATCTTCACAAGGTCTTAACGAGATATTGAAATATTGATGAAATCTTCACCAGATCTTAAAATACATCTTCACAAAATCTTCACGAGATCTTGCTAAAACAATGACATCATTGCATAAGGATCTGATGTGAGGCCTCAAACACCAAGGTTTTCCCTTGTAGCTCCGCTCCTAGTAGTGGTGTTTACAGTGACTGAAAACACACGGTGCATCAGGGTCACTTCCTCCAGGCTCCTACCCGTGCCGAGGTCTCCCCGAACAGAGGTCTGTTGTCCAGGCCGCTGGTGCCGTATGTGCGGGTGGTGAAGTCATCCATGGTCGACTCGGCAGCGACACTCTCAGCTCCCACCGCTCACCTCTCAGCAGCGCCGCCTCCTGGAAACACCAGGCAACTGCTGCATGCTAGCTGGCTAGCTGGCTGGCTAGCCTTCAGCTGCCTCGGGCGTGAGGAAGCTTCAGGGTCAACAGAGCGAGACAGTCATGGTGGGCCTGGTGGGGTGGTCAGTTTACCTGGAAGAGAAAAAATAACAGTTTTTACTACTTCCTGTTTTTTAAAAGTCTTTCTGAGACAATGAGCTTTTGTTTTTGTTTTAGCAGAACTTGTTTCACAGACGAGAGAAGGTGATGGTTTCCTGGCTGATTAAAACACATCAGATGTATTCTGAGGCTTCTGCAGCTTCACTTCCTCTTTCCTCAGGTGTGGTAACAACGCGATGCCAGCTCTACGCCTTTACAGAACGGCGGCGATAAAAACAGCGGTCAGAGCTGCAGAAAAGAGGAAGCTGGGCTAAATCTGACTTCATCCTGTCACAGCAACAATGTGAAATCACTTCAGCGTGAGATTTTTATTACGCCTACCAAGGACAATGTTGGTGTTCTCTTCTCCTTTTTTGTGTTTTTGGACACTTAAGGACGAAAACAGTGACATCAAACCAGCCTCCGCAGCTTCTGATGAGTGAATCTTTTCTAACTCTTTCTGTTTTGGGACAAAAGAGGAGAAAAGTCAGAGGTTTTAAAACCAGAGGGTAAAAAAAATCCTGACTCATTCTGCCAAGAAGTACGAAAACCTCAGAACAACTGTTGTTACTGTCGTAAGCCAGCTTATGTAAGCATCACACCACCGGGTATGAACCAGAGTGACCTTTGACCTTCTTCTTATGGTTATGTTTTCATTCCTCGATGAGACGCAGACGTCGTCTTCTGGGTTCAAAGGAAAGCTAAACTCACTGACTTCAATGCAGCCTTACAGTCACAATCCAGGGCAAAAAAAAACACACAAACCAACTTTTCTGTTGATTCATTTCCACTAAGACCTGCAGCAAACGGCTGAAGTGTCCCAACATTTTGATCTCATGCTGAAATACACCCCGCTTTGTATTTTTTGGAAACCTAATATTCCTAAAATTCCCCGGAGACTTTAGAAATCAGCTCAGCGAGGCCACAAGCAGACCGCAGAAAGCCCGGAGCAGAGAAAAGAAGGGGAGAGTTCAGGCCGGGCTTGTCGTTACGAGCCGGCACATGCGGGTTTGACGCAAATTTCAGCGTAACAGAAACACCACAATCACTTAATCTGATTCTTTCAGGAGGGATTAGGACCGCAGCGGCAGCTCTGTGAGACAATAGCAATAACAACACCTCCAGGAAGGTTAAAGCACTCTCACAACGTTAGTTTGACACCCCGTCGTTAAGGTCAAACAGGGATTTTCGCTCGAAAGATTGCTGCTGCTGCTGCTTCCTTTCTGGGTTAGAAGGCGGCAGGAAGGGAAATAACACCCTCAGCTTTCTCAGCAGAAAACACACAGAGTGGAAAACAAGAGCTTCATTATAGAGCGGCGTAAAACTGGCCTAAAGCTACATTCCTCCTCAGCCTTGTGATTCAGTAGGCTACTTAAAAAATAAGAGACCCCACGACTTAACTGAGCTGAGAGGAGGCGAACGAGAGTCCTCCGCTTCAAGCTACACGGTTAAAGTAGCATCCTACTGTCAGCAGCTGGAGCGTTATGGAAATAAGGTCCAAACTCTTTTACATATGTGTTAAAGATATGACTTCAGGTGAAAAAAGAAAGACTCTGTTGATCAAAATATGAATTTAATTTCCATAAAATGTCAAAAGAGAGCAAATTATGGAAATCTGAGCTTCTCAAGCAAAAATAAAATATGTTAACTTTGAAAAAATAAAACAAATAAGGTGTTTTTATAAGACTGTAGCATCGAAAAAGTGATTTTTAAACTGTTTTTCTTTAGTTTCTAGTCCAAAAAGCAGATAAAAATGTATTTGTATGATGTTTATAAGAAACTGTTTGTTTTTCTTTACCTTATTTTACTCCTTTTTGTTAATTTATTAATACTATTATGTGCTGTTAAGTATGATTTTAACTTTTTAATGGTTCACCTTTTTAAACTCTTTTAGACCTTTTTAATTGCCTTAACTCTTGCTCATGTTTATTACTGTATTGTATCGCCACTTATTTTTTATTATTTTGTAATTTCATCATCATTGTTTGTTTCATCTTTTTATATTTTCTGACCTGATTTCCCATTCGTTTCCTATTCTTGCTGATTTTATGTTTTTAATGTTTGGTCCTCATGGTCTCTTTTTAGGCTGCATGGTTCTTGTATTGTCTGGGTTCCTATAACAGGGTATCTGCTAAAATCCTGAGGTTGATTTTAATACCTTTTTAAGACTTTTTCAAAAACCTTTAAAAAAGTTTTAAGACTTTATCGCAACTTTCATTTGTTGTTGGCATCCACTTTCAAACAGTTGTAGTTTACATTTGTACAGGAATGCAGTAATCTAAGGAAGAATAAAGCTTGAAATAACAAATGAAACTACAGGCAGGTTTATCCACACTCCCACAACAAGAAACAGCAGTTATTCGAGGCCAACTTGCTGAAGAAAAGGAGAAATTACATAATTATTTTTAAAATGTGCCGGAGATTGTGTGATTTGCTTTAATGTTGTATTGGATTTCACTGTATGAAACTAGAAATGACGTTAATTTATAGCTGGTGTTTATACCGCTCACAATCCTTATTGTTGTATTTTATTGTAACAAGAGTCTTTATGCATTTTTTTTTATTCTATTCTTTTTTATTTTTGTATTTTTCTACTGACTCCATCAATTTCTGCTGTTAACGCAACAATTTTCCAGTTTGGGATCAATAAAGTAACTCCATTCATTTCTATTATTTTCTATTTTAGAACTTTATCGGCTGAATGTTTAACGTCCCAAACAGGGGACAGCTGCAAGGAGGAAAATATATATTCATGGTTATTTTTTGGGGGGGTCAAAGCTTGAATACCTATGAAACTTAATACCTCATTAAACCACAATTAAGACTTTTTTAATACTTTTTAAGGCCCTTAATTTTCCCAAAATTGATTTATCAACTTTTAATACTTTTTAAGACCCCGCAGACACCCTGTATAAAGTACTATAAATGATGGAAAGGACCTTTTCACCTCATGTCTTTTTACATTGTCTCTCTCTGTTAGTCTTGATTTAAGCTGTACTTTTGTTTTTACTTTATTGTGCCCATTGTTTGTTTGTGTTTTATTATTTTGTGCTGATTGCTTGTCAAAGCACTTTGTAAACTGTGTTTTTAAAAGTGCTATACAAATAATTAAATATTAATAATAAATAATAATAACTCCAGCCTCTCTATGATAACTAACGCCACATTTGAGAAGTCTATGAGTTATTGTTTGGATCAAGACCTGGTCTAATGCTGTTTATAGAGTGAAAATAAGCAGTGGAAATGCCCTTTTAAGCATTTTAACATATAGAAAATGAAATTTAGTGTATTTCAGTAGTTGTAAACTCCATGTCTATAAATTTCCATAACCTTGCCTGTAATAATACAATCAGATTGACATAAGTATTTGTGTTATATTAAATTTATACATATGGAAAAGTGTTTGTTTTTATTCTTTCACTAACATTAATCTGTCAGCATCTTATCTTAGTGTTTGTGTTATTACCCATTGCTGAATACTGCAGTGAGCTATGTCATGAGTATTTATTGGATCAATGAAGTATCTCTTATCTCCAACACCAGCAGCCTCACCTGACTGTAAACAGGACAGAAATAAACCCTCAAAAACAGCTCACAGTATTCATAAAACAGGATAACTTTACAGATTTCTCCTGTTAGTTTCTTTAAGCTCCCATTAGCTGACACCTGAGTCAACACCTTCAACTTTAACCAAACAGCTCGTTAGCTGTTATTTCAGTTATTGCCACAGGCTAAACGACAACTAATCGACCATATGTTACAGTAAAGTGGACAATATGCCCGAAAAACATCCTACATTTCCTCCTGGATTCATCTAACTGGGTTTAACCTGATGATAAAGATGATACGTGTTAGTTCTGAGAGCTAACCTGAGATTTATCCGATACAAGGCCAACTGGGAGGCAGGTTGCTAATGTGGCTAAGCTAACCATACAAACAGCTCCCGAACAGGAATCAAAACGTTCAGAGACCTACTTCACAAACAGGTATCGATGTGTTTTTAGCATCCCAATCCGTCCGTAGTCAGTTAGACACTTGCCTTACAGCCTCCGTGGTGTCCCCTCTGGAACCAGAACTTCAGAGAAACCGAGCAGAGGGTCGGCTATCACTTAAAGGGGACGGGCCCGGTAGACTCAGTTCAAGCTGTTAAAGGGGAGGTCGCTTTAAGTGTTGGGCCGACTGCTCCGCAGCTTTAAGAGCAGGTTCACTGATAAACAGAGGGCTGGACAAAGCTATGGGAGCCTTTTACTGCCAATTTCAAATAAAAATAAGATAGACTGAACATTTATGAGACAAAATTAAAAATATGAAGACATAATAATCAGGTTATGAGTTGTAATTAATACATAAAAGTCAAAGTTAGGGAATGGTAAGTAAGTAAAACATGAGTCATAAGTCAAAAACATAAGCTATGGAAGCACTTTACTGCCAATTTAAAATAAAGATAAGATAGACTGAACATTAATGAGACAAAAATAAAAATATATCATAATAATCAGGTTATGAGTCATAATTTATACATAAAAAGGCAAATTAAGGGAATGGTGAGTAAGTAAAACATGAGTCATAAGTCAAAAACATGAGCTATGAGAGCCCTTTACTGCCAATTTAAAATAAAAATAAGGTAAACTGAACATTAATGGGACAAAATACTAATATAAAGATATAATAATCAAGTTATGAGATGTAATTAATACATAAAAAGGCAAATTTAGGGAATGGTAAGTAAGTAAAACGTGATTCATAAGTCAAAAACATGAGCTACGGGAGCCCTTTACTGCCAATTCAAGATAAAAATAAGATAGACTGAACATTCATGGGACAAAATTAAAAATACAAATTCATAATAATCAAGTTATGAGTTGTAATTAATACTTAAAAAGGCAAATTTAGGGAATGGTAAGTAAGTAAACCATAAGTTATAAGTCAAAAACATGAGCTACGAGAGCCCTTTACTGCCAATTTAAAATAAAAATAAGATAGATTGAACATTTATGGGACAAAATAAAAATATAAAGTCGTAATAATGAGGTTATGAGTTGTAATTTATACATAAAAAGTCAAATTTAGGGAATGGTAAGTAAGTAAAACGTGAGCCATAAATCAAAAACGCGAGAAAACAGTCCACGTAAAAGATATGTCATAATCATAAGATTGAAATGTGTACTTTTGTGACAGAGTTGTGCTAATGACACTTGGGTGTAGAAAAAATAATTTTGAAAATGCCATGTACTGCACAAAAAAAAACATTGTTTTGACTTTTTACATCATAATTTCTTTTGTCCTTCTCCAAATTATGACTAACTTTGCTATACTTTTAACTTTTTTTCTCACATTCATATCTTATCTTGTAACTTTTACTTTTTATTTCATTTCTATGATTCACTTTATTGTTATTTGACTTTTACTTTTATAATCATGACTTTAATTTATCATAATTTGACATTTTCATCAAAAAAAAATCATGACTTACATATTAATAATTTTGACTGTTTGTCATTTATGTGTTTTTGTCTCATCAACACGATTCAACGTTTGGATTTGTTTCTTTAAAAACTCCAAGCTCTACTGAAAGTGCGCCCATACAAACTTCATTCGAAAGACTCACTCTCAAATTTTTTACACTCTTCGTTAGACTAGAGAATCAGTAGTTATTTTTTAAAGATTACTAATAGAGGGCTATTTTTTCATTGTAACTCACCTGCCTCGCCATCCCAGGTCTTTCTGCCGAGCAGCAGGATGCAGTCACATCAGCGTATAGTATCCTCTGTGCTCCACTTAGATCAACCTCTTTGATAATTACAAGTTAATGAAGCATAAATTTCCCATTCACAGCGAGCTAAATTAAGAAATGTGATCTTGATCTGGTGGGGAAAAAACTTCAGATCTGAGAGAGGCAGTTTGCTGTGTATGTAATCTCACCCCTCATGTTACCATCACATGAGCAGAGTGTGACGGAGCGAGTGAATAATCCCTGCAGAAAACACTTCAGTCACATTGTTAACAGAAGGTCAAGGATGTTTAAATGAATGAGCGAGAAGTTTGGCCTCTTTAAGCCTTTAGTGGTAAAAAAAAAAAAAAACCTTCAGTTATTGGAGTTATGCAATACAAGTTCAAGAACTTCTGAACCTGTTACATCTTTGACATAAAAAAATAGTTTAGCAATTCTGGCTTATGAATAACATTTTGGAAAATAAGATGCCAGATAATTACAGTAATATTTTCCTCAATGTATTTTTCATGTGGCTATAGCAGGCAGCTATATAAAGTCAATAATTATGAAATCTCATGTGTACTTGAACTAGGAGCCCATCTTTGTCTCCTTCTTCTCCTAGAAAGCTGAAGTGTTTGTGCTTGAAGTGCAATGAAATGTTTTAAAGAAAAAATATTAACAGTCAGAAGAAGATGAGTTACAAGGACATGGAGGGCCCTACTGACTGGGTTTACCTTGGGTCCCCAAACGACTAAATACGCCCCTGTTCCAAATGTTTGACATTGGAGCAGCTAAAAGACATTTAGCTGCTCTGGCTGAAGATGATTGCAGTCAAGGAGCTAAGAATTTAGGGCAAAGTGGGAAAAGTTTATGTTGCTTGAACAGTGAAATCTCAAAAACAGTAAAAGATATTAAAGAGCAGACATAAACATGAAGAGTGGAAAGATAGCTGAATATTTTAAAGTTTAAATGAGGTCTGTAAGTGGAAGTATGAGGAGGCTGAAACTTCTCAAAGCTGAAGGAGATTTTTCAAGAGAAGCTGAAGTTTCCAATTCATTTCAGATGGAGAATTTTTTTCAGAAAAGGCTGAATAAATCAAAAAGTTAAAGGGTTAGAGATAAGAAAAGTCATAGCACACATCTCCAGAAAAAGCTGAATAGTTTAAAATTCGAATGGTGAAAATCTGACAAAATTTGAAGGAGTAGCGAACCAAAAAACACACGGTAGAATATTAAAGAAGAAGAATAAAGTCACAGGAGAACAATATGTTGAAATGCTGAGTCAGTATTTCAACATAAATATCACTGAAGCCACAAAAAGTTTGGTGTCCATGATCGACAATGAACCATACAAAGTGAGGATCCACTCCAAATACAAAGATGACGAAAAAGAGACGAAAAAAAATAAAATACAAGAAACGGACAAAGAAGAGACATACCAAAAAATTAATAAATAAATAAATAAATAAAAATCAGATGGAAATATATATATATATATATATATATATATATATATATATATATATATATATATATATATATATATATATATATATATATATATATATATATATAAATGAAAAAATGATAATAATAATGAGATGCTTAGATGCAAGTTGCATTTCCTTGCAGCAAATGCGTTGAAACGCTGAAGCTGAAAAAGTTAAAATAGTGGTGAAAAAAACTGAAAATGTGAGATAAAAAAGTTGAATAGTTGAACAAAGTATAAACTGAGTGAAATGCTGAGTCAGCATTTCAACATAAATAGAGAACCAGGAGAACAATGTGAAACGGTCCCAGAAGATGGCGCCAAACCACAAGGCGGGAATTAAAACACAGAGCTCGACCGTAACAGACGATGACTTGAGGTTAACCCTCCATATTCGAAGAAAAGTAACATTATAGATGTGTATATTTTGTCGACTTAGTATTATTATCAATATTTTTTTACGTACATATCGTATTTAGCCTCTAATAAAATAAAAAATAAACGATAACAACTTTCCTATGACGGTAGATGGCAGTATTACCCGTCGGACGCTCTGGAGGCACCACAGAAGAAGAGCAAACTGGTGGGCGGGAGCAGATGCTAGAGAAGTGATCAAAACAGGCTCCTGCTTCAATGGCGAAGGCGATAACTACGTTATAATATATTTATAACGGGGATAAGGGGATAAAACTTAAGATGAGTTCATTTGCTGGTCGGATGAAGGAGTATCCCACAATTTCTCTGGACCGGTTCGACCGAGAAAACATACATGCCCGGGCATATTTCCTCTCCCACTGTCACAAAGGTGAGCCAGGGCTGTTCAGTCTTAAATTGGTGTTTTCATTAAAAAGTATAAAGCTTTATTGAAACAGAATAATGTGGTCTCCTTTTTCTCATATCTTGGCTTTTGACAGATCACATGAAAGGACTGAAAGCACCAATACTGAGGAGGAAACTGCACTTCAGGTGAGGACAGTTAGGGTCTGAGTTTCATTAAAATTGAAGAAATGCCTCCCCTGTGGAGTACAAATGGAACAAAACACTGTTTTGCTGTTTTTTCCACATCAAATACTATTAACAATCATGTCTACTTTGAGTCTACTGGCATCATCTCCTCATGTACACTAAAAGACATCACATAATGAACATTTATCATTTGAAACAATAACTAAACCTGTCTCCTCTCTGGTTGCAGTCGCACAGTCAGGCTGTACTGCTCATTTGTGACCAAAGAGCTCCTGCTGAGCAACCACAAATATGCCTTTTGGGAGGAATACATTGTAAGTATGCTGTAGAGACTAACATGAAAGTAAACAATGATCTACAATCATCTAGAATAGATAATTTCTGTCACATACATAGATCAGAAGTAGGGATAGACTGATTATCAGGCCGATATTTGGCATTTTGGGGCATATCGGCATCGGCCTTTTTTTTTATCCTAAGGCTGATAATGATAATGTCAATGGAAAATCCCATTGACGGGCTAACATAATTAGCATCATGACTATCTTACTGTCTATGAGCTTATTTTAACTTCCACAGACACAAAAATCACCCCACTTATCAACACCCACAAGAATACGTTTTTCTGCCCCTTAAAAAATGATAAGAAGTGTTTTAAACTTACCCTATGGAAGCCCTAAATGGTCAAAACATTTAAAGTCAGTCATGTGAAAACTAAACAGAGAATTAATACCTGTAAAAGTCAGCACAAACTCAGTTCTGTCCAGTCTTATTGCAGTTACATTGAAATTTTGGAAAACTTGATTTACAGTAGAAAACTTTAGCTATTTATTTTTTAAAGTTTTCATTTAACTTTATAAGATACGCTGCTAAGTCTGGGAGCTGTTTAATAAACATATGCTTGAAGGAATTTTAATGCAGTAAAGTGTTGGAGTTTGTATTGTTCAAAATTTTATGACAATATTTTCACTTTAATTGCAAATTAATACCAGCTTCAAATATGGGTTATGAGCCTCCTTACCTTACCTCGGCCCCAAAAAATCCATATCAGTCTATCTCTAATCAGAAGCTGGAAATTTGACTAGACTCTAAAAATCTGACATATAAAACTGTCAGACGTTGACATAGCAGAAAAATAAACCCCAAGCAGGTGGAAAATCTGACCCTGTGATGCAAGGTATTGTAAAAATGACAGAGGACCCAGGACAGACCCCTGAGGAACCCCTTCTCCAAAAGCGCAAAACTTAGTTGTTAAACAAAATCTCTTTCTAACAGGTGATATCTCTTTTATTTTTTGATATATCTTTTATTCTGCCTTCATTTCAGGTTCCCTTGGAGCTGGAGAGCCCGACTCAGATCTCTCTGGTTGATGAGACATCAGGAGAGGTGTAATATCAAAACTGGACTCGATAAACACATCAGCTGTATGGTGGAGAAATATGACATCTGACTCTTCTCGTCTGTTGTTTGTTTGACAGAAAGAAGACATTGTGGTCACTTTGCTTCCTGCAGGCCACTGCCCCGGCTCTGTCATGTGAGTAGGATGTAAAATAAACCACAAAGATGACCGAAGACAGCTAAACAACACCATCTTGATGAGAAATACTTAACATCTTTGTCTGTGTCCGTACACTTGGGTTTTTCTAACACTGTGTTTCAACACATGTCACCTGTCTTTTAAGGTTCCTGTTCGAGGGTTCTCAGGGAAACGTTTTATACACAGGAGACTTCCGGTTAGCTGCTGGAGATGTTTCCAGGATGGAGCATCTGCACTCTGGCAGCAGGTCGTGTTCCTTCTCCATCAACTTGTTTGAGAAAAACAAGGTTAAAAAGTGATATCTCTAACGCTGTTTGTTTCATATTTTACCAACAGAGTGAAGGACATTCAGAGCATTTATCTGGACTCTACTTTCTACGACCCACGGTTTTACCAGATTCCTACTCGGGTAAGTTTCAATGACTCTTAAGTTGTAATACCTGATCTTTTAGGAAGATTGTAAAGAAAATCTGAGTGATTTTTTTGTTTTCCATGAGACACATCTTTAATTCTGGATTTTGGATTTGCTCATTGATTATCACTTTTACTTGTGTGTGTGCAGGAGGTCTGTCTGAGCGGTATCTCGGAACTGGTTGGAAACTGGATCACTCAGAGTCCGTATCACGTGGTTTGGCTCAACTGTAAAGCTGCGTATGGATACGAATACCTGTTCACCAACCTGGGGGAGGAGTTTAACACACAGGTAACACACACACACACACTATCAGTATCACAGCAACTCTACATGAGCTTAGTAAGATTCATGTTTTTGTTTTCAGATTCACGTCAGGAGTTTGGCGATGTTTAAGAAAATGCCAGAGATCCTGAACTACGTGACGACAGACCGCAGGACGCAGATCCACGCCTGCCGACACCCAAAGGTCCGTGTTCCTCCATGATGCCACCACATGATGATGTTGCTTCCTTCAGCAGCTTCTGCTTCTTATCTTTGGACTCTTGTGCCGTTTCTTTTTCCCGTGTGTGCAGGACGAGGAGTTTTTCCAGGGGAACAGGTTGCCGTGTGGCTGCACAGCCCCCGACGGGACGCCGCTCCGCATCATCAGCATCAAACCGTCCACCATGTGGTTCGGGGAGAGGATGAGAAAAACCAGCGTTGTTATAAAGTAAGAGCATCATTATGAGACTGATGATGGATGCAAAGTGAGGATCTGAGAGCTGAATGTGACTCTTTCCAGGACAGGATCCAGTTCCTTCAGAGCCTGCTTCAGTTTCCACTCGTCCTACTCGGAGGTGCTTTGAATACTCATCTGAATATTTCTGTGAAAGCGATGCTAACGCTAACGCTGATGATGTTTCTCTGATTATTCAGCTCAAAGATTTCCTCTCCTACCTCAAACCTGTGAATATCCACCCCAGTGTGATCCCTGTGGGTCGCACGCTGACTGAGGTCACACATCTGTGAGTGAAGAATTCTCTTTGAGCTTTAATCTGAGTTTTTCAGCGTCGTCAGAGTGAGTTTATCTGTGTGTCTGAACAGACTGAAGCTGATGTGCAGGAAACAATCGGATCAAGCACCTGTGTACAAACCTTTAGGAGTCCTCAAACGCAGCATGGTGCAGCGACCTACAAACGGTGAGACACACGACACACCTGTTCCTGCGTTTATAGCTGTGGAGGTTAGCTCAGCAGCTGGTTTGATACGAGAATTCACCTCTTTTCCTGCTTCCTAAGCCCTTGATTCCTCTGATGTAGGACCCTGCCCCCTCACTGAGACTTCCTGACTGTCCAATCAGGTCACAGTAGGTTGTTTAGCCGCTGTTTCTTGAATACGCTGCATGAAAGTTAACACAGCTGCAGAGTCGTGTGCTGTGATGGTCTGCTCGGGCTTTGACCAGAAAATACGCGTGTTTGCACGACTTAAAAAATGTGGTGCATGTTATCTCTTCTGGTATGAACCACAGACTGTAAAAATATGAACGTCCGCTTGCTCAGCTCGAAGTAAGGTCTCCACAAAAACTGCTCCCCCTGGTGGCTGGCTGCAGTATAGGTTTAAAATTCCATCTCCCCAGTCATTCCAGATGGGCTGTGGTCAAACTTTAAAAAATTAATACACCTGGTAGAAATGTTTCTCACGTCTGATTGTTGTGGTGATTTGAAGATATCATTTGGCTCTTTTTTCTGAAAAGTTTCGTTTTCATTAGTTATAAGAGGTTAAAAATTAGGCTTTACGTCACGTTTAACAATGATTGACAGCTGGCGTTCTCGTGTATTTTTTGGAGGGATCGTAAAATATGGGAGGTAGAGTCAGGAAGTGATTAGACTCTTGAAAGAAAAAATATACATATATTTTTGTCACCCAGCTTCACTCGGATTCTCCAAGAATCCCTCATCGTCTCTACTGCGCAGAATCTGGCTCCAAACTGCTACAATGGTGGCGCCTGAGACGGCGGTATTTCGGCTTCAAAACCGTACAATGATAAATGGCGGAGCCACGCTGTCCACTCTATATACAGTCTGTGCTATGAACTGTAAAAGTCTGCAGATACAAACACTTGCAGAAAAAGAAAGGGTGCATTAAAGGCTCTAAAAGACTTAGCAGGAATACTGCGCCCCATGTACGGAAGTAGAAGATGGCACAGATTCAAACTCTACACTCTCGTCCTTGTTTCCTCGTCTATCCACCATCCTTTCCTCTCAAAAAAGCCCCTGAGTAACCTCCAAACAGAAAAATATCAGCTTTTTAAATCCGTCTGATTTGCGCTAACAGTGTTTCCGTCTTCGTCCAGACTCCGACAGCGATGACGAACTCTTCGACTACCTCAACCTCCCACCAACGAGGAAGAAGATGTTCCTGGACCAGGAGACACAGAAAGGTACGGACTCATTCCTAACATTTTGTCTTTTCTTCAGGTGTTTTTTTCTGGGATTGTAAAATTTTTTCTGTTTATTAATCTCAGTGAAAGCTCAGAGTCCTCAGAAAACAGCGCCCCCTGTTTCCTTGGAGGACTCATCACCTGTTACCATCTCACAGCCTGTTACCGGCAACTACGTTGACTGCACTGAGTCCAATGACGAAGAGGAGGACGACGAGGATCAGGAGGAGGAGGATGGAGGAGGAGAGGGTGATGTGGGGTTAAAAAAGGAGGAGGGAGGAGGAGTGAAGGAGGTGCAGGGATCAACTGATGCCCCCAAATGGGAGGACTTCTTCACCAATGAGACGCTTCCTGACAGCCAGAGCAGCCTCAACAGCCAATTACAGTCCTGCTGCTCCCTCCCAAGCCCCGCCCACTCCAGGATGACGGGCTCACAGACGCCCGAGCTGTTCAGCGAGGAGGAGGAGGAAACCCCAAACATCGACGAAAACTTCAGCCTGACCCTGTCTGCCTCTCTATCCAATCACTCCTCCCAGAACCTGGACCCGGCTTTACCCGACACCCTGATCCTCCATCCAGAGCCAGGAGACTCCACGAGGAAAAGGGGTGTGCCTCAGGAGGAGGTGAACGACCAATCAGAGCCAGGGGAGCTCTCCGCATCTCAGGTGTCGTCTGACTTTGATATTCCGTGCACTCCGGAGTCAAAGGCGCCGCCGCCTGATGAGCTGCTGCAGCTGTACAGGAAGTTGGCGTCAGGAGAGGACTGCATCATCAGGACAGAGACTGAGACACAACGCAAAGCTCGATGTTAAGAAATGTTCAGAAACAGAGATGAAATAACTCTAAATACATTAATTTATTTTCTCTGGTTCCTGTTTATCACCGTTGCCTCTTTAATCTTCACCGTTACAAACTTTTCTAACTCCTCATGCCTTCAAACCTCCAGACCACACAAACCTCAGGATGTAAAGCGACACAGAAACAAGTTTATTCTAAAGCACTTTATGTTGGTGATGTTCTACTTATGTTACTTCACCTGCACACTTCAAACCTCCTCCTGTTTTGTTGACAGTTTGTGGTTTACTGTGCGTCAAACTTTCATGTTAAGTGGACCAAGATGAAGTTTTCTTACAAATTAAAAGTTTTCAACTTAAACCAATGAGATTTTGGCCTCATCATAAGAATGTTTTTTATTTTCTGTGTGTTGGGTTAAATTCCTGTCTTATTTACTGATTTAATGTTTGGACTGCAGACATATCCAAACAGTCACCATCACAACACCTAACACAAAAAGGTCATGAAGTTATTTACAAGTCATTATCACTCACAACGAAAGTTTACAGAGTAGATTTACAGGTGTAAAACGGCAAATTAAACACTCAAGGTTTCAGATTAAAAGTATGAATTTATGCAAAAAAGGCAGGTCCGCAAAGATAATTTTATTTAGGCCCAAAAGTTACTTTTTTGATGAAATAAAATGCATTTTTTGGGGCTTCAGTGCCTCTGTTTTTTTTTTTTTTTTAAAAAACCTTCATTTTGTGCTTCATTAATTCTCCCTATTTTTTCTTTCTTGTATTTTTTTAACTCACCTTTTCGGGCTTTCAATTAGAGAGGATGGGCCACTGGATAGAGTAGGAATGAAACTTATAGTCACTTTAAAATTAAAAAACACTACAGAGGACACTAGAAAACAAGAATTAAGACGGGTATGTGAGGCCATAAAGTGTTAAAATAGAATATTTGAAGTTTATCTTCGTATGAAAGCTTTAAACCGTAAAAAAATGAAATTTGACGCACTTTTTTTTGGAGGCGGAACGTGAACGTAGTCCAGTCGGTTGTCGGACATGTATTGGAGACGTACCGGAAACAGCGTGAGGTTACCACAAGTCCCTTTTTCACCTGGTGAGTTTACTCCAAACTGTTTTTAGCTGTTACAGTAAATATTCAGACATATTTCTGAGCAAACTAAAGTATGTTCCTCAGTTATTTGAGCAGCAGAAATCCGTTAATTAACGACCGATCGACAAACGTCACTTTTAGAGATTTAGCTCACGTGAACATCTGATGGCGGGAGAGTCCAGAGGTTTTATTACACACCTTAGAGCTGCACAGTTACTGTAAACGAATGTTAGGGAACGTTTCTACTAACCTGGCCATTAGATAATGATAATTATCCCCTTTGTTGGTTAAGTTCAGCTTGACAACTCAAGCTCTGAATACTCATTCTGGTCGTTGGTGGTGTTAAAGCTACATGAAGCTTTTGGGGCTTTCTACAAATTTCATTCACTGTTTTAAAGCTCTATTTTGACAAACTAAATGGCTCTCTGAAACAACAATAAACCTATTCATATATATTCCTACTTTAAGTATCATTTGTCAGATATAAGTACCAGAGGAGGGCCAAGCTTTATGAAATGTAACTATTGACAAATTATGTATAGTTTCAGATGTATCCCAAATTTAAAAAAAAAGGTTTTGTATTTATATCTGTTTTGTTCTGATAAGTAAGTTTAAAAAAGGGGAAAAAAATAACATTTTCATATTAAACAAAAAAAAAGACATTCTGAACTCAAGAAATCAGACATTCAAAATTCTAGAATGTTAACAGCAAATCAGCATTCCAGAATTCTAAGAGTTGAAATTTTAGAGTTCCAGAATTTAAACTCAGAGCAGCAGCTTAAAATTCTGACACTAAAGAATTCTAGAACATTAACCCCAGAGCAGCATTACATAATTCACAGTAAAGACTTAAGAGTTCTAGAATTTTAACCCCCAAGTAGCATTCCAGATTTTTTGAAAATTAAAATTTAGAATTCTAGAATGCAGACTTCCTGACCAGAACTCCAGTATTAAGGCATGGGGCAAGAATTCTAGAATTTCAACCTCAGGACCAGCATGCAATTATTCTATCAGTTAAAATTCACCCCAGTTGACACAAGGGACAGAACTCCAGAAATTTGACTTCGTTGTAAGCATTTCAGAATTATGATTATTATCATGAAGAAGACTCATGGAATTCTAGAATTTTGACTAGATCGCCCAGTGCTCTAGAATTCTGACAGTAAGATTTTGGAATTCTAGAACTTGACTTCCAAGCCTCAATTCCAGAACTGTGACTTCAGGGTCAGCATTCCAGAGCTTTGATAGTTAGAATTCTGGAAGTCTAGAGTTTTGTGTCCAAAGTAATTTCAAGAATCTTGACTTCAGAGTATGAAATTCAAGACATTTTTAGGAAGAGTTTGAGTGTTATAGAATTTTGGCACCAAGATATTTTCCAGACTTGTGACAGAATTTCGGATTTCTGGAATTTTGACTTCATCGTCAGCGTTCCACGGGTTTAAAGAAAAGTCAAACACAACCTTACCATTCTCATTTGTTTTTATTTACTGTTTCCAGTTCCTTTTGTAAACCTCTTTGAGCTGCAGCCCGTTGTTTCCCTCAGAGCGATCTGTGCAGAGCAGCAAAGATGTTCAGAAGAGCCTCAACACAGGTGAGACAGAACCATGTTTGTAAAAACAGATCGATGCACTGTCTCTGGATTCTCACAGAGGAATGATTGATTAATGATTTGATCTTCACAGATCTTCAGACAGGCGGTGAGATACAGCAGCACAGACCCCAGCCTCATCCTGGAGAGATGTGAGTAAACTTTGTGGTCAGGAGGAATTCTCCTTGGATCAATCTGGTCCAAAACTCAGGATGTCTGTGTCTCATTCCAGCGATAAACAAAGTCCAGCTTTTGGGTCGGGTGGGTCAGGACCCTGTGATGAGACAAGTGGAAGGCCGAAACCCTGTCACCATCTTCTCTTTAGCGACTAACGAGATGTGGCGCTCTGGAGACGGCGAGACGAGCCCGACAGGTGAGATGTCAGATAAAATTGAGTGACCTGCAGTTGTCATGTTCTGCCACTAGAGGTCAGTGCTGCACCTCGGCCTCTGAACACAAGATGGATTACTGTTGTTTGATCTGAAGGTTGAAAACAACTGAACAACATGTGAGGGTGAATTAAAGCAGCAGGAACTCAGTGATGCTGCGTCTGTCCCTGAAGTGTTCACACGACACAAACAAATCGTTTGTCATACTCATTTAAAGTCTAAGATGAGCCTGTTTTTAAACTCAGCACAAATATACCAACATTTCCTCTCTTTACAGAGAGCAGAAAGATAAATAAATCTTTATAATCTGTTTTAAGAGTCCAGCAACAGTAATGTTGTTTATTAAATTGTTTTGACTGATCTCTGTTTATGTGTTTTTGTTTTCAGGTGACATCAGCCAGAAGACCACGTGGCATCGTGTGTCCGTCTTTAAGCCTGGTTTGAGAGACGTAGCGTACCAATACGTCAAGAAAGGGTACAACCTTCAACACCTTTGTTTTTTTCCTGACAATTAATTTATTTTCATTAATTCTTTGCCTGTATGATTTTTCTGCATTCAATTATTATTATTATTTTTTGTATTTGGTGAAAATGAACTGATTTTAGTTGCAAATTTAAACAAATTTGGTTTGAATTATTTTCCAAAATGGCTCCAGAGTCATGTGACTGACCCTGAGTCTCTCACTGTTTCAGGTCCAGGATTTTAGTAGAGGGTAAACTGGACTATGGGGAGTATGTAGACAAGAACCAAGTGAGAAGACAGGCCACCACCATCATCGCAGGTCAGAAAACAAACACACACGTCCATCTTTAATCAAAACGACCCGAGCCCAGGTGAATCACTGTCCTGTCTTCCTCCCTTTTCTTTAGATAACATCATTTTCCTCAGCGACAACATTCGAGACAGAACCTGAAGCACCTTTCCTCTCAGTCTCCACTTAACCCCAAGACACCTCCTCATTTCGGATTCACGTGTTCAGACCAAGAACAACTTTGAGGACCTTAACGCCACCAAAGAAGGAACTGATTTACCCATGAGGAGGGGGACAGATTATTCTGTGACACCCTGAGGAGCCTCCTGTAGACTTTGAGATGTCAGGAGGAGAAAAAAGAGCCCGTGTGTAGTTTAAAACATGTACTTATTCTGGTTTCGATCTTCCCACATGTATATAACCATCAAGAAGCTACCGTTTGTACCTCTCTTAGTTTGTACCTCTTTTAGTTTGTACCTCTTTTAGTTTGTACCTCTTTTAGTTTGTACCTCTTTTAGTTTGTACCTCTCTTAGTTTGTACCTCTTTTAGTTTGTACCTCTTTTAGTTTGTACCTCGTTTAGTTTGTACCTCATGTAGTTTATCCACAACTTTTATGTAAGAGTGACGGAGAGAATGTGAAAGTATACTGACAGATGTTTCTCTGTGTTGAGAAGACGTAGCTCTGCGAAGAGCAACTTTCCTGTGATGAGGATCATAAATAAAAGTAATTATATTTTTTTTTATTCTCTTGTAAAGACATCTCATGAAGCTAGAAGGAAGGATTTAACTGTTTTTACAGGTTTCAAACCACCAACCCGGCAGTCTTATTGACGCTGTAAGACCATTGTTAAGTTCCTGTTTAGTTTTCTCTGTACATCATGACTTTTTCTAAGGCCTTAGTTCAAATCACAGCTCAGTTTTCTTGCAGTTCAGCAAAATTAAAGAAAGCGATATTTTACATTTTTGTCATCCAATAAAAACCTCAACCTCCAAACCAAGGGTTGTTGCTTTATTTTCGACAGGAAAATGTGTTTTTAGAAGATGCTTTGTTTTTTTCTTTTTGCTTTGTCACCTTCAGGTCAGTTGTTATCTGATCTCTTTCTCATTTCCTTTCTGGGCGCTGAAAGTTCACTGTCTGATCACTTCTGGTTTTCTGAAATGTCTCAATAGCTTCTTTGGAGAAACCCCCTTTTTAAAACTCACTTTGGATTGTATTGATGATCATTAAACTGAGTTGAAAATGAAAAAAAATAAAAATATTTCCACCGAAATTCTCAAGAAAAGGTCAGAAACATCACAGTGTTTTTATTTCACCCCTTTTTTAAAAGCCCACTCTTTCCTTGGATTTGATTGGCTGCCTGTAACAGCGGGGGCGGGCTCAAATCAAAAGCAGTCTTGGCTTAAACTGATTGGTGGGCCTGATTTCAAAACACCGTTGTGATTGGTCGTAACATTTGCCCGTTGAACTCTCTAGGCGGGCTTTTGGAGCTAGCTGTTCTCTGATTGGTCAGTTAACTCTGCCTGGGCGGGAGCGAGAGTTGCTTTTTGAAACCTGTAGATTCAGACGAGATGAATCGTGAAGCTAACGTAGATGAGCTAAACCAAGCCGGAATGTATGGCTACGGTTAAACCCCCGAAATTGCAGCGTCCAGACTCTCGGTATTTCACAATTAATTAATTTAAAAATCAACTTCGCTAAAGTTTCTTCACTAATGACAGAAATTTTAATTTTTTTAGTCATTTAAACTGAAGCCCGTTTCCGCCAGGTATAAAATGTACTACTTTTATCATTATTATAATTATTATTTTTATTATTTTTATCGGAGCACAGGCTTCCCTACATTTAAATTTAAATACGCTCAATATTTTTGATAAATTGATTTCTATATATGTATTCTTTTTAAGGATGCTTACAGCTTTTGATTTTAAACTTATACTCACATACTGTTCAGAATAAAATAGGAAGAGAGATAATTTAATTATTATTATATACGTGTCAGTACCATACAATTTTGCTTCAAATATGATTTTTTGCTTTGAAATTTAAAAGACAAAGCATTTAAATGAAACGCGAGTGCTTTATTTTGAAAGTCCAAACCGGATCTACGTTCATGTAGATGTAGGCGTTTCGTAGCATGTTTTATAAACAGCTGGAAAATATTAAATAAAACCTTTAAATATTCAAAATTTGATCAGAGATGAATACGATGCCTGTTTCAATTTTTTAAAAATGGTTTATTGTTGTTTTAATTTTATTATTTATTTTTTAATTTTGTTTTTTCCTCAGCCCGTCGCTGACTCCGCCCCTTGCATTCCTGTATGTCTGGGCCGTGAGGAGGAGCAGCAGGAGGAAAGAAAAGGGAAGAGAGTCTGCTGGGAGCTGACTGTGGACCCCTGAACCAGAGAGGAGATGATAAACAACAACAACACAAACAACAACAATAAAAACCAGTCCCAGCTTCAGTCCGACCTCTGCTGCGTCTCTACATAACCCACATTCATCCGGCTCCAGCAGGACGTGTCTGAGTTCCTGACTCTTTCTGGGCTTTTTAAAGTTGTGGGGAACTTTTTTGGGACTGTTGGGGTTTGGTCTGCAGTTTGCGAAGATCCGTTTCTCTGAAGGAAGAGGAAACAAAAAGCGATAAAACCTTCAAAGAGAGAGCTTTTCTGGAAAATCATGGAAATCCTGGACAGTACTGAACCGTTTCTACACTGGGACAGGAACCTGAGCGAGCTGTCTGAGGCCGGGGAGATCGACTGTGTGCTCTACACTAATGTAAGTAATCGATTAAGGCAGCGAGCGATTAATCGATCGACTCTGAGGCCTCTCAGTGGGAAATAATGACGTTTGTTTTGCTTTTTGAGGATTTGCTGTGAAGTGTGTGTGTGTGTGTGTGTGTGTGTGTGTGTGTGTGTGTGTGTGTGTGTGTGTGTGTGTGTGTGTGTGGTACCCGACTCTCCATTCATGACTTGAGCCTTGGGATCCAGGATGCAAGTTCCTCAGAGTCTTTGTTGACTTTTCTGCTCAGTTTTTGCGCATTATCAACAAGAAAATGACAAAATAAAGACACAAAATGCACTAAAGCAAATAAAATACCCAAATTAATAAATTCAGAATGACAAAGTATTTATTTTTATAAAGTCAGGTTGAAAATACTCCATTCAAGTCTTATTTTTATTGTTTAACCAAACAAAACAAAAAAAGTAGTGTATTGAAATTTCAGATATCGTAAAAGGACATATTTTTGGCACTTTGTCACAATTTTCTGGAAAATACCATCCACAGGAAGCTTAAATATGTTAACAGTATGTCTGGATATACCATAAAACTTGGATTTATCCTTTATTTTGACTTTTTTTTTTTTAATAACAAAGCACTAAAATGCAGAAAAAGATCCTCAAAGTCATGGTGATGTCTTTAAATTAGCTGCTATATTCAAAAAGAAAGTCTAAATTCCAACTATTTTGAGTTGCATGCTATTTTATGATTGTGCAAAAGCTCAACAAGTTGCACAAAGTCACATTTTAAAAGCCAAAAGTTGAGAATAAGATTATTTTTGGTCATTAATGAGAGAAATGAAAGAACTGTATTGTAAATAAGGTTGTGAAACTTTAAAATTGAGCTTTAATCAGCAGATTTTTTTTTTGTTACCCCAAGTTTGATATTGTGATTTTTTATTTATATGCTTTAAAGGAACACATTGTTAAAAGTTGAGCAACACTCCAGGGCAACATCTGATGCTTTACTTTCTCTTAGCTCTCGTAAATGCGAGTTTAAAATAAAACTCAATGTGCGCCCAGCTTGTTTATATCTGCAGCAGAGGATATGAAAGTGTTGCAACTTGTGTTCGGGGAGTTGCCTTAGTCGTGCATGTGCAGACAAACAGAGTGGATCTTAATCAGCATTTCAGACTTAATCTATTCACAGGATCTGACCATGAAGTTTCCTGAAGCTCACCAGTCGCTCATGCACTCAGATTTTCTGCAGAAGCACAAACTAGAGATTAAAACTTTAACGGTTAGAGTGTGAAGCTCTGCAGCACGAAGCGAAGGCTGATCAGAGAAGTTTGTCTTTGCAGACTGGAAAACGTTGCACAAAAAGTTGAGCAATCAAGCAGGAAAGTATGAACTGCAAAAGTAAGCGGTCACAAACACACAGAGCATCTCCTCCGTACAGTGACCTGTACTTTAAAGCGGCCTTTTGCCGTCAGTTATGTAACTCGGAGTATTTCTGCCATATGTGTGTCTGTGGGTCCAGGAGGAGGCAGGGTGTGTGGGTTCATGTGTGTGTGACGATAGGGGTGCGTTTGGGTTTACGGGGAAGAAATCCAGCTGGCTTGCAGCTCGGGAATCAGACACCACAGAGGCTTACAGAGCCTGACACACACTCACACACACTCACACACACACACAGATGTACCCACAGACAGGTAAAGACTTGTGTTGTCGAAGGCTCTGAATGAAGGTCCTTTAAACGAGTCCTGAGGCTATAATTCCTGTCAGATTCCTGCAGACAGAATCTGAGGGAGACTCTGCTGCTTGTTGGTCTTTACAGGACTGATGTGGACTTTAAGGAAAAGTTTCAGGGTTTCCTCTAATCAACATTAACACTTACAGTTAAAAACAAATACAAAAGATTAATCCATGATGATAAATGGCAAAGAAAGAGTCAAATGTTTTCAAACAACTTGTCAAAAAGTGAAACAGAATTATTTTATTGTTGATTAATTTGTTTATAAGTCTCTAACCAAGAAGGAATTTGACCTTTAAAATGTCTTTTCCCCCAGTGTATTCCAAAACGTATTAATTAATTATTGAAAATTAACCAATTAATCAGGTTTAGGGTAACAGCCCGGATATCAAGCACACATGTAAAAAATAAATTGTAAAACTTTAAAACGTCAGTGTATCAAGGAAAAAACACTGTTATCTGCAGTTGCAGTGTACAGCCACAGGGGTCTCCAAAGAGATCGTAAACAAAAATCTTTAAAAACGTTTTAGTGGCTAAAAAATACAAGAAAATATGTAAACAAAAGGTGATAGCTCTTTGAATTCAAAACTATAAAAACCCCAGAAAACAAAACAAAGACAAACCAGAATCACTTGTAATGGCAGATTATCATCAGAGGGGGCGCCACATAAAAGAAAACAGAGAAATTATTGACGCCAACTTCTTAAATATTCTTATTTCTAAAATACATCTGAAATCAAGTGATAGAAAAAAAATCTGACTTTCACATAAATGCTAACAACAACAAAGCAAAGTGTTTGTCAACATGGAACAGTTAACTGCAGTTACAGTGTATCACCAGAGGGTGCGCCAAAGATAACAAAATTTAAAGATTGGTGTAAATAGAAGATTAATGTCTTTTGAAACAGGTCTACAAATTTAAAGTTATGCATTAACTGTTTAAAGGCATGGTAAACACAACACGGCTGAACTTGTTACTTGTAATGTCAGTTTATCACCAGAGGGGGCACTGTAGATGAGGAAAAAGAGAAACGGTTAATGGCAATGGAACGTGGAGTAACAAAATATCTGAACTAAAGTGACAGGAAAAAATTAAACATTTACAAAAAGATAACAGCAATCCTGCAGCTACCGCTTATCGCCAGAGGAGGCGCCAAAGAGAGTACATCACGTGATTTTTAAGTTTTTTCCTTTTGTAGAAATAACAACGTCACTATTCACTCATCAAACCTCTTTAACAATAACAAACTATTCAAACTATGACCTCCTCCACACATTCCTCTGATATTTATAGCTCCAGCTTAGGTGTGGGCAGTTTTTACTACCTTTGTTCATTAATGCAACACGTGCAAAAGGTGATTAACGTAAAACGTGAACTTTCACTCTTTACTGAAGTCAGGCTGAGTGAAGAGGAAGGATGAAGAGGCTGTTGTTAGAGGTGAATATTCTATATATAGGGCAGCATGAATAGTATGAGTGTAAGTGTGTGTGTGTAAGAGTGTGTGTAAGAGTGTGTGAGGGTGGGGAATGCATGAATGTGAGGCCTGTAGTGTCCCAGCGTCTCGGGCAGCTTGAGGAACAGACTGGGGTCTTTGTTGGGTCGGGTCTCACTTTCGCTGCCTCTCGGGGGTTTGTTGACGCAGGATTCCTCACAACAATGTAAAGCCTCTCACTGGCAGCGCGTGTGGGATCCTGCGTCTCCCGTCGCCCTCTCTGCCTCCCGCTCAGCTGTGCGGAGACTTTAGATCATAATCAAGTTCTTCAGGTTTTAGAATAAAGACGTTGCATCAGTGAAGGTGGAGTCGTCTCTTTGACGTTGTTGTGGAGTAATAACAGACGTGAGGAGTGTCTATTTTAGGAAACGCAAACATTCAACAAACACGCGAGTACAAATCAATCAATCATCTTTAAACTGATAATATCATTT
Source organism: Halichoeres trimaculatus (assembly GCF_033239565.1). NCBI lineage: Eukaryota > Metazoa > Chordata > Actinopteri > Labriformes > Labridae > Halichoeres > Halichoeres trimaculatus. Next base: position 2,688,222 of record NW_027437199.1, on the reverse strand, counting down.
CTCAAATTCCAGATCCTGTTTGACTTGAAGGGGAGGTGTTACGTTCAGTTTTCTGGCCTCATGTTGTCCCTCTTAATAATATTAACAGATCATAATCTCTGGGTGCTTCATTTCTACTACTGTCTCTTTGAAAATGTAAAATCACTCTGGAACCAAACATTCCGGAACTCTCACTACACTCTATTACATTTGCGCTTTGAATGGAATCCCTCAACTAATGATGTCATCAGTTGAGCAAATCTCATTCTGGAATTACTCCAACATACGTTTATTTCTACCTTAAAATTTTTGCTTGTATTTATCCAACATTTTGACTCCGATTTTGTTTTTGATATATGAAAAAAAGCTCATACCTCCTCTTTAATGAGTTTTTCCATAACATAACTAGTCCAACGTAAATTATAGGATTCAGCGTACTCCCAAACATCTTGTAAATCCAGATTTCTGATGGCGGTGGGGTGGTGATTGTTCTGTTTTGACTTTGATGCATGGATTATTAAAGCTGTCAAACCCTGAATGTACACACAATGAGTGTTTATTAGCTTTGATTGATGTAGAACAGCAGGATATACATACTGTTCCTCGCACATGTAACATGCTTCTGTATGTATGTTCTGTTTTTCTGAGTTTATCAGAGCAAGAAGATGCAAGATGGAGTTTAAAAATGTGAGAATATCTCAAACGATGATACGTGATCTCTCCTTCGTGTTAAGCTGTTGAGATATGGGAAAGTGATGTGAAAGAATGGCCTTAGCTAACGCATGTTAGCATATTAAAAATAGCTTAAGTCCCATCGTCTTCCGTGCACCAAAAATCATGACGCTACCTGATGCTAGTTACTTTCTTTTGGATCACTAGTTTCCAGGTTTTTCCTGTTTGTCCCAGGACCTTTTTTTTTTTTTTACTTTTGTTGGAAATTTTTGTTAGCATCCGGCTCACAACTTTTGATTTGCGCTTAGCTAGCCAGCATCTGTTTCAAGACTACAATATGTAGTCTTTTGGATCACTTGTTTCAAAGTTTTTCCCGTTTGTCCCAAGAACTTTTTTTTTTTTCTTTTTTACTTTTGTACAAACTTGTCGATAGCATCTGGCTCACGACTTTTGATTTGCGCTTAGCTAGCCAGCTTCTGTTTCAAAACTACAATTCATAGACTTTTTCAGATCTAGACCACAAGAATAAACACACCTCTGTAGGGATGGGTACTTTTCACACCTGAAACAATACGGTACCAAACCCCGGTACCTGGCAATTGGTACCTGTACTCAATGGTACCAATTTTCGGTACTTTCTTGTGTTTATATGGAAGAGAATATCAATTTGTTTACCAATGAAATATTAAAAAAAGTTAAATTTAAAATATTTATTTTTCGATATATAACCTTGCAAGGGTGTGTTCATGCCCAGCGTGGAAAATTGCCCACTCTTCTATTCCCCCACAGTCACAAGGATGTGTTTAGGTACCTAAACATGGTACCTTTTGGTTTTACCTGAGTCGATACTCTGTACTTTTGACAGAATTCAGTCGGTACCTATAAAAGTACCTAATTCAGTACCCATCCCTACACCTCTGGGCCTGATTCTGTCCTGAAGCACCCTCCTTCCCAGATCTGGACTGCACTCGAGAAGCCTCCACCACTGCTGCCATGCTGAAAAACACATTTTCTGACTCTTTTGCTGTTCTTAGCTGAATGTAAATGTTAGGGAAGCAGCTTTGGAGTAAACGTGAACCGGATCACGTTGTATGTCATGACTTCAGTATATCATGATGCGTCAGCTGTGCTCAGAGTTTAGTACGATCAATATTTACACTTGTTTGTAGGTGTTGTAATAATTGGAAGATCAAATACAGAGATCCAGTGACATAGATTATAGACGAATATAACTCCCACAACAACTCGGCGTAAGTGCTTCGTGTAGTTATTGGTTTTTATTCACTTTTTTATACATCTCAGAATGTCATGTATGATTTATTATCACAGCATTTCTTAGGAGTTTAAAATAAAACATGAGCTGCAGCATTTTAGGAGAGAGGAACAATCACACCTCAGGAAATAGACCGATCCCAGCCTCAAACTTTACTGCTCCTCCATAATCTCACACACGCCGTCTTCCAAAACCCTTGGCGTGGTCTTCAGCACATGGTGTGCTCGCAGAGAGAGGGAAAGAGTATATTTGCTCTGCACATGCTCCAGGGCTCTGCAGCTATGCGTGTGCTTATATAACATACGACATACCTGTAGATAAAGACGCTCCTCTGTTGGTGAATTCAGCTTTAATTCAGAGGAACGATTAATATCTGTGAATGTGATTTAGGTCAATGCACACTTGGGATGAAGTTAATGAGTCAGCACACACACACACACACACTCAAACACAAACACACACACAGAGTGGAGGGTAAACAGCTTGATCCATGTGTTCACAGTCCAGAGCCTGTTCTCCGCCGGGGCAGGGCATCCTGCTCGCTGGTGGCCTCTCTGTCTCTGAATGATCCCTGTGTCCACACACACACACCTTTTTCACACACAGCGACACCACGGGTACATTTTTATTACGATACCAACATCACAGGCCCGTGTGTTGTTCAGTTTGGCTCACGTTCAGGCTTTAAGCGTCACAACAGCACCAGCCTCTGCAGCTGTAACTAACTCTGAGCGTCACAGGAACACACCTGTGTGTGTAATGATGGGCAGAGTGTTATTACTGCAGGTGTGGTGCCGGATCTTCAGGTTGGTCCAAAAGCTTAATACAGGAAACAGTTTCAGGTTAATTTAGAGCTTTGTTTTAAAGGCACAGATTGAAATATCAAAACAAGAATTCACAGATTCAACAATTTACGTGTATCTGAGTCTATTTATGCAAATTTTCGAGCTGTGTTCGGGTTTGTTTTTGAATAAAATGAAGGTCAAAATTCAAATTATGAGTCAGAATCCAGAGGAATGATCAGCTAGTTTTGGGAACAAACAAAAAATCTCTTTAAATGCAACGTTGACAACATTAAATATCTTCAGCTGTTTGAATCTTGACCAAAAAAGCTTTTAAAAAGTCTTTTTAGCCTCTCCCAACTTTGTAGGAAAGGATAAATTAGTGTATTTGCTCGCTAACATGCTAAGCTAATATGATGAACAAAGTAAAAACTACATGTTCCAATAATTATAATGTATGTATTGCCATTTTTAAGCATGTTAGCATTCAGCTTGTAGCGCTACTGTGATTTGATGAATCACACAGGGCTAGCATGAATGTATTACTTTCATGCTAGCTTGTTACTGTAGTCACTTTTTTGTACTTTTCCATCAACTGTTTAAAAAATGTCTAATTTTTTTGTTTCAATTTGATTTATTCCATTTAGAAAACTCAATTAAAGACCCTTTGTGTAGCTAAACAGCTTGCTCGATAAGCTAGTGGTTTGTAAGCTACGTTAGCCAAACAACAAAGCTACTTTCTTTAGTGACTTCACACCTGGCAAACATATTTCAAAACACCTTTAAACCGTCTTTAGCAGCCATTTGTTGTATTCATTTTAGCTTTCTAAATGTGAGACCTGTCTGAGGTGAAGCTAGCTTGTTGTGCTAGCGGTAGTATACCCTGCGTTAGCTACCCTCCTTAATCAAAAAGATGATTTGCTTAATTCTTTAATTTTTGTGATTTTCAACTTTTTTTATTTTTAGATAACCATAAAATAGGCTAAAATTCTCTTAGCTAGCTTAGCAAAAGCTACTATTAGCACATATTTTCTTACAGAAAAATACCTTCTTTAGGAGTTGTAAAAATTCACTGGTAAAATGATGATAATGGATTTGACAGGAGCTTGAGGGATGGCTGTTTCAACTTATTTGTGTTGAATTTATGTTTATTTCGAAAGTTTTTGCGTCTCTTTGTTCTGTTTTTCATGCTAGCTAGAGTTAGCTTTCTCAAAGAGGGAGTATCTTTCCTGAGATCTTGCTGAAAAAATGACATCACACATATGGTTCATGATACATTGGAGGAGTGGACCTCAAATACTAAGGTCACATAAGCTCCGCCCCCAAAAGGCCTCAATAGGGCTGGCCAATCAGAGGAATGGGGGTACCTCTTAAAGAGACAGCAGCTGAAATAAGCTTAAATCATGAAAAACTACTACGGGGGCACCACAGGGACACAAAACGTGCTGTTATGTAACGTTAGCCTCATGTTTTCAGAGCTCTGGTGTCTAAATGCTTCCTCCGAGGTTTTTCCAGCTGTGTCAGGATAAAGTACTTTGGCACTTTTTAACGTTATCTGTTTCTAATGGACTTCAGCGTTATTTAAATCAACCACACATGGTTTCAGAAAGTGAAACTCGTCTGCAGATGCTGTGCACATGAAGTCGAGGACACATTCTTTCTCCTTTTTTTTTCCGTATATCTGATGCAACTTCTTCTCCTGGCGCTGAAATTTGTCTCAGTCTGAAGTTTTTTAAAGCGGGCTGCAGCGGGCGTTTGGGAGCGGAGTGAAGGTAGTAATCAGAGTGTGAGGGATCATTATGGAAAATCCACAGGAGCCTTCATTCTTTGAGGCTAAGCTAAATTTATCCCCTGTGTCTGTATTTCTGTCTGTGTCTTTCCTTTACTCATCTCTGTGGATTCCTCATCCCCTGTCGGCCCCCCCGTCGGCCCCCCCATCAGCCCTCTCCGTCTCTCTGCTCCAGGCTCCATAAAAGGGTTTTGACTGGTCGTGTGTTAGCTTGTGTGTGGTTAGAAGGGTGTGGGTTGATGTATTTATGTGAGTGGTTCATACACCCAGCCCTGAAATCAGCCTGGAAGCAGTTTTTGTACGCTTCAAACTTATTTTAGGACTGAAAGATAAGAAAGTTGAATTTTAGCTGCATGTTATGGTTTTTTAGACCGTTAAAGGAGGGAAATCAAAAGCATGTCCCTGTTAGAGGACTTAAAGATGATAGAGAAAGTAAAGTGTGGATTTATTTAGTAGTTTTTATGGTTGAACGTGTAGTTTCAGGGACATCAAAGTGAGTAAACTTCTTGTGAAACAGCACGCGGCCCCGGCTGCCCAGCTTTGATGTGTTTTATAGATTTTGGGCTCACATCCTGACTTGAAGTGCGCTATCAAGACAGAAGCTTCTCCATCCGCTCCCCAGTCGACCTCTGACCCCTCTCTCCAGCCGTCCTCCTCCTCCTCCTCCCTGTGCGTAGCTCCTTCAGGGGGAGCAGGGAGTCAGGACGAGTCGGCTCCTGTCCAAATACCAGACTCTGATCCTCCACTCTCATTCCTGCTGCTTGTTGGCCTTTTAGTTTCTGCTCTTAACTCTTCACTTCACGTCAACGACACTAATCAATCTGACTTTGCTTTTCACACCAGCCCTCCCTCTGTCCCCCCTTTTTACTGTACTCACTGTAATATATGAGACTTGGTTCAGGCCACTGATTTAAGCCAGTGAGATTTTTTTTCCTTTTTTTTAAATTTTTATTTATTTATTTATTTATTTTTTATTACAATTTTGAAATAAACAGTGGAGTTTTGACTTAGAAGAGGTTTGGCAAATTTCAGAGAAGTCAAAATTTTGACCGCTTTCCTCTAAATCTGGACTTTTTCACTTCTTGAAAACTTAAAAAAAAAAAAAAAGTCAAATTTTGATACTTTACCCCAGAATTACGAAGTCAGAATTGGTACCAAAAATTCAAAATTTCACCTCTTGACTAAGATTTTTTTCCCTTTTTTTCTCAGAATTCTGACTAAAATCCCAAATTTTATGTTAAGATGATTTTAGAATGAAAAATTTTTTTTTTTAATCCTGATACTTTTCCCCAGAATTCTGAGATTAAAATCAGAACTCATTTTAAAGTAAAAATACCAACTTCTTTCTAAGAGTTTAGACTTTTTTCTAATAATTTAGAATTCACTGTCAGAATCCTAACTTTTTTTGACTTTTTGAAAAGTCATTATTTTGAAACAAAAAATAAAATACATTAAAAAAATCACATAAAATTTAGCCTTTTTATTCCCATAATTTCCACTTTGGTTCCAGAGCATACTTTTTAGAGTTTTTGTAAAGTAATTATATGAAAAAAGTTAAAAAGTCAAAGTTGTGCCTTCTTCTTAGCATTCTGAAACAAAAGATAGGATTCTGATTTTAAAAATTTAGGTTTAAGTCTCTTTTTTTTCAGAACTTTGACCTTTTTTGTTTCCTCATATTTTACATTTCTGATATTTTATTTTACAAGTCCAGATTTCTGGCTTTGTGGATTTTTTTGAAAAGTTATTGTCAATGTTTTGTCGGGATTCTGATTTTAAAGTCTTAAATTAAACTCTTTACCCCATAATTTTAACTTTAAAGCCATAAAAAGTAAAAACTCTGAAAAAAAAGTTTAAAAAAGTGATATTTTGCCTTAGCATTCTTCTCACCATCTTCTTTGACTGTCACTACCACAGTCAAGATCAAAAAGGGGCTTGAATTTCCAGCCTTGAAATGGTTCAGTGTCAGCGCCTTTTGAGAGGCAGTTAAGATAGCGAAAAGCTGATGAAAAGAAAGGTGTAAACAGAGAAATAAGAATGAAGGAAGTACCTGATGAGAAAGTTTAACATTAATCAGCTGATTAATAATTAGTCTTCAGTTTTCCCCTCAGGATCGTCACATCTCTACCTGTCTGCTCACCTTTCTCTCCTCTCAACCTTTCCATCTGATGAGACATGAACGAGCCCATTCATCCGTGCAAAGTTCACCACGTGTGTGTGTGTGTGTGTGTGTGTGTGTGTGTGTGTGTGTGTGTGTGTGTGTAAGCTGACATTCAAGCGTGTTTCTACTTGGCAAGCATCCGCCTCAGACAGCTCCGCTATGACCCAGGAATTAAGATCAGCGGCGCCCAAACAAGTTTCCCCGCTGTGTTTGCCTTTTCCAGGGATTAAAACTCGCGCTATGAGGTGCCCAGAGAGAGGTCGGCGCTGACCCAGTTATTACCCAGCATGCACCATTCCAGGAGGTCATGCAGAGAAAAATGAAAGGCCTAAAGCCTTATTGTTGGATTCACTTTCTTATTGAGGATTAGTTTGTGAGAAGTCAGAAAGGAGAGCAGGTAAACAGAAAACGTGGAGCGAGTTCAGCGTGTGGAGGTGTTTGTGTCGCTGGTTCAGGATGACCGGTCAGTGTTACACCAGAGAGGTGGAAAAAGTTATTCACGTGTGTGTGTGTGTGTGTGTGTGTGTGTGTGTGTGTGTGTGTGTGTGTGTGTGTGTGTGTGTGTTGACCCACTTTATAACAGAGCAGGATGAGAGAAGGCAGCGAGGCATCAGAACACAGCTGGGTGGGTTGTTGACCCTCTCACAGCTGTGTGTGTTTGAGGACAGGAAGTGTCAACCTAACATGGATTTGTGATGTTTCACTAATATTTAATCTGTAAGTTTAATTCAGTTTTTTTTTTCCTTTTTTCCCTTTTTTTTTTACCTTTTACCCCCTTTTTTTCTTTTTTCCCCCTTTTTTTCCTTTTCCCCCCCTTTTTCTTTTTTTTTTCTTTTCCTCCTTTTTTTCATTTTTCCCCTTTTTTTTTCTTTTTTTTTTCTACTTCTTTTTCCTTTTTCCAAACTTTGCCCTATTTATTTCCCCCCTTTCTTCCCTTTTTTCAAATTTTTCCCAATTTTTGTATTTTTTTTTTCCTTTTTTTCCTTTTCCCCCCTTTTCTCCTGTTTCCTCTTTTTTCCCTTTTATTCTTTCCCCCCTTTCCTTCCCTTTTTCAAAATTTGTTCTCCATTTTTTATTTTTTTCCTTTTTTCATGTTTCCCCTTTTTTATTTTTCCCCCTTTTTCCCTTTTTTATCCTTTTTTCCTCCTTTTCACCTTTTTTTCTTTTCCCACTTTTCTTCCTTTTTTCATTTTTCCCCCTTTTTTCTTTTTTTTCCACTTTTTATTTCCTTTTTCCCCTACTTTACCCTTTTTTCAAAATTTTCCCCCTTTTTGTATTTTTTTTCCTATTTTTCCTTTTTTTTCATTTTCCCCCCCTTTCTCCCGTTCCCTCTTTTTTCCCTTTTATTCTTTTCCCCCTTTCCTTCCCTTTTTTAAAATTTGTTCCCCATTTTTTATTTTTTTCATTTTTCCCCTTTTTTCTTTTTCCCCCTTTTTTCTCTTTTTCCCTCCTTTTCTTCCTTTTTTGTGCATTTTTTTCCCAGTTTAATCCAGGTTTGATTAAATTACAGTAAAATCATTTTTAATGTGATAAAAACAATCACACTGAATCAACCAATCAGGTTTTAGCTTTTAGTAAAAGTCTCTAAAACAGGAAGGCATGGGGGGGGACTACTTTCTGTGGCGGATTGATCCATGTTTGGTTTCCTGGTGAAGATAAAAAAACAGCAGGAAAGAATTAGAGAGGATCTCCTGGAGCTGCAGCGTGACTCACTGATGTTTGTTTCAGCTCAGCAGAGTTTAGGACGAAGACCTGGAGACGAGAAAGTTGTTTTAGAGACTTTTTTACTCGAGAAATAACAAGAAAACTGAAATAAAAAGTTAAATCAGGTCAGTAATCACATCTTCAGGTTGTCGACATCTGGAGGGTCTGTGTGTTTGAGTGAGAGTGGGAAGAGAAGGGGGCTGGACTCAGTGATCGGTCAGTGTGACGGAGCAAGGCTGGAAACTTTGTGTGTGTGTGTGTGTGTGTGTGTGTGTGTGTGTGAGACAGACGGGGGGTGAGGAGGGGATTTTACGAGAACGGGCGACCCTGGAGCAGATCTTTTTTCCATTTGTCATCCTCTGCGTCTGCTTTCTCTTCTTCCTCCCTGCATCTTTACCACACACACACATGCATATAGTATCAGAGTGTCTCTGATAAGCCCTGACTCACTCTTTGAACTTTGACTCGGGATGTTTTCCACCCTGAGAAGTCGACGTCTTTCTCATGTCCCTGCATTCGTTCAGGCCTTTTCTATCCAATCCTGACCCATTAATGAGACTAGACAAGGTCGATAACCGCCGCGTTAAACAGGAAAGAGAGGTTTAAGTTTGGAAAGTGTTTCCGCTGAGATTTTTTCACATTATAGTGTGTGTGTTTTTGTGTGTGTGTGTGTGTGTGTGTATTGCAGTCCCGGCCTGTGGGTGGAGAGCAAACAGTAGCTGCTCTGCTGGATGTCACGCCTTCTGTTTTTCCTTCTCACATCCTGTTGTTTACATCCGTTAGTGATCTCTCCTCCTCCCTCACATCACTGTTTGAAGACGCCGCTGAAACACTCGGCAGGAAACACACAGACGCTCCTCAGTTTCTATTTTCAGTTCACTTTAAGTCCTTTTCACTAGGGAATCAAATTTGTCGGATGTTATCAAGCATAGTCACCTAATTTTGGCCGTTTTGATGAGTCACTTTGACCTCTGACCCCCTGCAATAGTGAGCCTTTAAAGGCTCTGTGAGGAGTTTTCATGTTGGGTGAAGTCTGGCGCCCTCTCTGGATGAAATTGGTAATTTTTTTGTTCTAAATTCCCAAAGTTGATCCGCTAGAACCAGGGTGGCCAACCAGTCAGAGACCAAACCACAAAATTACTGTGATACTACAAAGAGCCACATCACACACGTGGTCTTGAAATGTCATAAAATGAAAATCAATACATTTCCAATTTTCAAACCAAGATTTATTGTCTTGTCATCTATCTATCTATCTATCTATCTATCTATCTATCTATCTATCTATCTATCTATCTATCTATCTATCTATCCATCTATCTATCTATCTATCAATCTATCTATCTATCTATCTATCTATCTATCTATCTATCTATCTATCATCTATCTATCTATCTATCATCTATCTATCTATCTATCATCTATCTATCTTTCTTTCTTTCTTTCTATCTTTCTATCTATCTATCTATCTATCTATCTATCTATCTATCTATCTATCTATCTATCTATCCATCTATATATCCATCTATCTATCTATCTATCTATCTATCTATCTATCTATCTATCTATCTATCTATCTATCTATCCATCTATATATCCATCTATCTATCTATCTATCTATCCATCTATCTATCTATCTATCTATCTATCTATCTATCTATCTATCTATATCTCTGGATAGCTAGATAGCTATGAGCACAAGAGCGATCGAGAGGATTACATGTAGAGAAGAGAAACTGAAACTTAAGTATCAATCTCATCACCCAAATATTGATCAATACTGATCCCAACTTTGGAGGAATGGATCAAAGAGCCACATTCGGCTCCCGAGCCACAGGTTGGCCACCCCTAGAAAGATCTAGAAAATATCAGCCTCTTAAGGTCGTCAGTCAGTGAGCCACATGGAGCGTTAGCAAAGCCGTTAGCCTGGTTTTGAAATTGCATGTTTCTTTCACTTAGGATAAGCTTTTCTCTAAAGGGATGTACAACCTTGAGCATTTCACAGGAAATCATGCTAACACTTCTCCAGCTAACATCCCAATTCTCAATCTTGGTCAATGTCGGGACTTGAACCTGAACCTGTAGCTCTTAACGTATGATTTATCGGGCCTCCTTGTGGTGAAAGCGGGTCACTCTGGACGCTGAGGCGTACCAAGACCTGCCTAATCCAACAGCAGGAGTCAGAGATCATTGACGTTACCTACATGTGTCAACTGAGCTCTTCTCAGTCTGATCTGGGTCCAACTAAGCTCATAGTCTGATTTCTTAAACTACGTGTAAACACTCTGCTTATTTTCTAAGTTTGGTTTTGTTCTCGTCTCTTTGAAATCGTGTTTACCTGAACAGCTGATCAGTCTCTCCAAACACTAATTTTCTTTACTCAAGCTAATTTCAACCAAATTTCGTTAGCTAGCTTTGTTGTTTTGTACATGCACAGAGTCACGTTCTTCGGTGCTTCTCAGAAAAGTACCAAAATTTGAGTCCTGTTTCCAAGAGTAGTGTTGGGTTTTCTGCACTGGGACTCTTATTAAATTGTAGGTATTGGTCCAAGTACAGGATTGGTTGTTAGCGTCCACATGTTAGCCCTGTGATGGATTGGCGACCTGACCCTGCCTTGCGCCTAATAGGGATAGTTGGTAATTGGTGGATGGCCTTAACTTCTAACCGTTTGCTTTGCTTACCCGGCATTAGGCAATGATGGCGTCCCACTCTTTGGCATTACTTCCCAGCTCCTCCTTTTGGGGATCTCAAGGCGTTCCCAGACTGGATGGGACACATGATCTCTCCAGTGACCTCTGGGTCTAGATCAGGGGCCTCCTCCCTGTTGGACCCACCCAGAAAACCTCTAAATGGAGTCGTCCTAAGCAATGCCCAAACCACGGCAACAATTTGAGGGAGTCAGGATTCTGCTCAGGGCTCCTTCCAGATGTAAACACTCAAGTTGCTCAACCCAGAGACTCATATTAGTGTTCGCCTTTTTCTAACAGCTTACTTTCCCCGGTCTGTAAATCAGCTGGAGAACATCTGAAAATGTTGCAGACTTTGAGGAAGTTGAAAGCACTTCATCTTTTCAAGGAAACACTTCTTAAATTCTTGTAAGGATTTTTTGCTCTGACAATTGGATCCTGTAGAAACACAGAAAACAAGCCGAACATGACAGGATTCCCCTTCAGCCCAAAACTTTAAAGAGACTCCTTCCTGCTTTTCTGCATTCAGCGACTGCTTTCTGGACCCGTTTGGCTCCTCGAGCTGAGTCCGATGCCCAGAATCTGGGTCAGGGAGTGTGTGAGAGCCCGCTCTGAGTCTCCCTTGCGATGCGGACATTTCTGCGAAGCGAGGTCACTCGGGCTCGGCTCTCCGAGGGAAATCAGACGTTGTGGAACGAATGAAGTCAGCGAGACAGATGTGTGTTTGTGTTTCTGCATGTGAAGACAAGCAAGCAGAGAGTGTGTGTGTGTTGGAGATGACGCATAAAGCTGCGCCTTGTGAGGACTCCTAACACAGTCCAGACGTGAAGCCTCGGTGCTGGGCTAGCCTCCTGGAGTCTGCCCCCCCTGGAGATAAGACCCAGATAGGAGGGACCCTCCAAGGCCTGCGACTTGTCTTGTTATGCTGAGACAAACGATATCAGTACCAACGTGCCAGTGGATGATAAGTGGTCCCACAGCGATAGGACGTCTTGTTGGTATCAGGGTTATCAGACACATGGTGGAGCTCAGCTGAAAGCTGGTTTTGCGGTTTTAGAGGTTGTTTTTGGCGTCAGTTGCTCAGCTTTTTTGGGTAAAGCTCAGAAACATCATCTTGTGTAAGCCTTGTTTTCATTGGCTGATACAGTTCAGCTGTTGATAGTTTTTCCTAAAATTCATTGTTTAAAAAGATTTAACTCTATGGTATGTTAGCAAATGATGCTAAAATACCATGCTAATATGTGTAGCATAAACTAACAACACTTTGAATGTAGGGCTAATGAAAAATGCTAACATATTTATCTCAAACTGATGTGCTTGATTTGTTGCAGACATAGGATACTAAGTGTTTAAGCTATGCCACAGTTAGGTACCAGGAACTTTTGGTTCCAGGAACTTCTCTTCAAGAAGCTAAATGGTTCCTTTAGCCTATCATTGAGGTTGTTGTGGTTCTACGACTGCTTGAAGTACCATAAAGATAATGCAAATCAGGCTAGTAATGTGGAGAAGAAATAAAAGAAGTTGCACTACACCTCCAGGCCAGTAGAGGGCAGTAAGAAAGAGACGAAGGCCACTTGGCGATACGATAAAAAGGCAGAAACAGTAAAAACAGTAAATCATATAAAAGCATAAATCAACAATAAAGATATATATAAAAAGATGGAATAAAAGTGTAAAGATAAACACCTGAAAGATTTTATTGTAAACACTTGTACTTGACCTATCAGAAAGGTACAGGATTGTATGACCCGCCCCATAAAGTTCATTGACCTTTGGAAAATGCTACTCCAAAGCAGGAACTCTCAAAGGGGGACATTAACTACCAAGGAACTAAATTTAGAGTCTAGTTCCTGCAGTGGAAATGTGCCCCTAAATTAATCTTTAATCACAGCATCGTCTGCGTATTATGTAACCAAATTTAGTCCAATGAATGAAAAATGAGGCCAGAAACCATTCTGAGTGGTAACTCTATCTTTCATAGTAGTGTTTATTTTCCTCTACTAACCTGATTACAGACCTTTACTTTTCACTGTGACAAACTACAAAATCTCAGATTAAAGCTTTTCCAGGTCGAAACCTGCTGTTAGCGCTCTGGCTCTTTTGGATCTGGACGTTTGCAGTTCAAGTTACGGACAAGTGTGTGAAGCTACTTTTCAACATGTGAAGGAATCCCTGCTGCCGGGCAGATGGAGCTCCTCCACATGTCCTACAGCTGAGTGTTAAATCAGCTCACACACATTGTTAGCATTCCAGAAGATTCTGGTTGCTCCCAGGCTCGCAGACAGAGAGGGATGCACCCGTCCCGCTCATGAATGCTAACACCGTCACTACAACAAATAAGGTCTCCAGTATGCAAATGTTGCACAGTTATCTTGAGTTGTCGTGGGAATTTCTACAGGTCAGTAAACGAGGGGAATTAGCTGAGAAGCTAGCTGAACTGGATTTAACAAGAGTGAGTAAGACAGAGAGAGGGAGAGTGGAAATATAGGTTAGGAAGAATGAAGCAGATTTTCCTCTTTCTAACATTGAGGAATGTTTACATTTGAAGGGATTAGCTTCATTAACAGTAAGGTAAAACTGAAAGTGCAAAGTTAGCATGAAACAGCTCCAGGATTACTCTGGTACTCGAGAATTTTTGGCAAGTTTTTCAGTCACAAGATTATTTTTCTTTGATTTCTTTGATTTCTTTGATCTCTGTTGCTTCACTCTGGGCATGCCCACAGTTTACAGACCTCATACATGATTAACTGGAAAGTTGAGGTTACTAGTTAACTAAATATTATTGATACAAGTGGACTTGTTTGCTTATGAGAAAAGGGAAAATTTGTGGTGTTTTTTTATGACTGTATGGTCCAAGAAAGTTAACACAACCTTGTAACTCCGAAGTGCTTTCTTATCAGTTATTTAAATCTGTTTATACACTATTAAAGAGTCGGTGTTATGGTGGTACCAGGTTTATATTGTCCCTCTGAGAGCTCTGTATTAGCAATACGTGGTTTGAAGTTGAACAATTTTCTGCACTTACCCCAGGCTGATGTCTTCAAAAAATCTTATTTCTGCTACTGTTTCTTTAAGAACCTTTAACGCCTTCTGGAACTCAGCATTCCGGAATCCTCCAAGCATTCTGTCTATGTGTTCCAGAGTCGGGAATGATACATTCCCCCAAACTGGTGATGTCATAGTTTGAGAAATGCCTAAAATGTCATGTTCAGAATTGACATCAACATTTTGTCATCTTTGTTTTTCAAATAAAAAATAGAAAAAGTTCATTCTACCTCTTTACATAAGTTAAGTGATAACGTAAACAAAAGCATTCTGTTTTGAAACACTATTTCAGGGCTGTCCTTCCTCTTGATTACCATTTCTCCAGCAGCCTCCTCCACTGTTGCCATACCACAAAGTCAGCATCAATAAGTGAACCGATGTTTTACTACTTAAAACACAAAACTATGAAATATAGCTCTATGTTTTGGTAAGTTAGCACCAAGAATACTCAAAATTAAACTGTACGTGTAATATTTAACAATCAGTGACATCACAAATTGATCAGATCTCACATCCTTCTCGCTTAACTCTCGTTTGACTTTTTGAACGAGCCGTTCAAAGCAGCATTTTGAAAAAGGCCAAACATTAACTCTTCGAAGCCAGAGCTCTTCCTCTCACATACTTGAATAAACAATTTTGCTGGCAACGCATACACAGAGCAATTAAACTGCTGATAAATGTCCAGATACGACTTTAAACTTTAACACTCGTTATCAAGTGATTAAGTGTCACGTGTGAGTAATTTATGATGGTGAAGAAGACGCTACAACTTTATAACCTTCGCTTCGTTTCTCTTTGGATAACACCTTTTATAGAAACTGCTTCACAGAGAGAAAAACAGACACAAACAAAGACGAAAAATATGAGTTTTCAAATTTAGAGTAAAGTTTAGAACATTAGTTGAAAGAACTTTGAGTTGTAAATAAATAAAAAGTTAAATAGGACAAAAGTAGAGATAAGGCTTTTATGTAAACAGATGATAAAAAACCTGGAGTCAGATTGAAACACCGCAGTAAATGTAAATAAAAGACTTAGATTGAGCTCCTAGGTTATTACATCGTGAGAGTTTGTTAAAAATAAATCCTGAAATAAATTCCTATGTGTGTTGAATCATGACATCAGGCTGTATCATCAGGTAAAGTATGCACAGATGAGTCCAGGTCAAAGTACACACACGTTAGTACACACACAGAAGGGAGATGACCCTTGGGCCCATGTGTGTGTCAGGTTTTTTTTCCGGTGTACTCTTTCACATCTGGTTTTGCTTTTCAGGGGAGGACGGTGTTACATCATCAAACTTTCCACCCCCCTCCATGCAGAGCTGAAGCCCCGATCATTGAGGGTTAAAACAGACACACATCCCACCTCACAGGACAATTACAGAGCCCAGAGGACATTCCTTCCTCTCCTCTCCCACTCCCACCAATTTAGCTGCTAACTAGTGACCAACACAGCTGTCGAGGATTTTACTGTCAGCTCTTATCACTTCCCACTTAGCCTAGTAACTGCTAGTTATCTCTGTTACTACAGATTAAAGAAAACATGCTGCCAAAGTGTCCTCTAAGTGATCCCTATTACCTTTAAAACACTGAGCAAATCACTCGATACGCTGATGACATTGTCCCATACTTTGGGGGAAGGTATTTATGAGTAAATCTAGCGTTTTGAGTAATCTTTATCGACATAGAAAGTTACGCAAGGAATAAAATATTTCTTCCTAAAGGTAGAAAGTAGTTTATTTGAAATTTTAACCTAGCCTAAAGTAGGGCTGAACAATTAATCAAATTTAAACCAACATTGCAATATAACAGAGTGCAATTTCCAAATCGCAGTCTGGAATTAAAAAAATTAAATTAAAAAAAAGTTTCAGACCTGGAGGGGATAAAGTAACTTGTGCTCCTTCTTCCTTAAAAGCAGCAAAACTCAAAATGCTGTTTTTTCTGGCAAAAATATTACACGTCTACAAGGCTGATAGTTAAATCGATCAGTCAATATTCTTCTGTAATCGTGAAAGTTAAATAAAGAAATATTATTTGTATCAATTCATGCTTCAATCTGTTTCATTTCATCATAACATGTAGGCCTGGCCTTCATACTATAGAATAATATAGAATGATTTATTAATTGTTTTTTTAGTAAATAATGCAAAAGATACCCCCCCCCCCCCAAAAAAAAAAAGAGAAAATTTTTTTTAAATTAATAAATAAATAAATAAAAATAAATAAATAAAAACATTAATTAATTAATTAATTAATTAATTAATTAATTTAATTTAATTTAATTTAATTTAATTTAATTTAATTTAATTTAATTAAATTAAATAAATAAATAAATAAAAAATATATATATAAATTGCATGCTAAATCGCACTCGCAATATTAGTCCTCAAAAATGGCAATTAGATCATCTTCTAAAATTGTTCAGCCCTACTCTTGAGGTATAAAATTGGAAATTTCTAGAATTAAAATATGAAAGAACCACCAATTTTGCAAAATGTGTACATATATTTTTGTTGTAACTAGCAGAAGAATCTCACTTAACGTCTTTTATTTTGGCGGGAAATGTTTGACGAAGTGTCGCAATGGGGAAAAAAAATACAATTTTATGTCACCTTTAGAATAAATGTATAATACTTTTTAATCTGCTTCAAAACATTTTCATATTTGTAGCTAAAGTTTTAAAAACTCTTATTTTTAAGTTAATTACTTTCTAAGCTAACAAAATGTGTGTTATCCAGCTCTACTTTGAGCTCTTTGCTAATTACCAAGTGTTAGCATGCTAAGCTAGTCAAAAATTTTGCATTTGATAAATATTGCTCATGTAGTCTGTAGTTCAGTTTGAACCAAGTGGAAGTGCTGAAAACTGCAGTTCCTTAAGTGACCACTAGATGCTGGCTTCAGAATGACATCAAATCGGAATACTCACCTTTCTGATTTGTTAGCTACTTTATTTTAGAAACCAAAACATTAGCATTTGAATTTTTCCCACAGTTGTTTTTGCATTTCCCCATAACTATTAGCATAGCATTAGCCTTTTAATTTCAACACCATTCCACAATTTTCCAAAGTCAGAAGTTGCCTCTGATTGTTCAAAGACTTCACTGACCTATTTTAAACTCTTCGTTTCATCAGCGTTTCTCTGATTTGATCACGGTCAGGCGTATTAAAACTTCTTCCGGATGACACGGGATTTCTTTGTACAGCGCTGAAGTTTCACATGAACTTGAGAGATTTAATCTCTTCGTATTCCTGCCTTCATCTGCAGACGCTATCGTTTCTTCATTAAAAGATTAGGATCTGTGTCTCAGCGATGTTCCCTGCTTGTGTCGATGATTTCAGGCTGTTCAGGAAAATACATGAACGGCTTCTTTGTTATCACCACGGCTCCTTCAGAGAACTGAGTGACCCCCTGATTCTCACCCTGGTTCCTATGTAAACCCCCAGTTTTCCCATTAAGGCTCCAGGTCCTGTGTCCCAGCTGGAGAGTGTCGAGTTACGGTTGGCCCGAAATAACACCTCTCTGTTGGGCCTGCGGAGACAAAGAGGTTCCTGTAGTGTGATGACTTACACCAGGCCTGTGAGCGATCCTGCAGCCTGGTCCACTGCCCTGCATCGCATTTCTTCCTTCCACACACACTCACACACACACACAACCACACACCCCTGCAGCAGAAATGACAGAGCACTTAAAGCCTTACTCTGCGTCTTTGGTGTGGTTGTGTTTTCATGAAGGCAGACTTTAAACCCCTCCAGCTTTCTTTTTATTTCCTCTCTGCATTCTCATCCTGGGTGGGTTATTTGTTTATTTCTGTTCAGATTTCAGATGACTAAGAGCTTTTCTGCACTAGAAAGGAGCACAAGTCAGCCAAAGAGAGAAACAGGCGATGTGAAAGGTCACTTAAACCAAAACCTGCCTCAGTTTTTCTCTAAATTATGGGTTCAGTGTGTAATTACTCCTCCCAAAGCCCACACCCTCTTTTCTTTCACCAGCATGATGGTTTCTCTGCTTTTATAACAGAAATTCTGTCTGAATCCACCTTGTTGATTTGCTTTTTCTTACGTTTGATCATTTCTAAGTATTTGTCAGACTCTGTAAAAGATCCTGGAACTTGTTACATGGACTAACATGAATTTCTTAGCTTGTAAATTCATGCGAATCAGCTCTTGGCTTACATTTTGAACCCCAGGGAATGGCTTACATGGAAGAAACTGATCTGCAAGTTGGGTCAAATCTGTTTCCAGATAATCAAAATATGAGTTTTAGCCCAGTTGGGATGCTAAAGAACATTACTATTTGTGTAAAACAAAGTTAGCGATCTAAAAACACCCAAATTTAACAACCGTCACTCTTTTTACTCATCTGTGTGCAAGAATATGTCAGTTAGCCATTTAATTTGCCAAGCTAATGCTTGAATATCTAGCTGGCTAGCTCACCAGCTGCTGAGGTAACCAGGTGTTAGCTCCAGTAACAACGAAAAAAAATGTGTTATTATTTTTAGTCAAAATATATGCTTAACAACCTTTGCTAAACACATAATCTTTCCAAGAAGACAACAAATAGCAAGGCATTTTTGTGGAAGTTGCTAATGCTAGCTTACAGGAAAGCTATTACTGTGTGAAACCAAAAGCTAGCGTGAGCAAAAGAGCAAGTGGAGCTAATGACAACAAAGCAGTGAAACAGGTAAACAATAGTCAAACTCCATCCTTACACTGAAATTTCTTTGCTTTTTTCAAACTTGCTAATGTTAGCTTGTTGGCTACCTAGTTTTCCTACAGTTGTAACTTGTCCGTCAAATTTAACTCCTGAAAACTTTGAAAAAACATTTCATTTTGCTACTAGGATGTCTCTGCAAGTGGTGTCATGAAACTTGCAGATGTTAGCATGTTCACTTAGCTAGCATACAAGCTTTAGCTACAATCTAGTCCTGATTTTAAGACAGGCAGTAAAAACAAAGTATGGAATGATGTTGTATTTCTGTTTCACTGTTTTGTTTTCATTTGAAAGCAGCTGGTATTGAAACAATATCAGATAATCAAAGATTTGATACGACTATTTAACCGAGCTAACGTCCTGTAGTTTGCTGTAAATCAGCTGTTTGGTGTATGTAGGAAAGGCTAGATTAAGGTGTTGTACTTAAAATGTTTGCACATAATGTGATGGAGTTTATCACCTGCACACACACATATCAGGTGATTAGACACACACACTGTACACACACTTTCATACATGTCATGACTCGGTCACGTTAATGTCTGTAAAAGATGGAAATGGACCCATTCTTGGGTAAATGTGTAAATATTTGTCTTTCCCCCTTGAATAAATTCACAGCATGCTGTCGGTGTTTGCATTACACACACACACACACACACACACACACACACATTAAAAGAGGCCAGAAACCGGCCTTTTAGGGCAGCATACGGTGGCAGGAGTGTGCGTTGTGTTTATGGAGTGAGGAGGTCATTCCACTGTGTGTGTGTGTGTGTGTGTGTGTGTGTGTGTGTGTGTGTGTGTGTGTGTGTGTGTGTGAGAGGAAAGTCGGGAAGTCTTCTTTCTCCCTCTGCTCTGTAATTGAAGCCACATGCTTGGCGTTGGGCCGTGCTCCCTCCGTCTGTTTCCTCCATCTTGTTTTCGCCCTCACTCCGACCATTCGTCTGTTGTTCATCTTTAATTTGAAAGAACTGAACAGAATCGTTGAAATGTTCCGTTTTCTTTCTCTTTCTGAGTGAAGATTCCGGAATGCCACTGTTCACAGAACACTTACAATAAAAGGATTCTTCCTTTCTGATTGGCTGAGCTGAGTGTTCCAGCTCAAATTCTATTGGACGGAACTTTAGAATTTAAAGTTGCATCAGAATATTGTGACGTCCTTTTAGGGGCGTTGAGTTCAAGTGAGGACAGGACTGGATTAAATTTAATGTGTTTATGTGAATTTCACACATTTGTTGTTCTAAATTTATCTTTTTATAGCCTGACTGTGAGGAAAACATGTTTATTTAAACCACATCATACTTTAAAGTGGAAAAATACTTTTTTTGGAGCATAATTTATAGTGGATGAGTTTTTGAAATAACAGAAACATGGACAAAAACTGACAAATTAAGATCCCAAAATGTTTGATTCTTATTGTTTTGAAGTGGAAAAATGAAATATGACAAACTAGAGTCCAGGATGGTGTTTTACTAGGAGGAAAAAGATGCTTGTGAGCATGTAGCAAGACTAGCTTTGAGATATTAGAATACCAAAATATCTTATTATTAAAGTAAAATTTATCAATAAAATTTTTGATGCAACAATCAGGAAATGTATGCTCGTACTACTCTCAACCTTACTATTTTAGCATTGTTTAAATTTTGTAAAAAATATTTGCGATATTTCAAGTCTGCACTTTTCTAAAACTCTTACTGTGGCAGATATAAATTAAATTAAATATTGAAATATTTCAATTTGGACACCTTTTAGGGCCAGAAGTCAACTTTTTACATAAGTTTTAAAGTTCATACAAAGAACTTTCAGTTTGTGTTGAGTTTGGCGCCCCCTGTGGACAAAGGGGGTACTTGTCATGTCTTTGCTGCACAGTGTTTTCTGGCAAAAAGTCTGTCTTTCAGTGGTCAAACATATTATATACTGTCAATTCTTTGCAAGGAAAGTGTAAAAAATAGGTGGTTTTGACAGCACGCTAACTAGCTAAAGTTTTCGCTAACGGTGTTCTTTAAGAGAGTTCATTTTCAAACTGTTTCATGACCTTCGTAAAACGTCTCATAGGAGCTTTAAAGTATAAAATCTCATCTTTTACATGAAAATAAAACAAAAATGAATTGATCAGTTTCTCCTCTGAATTGATTCGTTCCCTTGTTCCAGGTCGTCCAGGTGTTGTTTTGCTTCCCTCGCACCGCTGATATGTGTCAGTATGTTATCATCACATCACCACAGAGCCTTTGCTTTGACTGCCCTTTGTTTACGCTCGTCACAACACCTGACCATGGAGGCAGATCTTAACGCGTGCAGCCACCTTGTTGAGAGATTGAAGGAAAGATTGAAGGAAAGGAAAGAAGAATGCAGGAGGAGGAGGAGACACGACGAGGGGATGACAGAGGAGATTAGGGATGGATCACGACTCTGATGATCACAGAAAGAGAAACTGGGGGAGGGGATGATTTGGGTCTGATTTGTTTTCAGTGAAAGACGATTTTACAGACTTTTAATTGCTTCTTTATTTCCCCCTGAGGGAGGGAACTTCAAGGAAAGGTGGCAATAAAACATTCAGCAGCCTCTAATTACAGACCGGCTGTAGCAGACTCTTTGTGGCGTTGTATAACCACCCGTCTGTCTCCTCTTTAGTTTTAATCAATGTTTTAAACTTCTATTTAAATTATATTCACAGTGTTCTCGTATCTTTTGCAGCACTTCTCAGAGCTCCTCGACGACCTCTCCCAGGATGCTTTGCTGGGCCAGCTGCTGAGCGACCCCTTCCTGTCCGGAGTCAGAGGCGGCGCGGAGAACATGGAGGGGGAGGACGGGGGAGACCTGTCTCCATCGTCTCCTCTCCCCCCTCACATCACAGCTGAGCACAGCTACTCGCTGTGCGGGGACAGCCGGCCACAGTCGCCGCTGTCGCACCTGACCGGAGAGCACTGCAGCGAAGCAGGTGAGATCGTAACTATATCATCAAAGTTAAAACAAACTTTTCCTCCATTCAAGCACAGCTAACAAATTACAAATTGGTGTTAAATAAAAGTCTGAAAATGATCTACGAGTGCTCTAGACAGGGGAAACACCGAGTTACCAGATTATGATGAATTAACGGTTGTTTTTTTAAACCATGAAATTGGGATGGTTTGGAGAAAACACTTCAAACTTTTAAATACAGACCAACATAAAGCTAAAAGTTTCTCTAAATCTTGCTAACTTGACTTATTGAGCGATACTTATCAGTAAATTTGGTGCCATCAATAAGACTGCTCTAGTTTGACTCCACTTAGTGGTAGTAAGGGCCTGTGTCCACTGTCCGCTTTGTTTGCTGTAGTAGCGCGCATGACGTCATATTTGAGGAAGTGAACGGAAATTAAAATATTGATCTTTTTTGCGTTGTGTTTCTTAGTTGTAGCTGTCTTTGACCTGAAATTGAATTCTGTCTTGTTTTGAATGTAGTTTATCAACTCTACCTGGTGGCAGTTAGGGCCTGTGTCCACTAATAGTGCCCTAAACTTCATTATCCTAGCCTTTCTTAACTCCACCTGGAATTTCCTTCCCAAAACAAAACGTTTTATGGGTGGTTCCTCTTGTCATTACAGTCCCCTGCTGTTATTGTCAAAAAGTTGACATCAGAAGCCCCGTCCCTTCAAGGTTTTGATTCGTCGGTGAAAGAAATGTACAAAAACTGATTAACTTCCAAAAATTAGTGCTGTTAGAGTAAACCTTTAAAAAAACAGCTGACAATGGGAGCATTTCTGCGCTTGGGATTTTTCCAGATGATAACGTAGAATTTCTTTTGTTGTGTTTACTGCCAATAAAAATGCTGTTGGTGGACACAGGCCCTAATGCATCTCTGAAGTGCTTTTCCACCTCAATTCGAAGAAATTTTGCCATTCAGCATTTTTAAACTCCACTTTTCTGGTCTTAACGCTTCTGACTTTAACAGGAAATAGATTTAGCACAATAACGGCTGATTCCAATCTGTCAGAATTCAACATTAACGCTAATGCTGGTTCAACTGGTTTGCGTTAAATCAAACTGGTTTGATCTTAAAGACCTCACTGGACTGGCAAAACTGGAAACCAACCAAACCCTGTCCTCCAGTAGAACCCGGTCTCTCTGAATCACAGTTTTGTTGTTTGTGGTGAAAAGTTTTGAATTCAAGCCGTTTGTTTGTTTCGTCCTGTGCTGCAGAGTCCGACGGGGACTCCACCGAGTGGCCGATGGAGCAGGACGAGACCATCGACAGCCTCCTGTGTGAGAGCCCCACCCTACTCCCCACCCTCTCCCTCTCCCTAACCTCAGCAGGGGCTCCAACACCTGAGGGCCCTTCTGTGGCCCCTGCTGCTCCTGCTGCCACCACCCCGACCCAACCCACAGCGGAGAGTAAGACCCAGGGCAAAGGCATCAAGGTGAATTAACAACTCGAAATACTCTTTAAAAAACCCAAACATAAAAAAAACAAGATACTAGCCCTTTAATTCTGAGTTTAACCGTCTGTAACTCTGTGATGATTCTTTTTCTTACAGATTAAAGAAGAGAACATCATCCCTCAGATTAAACTTGAACCTCATGAAGTCGACCAGTTTCTCAATCTGTCCCCCAAAGGTCAGAATCCAGACTCTCCTCTGCCTGTCGTTGTGTGTTAGTTAATCTGATGCAACGAGGCCCCCTGCTGGCTGTTAGCTGTAACTCCTTAACCTCTCTGTTCAGGTCTGGAGCCTCTGCAGATGCCTCCCACTCCCCCCAGCTCCCACGGCAGTGACTCAGAGGGGAGCCAGAGCCCCGTTCACGCCCCACCCGGACTCTCCTGCCCCACCTCCCCCACCAGCCCGGCCCCGTCCCAGCCCAGCCTGAAGGTGTCGCCTCGGGCGGCGTCCTGCCTCTCCAACTCCCCCCTGCTCACCGCTCCTCATGTGAGTAAAAACCCAGAATTTGTCGTCTTCTGTGATGTATTTAAGATTAAACCTCAAACATTTTTGTGCCGTCTTTTCAGAAGCTGCAGGGGTCGGGACCGCTGATGCTGACAGAGGAAGAGCGCCGCACACTGGTGGCTGAAGGTTACCCCGTCCCCACCAAACTGCCGCTCACCAAAGCCGAGGAGAAGGCGCTGAAGAAGATCCGCAGAAAGATTAAAAACAAGGTTAGTGTCCTAATCCAAAAAATTTAACGTAGAGCCAACTTTGGAGCATCTTTTTCTCTGATTTTTAAATTTCATTTTCCTGTTTTCGTTTTAGATTTCAGCTCAGGAGAGTCGCAGGAAGAAGAAAGAGTACATGGACACTCTGGAGAAGAAGTGAGTTGTCTTCTCTTCTTTTTTTTAATGATACAAGAAAGAGAGTTTGGAAAACAACCCTCTAAAAATCTTTCTTCACACGATAAATTATCAAATTAAATTATTAAAATCCCTGTTACGACATTGGAGCTGTTTCTCTGACGCATGTGATTTGATTTATTTAAGAAGAGTGTGCAATGACATTAAATCATTTAAACAAGAAAGAAATTAAAACATGGGAACTCCATTTCTCCAACCGCTAATTTTCATCTGTCGTCACAAAAAAAAAGTGGCGCAAGAAGTTCAAGATGTTTTATTACAACAAAAATCTTTTAAGTGTCCTGCTCAGAATAAAATATTTGAAAGAAGACTTTTTAAATGTTTTATTTTTTTTTTTTTTTGTAAGCAAATGCATTTAAAAAACTCATAATTTGGGAGAAAAATGTGCAGAAAAGGAGAATGAATGTTTTATCAGTGTGACTGACCCTGCAGTACTCCCCTCTGACCACAGGGTGGAGACATGCTCCAACGAAAACCACGAGCTGCGCAGGAAAGTGGAAACCCTGGAGTGCAACAATAAGTAAGAACATTTTAAATCTAACATTAGTGAAAAAAAGAAAAAAAAACTTTTTTCACCTTTTATAATCTTAAATTAAAGGAGCATTTCACCTTTTTCATCTCAGCTAATTATGGAATAAAGAAAGAATTAAATCAGTTCCTCCTGGGTTCATTTATTGTGTTTTTGTGTGGTAATTTTCTACAGGTTCCCCCCACACACAGTCTTTAAAACACAACTATTGTTGCCTTAATTATTTTTAACGGCGTGAAGAAAAGAGCTGATGAGTCAGCTGTCAGTTAGCGAGCTTTATTTTGACGGCCTGTCAGTCAAAGTGATTTCAGACCAGGAAAACAAACACCAGGAAATGAAAGAGAGGATGATTCAGAGCAGAGAAGTGTCCTGTGAAGCGCCCGAGTGTTAAATTTGTGATAAAGAGAAACAGAAATTGGAAATCAGCGTCAGTTAAAGCTGAAGTTTGAAGGTGCAGCGAATCAAACGCTCCCTCAGACGCTGTTTGCAGCCGTGCACATTCAGGAGGCGATTCAGCTGGACTGTGATGTTTGCTCTGCTTATGCCTGGATGATCAGTGTGTGTGTGTGTGTGTGTGTGTGTGTGTGTGTTTGATTGAACCTTTGAGTGAACTGTGTTAAATGTGACCGGAGCACAGCTGTTCCAGGTGTTGTTTTCCGCTCAGTGGCTTCACTGTCGCTGAAAGTGAAATGAGTCATTTTCCGTGTCTCTCTGTTATTTCTCCTTTCAAGTTTGGCTCTTGTGTTTTCTTCTTGTGTGTCTAATCTTTGTGTGTGTGTGTGTTAATCTACAGGTCTCTGCTGCAGCAGCTGCAGTCTCTGCAGGCGTTGGTCGCCGGCAAAGTCCCCAAATCCTGCAGAGTGGCTGGTACCCAGACCTCCTCATGCTTAATGGTACAGTGGGTGTTCAGTGTGTGTGTGTGTGTGTGTGTGTGTGTGATGATTGATTTAAATATTGAATAGGAAACATCTGCTTCCATCATTCATTAGCTGCTTAGCAATGATTCATAATTTATTTACCCTCTCCGTGTCTCTGTGTCTCTGTCTCTGCAGGTGGTCGTGTTGTGTTTCGCTCTGTTTTTGGGGAGTTTCTACCCGAGCAGTTTGACCCCCGGCTCCACCGTCACAGAAACCGGCCTCACAGCCAAACAGCTGGGAGTCAAAGAGTCGTACGCAGCCACAGGTAATTTAACTCACCTCTGCTCTGAATACAAACTCTACAAACACAGAAAAACATGTCTGACGTAGCTTACACAGATTAAAGAAACCTTCTACCATCACCACAGTTTAAAGAGGGGGTATAATGATTTGTTTCATGGTTTAGACTGTCCCTCTGATAGCTTCTATGGAGTAGTGAGAGTGCCAAATTACAAAAATAAATGAATAAATGAATTCATAAATAGACTATTTATGAATCTATGAAATAATAAATGAATAAATAAACAAATAATATATAAGAATCTATGAAAGATTAAATAAAAATGAATTAATAAATAAATTATATAAGAATCCACAAAAGAAAAGCCTAATAAAAAAGAAATATAAAGAAAAAAAATCCTTAATAGATAAATAAATAAGTAAATGAAGAAAGAAAGAAAGAAAGAAATTAGCTTTATGAAGTGATATTAATCAAAGAATAAAGCCTTAAAATAAAAGGCTAATAGAAGTATAAATATAAATATAAAGACAAATAAATGAAAGTATTCAAATCACATTATGTCACTTTAAAAGCAAAGGAAAAATGCGCAGAAAAATATTAGTTTGAAACCTAAAAAAACAACAACATTTGAATAATTTATAACGAACCCAAAAACGTACGGAAGAATAAGAAGAAGAATAAAGTCACAGGAGAACAATATGTTGGAATGCTGACTCTGCATTTCAACATAAAAAGTTAACAAAAATTATATATATATATATATATATATATATATTTATATATATATAACAAATATGCAAAAAAAAAACCATAACATATATAAAAGTGATTTACTTATCCTCAGTTGGTGTCTTTGAAACCCTTTTATTAGCTACTGTCTCTTTAAGAAACATCAAGCCTCTCTTTAAGTTGTGTCACTTTTTTTAAAATGATACCTTTGGTTTTTTAAGGAGATTCAACAACTGGTGGTGTCATGATTTGAGAAAGTGTCGCTGAATTTTCACAATTTTAAACTTTTCTCACACTTACACTGTAAAAAAAAAACAAATCTTATCTAATGTTTTTGTCTAATTTTCAGTAAAAATTTCCTTATTATACTTGATATGAGCCACATTCAACTGACAAGTCCAGAAAAATGTCTTGTTTTAAGTTATTTAAAGATAAAAAAGAGAACTGGATTGCTTTTAACAAGAAAATTTGCAAAATTAATTAACACAAGCGATTCAGACCTCATTTTTTGTCTTTAAATAACTTGAAATAAGACATTTTTTCTGGATTGTTTTGATGAATGTGGCTCATATTAAGTCTAAAAAGACATTTTCTAAAAACATTTGATAAGATTTCATTTTTTGCAGTGTAGTATTAAAATTCAACACTTCAACTTCACGTTTGATCTTTGAATCTTTAAAAAAAGTATTAATTTTACTTAAAGCACTTCTAAATTGTATCTCCCTGACAGTAATCTGCCCCAGAAGCCCAGAGTTTGTAGTTTTTATAAATATTCATGGCAGCGATCGTCCCTTTAATACAGTCTGACCTGTTTACTCTGTAATTATGAACGATTATCTCTCTGCTGTAAAACTGAAGAGGTCACAGGTTGGATCTCCAATCACAGCTTCACAGACTGATAATAAGAGCTGACCTTTCAGCACGGCCTCCTGTGTTACCTCCCACTCACACACACACACACACAAATTAGTAATTGAGGCAAGATATAATTTTCCTAACAATCAAATTCAGTTTCCGTCCATATCCTGCCTACACACACACACACACACACACACACACACACATTTGAATAGACTGTCTGAACTGTGTTTACTAAGAGCAGCTGGAAACACGCGATGCTACAGAGATGAAGCGCCTTTGTGTCAGTTGAGGATGAAACTTTCAGCTGCTCTCTTTGTTTTTATTTTTTAGTCAAATCCAGAAATTTGCTCTCGACCTTTGAGGACGAGCAGCCTCACCTCCTCGGCCTGGGCGGGGAATATCCCGACCAATGGGAGGACACGCCAGCAGTCGTCATGGCAGCATGGCGTCGCTCAGAGCAACAGAAGTTGTCGGCGGAGCCCGACAGAGTGGAAACACATCCGCCTTACAGGAGTAAAAACAACGATACACAGACATCGAAAAACCTGCTGCTGGATATGCACAGGTACAGAGATGCTACACCAACTAGTGATGTCATTAATTGAGCAAGTCTCACTTTGATCTCGCTGAAATCTGGTGTAACTTTTCTAACACTGTGATTCCTCAACACGTTTTGAAGCTTTGTCGCGTCTCGTGGTCTGACCCTGTCGTCTGTTTTCAGGTCTCTGGAGCAGAGGGCGAATGAGAGCCGGAGTAAAGTGATAGAGCTGGAGCGAACGGTCAACGAGACCTCCTGAGGTCACCCCCCCCCCCCGCCTCCCCTCTCCTCTCTGGAGCATGGTTCAGTGTCCTGGAGTAAACCTCATACAGTAGCGCCCTCTGCTGGCCATCTCAGCGTAATCAGATACACTGTAACGGTAGAAATTCAGCGTGTCATTCATCATATCGAAGAGGCACTGGCTGCCTCCATCCTGAAGTAAAGTTGCACTGAGTAGTTTTTACACGAGTCACATTCCCGCTTGTATCTGTCGTGCTGATCGACTGCTACGAGAACAGATAGCAAACACCGAGTTAAAAATGTAGCGTAGCATTTATTCCAATGGAAACTAAATTAAATTGACATGTGAGGCTTTTCACAGGACACTGACAGAGATCCTTTGTATTTATAGAAACTTTTTTTGTTTTTCATAAAAATATTGCTCTTTGTAGTTTATATTTCTTTTAATGTTAAATGTTTTTATTTCATTCCTGAGATGCATACATGCCATTTTGATATTCTTTTATGTTCATATTGTATTTTTATTTTGTCGTACTCTTTTATATGTTGTACATTTTCTCTTTATTTGAGGGATAGCTTTGGGGTTCCTGCACGAATTTCTGACAATACCTTGATTCATTTAAATCATATTTGCTTTGCTAACACAGATCTGTGATTTTTCACAACAAATATTGACTGAAAGAAAACTTTTACATCCTCAAATAACAAAAATGGGACTTTATTTAAAAGAATCTCTCTAGGACCCTGCAAGCTACGCCTCTTCTTTTATTTTGTCTCTTAGATGGTCGCTGTGTTCAAGGCAAGCATCAATATCTGAAACTTACGCTAAAGTTTTAATTTGGCCTTAAATGCTAATGCTAAGGGCTACAGTTTTAAGTTGTTTCAACCACACAACAAATTTCTCCTGTAGCGTTACCTAAAGAACTTTTCTAGAAACTTAACTGTTGAAAGTCAAATGAGAATGATCTGCTTACAATTTATGTTCAAGCTGCTAGCATCTTGGTCAAACAAGCTAGCTTGGCTCCTTCTAGAGTTATTTTTCAGCATTTTTGTTTTTATAGGACAGCACAGCAAAGCAGAAATACACATAAAGAGAAGAGAATGGGAAATACTTACAAGCACCTCAAGGATTGTAGCTTCTGTGTATGGTAGCGCTTTAGCCGCTAAGCTACGTCCAAAAGCAGAAGGTCACCGTTTAGCGTGTCTAAAATTCATCAATTAAGCAATAAGAAACATGCTTATTGTGAGGTTCTGGTTGACCTATGTGACAACTCTAACAGAGCTATGCTAGCTTCAGCTCCTTGCTCTAAGTTTGACCTAGCTAGGCTAGCTAATTGCCGGCTCGCAGCTTTGTAACTAGCCTCCAAGAAAAGGTATATGAAATTTTCTTTCCTAATTCTTCGCAAAAAGTAAGCAAACATATTAGCCCTGTTTGTTCAGTTTGCTGTTAGCCATGCTAGCATGTTCAAACAAGCTAGCATGGCTCTGTCTTAAAGTAAGATTTCTGCTATCACTTCAAACTTTAAGATCGATGACAATGTACATAGACAGAGCTGAGGTAGCTTGTTTCTGAACTGTAAATAAAGCTTAGCTAGGCTAGCTATGCTAACGGTTTGCTAGTAGCAGATTAGCCTACAGGCCTTGAAGTGGTATCAATCTTCTCATTCAGCTCCCAACCCCCCAGAAAGTCGAACTCTGTCTTTGTAAATATTTCACGTAAACTTCCTGCACTGACTTTTATTTATGCTTCTGCCTTAAACACGTTTGCGCTGTCGGCTCAAAGATCCTTTCTCTGCTTTCTCTCTCAGCCTTTGCCAAAAACATTTCTTTTCCTAGAAATGAAAAAGTATCTATTTTTGTAAATATAAGTTGTTAATAAGTGAAGAAGTCTAAATGTGTCTGGAAAAACCAATCATTGATTCAGTACTTTGGGAGCCGTGCCGTTGGATCGCTTTCATTTCATTTCAGAAACATCCCGTTTGATTCAAATTCACTTTGATGCTGAAGATATTTATTCAGATAGTTTTGAGTAACAGCCATCGTTAAAGTGGAAGACTGCTAAGCCAAGATTTGTGAGAAAATGTTCAAAACCTGTCAGCTGAATATTTCTTTAGAGACTGTCGTTCAACATTAGTTTATCTGGGTCTCATATTTTAAGCTTTATAGACCAGCAGCAAATCCTCAAAGGTTTATTTTAAGTTGCTCAAAGCTCATAGTTAGCGAAACCTACATTCCTTTCTGTTGAGTCTTTACGTAGAGAACGCAAAGAATACTTATTTTTATGTTTTTCTCTTCTAGTTGTGACCAAAACTGGTCGCCAGTGAAGTAGGAGAGGGTTTATTTTCTGAACCAGATTTCATTTCTATGTCCCTTCTTTGTAAAGCCACCCTGACTTAGGCTTTTTGTCTTTTACTTTCAAATAAATAAAGTATTTTCCTTAGTAAAAGCATAACATCTGTGACTACGTGTTGATTTATTGCATCATACAGCAGCTGAGCGATGTGATTGGACGAGAGCTGATAATATGGATTGTTTCAATAGTCGCATGAGATTTTAACGAGATTTACACAAGATTTTATCAATTTGTGACATCATCAGTTGGCCTTAAACAGACAAGGAAGGATTTTAAGTGTCTTAAAGAAACGGTAAATGCATAAAAATCAGAATCTTTAATGCAACTTTACTCTCCACAAGATCCAAAACGTAAATATAATCTGCTCCACTGTTCTGCTTTTTTTTTAGATAACGCTTCTTTAAACCCTCCCTCTGCAGCTGAAGCCTCAAATATCCATTTTTGGTCACTTTAAGCTAAATCAAAGGATTACATGTTCGGTATGAGCTTAATACTCAGAGTAAACGTAGCCTCTGATACAAAATACCAAAAGAGGACTGGTTGGATGAAGAAAAGGGAAATGGTTATGTTATAAATTAAACATAAAAGCTTGAGTGCTCAAACTTATTGTCCTAATTCAGCTTCAAAGCCTGCTGTGTTTAAACTTTAAACGAAGTTAGGCCCAAACTCTATTAGAGCAGGAAGGAGCCTCATGTCGAGGTCTTCAGAGGAGCTTCTATCTCCTCCGTCATGACAAGGATCCCAAAATAGATCAGCAGCAGCGCCTCTTAATAAGTGCTGCGAATCGCCCTGACAGTCCCGAGACAATACGCAGTCCCTGAGAGTCCAGTTTCATACGAACTCGACAAAGACTTCCAGTACAGTGAAGCTGTACCAGAGCAAATAACAGCTCAGACTTTCTGTAGACACCAGATAAATAAATAAATAGATCAAAGATCTGATTTCACTCTGTGGTTCAGGATTGCAGCAGTTTTCAGGTCATGTCAGACGTAAAGGATCGTCCTTTCATCGAGGCTGACAGTCAGAGGTTTCTCTTTGTTTTCTGCTTTTATGTCCCAATGTCAGACCAGTTTCATCACATCTGAAAAGATGTTCTATTTGTTTTAAAACAAAGCTCATAAATAACTGAAAAAGTAAAAAAAAAAAAAAAGGTTTTAAAATACAGATTTATAACTTTAAGAAATATGGACAAAGTCCGTGACATCATCAATCTGATTCTGCAGCATAGATTTGAAGCCTACAGTCAGATGACTCAACTAACTTCTGTTGATGATGTAACATCAACATGACATAATCTAACGTGACACGCCGTGGGGCTCTTAGAAAAATTTGATTTGGGGCCCTCTATTTCTGCTCGCAAACAAAGTGACTTCGTAATCAACGTTTGCTATCAAATGTTAGCAAAAACTTTGTTTTGAAGCCCCCAAAAATCAACTCAAAGTTAGTATTGCACAAATACTAAGAGGTTAGCATGACTATCAAGCTATTTAACCAATTAAAAGACTGTTTTCTCTCTCTTTGTACTAGCTAGCTAATTTGCTATTAATGGCTACAGAAATCTCTTTGATAAACATTCCATTACTACATCAGCAGCAGCACTCTGTTGACATAAAATTGTGTTTTTGATCTACAGAAATCATTCATAATACAAAAAGTCTTTTTTTTTGTTTGTTTTGTTAGTTGCTATTGCGGGGCCCCCTAGTGGCTGCGGGGCCTTAGACAGGTGCTTAGTTTGCTTATGCATTGGGCCGACTCTGGTGACATGATGTAATGTGAAATAACTTAAAAATCATTATGTAACATGACGTAATGTGACAAGAACTGACATATGTATGTAACATATCCACACATGATAATGAAATGCATTATAAAAGTACAGTCTAGCATTACGCTGTAGTACGTAACAAAAAAGGTTACCTCGTCACGCACGTGGGTCTTACAAATACACTTCCTCTCACACATAAACAAAATGACATAAAATGAAAATCAATATATTTCCAATTTTCAAAGCGAGGTTTATTGTGTTTGTGTGTTTAAATTTGTACTAGAGAAGAGAAACTGAAACTTAAGTATCAATGTATACACCCAAACATTGATTAATACTGAACCCAACATTGGCATAAATATATCAATATTTTAGAGGGATTGGCACACCGCTACTTATATATATATATATATATATATATATATATATATATATATATATATATATATATATATATATATATATATATGTATATATATATATATCTTTATGAATGGATCAAAGAGCCACATGCGGCTCGCGAGCCACAGGTTGGCCACCCCTGGTCTAAATCATAGTCAGGCTTAGATACTCATTTTTTGACTGAAAATGAAGATATGCTCCTTAAAACGTAATGTTGTTTACAAAATATGTCAATATTAAGACTTTAATGTCAGCCAAATCCAACTAAATTATTTTTCCGAAGAGTTGTAAAAAATTACATGCTAACATTATTAGCCAAATTTAATCAAAACAGTGGTGGGCCCTGCCCCTTAGGTTTGAAACCACAGGACTTTAAAAAGGTGCATGTAAATAAGTTTAAACTACATCTACCAGCATTTTCAACTCATGAAAAAAAAGGTTAAAGAGGTTAAAGTGTTGTGTTTATGTCTGTAACAGTGTTCGTGGTTTTGCTGTATGTTTTACAGTGTAGCTCTCAGTCCAGAGTCTGACTCACTGTGTACATGTGGCACGTTTAATGACATTATTTACGGTTCGTAATTGCAGAGACTGAAGACAGATGCTCCCCTGCAGAAATAAAAGTCCACAGAGGACAAAGGGTTCAGCTCAGGTCAGCGGTGAGTGTACAAACCTGCTGTCACAACACGACACGTCTGAGGAGGGTCTGCAGTCTGACAGGAGACATGAAGCCTGATGAGGCGGTGAAGACAGAGATAAATCCTGATGACGGATCCGACAAACACAAACACGGAGCCGTGAACACAACATAAGGACTCAGAGAGTGTGTGATTAGTGTTAGAGTGAGATACAGTGTGTGTCCATGTGTGTATGCTCACCCTCTGCCCTACTTTCTGACTGATGATGCTGCAGAAAGGAGGAGGAGGAGGAGGAGGAGGAGGAGAGGGAATATCCCACAATGCCACGCTGCTCGTCCCATGGGCCAGATGGATGGACGGACGCACAGACCCGGATGGACGGACGGGTGGATGGATGGAGAGATGGATGCTGTTAGTTGTAGTGTTTATTGTCACCGCCCTCTGAACGCTCGCGCTTTCGCAGTGTTTAAAACCCCGTCATGTCACGAGAACTCAAATACCTGACTTCCGGTTATTAATTAGAAAATAAAAGCCCAGTTTTAGTTAAACGAGAGTTTGTTAGTGCAGTACATTTCACGACTCTGCTCTTTATAAATAAAACTATAAAATACTCACCCGTTTAATTTCAATATTCTTTGACACTATAGATTAAATTCTCCCAAAATTAGGCGAAGAATCTATCCCTTTTGAGCAGAAATTGTGCACAATTCAAATTTTTATCTGGTAATATTCAAGTTATGTCCAAGAGAAATAAAATTGTGTGTTCAAATAAATAAAACAGCTTGTAGATAGCTTTAAAAATGGCTAACAAACATAAATATACATGAATAAGTAGCTAATGCTTTCTTTGCCTTTGCAAAAGTGGCCCTAAAACACTATCAAAGTGACATTAACTCCCAATTAATAAGTTATTATTTCACTTCTCTCAGTTTTTCTTTTTACACATAATGGGTCATTTTTTTTTTGTTAAATCTCAACTTATATATATATATATATATATATATATATATATATATATATATATATATATATATATATGATAAATAAATGTTCCAGAATAGGACAACAAGGTTTGCTTTTCCAAAATAATAAGACAATACTTTGAAAAAAAGTAAAAGTAAATAAAAACAGCCAAAAAAAAAAAAAAAAAAAAAGACAAACAAACAAAAAAAAAAACTAAAAAAAAACTAAATACTACACTATAAATACTACAATGAAACTGTTTTGAAACAACAAAATAATTAAATATACATGTTATAATCTTGGAAATGACAGAATAACCTTATGTTACAGGGAAAGTGAGTACAGGATGCATCTGCTTTAGGCTTTTATTTTTCAAAAACAGATTAAAATAGTAAATTTATACCCGCTTCCAGCCTTTGTAACAAGTTAATCCAGCTATGCTAGTTTTGTTCTTGAATAGACCTTGAATAATTTTAAAATTTGGAAGAAAAAAAAGATTTTTACAGGAGTTGGAGTTTTATTTTGAAAGGACTGAAACCACACTTCCTGGCAGACGTTCTCATCTTGACGTCACTCGCGCTCGGTCTGTCAGGGGCTCGTGAGTGCAGTTCGATCTGTTGTCCAGGCGGCTGCGCGTGCTGCCGTACCTGGCTGCAGCGTAGAAAACAGCCAGAAATCAGAACCGTCAATCCGCCCCGAGGAGACCACGATCCGGCCCTTTGACCGGTCTGTTCCCCTTCCCCACACCGGCATCTGTGCCTCCTCACAAGCCCGGAGAGAGGGGGGTCCAGCGCGGGGCGATACACCACCAAGGACCGACCAGCATGGACCCCCAGACGAAGGACCGACCGAGCCCGGCTGCTGGGGGTTTCAGCGGCCGCTTGGCCACTCTAGGAGCCGATGGCGGTGACTCGGAGTCCGGAGCCGGGTCGGAGGAGGCTGCTGTGGGCTGCTGCAGCGATACGTTCACCAGCCTGCCCGACATGGAGCAGGAGTCTCTGGAGGAGAAATTAAGGGGACTGGCTTTCAGAAAACAGACCTCGTATCGGTGAGTGTGGCTGGGAGGATGCTGGGACAGGATGTTTGGTCAGGGGAGGATATGTTGGTGTTTGTGTCTCTCTGTGTCTCCCTGTGTCCTCTGGATGTCGAGAATTCTGCTGTTTGAGCTGAACTCGGAATAACATGTCAGCGCACTGAAAACATGGATAAAACATGGGACATGAAACTGTGGGTGAATCAGAGTCTGGTTTGCTAATTTGAAGCTAAATTTACAAACAGTATGGCTTCACATGTTCACGTTATGATAAACATCGTGCTACGCTACCAGGGGCGTGTTTAGAGGGATGAGCAGGGGTGGACTGGCCCTTTGTAAATCAGGGTGGCCATCCTAGAAGCGCCCCAAAATCCTGATTACTTTGTTAGGGGCGGGACTTAGCATCAAACAAATTAAATAAAAATATTAGCACATCTATCGGATAAGACAGAAGTGTCATAAAACAGAAAAAATGTCACCCAAAAGATATATTTTCCTGCAACGTTTTGGCACCAATTTTTGTCAAACTTGGAAAAGGTTGAACTCAGACTTCTTGGAATTAAGGATTGACTTTTGGAGTTTTAAAACGCACTTTAGATTTTGGCGCAGCAGCGCAATCGTTAGCATGCTCGCTACTGGATCTCCTTACTAGGAAATCAAAGGATCCCACGAACTTAAGCTGTCAATGAGGTGTCTTTTTAAGAGTTTAAGAAATATGTAGACTTTCAGAGCTTAGTATTCAGAGATGAAACATTTCCAATCATATTTTGGTGATGAGAACAGCTTTTGTAAAAATGCTAAAATCAAGCTACATCATAAAAAACAAACATATAAAACATTACAAGTAACCAATCCTTTGAAATGTTTATGATGCTGCAATTCTAATTATCCAAATTGATTTCAAACTTTGTGTTCAAGATAATGAAACTATAAAAGTTGATAACGCTTTTAAAACTCTTGAAAATACGGAAAAAAACATTGTTGATTGATTTCCTGATGAAAGCTAAAAAGGAAGAAGGAGCTTGCTGAAGAGATTTATGGTCGAAATCCCAATTTGAAATATCCAAGTTGTTTATCTTTTTAGTAATTGAATTGTAGTATAATTACACACACACACAGACATATGGATCAAAACACACACATTACACTCAGTGTGTGTGTGTGTTTTCTCCCGTGGTGCTGCGGCCCTGTTGTGTCGGGGACTGGGTCTGGGTTAGGGGGAGAAACAGAATTGATTTTCAGCAGTGTGTGTGTGTGACTCTCCCTGTATTTGTCTGTGTGTGTGTGTGTGTGGACAAGTGTGTGTGAATGCCAGCAGCAGCTTGACACCCTGGTGTGACTGGCAGCTGCTGCTGATGGTGAAAACTGGCCGGGAACCAAACACACACTGATGAAAACACACACACGGTTCGGTCTCACGTGCGCGAGTTTTAGTGTAAAACGTCGGGAATGTGAACTCTCCGTCCTCCATCTCTCCATCTGTGTCAACCTTTGTGCTGAAAATGATCGACGGTTGTGGGTCAAATCGATAATTTGACTTGTTTGTGTGAGTTGTTTTGGGAGATTTTCAAAATAAAAGCACAGTCAATGCATTTAAAATCCTCAAAATCAAAATTTATCCCCAGAAACTCAACGTTACGACAAATTTGAAGTGATTACTTCTTTATTTTCCATCTGTTTCACACAAAGTGTTGAAATTAATACACTTTACAGCTTCATTTTCTCCACATAGATCTTATTTTGAAAAAATAACCGGCCTGTAGATATTTTTTTGCCTTTAAATAATAAATCAAGACCTCGTTCCCCAAATTAACGTCAATAAAAAATGAGCCATAACTCTCCTCTGAGCCTTTGATTTCAGCAGCAATGAACGTCCCAGGCAGATTATTTATGCATCATGTGAACACATTAAAGAAGAATGACGTGTCCCTTTGGGGGGAACATTAATCTAATTTAAAAGAAAGGGTTGTGCTGAATAATCTGATTAGAATCTATTTGACGGATGATGATTATTCTTTTGATTATTCTCTGTTTGTGGAGCTCTGTTTGGGTTTCTGTGAGCTCGCTCTGGGGTTACAGGAGAAGACTCAGCGCTCTGTCACTCTCAATCGTATCTTCATTTACAGTCGCTCTCGTCTTCTTGGTGTTTCCCTCGAGGGGGGACCAGCTCTGCTTCAGTGAGGTTTCAGGATATCGTTCATCACGGGGAGTGCCGCAGCGTGTTTTCCTCTGTGACTCGTCACCTCTGTCCATGAAACGAGCAGTGAAGAGTGAGAGTGTGCACATCAGAGGAAACCTTCACTTCTGTGTGACTCAGAAAGACACGCAGACTGGAACATGGACTCACTGCGTCTTTGAGTCTGAATGCTCCAGGTTTCTGCAGAACATTTTGTTTTGGTCATGAGAAACATCTCAAAGAGCGACATTTGTCAGGCTGCTCTTAGAGCTCTTGTAACAGCTGTTGGAGGTGTGTTAAAGTGAGAAAATATCACGCTTCCCACGGTGTTGCTTTCTTTCTTAAAGCAACAGTAAAACATTACATGAAACATGTACAGACAGATTCTAACCTCATGACTATTAAAGATATTCACCTCATTCCAAATGTAACAACTTTTCAGAACATTCCAGAATGTGAGCCCTGTGATTGGCCCGCTTAGGTCACATCTAGAATCTTGCAACAATTCCGGAACATTCTGTTTCAGCCAAACATTCCGCCTTCTTTAACAGCTCCTCTTGATTCTTCTTTGCAATAACTGAAGCAACATTTATCAGTCGGAGTTTCACATGATGCACTCAAAGTTTGGGGCGCACTGGTACCGATCCTGGTATCGGTATTGGTGGGGAGGGGCCAATCCATTTGCTGCATCACCAGTCTACAGGGAATAAAAGTTTACAATTGAATATTGATTTCTGTACATTCTGAAGCTTTTTTTTTGCTGGAAAATGTTGAAATATTTTAAAGTTTTAGGCCCTGTTTACTCGACAACGTTTCATTCAAAAACGCTAAAACAAACCAAAAAAAAAAAGTGTTTACACAGAAAAGCTGAGGGACTGAAACGCTGCAGTAAGCATGCCAGCCCTGCAGGTGGCGCCATAACTGTCTTGTCCAGAAGCCACTTTTGGTAGATCTCCTCTGAAGTAGAGTTGGGTCGATCATCTGGTGTATTGGTGAATGCTAAGAGCATTAAAGACAGACACAGATTCAGCAGCACAAGCACAGCAAGGTAGTCCACGGCGATCGTAGCAACGAGACTGTTGGACTGTTGAATGCGCTCGCACGAAGCTGTGGGTGATGTTAGCATTTCCACTGAAAACGCTGGCTTACTGTTTACATGACAACAGTGTCTGCAGTGTTTCAGAAAAATTCCACTCAGGAGGCCGTTTTCAAAAGTTTACGTCTTAGGTTGGCTAAAAAGCCATTTCCGTGTAAACATGAGTCCGAAACGCAACAATACTTTTGCGTTTCACCCTAAAACCAATGTCGTGTTAACGGCCCCTACCTTTAATAAATATTTACTTCATTACTCTCATCTACTCATTTTTTGGCTTTTACTTAAAATATCATCAGTGAGGTTTATTATTTTCCACTGGTATCGCGTCGGTATCAGCCGATACCCAAACTCCAGGTATTGCTATTAGTATGGAAATAAAAAAATTGGATCATGCATCCCTACTTAAAAGTGCTGTGAAAAACAAAACAACAAAAAAACTAATGCTACAAGACTGGTAAAAGGTAAATGGAGTCTTATAGAGATCACAATGCCTCCAAGTGTTTCGGCAGGGTATTGCAAAGTGACCGCATCAGTGTCGAGCCAACACCCTCTTCACCACAATTTTCACAAACTCGAACTGCTTCTCAGGTGAAAAAAACAGTTAGATCCAAAATTTGCAATAACTTAGCTTTGCCACAAAATACTTTAATATTGCGTTTCCCGTGCTTATGCTAGCAAAATAACTACACGATACTCTTTCCTTTGGAAGACATGCTGGGTTGACTAGTTGGTGTTGCTACGCCTCTTTGCAGCAACCATTGTTCTCCATTTGCTTGTATTATTTTACGAAATCCAAAAATCTTCAGGACTTTTTTTTTTTTTCTTTTAGATAAGATCAAGTACCTAGCCTTTATCTGTCATCTCCTACGGCATTAGTTTGTCTTTGATAAAAGCTTAAAGCTTACATCTTTGTCGTCCATCCAATTTATGGTATGTGGTAACTAGCAAACAAACCGTTACTGCCCCCTACTGTGATGATGTGTTAGTTACATTATTATTCTTTTTTTTTAAACTAACTCTTTTTTTTTTTAGTTATGTGGGCTTTTTTGACCTGTATTTTGAGAGTATAAGACAGTGAACAGATCATGAAACCAGGAGAAAGAGTCGGGTAATGACGTGCTGGAAAAGGGCCACTGAGCCAAGCTTGCGCCTGTCTTTTGCTTTTTATTGGCTCAGTTTTCATATCTCTTTTAAAAAAATGGTTATCATCAAAAGCAGAAGAGTCTCAGCTCAAATGCTTCACCAATCATTTTCTCAGTGCAAGTCCTGGCTGTATTTTGGCTTCACTTTTGCACAGCAGATAAAAACAGAGGCATGTTGTCGATGTTTATTCACAGTGAATTCCTGGAGCTCAGCATGAGTACGAGGTAACATTTCAAGGCTCTGTTTCCATCAGTTTAAACTGTGACTGTGACTTTAAAGGCACCGTTTTAGCTAATCGTAAATTTCTAGGTAGAAACTACGAGGAATCTGGGATTCTTTGGTTGTAAAATCTTGAATCTTTTAGGGTGTTAAAATGACAGGAGGCTATGTTGGATATTTTCCACTTATGTCCGCTCAGAGCCCACCAGCGTCACTGGAAAACCCCAGTTAAATTCGTTTAAAATTTGATTTGTAACTGCGGCCTTTGTTTTCCTTTCTGCGTGTTTTGAATCAAGAAAAATTATTAGTTTCATGCTTATTTTGACCAATTTTTGGATATATTTTGATGATTCCCCTGCTTGACTGTACTTAGAGACACCCTGGAGTGTCTGTTACACGCCTTTGTGTTGTGTTGACCTTTGACCTTAATGGATAAAGCTGTGGATAATCTGTGAATGTTCCTCTTCATGGACTCAGCCATGTGGAGGAAATGGCATTAGCTGGTCCGAGGAGCTGGTTTGTAAGAAGGTGGTTTACATAGCTTTGAAGTGTCCTGTGCCAAGAAGTGAATTACCATATGTGGCAATATGAAAGAGCTGAGGGATGATGCCGTCAAACATCAAAGACTGAGTGTGTGTGTGTGTGTGTGTGTGTGTGTGTGTGGTGTGAGGTGTTTATGGCAGCTCAAGGCAAGTGTAACTTATCTGAAAGACACTCGTCACACTTTGTCTGCTATGTGTGTGTGTGTGTGTGTGTGAGTGTGTGTTCCCAGAATACTGTCCCTCTTTTCATCTATTCTTAGACACCTCACCCATCTGCCTGCATGACAGCCCTTCCTCACTCAGTTGCTTTGTGTGTGTGTGTGAGTGTGTGTGTTTCATGCCAACCAGTTAGTCAGCACGCCGGTCAGTCTGTAAGACATCATTT
This sequence comes from Halichoeres trimaculatus, assembly GCF_033239565.1. NCBI lineage: Eukaryota > Metazoa > Chordata > Actinopteri > Labriformes > Labridae > Halichoeres > Halichoeres trimaculatus. Next base: position 2,647,336 of record NW_027437199.1, on the reverse strand, counting down.
CAATTAGCCAGTCAGTGTACCGGCCGGACGCTCAATCTGTAAGTGAGTCACTGAGCTGTTTTTCCTGCTTATCTGTGACACTCGTGGTCAGCAGCTCATTTGTACATTTCATGGGGCTTCTGGTTGTCAGGATGGAGATTTGTTTGCTCTCTAAAGCCTCGTACTCACAACCCACCAAGTCCCAAAGTGCCTGAAGACAACACAGAGACGCCTACGATATCTAAACCCTTCCTGGAATAACCTCTCACTGTAAAGTCATAATCGACTAATGGCATAAAATATTCAATAATTAAAGCCTCAGCTTGTCGGGAAATAACAGGAGGATGTTTTATGTGCAGAGGCTTTATCCGTGTGGTTGGTGCTGTGGTAATTATTCTTTAGTTTTTCTGTTTGTATTGGGAAGTTAATGGCAGAGCAGCAGCTAATGGACTCCTGTCCTCAGGGAATATTTTCTCACTGATTGATTGTCTCGTAAAATGAAACAGAATACTTGTGTGAAACTTTCAGAACAGCTTATATCGAACAAACAGCACCAGGTTGTCTTATTACAGCTGCTGTGATCAGAAAATGTTTGGCATTCTTAGTTTAAATAGGAAAAAAAAGGAAGTGTAGTAAAGTGTACTCTCCCTGCTTTGGTTTCAATTGTTTTGATCTATAAGAAAGCAGAGATGTGCTCTCCCTGCCTTAGATTTACACATACCCAGCTGAAACGGAGGGCCAGGTGTGCTCTCTAAGTCTTGTTTTATATAAATGTACATCAAAGAGAGTGGAGGTGTGCTCTCCCAGCGTTGTATTTACATGTTTGCATGTGAATGAAAGAAATAGTGTTCTCCCTGCTTGACTTTTCATGTAGGCACATGAAAAAAGTGGGGATGTGCTCTACTTGCTTGGCTTTTTATTTACCCACATGAAAAAGTAAGGAGATGTGTTCTTCCTGCCTAGGCTTTAATGTTCTAATGTGAACAAAAGGACAGGTGTGCTCTCCCTGCTTTGGTATTAAATGTACTAACATGCATGAAAGGCCTTTTGTGCTCTCCCTGCCTTAGGTTTACTTGTTTGCAAGTGAGATATAGAGCAAGGTGTGCTCTCTAAGTCTTGTTTTATGTGAATACATTTAAGAAAGAGGAGGTGTGCTCTCCCAGCTTTGGGAGACATGTATGTATATGAAAGAAAGTGGAGATGTGCTCTACTTGCTTTGGCTTTTTATTTACACACATCAAAGTGGTAGAAGGTAAGTTCTCCCTGCATTGACTTTTCATGTAAGCACATGAAAGGTGGAGGAATTGTGCTCTCCCTGCTTTTGTTTCCGTGTTGGCACATGAAAGGGAGGGAAGATGTGCTCTCCCTCCCATGGCTTTTATGTTTTGACATGAAACAAGGGGAAGGTGTGTTCTGACTGCATTTGCTTTTTATGCACATTTAAAAGAGAATGTTTGTGCTCTCCCTGCCTTGGCTTGTTGCATATCGGAGGGTATCAAAGGGGAAATGTACCTTCCCTGCCTTTCCTATCCATTTATGCACTAGAAAGAGGTGGAGGTGTGCTCTCCCTGTCTCAGCTTTTCATGTATCCTGATGAGGTGTCTGCATGGCTTTTTGTGTACACACTTAAAATAGAGAGTAGATGTGCTCTCCCTGCCTTTGCTCGTTATGTATTCACATGAAAAAGAGAGGAGGTGTTGTCTTGTCATGTCTGGATTATATTTTTGGCAAATTAAAGCACAGAGAAGGTGCCAAAACAGAGCCATACCACCAAATTTAACGTACTGAAAGCAAAGCAATGAGTTGTTTTGAATGAAATGACTACGAGCAGAGTTAGAAGTTGAGTTTCTCTGTAGCAGGATTAACCAGAGGAACGATGTAGCACAGCCATGTCTTACTACCAGTTTTGCTATTGAAGTGCTGTTTAGCCCCTGGTTATTTTTGTAAGACTTCACACATTGCTGAATAATTAATACAAACAGATTTAATCAATTATTTTGCCCTGGTGATTCTGGAAAACAGTCGAGTAGAAACTGGATCCACATGTGCCGGAGCTCTCTCTGTGTGGTTGTTTGTTTGTCTGTGCTCTGATTATTTGTCCGTCTGTCTCAAACCGTCCCTGTCCTCCTCTCTGAGCCCCGGGCACACCAAGACTCAGATCTGTACCTCACAGAGTCGCTCATTACTGGACAACAAGGCCCAAAACTAAACAGCAGATTCCTGACCCTGACTCTGCTGCCCACACCATCTATTTGCCCAAGACGGAAAATACAATCTCTTTATTTCATCACTCGGCTTATTGTGCGGTGAGGTTTCACCACCGCCTTCGTGGGAAATGGTGCAGAAACAAACTGCCACAGGACAGGATGTTGTAACATTATCCTCCACTATTTACAGCCCACTTCACAGAACGGCAGATCACAATAACTGCCTGTCATACCACCGTCCCATATAGGCTCTGTGTCAGTTTGAAGTATGGACATGGAAGAAAGGCTGGAGCGACACATGGGAAACAAGCACATGAAAAGATTTCGATGTATCTCATGTTGCTGCTGCTGCGCTCCACCTGCAGGGGTAAACACTGATCAAAGGCCTTTCATCATTTGATGCTGCCAGAATGTAAAACTCTCTTTTCAGGCTTCAATTAGGACAGAGCACTGAGGGGAGAGGAGGAACAAAGAGGGGATAAGAAGATCGGAAAGAGAGCGAAAGGGAAGAAAGGGCAAATGCTGAGACAAAGTCAGAGTTGAGTCACGACTGGATGATGTATACGAACAAAGAGCAGCACAAATGAAGCAGAGGAGGAAATGATGACAGAGCAGAAGTGACAGACCAGCAGTGACGCAAGGGAGAGCTGATATAATAGATAACTCTGTGATACAGCAAACGTTTTTGATACCTTTCTTACTTTGTTTAATTGTAGTAATAAAATTAAGATGTTACTGATTGGCAAAAATAAGGATCAAGAACTTCTCACGTTGTCTGTTTAGAAGGCAGACTATTCAGGGGGCTGCAACTGACCACATTAGTGTAACTAATGACTTCATCTGTTCAGTAGCCACTAGGAGTGGGGATGGCTGGATGATTCACAACACAATATGATATGATATGATTGGTCAATGCAACAATACAATATGATATGATGATCTTGACAAAATGATATGCGTTACGATACAGTCTAACATGATACCTTATGACAACACAAAACAGCGTTATACTATTAACAAGGTGGTACGTTTCAATTTGACACTATACATTATGATACGATGGGAAAATATATGATACAACTACAGTATTATACACTATGGTACAAAAAACTTATATGATATTAAATGATACTATGTGATATGATATGATATGATTTATGACATATATGATACATGATATGATATGATATGATTTATATATATGATATGATATGATATGATATGATATGATATGATTTATATATATGATATGATATGATATGATATGATATGATATGATATGATATGATATGATATGATATGATAAATTATGGTATGACATGATATAATATGAGAAATGATATAAGATATATTATGATATGATATGATTTATGACATATATGATATATGATATGATATGATATGATATAATATGATATGATATATGATATGATATGATATATGATATGATATTATATATTATGGTATGACATGATATAATATGAGAAATGATATATGATATATTATGATGTGATATATTTTAATGACATATATGATATGATATGATATGATATGATATGATTTATATATATGTTATGATATGATATAAGATGAGATGAGATGAGATGAGATGAGATGAGATGAGATGAACCTATACAATACGATACAACACGACACACGTTTCAATTTGACACTATACATTATGATACGATGGGAAAATATATGATACAACTACGATGAGATACAGTATTATACACTATGGTACAAAAAAATTATATGATATTAAATGATACTATATGATATGATATGATATATGACATATATGAGATATGCTACAATATACGATATATTATATAATATGATATTGTATATGATATGATATGATATGATATATTATGGTATGACATGATATAATATGAGAAATGATATATGATATATTATTATATGATATGATTTATGACATATATGATATATGATATATGATATGATAAGATTTATATATATGTTATGATATGATATAAGATGAGATGAGATGAGATGAACCTATACAATACGATACAATATGATACAGTTGGTTTTGTTACCATATCATACCAACTTTATTTATAGAGCACTTTTAAAAACAACCACAGCTGTAAACAAAGTGCTGTACAGGTAGATCAAAATAAAATGATAAAAACAAAAAAGGGAAAACAGAAACATAAAAGAAAGTAAGTAAAAACAACTAAAAGCAAAGCAAAACAAATAAAAGGGAATAAGACCGTTGCTACAATACAATACATTTTGATACATTACTATTTGGTACCATACAATATGATACAACACACACAAAATTATGTGAAATGTGAGGTTACGACCTGACGCAATATATGTTACGATTATATATGTTACAATACATGTAACAGTTATGTTAAATTACGATACATTATGATACTATACATAACAATATGATACTTAAGGATATGATACGTTGTAATAGTTTACGAGACAGAACAACATGATCCGTACACAACAGAATGCAATAAAATACAACTCAATATGTAACATTACGATACATCACATTAAAATGTGATACTGTACATTCTTTACTTGACAATAAGATTTAATACAATCTGTACAAAATGTTATGATACTATAGGTAATGATACTTTAAGACATAATGTTGACACAAAAGGATCCAATATAATATTTAAACCTAATATTAGATACATTATAATATGTTGCAGTACGATATGATCCGTACAAAATTGTATGATATGATAGGATACAATGCATTGTATTACGAGGCTTTACCATGAGGGAAGAAAGATACACTACTGTAGGATACAGTACAATACAATATGATACAATTCAGTACAATACTATGAGATCATTACGCTGAACTCTGATGAGACAGATTCCTGTACCCGTATCAAGTCAATCCAACTTTCGTTTTCCAATGAAAGGGTTGCTCAATGTGGGATGAGGCAGATATTCCCTGGAAATCTCTCATAGCAAAACGTGTCTGTGACGGATCTTATCTTTGTTATTGATGGAAATTTACACTTCTCAAGATCACAATCAACAAAATCTAGTTCTTCATACTTTAGGCTTTACAAATGAAAACACCAGCTGTTGCCAAACATGGTGATGAAAAGCTCCAACAGTCAACCAATACCTATCAACTCCAAGACAAACAGCATAGATTTGTTTTCCTGGCAGCGCTGTCTACATTCTTCTTTCATTTCAAACAAAGCTCTGCACTGGAAGGTGTTTGTGTCGAGGCTTGTGGCATCAGATTTCATCGGCATACCTGCTTTGAGAGTTCATTAATTCTTAACCTTGTGATCCGAGTCTTCAGTTATTTCATAGAAACAATGCTTGAGCGTCAGCAGCCTGAAGGAAGAACATACTTCAGATCCAGAAGCCTCTGTTATACCAGCCGTCTTACAGCGAGAGTGGAGCTAAAGCAATGCGTCTCAGAGCAGCACAACAGCACGGGCCTTCCCCTGGGAAATTAACTTTGACAGAAAAAAATGATCATTGCACACAACGGGGAAAACATTGAACATATTTAATTGTTCAGAACAGTTACAGTTGAATTAGCAGTGAACACTGCTCGTGTATCTTGTTTATGTCTCGGTACAAAGCAATCAGCGTTGGCTTTGAAGTGCAGGGACTGAATCAGATAATGTGGCAGAATGGGAAGAAATACAGGGACAATCTGAGAAATCACTACAGGGACAAAAAGGACCAGAGTGCACTTCAAACAGACGTCACAGTCGTCACGCCACATTTTAAAACGGCACCAAATTTGGTCACCAGCAATACCCCGTCAGCTTATTAGACTTTCTCTATTTTTAGCCACATGGGTTGGCCTGCTCGAGGTATGGCACTGTCAGTTTCTTTATTGGTTGATCTGTTTGTTTTTTCAGGATTGAAACATAAAAACTGTTGCACAAAATGAAATTAGCAAAGGATAATTAGGAAATTAACATTTGTACTCACAACAAAGTGCCTTGTGTTTAACCTGCGGCTCTGGGGCCTTATGTGGCCCTTTGACTCCTTTGCATTGGCTCCTTACAGCTTTAAAAAAATATTAATGAAATACATTTTTTTAATATTTTTCTTACAGAGGGTATTGATGATTAAAGACATTGACACTAAATACAACCCTGCATTGAATTGAATATGCATCACATCTTGCAATTAAGTTTTCAAGTATATATTTTTTTACATTTTTTGAAACTTTTTTTGAATTTCAATATTTTGGAATTTTTGCAAATTTGGAAAAAAACATCCAAATTTTTGGAAGGTTTAGCAAATTTTTTTTTTTTTAAATTTCTGGAAATTTTTTGTAAATTATTAAAACTATTTTTTTTTTCAAATGTAAATTAAAAAAAAAAAAAAAAACAATGTATTGAAATGTCATAAATTCTGCAAATTTGTGACATTACAAGTTTTCATTTTTTGAAATATTTGCAAATTTGTCAAGAATGAAAACTTTAAGTTATCACATGTATTATTTTGTAAACACACAAAAAAACTCATTTCGATAATCATTTACTAGATTTTTACAATGTAAAGAACTTTCTAGAATTAACAATTAGTCTGAATCTCAAGTCGAGCTTGTTTAACTCCTAGATTTTAAACAGTTGTTTAATACTTAACCTTTTCTCTCATTAATGATCCATTTTGAAGCACTTTTTACATAGACATTATACTGAAATTTTAGGTCGTGGCTTCCTGGGTGTTAATGTTTGGCCCCTATAACAAATTTAACTCCAGTTATTTGTGAACGGATAAATAATAAAGCTACATACCCAAAGCTGTAATTGTACCAGGCTGTAAACACATAAAACTCAACTCTAAAAAACAAGAATTTTAACATAGGACCAAATGAGGATTCCAAGGCTTTAGGAGCAAGCCCCCAGTGGAAACTAGAGGTACTGCAGTTTTCTAGGTTAAAGTATTTGTGTGATGTTAATAAAATGTAAACAAACAAACTTGTTACTTAAATTTTTAGTCAGAGGAAGGATATCTATTAACTTCTAGTCTAGGCTAAGAAAGCCGTGTTTGACTCCAAGTTGTGCCGACAACCATTAGAAAAACAAGAGTCCGTTTAAAAGGTATCGTCTTTATGTCTCCTCCAGGGACAGAACACCGATATGATGGACAGCAGAGACCAGAGGTAACAGGCTGATAAAATGCCAACTGTGGCTTTAAATAACAGCAGTTGACCTGTTCTGCCTTTTGAATTATCCATACATCCATACAGCTTATCCTCCTCCTCCTCCTCTTCAGCGTCATAAATATGCATCAGTTCATCCGTTCTGAGGATAAGAGGGAAAACCGTGTTACTGAGCCTTGTATATCATCAACAATTGGTGCTCGGATCGTCCGCTTAAAAATTCATGAGTGTCTTTAAGCTGCCTGGACTCTGAGCCAAGCGTTCCACTGAATTTAACATCAAGTGTGCAACAAAACGGACTTGAACGCTGCTTGTATAAAACATAAGGGACTCGCTGCTTCTGCAGTATGATTCTGAGTGCACAGGTGAACTCAGGTGAAAGCTCTCATTCCTTATTGATTTCATTGGCTAAATCCGCCTTCGCTGCGACGGGGGAGGGAAGACAGAGAGGAGCCGGAGCAACAAACCAAAGTGCTCTTTGTGGTAGCTAGAAAAATACATTTTATCTTTTTATCGTTACAGAAGGATAAATGATTTAACCAGCTCCAGGCACAGTTATTATAATTCATCCTGAGGGGGACATGAACGTGTGCGTTAACTCTAACGACAGTCATTTCACTGGCTGTTAAGGCATAAAATTACAAACCTGATCCACAGTTTACCTCAGAAAAACGTCAAAGTAAGAGGAGTTCAACCTCTGGGCACCATGAATGTCCCAAACCAGAAGGTTCAACCGTGAGAGGATGTTGAAGGGAATGCTAAAGGCTAACTGAAGGGTTCAACAAGGGATGCACAATACTGGATTTTTTGCCGATATCTGATATGCTGATATTTATCTTCGAATGTGGTGTTGGTGTCTGGTTTTAGCTCCGTTAGCCATGTCTGTGAATAGCATGATGCTACTCTGCCCTCTGGTATTCCCTCTGTTCCTGGGTTAGCACAGCTAGCTTGTCCATCTTATTGGAGATAGATCTTACGTTCCCAATAACGATGGGAACTTTTGACCAGGTCGATGTCGTCACTTCTTAGCTCACACCTGAGAACCAGCACCTGCTTCTCCTCACCTTGTGGGGAAACATCTGGCCTAGCACCAGTTAGCATCGACATGCCACAGGCTGCTTACAGCTGATTTCTCATGTAAACAATGCAGCCATGGTTACATGTAGGATCTCCAGACAAACACAGGAGCAAAAATATTAAAAATATCACCCTCTTTTGTATTCTTAGCTTAAGCTTCTCTTTGACCACAAACACTAAAACAAAAGCTGATCCAGAGGATTAGAGATTGTTGAATTAATTCTGGTATCAGATTGGATTAGTTTTGGTATTGGCTGATATCGGTGTTTGAATTCAGGAGTGAAAAAGCGGAATTGAGGCATTTTTATTGATTTACTTTTCTGTATTATTCATCAAATGTCCATCTATTGCGGATAAATGCCATTCTAAGGTTTTTTGTTGACTTATTTTTGTATAAATCCCCCAGAACTTCCTCTTCTGAGACAATTTATGTCGTGAGACTAAACATTTTGTTGTCTTGTGTGTTTTTCTACCTTGGTTTTCTCACCGTGTTGACTTTAAGAAGTGACTCGTCAGCTTGCAGGTAACTCAGTGGTGATCGAATCTTTCAAACCGGCCCACTCATGACGGACGGACCGCTCAGGGGGAAGGTGAGGACGAGGGAAAATTCAGGACGGATGCTGCGGTGCTGAGGCGGCTCTGTGATCTTTTCCTGGCTCTGTGTGTGTGTTTTTGCGTTATTGTGTGAAGCATGACGATGTGTTGTGTGTGTCCTCTGACTCACTAACGCTGTCTTCCTCCTCTATCCCTCTATACACACACACATTATAGACAGAGAGGCGTCAGTACATCCCTCCTCTACCCGCTCCGAGTAACGCTGCTCCAGTTGGCGGCGGCTCTGTTTGTGTACGCGTATGCATATCAATCATTTTCTGCTGCGAAGACGAGGGATGATGAGCTCTGTTTTAGGAACAGAGGGAGATTTTCTCTCTCTGCTTTCCTAGCCTTTTCGGGAGTGTTTCCAGAGTCCAAGTGTGTGTGTCGGTGTGTGTGTTGGGGTCATTTTGCCCTTAGTGCATGGACTGGCTGACAGGAACCACTCCTTATTAGTCCTGTGGTTCGCTATAAGAGGCTTTTCCTGCTTGGAAATGAAGGTTTGAATCGGTGAAAGGCAAAAAGGGAGAGGAAAGAGAAGGAGGCGTGTCAGAGATGAGTCTGAAATCTAACCGGACAGGTAGGAACAGGACATGTTTCCTCTTAGTTTAATCTGCTGTAATTCAGTTAAAGTCAGTGAGTTAAGAAAGACAGACCCCCTTCAGTCTCCCCCTGCTCCTTTATGAACTGTAGTCTCCTGTTTACATTCCTCTCATGGAAAGGAAAGAAGCACGAGCTGTAAATCGAAGTCTACACGCTCCTCTCTGAAGGTTTCCAGACTCAAATTCTCGAGAAGAGAAGGGAAAATAATAAAATAATGCCCACATTCTTCATTTGTATCTATTTGGGGCCTGAGCCCGCCAACCAGTGGTTAACCCCCAAATTGCGTGCCTTTTGCTCGGAAAAAATGTGAACGCACCTAGCCCTAAAATTCAAACTCGTTGAAAAATTTGTGATTCCACTGCTCGACCAAAAATGAATGCTCCATAGCGCCCCCTAGGGGCTTAAAACTTCAGCCCCTTTGGCTACTTTGAGCTACAGCCCTAAAATTTGGTGCACATAACAAACATGCCTGGCTCTACAAAAAAGTCTCTTACGACTATCGTGATTTCCTAACAGGAAGTTCGCTATTTGGACGTAAACATCGGATTATGGCAATTTATAAGCTACGTATTTGTATGAAGTAGTCCTAGGTTTTTTTACTTCTCACCTCCAAACTTGGCCTGACCATACTAAACACATTGAAGATCAATAATTGTATTCAAATTTTTATAATTTTTTTCGGTGTGGCTACGACTTGGGCTCAAAGTTCGGCATTTTTAAACTTTGTCGGATCTGCATGAAAATAGACACACATGTTAAGTGTTGCGCCCCGAACGCGGCCATGTCATTATTTTCCCCTGAAAGTACAGCGCCCCCTAATAGCAATGGCCTGAAATTGTCAAAACTTGGGTTCTTAGGGTACGTATTTGAATGAACTAGTAACAAAAAAATCTATTACCTCAATAGTTGATTCCGAACAGGAAGTTCACCAATTGGACGTAAACATCAGATTTTGACAATTTCTAGCCTGTGAATTTAATGGAACAATTCCCAGGTTTTTCATCTGATCAACTCCAAACTTGGCTTTCGTATACCGCAAGCATTGACAATGTCAAGTTACAAATGGATTTTTGCTACGTGAATGGGCGTGGCCACAGAAGACTTTCAAAATTGACCATTTTGGCTGCTTCATGAAAACTTTAATAGCTCTATAGTACAGTGTTGGATAAAGGCCAAAATCCACACAGAGCTTTAGTGTCACACCCTGACTGCATTTCTATCACTGGTGGCACAAACATGAGTGCTGTATAGCGCCACCCAGGGTCTCAAATCTGCAGCCTGTCCAGCTACTATAAGCTACAGGCCTGAAATGTTTATAAAAAAACAAGAAAATGGGCTTTTTGAGCTGTGAATCATGAAAAGAGACAATAAAAAGCTTAAATCCATCACAGTACCCCCTCTTTAAGTTCTTTTTAATCAGCTGTAGTGTAGATAATGAAACCAGGCAGATCAACAGAGCACCACTGTGTGTAAATGAGACTGAACAGGCAGCTAACTGAAAGATTGATAGCCCGGCTGATTGACAGACGGAGCGAACAGCGAGCAGTCTCCAGGCTGGAGGTCTTGTGTTTGATCCCTCTGTAGGGAAACCTGCTTATGCAACTTTTATCATGATGCTGACCCCCTCCTGGCCTTATCTGTGAATTCAGAGGAGCGGGATGATTGGCAGGCTGACACTGTGGATACTATCTCAGTGGAGTATAAATATGAAAAAATAAACCTCAGCTACTCTTAAGATGCTAATGTCCTCCGTGGAGACCTGCAGACCTGTTTTCTGGGTCTCTATCAGTTCTTCTAAAGCAGCACCTCCTCCTCCAAAGATCCCATCTGTCTGCTTTGAGTCGATAATGAACCTGCAGAGTCGACTGCTGAGGTGACACTGACTCCATCACTGCGACTGTAACTCCTATTCTTTCTCTCCGATGAGTCTCATCTTTCATGATCACGCGGCATTTTCATTGTGACAGATACAGCAAACATCAGTTTCAGTTTTATTTTGAGCAAAAAATATACTTTTTTAACCATGAGCCATGTGACTTTTAAAATTAATCGATCATAATTGTCTTAACATGGGTTGCAGCTTCTTGGTAATTCTGCTGTAGCTAGCTTTAAACTTCCTCTACTGTGCATGGGTTGTTCGAAGTTAAAGCTCCTGTGAGGACTTTTTGACGGGTCATGAAACTGGCTGAAACTAACATAAATTTTTCCTAATGACCTCAAAAACACACTTGTCCATTATGAAAATACTAAAAAAGTTTGTTTTGTCATTTTTTTTAAAGTCTGAAACTGCTGCGAGGGGGTAGGTGTCAGATGAGGTGATAGATATCACACTGTGGAAAAGCACTTTTTTTTTAAACTGTTAGTTAAAAGCAGGAAAAATTTTGCTAGAAAACACATTTCACAAGTCAGGACAAGATGATAAAAGGTTTGTCCGCAGGGGGCGCCAGAGTCAACACAAATGGAGTGTCCTCACAGGAGCTTTAAGCTAGCGAAACGGACATGATCAGTCATTTTTGGCCCATTTGTCCCAGTTTCACTGTAGATAGTAAGCAACACAGAGGCTACACCGACTTTCTTTGGGGGTTTAAACTTGACAGTGAAAAAAAATGTTTTTGGGCACATGAAATGACAAAGTTCAACTTGTTGCTTGTTTTGGGTTGCTGTTAGCCCAGCAGATTAAGCCAGCGCCATTATAGACTGTTAAAAAAAGAAAATAGACCTTGTCTTGCTCAGATCTAAGTGAGGTTGCCACAAAAACTGCTCCCCCTGGTGGCTGGCTGCAGTATAGGCCAAAAAATCTAGCTCCCCAGTCATTCCAGATGGGCTGTGATCAAACTTTAAAAAACTATAACACCTGGTAGAAGGTGTTTGAAGATATTTTGCTGCATTATGTTCAAGTAGTTTTTTTTCTGAAAGTTTTATTTTTGTTGGTTATTAGAAGTTAAAAACAAGGCGTCACTTACGTCAAGTTTAACGATTACTGACAGCTGATGTTGTTGTGTATTTTTTTCGGGCATTGTAAAATACGTCAAGAAGGACAACCAAGAAGAGATTAAATAGATGTTGTCTCGCTCAAAGTGGGATAACTACAAAAACTGCTCCCCCTGGTGGCTGGCTGCAGTTTAGGTGAAAAAAATCCAGCTCTCCAGTCATTCCAGATGGGCTGTGGTCAAACTTGAAAAAATTAAAACAACTTGTTGAAGGTGTTTGAAGATTGACAGCTGATGTTTTTGTGTATTTTTTGGGGGATTGTAAAATATGTCAGGAGGGACAGCCAAGAAGAGACTAGACTCTCCATTTTTGTCACCCAGCTCCACTCCAACTCCCTTTTATTCTGCTGCTCCATCACGCCTGTTTTTGCTCCTCATACTGAAACAAAAAACACTTTTCATTTCTGTCTCTTCCACGATCCACCTCGCAGACTGCTGTATCCTCCAGCTGAGCATTTTCAGTGTTTTAAATTCATTCTTCTGCGTGTCATTGTCTGCTGTAATCATCTATTTAGATGCTTTTCAAAGGTTTTGATGGATGAGAGAGATCTGCGGCTTTGATGCCTGATAATTTACGCTGACTAATTTGGTGAAGCTCGATCAGCCAGCTGCTCCGTCGGCACCGGAGAGGACTGTTTGTTCAGGAGGAGCTCTGGGTTTAGTTTTTATACCCATCTGTGATTTACGTGTGGAAAACCAGTGAGATAAAGCCCACTCTGGATTATACTTCATGTGTTTCTCTTTCTCATAACTGTACATCTGCATTCCTTTCTATTTATAGGACTCTATTTATTCACACACACGTAAACACAGCAGTGTTATGTGCAGCTGGGATTAACCCCGGCCTGTTGGATGGCTCTCTTGTGTGTGAGTGTGTCTGTGCAGGTGGGATTACACAGCGCTGACGACCTCTTAGTGCTCAGATTGATGAGTCCCTGATCAAACTCAAAAGGCTCACACACACACACACACACAGGAAACACACACGTTGTACTCCCATTAAGTCAGGTTTTTATGTCAGATTTCCTCATGACCTAACTGACACTAAACCGAACCCTGACCTTAATCACTGACCCAAAAGTATCTTCTCAGCGTGGTCACGGTGTGTACATCCCGCACTGATAACCCACTTCTCATGATTTTTTATTAAAGTTATTAAAAATTTATTCGTAGGAAGATGGGAATTGACGTCCCAGTGCTTTATTTCTGCGCCAGACAGCACAGATTCATAATGTTAGTATTTTTACGCCTGATGGCTGTTTCCTGTCATGATGGAGGCATTGGAGGTTTCACTGCAGCCAAATCATGAATAATGTATCATAGCCTTGTTTTTGATGCTTGTGTGCTAATTGAAAACATTGTAGTCAAACATGTTGTGACATTTATTGTCCCAGAATATTCTGTTGTTTCTCTCAATATGATTAAATACGGTTGATATGATAAGATACAGATTCATTCATTAGGTAATAAAAGGCAAAGTAACAAAATGTATTTGACCTAAAATATCATTAAGTAACACTGAATAACATAGAATAATGTGATTTAGAATCACTCAATAAGGTGATTCTAATGAGCTTCAAGGGGGGCCGTGAAGAGTACCTTAAGTATTAATGTTTTACTCTCCCCATGTTTGGGGTCTTTTCTTCACTCTGACCGCTCGCATGTTGACTGACCTTTTCTTTGCAAAGGAAATAAAACCTTGCTGGCCTCCAGAAGTTTCTATTTCATTCTTCACCAGAAACAAATATTTTCACAACACAACACAACAAAAGGCAGCACAACACACGTACACTTTAACATAATGTTCTGCAATGCAACATTCTTCCTGGCAACATTCTGCTAGGCAACATTTTACAAGCAACTTTCTGCAACAAAATTCTGTGAAGCAACGTCTCACACAAAACATCTATCAGTGCAACGTCTCACAACGCAAAAGCTCAAAGTGCGATGTTTCACAGTGCAACGTCTTACAGTGCAACGTCTCACGGTGCAACTTCTTACAGTGCAACGTCTCACAGTGCAACGTCTTACAGTGCAACGTCTCACAGTGCAACGTCTCACGGTGCAACATCTTACAGTGCAACGTCTCACAGTGCAACGTCTCACAACGCAAAAACTCAAAGTGCAGTGTTTCACAGTGCAACATCTCACAGTGCAACATCTCACAGTGCAACGTCTCACAGTGCAACGTCTCACAGTGCAACGTCTCAAAACGCAAAAACTCAAAGTGCAGTGTTTCACAGTGCAACGTCTCACAACGCAAAAACTCAAAGTGCAGTGTTTCACAGTGCAACGTCTCAAATGCAAAAAATCAAAGTGCGATGTTTCACAGTGCAACGTCTCACAACGCAAAAACTCAAAGTGCAGTGTTTCACAGTGCAACATCTCACAGTGCAACGTCTCACAGTGCAACGTCTCACAGTGCAACGTCTCACAGTGCAACGTCTCACAGTGCAACGTCTCACAGTGCAACGTCTCACAGTGCAAAAACTCAAAGTGCAGTGTTTCACAGTGCAACGTCTCAAAATGCAAAAACTCAAAGTGCAGTGTTTCACAGTGCAACGTCTCACAACGCAAAAACTCAAAGTGCAGTGTTTCACAGTGCAACGTCTCAAATGCAAAAAATCAAAGTGCGATGTTTCACAGTGCAACGTCTCAAAATGCAAAAACTCAAAGTGAGATGTTTCACAGTGCATCGTCTCACAGTGCAACGTCTCAAAACGCAAAAACTCAAAGTGCAGTGTCTCACAGTGCAACGTCTCACAGTGCAACGTCTCACAGTGCAACGTCTCAAAATACAAAAAATCAAAGTGCGATGTTTCACAGTGCAACGTCTCACAACGCAAAAACTCACAGTGCAACGTCTCACAATGCAACGTCTCACAGTGCAACGTCTCATAGTGCAACGTGTCATCAGACAATGTCTCACAACACAAAAACTCACAACCCGAAAACTCACAACGCAACGTCTCCATGCAAAAATTCACATTGCAACGTCTCACAGTGCAACGTCCTAGTGCAACATCTTTTATAGCAAATTCTGGTATTGCAATGTTTCGTTATGCAACATCGAACAATGTAATGTCTTGTAACGTAACGTCTGGTAACACACCGTTACATAACACAACATCTTTTAACCCAACACCTTGTAACCCAATGTCACGTAACCCAAAGTCTCTTAATCTAACATTGAACAACTTAATGAAACATCTCGTAACGCAATATTTTGAAAAGCAACATTTTGTTACCCAACATCTCGTAACATCTCACAAACCCATCTTGCAATGCAATGTCTTGCAATACTACATCTTACAATGCTACGTATCACAATGCTACGTATTGCAACTCAGTGTACCACAACTCAAAGTATCACAACGCAACGTACTGCAACGCTAAAAGCTCATCACAACCATAGACCGTAAAAAACATGGACGTAGTCTCACAAAGTCATCTGTCTGTTTCTGAAACAGAAAATGAAGCAGATCGGCTATCGCGGGCATATTGGTAGGGGCAAGGGCTTTGTGTACAGCTATAGGGCGCCTGTCAGTCACGTGACCCTGAGCTCGTGCCTCTGATTGGGCAAGCTAGTGATCTTAATATCCTCTGAACTGCTGATTTAGTAAAAAATTTAGTCTCTTTCATCAATATCTTTCCAATCCAAACACACCAGCTGAAATCTGTGCTGACTGAAAGGAAAGATGAAGTCGTGTCGGTGTTTGAATCTTTACTCCTCTGTCACAAACCTGAGTAACTCGCCTTCGTCAGCAACAAGTTCCCACAAGTCGGCAAAGTGACTTTGCTCAACAATCCAATCATTGTTTAAAAGTTTTTCTTTTTCTCTCTGAAGTGAATCGTTTGACTTTGCTGGTTTTTATTCTTTTCTGCACACACACATTAGCTCACCCACACACACATGTCCTAACAGACCTCAGCTGCAGAGACACGCTATAATTAGTGAGACAGCATCTTCATCTTGCTCTCTTTTTATCCTGTGTGTGTGTGTGTGTGTGTGTAAAGAGAGTGAGCACTAATTGCTCAGGTCAGGTGAGAGCCATTAGTAAATAATTAATTTTATTAGGCAGCTGTAGCCTGAGGTTAGAGAGACACCACACTTAGCTCGTTTCAGAGCTCTGTCGCCGTCTCTACAGATTTCCTGATCATCAGTGTCGTTATGTTTTTTGTTTTTTTGCTTTTTAAACTTCTGCATCGTTTATCTCTTCTCGTTTTTCTCTCCTCATCTTCTCCTTTCTCTTCCTCTTTGTCAGTTTCTCTGCTGTCTTTGCTCTCGCTGCGTCTATTCTGAGCCATAAAGGTCAGATACAGATGCACGACTCAAATCTGATGCCTCCCACACATTACATGCTAGTTCTCACACACACACACACACACACACACACACACACACACACACACACACACGGCTTGCTGACAGACTGTGTAATTATGTAGGTGTCAGAGGAAGATGTGAGCGCGAGGAAGAGCCCAGCAGAGGAGGAGAGGGTTGGTATCACTCCCATGTTCTGGATGTTCTCGCTGTGGTTCATGACATGTAATAGCTGATTGTAGAGTCATTTAATAGACTATATGCAGGCCTGTTATTACTGTGACACACTGCTGCATGGCTCTGTGTGTGTGTGTGTGTGTGTGTGTGTGTGTGTGTGTGTGTGTGTGTGTGTGTGTGTGTGTGTGTGTGTGTGTGTGTGTGTGTGTGTTAGCTAATGTACAGTTCAAACTCTGCACTCTGAGAAAATTATATCATTGCTGACACCATACATAGCCTTTAACAGGGAGATCCTCCATGGGCTAACATAAAGGGGAATTAAAGGGATAGTACGTATATTTTGAGGCAGGGTTGTGACGCTGTTGGCTTGATTTTTTCAGCATACGCCCCATGTATACAGGTGGAAATCCTTATTGTGGCAATTGCAGGTTCAACTCCTGGCATTAACTATTTGCTGCATCTTTCCTGGAAAAGTATAACTTGGTAACGTGACGCAAATAAGTTAACTAACCTGCTTAACAAATAGCATAATTCACTCTTTAACTCATGTAAACATTTTCCTCGAGCCAACAACACAATTTACTTGCTCAACTTTCCCAAATTAAATTAACTCACCCAAAGAATAATTTCTTGTCGAAATAATTATTTCCGCATGTCACTCTGATAAAATATTGTACTCACCTAACTTTTGCAAAAAAAACTACTAACTTGTTAAATTCTCACAAATAATATCTTTTGCTCTCCTAATTCAAACTAATAAACATATTTACTCACTTTACTCATGTAAATAAAACAATTTGCAGGCTTAACTCACAAGAGCTAAAACTGCAGTTCCCTTAGTGTCCACTCGAGGCTGGCTCTGAAAGCAACAGAAAGCACATACACACCCATTTAAACATCATCGTTTGTTTTAGGGATGCAGGATATCGTTTTTTTTTGCCAATATGCCGATATTTTGCAACTCATTCAGCCGAATGCTGACACCAATATTTTTTCTTCATACCTAATTGCAGAGATCATCCACTTTCCCCTGTATTGGAAGGAGCGTACGATATTGTAGAGCAAACTCTTATCAGATTTTTTATGTATTATTCATTTCTTGTGCAAAATAAGAAAAATAATTACTACTGAAAAACTCAAAACTGTGTTTTTGTTTATGACAGTCACTTTCAAATTAATAATAAAAAAATGTAAATCCTACTTAAAACTTGGTTGATGCTCTTCCTGAGACAATCATAGAAATACTTTTAACCTGGGCAAATTTGACCAATGTCACAGTTGAAATGTTTTCACAGAAAACATGTACCAAGTGAAAGTGTACAGCAATTAAACCCAAATTAAATCAAATATTTTACTCTTTGACAGAAAATGTGTCTTAATTAGTCAACTACATGTACCATATTAACTGCTTCAGGAACTTAATCAAGTGTACCACAGTAGATTATTTTATTGGTTTATTCTATCTGTGGATATTGCAGTGTAGGCCAATAGCTGATATTTCATTTTAAGCCAATATTGGCCAATACCAATAATGTATGAAACCCCAAAAGGTTCATAATTAAATAAATAAATGAATTATAGATAAAAAACGAGAAATGACCATGTCAAATAAAAAGGCTATTTTGAGAAAGAGTATTATGAAATAAAAATTAACTTTTGTAAAAAAATTTTTTTTACTTTACAAAAGCTTGGAAAATTAATAAAACGTTTTTTTCAAAAAAGTATGAAATTGATAAAATAATCATAATTAAATATTTAATTATAATAATTCAATATTAAGAAATAATTAAACATATTTCATAATAAAATTGCCTTTTTTTTACAATTAAATGGCCATATTGTATATTTTTTATTCGTCAAAATGGTATTTATTTTAATTTTTGAAATTAATTTAGTAATGAATCTTTTGGGTTCCGTAATAACGTACAGATATAATCATGCATCCTTCTTAGATGTCTTCTTCCTCTTTTCAATGCTGGGTGTTGGCTAGCATTTCAGGCTCGGTGGCGCCCCCTCAGTTTTCTGTGGTTGTTGGGTGTAATTACAAGTTTTACATACGAAACTTTAAACAAGCATTTGTTGTTTATTTATCGAGAATAAATATGAGACGATCTGTAGTTCTGTTTGTTTTTTCTGTGGTAGAGAGCGATAAAGTAAAGATGAGTCACAGCTTTACATGTTCAGCCTCTAATCCAGGTTTGATTCGCCCATTGTTCCCAGTATACCTGCTCCATGGATGTTACACTGGTCGTGTCTTGTCTTGATATGTTTTTGTAGTTTTAAGGTGTGTTTCCGGGAACTTGTCTTTTCTCCTTTCCCTCTTCTCTCCCTACTCAAAGCTTTAATTTCCATCTCTGAACCCATTTGCATCGTCTCTGTCCGTCCTTTGACTTGTTTGCGTTTGTGCTGCCTCTGGTTTTGCATCGTTTTGCAGACGACTGTGTATCGTCAAACCTCTCCTCCCAGCTTTAAATCCTCTGCATTTTTCTTCTTGCCCAAACACGCCACCATGGAGTGAAAAATGCACAGTAAAGACGCACAGCTCCAGAAGTCTGGGTGTGAATATGTAAAATTAATCACAAGTGAGAAATCCAGTCAGTGTGTCGATGAGGTGTGATCACTGAGAGACGCGCTAAGTGATAAAACTGTTCATTTGCTTTTCTGTTAAATCAATATCTCATTTTCGTCCTACCTTTGCTCTGAACTCACAGGTTTGCAGTAAATCACCTGAGGGTGTGTGTGAGTGTCTGTGTGTGTTGGAGTGTGTGTTATTGACAGTTCATTAAGAGTTCAGTGGGTTTTTACCGGCTCTTATGTCTCCTGTGGGGCTGGCATCGACCAGCAGAACATTACCTGTCTATTACACCTCCGCGTCGTTCCTGGGACTTTGAGGAAGTTTGTACAACAGCAGAGCAGCAGAAAAACACACTCTGCTGTCCAAACAGCGCTCACACACAGTGTTCTGTGTATTTGCCTTAGTTGACACTGCATGTGTTGCAGTTGCTTCAGCGAATGTGCTCACTGCTTTGCATTTCTGAAATGAACAAACTATTCTGTATCCATATTTTGCTCCTTTTCTGCAGTTTAATCTGGATCATTGATGTCTTCATGAAATGGTAGTAACATGTTTTGGTCCAAAAAGCCAATAAATCAAGCTCAGCAGCATTGTTTCCAGGCTCTCATAGCCCCTCTGTTCAGAACGCTCTGATTTAGTGGGCGTGGCCTTCATATGTAAATGAGCCACCGCTGATACCTCCCCGCTCTTCCACGTCACTGAGAGCAGCGGCACGAGCTCCGAGTGCACAATGTTTAGAAAACAGAGAAGCTCCTTTACCATAACATTACAGGCTAAAACAACAGGCTAACTGCAGCTAAAGTTAGCATCCTGAAGCTAACACAGAGACAGGGGGGACACTGAGGAAAAGCTCTTCCATCTGCTCCACAGCACACAGCATTTAAAATACTCACATTTCCAGGGTCCCAGGTTTGTTGGAGGATGGTTGGTAATGCGCCTGGATTCAGGACCAGGCTATTGGCTAGCCCTCTGTTGGACTGTCCAAAGTTGGAAAAGCAGTCGGCCGTGAAGTGACTAGCACACACATGCACAGTTTTACTGAGTGTAGCTGGAACATTTCCTGATAAATGAACTCTAGACACTTAGTCTGTCTTCTTCTGAGATGGGAAGCTTGAGCATGGAACTATGTGGCTGTTTACAGCCAAAAACAGAGCAGTGATGGCTCTTCAACCTTGGCATTCTCCTCCCTTCTCCAGTGGACCAATCAGGTCAGACTTGCTCCTGATTGGTCAAAAAAGGGAATCGCTGACGTCGGCAAATCCCCAAAATCCAAACAGCTCGTTTTAGGTCAGGATTTTACATTAACAAGCTCTACTAAGAACAGGTTTGGTCATTAAATATCACATTTTGTGGGCTGGGAGGAAAGACAAAGACCCACAAATTTCACTAAAAGACTTAATAAATTGATTTTTGCATAATATGGAACCTTTAATTCAGTTGTATGGTCAGATATCTCATGTTATATATCAACTCTGTTGTTTCTTTATCAAGTTCATTTTAGTTTATAGCGTTGTATTGTACGGTGTTGCATTAATTTGAGTCTAATCAGGTTGATCTGTGGGTTAGTCACAGTTTCTTACCCTTAACTTGCTCTGAGAAGCTGTTTTCAACCTCTAACGCTGCAAACTCTTTAAACTTTTTGCATTTGTTTCCTCTCTTATTTTTTTCACATTTTTGAAATAAAATAATGTATTTGATTTTTTTAAGTTATTTTTTTATTTTTGCAACTTTTTTAAAACTTCAAAAAAAATTTTTTTTGTTGTTGATTTCTTTATTTCAAAGGTTTTTTTTAAAGTTTTGAAATCTTTTTAATTCAATTCTTTTAATTATTTTTTTATTTTTGTTTTATCAAAACTTGATTTTTTAAAATTTTTAATTTTTTTTCTTAGTTAAATTTGTTTTGAAAATTAATTTTTGTTTTATTTCAATTTTTTTTTTTTTTTTCAATTTTTTTTTTCTAATTGCAATTTCTTTAAAGAAAGTAATACACTATCACATCACAATTTTATCGAATTGTATGAAGTAAAAAAATCTTCCTGTTTAGAGAAATATTCCCTCGATTTGGCTGCTCCAACAGTTTTATAACAGATCACAGCACTGAGCTTATAGTTCCTTAAACCTTCCTTTAAAGCTAAAAAAACCATCTGATTATGTGATTTTCTTATAAATAATGAATCTGTTGTGTTAGCATTCCTCATAAATCTGTGTGTGAGAGTGTGTGTGAGTGTGTGTTCCAGCATTATGCAAAGCGTTGACACTCCAGCACTATGACTGTTAGTCAGATCACAGACAATAAGCAGCTCTCCTCTCACTCTTCACTCTGCTTATAGAAACAGAGTGGGTTCACCGAGTGGGAGTTTTGGAAAAGATACTCTGCTGACTCTGCTGGACGGACCGAGAGGGAAAGAGCGTGAAGAGGCAGCGCTGGACTTTCAGTTTTATAAATATTTCAGATTTAACATCTATTTTAGTTTATTTTACTTTATGCAGAAGCTGCTGCACGTTAAGGTTTGATTTTCCCCGTCAGTTTTCAAATCAATCCCCCTTCCTCCTCGTTTCTTTTCTTTGAGTATATTAACAGCGTTTAACAATCCATACTGTAATTATCTGATCAATACACGCAGCAGAAAGCACTTGAATGCATCATCATCTTGGGAAAACACCTTCACGCTTTCTCATTGTTTCGCTGGCACGTCTCTGAACCAGGCTCCCACTTTTCTCGCAAAGAGTCGCTGCTTAATTTTAGTTGAACCGAGTCCAATTTAATTTTGTGTTTGTGTTTTGTAAACGGTGGGTGGATGGAGGGATAAGCATGACTGAGCGGAGAGGTGCGTGTGAGGTTAAGGAGGGAGAGGAGAGAGTGAAAGTGTGAAGGAAAGAAGAGGATGAGGAGGAGGATGAGGAGAGGAGCCAAGGCCTTTGGGCAAAGCCAAGACCGCCTACAGATGATCTCTCCTTCACTCCCTCCTTCTCTTTCTTCCTTTCTTTTCTCTCTGTTTTCCTTTAACCTCCACTTCTCCCTCTGATCTCACTTTCTCTCTCCTCCTCCTCCTCCTCCTCCACCCTCAGAGACAGTAATGTAGGCCAACGGAGGAGTGAAGTTAAGGGCAGGCCCACGCTGCACACACACACACACACACACACTCACACACACACACGCACACACACAGACCTTCACCTTCGTCAGTGAAGGACGACATGTGTCCACATGGTGAAATCCCTCAGAGAGATGGAGAAATGTGGAGATATGGATCTGTACTTTTTGTCCCGTCATGCAGGGAGACGGATTAGGAAGGAGCAGGACGGAGCGAGAAGCAAAGACGTGATCCGTGTCCCAATTTCACGCTAGGAGCTGTAATAATTCTGAGTAAGTTTACAGTGTGTTCCCATTACTGAGATAACAGAAATATGATTATTCCACGCAGACAGGGAGTCTACAGGCAGCAGATTTAGGTTTGCATGTGCTGACGTGGGCATGAAATCTGCAGCAGTTAGAAATGCATCACATGGAGTTCATAGAGTCGTCACAGATAACCAATCACAACCTGCTCCTGACGACGGATACTGAAAGAATGACTCGTCTTATTTTTACAACTTAAAGCAAAGTACAAGATAAACAGTATGTTCTTAAAATATCACAAGATCTTCACAAGACTTGAAATGATGATGTCATCCTCAACCTGCGACTGTAGCATCATGTGGCTTTTGACTCTTTTGCAGTGGCTCCTTGTAGCTTTTACAAAAATTAAGTAAGATATTAATTACTAAAAAAATATGTCTTAGAGTCTGAGACATCTATGTTACACAGATCAAGAAATTTAAAAAAAATGTATAGTTTTTGGAAAATTGAAATTTCAAATTTTTATGATTTTTAAATTTGAATTTTGATTGTCAACATTTTTTTTTAAATTTTGCAAATTTTTGAAATTTCAAAATTTTTGTTTTTTCTTCAAGGTTTGCAAATTTTGGGAATTTCAAAATGTTTGAAATTGTTTTATTTGAATTTTGAATTGAAAATGTTTTTGAAATTTTGCAAATTTTTGAATTTCCAAAGTTTTGATTTTTTTATTTGGATTTTATTTTTATTTTTTTTTAAATTTTGCAATTTTTTTAAGTTTTAAATTTATTGTTTTTTTATTTGATTTTTTTTATTTCAAAGGTTTTTTTTAAAGGTTTCCATTTTTAAAAAAATTTCAAAATTTTTGATTTTATTTTTTCTTAGTTCAATGTGTTTTTGAAATTATTTTTTGTTTTATCTCAATTTTTTTTAAATATATATTTTTTTTTACAAATTTCAATATTTTTCAAATTTCAAAATAAAAATTGCAGTTTTTTTGTAAATAAGTTACAAACTATCATCTCATAGAATTGTATTAAATTTAAAAAACATCTTATTTAGAGAATTATTCCCCAGATTTTGACTATGTTAAGAATTTTTAACACTTTTTGCCTTTTTTGTGAAATTTATAAGATTTTGTGGCTCCTGAATGACTTAAATCCAGGTGAGCTGAGGCGAAATGGCTTTTATGACAGTAAAGGTTAGTAAAGTCTGCCCAAAGCTCCGCCCCCGACAGGCCTCCAAAGGGCTGGCCAATCAGAGGGAAGGGGGATTTTCTTCGAGAGCAGCAGCTAAAATGGAGCGACAGAGGCTAAAAGAAGGATTTTCTAAAATACTGGTGTGAGAAAAAAGGGATTTCTACAAGAAGCTACTACAGGGCTGCCAAAAGGATGGAATTACAACTTAAAAAAAAAATCAAAACCCCCTCTTTAAAGTTTTTATATTTTGAATATTTTCATAAACTCTATTGACTTAGCATGCTAACATTGAATGCTAAATCTCATTAGTAGAATTTACTGCACCAAATAGAAACCTAGTGTAAGTTCCAGGTGTGTGACATTATTTTCTAAAACCTTGGGGTATTTTTTTACCTAAGATGGCGCCTGATGAGTCCAGGGATCATCAAAGCTTCTTCAGTTTATTTCGGGGCTAAACGTGCGGCTGTCTAGACATTTAGCCTGAAAACAAACACCTGAGGAGAGCTGGCAGACGACGTAACGTTCAGCCTGTGGGAATAATGACTGACACACTCTCACTGTCGGCCTGTTCCCTACAGACTTTCTGCTAATGTGGCCAAAACAGGCAAAACACACCTGAGAGAAACATGCTGTGAGCGTGCTGGAGCGTGTCCACTGCATTGAAGAGGCCTCACTGCTTTGTTTTTTACTTTTAATTGAAAGCGTTCAGCACACGTTGAATACAGAGACAGTCGTACAGGTCGGAGGGCACGCGGAGAGGAGAGGCTGAAACGATGTGTGTGTTGTTGAGACAGAGGATGCTTATAAATAGAGGGAGGAAGGTCAGAGGGAAAGAGTCAGGCTTCCTGTATCCAGACTCACAACCGGACACACACACACACACACACACACACACACACACGCACACACACACACACACACACACATGCACTGACACAACACCAACAAAAATGGAACATTGATATTTGACTTTGTCCTGCTTTTTTCTTCGTTGTGGGCTTTCTACGCCAACAAATGTTGCTAACATTAGCATAAAGAGACTGATCAATAATCCACTGGTGCAACATGAAATCTTCAGATTTAGTTTTTGTTTACCTGTTGGCGACAGTGAGTTCTTGATGTCAGAAATTCATTTTGAGTTTATAAAGTCTCCAAATTGACCCTTGTAATCCTTGATTAACTCTTATTTGTTGTCCCTGATTGTCTCAAATTTTTATTTAAAGTGTCTGAAAACGTATCAGGCAAGATTTCAACAGATATGTTTCAGAAAAAGCCAACTTTGAACCAAACATCACTCTTTTCACAGCATTACTTTGATTTTTTTTATTTCAAATGTTTTTTTTGGAAGTTTGAAAATTTTTTGAATTTCCAAAATTTTTCTTTATTTGATTTTTTAATTTTCAAAGTTTTTTTTTGGCGGGTTGCAAATTTTTTAAATTTCAACATTTTGAATTTCTTTTTTTTTTTTTTTTTATTTCAATTTTTCTTTTTGGAGGTTTGCAAAGTTTTTTAACATTTCATATTATTCTTTATTTGATTTTTTAATTTTTAAAGTTTTTGTGGCAGTTTGCAAATTTTTGACATTGCAACATTTTCATTTTTTTTATTTCAAAGGTTCTTTTTTGGAGGTTTGCAAATTTTTGAAATTTCTAAATTTTTTTTTATTAGATTTTTTAATTTTCAAAGTTTTTTTGGAGGTTTGCAAATTTTTTAAAATTTCAAAAGTTTTGATTTTTTTTTTAATTGAATTTCTTGTGTCAATATTTTTTTTATTTTGCAAATTATTGAAATAAAAATTTTTTTATTTGATTTTTTTTTAATTTTCAAAGTTTTTTGGTATTTTGCAAATTTTTGAAATTTCAAAATTTTGGATGATTTTTATTTGATTTTTTTTTTTCAAAGTTTTTTTGGAGGTTTGCACATTTTTCGAAATTTTAAAATTTTGGATTTTTTTGAAAGTTTTGCAAACTGTTTAATTTCTTTATTTATTTTTTTTTTAATTTTCTGTGTTTACATGGCCGTGTGGGTTATTGCTAATATTCGGAATATGATAGGGTAAATGACTGTATGTTAACACTCTGAGTGTCTGCAGGGAAACAGTGTGAAATTGCACCATTTGCTTGATGAACAGCATACAGCCTCATATTCTGCTAAATATCTGTTTCAGGTTTTGGTATCAGGCGTCACTGAAACTGTTGTACTTTTTGTCGACTTTCTTTATCTGGAAACCGTCGGCTCGGCTTGTTTTTTATCCTCTTTCTGCAAAGCCGCCTGTTCGCCTTCCTCTTTCTCTCTGTGTGCGTTTCTGCTCAGATATTTCTCATGTTTTCACAAGAACAGTGTGTTGTGTCCAGAAGTGCCTGCATGTTAACTTTTTCTCCATGTGTGTGTGTGTGTGTATGTGTGAAGACGGTGATCTAATAAGAGTTGATGGTGTACCCGGCTGCAGCTGCTCTCACACAGCCGCCCACACACTGTCAGAGACACACAGAGAGGAGACGCGCGGCCTATAATTAAATATATTATACTTATTAAAGAGGAGAACAAAGCTCAGGACTGGACCGAGGAACGGTTCTGACTCAGAGGAAAGTGACCAGGAGCGGTCGGCTGAGAAAGAAGTTAGTGATCAGATCGGTTTATGGTGACAAGAAGAAGAAATTCAGTGTTTTTGATCATTTTTAACTCTGAGAAATGAACTTCAACGAGCTTTAAAGGAAGACAGACAGACAGACACAGGGAGGAGAGCTGCTGGCCGCTCAGATAAACCAGGGAAGGAAGTCTGAGAGCTGTTGCCACGACTATCACACCCTTCACACCCTGCCCCCATCACACACACACACACACACACACACATACACAGAGTGACCAGTCAGGCAGATGAGATGGGAAATGTTTGTGATAATCGTCGAGTGTGTGCGGATAAGAAGTTGTTTTGTGCACACTGACGATAAATTAGCACTCGAGAGGCGCTATCTGTGTGTGTGTGTGTGTGTCTCTGTGTGTGTGTGTGTGTGTGTTGATTTTTCCTGCTATTGTCACTTGTGGCATGTGCAGTCATGTTCCTGTGTGTTTTGAGGTCAGACTGAGGCTGAATTTAGAAGCTGTCGTATGATGAGCCGCAGAAAAACGAACGCTCGCTCGTCTCTTCTTCACGTTTTATTTCCTCCCAGTCCGAGCAGAAACATCTCTCCCCGACTGAGAAAAATCCCACACTTCTTTAGCACGATAATCCACCCAGAATCCATTTTTAGAATTATTACAATTGAGAATATGGAGGATAATCCCTGAAGTCGAGCAGCAGCTCATAACTCCCCAGGCGAAGATTTAAACTGCTTTATCACAGAATAAAATAAAGAAAATGAAAATATCCTCCGCTCTGATGACTGGGAGAGTGTTACACCACTCACATGTCAACATACGATAACAGGAAGTTGTGCTGACTTGTGTAATATTGGCTAATTTGTTGCATTGCTGCATGATTTTGCTTAAAAACACTGTGATGCAACTTTAAAGAGGGGGTGTTGGGCTTTTTTTAGTCTTGACTCTGTCCTTCTGGTGCCTCTGGTAGAAGCTTTAAATCATTTACAGCTCAAAAAATCTGTTAGAAAACCAATATTTCAGCTTTTTTAGCACCTGCCTCTTTAAGGCGCCCCCTTCTCTCTGATTGGCCAACACTGTAGAGGCCTAACAGGGGCGGGGCTTGAGCGGAATTTAACATTTGAGACCCACATCTTTGATACTGAGCTAGCCAGAAGATCCTTATGGGATGATGTCATCATTTGGGCAAGTCACGTTGAAATCTCGTTGAAATCTCATTGAAATCTCGTTCTATCTTAAGAATAGAGCAGTTTGATCAGTTTGCCGACAGATTCAGGGATTTCTCCATCAAATAAAAACATAGCAGCTTATAAAATCTGCGCAAATTTATTTTGAACATCCAGTGTTGCTACTTTTTGTAAAGCAGATACTCCCTCTTTAAAGATGTTCATTGCTAACATCTTGCGAGGTAAAGCTGCATCGATACGAGCACATGGTGCATTCAGGCTGAGCACTGAGTCCCATTGTTTCAGGAAACATCAGATAATGGAAGAAAAGCTGTTGTGTGTGTCGTCAAAACAACGACAAGCCGTTGCGGTCCAGGAATTCCAAGATAATTCGAGATAATTCAGAAACAGTGTTGCTATTGTTGTTGTACTTTGGACCAGCTCCCAAAAAGTGGAGCCAAAATACTCGAAACTCCCCCTGCTGACTGGCTGTAGTATAAATTATAAAGCATTCCTCCTCAATACGAACAGGTGGGACATGGATCTGACTTAAAAATCAAAATAAATGTTAAAGAAATGCTTCTTTAACTTTGCGCCTGTCGTCAAAGCTCAATCTTATCGCGCTTTAACAGTTTGTTTTAAATGACAGCTGCAGTGCAAACACCCTCCTCCTCCTCTGTGTTTTTGTGTGTGTTTGCATACGGTGATGAACCTTTATCCATCACACTCCATTACCTGAGGCACTGAGAGGAAGCCTCACACACACACACAGGCTTAGACAAATGTAGCACACACTCTGGGCATGCTGTGTCACCAGCGGCAATGAGTGAGCCTTTCACACTGACCCACATAGAGGGATAGAGAGCACAGGAGGGAGGATGAAAGGAGGAGGAGCGCAGAGAGATGGAGAAAGGTTTGAGAGGTCGTGCTGAGTGAAGGATGTGCTGAAAGCGTCCTTGACCGTCAGCTCTGATGTTTGAGCTCTGTGAGTGTGTGTGTGTGTGTGTATTCATTAAGATTTAAACTGAAACGTTCTGCAGGCTCAGCTGACAGATCTGTTCGTGTCAGGTTTTCTCTTCTGTCAGTTTCAAATGTCGACGCTTTAGTAGCGATGGAGGTCGATGTCACCTGTGTGTGTTTGACATGACGCCTCGCTAAGCCACAAACTGGAGCGTGGAGGGTTTAAGATCAAGATTTAAGATTATAAAAGTGTATGGTTAAGAACACCACCTCGCAGTATCTGCCTAAAAAAGGCAATTTAAGCTAGCATTCCAGGCTAACTTCCTCCAGATCTGTGTCCGGTCCATCTCCGCTTTGTCACAACACCCAAGCGGTTTCTGGTTAGTTTATATATATCCTAGTTTTCGTCCTGGTCGTTGAACACTAGACAAGCTCTAAACCCTCGTAAGGGGACTAGAGGGGGCATGGGAGTTTGCCCAACCAGTCCACACCAAAAACGTAGTTTAAAGAAACAAAACTGTGTGAATAAAAACATATTTAAAGAGACAGTAGCTGAATTTAAATTTTATGAAGGAGTGTTCTGGAATGCTTTCTCAAAGTGCCTCTGAGTTATTTAGAGGCAGTAGCTGAATTTGATCAAGGAGTGTTCCGGAATGCTTTTCCAAAGTGCCTCTAAGTTTCTTAGAGACAGTAGCTGTATTTGATCAAGGAGTGTTCCGGAATGCTTTTCCAAAGTGCCTCCGAGTTATTTAGAGGCAGTAGCTGAATTTTGTCAAGGAGTGTTCCGGAATGCCGTTCCAGAGTCCCATGGCCCATTGGTGCGGGCTGTTCAGTCCATAGACATTATATACGTAGACGCCTCATTCACTGGCGCTGCCTATTGGAGCTGACATAGGTACCAGCCGCCATCTTGGGTGGGTCTCACACGCCGCCCCAGTGCTTTTATTATACTGAGAAAGGTGTAGAATGCACAACTATTATGAGCATAACTCAGCGAGTTTTCACCCAATTTTCACACAAATAAGTTTGTTACAAACAACAGAGATGTACTAATAATACAGGGCGCGGTCACACATTTTAATACATTCTTTAAAATTAGAATACTTTTTATTGTGCTATTTTTTGTCATGCAATAAGACAGGACAGTGAGACGGACAGACAAAACGCATGAGCAACAATATTTTTGTGGTCATATATATACATATATATATTCTAATATAATCATAATATGATAATAATAAGTATTTCTTTTAATTACTACTTAATTGTAGTTAAATTAATAGTAACAATGGCAACATCAGCCACAATAATAATGAAATTAAATTCAACTGTAGTATGGCTGCTCATAAGAACAAAGATAAAAAAATAGATAATAAGTAGAACAACAGTAATATTCATAATTTGTTATAAAAGGGAGAAAATTCATTTAACAGTAGCAGCTCGGACAATCCTCAGCCTAACACAGCAGATACACAAAGAAGGAGTCTGTGTAGCACAAACCATCACCTCCACTCGTTTTGACTTTTTTAGTTCGTTATGGAGCTAAATGAACCCTGGCTGCCAGAAAAATACACATAAAAAATTCATTATTTCTATTTTTACTGAACGCTGAAGCGGTGAGACATGCTACCTGGAATATCCTGGCTGGAATAAGGAGCTACGTCCAGGACTAAACCCTGTCTGATTGACTCTTTAACTCAAACTGACGGCCGCTCAGGAAACAGAAATGTGAGCACGAAGCCTCGACTTGGAATCTGTTGCACGGCAGAGGATTCACACTCTCCTCCAGTGCTGAAAAGCTTTTATTGTTTGAGGTGTTATAATTTTAGTGGTACTACTCCTAATCATCTATTTCTGTTTGCGAGGAGTCCTCACAGTTTTTTTTCCCTCAGCGATAAAAGGCTGACAGAAATGTTCCTGGACTTTAAATCCTTATATCAGTTCAGTTCTGCTCTGCACAAACATTTCACCAAATGCCTCTCTTAATACTGCTGATAAAGACTGTGTGAGTGTGTTTGTGTGTGTGTAAGCGTGAGCTCCTGTGCTCGCCTGTCTGTGTGTAGCTCAGGTTGCCTCTGCCAGGTTGTCTCTCTTACGTAATGATCTAAAAATAGAACAGATTCACCTGTTCAGGAGGAAGGAGGGAGGATGGACAGGGAAGTTAAATGATTCATTCTTCTCTTTTCATTTCTCTTTGGTGCAACATTTCTGTCTTAGTGCAGAAAAATATGATTGCATCACAGTGTCCTCCAGGAAAAGTGGCGTCACGAGTTTGGCACGAGATGCTTTGTCAGGCTACGTTTCCAAGACGTGCGTCTCATATCTCTTGATATGATGAAGGGAAATTCAGAAGGAGTCCCAGCATCAACCAAGAACACAAAAGTAAGAAAGTGTATAGAAAGTGCAAAAAGCTCCATAAGAAAATAGATGCTGACAGCTTGTCCATCATTGTCCAGTCAGCCAGCCTCCACCTCCACAGGGTCCAGGACTGAGCTTCTTCAGCAGTCTGTTCAGTCTCTGTCTCCTGGATCCTGTCTGCTCACAGCAGGTGAAGCTCTTCACATGTGGCCTTGGTGTCTGCTGTTAGCTCTGTTAGCCATGTCTGTGAATAGCATGATGCTACTCTGCCCTCTGGTATTCCCTCTGTTGCTGGGTTAGCACAGCTAGCTCGTCCATCTTATTGGAGATAGATCTTACGTTCCCAATAACGATGGATGGAAGGAAAGGTCCATGTCGTCACTTCTTAGCTCACACCTGAGAACCAGCACGTCGTCCTCACCTCCTTCTCCTCACCTTGTGGGGAAACATCCGGCCTAGCACCAGTTAGCATTGACATGTTACAGGCTGCTAACAGCTGATTTCCCATGTAAACAATGCAGCCATGGTTACATGTAGGATCTCCAGACAAACACAGGAGCAAAAAATAGTAAAAATATCACTGACGACAAAACCAGTTTGGTGTCCATGACCAACAAATGAGCCACTCCAAATACAAAGATGACGAAAAAGAGACGAAAAAAATAAGAATTAAGAAAAGAAATCAGGGCAGTAGTGATACATTAATTTTCAGATACAATGTGATACACAATCCATACTCAGCCAACTGTACAACTTTAAGTGGACACTTAGGGAACTGCAGTTTTTACCACTTCCACTTCCTGTTTCATACTTTTAGATCAGAGGTTGCTGCTTAATTCTTACCCAGGTGATCTAGACTTTCTAGATTCCTTAAAAAACAGCCAAATCCCCCCAAAACAGCCAGATATCTGTGATCCATGCTGATTTTAAGATGCTGAGAAACAAAACAGCTAAACCTTAAAACACTAGCTGGTAGTGGAGACAGGCCCTTAATGTACTGATACTCTTAGACACACGTCAAAAACTGAAAACTGAGGAAGTGTTTGTCTTATTTCTAGTCAACACTATGTTCTCATTGCTCAAACTGTACATTTTTTAATACCAATAAAAAAAAAGTTGACATTTTTCCTGTATTTTGTGAAAATTTCCCCCACATTATAAAAACGAACCTGATATTTGATCGGATTTTGACGTTGAAAGCTTTGGCCTGATAGCTTCGTGTGTTTCCTGTGTCTGCGGTCGATGTGTTTGTCACCTTTACTCCTCAGAGTCAGAGGTAGAGTTGAGGACATAGGTGAGCCGCCGTGGATCCAGTGTCAGAGGTCATCGGACACCTCTGCTCTCACACTCTCCAGTGTTTCCTTCCTCTCTTCACTTTTTCCTCCAATTAAAACCTGAAACTCCTCATCCTCTACGAGCATCATCTCTGTGTCGTGGCTCTACTTTTCTGAAAGTTTAACCTGAATCAGAAAACACACACACATTATACGCTTACACACTCAGACACACACACAGACTGTGACTCAGTGCAGAGCTCAGATGTCTGGTGTCAGGTCTCCGCTGCCCGTCACGTCGATTGGCGTAATTACCTGAGCGTGCAGCGAGTGGAGTGAGGGGGAAATAACTGCTGGGTGATTCATTCTGCTGTGGAGGAAACACAGCGACATTAGCTGCTGAATAACGGAGAGAAGCTTTTAGAGTAAGGATGATAAACGCCGGGGCCGGAGGACGCAGAGGGAGGAGAGGGAGGGGGAAGAAGGTGAGGTGGTTTCACCGGCTCCTCGGCTACAGGTGAGCTGACATCATAACCTCTGAAACTGTAACTCGCTCTTTATTGAACTGTTGCCTTTGACGCTGACGATAAACTCCCTTTTCCAGTCGGCGTGGATCACACGCATGTGGCTGTTGTGTAAATGTTGAGAATATATCATCATTATCCATAAACTGCGCCGTAACCTCTAGTTGTAAGTTATAATAAGCTGCAGTTCCTCGACTGTCCACTTGAGGCTTGCTCCAAAAGCACCAGAAACCACACACACACCCATTTAGACAAGTCAAACTTTACAGCAGAAGTAAACACGTTTATGGAAGTTAGGTTGAGTCAGTGTCTGCTGACGATAGGCTTCAGAACTCTGCTTTAGGAACAGATGGGTGATGTCACAGAGGCTAATGTAACTTCATAAACTCGATCAGAAATACACTTGGCATGCGTAACTAAGTTGAGCAGAGCTGACAGATGTTTCCAAGGCGTAGCACTTCCTGTGGAAAGTCGAGCATTGACGAGGGATGGCAGTTTCAGGGTGTGTCACATGACTCTGACCCTGATACCCTGATAGCCGTCTTTAGAGATGACACTCAATTTGAGGCGGGGTATATAACTGTTGCATGTGAGATGTATGAAATGACTGTATCATGATCATCCAACTCAAAAGTCTCTTTTGAGTTTCACTTCCTGCACTTCCTGTTGGTGCTCCTATCACAGCAAGCAGCACTGTCCCCACCCACCCAGAAAACCCCTTTGCAGGCGTATTTTGTATATCGTTATATTCATGATATTTTATGCATCAAAGGGTTGAATTTAAAATTTAAAGAGTGATTTAGAGCAGAAATTAGAATATTGAGATATATACTGTGTATAGAGACAGACTAATGTGTATTTTCAGGGCCGATACTGATACTGATTATCAGTAATCAAGGAGGCCGATAACCGATATTGGGGCCGATATTCATTTGCAGTAAAAGTGAAAATATTTTTGTAAAATTTGGGATAATACAAACTCCAATACTTAACTTTGTTTAAAGCATTTAAGCATATGTTCATTAACCTCTTAAGACTCAGTGTTTACATATATGGACATTACATTTTTGCCTTTCAGACTAAGGATGCCCGATATATTGGTTTCAATATTGGTATCGGACGATATTTACTCATCAGCTGCTGGCCATTTTCAGAGCATCTTGAACGATCTTTCAAGACCCAAAGAATCTTGTTTTCTCTGACTATGAAAACATCAAAACTACCTAAGAAAGGTGGACCCTCTTCTTTTATCTCTCTCTTCCTGTTTTTGATTCAAAAAAACAGACAAAACGTACTTTTTTTGATTGCGTTCATCCCGGGCGCTCCATCCTTTGATCCTCTACATGGTCGTCTTTTCTCACGATTGCGGCGCTCTTTCTCTCTGAACTGCCTCAACACATCATCTCAGATTGTTTTTGTTTTATTTTTTTTTACCCATATTGTTATCGGTAAATATTGGCCATAGCAACAATATCGGCCATAACAGCAATATCGGCCAAAATTTTCATATCCTTGCATCCCTATCTCCGACCAATGATACTTCATTTTCCTAAACTTTGACTTATCACCCACATTCAGGGACATTGCCTTTGCCATCTTTTGGTGAAATTACAACATTAAACCTATCTCAGTGAAAAAAAACAGTGTATTTAAGTACAATAACACTTAGTGATGGGTACCTTTCACATTTGAAACGATACGGTACCAATGCCCGGTACCTGGCAATCTGTACCGGTACTCAATGGTACCAATGCCCGGTACTTTTTTGTGGTTATGTGGTAAAAAATATCAATTTCTTTAACATTATTATATATGTATTTTTCAATTTAACATATATATTCCTCAGTATATACCCTTGCAATGCTGTGTTTATGTCCATCATGGAAAATTGACTATTCTTTTACTTCCTCACAGTCACAAGGATGTGTTTAGGTACCTTAACGTGGCACCTTTTGATTTTACATGAATCGGTATCAGGTACTTTTGACAGAATTTGGTCTGTACCTTTAAAAGTACCTGATTCGGTACCCATCCCTAATAACACTAATAGCTAACAATAAATAGAGAACTCATGACAAAAAAAAATTAAACTTCCTGTGTGAAGACCAAATTTAGTTGTTATACTCATTAGGTCTTACTTAGCCCAAGTAGCAAGGTGAATTAAAAAATACATACCAGACAAAAGTTCGGGTTTTAGTTAAAGGAACCTCCTTTAGTTTCCACAGTGAGTTAATTTTTCCAAAAGAGAGACAGAGTAGCGACTGCAGACAGAGAAGAGCGGCTGAAATTTAATTTCTTATCAGCTGCCTTATAAAAAGAAAAGGCGGATGCCGATCTGCTTCAAAATGTTAAATATCAGTTCGGCTGATAATCAGTCTAACCCTAACCGTGTATCGCAGTATAGCCTAAAAATATTCAGATATAAATTCACTTTTGGGGTGGAGATGCTCTGAAATTTGATGAGACAGTTTAAGTTTCAGGATATCTGAAACTGAATTTCTGATTCTGGTGACACATTTCGAGAACCAGAAATAACCGCATGAGTTGTTGTGTATTTGCATTGATCGCTGATTAGTAACTGAAGCTTTCATAACGCTGATGTAAGCTTCTTCTAAAAAACCTCCAACAAACATTTTCCAACAGAGACAATCTGTCTTCACACTAAAACCCACACTGGTGCAGTTGTTCCTCTTTTGTCAGACGACTTCTCCCACATAATCACAACATCTTCTGCTTGGTGAGGCAGAGGATGTTCAATTCCATTCCTCCCACTTACAGCTGCCTTTTTTTTTTTTTACGTTGCTTACTTTTTGTTCTCACTTTATCTTTAATCAACAACCTGCTGCCGAGTCATGATGAAACTGGTTAACTCACGCTGCTGCGGAAAGAAAAACACCGCTGTGTGGAAAGAGTTTCAACCCCTGAATCATTCTGTGTCGTCGTAACCGTCGACTCCTCTCTCACACCTGAGGAGTCGTGTTTGGGATTACGCAGATTACGCGTTTCTCTGCCAGTCGCTGAATTTGCTCCTGGATCCGTTTGCTGGAAAGTTGCAGAAACACACAGAGAGACCAGATTCAGCACCAATATAATTACCCGTTGAGCTGCCGATGCTCCCGCTGTGCAGTTGGCATAGCAACACTGACAACCCACCTCTGCTGGAAGAGGAAGAGGAGGAGGCAAAATCAGGAGAGGAAGAAGGAGAGCAGGGGACGAGGAAGACATGGCGGGAGAGGAGGGGAAGAAAGGGAGATTAGAGGATGTGGATGTGATGACAAAAAGGAGAGCGGAGGAGGAAGAGGAGGAGGATTAGTTCCAGAGATAGAAGAGAGGAAGGGTCCAGATGAAGAGAGCAGAGCAGGCAGAGAGGAGGAGGAGGAGGAGGAGGAGGATAAAGACAGAGGGAGTAGGTGGTGTTAGAGCGTGGAGCAGAGAGCAGCTGCATTCACGTTTTCACTTAATCTCTCCAACGCGCTGAGAGCCTCTTCCTCTTCTACCTGACTCATTAAACCTGAGCTGTAAGTGAGACACCACTCACCTGAAAACCTGCCAGCGCTTTAGGCTGAGTCTGGAGCTTTTTATGAGCCTGTTTAACCATTATTATTAAAGCTATTATTAAAACACACCAAACTCTCTGCACCACATGAAGCCAGCTCTCTGTTTGTGCTATTGTTAGCTCGGTTTATACATTTATACTAATGTTGATGTGTGTTATTTTCAGTCTGAGCAAACACACTCTGCACCTACGGCTTCCCTCTTTACACACACGCCTCCTACAGTTTCTCTTCTCTGTACGCTTCTTTTAATAACACCCATCATCATCATCATCAGCAGCAGCAGCGTGTTTAGTTTAGATGTTCAGAAATTTGTGACTTGATGTCACATTTTCACAACAGGAGAACCACACTTATGGCGCAGCGCAGCGCAAAGATGTAACTAGGATCTAGTTAAGTTGCAGGATAAAACTCTCCATGCTGACGTGGGGTTTTATTTCCCTCAACCAGGAACAGGAAACTGCCAAAGTGAGTAGAACCAGGCTTGAAGTCAACAGTTGAGAGGCTTTTAGGAAAGGGGCCTTAAACCTGCAGCAGTGGCTCCTTGCAGCTTGTAGCTGTAGGATTGTTATTTTTCTTCCAGAGGGTATTGATGATTAAAGACACTGTCACTAAATAAAATCCTGCGTTAACATTTAGTTGAACTAAATCTTCATCCCATCTGTCAATAAAGCCTGCCACCGCTCTACTTCACCTCCTACAACATCAACAGCCCACAAACTTTCCATGCACCTGTGGCTAACCTCAAGTTTTATTTTTGAAATTTAAACTTTTTGCAAATTTCTTAAATTTAAACATTTTTTAAATTTTTGCAATTTTTTAATTCGATAATTAATTAATTAATTAATTAATTTAATTTCACATTTTTTTATTTCATTTTTTTATTTTTGCAATTTTTTAGATTTCATTTTTTATTTTTTTATTAATTCATTTAATTGTTTATTTATCAATTAATTTTTGGATTTTTTATTTCATTTATTTATCTATATATTTATTATTACAATTTTTTATTTTTTATTTTTTATTTTTGCCATTTTTAATTTCATTTTTTATTTTTTTTTTTATTTACTTATTTATTTAATTTACTTTATGTATCTTTTTTTTTGTATTTTTTAATTTCATTTTTTTTAATTAATCAAATTTTAAAATGTGTGCAAATTTTTGTGCAATTTCTTTTTTTTTTTTTTTTTTCGCAAATTTTTATATATTAATTATTGCTTTCATTATACACAATCGTTTAAAATGAAGCCAGTGCACGAATTCAAAGGATTGCAATTTCTTGAATGTCCACTAGAGGCTTGTCAGGATATTTTGTATCAACTTGTTTAATTATGCAGTAAATAACTGGCTTCATTGATCTGTGAAACTTTTGTTTATGTGATACCCAAAGAAAAAAGGGGCTGGTTATGCTAATTAGAGGAGAGCTAGCTTGCTTGTACAACCGCTAGCTGGGATTAAGTGACAGACAAAAGTTTCTCCATGCAGTGTTGAAAAATTCAGGGAAGCCTTGAACGGACTTTACTAATTAATTCCATCGGCTCCCAGTTTGATTGGCTGAAGATTAGCTTTTTAAGGGGTAACATGTTGAACGCACATAAGAGTCACTACTGGTGCCCTTAGTTTCCCTCTAAAAGAACTTTCATCTTTACGTTGGCTTTCCGTGCCTTTCACTCTCAGGATTCTCTCTGCAGCCTTATTCTGAGCTTTTTCTTTAACTCTGCTTTTATTATCCCAGCGTTTATCTGGACTGCGTGCTGCATTCAGCTCATCTCATCCTGAAGTTGAACATTAAACAGAAACATTGCGTCTATTTGCAGATGATGTGATTGTGTTCCTTCATGTTTGGCTTTCAATCCTGTTCATTTCATTGCTTTTAAACCTGATTTATTTTTAGATTTCTGCCTTTTTCTGCACAAATCTACTTAAAATAACTCAAAGTGTGTGTGTTTGTGTGTGTGTGCTGCCATGTTCGGTGTGTGTATCAACAGAGAGCTTCATGCTGTATTTTTGTTTGTGTGTGTGTGTTAGTGAGCCTTAATGCTTGTGATCCTGTCTGCTTTTAGTAGATTAGGACTCACTCAGATGTAATGGTGCCCATGACCTCTGAATGAGTGTGTGTGTGTTAGTGTGTGTGTGTGTTTGCGTACTGAAGTGTGTATCCATTTACCTTGTTTCGTGTTGAGTACATCAAGTACAGCGCTGCTCTTACTTTCCCTCTCTGCCGGTGAGACACCAAACACTCTCAGATACACACTTTAATGTGAGGATCATTTCATTAGGATCTCACACACACACACTCTCAGACACACACACACACACACACACACACACACACACACACACACACACACACACACACACACACACACACACACACACTTTGTGGCCTGTTCATTCATATCTAGTCAGCTTAATTTGTTTAGAATAATCCCAACCATTCAACACTTCCACTTACACCCAGGTGTAAGCATCAGGGTTAAGTGCGTGAGTGTGTGTGTGTATGTGTGTGTGTGTGTGTGTGTGAAGCTAACAAACAATCAGGATCTTGTTTCATACTTTGACCCTCTTCATTTAAACTCACCTGTGAGCCGAGCAGGTTGTGTTTTCAGTGTTGTCGGCGTTTTTGTCGCAGAATCAGAGGAAAACTTTGACCTGATTTTCAGGAAGCTCGTTAGCATGTAGCGTTAGCCTCAGAGTTTATAATTGAGATATTTATCTTCTTCTATTTTAACCCAAGTGACTTTCTGAACCACGCTGTAAATGCATCTATAATGAAGCACCAATCATCTTCTTTGAATGGGTGTGTATGTGGTTTCTGGTAGTTCAGCAGCCAGCCTCTAGTGGACGCTTGAGGAACTGCAGTTTTAACTTTTCAGCATGGTCTTCATATTTTGAGACCTACAGTAGCTGCTTGTTTCCATAGTCATAGCCATTGTCTGTATAAAATATGAAAGTAGTCTTCGTCACCTGTCTGCTCCTGATGCAGAGTGATGAAGCTGATTGTTGGCGACGGCCATATTGGAAATGATGCTGGGTTTTTAAGCTTCTTTCCTTACAGCTGTGGGGTGCCTCTGAGTGACATGAGCTGAGCTGTGTCTCAGATTGGATTAAAAAGAATAATAATAATATTAGTATTAATAATATTAATAATAATAATAATAATAATAATAATAATAATAATAATAATAATAATAATAATAATAAAATAGTAAAAAAGTAATAATATTGATAACATTATTATTATTATAACAATAATAATAATAATAATAATAATAATAATAATAATAATAATAATAATAATAATAATAGTAAAAATAAAAACAAAAAAATAATTAAAAGGTAAAAAAAACCTAAAAATTAATAATAATAATAATAATAATAATAATTATAATAATAATAATAATAAAAACAAAAATAATTAAAAAGTCATAATAACAATAATAACCATAATGATATTAACAATAATAAAAATAATAATAATAACTTTATTTGTATAGCACTTTTAAAAACAGAAGTTTACAAAGTGCTTTGACAACAGTCAGGACATAAAACCAAAGAACACAAGCTTTGACCCATATGAACCCAAGCAATACAAGAACCATGCAAAATAAAATGAGAGCATGTGGACAAGAAAAAAGCTAAAAACATCAATCAAAAAAAAAAAAAAAAAGAAAAAGAAAAAGAAAAAAAGGCAATAAAAAGAGATTGAGAGCAGAGAACATGACATTAGGTATAAAAAGATAATATTAAAAGTGTAAATGGAATAATTAAATAATAATAAAAAGACGATGAAGTAACGAGAAAGAGGTTTTAAAAAAAAAAACTAACAAAACAGTAAAACCGAAGTAAGATAGAAATATAAGAGATAAAAAAAAGATAAAAGACGATAAAAAAAGACAAAAGATAATGTACAAACTCATGATCCTTATATCTTCTGAACTTCTGAGGCTATGAATATGTTTTTAATGTTGTAAAAGTCAGTTTTTTGACCTAGCGTGTACCTGGTCTCATGTGGATTCTCAATGAACAGCAACTTTTAGCGCTTCCTCATCAGCTGCATTTTTCTAAACCGGATGTTGCCCCTTGATCCCAGCTAGCCTCAAGTGGACACTTGAGGTACTGCAGTTTGATTATTGCACTGACCAGTGAAGCCAGCAGAAGCTGAATCTCCTCCATGCTAACAGGCTAAATGCAGTGCTACACAGCTAGTTTTTCTCCTTCTATGGTGTCATTTTGTTGTCTTACTGCCCTCTACTGGTCTGGTGCTGTTTTGCATAAATTACCCAGATTGAAAAAGTTCGAAAAGTTTGGATTTTTACCTGGATGTTTTAAGAAATTTCCCTTAGATTAAAGCAAAAAACAGTGTTTCCTGTTTTGTACTTCCTCAGTGAATAGAGCTTTAAATAGACTTTACCAAATACAGAAAAAAGGAATTAGGTCTTTGTGAGGAACAGGGTGAAACGAAAGGAAAACTACGGCAAATGACAGCGAACAAAGAAAACACCATAAGACTCAAAGAGGCGTTAGTCACACGCTCACTTTCTGCCTTTGCTTTCACTTCCAGATAAATAGTTTCAATGAAACTGCTCGATGTGCCGCCTCTAACAGACCCACGTTAGCGTCAGCGAGTCCTCAGAAATCAGCCGTAAACAATCTGAAGGTCGCCACGGGCGAGACGAGCAGAGCGCTGCTTAAAGAAGCTCCTACAACCTCCACGAAGAGATAAAGAGTCAGATGTAGCTGTGACTTTGAGAGGTTGTGTGTGTGTGTGTGTGTGTGTGTGTGTGTGTGCCCTTTGTGGCATATGTCCAGTCACCATACGTCCTTGCATTTGTGCTTTTGTCGCCCACGCAAATCTATTTTTAGCACAGAAGTCGTGAGGGCGGCACATGCATATAGGTGTGTGTGTGTGTGTGTGTGTGTGTGTGTGTGTGTGTGTGTGTGTGTGTGTGTGTGTGTGTGTGTGTGTGTGTGTGTGTGTGTGTGTGTTTGTGTGTGTGTGTCATCAGGTTACAGTGTGTGTAAGTGGACTCCTCTTTGTCCTGGTTGATAATTTTAGACAGACGGCCACTGAAACTTTCAACAGGAGGGTCGGATGCTGCGTGCAACGTTTTCCACTGACAGACTGACTGACACACTTACACACTTACACACACTCACACACACACACACACACACACACACACACAGATCATCCCCATTAGAGTCCCTTGTATGTAAAAGTCTTGCTTTTCTACCTCCCAACCTTAATCTGGCCTCTCTGTGGTGGTAAAGTTTTAAAGTTTGTCTAAAGTCCCTGGGATGGATTTCAAAGTGGTCTTGAAAAAGTCTAACTTTTAAAAATCTGTCAGCTGATAATCCACGATTTAAAAAGAGATTATCAACTCCAGAATATCTCATTTCTAAATACTGTTTCTAACAATAAATAAATACACTATCTTGTTCCTTTGCATCCTGGGAAAAGTTGTCTTGAAGCTACTTATGAAGCATGAAAAAGCAAATGCATGCCTTGGCGAGAGTGGCATCTCTACGACGTTGGGTGATGGTGCTCATGGGAAACGGAGTCTCACACCCTGGATTCTGGTCACAGATGTCGCTGCAATCAGACACTAAATGTTAGATTCTCAATGTGGTCTGATGGGAACCTCTTTTGTGACTTTCTTGATCTACCATGTCATGTGACTTGTTGCTATGTCAACACCGCCACTCATGGCTGTTTGATGACGCTGTGAGGAACCAAAAAGCAGTGTTGGGAAAATTCTTTTAAAAAAGAAATAAGTTATAGTTACTTGTTACTTCGCCACAACATTAATTCAATTAGTAACAGAAGGTCTCCTTCATTAATGTGATTAGTAACCAGGGAAAGTAATTGTTTATTGTTGTTTATTTTTAATGTTGCAAAAGAAGTCAGTTCTTTTTTCTACATCCTTTTTAATTCAATATTTGGCTTTAAATTTAAAGAAATATACATGTATACATAAATTAAATAAAAAAGACATTCCATAAATAGGCTAATAAATAAATAAATAAATAAATAAATAAATAAAAAAATAAGTGAAATATTATGGTGAAAAGCTTACAAAATAAAATAGAGAAAAACAAGCAAATAATTTATCATTAATAATAAAAATAAAATAATAATTTATTATAATGATAATTAATAATAATAATTATTATTAATAATAATAATTAATGATAATAAATATAATAATAATGAGACTGAAAATTAAAAATTTGTAAAAAATAAATAAATAAATAAATGAAAATTATACTTAAAAATATAAATAAAAAATACAAGTAGAAAGAAGGTTAAATAAAAGAATTAAAAAAAAAACACAGACCGCTCAGCACTCGCGCACATTAAATCTGCCCTCCTGTCCTGTGTCTGTCTGAGTGATCAGGTCAGATAAACCTGACAACCCCTGATTTAGGAGGGATCTTCCAGCTTATTAACCCTCCACTCCTGACTTATACTTTCTCCAAAACCTCTTATTTTTAAGTCTGGTCCTGTCATCTCTGATATTTTTCCACGTCGTGGAAAAAACACGTCGTGCCGAACATTTAAACCTGGAAAAGCATCCACCCCTCTCCCTGGAGTTGGTTTGAGTGAGATTTGTTGCTGAAAAGTTGACTTTAGCACCAGCTCTTTGTTAAAGACGTGTCAACATGATTGTTCTTATTATAACTCATGTGTCTGACGTTTTTCCCCACAATTTATCTGAAGCTCTTTGTTATAATGCCGTTATCCCAAACACTGCTCCTATCAGACCCCCTCAGGACTTCATTTGGTCTCTGTAAAGATTCTGTTTGGAGTAATTCCTGGCTAACGATACATTATACTTTAGAAACAGATCCCTCTCCTGTCAGACTCTGTCGCACATTGTCGTGAAAATGACGTTTTTCCAACTACTTCCGTGTCACTCTTCAGAAAGTGCGACTTCTGAGTCTCCACTAGTGAACATCAATCATCTGTGACGGACGTGAAACTGACAGCTGAGTCCATGGAGAGGATGAGGATGTGACGGCAGCGTAGGAGGACGATGATTGGGACGAAGGAGGCGAAAAATCAAAACAGAGAAATGGATAAACATATAGAGGACGGAGAACAGGAAGAGGAAGTATAACAATGTCAGCTCGAGAAAGAAAGATGGATGCTGACTCATCCTCCGACTCAACAGATCCGTCTCTGTCTCCCTCGCGTCACCCCAAAGTGCTGCTGGCAGTCTCTCATCCAAGCTGTTCCCACTTCTCCTCCACCGAATATCCGCAGCTGAACCCGCCGAAATCTGCTCGCGCTACATGAATAATTAATTTTCCTGCTGAATTATCCTCCGATCTGCTTCTCTCCGTGTTTCTGCTGCTCTGTGGCGGGAGAGCCGTGTCACACAGAAGGATGACAGTGTTGAATTTTGCATCGCTGAGCTCGTCTTACACACATTTCTGGCTCTGACGGTTTGTTTTCTGTTTGTTTTTCAGGAAAGCCATCTCCCGCTCCGGCCTCCAGCACCTCGGTCCTGCTCAGCCGTCGCTGCCTCCCGCGTCCAACGGGCCCAACAAGGAGCTGCGCACCAGCGTGGACTGGACGGTCAGACACGCACAAACACTTTCTCCTCACACACCTCATGAAATTCAGGTTTTAATCCACAGGAACGAGCAGCCGTCCCGTCTGCATTGTCCCTCTCTCCGCGGCTGACTCACTGAATGACATTTTGATTTTTTCATGCCAACAGATTT
This sequence comes from Halichoeres trimaculatus, assembly GCF_033239565.1. Lineage (NCBI taxonomy): Eukaryota > Metazoa > Chordata > Actinopteri > Labriformes > Labridae > Halichoeres > Halichoeres trimaculatus. Next base: position 2,602,957 of record NW_027437199.1, on the reverse strand, counting down.
GTTAGCAGACTTCTTTCAGCGTCCGTATGCTCATGTGGAAACGAAAAGCCAATTTTCTCCTCCAGTGTTTTTTTTTTTTTTTTTTGTAAATCAAAACTAGAAAATGTCTCCATCACCAAACACGGGACAGACGTCTCTCAGAGTCAGAATGTGACTTTTTCTGCTCGACTTTAATGGATTTTTCTTTCATAACGCCGCACAAAGAAACTTTTCTCAAACGCTTCCTGCTTTCAGATGCGGGAAAGGTCCGCTGGATTGAGAAATGCCACGCTGATGCAGAGAGTGTTCAGAGAAATGTCACGAATCATCTCCACACAGGGAGAAAGGAAGGGTCGCAGGGTGCAACAGAGACTTCATTTCTTCTGAAACAGGATGTTTGTGAAGCTCACGCTCTTCATTAACACCATCGTGTAAGCTGGGTCACCTCAGACCTTCAGAAAATCTCAGAATCACACTAAGGTCGTCATTTCAGGAACAGGAAGTCAGATTGATGAAAGAGAGGAGAAATTTACAGGAAGTTATTTTTAGGTACGATACCAACTCGAACCTTAAAATCTCACGAAGCTCTCACCTCTTTCCTTTCCTTCTTTCTTTGTGAGACATCAGACCAGATGTGTGTGAAAAAAAATGTATTAAAAACTCGTCAAAATTGAGGCTAACTCTTAAAAATCAGAGGAGCTTCTTGTCCTCAAAAGCCACTGTATATGGAGCAGTGAAAGAGCCAAATTACAAAAATAAATCTATAAAAGAAGAAAATAAATAAATGAATAATTTTTTACAGTAATTTTATGACACAATATGATACACAATATTCAGTTCACGATACAATTAGTGCTGTCGGGCGATTAAAAAAATTAATCTAATTAATTACAGGATTTGTAATTAATTAATCTAATTAATCACATTTTAATCTCATATCTGCTTAAGGTCCCAAAATAAAGAATTTGAATTCCAGGACATTAAAATTTCAGTAAAATAAGGTGAGAATATATACAACACATTTCTAGGTACCCTGAAGCATAAGGAACACAGGAAAAAAGTTTTATGGTTCTATCTTTTCAAAATCTACACATTCCTGCACCTAAGATAAGCTGATTTGATTTTTAAGACGGTTTTTGCTTCTGTCACATTTTTACTCGATGTGGACTCAATTTTCACTGCAATATGAACTTACTCTATACTTCTATGAGGTCAGGAGAACCAGGGCTAAAGGCTAAAAACTGTGAGGAACTATGTACAAAACACTTATTTCAAGTCTTGGATCAAAGAAAAGTGAAGTATTCTCAGTTTAACATGCTCTGAACACACAAACTGTTGCTGATTGGTGCAGAGCAGCCCCAAGCTGAAACATGACACCAGGAAGATGGAAGGAAATTTTCAAAGAATTCTTAAGATTTAAATACAGGGCATATATAGATCATCCAGGGCTTGTTTAAAGCAGTAAAGAGTGTAGAATTATCTGTTTTTTACAGAATTGAGCTAGAGCAAACGGTTGATTTTCTGCAGATTTTCAAAAAACACATGTGAATTAACGAGATGTGGACGGCAGTCTCCCAAAAATCACTCTCGCTTCCCCTCCAGTTTAAAGCATGTTGCTGACCTCACGTGTGATACATTCAGGGACTGTTGTAAATTTGAAAATCTGATGAGAACACCACTTTTTTACTGCTTTTGAACAGGACAGACGGTTTGTAAATGCCAGGCATTTAAAAATAGGTGCGTTTTTGAACCCCCACCTGTTTGGGATCCAGATTTATCTGCGTTCATTTTGATTATGCGTTAATTTGCGATGTAATTAATTAATCTAATTAACACGTTAAAATGACAGCCTTTGATACAATATATATATCACGATACTCAGCCGTCGATGCGACAACGACAGCAATAGTGGGAAACATCCGGCCTAGCACCAGTTAGCATTGACATGCTACAGGCTGCTAACAGCTGATTTCACATGTAAACAATGCAGCCATGGTTACATGTAGGAACATCAGACAAAAGGAGCAAAAATAGTAAAAATATCACAGAAGACACTAAAAGTTTGGTGTTCACGACTTCATGTCTAAAAGTGACGACACGTGACTCTGAGATAATCTGAGCTGCTGCTCTGACTAATTCTGCGTCCGTCTGATTTGACAGAAAACGCCACAATCTTTCACCCGCTCCTCAGCGAGCCCCAGAAAAAAAGACACGTGTCTATTTTTATCTGATTCACTCAGAAAAGATCAACGGTGACAGACGGACGGACGGAGGCTTTTCCTTACAATCACCAGTGGAGCTCACAAAGCGAACAAAAGACTCAGCATCTCAGAGGAGAGGAAAAATGGTGACGGAGAGCAAACAACAGCTTCGTTCCCGTCTCTGCGTCAGACTCCGTCATTAATCTCTGGTCATGAATCGTAAATTAAAACGCGTCGTGTTATAGATCAGAAGATGTAAGTCGACAAACTGCAGTCAGACCACATCTGAGAGTCCCCTCTGACTCTGTCTGCAGGGACACTTCCAGAACGTCAGCGCTGGCCTTTAGCTCCCTGTGTGACACACACACACACACACTGATAGATAATCTTTGTACATAATCACTTATTAATACACATTCAGGAGCTGATTTACCGCGGTGGTCGACCTCGCTGTGGAACCAGACGAGTCAGAAAGTCGTGTTAAATCACCTCGTTGGAGAGTTTCATGTTTTCCTGAACGTCAGATCAGCAGAGAGGACGGGGAAATCACACACGCATGTTTAACACACATTATCATGTGTGTGTGTGAAGGTGTGAGCCAGCTCCTGAATCAGAGTGTTTTCATTAACGCTGTGAATTAACATACACACACGAGGAATCACTCAGCAGCCCACGTTACGTGCTTGACACGCTCGTTGACCGCTCTCCTCTCTGAGTGTCAACGAGAGCGGAAACGATCTTGATCTGATGAGGATGACGGAGGTTATTTCATCGTTATTCCTCTCCTCGTGTCCCTTCAGGAGAACGCTCAGAACGGGGATCACCTGTGGATGGAGACCAGCTGCTCCGGAGAGCTCTGCTACCTGGGAGAGGACACCTGTGTGCTGAAGACCGCGGTGAGTGTTTCAGGAAGTCAGAGAAATGTTTCATCAGAGCTGAACGATGCTTAAAAAAGACAAATCAACCTCGCTGGAGTCTCAGATTAACCTGACGTGAAGAGACGCTTCATGGTACATCCAGGGTTTGAACCACTTCCTGTCAGCTCTCTGAGTAAAACTGACTTTGTAGAAAAGCTTTAAAGGAATGTAGGAGTCACAGCAACGGAATTAAAATGTTATAAAGTGAATAATTTCCTCACTGATGAGTCTCAAGGACAGAAAACTCACAAGAAACACTCAAAACTGCAAAAATGTCTGAACAAAGCAACATCAGAGCCTCGCTTTGTTTCAGAGTTTTCGTCACGACGAGATAAATGTGCCGAGATTGACACAGTTATTACACATAAAGTCAGAATTATGAGATTAAAAGTCAAAACTTTTCAGTAGAAAGTGTTAATAACGCAAAAATTGAAATAATGAGCTAGCAAGTTGCAAAAATTAAAAAAAATCATTAAAACAAAGTTAAAAGAAGAAATAATGAGGTAAAAAGTAAAATATATGAGATTAAAAAAATCCCCAAAAGTTTGTACTTTGTAAGATACAAAGCTAAATTTGAAAATAAGTCATAATTTGAAGATAAACAGTCATAATTAAGGCTTTAAAGTGGAATTAAAAGGACAAAAAATAAGATCCATGGAATAAAATCTTGAGATAAAGAGATAAAATTGTTGAACAATTTTCATATATATATTTGATATATAAAATAATACAAAACAAAAATAAAATAAAAATAATAATAAGAATATAAAATAAATATATATATAAAATAATATTTAAAAAATTACAGCAAAAGTTAAAAGTTGAAATTTTGAGATAAATGGTCAAAAAGACTATCCAAAAATGTCGAAATAATGAGATAAAATGTTAGTAATAAGAGATGTCACAATTAGTTATAATAATAACTCATAATTTTGAGATAGAAGAGGTAATCAAGGTTCAAAAGTTACATTTATGGGGATAAAAGTTAAATATATGATTAAAAAAGTTGCATTTATAAAATTAAACTATGAGTTTAAAAGGAGGATTTATGAGATTTATGTTAATTATATATGACAAAAGTTGAATTTATGAGGTAATGTATGAGATGACAGTTATATATGAGTTTAATTAAATTTACGAGATTAAAAAAAATAGATTTTAAGTCACATCAAAAGTAAAGTAAGTCACAAAAATGTATTTTTAAGTCAAAAATGTCTAATATTAGGGTTCATTTAAAAAATGAGATTGAAAAGTCAGATTTTTGAGACTCAAACTGATGTTTTAAGGATAAAAGTAAAAAGTGATAAACTGTGGTAACTTTCCTTAGGATGTCACAAAACGGCTAAATTGAGCCTAAATTCTTGACTAACTGATGGTTTTAAAAGAAGGAAAACTTCCTGAAAACAGAAAACAGAGCAACTTACGTCGACCCTGGAGGCTTCACGATGTTAGCCACAGGTTCAGACTGGACTTTGTTTACATTTTTTACAAAAAACACACATCAAGATAGATCAGATTGGTCTTATTCTGGTCCACCATGAGCAGAGCGCTGTTCAGAAAGATACATCAGTGAGGAGAAACTTTCTGTATCTTCCTCTGAGCTGGATCAAAGAAAACCAGCCGTTCATGGCGTCTCGATCGAGGTTAACCCGGGTCAGACTTAAACCGTCAAACTGTAACGATCAGGGCTGACTCAGACTCAGACGTCACTCTGTCACCGTTTCTGCTTGTTGTGGACTGGACTTAGATCCTCCAGTCGTATCTCACACTGAGATCCAGAGCCAGTCTGTACTTTTGTTGGACCATCATTAAGTTTTTGTGTGAGAAAAACTTTTCCAGCTTCTGCTTCTGTCAAAAACTCTTGAACAGGTCTGAGATCAGAGTCTGCAGCGAGCCGTTCATTAGCCGCTCAGCTCGTTACCTGCAGAAACATCAGACGTGTTAACACGCAGCTCGTTTAGAGCAGCTTCATTTCTTTGATCTCACTCTGAGTCACGACTGCTGCTAAAAACCTGAAGTGAAACTGTGAGTGTCAAAGTGTCCGTGACGTGTTCACGCTGCTGATTAAAGGTCTGGTAACTTTTTAAAGTAACAAGCGTTTAAAACACACTAAACCGAGTTGATGTGTGTGTGTTTCTATCTTTGTGCATGTCATTGCTGTGCAGTCTTTTTGTTTGCTGTGAATCTCACCGCTTGCTCTGCTCTGTCTGTTTCTCCTTTAAGAAGTCGGCCCCCAGGAGGAAATGTGCTGCCTGCAAGATCGTCGTTCACACCGGCTGCATCGAGCAGCTGGAAAAGGTACCACACACTAAAAACACATAAAAACACACAGACACACACCCAATCACGTTTAAACAAAGTTTATCTCACATTTTCAGTTCACAATGACCACTGAAAGGTACAGAGCCTGTTTCTGCTGTTAGAAAGAAGCAGAAACCAACACGGTATGTCAAAATAATGAGATAAGGAGTAACAATTATGGGATACAAGGCACATTAATGAGATTCAAAATTAAATTTCTGAGATATAAAGTCATATTAATGGGAAAATGTTAAAATCATATGATGAAATGTTGTATTATTTTTAAGAAGTCAAAGTTATAAGATTTAAGTCAACATTGTGAGATAAAGGGATAAAAAAAAACTAGGAGATATAAAGTCACAATTATAAGGTTATGTTAAAATCACGTGACAAAATGTTAAATTTATGAGATAAAAGTCAAAGTTATGAGGTTTCAGTCAAAAAAAAGTCGTAATCATGAGAAAAAAATGTAAACTTATGCTTGAGATTGAATAAGATCCTGATTATGATAAAAATGTCTTATAATATTAAAAGTTTTACTTTTAAGATTACATGTTTGCTGTTATGAGAATTATGAGAAAAACGACACAGTTACAAGACAAACAGTTTAAAATTTCAGAGAAAGTCAAAATGTTAAATTTAAGAGATCAGTTTTTAATATCAGATTATAAATTTAACTTTTTAAAATTAAAACAGTCAAAACTGTGAGATATTGGTATAAAAACTATGAGATATAAAGTTAACAGTATAAGGACATGTAAAAATCATGATAAAATGTTAAATTAATGAGATTAAAGTCAGAGTTATGAGATCATAAGTCAAACTGATGAGATAAGAAGTAAAAATTTAAGAGATGTAAATTCTCATTTATGAGAACATTTCAAAATCAAATGAGAAAAAATTGAATTCATGAACTGAGATTCACAATTATGAGAAAAAAAGTCGTAATAATGAGATGAAAGTCAAAACGTATATTTAAGATTAAATAAATGCAATAAAAGGTCCTCATTGAGAAATAAATGTCTCATAATAAGATTAAAAAATTATTTTTCTCAAGAAAAAAATGATTGATTTATGAGAAAAAAGACACAGTTATGAGAAAAATTTAAAATGATGACATAAACAGTTGAAATTATTTGACAGTTCAGATTATAACTCAAACTTTTTGGATAAATAATCAAAATAATGAGATTGAAAAGTTGAAATAATTGTAGCACTAGTGGGATTTATTCATTCGTTGGATTATACAACATTCGTCACTAGACAGACTTTTAAACAAACCAGTAATCTTGGGTAAGGCAGTGACTGTTAAGGCAGGAGCTGGATGATTGTCAAAATTGTGAGAGTGTAAGTAGAATTTATCAGAAAGATCTTATATTTATGAGATAACAAGTCTGAATTAGGATGTTAAAGCTCAAATTTAGGTGTAAAGAGTCCAAACTTATGTCACTTAAAGATGAAATCTTGAAATTATTATACAATTTATGAGAAAAACATTGAAAAATATCAAATTAGTCACAATTATGAGATAAAAAATGATCATCTTGAGATGAGACTTTCATCTCTTGCTGATTTTGTTGCTTTGACAGTTTCCTTAAACCCTGGACTCTAACGGAACTGTAACAAGCAAATACCGTAATGACCTGAATATAAGACAAGGATTTTTCTTTGAAAATAATGTGAAAAGTGGGGGTCGTCTATAATCCAGGTCTAAGCATCCACACATGCTGATAGTGGTCTAGAGTCTTGAAAAGAAGGGGGGCGGTCTTATAATTGGGCTCATCCTATATTAGGGTAAATACAGTAATTATTGATATTGTCCCGTAGAAGAACTTTTTGATCAATAATCCTGTTTGTCTTTTCCCAGATTAACTTCAGATGTAAGCCCACCTACAGAGAGGGTGGATCCCGCTCCCTCAGAGATGTAAGAGTGTGTGTGTGTGTGTGTGTGTGTGTTTTAGTGTGTGTGTGAAGAGTTTCTGAACACGTCCTGTTTTTATTTTCCGAGCAGAAACTGAAACACGTCGACTGTTTTTTCTCCTCCAGCAGAACATCCTGAGACATCACTGGGTGCACCGACGGAGACAGGAGGGGAAATGTAGACAGTGTGGAAAGGTGGGAACACACACACACACACACATGCATACTTATTAATGCTGGTCACAGTTATCCTCACTGTGTGTGTGTGTGTGTGTGTGTGTGTGTGTGTGTGCAGAGTTTTCAGCAGAAGTTTTTCCACAGTAAAGAAATCATCGCCATCAGCTGTTCCTGGTGTAAACAAGCCGTGAGTTTCAGATTTGTTTTCGTTTCAGCTTCGTCAAAGTTCATTTAAGTCAAACTGCTGTGACATTAACGATTTGAAGACGTGAGAAAGTGATTTTTGGTGAAAACGATGAACATAAAAAATAAAAATGAGGTTTTTCTTCCAGTTCCACAACAAGGTGACGTGTTTCATGCTGCACCAAATCGAGGAGCCGTGCTCTCTGGGGGCCCACGCCGGGGTCATAGTGCCCCCCTCCTGGATCATCAAAGTCAGGAAACCACAGGTGCACACACACAACACAGGTTTACCTCACCTGGAAGTGTGTGTGTGTGTGTGTGTGTGTGTGAGGAGCTCAGACGCTGAGAAAGGACTTCACTGCGTCTAAATTTAAACTCTGAAAGAAGGCGTATTTGTGTCAGAAATGTGTGTGTGTGTGTGTGTGTGTGTGTGTGTTGGGCTTTGATCTAATGTGAGCTGACACATGTCTGAGAAAACTGAGTAACCACACACACACACACACACACACACACACACACACACACACGGAGGCAGAAACACAGATTCAAACAGAAACGAACCATCACATGCTTTGTTGCGTTTTTAATTACCGTCACGAGGGACATGGTGACAGCGAACTAACCACTGAACCCTGTGTGTGTGTGTCTGTGTGTGTGTGTGTGTGTGTGTGTGTGTGTGTGTGTGTGTGTGTGTGTGTGTGTGTGTGTGTGTGTGTGTGTGTGCACCCCAGAGCTCGCTGAAAAACTCAGCACGGAGAAAAAAGCGGACATCTTTCAAGCGAAGAACGAGCAAGAAGGGACTGGATGTAAGAATCACCACGACACAAACTGACAGAACAAACCGTTTTTCAGATTCATGAACGCTCTGAACGTCCCCCGACCTTTGACCTTTAACTCTGTCTCTCTGCTCATGTCTTCAGGACTCAAAGTGGCGTCCGTTCATGCTGAAGCCCCTCCCCTCGCCTCTCATGAAGCCCATCTTGGTGTTTGTCAATCCAAAGAGCGGAGGAAACCAGGTCTGCAGATGTTTCTTTCAGCTTCTTTCTCTGTTTGTTGAACTAAATTTTTACTGTAGCTCTGACAGTCGACAGCCCCTAGTGGCTGCTGGAGGAACTGCAGTTTTTGAAACTTAAGCTTGATTCTTGCTCTCTGCCTTTTTGCTGCATGAGATCGCCCTTTGACCCTTGACGCCACATAAGATGACTCGGGTCTGAGTCAGGTTTCACATGTTGATTCATTTTTCCTTGCGGATACTCTTTCCCCACAAACATATAAGATTCAGATCCAATCAAAATCTCATTTCTGCACTTCCTCCTGCTGATAAATTATCTTCACTTATCACAGGGGTCCGCAATCTTTACTTTTGTCTGTAAAAATTCTTTTGAGTTTAATTTTTATTTTATCTTTTTTTCAAAAAATTGTAAAAAAAAACGGAAATGAAAAAAAAACTTGCATTAATTAAAATAAATATGATGTGAAAAAAATGCAAATTTCCCCAAAACATTAAATTTAATAAATTGGAAGAATCTTAAAAATTATTTAAAAAAAATTAATAAATGATCAAAATTTAAAAAACTTTTTATGATTAAAAAAATGTTCATTAATTTGGAATAAAATTGAAAATTTAAAAAATTTGCAAATTATTAATACATTTGAGATAAAAAATTGCTAAATCTTTAAAAAACTGTATTTTTTCAGCAACTTGAAAGAATTCAACAAATTATTGTTTTTTTTTTAAATTGTGAAAATCTTTTTAAGTTACAGCGATTTACAAAATGTTCCTAAATTTGCAAAAAATTTAATAATTGTGACATTCAAAAATTCAAAATTAAAAAATGTAAAAATTGAAAAAATGTTAAAAATTTTCAGACATTTTTCAAAACTTTCCCTTAATACAAAATGCAACAAATTTGATAATTATGACATTTAAAAAAAAATGCTAAATTTTCAAAAACTTTCAATTTTGAATTTTTCTAAACAATTTGCAAGAATTTGTAAAATTTTTGAAATTTCAAAAATTGCCAAAATGATAAAACTTGCAAAAACTCTAAAAAAAAATCAAAATTTGAAAAATGTGCATTTTTTACAAAATAAATGAAATTTCATGAATTGCAAAAATTTTTGAAAAAGTACTTGAATTAAGCTACGTATTAAGCTGGCATGTTGTCAGTTAAATGAATCAAAATCTGTGTTTTCTTCCAGATGAGTCTTTTTGTAGATGTAGTTATCTTCCCAGGGCTGTAAAACTTGAGGTTAGCCACAGGTGCATGGAAAGTTGGTGGGCTGTTGATGTTGTAGGAGGTGAAGTAGAGCGGTGGCAGGCTTTATTGACAGATGGGATGAAGATTTAGTTCAACTAAATGTTAACACAGGATTTTATTTAGTGTCAGTGTCTTTAATCATCAATAACAATTCTTTATTTCAATAATATTTTTTTAAAGCTACAGCCAAAGAGCTGCAGGTTGAAGACCCCTGTCGTATCGTGACGCTATCGGATTTAATTTTGAAAAAACGTCCTTCAAGCGTCTATTTTTAGATCGGTACGAGTCTTGGCGAGGCGTTAGCAGCTGATTTATTTAAATCCAAATCTCTGAGCTGTGTGGCGTTTCGCTGCAGTAACTCACTACAGGAGTCATTACGTTGTGCGAGCTGCCAACAACAGAAAGTTTAATTAGGAAGACGACGGCTCAAACAAGATAAGTGTTATCAGATGGAGAGCTGCAGCTGCTGGAGTTAAACTGCAGAGATCTTTGAGCTGTAATCAGAGTTAAACGGTTTCTTCAGAGCAGAAACAGAGCGAGGTGACAGCTCTGTGTGTGTGTGTGTGTGTGTGTGTGTGTGTGTGTGTGTGTGTGCAGGGTGCCAAGGTGTTACAGATGTTCATGTGGATCCTGAACCCTCGACAAGTCTTCGACCTGTCACACGGCGGGCTGCGAGAGGCGTGAGTACCAGCCTGACATTCAGACTCTGCTCTTACTCTTCATGAGCAGAGTTTCTTCAGAGAGTTTTTTCATCGTCAGTTTGTCGATAGTTTCTCTCATAAATCAGCATCTTTACAATCACCTGCTGAGAGGAGAAGCTGTTGCTCTTTTATTCACATCCTCTGCTCATGATTTCAGCAATTTCTTTTGAACTCTGCCTGAATTACACCCACTCAGCACCAATCATCTCTGTCTCATCCCTTTGTTCCTCCCTGCTCTGTGCTCTGCTGGGAACACCAGGCTGGAGTTGTATCGTAAAGTGCCAAACCTGAGGATCCTGGCCTGCGGAGGGGACGGCACGGTGAGGGCGCGCTCCTCTCTGTTGGATTCACTCCTGACGTGGCTGCAGCTCACAGTTTGTTTGTCACAATAGGTGGGGTGGATCCTGTCCACGCTAGACGAGCTGCAGATGAACCCCCAGCCTCCGGTCGCGGTGCTTCCTCTGGGAACAGGAAATGACCTCGCCAGGACGCTTAACTGGGGCGGGGTGAGTTTGAAGCCCTGATTTCTGAGAACGGCAGGACACAGGGATCTCCACGAACTCTGCTCGGTTACTCTCATGTTTCATGTCATTAATGTCTGATCATTTTTAAAGATAATGACAAATTATTTTCAGCTTAGTTTATCATCAGATCAGTTAGAATTTTTGTTTTTGTCTCAGAATTTACAAAAAAAGTTTGACCTCTGAGATTAAAGAGGGGGTATTCCTATTCCCATATTCAAAATATGGATATAATGCACCAACCATGGAAACCTTGACATATTCATGTTGCATGTTCTAAAAAATAGCATGAGATCTTTAGATTCCGGAACTCTCCTCTGTGATGTCATTAGATTCTAGACTTCTCCTCTTTATGCCACAATTCCGGAACTCTCTTCTTTAATATCTCAAAATTCCAGAACTCTTCTCAAGCTTTCTTTGAGACTCGCTGGAATGATGATGTCATCATATTAGAATCTCTTAATCGGTTCATTACACAGTTGAGAAGCAGGCCTCAAACACCAAGCTCCGCCCATAGTTCCACAGGCCTCCAGAGAACCGTCCAATCAGAGTGAAGGGGGTTTCCTTAAAGAGACAGCATACTAAACTAAGTGTTTCAGACAAAGGCTGAAATAAGGGTTTTTTAACATACCATTGAGAGAAAAATAGGGATTGGTTTGTTTACTACAGGGGCTTCAGAGGGACAAAATAAAGACTAAAAAAGCATGACACCCCTCTTTAACATACGCTGACATTTTTGATTTCACATAAAAATGTCTTTTATTCAGTTGAACAGGTCATTTTGACTGGAAATAAGAAAAAAAATGTCTATTTTTTAAATTCAGTTTTTCCTTTAAAATGTTTAATGTGCAGATTAAAGTTGCAGTATGTCGTATTAAAAGGCAGACATAAATAAAAACTCTTTTTCAGTATTTTTGTATGTATATCTTGTTATTTTGAGCTTTAGTTCATGTAAAGCTACTATAGGGGGCACCAGAGGGACAGAATAGAGACTCCAAAAATCACAGTACCCCCTCTTTAAAGCCAGAATTCTTAAATCTAAGAAGAAAGTCAGACTTTCTGTGAGTGTTTTCACTTAAGCTCCATCAGACCTGCGTTGATCCGGTCATTGAACCCGGTCTTACCGTCTCTCCACGCTGACAGCAGCCCCTGAAACCAGCCTCTGAAACCAGCTCTCAGTCCTTTCACAGGCAGAAGAGTCTGGAGAGGCTGCTTAAGCTTTTAAAGTAAATCTAAAACCTCGTTACTCTGTAGGAGGACTCTGAACGCTGGGGAGTTTGAGAAGAGCTAAAGCACCAAGAATCTGCTCTTTGACACACACACACACACACACACTTAGCTCTTAACACACTCATGTTGCATAAGTTGAGAAGACGAGGCCTTTCAGCTCCCACATTCCTCCATTAGTCCTGTCTTCAGAGCAGAGAAAATACTCTGAGTGTGAGTCACTGATCACTGAATACCTGAGATGACTCAAGTTATTTACTGAGTCTCTCTTTATTCCTTACACACTAGGATCAAAACATATCTTCAACATAAAGTGTCACAGCTTATAGTTTTATATGATACAGGAGTGTGTGTTGTTATGTACTGTGTCATTGGTGTGTTCAGTTTTCTGTCTGTGGCGCCGTGGAAACACGCTCTGCTCTGCTCGGTGCTGAATGATGGACTGAGTGAAGGTCGAATGAATGACTCTGCAGGAAAACAAATCAGATAAGGGCCTGATGTGTGTGTGTGTGTGTGTGTGTGTGTGTGTGTGTGTGTGTGTGTGTGTGTGTGTGTGTGTGTGTGTGTGTGTGTGTGTGTGTGTGTGTGAGGGGGATGCTGTGAAGGAGGGATGATCTTTTATCTCTGTGTGTGATTAGTGTAATTAGTTCGTCCTCTCTGTCCTCTGATTGGGACTCCAGGCTTCACTCCAATCCTTTCTTTCTTTCTTTCTTTCTTTCTTTCTTTCTTTCTTTCTTTCTTTCTTTCTTTCTTTCTTTCTTTCTTTCTTTCTTTCTTTTTCTCTTTCTCTCTTTCCTCCTTCCTCTTTTCCACCTCTCTCTCCTTGTTTCCTTTCCTTTCTGTCCTCTTATGACCTCTCCTTTCCTTGTTTTTCGTCCTTTTGCTCCTCTTTCATCCCATGACATCTTTTCACATCTTTCTTTCCCTTTTTTTTACACCTTTTTCTTTCTTTCATTTTTGTTTAGTTATTTTTCTAACCTAATTTTCCATCACTTCTTATTTCTCTTTCTTTCCGCTTTTTCGTCAGTTTCTATCCTTCTGTTTCTCTTTAATTTTATTTTTTGTATTTCTCTTTCCCTCTTTTTTGTTTCTTTCTTTTAATGTTTTTCTTTTTCTCTTTCCCCTTTTTCTCTTGCTCTCTTCCTGTCTTTTTGTTTTCTTTTTCCATTTTATTTCTTGTCCTTTCTTTTATTTTCTCTCTTTCCTTTCTTTCTCTGTTACTCCTTTTATATCTTTCTTTTTTTCAGCTTTTTTGATCTGTCTTTATTTTTGCCGTTCATTTCTCTTTGTCCGCGCTCTTTTCCTCTCTTTTTCTCCTTTTTACTCAACTTCCATCTTCTCCTCCTTCTTTTTTTCCCCTTCCATCTCAATGCATTTCTTTAACTCATTCATTTTTTACTTAATTTTCCTCATCCTTCCTTCCTTCCTTCCTTCCTTCCTTCCTCCTTTTCCTCTGCTCACCTCCTTTGACCTTCAAGAGCATCTTTTCCTCTCTTTCTCACATTTTTCCTTTTCTTCCCCTGTATTCCTTTTTATCTTTCTCCTTTTCTTTCCCATCATCTTTTCTTTTCTCTCATCTCTCCTTCCTCTCTTTCGTTCCCTCTCTGACTCTCAGTCGTGTTACTCACCGGTTCATCCGTCCTTCCTCTCTCTCAGTGTGAGTGTGAATGTCCCTGTGACTTACTGTGAGCTCTGTGTGTGTGTGTGTGTGTGAGTGTGTGTGTGTGTGTGTGTGTGTGTGTGTGTGTGTGTGTGTGTGTGTGTGTGTGTGGAGGCCCTGCTGATGAGTGCTACTATCAGCGGCGTGTTGTGTCCTTGTGAGTTGGAGGAGAGAAGGAGGATGGAGGGAGTGAAAGGCGAACGCCGTCTGATGGACCTGAGCAGAATGACTGATGTAAAGATTGACGGACTGCTCCTTTAAAGGTCTGTCTCTCTGTCTCTTCGTCTCTGCAGGGCTACACGGACGAGCCCGTGTCCAAAGTCCTGTGTCACGTGGAGGACGGCTCCGTGGTGCAGCTGGACCGGTGGAACCTGCTGGTGGAGAAGAGCACGACGCAGCCGGAGGAGGGGACGCAGAAGGTCAGAGAGCGGCGTGTTCGACGGCGAGCTCGTCCATGAGCCCTGATCTGTGTGATGTTTACACAGAAACACTCACTTCAATGTTTTCCTCCTTCGTCCTCAGCTTCCTCTCAACGTCTTCAACAACTACTTCAGCCTGGGCTTCGACGCTCACGTCACCCTGGAGTTCCACGAGTCCAGAGGTTCCCGACTTTTTTAACTCAGCTCCGTTCATTTTCCATGAAGTCGTCTTAACGCGGCCCACGCCACGGGAAGATGAGCAGAGCTGATGAAATATTTAACACAGACTCAGTCACATTTTCTCAGCGCCGTACTCTGAGTCACCTCCTCAGCGCCACTAACGTTTTCTGTCCGTCTTTCCAGAGGCCAACCCGGAAAAGTTCAACAGCCGCTTCCGCAACAAGATGTTCTATGCAGGAGTGAGTGTTCCTCTTAGCTTAACACACATTCACACACACTCACACACACTCATGGAGGAAGTGTCTTCCCTGTGGGATTATGGGAAATATGAGGAGAGATGTAGGAGGCTGAAGACAGAATTTAAAGATCAGAGTCTGAAATCTGAAACCAAAAGTCGACTCTGAAATCAGAATTCTGACATCGTCATGTTTCAACTTTAAAATCGGAATAAAAGCCAATTTTCTAAACAAAAACAGTCTGAAAAAGAAAGTGTTTTTATCCTCTTCTGTAATTTCTGTTTTACATCAGTTTGAAAACGTTCACAGATCAATAATTCAGTGAAGTATGAGAAACGTCAGGAAGGCAGAGTTAATGGAAAGTAAACATGTAGGGATCAATGTTTTTTTAATGAAGGAACTTCAACGATTCTGTTTAATTATTCACTTTTCTCTGTTTGTGTGTGTGTGTGTGTGTGTGTGTGTCTGTGTGTGTGTGTGTTCACAGGCTGCTTTCTCAGATTTCCTCCAGAGAAGCTCCAGGGATTTGTCCAAGCACGTCAGAGTGGTGGTGAGTGCTAACACTCTCAGTCTGTATCACTTTTCCGTGTCAGTGTGTCTGGACAGCGGGTCGCTCGGGTGATTACACGAGTCCGTCCTTCAGCTGCTCTGGTGACACTCGACGTGCTGAAGAGTCCTTCAGGGAGACGCGGAGCACTCAGCAGAGCCTCCACGCTGCTGATGACCTCTGACCTCTGAACAAGGAGAGAGAAAAACACTCAGAGCCATCATCAATTCCTCTGGTTGTTTGTGTGACGGGGAAAAACGTCCTCCAGGAATTCACCAGACAAAGAAAACACATCAAAGACGGCACCCTCCTTTTCCTTTGGCTAGTTTTCTATGTTTCTTCACACTGAATTAAAACAAATTACATCATCAGCTTAAATGATAAATCTTTTTTTTTTTCATTTTTATCCTCTCCTCAAAACTGCAGTTGTTGGGAGTTTCTTAGAAACAGCCAAGCAAAAAGATTCTGAGGCTTTGATGTCTTTAGATTTTTGAGCTTTCGGCTGATATATACAAAATTCTGGAACTCTTTGCTTTACTGTCTATAGATTCTGGAACTCTCCGCTTCAATGTCCCAACATTCTGGAACTTTCTGCTTTAAAATCTCAACATTCTAGAACTCTCTACTTTAAAATCTCAACATTCTGGAACTTTCTGCTTTAATTTCCCCAAACTTTAGAACTCTCTCCTTTACTGTCATAAGATTCTGGAACTCTCTGCTTTAATGCCCCAAAATTGTGGAACTCTCTGCATCAATGACCTTTGATTCTGGAACACTCCACTTTAATGAAATAATTCTGACCCTGTCTGCATTAATGTCCCAACATTCTGGAACTTTCTACTATAAAATCCAAACAATCTGGAACTTTCTACTTTAGTATCCTGAAATTCTGTCTTTAGATTCTGGAGCTTTCAGCTGTAATGTTTCAAAATTCTGGAACCTTCTGCTTTGATGTCCCATGATTCTGAAAGTCTCCCCCCTCTACTGATTGGATCCCCCAGCTGCGTCACTGCTGAAGGATTGCTGCTCCAAACTGAACACATTGTCCCTGAAACATCCCATAAATTCAAAAATAGATTCATTAAACCTCGGGCATGTCATTTTTCACATTCCTTGCTGCTGCTTCAGGGCCTGTGCAGAGCTGTGTGGGCCGCGCTGATCTAACCTTTGACTCACCTCCATCTTTGAGGGTTGAGAGTTTGACAGTGGAAGCTGTAGCCTGAGGCTGAAGCTTAACGTCCAGAAACAGTCAATGATCTGAGATGAAGTGTTATAATCTTCTCCGTCTGTGTTTCTGTTTCTCCGTCAGTGCGATGGTACCGACCTGACTCCAAAGATTCAGGAGCTGAAGTTTCAGTGCATCGTGTTTCTAAACATTCCCAGGTCGGTGGATTCACAGACTTCTGATGATCAGAGGCAGCCGGAGGAACATTTAATGTCTAAAACGTGTGTGTGTATTTGTGTGTGTGTAGGTACTGTGCGGGCACCATGCCGTGGGGAAACACAGGAGACCACCGAGACTTTGAGCCACAGCGCCACGACGATGGCTGCATCGAGGTCATCGGCTTCACCATGGCCTCCCTGGTGAGACGACAAGAAAAGAAAAAACAGAGACAGCAACTGGAACTGATAAGGAGATCAGGCTGAGACCTCTACTTTCTTTAATGTAGTTCTCCCTCTCGTCCACTAGGCAGCACTGCAGGTCGGCGGTCACGGAGAGAGACTGCACCAGTGCAGGGAAGTCGTTCTTACTACCTTCAAGACTGTGCCTGTTCAGGTGAGAAAACACACACAGAGCAGCATCAAACACAGTTTCCTCTTGGAGTATTTTATATCTTTTTATTTTAAGCTTAAATTTTTCCTTTTTACAAGTCAGATCTGATCGTATCTTACATAAATATGTCTTTTATAAATAACCTAACCCTAGGCTAAATAAATATATAACCCATGATAAAAATAAATAAAATAAATAATTAGATAAACTAAAAATTAATAATAAAATAAATATAATAATTAAATAATTTAAATATGATATTTAGATTAAATAAAAATTAGATTAAAAATTATATAAAAACAAACAAACAAAAAAAAAGTAAAATAAATAACCTAGCCTTGGGTTAAATACATAAATAACCTATAAAAATAAATTAAGTAAATAATAAAATGAAATAAAAATTAATAAAATAATGTTAATGCATAAAGATAAAAAAAGATAAAAAATAAAATATATATTTATAAAAATTTAATAAAATAAGTAAAATAAATGCCCCCACCTGAGGCCAAATAAACCAATTAAAAATAGATAGAATAGAATTGAATAGATGTTCAAGTTAAATTAAAAAAATTATAATAAACATAATAATAATAAAAAAAATAAAATAAGATAATTCAATGAAATAAGAAAACAAAATACATACAAAATTAAATAAAAAAGACAGTAAAATAAATAACCCCACCTGAGGCCAAATAAACCAACTAGCTATAAAAATAAATTAAATAGATATTTAAGTAAAAAAAAAAAATAGTATATATTATATATATACTATATATATATATATATAATGTATATATATTACATAATATAAAAATTAAAATAAAACCATTCAATGAAATAAAAAACAAAATAAATACAAAAGTAAGTAAAATAGATAACCCAACCCTTGGTTAATGAGACGTTTTGACTAAAATAAGAAAATTGCCCTCGTTGATTTTCTTTTTTTGCAGTGAAATATTAAATAAGTGTGTTAAAGGTGCAGTGTGTCATTTTAAAATGGGACACATAATAAAAAAACAGCTTTTTCAGTATTTTAATGGGCCTGTGGGGGTTTACTGACCCACATAACGTGGAACAGGTGAACCACGTCCTGTAGTGCATCTTAAGGTTTCTCTGAGAACGATCTGAGCTCCTCCTTAAAAACCCGACATGGATTCACTCTGAGACGGATCGTGAATAACCAAACAGGAGCCATCCCTGCTCCTCGCTCAGCCTCTGTTTAATCATTTGCTTTTAACATCGATCCCTGTGTGTGTGTGTGTGTGTGTGTGTGTGTGTGTGTGTCCTTGTAGGTGGACGGAGAGCCGTGTCGCCTGTCTCCCTCAACTCTCCGCATCTCCCTCCGAAATCAGGCCAACATGGTCCAGAAGAGCAAGAGGCGCACCTCTGTTCCCCTGCTCAACGAGTGAGTCACACACACACACACACAGTAACACACACACCAACACACACACACACACACACACACACACTGGCTGGTGTAGAAACTCAGGAACTAGGCCAGCAGTGTTGTAAAAGCCCGGCTTGCACTGAGTGAGTCATACAATCTGTTCAGTGGGAGCTGACATTCACTCCTCTCAGTGTCCCACATCTCTGATCAGCTCGCCAAAATAAAACCAGCATCAGAGGGATCTGTCTGTGGTCCACTCCCTTTCAAAATAAAACTAGCATCAGAGGGATCTGTCTGTGGTCCACTCCCTTTCAAAATAAAACTAGCATCAGAGGGATCTGTCTGTGGTCCACGCCCTTTCAAAATAAAAGCCCCGTGGGGCTCTGTGGTGGTTCCTGCTCTGCCTCAGATCAGCTGAGCAGAGTTTCCTGAAGCTCCATCCTCTGTCAGAGACTCTGTGTGTGTGTGTGTGCGTGTGTGTGTGTGTGTGTGTGTGTGTGTGTGTGTGTGTGTGTGTACTAACTCCTCCACGCCAGCACTAATGATGGAGTGTGTTTCTCTGTTTCTCTGTGATCACTCTGAAACCAGCTGCTCGTTCAGTAAAGTCTAATAGAGACCAGTAGAGTCCACAGTAGAGTCTCTGCTTCCTGTTCTGCTGCTATCAGTGTTTGTCCACTTACCTCTCTCCTCCTCCTGTCCCTCCTCCTCTCCTCCTCCTGTCCCTCCTCCTCTCCTCTTTTTACCTCCACATTGATTATTCATCGTTTTCATTTGTTGACTTCTCTCCTCTCTTCATGTCGTGCTCTCCTGTTACGTTTTTGTCCTCCTCTCCTCTGTTTCCTCTTTCTCCTTTTCTCCTCTCCTTCCATCCCTTACTCTCTCATTCTTTTCCTTCACCTGTCTCCTTTCTTACAACCGTCTCCTCCCCTTCTTTCCTCTCCTCTTCTTTTCCTACCTACTTGCCTCCTTCCTGTTTCCTTTTTCCTCCTCCCCCCTTTTTTGTTCTTCCCCTTGTCTCCTTTCCTCCATACTTCTCTCCTTTTGTTTCCCTCTTGTCCCTTCTCTCCTTTCCTCCTTCTGTTCCTCTTGTTTCCTTTCCTTCTTGTCTCCTCTCCTCTCTTCTTTCTCCTTCATCTCCTTCCCTTCCCTCTTGTGCCGTGTTCATTCCTTTTTTTGTCTCCTTCCTTCCTCCCTGCTTGTCTTCTTTTCCCCTCTTGTCTCCTCTCCTCCTTTCTTTCCTGTTTCCCTTAATCTTGTCTCCTTTCCTCCCTACTTGTCTCCTCCTTCTTCTTTCTCTCTTGTCTCCTCTCCTCTTTCCTTCTTCTTTCTCTTTCCTCTCATCCCTTCACTTGCGTCTCCTTTCCTCTCTTCCTTTCTCTCCTGCTTCCCTTTATCTTGTCTCCTCATTTCCTTCCTCTTTCTCTTTTGTTACCATTTTTCTTTTCCTACCTACTTGTCTCCTTCCTGTTTTCTTTTTGCCTCCTCTCTCCTTTCTTTCTTCTTTCCCTCCTGTCTCATTTCCTCTCTTCTTCCTCCCTTGTCTCCTCTCCTACCTACCTGTTCCTCTTTATTTTGTCTCCTTTCATACCTACTTGTCTCCTCTTTCTTTCCTTCTTTCTCTCTTGTCTCCTCTCTTCTTTCCTTCTTCTTTATCTTTTCCCTCCTACCTTCTCTCCTGCTTCGCCTCATCTTGTCTCCTTTCCTCCCTGCTTGCATCCTTACTTCCTCCCTGTTTCTGTCTTGTTATCTCCCCTCTGTCCTTTTCATCCTATTTCTTTCATGTCTCTTTCTCCTCACCTCCTCTCCTCCTCTCCCCTCTTCTTCGTCCTTTTCCCTTGTCACCTTCCCTTCTTTCTCTCTCCTTGTTTCCCTCTTGTTTCCTCTCTCCTTATTCCATCTTTCTACTTGCTTCCTCTCCTTTCCTCATCTCCTTTCCTTCTCTCAACTTCTTCTCCTTTAACACTTACATTTTCTTCCTCTCTCATATTTTCATGTCTCCTCTCTCTTGGTTTCCTTGTCTCCTCTCCTCTCTGTCACACATCCCTCCTCTCCTCTCCTCTCCTCTTCTGTGTGTGTGTGTGTGTGTGTGTTTTTGTGTGTGTGTGTGCGGCGGTAGTATTCAGAAGGTGTGTGCAGCTGATCTGCGCCGCCTCTCTGCTCCCCCAGACTCCTTCTCTGTGTAAGTACCTGAGCCTCTGTCACTGCGTGTGTGTGTCACTGTGTGTGTGTGTGTGTGAGGATGTGTGTGTAGGTACAGGTTCGACTGATATCTGATTTCATGACGCTTGAAACAATAATCAAACCCATTTCAGCAACAAATTCCAGTTTCCTTTTCCTCAGATTCACTTTTCATGAATTATTTTTTATTTTTAATGAAATCTGTGAAGTTTATGACACTGATAAGTTTCCAAAACGAGTCTTTGGGCTCATCCTCCATCATTTAAAGTCCCACACATCTCAGCTGATGATGTTACCTGAAGTGGAAGTGTCAGTCGAACTGTGTTAACGTCTGTGTTTGTTCGGTGTCGTCTGACTCTGTGGGACTGAGAGCTCGTCTCTCCGGCAGCATGTTCAGCCCTCTCACCTCTCAACCTGCTTCTTGTCTGTTTCTGCTTCCTCTCACCTGCACCTGCCTGCACCTCCCTCCCTCCTCCTCCTCCACGTCCTCTCCGTCCTGTGAAGCTGCTGCATGAATCTGCTCCAGGATCCATGTTGAAGTGAATCTGTTCTGTGTTGTTTTTTCAGGTCAGAGTGTAGTTTTTCTAACAGCTGACGCTTTGTTTCCTCATTGTTCTTTTCGCTCCTCGCCCACCGTGTTTCTGACGTCAGCGCTCTGCCTCCGTGCTCGCTGAGGCTGAGGCCATCGTTGCCCACAAATATCGACTTAAAAACGAGTTGGCCCACCTGTTTCTGCAGGGACACAACGCAAACGTTTAGAAACCAGCTTTAAAACTTCCCAAACAAACAAGAGAAGAAGAGTTTAGATGTGTCTCTCTGTGTGTCTGCATGTTTGCATGGACGTCCTTATCAACACGTGTCTGCAGAGCCCTGAAATGTGTGTGTGTGTGTGTGTGACGTATGAAGCTCATGTGTGTTTCTTTTCCAGTCCTCACGCCGTCCCTGATCGTCTGCGCCTTCGGGTGAACCGTATCAGCCTCCAGGAGTACGACCGGCTGCAGTACGACAAAGAGCGGCTACGAGACATCTGTAAGGCAGCTGCTGTGTGTATGTGTGTGTGAGTGTGTGTGACTTTTGGGTGAGAGAGAAAAAAATCAGGTACTTCACAGCCTTGTTTTGACGTGTCAGCTCATGAAAGTGTCAAATCTGGATATGAGATAATCCAGTTTTTTCACAATTTAGGAAAAAAATATATATTGGCATATCTTTTGCCATTACAACATTTTTTGATAATTTTTGCAATTTTTTTTTTTTTTTGCATTTTTCTTAAATTCATATTTTACCTAACATTTTTAATTTTTTTTTTGCAAATTAAATAAATTTCTATATTCTATTTTATGCATGGATTTTTTTTTCTATTTTCAATCCCTCCAATTTATTTTTTATTTGAATTTTTTTTAAAAAATTGCTTATTTAGGAAAAGGAAAAAAAAACTAAGATATCTCATGTACAATCTTATAAATTATAAAATGTGTTTTATCTTGTAAAGAAACACTTGCAAATTTTTGAAATTTCATAATTGTCCAACATTTTTGGGGCATTTTCAATTTTTTTGAAAATTTTTGAAATCATTTCAGTTTTTTTTTCTTCCAATATGTTTCACATTTCAAAATGTTTGAAACTTTTGTAAATTTTTTAAGTACTTTTTTTTCAGAATTTCTGAAAAATTATTTAAAAAAAACAAAACTAAGACATCACATGTTCAATTTTTATAAATAAAAAAATATATTTCCCTTTCAAAAAAAATTTAAAAAAATTGAGCAATTCGAATTTTCCCAATCTTTGAAAGTTTTCTTTTTTATCTATTTTTATACTTTATTTTTTCTTTAATTTTTGTAAATTTTTGAAGTTAATTGTTTTTTTCGAAATTAATGAAAATTAATATAAAATAAAACAAACTAAGACGTCACATGTTTAGTTTTCATAAATTAAAAAAAATATATTTCCCTTTTGAAATAAATTGAAAAAAAATTGAGGAATTAGAATTTCCCTAATATTTGAAAGTTTTCTTATTTGTACTTTTTTTTAAAAAAAATTTTTGTGCTTTTTTTTTGGAAATTTCTGCAAATTAATCTAAAATAAAAAAAAAAACTAAGACATCATGTGTTCAATTTTATAAATTAAAAATCTATCTTAAATAGTGTAGATAATTATTTTCTAGACCAGGACCAGTTCAGAGCTTGTACTGGATCAAAACTAGCCCCAGATCCACACTTTTCCAGTTTGTGACTTTTTTCGTCACAGATTTTGTTTCTCCTGATTTAATTTTAATCTCTTATCTCTTTTCAGTTTTCTTTCCGCTTTAAAACAAACTGACCTGAAATGTAACTTTTTTTAAGTAAATATGTGATCATAATGAGTCCTTTGGTCTTGTCAGACTGTCTCAGTGAAACACTGCTGTGTGATAACCAATCAGAGTCAAGCTCTGACCTCAGCCGTGCCTCAGTGTTTGTTTGTTTCCTGCAGCCATCCCGGTCGGCATCGTGGTGGTGAGGGGCGACTGTGACTTGGAGACCTGCAGACTCTACATCGACAGACTTCAGGAGGTCAGTTCCCCTCTGTCTGTCATTTTGTCTTCCTCTTCATCATCATCACTCCATGGAGCTGGCTGCAGCCTGCGCCCTCCTCTCTGTCAGCGTGCTTCCTGTGAATGGATGAATGAGCGGCGCTGACGGACCGCGGGGCCGCTCTTTGTGTCTGCTGTGGGAAACTAACCGAGCTAACATCTGTGGAAGTTTCTGCTGGAAATGCTTTGGCTGTTTGTTAACCTTGAAACCTGTCTGCTGTGCTTGCTAGGACTTACACCAGGCGCCATCTACTGGCCACAGAGTGCACTATCAGGTATATGCTTTTGGGTGTCTCTATAGAGCAACTGTAGAAAACATTTTGACTTTTTTTAAACCCTCACATCTTTGTTTATAATTTCACAGACTTTCCCAACAGATTTTTCTTTCATTTATTATTTTTATCCTTTTTTAATGATCGTTTTGTTACTTTTAGCTTTCATACAGTAGAAAAACACCCCACAAAGCCCCACACACTGAGTGAGCTGTAGATTTTCAGACTGACACCCGTACTGAGCGACACTGCCTCATCGTCCTGATCGTCTGCTTCTTGTTTCTGATCGTTCAGCTGCTCAAACACAAAAACCTTTAAACCTTTTCTCTGTCTGCTTTTCTCTTTTGTTTCCTCTCTCTTCAGATAATCAGATTTTAAACAGAGATAGTTTTTGTTTCCTGGACGTTTGACACCAAAGTGTTTTGTATCTTCACTTTCAGGATGAGTGCCGGGGCGTCCCCAGGACCAGTTCAACCAGTCGACTCTCTCCAAACTGGAGTTTTCTGGATTGTAAGTGGTGAAAACACAAACCTCTCCACCTTTTAGTTAGAGGCATTCCGTATTTCAAGTTTTTGTTGTTTTTTTTTCTAAATAATTTCAGACAATTTTCTGTGTTACCCACTCAGAATTAAGTAAATGGACATTTTCTGCTCATATTCCACTTTTATGAACCTTGATATACAGGTATGTGGCAAGAAATAAGCAAAAAAATATTTTAAACATATTTTACTTTTTTTAAAAGACAAATATAACAATTTTTGGAATTATAATTTTTCCTCATTTTTGAAAATTTACTTTTTTTAATTTTGGGATTTTTTTTTTTATTTTAGGAATTTTGTGAAATTTCATTTTTTTTGTTTAATTTTTTTTATATTACAAATTTTGAAATTTGAAAATTATTTAAATTATTTTGCAAATTTTTGAAATTTAAATTCTTTTTAAATTTTTGCAAATTTTTGAAATAAACTTTTTCTAAATCTTTGCAGATTTTTTTTAAATAAAAAAATGAAGACATCACATGTACAATATTATAAATTAAAAAAAAAATCGTTTAGAGCTTCATTCACTAGATTTTCACTTAGTACAGAATTTTATACACTTTTTAGTCTGTTTTGTCCTTGAAAGTAAAGGTTGTAGACCCCTGGTCTGGTCAAACTGTTTTTGTTTTGTGCATCACAACCTTTAGAAAGCATTGAAAATGCTGCAAAATAATTGTTTCCATTCGTTTTTATGCCTCCAATACAAACAAAAGCGTTATTTTAAGCTCCGCCCACAGAATATCAGCTGATCTTAACACCTTCCCTCTATCAGCTGACACCTTAGCTCCTCCTTCATTGATGTGTCTGATTTCATCAAGGTCATAGGTACAGTCACTGATGCCTTCTCTGTTCCGTACCCCATGGTCTTTGCTGCTGCTCCCCCTTCCACAGAAGGGAGGTGTGCTCTCCCTGTCTCAGACTTTGAATTCTGTGATGATGAATTCTTTCGGTGATAATAATGTCACGCTTCTTACTAATTTCTTTTCTGTTCAATTATCTTTCACTATTTTTCTCTTCCCTTACATTTTTTGACCTTTTTATTTTGTTTATATTCATTTAACCTACTTTTAAAAGCAGTATAAAGATGAAGATTGGATTATTGTTTACATTTCATAAATATACATCTCGTCTCTGCAGCCACATCAGCCGACCGCTTCTACCGCATCGATAAGGCTCAGGTAAACATGACTTAACCTCTGAAATAAAATCCCGAATTCATAGATTTTATTTTGAGTCTCACTCTGTGATCTGTGTCCTCCTGTGTCTGTAGGAGCATCTACACTTTGTGACAGAAATCTGTCAGGAGGAGGTCTTCATCCTGGACCACGAGGTCCCAGCGGCGAGCCAGGCGTCGTCGACGGGGATGCCTGATCTGGTGGTGGAACCTACGGCTGGGTGTGTGAACGTGTCTTTAGCTGGTTTAAATTTTCAACCAGAGGAAAATCTCTGAATATCTTTTTCTTTTCTTCTTTCAGCACTCCATTAACATCTGAAGAACAAGGTAACACACACACACGTGCTCTCTTGATAAGCTTGTTTTTGTTGTGTGAACTCTTCACCTCTAAAATCTCCTCGTCAGCTTCCTCTAAATAAAACCTCCTCCTCTTTTGAGGCCGAACATCAAAGTTTCAGTTCCTCAGAGGTTTGTTCTGGAAAGTTGGAGAAGTTTGAGGATGTTTGTTGCCGCCGCCTCGTGTGAGTGAGAAGTCTCCGGGACTCTCCTCCGTGAACCTGTTCCTCCCAGTCCAGACGTGTCCGGACATGTTTTCAGTCTGTTCACTTTCAGTTTTGTTTCAGACTGTGTGTAAACAGCACAGAGGGTTCAGGGTTCAGCTTTGTCCAGTTGTCTGGATACCTGCAGATACACACGTTAAACACAAACATGACTCAGTCTGACGCGCTCAGTGCAGGTGTATCTACTATTGCTTAAGAAGTCATGGTGTGTGGAGAAGAAAAGATGTTTACATGATTCAACAAGTCTCCATGGAGCTAGGTTTAGCTTCTTTCACAATTCCCACAAGGTTTCCCAGTGCTTTAGTTACACATTATGTATCATGAGCTGCGTTTCCATTACACCTAGAGTTGCACAAAAACTAAATATCGCCGTAAAAAAACAACACAGAAACACCAAAATTTGGGAAAAACTTTTTAATTTGGGTAAAAGTTTTGACATGAGGTGCTTTTTTTCAGAGGTTTTGACATTGAAGTTTGTCACAAAAGTGTAATGGAAACAACTTTTCTGCAATAACATGTCACGTTGTCATAGCAACGCACCCCCTCTCCTCCTCGTACGTGTCCACATCCACACACACAGACTCTGGCGTTCATATTGTAACAGTGTGTGTGTGTGTGTGTGTGTGTGTGTGTGTAGGATTCTCGTTATAATGGAAACACCAACGAGGCGCATTTGTTTTTTAATCCAAACTTCAGAAACATTGCTTTTATTTTGCAAAAACTTGTCATGGAAATGCAGCTATGAACAGGTTTTTATGCGTGTTACCATCCAGATTTGATTCCTTTTTGGCGTGACAATTCAATTTAAACTGCTTTTCTTCAATATTTCAGATTTTTAGTTTGTTTTTTTTTTTAAATCAGGCCATGTGAAAAAGTGGAATGATGACGTTAATGTCTACAGACTTTATCAAGTGCTGTGATACTACGATTTATTCTCCTGACACGGTGAGCAGGACTTCCTCAGCAATATTCGTCTTTCCAGAAACTTCCTTATTCTAAGATATAAGAAGAGAAAATGACGCCTGATCAATGGCGATCATTGATTCTTGTCGTTTAGTATCTTGACCACATGTCTCACCAAGAACAAACAAACCTACGGACACTCACAAACATTCGTATGAATGAAGTCACTGTCAGTGCTGCTGTGGGTTGTAGATGGATTAAAGAAGTTATGTATCTATATTTTTAACACTTTTATAGACAGAGGAAGTGGATAAAATCAACTCTTTTACAGAGAAAGTGAAGAGAAGTGAAGTGAAACCGAAACTTCACTAAGACATTAATGTGGTTACACAGATGAACGTGCAGAAACACAGTCTTTAACTTTGTTCATCGTGAGTCATCGTTTCTTTAGCGCTCTGTAGAAAAAGAGGAAGAGGTCAGACAAACAAACAAACAGACAAACAGGTGTGACTGTGGAAACTTCAGCTCTGATGTGATCTCCTGATTGTTGTCTCTTTTTTACGTTCACAGTGCTGCTGAAGGCCGCCGGTTCAGGAGATCTGTCTACGGTAAGTCACACTCACACGGACGGACAGATTGTTGTCACATGTTGGTAAAACTAGTCTGACGTCTCCAAATAACCAACACTTCCTCAAAACGAGGTCTTGTTTTTACCAGCTGATAAGAAGAGATATCATGACTCAGCAGAAAACTGGAGATAAAACAAACTATCTTTACAGTTATAAACGGGGTGTCTTATTATATTAGAGTAAAAATGTTAATAAAGACATATAAAAAAAGATATATAAGGCTTTATTTCTGTTTTCAGTATAATGGTGGCGTCCCTCAGGGATCGACACTGGAGCCACTTTCATTCTCCCTCTACTTGATATTGTTGTGCTCGGGTTTCTGGCTCCATTAAGGCTCTTTGCTCCTCTTGTTTCCTCCCCTTGCTTCCTTCCCTTGTGTCTACATACCTCACTTTTTTCACCTTCTTGCTCTGCAGATGTCTGAGTGCGTGCGTCGAGGCGTCAGCCTGTTGGTCCGAGACTCTGGAGGTTGTTCGGCGTTACACATCGCGGCCCAGAACGGACACACGGAGCTGGTCAGCTTCATCCTGCAGCAGGGTGAGAAACTGGATCATTTTATGTCTGTGAAACAAATCAAAAACCATCCATCGTGACTTTAACATGAATGTAAGAGTGTGTGTTTGTGTTTTCAGGCTCAAAGGTTCTTCTGGATTTGACGGACAGAGAGAAGTACGTTGGTTTTCTTTCATTTTATTGTTTTTAAAGATTACTTCGTGCATGTTTGGAGCTTAGATAATCTGTGTGTGTGTTTGTTTCCTGTGTGTTTCCACTCAGAGGTGACACCGCGCTGCACAAAGCCGCCTCAGAGAAGCAGCACGCCGTGTGTCGACTGTTGGTGGAGGCCGGGGCGTCGCTCGAGAAGACCAACTTCCAGGTACTAACACACTTAACACTCCACAAACCTGCTCCTCTTCTGACTGGGCCCGGCTGCGGGATCTGGTCTCTGGACTCTTCACACTTTCTTCCTCTTCAGTGGTTTTAAATAAAAAGCAAAGTCATTAAAAACGAGTGACACACACTCTCCTCTGTAAAAACGCTGAGTCGTGTCAGGGAGCAAAAAACCTCCATGTGACAAATTCCTGTCTGTGGTGTTACTTTCATTTTGTTCGAGTGAAACACAGGTTTGATATCCAGGGTGTGTTCTGCTCTGTCCGGTGTTAAAGTTTAAAGCAGTGAAGTCGTAACCTCACGCAACATTTTTTAGACATGTCATCATCTAAACCAAGGGTCTGCTCCTCGTAGCTTTAAAAAATATTACTGAAATAAAGAGTTTTTATTTTTCTTCCAGAGGGTATTGACGATTGAAGACACTGACACTAAATAAAATCCTGTGTTAACATTTAGTTGAACTAAATCTTCATCCCATCTGTCAATAAAGCCTGCCACCGCTCTACTTCACCTCCTACAACATCAACAGCCCACCAACTTTCCATGCACCTGTGGCTAACCTCAAGTTTTACAGCCCTGGGAAGATAACTACATCTACAAAAAGACTCATCTGGAAGAAAACACTGATTTTAATTCTTTGTGGATGGATTCATTTAACTGACAACGTGCCAGATTAATGTATGTGCTTGATATTTGGCAAGTCATTAGCAAACAACAAAAAGCTGTGATTTTTTTTTTTGTAATCTTAATTTTTTGGATTTTTTTAAACAATTTTTTGACATTTAAAATTTTTTGACATTAAAAACATTTTTTTAATATATATATTTATTTATTTATTTTGCTTTATTTGCAAATTTTCAATTTTTTTTTTTGCAAATTAAAAATTTCTTAATTTTTTTAAAATTCATTTGAAGTAAATCACATTTACAATTTCATGAATTAAAATAACAAATGTATCTTTTAGATATTTTTTTAGTAGATTTAAACTATCTGTAAAGTTTTATCCACTTTATTTTCTTTATTATGAAAGTAAAGTAGATTTTGTGTCTCCTGAATGACTTTAATCCAGGTGAGCTGAGGAAAAATGGGTCTTTTGAAAGTAAAAGTTTCAGACCCCTGATCAGAGACTGACCTTATTGACACGGTTTTGATGTAGTTTTTATCCATGAAATTATTCAGGGAAATAAGATTATTACAAATCCTGAACATATTGGACTTTATTTCTGCAAACACACAAAATCTTAGCATAAATTTAAAAGAAATAACTCAAAAGGAGCTGACTAACTGGTATAAAAGGTTTAAGACTAAAAGAAGTATACTACCTGAGACCAAAATGTGAAAAATACTGGATCTTTTCTCTGGGTTATCTGCTGTGATGGGGCTTAAAAAAGGAAAAATTGTGCTTTTCCATATTTCATCTACTAATACTGAGTTAAAATCTGGGGCGTAATGTCTGATCGTTGGTGAAGTTTCAAACTCTGGGCTAAACACATGTTGGAGTAATCCCAGGATGAGATTTCAGTGAGATCAACACAAGATTTGCTCAACTTGTGACATCACAAGTTGATGGAACTCCTTTAAAGGGCAAACTTGTCATTTTGACAAGAGAAACATGACTTTGTAGCATGGAATCACTGGAGGAGGGTTCCGGAATGTTTGGTTCCGGAATGTTTGGTCCCGGAATGTTTGGTTCCGTTGTTCCTTGATGTTTCTTAAAGAGACAGTAGCTGAAATGAGGGTTTTAACAACACCAGCAGGAGAAAAGGAAAGACTTTCTTGAACTGTTTGAGTGAAACTACTGAAACTGTGTCTGAGGGGTGATATGAAGTCTAGAATATTCCCTCTTTACCTGTAAAGAATAATAATCTGTATAAAAAAAGTGTGTAAATTTGTCTCGAGCGTCACTCTCTCGTCTGTGTTTGTTTCCATCAGGGTAAAACTCCAGCTGAGGAAGCGGAGGGCGACTCTGAGCTCACCACCTACCTGAGCAGACAGAACACATCGACTGCTCCTCATGAGGACCTAGAGACAGCTGTCTGAGACACACACACACACTCTCACACTCTTACACACACACTGTGTCTCTGTGGACCCACTCGCAGCGGAAACCGAGGAAACAGACTCTGGTTTTTATCTCCGGACGAAGCGGAGGAGCGGACTGCTCCAGCTCTGCAGAGGAGATTTTACTGGTCGACTATTTATTTGTATTTATTTATTCATAATCTATTTATTGGTCGTTCTGATTGATTGAGTGATTGATTGATTGTAGGACTATTTAACAGTTCAGGATGTAAGTGCACTTTGAGCAGCCGTCAGGTGGTGAGTTCACTTGAAAACGTGTCTTTAATTTCTGGAACAGTTCAAAGGATGACTTCTTTCAGTTCAGAGCTCATCACGACGCTTTTTATTTATTATTCTCTCCATGAAACGTTTGTGCCAAAGACATTACTCTGACGTAGTGTCACAACTGTGTTTGAGACGTATCCCAGAATCCTTCACTGTCAGAAAACTCCCAAACTGCTGGATTTAAAACCAAATTTTAACTGTAAGGGCCTGTGTCCACTGACCGAGTTTTTTACAGCTGTCACTACTCTTTCACCGAAATCAGAAATCATAGAAGGGGCAGGACTTTTGATTTCTCTTTTTATCAAGAACAAAAACAAGAGGACAAACTTTCTAGACCCGTTCTTTTAGGTAAAACCTCCAGGTCTGGGCTTTGTTTGGTCAACTGATGATGCTGCAGTTTGCACCCCAGGCCACTAGCTGGCAGTATAACTTCCTTGTTAAGTACAAAAAAAGAAAAAGATACCAGTATCACTACTTTATCAGCCAATTTAGACAGTTGCACTCTGGAAAATAGTTTCAAAAGTTTGTTTTTATCCACCTAAAACACTGTTTACGTGTAAAAAAAAACGTCAACGTTCTCTTCGAGAAATGTTGTCTTAATTGTTTTAACTCTTTCTTGACCCAAATTTCCACAAAAAATGCAATGAGACAACTTTTATAACTTTTTACAACCTAGCAGCTAGAAAAGCAGAACAACAGCAGATAAATAATCTGTAAACGATGTTACTTCTGCTGCCAGTGGACACAGGCCCTTACACTTCATCCATTGAAAACTCTTGTTACAGGGTTGAAGAAATAAAACCTACAGATGTAATATACCTCTTTAAATATAAAGTACCAGAAACTTAAAATCTAACACCGGTCTAACACGAGGAACAAAAAGCTTCACTTTCTCTTTCTGTTTTTAAAAAATTATCAAAAATCCAAAAAGTATATCAAAAATCAAAATCTTATATTTTCTTTTGCTCACTTTTATTTATTTTAAAGTGTTTTAAACCAAAGTTACTTTTTATTTTCATTGTGTCATGGCTGAAACAATCCTTTACTTGCATGAAAAAAAAAACACGCATCGTGTCCCCGGATCCAAAAAGAAACGAAATCGAAACTTAAGGATTCAAATTGATTCAAACTAGACCTCAAACTTTTAGTTGATATATCTTTGTTGAATCCATCACATCTTTAACAAACTGAAGCTGGCTCAGTTATTTGAAAAGCGCAACGTAGGGTGTAAAAACAGCACCATGAGTCGTCGTCGTCGTGCAGGTGTTTTTGAACATTCACTAAGTCCAGACCAAACCGCATCAGTTCATCCTCAAATAGATTGGAGTCTTTATCTGGTACTCCTGACCCAACAAAGCTTTTAACATGTGGTGTGTGTGTGTGTGTGTATGCCTTCATGTGTGTGTGTGTGTGTGTGTGTGTGTGTGTGTGTGTGTGTGTGACATGGCCCATTCCATATCAAACCCTGTGTGAGCTGTCTCTGTGCAGCGTGCCCATGACTGCAGACTGTGTGTGTGTGTGAGTGTGTGTTTGCTTCATCTATCCAAGAAGAAGAGAAGAATCTGAGCCATACTCAATGCAATATGAATGCTTGACGTCTTTTTGCATTTCTCTGTCGTCGTTTACATTACATTAATGTTTCCACCACAGTCGAGCGTTCAGCAGCGAATGTCACGTTTGGTTCATGATTGTCTCCTTCGTTTATTTCCTGTGCATGTTTGTCAAAGCTCTCTTTTGATAAAACCTGTGGTAAACTTTAAACAGATTTCAGACACTCGGATGGAGACGGGATTTTAAAGCTGCAGAAAAACGATGCAAATCATGTTTCCACTTAAAGCTCAGTGTTACTCTGTTCGCCTTGTTTTCGTTCTTTTGCTCGTTTCAGATTCCGATCGTCTGATTTCTCTTCACTCTTCAAACCAGAAATCAAAGAGTTAAAACTTTGAAACATGGGAAGTAATTTACATTTCTTACTCAGCTAATGCTATCAGAATTTTATCACCTCCAGGGACCATTTTTCAGAATTTTCACACAGCTTTTATAAAGCGAAACTTAAACTAAGCATCAAAAAATTCCCACGGCGTCTTTTTTTAATTATTAGTTTTTAAAAATAAAGACAAAAATTACTCTTTCAGTCAGATCTCTTTTGAGGCTTGAAAATATTTTCCAAGAATCAACTTCAAGAAACTGAAACTTTTTAAATTTCACTCTTCATATTAAAGTTAAATTTTTTGAAAAGCAAAAAACAAACGTCCCCTTCAGGCCGAGATGAACTTGCTGTTAACTTTGTCGCTTCATTTCAGCTAGCATGATGTTCGAATAACTTCCGACAGTTTAAGTTAACATGTTCGTGACGAAACATGACGTTTTGATGTGTATCAGTGGAAGCCTCCATATTGGAAATGCTGAACTCAGCCCGAGCTTTGTTCGAGGTAGGACGGGGTAAAGGGGCGGGTCTTAAGCCTCTTTAGCCTGTCAATTAAATTAGCCATGCCCTTATATGGGCAAAACTTATAAGTTTAAACACTTTGAAATTTTGGACGCAGGCTGTTAATGTGTTCATTTTCACTGTGAAGATTGTCATTTTTAATTTAGTGTGTATCTGATTTCCAGTGTTTCTTCTGATGCCTCAAGTGGACACTTGGGGAACTGCAGCTTTTAACACTTTTGCATTAGCTTCATATGTTAAGACTAAAGGTTGTTGCCTGTTTCTCGTACATCTCTTGTTGACATCCTTAAAATCTTGAGGTCAATACAGCCCCATTTCTCTGATGCGCCCCCTGGAGGCTTCCTCTGGTAAGACACGTAGCGCAGAGTCACATATATTCACGGTTACAGCACGCCTACGCTAAAATGGGATTAAACAGCAAGTTTAACTTTGGCCTTAACTAACACAGGCAAAAATTTAATTTAAAGGGTCATTCCACCTATTTTTCACATGACGTTGAAACTGTTGATCTCGTTAAGTGGTTTCCAGTCCGTTATTTCAAAGTGGTATTTGGTTTTTGTTGTAGGGACTTTCTCTAAAAACTAGGAAGTCATTTCCAGGACGCAAACCTGAGTCTCAGGTACCACTTGGGAACATTATTTAGCCTCTCAGAAAGTCCCTGCTAAGGGGGAATTCACTTCACAAAGGAAGAAGTTTCTGTTCACCTGATTTTTGTTATTACTTCTTTGATCCAGAAAATGTTTGGATTAATGGACTAAATGTTTCAGCTGATCTGAAGTCACTTTTTAATACTTAGTTTGAGAATAAATGTGTTTTCTTTTGGATGACTGTTGGGGCTTTAAGATGTGAAATTTAGAAGACTGAAGATGTGACTTTTTTTATTTCATTGTCTCTCTTTATTTTATTTTTTTTTTTACACCATAAGGGACGATCTGCTGCCTCTTTCTCACCTTCATCTTCATTTCCAGCCTCTCAGATCTGATTCTTTCGCTCTTTTTTCTCCACGAATGTTTGCGACGCAGGACTTTTCTGACAGCGTCACACACTGAGACCTTCCTCCGAGCGTGGACGAAGCTCCGGACGTGAAAACTCTCTGTGGTGATATTTTCTATAAAGTGACTTTGGCGCGCTCTGATCGACACTCTCACGCTTCTTATCACTCTTTCTAAGGCGTAGGATCTTTGTATCAAACTGTGTGTCTCAGCGTTGGTTCTGCATGACAGTTTCTGACCTCCTTCAGGTTCTTTTCTGGTGACGATGGCATAAAAACGGCATTATTGTTGTTCAGATGATTCTAGTTTAACGGACCTGAGTTTCCTCTTAGGTTGAACATGTATGTGTATCTTTCTTTTGTATCTCTTATGTTCTTGATGATGATGATGATGATGATGATGATGATGATGGGATTACTTGAAGTTTGTTGTTTTATTTTATTAATTTGTTTAAAGAAGATGTGATGCAGTACTTTGGTCTCTGGTCTTGTTTCTGTTCGAATGATTTTCGGGTTTTCCATATTTAAATCTTCATCCAAAAAAACAACTTTTGAAACAACTTCAATCAAATTTCTTATGCAGAATTTATAAAGGTTTAAAAATGTATTGCAACATATCTAAATTATGTGAGATTAAAAAGTAAATTTACGAAGAATGGAATGCAGCTGCCGCTAGCATTGCGGGGAGGAGAATGCCTAAGTTGAAGAGCCATCACTGCTCTGTTTTTGGCTGTAAACAGCCACATAGTTCCATGCTCAAGCTTCCCATCTCAGAAGAAGACAGACTAAGTGTCTAGAGTTCATTTATCAAGGAAATGTTCCAGCTACACTCAGTAAAACTGTGCATGTGTGTGCTAGTCACTTCACGGCCGAGTGCTTTTCCAACTTTGGACAGTCCAACAGAGGGCTAGCCAATAGACTGGTCCTGAATCCAGGCGCATTACCAACCATCCTCCAACAAACCTGGGACCCTGGAAATGTGAGTATTTTAAATGCTGTGTGCTGTGGAGCAGATGGAAGAGCTTTTCCTCAGTGTCCCCCCTGTCTCTGTGTTAGCTTCAGGATGTTAACTTTAGCTGCAGTTAGCCTGTTGTTTTAGCCTGTAATGTTACGGTAAATGAGCTTCTCTGTTTTCTAAACATTGTGCACTCGGAGCTCGTGGCGCCGCTCTCAGTGACGTGGAAGAGCGGGGCGGTATCAGCGGTGGCTCATTTACATATGAAGGCCACGCCCACTAAATCAGAGCGTTCTGAACAGAGGGGCTATGAGAGCCTGGAAACAATGCTGCTGTGCTGGATTTATTGGCTTTTTGGACCAAAACATGTTACTACCATTTCATGAAGACACCTTATTTTTGTTATTTTATTTATTCATTTAGAAGGATAGCCCCTCAACCATCTTTGAGAATTCAATTTCTTGTAATAAGACGTTTTTCTGGACTTGAAAGCTGATGTGGTTCATATTGAGTCTGTTGCTCTTCTTTTTGCGCCTGATTGTAACTAAGTTGACCTGTTAGCATCTCCACTGTGCGCTCTCATCCTGCTAAGCTAAATTATGTTAGCTGGATGGAGAGAAAATGTTTACATTTGTATGATTTTGCTGAAACTATGAACAGCTGTTTTGTGAACCAGCAACTCACCCTAAATAACCTTTGACTCACCTTATCGCCAAGTGACTCAGCTTTTGATTCAGTTCCTCAGAAGCACCAGACGGGTGGAGACAAGTCTTTGGGGAGTGTTTGATCAGAAAAAAAGTGATCAGAGACAACAGAGATACCTCACAGATTACTCTAACTTTAATCAATTTGAGCTTTATAAAGCTTCAGAGTCTCCAGCACAGATTACAGACTGAACACATGAAGTCTGTAAATCATTGACAGTCAGTTCAGAGGGTGTAGTTGTTCCTGAGCAAAGTGACACTCGGGTACTTCCTCCTCTTCATGTTTTTAAAAAGTCACCAACAGTATGAGACGTATCCTCTCCCTCAGTGAGTCTGAAAAATCTCTCAGGTTGTTGTCAAAGTCAAACACACGCTCAGTGAGTCAGAGCGGGGTTTTCCTCACAGCTTCATCGCCGTCAGCTGAACCTGTAGCAGGACAATGACCCACACAGTCAATCAGTCAGTGTCTGAGGTCAGGGGGAACTTTAGATTTCTGCAGAGCCACAGGTTATCAGACAGGCCAGATCTGCTGCAGATGAAATCCTGACTCACGTACGCAAAGATCTGAAAACCTGAAGAACAAAACAGCTGACCTATCCTTCTCAGCTTTTTAGATTTACACCTATGGCCAGTGTTCAATCATAGCCTTTTTTTTTTTAATTAAATTTTTAAGTTAATTGTCCAACTTAAAATCCATTTTTTTGTGACATTATTATGAATTTTTAACTGGATTTCTTAAAATTTCTCACATTATTTGATTGTATTTAAAAATATATATTTCGAATTTTTGTCATGATTGCGACACTAGAGTCAGCAGCATAGTTTCGTTCGTTGGTAAATTTTTCAGTTTCCTGTTATATATTTGACATAAATGCAGAAAATTTCCACTTATTTCATTAATTCAAATTACATATATATATATATATATATATATTTATATATATATATATAAATTTTCAAAGTACAGTTTTCAACCTTTTGCCATTTTTTTTAATTTGCAGGTCAACTTTTAGGCTTTTCTTAATGTGTCTTAAGTTTTTGTCATATATATTAGGGTTTTTTGGGGTGCCTATCAGGCTTTCAAAGGAGTGACTGAAAAAGGATCAAACATAAAAGAACCTAAATCCTTAAAATGTATATATTAATGTTCCAAGTTTTAAACTTTTATGTCATTTCTTGGCATTTTTCACTAAATTCATGAATTTTTGTGTCATAATCCTGTCAAAACAGGATTTTTTTTTACTTGTGTATGTTTAAATTTTGTTTTTTCCTCACAGATTGACGTAATATGTGAAATGTTGACATTGTGTCATCATTCTGAGACACATTTGGGAACGACTTCAGGCCTTTTCCAACACTAACATATGAAGCTTTAGTTTCTGTCTGAACAGCTCTGTTTAGGACTTCATCATTGTTCCCCGTCCTTCTTCCCATGTGATCCCTGATAAAAAGGGACTTTCAACCCCCAAACCCTGCTGACTTGTTGCATCATGTCAAAAAACATCTGTCTGAATCTAATTCCCTGACTTTGTTTCCAAGAGTTCAACCAGACTGCAGAGTCCCGTGCAGGTGAGTCATGTTTTAATTATAGAGGACTGTAAGTAAAACCACACACAGCATTTGTTGTCAGCTGATAGATTTCTCTGGCTGTGGAGTAACTTCTTGTAAATTAGGGAGGAAACATTTGGCCTTCCTGTTGTGTCAAAGCTGGCGCAGTTTCTGTTTCCAGACATTAAGTTAAGAGACCATGTACAAACCCATTTTTCATTTTTAATTCTAATATATCGTTTTAAATTCAGCACACTTCCTCTTGTCACAGACCAGAAATGAGTGAGATGTTTGGTTTTCAACTCTGATGTGTCGTCACAACAAAATTAGTTTCATTTCCTCTTTTTTTGTTTTTAAACTGACACAGGGATGTTCTGGAAGTTTCTACAACCACACAAACAGCTTTTAAAATAATGTTGATGGATTACAGGATTATGTCTCTTTATGTATATAACTCTGGGGAGACACATGTAAATATTATGTATGCTGAATTCTGCTAACTCAGTGTTTGTTAAAAAAAAGGCCTTCATTCAGGTGACAACAGTTTTTTTTTTTTTTTTGCCTCGTCACCATATTTCAGTTTCGATTTCTATTTCAAATGTTTTTTGAATAAAAAATAAAAAAATATATACAGAATAAAAAATCATCTGGACTTCAGTCGATTTTTATTTTTACTGTTATCATATTTCCCGTATTATTATTAATTTACGATAAATTCGAACTGTACAATTTAGCACTGATGTCACCAGTGCCCGCCTTCCGGGTGACGTTTTACGCGGTGACGTCACACAGAACGTTTAAATAGTTTGGTTTGACTGTGTTTGGTTGTGTTATTAGCATTGTGAGCTGGTTTACGCGACGCTCGAGTGGATATTATTTTATTTTTTACCAGTTGTGATCACCTGGACCGTAAGTAAACGTGTTTTTAAACACTTGAAGATTTTAAAAAAGGTTTCGTTTGTGTTGGAAGGTCCTTGGAAATTCAGGAAGTTATATTTACACTCCAAAAAGTTGGATTTAAAAGTCAGATTGATAACAAGACGTTACGTTAAAGTGTTAAGTGCGAACATTTTGAAGGAGACATAGTAGTCTCTGCTATTTCAGCCTTTTTCCAGGTTAAAGGTCGAAGTTGTAGACTGGTGACAGTTCAGTCGGTGTTTGAATGAGTAAACAAACTAATTGATAATTTTATTGAACGCAAAGCTCCGTAAACGTTGTTTGGTTTAAAGTCTTAAGCGATCACTGACTGAATGAGACGTAATTTAACTTTAATATAACCAAACAAAGTATTTAAAAGTTAAAGTGAACTTAAATGAATTTTAAAAGTCGATTAAGTTTTTATTTTTATCGATTTAAAATAATTTTAAAAAAGCTTTTAAACGTTTAAAATGTCGTATTGTTGTTTATCATGTTAAGAAATGAAGTGTTACACTGACATCAATGAGTGACATGTCTTGACATAACCATTGGATATAACCCACATAAATGAGAATGTATGTCCAAGTCTCCACCACCAGAGGGCGACATTATGTGGCAGAAATATTTGAATTTTTTTCCCAATAAATTGTAAATGTGAGGATTTATACTCTTATATCGAGTCATTACATCAAGTGAAAGCTTGTCACATTTTTAGTTTGTGACTTAAGTGAAAAATTTGATTATTACAACTGTAAGAGTTAATTTTTTTTTTTTTGCATATTTGGGTAAAAAAAAACAAAACGATTATAATGCATTCTTAACCAAAAAAATATATATATCAATAAGAAACATTCTGTTCTTATTTGAGCTTTTTAGATGTACTTTTTTGGCTAGTGTTGTCTTGAATAGTTGTATTGTTTTTGAAAGTTGTTTTTTTTAAATCAGAAAATCTCAGGATTTCTTGTATTGATAGAAGAAAATGAAACATATCCCAAGTTGCTGCCCAAAATACACCCAAACTAGGTATAAACAATAGAAAGTTATGATATTAGATAAAAAAAAGCTCTTCTGAGTAAAAACATCTGGATTGTGTGATGTGCTCTGTCTGTTTCTCTTCGTTTATGTCTTTTTATCAAACCAGGTTAATGTCTGGTTGATGAGCAACAGTTGTTAATCTCGATGTTTTGTTTCATCAACAGTAAACCAAGATGGAGAGCGGTCACGTGGAAATCCACGACCCCTTCACCAACCACCAGGACCGTGACCCTGAATCTACCACAGACACAGACGACATGGAGGACACCCCAGAGTTCAGGCTCCTCATGGCCTACGCACAGAGGAGACGGGTCATTAAGTCACCTGCAGACGAGAGCTCAGCTGGACATGAAGCCCAGGAGGGTTCACTTCCAAACGGGGACGCCAACACTGAGGTGAAGAGGAGGAGGAAGAGGAGGAAGGGCTGGAAACGTTTGGCGAAGCTTTTCCCCTGCATAACTCCTCAGACGAAACAAAGTGAACCGTCTCCTGCAAGGGGCTCCTCCTGCCGCGGAGGTTACTTTAGAGCAGGTGAGCATCGGCCAGCATCAAAGTTTGGGTGATATAGACCACGTTATACCTGGACAAAAAGATGCAGGGACAGAAATTTATATGGCAAAAAACTTATTAAATGGCTGAGGGAAATGAGTCTGATACATGTGAAAGGATGCATGTGATGCTAAAAAAAAGAATAATTTAGAATCGAACACTGCAAAGAATTTATGAAATTAGTAAATAAATAAATAAAAAAATTGCATCAAATGTAAAAAAATGTAAAATATGTAAAATGTGATGTTAAAAAAGAATTATTTAGAATTTGAGACAGCAAAAACTATATATTTATATATATATATATATATATATATATATATATATATATATATATATATATATATATATATATATTTATATATATATATATATAAAATGAGTGAATAAATAAACTTTAAGAATTAATTCAAGATGTAAAAAAAAAGTAAAAAAAATGTAAAATGTGATATTAGAAAAAAAAATAATATCTGACAGAGCAAAAAAAATATAAAACTAATAAATAAATTGAAAAATTTCATCACAACCAGTTTTATGTCTAATCTTTTGTATGTTTCAGCCTGGTCTTAAAAAAAGAATAATTTAGAATCTGACAAAGCAAAAAAATAAATAAAATTAGTAAAAGAAAATATATTTTTTTAATTACATCAGGATTTAAAAAAATGTAAAAAAAAAAAAAGTCAAATGTGATGTTAAAAAAAAGAATAATTTAGAATCTGACACAGCAAAAAAAATATGTTAAATTAGTAAATAAATAAATAAAAATTACTTCACGATCAGTTTGGTTTCCAATCTTTTGTGCGTTTCGGGCTGGTCTAAAAAAAAAAAAAAGTCCTCAAGCCTCCAACATTTATTTTATGAAAAAAATTCATTTCACGTGTTTTTTTAATAAGAAGTATGACATCATGTTATCAAATTTAAAGGGTAAAATAATAAATTATATGTGATATATTCAATTAGGACTGAAGTTGATTGTAAGATTTGAGCAAAAAAGTAGAAAAAATGTTAATCTGTATCTCATCAGTGACCTCAGAAAATATCTGATTATCCATAAAAGAAAAAAAACTGCTCACAAAATACCATTTCATGTAGAGTTACACAACCAAATTACATCCAAAAATTAAGCAAAAAATTACCTGAAAGGACAAAATGTCCCTGATTCCCCCTGAGGGTTAAAGAGACAGTAGCTGATATGAACCTCTGATTGCTGACTTTTCAGACGTCATTAACCTCACAGGCTGACTCTGCTCCTCTGCTTCTCTAACTTTTTTATTTTCTTTGGTGTGTTTTCATTCAGGTGAGGAAGGAGAAGATGAGAAGCTGGAGGAGGCAGCGAGCAGACTGACAGAGATCGCAGACGAGATCCGGTTCGTCCCTCCAGAGCTTGAGGCGGACTCTGCAGACGGTGAGAATATTTCAAGTTTGATGAATTTTTTCACCTGTAATGTTTGTCCTTCCTCTCCAGAGTTCTGTATTTTCTGTATTAATCCATATTTTTCTTTTGTTTCAATGACAAAGACGTGGAGAGAGTTATGGGCCTGCTGCTGAGAGAGATCGGAGACAACGTGAGCCAAAGGGTGAGAGAAAACATTTCCTTTCACTCATCGTCATGACTTTTCTGACTCAAACAATCCTGAAGTCGTGGAATCATTTCTAAAAGTGATTCTAGCTCTCGCTCTTAACACAGTTGTTGAAATCAAACTCTGAACCTTGTTTTTCAGCAAGAGGAGGAGCTGAAAAAAGCCATTTCAAGCATTTTCTGGAACTACGATTTCTTCACGCGGCTGGTCTCGACTCTCCTGACGAGGATGGGTTTCCCGTCCTCAACGCCGGCGAATCCCCAGCCTCAAACATCGGACAGAAAACAGATCGCTGTGACCTGCGAGGTAAGACTGACTTCCAATACTCCAGGCTTTAAGTCTTTCATTTCTGGTTACTTCACTAACTTAAAGATTGAGTTAAAACGAAACATAATTTTTGGTATGCACGCAAGACGTCCTGAGTTTTCTGTCGTCACTAACCCTGAAGCTAACCTGTTTCCCTCTCCTGACAGATCACCAGTCGCCTGACAGCGGCCGACACGTTGCCCGGGAACCGTCTCCTCGGTCTGGGAGCGAGATATCTGCGTGAGCATCACTCTGCCTGGGCTCAGCGGCAGGGCGGTTACGTAAGTCAAACATTTTTTGAATCATGTCTTCAGAAAAAATGTTATCATTTAAATGTTAAACTTGCATTTCGTCTCCAGGAGGAGGCTTTTTACAGTGATGATGAGGATGATGACCAGTGACAGCAGACGGAGGGTTTCTAGCTCGATGCTGCCACCTTCTGGTGAACAAAAACACTGCCACACTGTGCCGTCAGCTTGCCAGCACACACACCTCAGAGACTCTGCAGACACATGAGGAGGTGACGGACCTTTATGTCTCACACAGAGGACTCATAAAGTCTCAGGACTGAATCAGTTTACACTCCTTGAAAACTCAGATTGGAGGCATTAACACGCAGAAAAAAATTTGATAGCATGTTTTTTGTAGTTTTTTCTGTCAATGTTTAATAATTTAATGTCATAATTTTGTTGGAGTCTTAAACCAAAGAGGACGCAGTTTAATACTTTGCTCCGTTCTTGTTTTTTCTTTGTTGGATACAAAAAAAAGTATTTTAGGAGGAAAAACTTTGCACATTTTATACCTGCACTTTGCTTTAAAATTCATGGAATAAGGTACTCCCACTGAGGGATGTTTAATTTTTTTGTTTACAGCATTTCTAAATCTGAAATTATATGAAATGAATGTTAAAGATTAAAATATGCTAATTGTTCAAAACGTGTGTCAATGACTAAAAATTAATCCCTGGAAGAAACTTTAGTCTCATAAGATTTTGACTTTGTCTCAACATTATGCCTTTTATGATGTGCCATAACTTTATTCTCTTAGCATTTCAACTTCAATCTCTTAGCATTTCCACTTCAAACTAGTAGCACAGTTAGCTTAACTTAATTTAGCTTGATTTACATAGCATTATGACTTTTTTGTTCTTACATTGAAATTTTACTCTCTTAGCGTTATGACTTTGTTCTAGTAACATAACTCGACTTGCTGTGATGCTGTGAGGAGGATCTGTTTGAATTGCACTCCTACGCCACCTTGTGGCCCGGGGTCTCAGCACACTGTCGTAAATTACTTTTAGCGAGGCGTGTGTTTGTTTTGGAACTAAATGGAGATCAGATTGAAACAACTTTTCTTTGCTCAAGTCAACTTTTACTGGATACAACGCGACATCAGGCAAACGTTGTAGCAGCCAGCTATATGTAGTGCTATCGGCAGCCAGGTGCTTTGACCTATCTGTAGGCTAACGTGAAAACAAGTAAACACTGTCAGTTTGTAAGTAGTTTAGTAGTAGTCTACATTTAGCTCAGCTAGCAGCCTGGTGCTCTAAGACATGTCTGTAATGTGTAACGTTAGTGAATCCTAGTTATGTCCTGCCAGTCATCGACCAATCAGAGCTAACGTAACCTCACTCTTCATTTCATTGATAGACTCTCAAGTTTGAACAGACCACTGCAGAATAACTGCTGACTGTGGGTTGGAATCAACATTAGCACAAACAGATTAGCCCTTTTAGCCTTTAGCTCGTGCTCTATCTCTCTCCTGTTTCTCTTTCTTCTGCTCTTCTGTCCTTTTTCTGTCTGACAGTTAGGCTCCAGTGTCCACCATCACTACAAAATTAATCACAGAAATCGTTTTCAGCAGAGAAAAACACAGATCTCTCTTCTCACTGCTAAACTTCATCAGCCGGCGTGGTGTTGTCATAGAGAGTTAGACGTACTGTAAATCAATCCAGTTAGCTAAGAAGTAGCTTTTGAAAATAACCAGTAACCTATAATATTGGTGCTGATAATCTCATTTTATAGTGTGGATTAGGATCAGGCAGACATCTAGAGGGGAG
This sequence comes from Halichoeres trimaculatus, assembly GCF_033239565.1. Lineage (NCBI taxonomy): Eukaryota > Metazoa > Chordata > Actinopteri > Labriformes > Labridae > Halichoeres > Halichoeres trimaculatus. Next base: position 2,559,214 of record NW_027437199.1, on the reverse strand, counting down.
ACTTTTTCAAGATCACTTAAAAACTCCTCACAGAGACTTTAATACTTCATTCTTGTTTTATTCTTGTAGCATCAGAACTTAAATCTGTTAATATTACAACTTTATTCCTCTAACATTACCACATTGTACTTGTAGCATATAAAATTTAACCTCATAGTAGCTGATATACCCATATTCTCCTCACATTACAAATATAGCCTACTCTTGTAACACTTTATTTTCATAACATACAACATTATTCTCGAATATTTCTTTTATTTCCTCCTTTAGCCTGTTCATAAGTAGCTGTAATCCATTTTTTTCTTAAACTAAAAATTAGATTTCGTTCTATAAAAAAAAAAAAAAAACTTCTGGCGGGAAACAGCGCCACCCTGTGCACAGGAAAGGAACTACCACCTCAAGGAAACAGCAGCAGCGTTATGAACCTCGGTTTAATTATTCTGTGATTTATCAAATGTTCTGTCGTTGTATACATTTTCTAAATACTTTCGGTTTAAAAAAAAAAAAAAAAAAAAAGCAAAAAAAAAAGAAATAAAAATAAAAAACAAATAACAAGATTTTAAATTTTGCTCTTGTTAATGTCACATTTTCTAACGACGCATTCAAAAACAACAGTTAATGCTGGGCTATGTCAGAGCCTGATATGGATGACAGTTATGCCGAATTAAAAAGGGTAATTCAGTAAAATAACTTACGTAATTTATTCGAGTTTTGACCGTGATTTAATCTGAAAAACAAGAAAAAACTTCATATCCGTGTTTTTTTGACCGAGGTTTGGTCTGAGTTTGCTGTAGGACCTTCTCAGCTGCGCGCTCCGCATTCCGTCTCCGTGTGAAATGAGATCCAACCTGTTCCCCTGCGCACCTCAGACTGCCTCAACCTGCTCACCGACAACAAACGCGCTCCGCGAGCATGTCGGTGTCACCAGTGACGTGTTGCCTGTCTCACTTTAATAGTCCTTTCCTGACTTATTACGCACGAGTATTTAAGGAGTGTGCGTAATGTTTAACGTCGTGCACCAAGGTCGGAAATACGTCCCAACGCGCTCGACGGTCTCGGATGACTCCACACTCTCCGTGCAGGCTGTACACATCAGTAAGTATCCCGGTACTCTGAGGGAAGGACCGGAGGCTACGTGGCCGCCACCGGGTGCCAAGATGCGGATCTCTAAAGCCAACAAAGGCGGGATGGTGGTGAGGGCTGTCCGGCGGCATCCTTCCCCACAGCCGGCCAGCCTGGAGAGCTTAGAGGCGGCGTGGAGCGAGAGGGGACACCCGGAGAAGCCTGCGGAGCACTCACCGAGCCGTGAGGGGAGGAGCAGGGAGGATGAAGGGGTCGCTAACGGGATGGAGGGGGGACCACCGAGGAACAGGAAGAAGGGCTTCAGACCCCCTGATGTCAGGACCATCTTCTCCCCCGAGGAGAGGGACCCGAGGGTGAAGGAGGAGTCCGGGGAGGGACACACCTTCGAGCCTGGAGGCGAGAACACCTGGTGTGATGTGTGCTGCTACTACATCTTCCAGCATGGTCTCACCTGTGCAGGTGAGTGGGAGATGATGAGGGGGGCTTGTTGTGAGGGTCTGACTCATGTTGTTTTCAGAGTTTCCACAGTTGGTTGTTTCAAAGGAGGAAATGTGCAAAGTTATAAACACACTCAAAGGAAACATTCATCTGTAGGAAAAGGAGTCAGTTTGTTAATATTCAAATATCAAACCTGTGAACAGAACTCTTGTTTCTAAACGGTCAGAAAGTTTCACACGGGTTTGTTTTGTCACTTTATATACTGTTTGTTTTCCAAAAGCAGATCAACATCGGTGTCCAAACATGAAAAATATTACTGTTCTCATTTTGCGAAAAAGAAGTGTGGGCTTTACTGATGTTTACTAAATGTGAGGATTTTACGCTGTTCTTATATTTGTAGCATCAGGCCTAACTTTGACCTCTGTGATTATGATTATTAATTTTGTAGACTAGATGCATCAAACTGTAACAGCAGCAGACCAGTTTATATTGATCATTTATCTAGAGTTACATCCTAAACCTGTGTTCACTGAATGTGAGTCAGAATTCTAGAATAAAAGACAGAAATCTGACATATTGAGTTATAAATCTGGAATAAAAGTCTTAATTCAACAATGTAAGTCAAGATTCTGGAATATAAACCTGAAATTCAAAATATTAATTAATCTGGAATAAAAGTGTAAATTCTAGAATGTAAGTCTGGAAGTAAATAAATAAATAAATAAAGAAAGAAAGAAATAGGAAATCTTGAATATCTGTTTTAAAAATCTGGAATAAAAGTCAGAAATCTAGAATGTTGATGTTAAGAGTCTGAATTCTAGAATTTAGGTTGGAATTTGGTAACAAAAGTTAGAATTCTACAATATTAATCAAAAGCCTTGAATATAGGTTGGAATTCTGGAGTATATGTCAGAACTCTGGAATGTTTGTCTAGAGTCTAGGATCTAGGTCAGAAAATTCTAGAACATTTTTCCAGTTTTAGGAAAACAAGATGGAATTCTTGAACAAAGTTAGAGTTCTTGGAGTTTAAATTCTGGAATACATGTCCAAATTCTGGAATATAAATCAGACATTTTTGGATATAAACACTCCTAGGATGTGAGTCGGACTTCTAGACCATGAATCAGAAATTTTGTGAAATAGATCTGAATTCTGGAACAAGTCAGAATTCTAGAATGTAGGTTGGAGTTCCAGACTAACGTTAAAACTTTGAGATGAAGTCGAAATTCTTAGCTCCAAGTCAGAATTCCGAGGAAAAGGTTCTAGAATTTAATCCAGAATTTTAAGGGAGAAACGTCAGAGTTCTGGAATGTTAATATGCGGCTGTTAAATAAATTAAACATTTTCTAGACTCTCTGCAGACAAACACCTGCCTGTGTTTTGCTGTTATCTTTAAGCTGGAAACTCTAAAATCATTAGATCAGATATCAAAGTGTCATCAGCAGCAGCAGGTAGCACCTCTGACATGCTGTGGAGACCGCGCGTTTCACAGCTATTCATAGGCAGGGCTCTGAAACGCAGCTGGAATGCAGTCGGTATGCAGACAGACCGGTTCTGAAAGGGAAAAAAAAGCTTCCTCGAGTGCAAACTCTGAAACTCTGGACCTCACCGTGTGAAACAAACACAGGAGAGGCTCTTCTTCCTCATGCTTTGAGCTGGAAACATGGCTGCTTTATGGGACTGGTGATGGAGACAAGACTCAGAGGCTTTGAAGAATCCAGACAGATGCTTTCAGGATGTGTCTCCTCATATTTATTTTTCCTGCCAGTCAGGCTTTTAATGGGATGTGAAATCTATAAACATAAAGTAGAGTCTGGCTATTAAGATGTCCTCTGCTTCCTGATGATACCTCGAAGTAAGACAGTTTATCTGGGTTATCACATAGATGTTGCCTACTTGATACTTTTAAACAAAATGAAAACAAACACTGGTGCTGATCTGATGTTCGACCATCATGAAGAATAAAGTGAAGAGCGTGAAAGCTCCTCTGCTTCAGTCCATTTAGCCTCTTCTTGTTGACAGACAGTGAGCCTGCACGATTAGCTGCCTTATTGTTTCCTGTCAGTTATACCCGCAGTGTTACTGCAGTTTATCTGAGTGGATGTGGTTCATTTCCTCTCTTGTTAAAAGCTTTTTTTTCTGTCTTAATGTCAGGAAACTTCAGGAAAGTACAAACCGTCCATGCAGACTGGCGTACGCCCTTCAGATCTCCTCAGATGAATGTCGTTGGTCACTTGTTCACTTATTAACAGAAACAGTCACTTATAAATCAGCTGGGCAGCAGCTCATTTAAGTTATTTCCTTTAAATATTAATTTCTGGGGATGGAAACAAGCTCCACTGATGCAGGGTTTTATAAGCTGACCTGAGACAGACTGAGCTACAATGTGCTGCAGTCAACTTTAAACACAACATATTAATGTGAGGTGGATTTAAAGACCAAGAGGAGGTAGCTCTTTTCCCATAGTTCATGATTTTGCCTGAGGTTGTAGAGTTAGTAAGATGTCTTTTTCAGAGCGTTCTAAAACATTAGTCAGCGTTTTATGATAAAAGGTCAGAATTACATAATCATAGTTTTAAGAAAAGGTTGAAATTTTAAGTGATAAGTCAGAGTTATGAGAAAAAAGGTCGTAATTCTGGAATGTCGATGGGAACTTAAAGAAAAGGTCAGAATTCTATGATGTAAGACAGAATTTCAGGACGGGGGTGAAAAATGCTAGAATTTAAGACAGAACTTAAGAGTGAAGTTCAGATTTTTTAATTTTTTTTTAGATAAAAAAAAAATCAGAAGTGCATAGTCTAAATTAGGCCACAATTTTAAAGTGTAAGCCAGAGTTTTGAAACAAAGTCATAATTTGAGATTGTAGGTCAAGGTTTTAAAAACAAGGTCGGAATTCTAGAATGTCAGATTTTTTTCAATTTTTTTTTTCGATGTCAGAATTCTAGAATGTCAGATTTTTTCATTATTAATTTTTTTAGATGTCAGAATTCTAGAATGTCTGATTTTTTTTTTGGGATGCCAGAATTCTAGAATGTCAGAGTTTTTTTTTTTTTTTTGTAAAGGTCAGAAGCGTATAATCTAAATTAGGTAACAATTCTACAGTGTAAGACAAAGTTTTAAAACAAGGTCATAATTCTAGAATGCAAGTCAATGTTTTGAAAAAAGGTCAGAATTCTAGAATGTCAGAGTTTTTTTTATTATTATTTTTCTAGATGTCAGAGTTCTAGAGTTCTAGAATGTAGCGTTTCGCGTTAAAGGGTCCGTATTTTTGAGTGTAAGACAGAGCTTTGTGAAAAAGGCCAAAATTCTGGAATTTTCATTCTTTTGAAAGAACTCATCTAGTTTGTCATTTTTTCTGCATTTAGTCAAAATTTCAAAATAATGTCGGGAAATGATTATTTCATCGGCCTGACCTTAATTTTTTTTAAGTGCCCCCGATCCGTGAGTGGGTCATCAACAGAGAATTTCAGGAGATGTGTTGAAACACTTTCTGCAGTGATAAAAACTTTGCACTTTCTTTCTTAAAGTAAAATGCGTCTGTGAATGTTAAATGTTGTATTTCTGTGTTCAGGATTCTCTGAGTGGTTCAGATTAGACACCCCCCCCCCTTTCCCTCTCTGTCTCATTACAACATGAAGTAACAGAAACCTGCCGCTGGCATCAGGAGCGTCTTTGTCTGATCAGGTTTAGAGCTGCACCGGATACTCTGTGTGAGTTCATTAGACCTGGGAGAGGACTGGTTTTGAAGTCACTCTGATCCTTTTGGATCCTTTTGGTTTTATCAACTTGATAAAAGAAGAAAACAAAAACTTTGGTTATTCTGATGTAGAACTCATTGATTTGAAAACTTCTCTGAGGAAGTTTTTGATAACTATGTTTTTCCGCCACATGCCGACAACATGTTTCCTTTGTTACTTAGTGAAAGGTTAAATTAAAGCATGCAAAGTTAAATTGAATGGTTAAGTGGAACAGAGTTTGTCTTGACAGTGGGATGTACACCTTCAAAATAAAAGCCTAAAATAAACCCAGTGTGTGGAGGTAGAGTTAACATCTCTGTGCAGTTTGTTACAGACGATCGAGGTTCATTTTGAACCAACGTGCAAAATACTGGAGCTGCCTCTAGTCTGCCCCCTTCTTCTTCTGTGTGTGTGTGTGTGTGTGTGTGTGTGTGTGTGTGTGTGTGTGTGTGTGTGTGTGTTGGCAGCTGCCACTGTACGAGTGTATCTTGTCTCTTGTGGAGCCAAACTGTCACAGCGACTGAACAAACAAGAGGGAGCTGACACATTCACACACACACACACACACAGACAGATGGGGGTCAGTGTGTGTGTGGGTGTGTGTGTGTGTGTGTGTGTGAGGGGAGGGACCAGGACAAACCAGAGACACAATCAGAGAGAGCGCGACACGATGGATGGAAGTGAAGGATGACTTTGTCTGGAGTTTGGATCTACATGAAGTTATCTCTGGATTTAAACCACCAGGATTTTAAAACACTTCATTTATCAAATCTGTGTGTGTGTGTGTGTGTGTGTGTGTGTGTGTGACTGTAAGCCAAAGTGTGTGTGTGGGGCCGAAAAGAAGAAATGGGTTTTGCCAAAAACTTTGGCAAAACTTTGCGGCGAGTGTCAGGATTTTTCTATCGTTTTCCTAAAGTGATGCGACGCTCTGGACGACTGGAGGTCAGTCTGCTGTGGGGGGACTCAGGTGAGCTTAGACTCTGATTGTTTTAATATAAAAGATCAAATCTGGATTTATTTAATCTTAATTGAACCATGAAGTGTCTTGAGATTGAAATATATCTGCAGCAGACTTTTCCAAAACAGCAACAAGGAACGGACAGAAATGGTTGATGCTAAGCTCACCACACAAAAACAGGAGCTGTAGCTTTTTATTTGCAAATATAATTATGAAGATAAGTCGTTTCAATCACAGGTGCTTTTTATTCCCTATAAACTGTTTTATATTATTCATTTTTGTAGCTTTGAAATGTTTCTGTGACTGCTTGATTTATGTCGCTTGTTTACATTTTTTTAGTGTCTAAGTTGAAGTAACTCTAGAGTCTTTCGTGTGTTGTCGTTCATGTGTAAGAAAAGTTAAGTGTGTTTTTTTGTCAGCAGGAAGTCAAATTTGAAAACAAAGTAAACAGAAATAGTTCATAGAATTTTGGTCTCCACTGATTTTGGGTCTGGGGAGGTATTTTGGAGGAGACCACCAAGTGGGTGTCTGATATAAGTCTGTGTACTGAAGGGCGAGGTAGACCTTTACATTTTGGATATCTGTTGTCTGTATGTGTATACGATGTATGGGTATCTGATGTGTGAACACATGAATACATGAGGACTACTTTTTCACTTATTTTTGTCCTTTTTTTCTTTTCTTTTCATTTCTTTTCTTTTCTTTTCTTTTCTTACTTTTTCTTTTTTCTTTTTCCTATTTTTATTTTCATTTTCGTTTTTATTGTTATTTATGTATTTATTTATTTATTTATGGGGGGCTTGATGTGGGTTGGGGAGGAAAGCTGTGCACTTCATCTCATCAATGATGTTGTATCATGATAGATATTTTTGTTATTTTGTGTTTTGTTTAATTGGAAATAAAAAAAATTTCCTCAAAAAAAAAAAAAACAGAAAAAAACACTTACAACAAGCATCTGTGGAGGGAAGTACTAAAAAAAATTGAAAAATAAAATAAAAATAATAATAAATAAAAAAACATGACTACAACAATTATCTGTGGAGGGAATTACTTAAAAAATAAAAAAAATAAATTAAAAAAAATTAAAAAACACATGACTACAACAATCATCTGCAGAGGGAATTACTAAAAAAACATGCTTACAACAAGCATCTATGGAGGGAATTACTAAGTAAAAAAAATAAATAAAAAAACATGACTTCAACAAGCATCTGTGGAGGAAATTACTAAAAAACAAACAAAAAAAACAAACAAACAAAAAAAGAAGCATGCTTACAACAGCATCTGTGGAGGGAATTACCATTATAAAATATATTGAGACCAGATGAAAAGAAAGTCACTGATATGAGCTTCTGCAGCGTTCCTGTTTGTTGTGGTGTTTTTCCGCCTCTGCATCCCTCTGGCATTTTAACAGTAAGGCAACCAGTTATTGCCAATCAAAGCTTCATTATCCTGCCAGTTAGACTCTGGTGGGATAATGATTTGTGAGGATGATCTTTGAACATTTTACCATAAAAAGTTCAGACTTTCGTGTGTTATTTCACAAAGACTTATAAACCCTCCTTAATTTCTGCTCAGGGTCTCTGGTGTCACCTCTGCATTGTGTCTGCAGCTCTTCAGTCCCAGAGTGAATGCCTCTACAGACAGTACAAGTGTGTGTGTGTGTGTGTGTGTGTGTGTGTGTGTGTGTGTGTGTGTGTGTGTGTGTTTGTGTTGTAATATGACGACTCTTTCTATTCTGAGCTCAGTTTTGATTACATGATGAAACCCTGAGAGCGTGTCTGCACACGTTGAAGGAGAAACAAAGAGAAGTCAGAATAAAGACCTGAGGAGGACAGATGGCTGCTGGACGTTTACAGCAGACACCTGTCCTAACACACACCTGTCTTTGTCTTCCTCTGGTTTACCAGCAGCAGCAGCAGTCTGTCTCTCCCCTCAGTGTAATAATATAATACTACGTTTCTTCTTCAATACCGTCCATAAATACAGAACATCACTGTCTTTAAATGTTTGTGGTATTATTACAGACGGCCACACGTCATTTCAGCCTGGACACTGATCATTACAGCTTAGACCAGAGGGCGTTATTAAAAACACACTCAGTGATCTGTGACTCAGAAAGAAGACGAAAGAAGCTTAAAGTGGGAATGATGCTGAGAGACTCAAATCTACATTAATAAAAAGTGGGCAAAGCTAAAACTGGCGTTAAAGTAAATAAAGTTTTTTTGTGAACATTGTAGTGAATCTCTGCTACCAGTGGGGGGCGATATAGTTTTCTTGATTTGATATTTGACTTCTCTTTCTCCAAAATGAGCCCCGAGTGGAAACATTGTTCTGGATCCCACATTGTACAGTTTATCCGAAGTAGGTGAAGTGTGTGTGTGTGTGTGTGTGTGTGTGTGTGTGTGTGTGTGTGTGTGTGTGTGTATGTGTGTGTGTTGAAGCAGCTGAAGGCTCATTGTGGTCTCTCTGCACACACACAGACCTGATTAGAGAGTCTGTGTTAAAACTGTTTCACACCCAGGAGAAGAGAAACTGTTGCGTCTGTCCAGTTTGTGCCGTCTGACCTTTGACCCCTGCGCTGAGTTTCACAATAAGAGCCCTCTGTGTGGAGCTGCTGTTTGCAGTTTGTTGTCAGTTTTGAGCCTCACCTGAATATTTCACTTCCTGCTGTTGTTTGATAAGATCCTCAGGATAGTATGTGGTTCGTCTTTTGGAGGATGAAATATCAAAAAAGTTTATTCATCAGTGTTTACGGACTTTACCTTACATAAGCTGTGTGTGTGTGTGTGTGTGTGTGTGTGTGGCTCCATCTGATTGAGCGTGATTGATTCATAGGCGAAAAAGCTTTTATCCCTGAGACAGCAGAGGAAACAGAACAGGAAAATTCAATTTTTCAGTAATGATCTGCGATGTTTGGACTTGATTTTAGTTTTTTTTTTTTTTTTTTTCAAAGATGAGGACACAGTGAGACATTAACCAGATGATGGCACTGTTGGTAACTTTAGTATCAGACTGGAAGAGAATGATGTTCATAACAATTTTGCCAAGAACAGAACAGTCCAGGTGCATTGGATGAGATTTGTAGTTAGAATAAATTAAAGATAAAGAATGAAAAATGTGAAATATATGACATAAGATACAACAAGGACAAAAAATTAAAACAAAAATATACAATAAATAAATTCATTTTTGTTCACTTATAACACTTCTAACAATAAACAAGCTTGAAGTGAAATTTCAGAATTTCCAAGAAAAACTGAAAAAATTATAGGGTGAAGCTAAAGCGTATGAAGACCTATTCCTCTTATCTCACAAAATAAAAGAAAACAAAGAGAAACAATAATGAAATAAATAACAATGGCGCTTAAAAACTTATGGAAAAAAAACATGTTTTTTTCCTCATCAAAGTTGATGAATGACAAGTAAAAGTCAAAATTTGATAAGATGAAAGTTGAAATAAAGATGTAAAAGTTGAAATTTTGCAAGATTAAATGTAATGAGGTTGTTTTGTTTTTTTTAAGAATATGCTAAATAAAAAGTTTTCATGTTGAGAGACTAAGGTCTCAAGTTACAATTCTGAAAATTAAATAAAGTTGCAAATTTAAGAAACTCAAGTTGAAACAAAGTTGTGTTATGAGACTAAAATCGACATAAATCCGTAAAGTTAAAACACTTCAATTAAACTTAAGTTTTTATGTTTCGAGATTAAGGATTCAATTAAGTCGTTACGTTTGAAAATAAAGTTGACATAAAGTTGTAATAAAGTAAGAATGTTATGAGAAGAAGGTTAAAATAAAGTTGCTTAATTAAAAATCAAAGTGAAATAAAATTATGTCATAAGATTAGGATTTAAACTTAGTTGTTTTATTGTAAAAATAATAATGTTAAAAATTATAATTTTATAGACATAACGTTTAAATATATAATAAAACAAATTTATATTAAGGTTTACATAAAGTTTTTTGTTACAAAGTGAAATAAAGTTGTCATGTTATAAGATTAGGATTTAAACTTGGTTATGTTGTGAAAATAAAGTTGATTTAAAGTTATAATTTTACAGATATCAAGTTGAAATATATATCAAAACAAACATATATTAAGGTTCAAATAAAGTTATTTTGTTTCAAAGTGAAATACAGTTATGTTATGAGATTAAGATTCAAATTTAGTCATTATATTATGAAAATAAAGTTGTATAAGGTTATAATTTTAGAGAAGTATACTTGAAATATACAATAAAACAAATTTATATTAAGGCTCACGTAAAGTTTTTTGTTACAAAGTGAAATAAAGTTATGTAATGAGCTTAAGATTCAAATTTAGTCATTATATTGTGAAAATAAAGTTGATTCAAAGTTATAATTTATTATTATGTATTAAAATAAATATATAATAAGGGTATATTAGTTGTAATGTTAAGAGAATTAAGTTTAAAAAAAGTTACAAACTTACAGTGGAAATAAATTTGTTAGAATTGTTAATTCAAAAAATCGTAGTTGAAATAAAGTTGTAATTCTGTGATCTGTTGTTGATATTTCCTGTGAGTTGTAAACGTGATTCCTCCGTCACATCGCTCGTGTAGTTTTCGTGATGCTGTGAATGGATGGAGGGATGGAGGGATGTTTGGATTGTTGGCTGAACTGATGGAGGGATGTAGAAGGCTCTCCCTCTTCCTCTGTGGATCAAGTTCATTGTGAAAAGGTTTTAGGCGGATGACAGCGCGAGCGGCTGGACGGAGGAGAGAGGAAACTAGTCATAACAAGCGAGGGAAGAGAGCAAAGAGAAAGAGGGAGCATTGAGTCAGCAGTCCCACATTCATCACCTCCAACCCCCTTCCTCTGCTGTCTGCGCGCCCGTCACTCCGCGGCCTCCATTTGACTGTTAAATCACCCACTCAGCACAACAACGCCGCCGCGCAGAGACAGGCAGGGAGAGGTGGTGGGGCAGAGGCACAACACGGGGCGAGAGACACTGAAAAACACCACCGAGAGGGTAGAGAGTGTGTGTCTGTGCTGTCCTGTCTGTGGGAATTACTCCTGTGTGTGTGTAAGGTGTGTGTGTGTGTGTGTGAGGATGAAGATGGGAGATGGGAGCAGCCATGTGCAAACTGTCGGATAAAGTTGGACAGCACGTGAAAAAGAGGTCTCCAGGTAGGATCAGGGAAACACACACACACACACACACACACACACACACACACACACACATATATATATACAAGTAGTATGGATACATGTGTGTGTTGTGTAGCTTGTAGGTGTGTGTAAGTTGTGTTTATTGAAAGCACATCCTGCCTGTGTGAGTCATTCTGTTTCTTAATGGTGCTGCTGGAGTCTGGCCAGTCTCGAAGGTTCAGTTTTTGTGTTTGTTGATGTACGGGTGGCCAACGGGGACAAAATTCACGCTGTGATAAAGTTGATTTGTTTTGTGTTTCTGTGCACGTATGATCAGAGCTGCAGCTATGAACTCTTTCCATGTTGATTTCCATGTTAAACACATGTAGGTCAGATCCCAGTGGCCTTGTTTTCAGACATTTCCTCTTGTTCGTTACAGCTCAGGTCAAAATTTACATGTTACGAAGGGGAAGTTAGACCTCAGCCGTGGTTATCAGGAGGTTATTTGCATATACGTTTATGTTTTCATGTATTTTGTACAAATGAACCTGCTCGTACCAAAGACTACAGCCTCTGATAAAGTCTGTGTTTGTTGTTGCTGCAGGTTGTAAGTACACGTGTCACGCTGCATGTAGAGACCGGGTGTCACTGGACTGTCACCCTGTGGCGTCACCTGTGAGTCCGGACCAGCTCAACAACAACACGCCACCTCATGTAAGTACACACTGCAGAGTTAAATCTTATTTACTGTGACTTCACTGCTAAAAAACTAAAATCTTATCAACAGTTTTTGTCTTATTTTAAGTAAAAATTGTGTATTATACTTGATATGAGCCACATTCAACTGGTCAGTCCAGAAAAATGTCATGTTTTAAGTTATTTACATACAAAAATGAGCTATGAATTGCTTGTGACAAGTAAAAAAAATCTGCCAATGGCATTTTAAAATGCTAGAAAATGTGCTTGAAAGAAAAATGTCTTAATACAAGCAATTCAGACCTCATTTATGTCTTTAAATACCTTTAAACAAGACATTTTTCTGGACTGGTCAGGTGAATGTGGCTCATATCTAAAAAAAGACATTTTCTACTGAAAAAAAACACACAAAAACACTTGATAAAATTTCATTTTTTTTCTGTATTAAACAGCTTTATAATTCACATTATCACCGTTCTTTGTTCTTGAGAATTCTGGGATGTAGCTGTAGTTCATTTGTTGACCACCAGAGGGCGGTGTAGGCAAGCTTTTTGCCGATGAGCTCTACCAGTGTTTCATTTGAGGTTTGAGGCTGTGAATGTACAAACTGAGCTACTTAAATACAATATATAAGACACTTTCAATCATTTTTTTTTAACTTTTTTTTTTTTTGACAAATTTGAGGAGGTGGTTGATTAAAATATCAGCATGGAAAGATTTGTCGTTGAACTTAGAGAATTTTGCATCTGTTATAATATTCTGTGTCTGTTTACCAATAAATAAAGGCAACAAAACAACATCAAAATAAGAAAGTAATTTAAGATAAAGATCCCCGAGCAAAGGTAAAAAATATTAGAAAAGAGCCCACAATGACTGAAAAACAAGAACGTGTGTGTGTAATTAAGTTTAAGTTCCAGGGGGTTTTTTTGGACTTAAAGTGACAACACCAATATAAACCAGAATGTGTGTAAGTTTAATGTTTAACAGATGTTTGAACAACCAGAATTAAAGTGAAAACTTGGACATTAAAACAAGGTGTGTGTCAAAAAAAAAAGTCCCCATAATGATAGAAAACAAGTTCAACAAGCGTCCCCACAGAGATCTCAGAATGAAAGGAGTGTGTCAGTAAAAATCCCCTAAAAATGTACAAAGCAGCGTCTGAGTATCAGTATTAGACTTCATAGTCATATGAAAACTTGTCTGAGTGTTTTAGTCAGTCAAAAAAATCCCTTAAAGTGACATTAAAAAAAAAAAAGTTCACGTGTACCAGTTTAAGTTATCACTATTAAAGATTTGTTATAAATAAGACCCCAAAAAAGTGTTTTTGTACCAGTAACAGTCCCATAATGGTAGCAAATCAAGTAAATGTGTGTCAATAAAAGTCCCCATTAAACCCTGTTAAAGACCCAGTCCTCATATTGATAGGAAAACCTATTCTGATGTGTGTCTCGGACAAGAAATCTGGGTGTGTTGCTGGTCTGGTTTATGTTAGATTTCCTCAGACCACACTGGGCAGTTTTAGAGTATTATGTAACTGTTCCTCTGCAGCTCTTCAGAGGAGTTAACTGTTATTTTTACACCAAAATTCATGTTTAAATCAGTAGGTGAGGTCAGAGGTCAACAAGGATGTTAGCAAGCATTCCTCATCTTCAGTGTGTCTGACTTTCTTCAGCTTGGTTTTGTTTTGTAAGAAGTTTTCTTCCCATTTTACGTTTCATTGACTCCAAATGAAACTCTACGACCGCGGTACAGAACGACCCCGCAGTGTTTACGTCTCATCAGCCAGTCCCTCCAGGTTTCATGTTCGAGTCGCAGGCTGGTTTTGGCCCCAGCTAAATGTTTGAGCCTGCATGAGGAGGATTAGTTCAGCACATTTCAATCACAGATACTGCTGAGTGGTGCTGAGCACAGTGCTGTGGTTTCTGGATTGTGCCAGCTACTTCATGAAAATACATTTTTGGTGTGGTTACAGAGGGGTCAAAGTGTGTGTGTGGTAACAGATGTGAGTGTGTGGGTAGAGATGCTGAGTCCTCACAAAGACGTGTTGGTCTGTCGGTGTGTTTACATGTGCTGTAGAGGTGTGTGTATCACATGTTGATACTTAAAGTCTACAACAATTCATTTAAAGTGGAAAATTAACACTAAGCGCTAACTTAGCGCTTAATTAGCATGATTTGTTTACATTTGAATCACTGACCCGTGTTCCATCCATTCTCCCCCATTTAATACAGACCATGCTGCAGACATCATTGATGTTTTTAAGTCATTAAACCAGATCAAGTCTCAAGTGTTCAAGTTGGTCTAAGTCACCAACATGAAATCCCAATCCGTTCTGGGTAACGAGATGACAATCTTGTTTAAGTCCGAGTCACCGAAGGATAATTACCTTTAAGTCCAAGTCATGAAACAACGACACAAGTCATGGTTGAGTCACTGAAGAAGTTTTAGCAGAGACTCAAACTCCAGTCTGAGTCACCAGAAAGTAACTCAGGTCAAGTTCAGGTGACGGTAGGAGAATCCTTGTCTAGTCCGAGTCACTAGAGAAAAATTTGAGGCAACTTTGAGTCACTGAAGAAGAATTAAAGGGAAATCTAAGAAGCTAGAGAAGAATTCAGTTCAAGTCCAGGTCACGAGAGGAGAATCTGAGCAGAGTCTGAGCCTCTAGAAAAGAGTCAAAGTCAAGAGTCAGAGTCTGAGTCACTGATGAGAAGTTGAGCCTCGGTCAACTCTATGGTAATTAGCTATGACGCAGTTCAGCGGTAAACGGTGGCAACCAATCAGAGTAGAGATGTCCTTCGACCGAGCGGGCCCTAAAGAACAACGCACATAACTTTGGTTCCTAGTTCCCTCATGGATACTGAAAAGCTCATACTGTGTTTGGACTTATCCTTTTCTTTTTAATGTCCGCCATTTTGGCTACCAACAACAACAACAAAATGTTGCCTGGAATCGTGTCGCGGAGGAGGTAGATTTTTCTGTTGAGTTAAAAAAAAGTGCAGTAATAGCAGAAAATAGCGAAGTGAAGTGAAGTCTGTGGCAAAGACGTAGCCTAGCCTAGCATGCTAGCATTTCTTGCTTCATCTGAATAAGATGACACCAGGGCTCCAGACTAACTTTGTTCAGCAACGATTTGAGGTTTACGCCGGGGGTGCAGGTTACTTTTATTACCAAGCAGTTTCCTGCTGGATCCTTCTGGATCCTTCTGGATCCTTCCGTGGATGGCTTCGTACCGGACTGTGCACCAGGATCTGAACGGACGCCTGTGACCTAGTGACTTTTTAGTATTTTGTGGCCTGGTGTACCAGTGATTTTTGTTTCTCATTTCAGTATTTTTGTTTTGGGATACCTCTTTTCTTCCTTGAGGATTTATCTGTGTTTCTTGTGGATTAAAGGCGTTTTGTGTTACAGACTTACAAGGACCAGAAAAACATCTATCTGATCTATAAAGGAATTCTTTTGGCAATCTGTGAAGTCTGAATGTCGAGTTCAGGTTCGAGTCATTGGTGCTCCAGTTTTAGTCAAGTCACAAGTCCAAGTCACCAGGCCAGAGTGTTTCTCCTTGGTTAGTAGCTGCTAGCTTAATAAACCCACTCACACAGTGACAGCTCTTAAAGCGACAGTGATCCCAGCCAGCCGAGGCATGGAGAGGCTTCACTCTGTAACTATTTCAGGGAAGTCCTCCTGACAGTGTGTGTTTTTGTTGGACACCAGCAGAAGTGGGTCAGTAGGTAGTGAAAATAAAACCTGATCCTCTTAATTACCAGAGCGTGATGGTGTGAAAAGCTGTGACCCAGGACACCACAGATGGGACAAAGAGGAAACGTGAAGTTTGACAGGAAGTCTTTTGAAAGTCCTAAAACCTGAGACTCTTTATTGAACTCCATTAGTGACCTGACTAACTTAGTCACAAGTCAGTTCAATCTGAGACCCAATTTTATTAACCTTTAAAGCACATGTTTCTAAATACTGTGGCCTTTGACCTCTTCATGTTAAGCTAAATTTAGCCAAAAGGTGAACTTTCTGCTCTCAGAAAACTTCATCAGAAGCAACTTTAAAGAGGTGAAAGTTCTCAGTACTTCATACAAAAACAGCTTGATAAACAAACCCCTTTTGGACCCATTTTTGGGGGGTCCCAAATTTTTTGACAATATAGTTGAGAGTGAAGCATGTGGTCATTGGTTTGGGCAAGACAAAAAAAAATGACTGAACTGTATAAATTACACCTGAGTATGACTTCATCGTCCTCTCCTGCGCTGTGATTGGTTTGGCTCGAGGGTGAGGCCGTAAATGATTAACAGGGAGACTTGGAGAGTAACTGGTCAGAGGATAAACTTCCTGCCTGCTGGGAAAGACAAACAGGCGGAGAGAAAACAAAGAGAGGAGAACAAACACGGGTAGAGACCGATGTTTATGTGTTTTCTTTTTGGCTCTAACGGCAACTCATTAACACGACCTGATGTTGTTTTAAAAACCAGATTACCCCTGATACAAAAACACAAATCCAACATATTTATGGTGATTAATAACTCAGCAGCACACACTCAGATTTCACACTGAACAGTGTTGGTAGGATTGGCTCAAAGGAGAAAGATAACGGTTTAAAAGTTAGAAATTTAAAGAGCAGGAGGAATGTTGATGTGTTTTCCTTCTGAGGTTTTATTGTTACTCATTAACGGCTCTTGGTGAGTTAGGGAGGGGTGACACAAAAGTAAATACACACACACACAAGCAGGAAGGAAAACCTGAGAAAACATTTTCCCGTCTTGGTTTCACTTTGTTGAGAGTTGGAGAGTTTGGGTTCGCCGTGATGTTTTGAATAGGCGATGAAACTAAAAGTGACGTCTTCCCGTGTCCATAAATTGTTTTGTTTCTCTTTCTGAACAAAAACAGAAACAACCTCCATTTTCCAGGGCTTAAATAAACATACATTGGTAGTTTCGTTAGCTTAAGTTGCAGCGGTTTGTTTGAAAACCGACACCGAAAAACCAAACCCAGCCCAAAATGACACAAGGGACTGTTTCATTCTGTTTTAGTAACAAAGGTTGTTTTCGAAACCACCCACCATTCAATAAAACTCACTGATTTGGCCAAAATATTACATTTAGTTTGTAAACAATGCTTAGGTTCTTCTTGTCTTTTTCCGTGTTAGGAAGTCTGGGCTCAGTTTTCAAGTGCAGTGCTGCCACCTATTGTCGGGTTACCAGTACTACGACAATACAACAACACTAACATTTCGAAACAAGTAAACCTTGTCACTTGTAGTCGCTAGGGAGGTTATACCCACCTTACAGGTAACTTTTCAAATAAGTTGCAAATAAGTTACTTCAAAAAAATCTCAAAACCAAGTGTTGGCAGACCATAGTTAAAATGTCAAAAACATATAAAAATTAATTCATTATTTACCAGTTTCAAAAACCTCTATCTCATCAAGATGATAAAAAGTTGCCCTAAAAACCTGTTAGAAAATTAAAAATATATATATATTCTGCCCCCTTGTGGATTATCATACCACTACAGGCAGCTGAAGTTGTAATTTGTCCCTTTTTAAAATGGCTGTTTTTCATTTTCGTTCCCACAATTAATACAATTTTATTAACATTAATTGGTCTAGACCTGTTAATGATTTTAGAAGATGTCTTTAGATAATGTTTGTTATGATTTGGGGCTATATAGAGAAAGATTGATTGATTGTCTACACACTTTTTTTTTTAAGGAAAATTGTTGCTAGTTTATTTAAGTTAAGTAACATTAACACATACATTGTTACTTATTCAAAAAAATGTATTTTCTGCATTAAAGAAATGCATATTTACATAAAAAATTACAAATAATTTCCAAAACCTCCCAATTTATCAAATGTGATACAAAAAAATATGTATTTAAAAAAAACAAACAAACAAACAAAAAAACGATACTGCAATATTTCTTTTTCTTTTGGTGGATTTTGTTAAAAGGGTGAATAAACATCTCAGTTCTAAAAAATAAAAGGATTTCTTTTTTTTTTTTTTTAATGAGTCAGGCTTTACAGGATTGAGCTTAAAATATGTATCAAATCATAAATAAAGTTAGATTAATGAATCACTGTAGGTTATGCTTCTACAGTTTGATATGTCTGGTGCTACTGTCTCTTTAAGAAACTCAAAGACACTATGGAACCTAGCATTCCGGAACACTTAAACCCATAATGATTATATCAATCTACTGTCTCTTAAAGGAACTTCAAAGCATTCCGGAACACAGCTTTCCGGATTTTTTTTGCTACACTGATTATACTGAAAAAATGTAATATCATGCAAAATTGTATTATCTGCAGAAAACACTGACTGACTCTAAAAATTCAAATCTAGGCAAGTGTTTTTGTCTTCATTTCAGTAAAAAAAAAAAAAATATAATAATGAATTACACTCAACCACCGGCACATGTCACTGACTGACCGGCATGTGTCGCTGTCTGACGGCATATGCCGCAGAGTAAACGTTAGTATACCATTTGCTGTTTTTAGATCTCTGTGTCATTCCAAAATCAATCGTAGATTTGAGTTTAGGTTGTAGAAGTATCACCATGTTTTTTTTTATCCTAAATCTGAGAGTCCTGATCCCCATCGACCATCCTCTCCTCACTATCACAGATCTGGTTTTATTCCCTCCTTCCTGTAAACAAACATCATCACCATCCGCTTATCAAACTGCTCTCTTCCTCTCAGCGAATCTATCTCTATCTGCTTTTCCCTGCAGCCTGTAATCAGTCGACTATTGTGTTAAAGAAGGACAAACAGGAGGTTTACCTGACAACCGCGGCGAGGACGAGGAAATGAAGTACACACAAAAGCAGAGGGAGAAATTACAAAGCGATGTAAGAAGAAAAACAACTTTAAATAATCGTAATAACACATCGCGTTCAAGAAGAGACAGGCAGAGCGACCGAGAGAGACGTCCTCAAACCTCAAACATCCATGAGCTCAGAGCTAAACACAGATTTAACTCTGCGGCGTCGTGGGTATGTGTTATTAAACAGCCTGAGGTATATTATTATAAATCAACAGAAAGTGACATTTACAGTTTCTTCTGAAGGGAAACTTTCAAAGACGAACAAAACGACCACAAACACTCTGTCAGCAGAACACGACGGATCAAAACGTGTCGCAGTTTCAAAAAAATACGATCCCAATGTAATCCACTCTCTGCAGTCTGCAAACAGAGACACAAAGAGCCTCAAAGTCAGCACACGCAGGAGCAGAAAGATGAATAATCTCCAGCAGAATATCACTGTAATCTTTGTGGATTGAGAGGGATTAAGTCCTCGGTCTGATGCAGGTCTGATGGACAAAGCTCCCCCGTCATCAGCTGCCTGTCGCAGAAACGGGACACCAGCAGACGGATTAGAGACGAGGCCCGGTCACTTCCTTCATATTCGTGATCCAACACGCGTCAGAGTAGCAAACACATTCGAACCCTGAATTTTCTTGACTTGAAACAGATGGTGGAAAAAATTCCTAGTGTTTGTTGGTGTTTGAAGTTTAAAGAGGGGGTATTGTGCTTTTATTTCAGTCTTTATTCTGTCCCTCTGGTGCCCCCGTAGTATCATTACATGATTGACAGCTCAAAAAACTCTCACTGGTGTTTTAGAAAACTCCTTACTTTAACCTCTGTGTGATATGTTTCGTTTTGGCTGCTGCCTCTTTAAGGAAACCCCCTTCCCTCTGATTGGCCAGCCCTCTGGAACCCTGTTGGGGACCGAGATAAAGGTTTTTTAGGCCCAAACGTGTCATAAACCAGTTAAGAACTTGTGAAGATCTCATTAAGATCTTAAACATTTTGTATTTTTAAAACATGGGAAGGCATGATACCCCCTCTTTAATGTTCGAGGAAAAAGCTTGCATAGATTTGATACTGTAAGTTATTTAACCAGCTCTACGTTCACATTAAAGCTGTTTATTTCCAGACTTCAGTAAGTCGGGTCACTCGAGGGAAATTGCCCTTTCACAAAAGAAAAATATTTTTCATGGGGGATTGAATTAGCTGAAATCTAACAGGATAAGGAGGAAGCAGCAGCTGGCCTGAACCGACAGAATAGAAAGGAACTGCAGAGGCAGCACAACAACAGACCAGAGAGGGATACAGTCACCGAACACACACACTTACACACACATAAACACACACTAATTTAATTCATGGAGAGTTAACGGTGTTATAAGATTTTCCTACGTTGCAGACACAATCTGCCTTTGGACGTATGAATGATGAATGTGTGTCATTTACAGTGAACTCTTATCCCAGTTGGTTTGTATCAGACGCTGAGATTGTGCGCCTGGATTAGGACGGGATCTGAGATAAGAGTCAGCAAACACACACTGCAGAGCATACACACACTCACACACACTGAGGAGTCTGTTATAGCGTCCCACCCTGATACAGATCTGTGTTTTCCTTTGAAACTCTCACAAACTCAGCACAGAAATGACTTTGGATGCTTTGTAAGAGTCTATTTCACCTCTCAGTGCATTTTTTCCAGGGCACTGTAAGACTGGCTCGTATTTTTGCAGACTTTTTTGGAATGGGGCCTTTCCTTTCCAACATCCTCTCCTATGTTTTTTGGCCTTGGTTTCACACCCAGCAGACATTTTCCTCCTGATGCAGCTGAAAATGTTCGGGGTGTTTTTACAGCTTTCCTGATTGGTTTGGTTCAGATGAGAGTCAGTAAGAAGAGTTTGTTTGGGCGGGATTGAAAGCAGTTAACCTTAATCTGATGCCCAGTGTCTAATCAAAATTAGCCTAAATCATAACCTTAAAGAGAGGGTAAAATATATTTATTTAAATTTCTAATTAGAATAACTCTTATGGAGTTGAAATAATGGAAATCAGCATTAAACATTAGCAAAGTTTCAAGCATCAAAAGTATGAGACTTAAAGAGTCATGTGAGAATTCAACGAGATCAGTGTGAGATTTGCTCAATTTGTGAGATCACCAATTAGGGAATTTCCTTTAAAGGGTGAATGTATCATTTTGAAACAGAAGCATGACTCTGGAGTGTAGCAAAAAAATTCTGGAATGCTGCGTTCCAAAATGCTTTGAAGTTCTTTAAAGAGACAGTAGATTAATATAATCATTATGGATTTTAAGTGTTCCGGAATGCTTGGTTCCATAGCGCCTTTAAGTTCCTTAAAGAGACAGTAGATTAATATAATCATTATGGATTTAAGTGTTCCGGAATGCAAGGTTCCATAGTGTCTTTAACTTCCTTAAAGAGATAGTAGATTAATTAAATTGTTATGGGTTTAAGTGTTCTGGAATGCTAGGTTTCATGGTGCCTTTAAGTTCCCTAAAGAGACAGTAGATTAATATAATTGCAATGGGTTTAAGTGTCCCAGAATGCAAGGCTCCATAATGCCTTTAAGTTCCTTAAAGAGACAGTAGATGAATTAAATTGTTATGGGTTTAGGTGTTTCGGAATGCTAGGTTCTATAGTGCCTCGAGACAGTAATTGTAATGAGCTGAAAATCATGTAAAGCTGTCATGAAGGTATCAGATGGACAATATGGAGCTTGAAAATTGAACACAATACCCCCTCTTTAAACAAAGCAGTAGGCTATGACCTTAGCATACAGCCAGAGGAATATCTGTACCTAAAAAAGATTTAAATCCATCATTTCCTTTAACTCTGACTGTGGTGTCCCTGTAGGCTCTTGATTTGAGCTCAACTAATCTCTTTATTGTCTGTGTAAGCTAGCTTATCTAACAGCTACAGCTAACAGGCCCACACAGGTAGTCGCCTGCTCAGTCTACCTACAACAAGCCAGTCCCGCTTTTTACATTTCATCTTCAAAAGTGACTCGGCCTACTTTATGCCAACCCAGACACTGGTATGTTTTTGTTTACAAAGCCTTCTTGGGCAAAATTCCCACCTGCTAATCCTGCTTTAATCTAGAAGAATGAACAATCCAACCTTAATTCTCTTCACGTTGTGCAATTTGTTTTTCCAAAACACCAGCAGCACTGATTCAGTAGCTCTTAATGTTGCTAAGCTAAGTGGCAGAAACTGACTGATTTACTAAAGCAGTGACAAAACAAACAGTTTTTAGGTACTTGTACCTGAATTGAGAGCTCAAATATTGTTTTTTCCTTCAAGGCTCAAGTCTGTTTCCATCAAACCTGTTGATCTCCATGATGTTGTGTAGCCGATATTTCCCAGATTAAAACACTCCAGCTAGTCTTTGGCACATTTATATGTATACTTTTCAAGTTTTTATTTATTTTATTTCTATTCTATTTTTATTTAATCTAATTTATTTTTTCTCTTTACATCCCCATCCCCATCCTTTTTTGTTCAACTTTTTTAATTTTTTTAAAATAATTTTGCATTTTTTAATTCTCATTTTACTTTTATTTCTATTTATATCAATATGTATAAATATGTATGTTTCTTATAATGATAATGTTTCTCCTATGATTCCTTTTATTTGTTCCCTTTTTTCTTTTTTTTATTCACTTTTGTAATTTCTCATTCCTTTATTTATTCATTATCTTCTTATTTATTTATTTATTTATTTATTTATCTATTTATATATATATTTTTGGTTGCCTTTTAACTTAATTATCTTTTGTTATATTCATAGTTACCTACTCTATTATTTTTGTTAACTACATGATTTGCCAGTTCCAGGATGTGCATATTCATTGTAACAAATGGAAAAAAAAATTGTTGACTAAGTGCCAAAAAAAAAAGAGTGTGGGGAAAAAAAAAAAAACTTCAGCTGGCCTGTTTGGTCGTAGTGAACAGATAAGTAACTATCAGATTTTGTAGAACTCACGTCGAGTTGCATCTTGACATTGACTTCAATCCAACCATCACACTCCAGTCTAGGAATATGAAATATGGTACTAAAAACTGCAGTTCTTTAGGTGTCCACTAGGGACTGGCCACAGAAACACCAGAAACCACATACACACCATCCTAAAATGCTGAATTTTACTAATTTTGTAACAACTTATTAAACTCATAAGTCTTGTCCATATAAGGGCGTTGTGGGCACCTTGTACCTGTTAGCAAAGAGGCTAAACGCCCACCTCTTTACCTCACACTAACTCTAAAGGGAGCCAGCATCCAAAAGTCTGTATCAGAGTTTGAGCTTTACCAGACTGAAATAAAAAAACATCCATCTTCTTTGTGTCCTCCCCTGTCCCTCCCACTTTAACCATCAATAGCCGTGTAACCCTGCTCGACCAGCTACACTGTAACCTCCAGGCTGCGCTCGGCCCTCTCTGCCTGTCTGTGATTATGTGATACACCTCGACTGCGTGTGATCCTCTGACAGCATTCCTCCGCGCTTTGATCACGAGGTGCTCGCTGTTTTGTCTGTCAGGATGAAATAGTGGGCCTCCGGGACACACAGGATGCTGGGGGACCCACTTTCACACAGACAAGCACACACAAACACTCACTAAATAACGTATAGAGCGGTATCTGACAATCAAAAATCCACTGCGACTACCGGCACACGGGGAAGATAATGTGTTTAAACAGAGCTCACACAGCTGCTCTCAGGTAGATCAGTTTCAAAGTCCCTGAGGCAACATGGGGCTCAGGTGGGATATTTAACACCTGTACGAGCTAAACAAAGGAGACGCACTCCTCCTCACAGGTGTTCTGGGACAACCTCACAAGGCCTGCAGAACTGCTAATCTGATTAGCATTTTTAGACGTTAGCACATGTGTTTACACCTCAAGGCTTTCCTAATTCTCTTATGTGTGTTATTAGTTTGAGTGTTTCCAGACAACGGAGACCCTTCTCCTTCGCTGTTTCTTACAAGAGCACAAGTCCAGAAAAATTATGGAAAATTTTAGGACTTCACATGTGTGAAAGAGCCTCAACAGAAAACCTTTACAAATGGACAAATCTAATTTAGTAGAAATGATCCTTTCCTGTCGTTTGAAGGTAATTATAGTGCTTTGAAACTGAACACACTCAATCTGAGTTCTCACGTTTTAAGTCGTAAACACAGACACACCTCTGTTAATACCCCTACTACCTTTAAATTAGAGGACACACACACCAACCTACAGATAAAAGAAACACACACCTGTCACAAGCCCCTGTCAGTTAAGTTCCAGTCCCTCACCTGTAGAGGTGACGCTGTCTTTACAGAGTGAGGTCATGAGAGCCCGAGGAGAAAGAGTAAACACCCCCCCTCTCTGCCGCAGTCTATTGGTCTTGGATTTCTAAAAATGACACATTCCTCAAAGTTTGACCTTTGACCTTTGCTAACCTTACCACGCCCTAAGCTCTAAACCTCTCAGAGCGCGTGACTTCTCACCCACCATATTGATCCGTCCCTCACCCCACCCCCCTAAAATCCGAAAGAACATGTACACCCCGGATTTCTCGCATGATGTGAAGAAATTAAACCTCTCCCAAAACCATCAGACAACAGCTATATCTTCAAAGCCATTCTGGAATACTCCTCTGTATCTATAAAGCCTTTCTGTGGAACATTCTGGAACACTTCTCTTTCTCTGCAAAGCCATTCTGAGGAACATTCTGGAACAATTCTCTTTTTCTGCAAAGCCATTCTGAGGAACATTCCGGAACAATTCTCTTTTTCTGCAAAGCCATTCCGAGGAACATTCCAGAATACTTCTTTTTTTGTCTATAAAGCCATTCTAAGTAGTGTTCCGGAATATTTTCTCTTTCTCTATAAAGCAGTCCTTATCAACATTCCGGAATGCGTCTCTTTGTTTATAAAGCCATTTTGAGCAACATTCCACGTTACTTTGCCAAATATTTGGAGACATCTTGAAAGAAAATCTGGAATATCCCTATTTATTTATAAATATAAAAAACAAATTATGAGCAAACTTCCAGAATACATGTCTTTATGAGCTATTCTGAGCAGCATTTCAGAAGATTTCCCTTTGTGTAATAGTCTGTTTGAGGCAACATTCCGAAACACTTTTTTAAATCTTTAAAGTCATTTTTGCAAAAGTTCTGGAATAATTTATTTATTTATATATCTATATTAAAACAAATTCTGAGCAAAATTCCAGAATACATCTCTTTAAGAACCATCCTGAGCAGCACTGCAGAATATTTCCCATTATATTACACAACATTCTAGAATACTTTCCTTAATCATCAAAGGCATTCTGGGAAAAATTCTGGAATATATCTCTTTATTTATGAAGACATTCTGGGGAACATTCCTGGACCTTCTTCTCTTTCAATCCTTATGGATGGAATTCACAGCCTCTGTCTTTTGGACATTATGTAATGTGTTGTTCCTAAAGTCTGAAAATAACAGTATAAGTCTCAAGGTTTAAATAGTATCAAAAGATAAGATTTATTTGTATTTTTTATGCCTGGTTTGATGCTTTGATGTCATTCATTACCCAGGACACAAACTGTAGAGTACCAGGTAGATGTTTGAGTCTGTTCTTGCTTTGAAACTGGATTAATGTTTAACCAGACCTTCAGATGCAGAAACCCAGCAGAGTTTCTCACAGGACACAGAGTAAAAATAGCATCAGGACATCCAAAAGACTGTAACTACTCTGTCAAACTCAAACTAATGAAATACTTTAGATGGAGACCAGGTGTCGTTAATATCTGACTCCTGATGTCTCTGAGTTTAAGGAGGAACTTTTAGGTACAGTCGGAGGGAGTGGACTCTAAAATAAGTCAGCAGTGATCGTTTGCTTCAGGCTTTCTGTAGGAACATTTGGACCTGCCCTCTCTGAGGAATGTATGTAATGTCTAAGTACGAGAGCAGAGCTGCAGACCGTCCCTCTCTGAAAACCACCGACCACATTCTGCTGCCACAAACTCTAACCCCCCTGACGTCCATCAGACTTCTTATTACACAGCTCTAACTCAGGACATTCATGCAATAACTCCTTACTCACTTTTTAAACCTCAGTTAGTGTTAAATAAAAACATTACCAGCCCAACAGTCAAACAGTGAGGGTTGGTTTCGTCCTTTTTGGTTTCATTCACAGAAGTTTTGAGACATTTAAGAGATTTTATAATAGAGGAAACAGACTTAAGCCAATTATGTAACTGAATTTCTCAAATGTTAAGCTTTTCTGAGATTTCTGTAATTACGCAATATTTGTTATTAGACGCATTTATTTTGGTTTAAGGAGTAAGACGCTTCTCAAGCTTTTTGGAAACATAAAATACCTTTACTCCTTCTAAAAATGTGTTTTGTGATTAGCATTGTTAGCTAAGTAGATTCATAGTTTTACCAACTGTAGTTTCACTCAAGAGTCAAAGAAATGACATCAATCTCTCACAGGATATTCGATACATTCAATATGATATACATCTGCCCATGTACCAGAATTGGTATTGAAAATAATTTGCTAGCTTAATGCTAATGTATATGGGAAACTACATTTATGTGGTAGCTGTTAGCATACATGGGTTTGACTTCAGTTTTAAAACAGATTTTCAACTTTTATCACAGATACTCTCTTTAAATAATACTGAAAACTCTACATGTGAAAAAACATACATGTTCCAGCATAAGTACGGCAAGCTCAAGGTCCAAAATAACTCAAAGCATTGTTATAACCATTTCAGGACACTCGATGTCCTTCAGTCAGTAAAATATATCAAAACAGTACAATTTGATATGTGATACGGTATTCTGTGTGTAGCATGTCTTAAAAATGGTTGCTTACCGCATTGCATGATGGGAGAATAAGAACAATGAAAAGTTACTGGAAATATGTGTGTAGTATCGAAACTTAATTAAGTTTAAAATCCTAGGGACTTGGATCATTCCCATAAATTATCAAGTGTTGTAAAAGTTGGTATTTTAATATGGGTGTTAATGAGGTCACCTTCACTTTTGGATACAGCCTCAAGTGGACACTTTTGGAACTGCACCTTTTTGTATTTTTTAACTCTGGAAGTTGTGACTATTTTGACTTCTGACTATAAATGTGTGGCATAAAATAAACGTAAACAAATGAGAGAGTTTATCTTTTGCATTAAAGAGGAGAAGTCCTGGGAAAGTTTTACTTTTTAGATATTTTGTAATTTTCACGGCGTACCTTCACGTGAGCAGCCAGCGTTACAGAGTCTACATGTGAGCCCAGAGCCGACCTCACTGGAATGTCTGAAATATTTAACCAGACTGGCTCCAGGCCAAAGTGACTGGACAGCAGATTAACACTGGTGACCACACACACAAATACACACACAAACACACACATGCACCCACGCTCTCTCTGGCTCTCAGGTCTGTCCAGAAAGGGAATTAGGCTCATCTGAACACCGTCACAAAGGGCGAAATACCACGTGTCGGGGTTAATTTCACACTCACCAGGTCAATACAGCCTCAGTTTTTGCATTCATCCCTCTGTTTCTTCCTCTCTGGTTAGTTTAAGGGATGTTGTGATGTTTATCTGTGTGTGTTTTGGAGTGATCTCTTTAGTACCTTAAAGGACAGGATGGCGGTTTGGCTGCTCCAGATGTGCCATATTTATTTTTGGTTCCTCCTCTAACCCTGCTGGTTTTAAATTAGAGCCTGTCTATCTGAAAATCTCCCAGAGTGTCCACTACTTCTGTGCGTATGTGTAAATATGTGTGGGTAAAGCTTGATTTAGTGCAGATGTAGCATGGATTTTGCCCTGCAGCTGAACCTGCTCTGCTAATGGTTTTTGGCCTTTTTATGCAGCTGGGTGAGCTTTTACATTTTACATACACGTTTCATATTCCTGATAGTAGCTGCAAACAGAAGGTCGGATTCATTACTTAGACTTTTAATCGTCCCTGTGCGCAGTAATAGCTTTCAGTTGTCGGTGCAGAAAGGGGGATATGAAAGACTTGAAACCACCCACTGAAAACATGTAAAACTCTGATCCATTTTACAGCCGTATAAACCCAGCAGTGAGCCGGTTTCAGCTCCACTGAACACACTGAATTAGAGGGTTTGAGCATGTTCCTTATGTCTGGTGTGTGTTGTATGACGACAGCATGCAGGCGTGTTTCTGGAGGCACTTTGAGTTACATAAAGCATTGATAAAACACACAGAAAGGGCTTCTGTTTGTATCTGAGAAAGAGACTGTGTTAAATGTGTCAACACTATACGTTTCTTAGATCTGTGAGGATGATCTGGATTTCAGTTTCAACCAAGTAGAGACCAAAAAAAAAAAAAAAAATACTGCAGTTCCTCAAATGTCCACTAGAGGCTGGCTCCAAAAGCTAAGGCAACCTCATAGACCTCCCTGTTAAAATGACCAACTTTACAACAGAAATTAAGCTGACAACGAAATTGAAGTCACAGCAGCAATCAAGAAAACAAAAGTAAGAAAGTGTATAGAAAGTGCATAAAGCTCCATAAGGAAATAGATGCTGACAGCTTGTCCATCATTGTCCAGTTCAGCCAGCCTCCACCTCCACAGGGTCCAGGACTGAGCTTCTTCAGCAGTCTGTTCAGTCTCTGTCTCCTGGATCCTGTCTGCTCACAGCAGGTGAAGCTCTTCACATGTGGTGTTGGTGTCTGGTGTTCGCTCTGTTAGCCATGTCTGTGAAAAGCATGATGCTACTCTGCCTTCTGGTATTCCCTCTGTTGCTGGGTTAGCATGGCTAGCTTGTCCATCTTATTGGAGATAGATCTTACGTTCCCAATAACGATGGATGGAAGGACAGGTCCATGCCGTCACTTCTTAGCTCACACCTGAGACCCAGCACGTCATCCTCACCTCCTTCTCCTCACCTTGTGGGAACACATCAGGCCTAGCACCAGTTAGCATTGACATGCTACAGGCTGCTAACAGCCGATTTCACATGTAAACAATGCAGCCATGGTTACATGTAGAATCTCCAGACAAACACAGGAGAAAGTAGTAAAAATATCACTGAAGACACAAAAAGTTTGGCGTCCATGACAAACAATGAACCATACAAAGTACTGATCCACTCCAAATACAAAGATGACGAAAAAGAGACGAAAAAAAATGACAAGAAATGGACAAAGAAGAGAGAGCTGCTACAAAAGGCAGCCATAGCCAACAGGGTGGCGCCTAGCAATACGTAGTAGATTTAAATCCACTTCAGTTACCATTGCAAAAATATTTATAACAAAAGTGATTAGTCACAAGAAAAACACAAAATCTGAATAACTGTAATCAACTTCAGTCAAGATACATTAAAGAGGGGATATTTTGCTTGTGAAGTCTTAATTTTGTCCCTCTGGTGACCCTGTGGTAGATTCAAATGGTTTGTAGTTTTAAAAAAATGTCACAGTTGGTGTTTTTGAAAACCCTCAGTTTAGCCTTAGTGTGAAACATTTGGTTGAAGCTGCTGTTTCTTAAAGAAAACCCCCTTCCTTCTGATTGGCCAGCTCTCTAGAGGCCTATTAAGGGCAGAGCTGTGAGCAGACCTCCCTAAGAAGAAGATTTTGTTAAGGTCACGTGAAGATTTCAGGTTTGAAAATCTGTACAGGTTAAGTCTGAACATCCAGCGTTGCTAATTTATATCCATACTTCGATAAATTGAAGGCTTCCCCAAAGAAGTTGCTCCGGTCTAAGTTTGTAATCCTGTTGACCTTTAAAATCCACTTCAGAGCACAATAATAGATTTTATAACTCAGCTTTTCCTCCAACAAATTCCTTTCTTCCCCTTATTTCACCGTAAGCTGAATCTCTGCACCAAAAAGGCTGCTGGTTTGGTTTCACCACACCGCACCGCAGTCAGACTTCTCATTTAGGTTTGGCTGATTTTAGCCAAAAGCTGTTATCCACCAGAGAGCACATCTGCAAGAAAATATAGCTCAGTATCTCCTGATATAAAGAAGTTATCACTCCAGTATTGATCTGGACTCTTCAGGTTGTTGCTTTATGGCTTTAGTTTGGTGTTTTATGCAGTTTTTTGTTAAAAATGACTATTAACAAACACCTCAGGGGGTGGAACTGATTCTCACGAGGCAGCAACATTTAAAAAGTCAGAAGACCTATAATGAACCTCTTTCTTGCTGAGCCGCTCATTAAAACTCTGCAGGTTGTTGAGTGAAAAACGCCGTCATTAAAATAATGCTGCTGCAGTTAATGGCACCGTGGTTAATAATCAGTTTAGATTAAAAAAAGATGCTTGCTGAAAACTTCACCTCCTATAAAACCAGCTGCTTCAAAACCCTGAAAGAGCCTGAAAAGTAAAAACGTACGTGACTCCTTTTCCACCCAATGAGAGGGATGCCTTCATGGCCCTTAGCAATTAAACACATGCACACAAAATGCGTCAGTCCAGCAGTGTTTTTAAACCCTTTGGTGTCTGTATTTTTAGTTTACTTGATTCAAGCAGGAGCAGGGAGAGCATGATGCAGAGGAAGAAGATTAGAAAGCTTGCGTTAGTTTGCTGCATGTTGATCGAGGTAAGAACAGATGTGTTATTTGCTTCTTTGTGGCTTCGTGGTCGAGTTCTTTTAAAGCTACTGAAGGCTGATCAAACCTTTGACCTTTCATATTTGGAATGTGTGTGACTTTATTCTTGTCTGCTGTGGGTTTTTTTAAGCTTTGTTTTCACTTTTCTGAGGTTTTGAAAGTGACTCCACGCAGAGAGGGAAAGTTCTTATTTTGCCTCCGGGCACTTTTGATGGATCAGCTGAGGCCAAAAACTGCAAGCTTCAATGTTTTTGCTGCACTGGAGCACTCAGGCACACACATATCTTAGTTGTAGATTGTTCAGAAGTCACTTAACTTTTCAGTCAGTGTGTTAATTGTGCATTGAATTAATTTGCTTTGCACTGTATTGCTCTTACTTTTTGCATATTTATCTTTTCCTGCATTGCTGCATGCTTTTCCCTCTAGATAAGTTAAATAGCCTTGCACACATTTATTTCTACGTCACATATTTTTTAATCTATTTTCTATATTCTTATTGTATTTTCTGTTTGCATGTTTCACTTTGCTACTGTAATTCTGTAAATGCCCTTGTGGTATAAATCAAAGGTTGTCTTATCCTAAAGGTTAATTTTTATTATTATTATTTTTTTATGTGAATAAGTTAAATATATTAAATCAATAAATTCAGATCTTTTCCTACATTATAGCTTTGAAATCTTAGAGTTTGATCACTTTTTTAGTTTTTTTTTTTCTTTTTTAAATTTTTTTGTTTAGGATATGTTAAATTGAAAACCACCTTAGATTAATAAAAAAAAAAAAGAAAAATGTTAACAAAACTTAAAAAAAAAAAAAAAATTGGTATGGAAAATCAGTAAGTTTGATCCTTTTTCCATTCTTTGGCCTGTTGTTTGGAGTGTTTTGCATGTTTTTGTGAGATTAAAAAAAAAAAGAAAATTGCTCTTAAAAATATTGATATGATATATAAAATTAATGGATTAGAATGTAATTCAAAATTATAAAAAATATATATTTTTTATTTTAATGTTTAATTGTTGGCTCTAATTCCTAATTATTCCATAATATGTTCACATAATTAACAAAACCGTTGTCTGTAGCACTTGAACTGGAGATCAAAGCTCTGATTGGCTGTCAAGTGCACTGGGCGTGGCGTCACTGACAGCCATACATCTGATTGGTCGGCCCCGTATAGTGGGCGGAGTCTTACTGTAGGCTGTCTGTCAGAGATAAGTTGGAGAATACATTCATCAGTGGGACGGGATAACAGTTGGACGTCGTGACTCTGGAGTTTTATCTTAAAATTTTCGTTGTTATCTTTTAAAAAAACGGACAAGTTGTTGAGTTTATACGGACCTTTCTTTTCAGCAACTGTCGGTGTGGTTTTCTCACAAAAATGGGAGCGTTTGAGTGACATTTTGGACCATGCCGGTGGAGTGAAGCGGGTGTGTTTGACGGATTTTAAAGAGGAAGTCATCCCACACTCAGCAAACAGACCTCAGAGTCTCTCCTCAGCTCATTTGTCGCTCGTTTCAGGCAAACAGCTGTCCAGTTTTAGAGGTTTTAATGCAGTCGGGTTTGAGTCGAGAGGTTTTTCTCCTTAAATGACGTGGAATAGCACGATGAGCAGTGGCTACAGCAGCTTAGAGGAGGACTCAGAAGAGTACTTTTTCACAGCCAGGACCTCTTTCTTCAAAAAACCATCAGGAAAAGTCACAGAAAACAAGGTAAACACAACAAAATATCTTCTACCTGCACGACTTTTACCTTATGTGAGCGGTTTGAGGTTCTAAAACAAGCAGACCAACTTTTAAAGGCAGGTTGCTTTGCGCAGAGACAACTGCGCAGAACTCCATTGAAAAAATGTTGAATTAATTTGTTCTAACGTTTGACGATAAAAGCACGTATGAAATTTGAATAAATTCAACATTTTTGTATCATTTAGACACCAAGCTTAAATTCGGCTTACATTTAATAGTTAAAAATCACACCTGTTTCAACTGAGGGCCCGCTAATAAAGTTGATTCACCTGTCGTTGCCTTTACCTTCGCCTAATGCTATTCTCTCTCAATATGAAGGAAAGCAGCAACACATTTGACACTTTTTTGCTGTTAAGTACGCCGAATTGATCAGAAAAGCCCACATTATCAATGTCATGTCTTACAAGTTGAATATCTGCTTTGTTTTGCCTACAAATGTTGAAACGTCAAAATCATCCAAAGATGTTAGGGGATTTGGTGCAAGCCTTTGCACAATGTTATCAACTCAGGAAAAAGAAGAGGAAGCTGCAAAGCTTCTAGCTTTGTGCTGACCTTTTTAAAATGTTATGATGTCTTTGTTTTATCTCTGTGCCTGCTTTGCACATGATTAGGAAATCAGCATGTGTGTAGCAAGATTTGGAGCTACTTACAGGAAGATTTGCCCAACAACAACCAGTCTGTGGCTTAATCCGGTTTTGACAGTTTTGACAGGTTTAGCCTATATTTCATATGACAATAAGGATAGAGTTTCCCCCTCTCTGTGGCTAGTGCTATCAGTTTCAAATGTCCTCAAAAGCTGAAAACACAGTTATTTAGGGTTAGAGTTTTTATGTATGCACCAAATCAACATCACAAAGTCTTAAAATACAGAAGTAAGCGCTCGTGATCAGCAGACTAGTTATTATCACCTCAGGGACTCAGAAAAACTGAACCTTGTGACCCACATTGGCCCTAACCCAGAGTTTAAAACCCCAGAATGAAAAGATGCAGATTTTTAATTTGTCGTTGAAGGTTTTCTTTCATGCAGACTCTGAGAGTTGCGTCTAATCTGGACGTCGGATTGAGTTAAAACCAGAGACATTCAGATTTATCATGTCTGGAACTCAGAAAATTAGGTCACATATCAGGTCGTGGAAGAAATACCGGCCGGCTACAGACTTGAAGTGGCTCTCACACACACTGATCCTCTTGTCCACACACTCATCTGCACTCAGACTGTCTCATACACACAGCTGGTTTGTTCCACGCTTGCAGAATACTGTAACAGAAAGAGCTATTCTTCTTCTCTACCCACTCCAAGTGTGTGTGTGTGTGTGTGTGTATGTGACTGTTGCACTGGATGGATGCAGACTCTGAAGCATGACCCTTCACTTTCCCATAGCAGACCTTTAACACACGTCCTCATTCCTCATTTCAATGTGTGTGTGAGTGTGTGTGATGCACAATGTGGGCCATGCAGTGCTGCAGAGGTTGTGACCTGTGGCGTCTCAGAGCGTGGATCTGAAATGAGAGCCTGGCTGCTCTGTGGTGGTTTCTCACAAGCCAGCAGTGATTACTGGAGGGACGTGTGGCAGCGCTGTGTTAAATTAGTGGACCTGTTTTGGAAAAATATGAAGCTATGTGTGAGTGGATGTGTAATTTTGTTCACCAGAATCGTAAGTGTTTGAGGAACTTAGACTCTGGACTAAAATTAGGAGACACGACTTGACAACTAGAGACGTGGAGAGAAACTTGATTATTTTGGTGATAATTAAATCCAGTCACCTGAACAATGATAAGCTTCATGTCAGAAAAAAAAACACCAAGATTTTGAGAAACGAGTCCCAATGCTACGAGATATTATATTATTCTGTTACAAGATTAGAGTTTTGAATGATTGAAGTTTTAATGTTATGAGAATTTAATTACTGACATTTTTCAATGTTTTTAATTTTTTTTTTTTACCTCGAGACTTTCTTCGTAAAAACAATAGTTTTTTCTAAACTATTTCATTATTTTTACGTTGTAACTTTGTTTTCTTATTTTCTGCAACAACGTTTTTTTGTAACTTAACGATTTTTGCCTCTTAGAATTAAGAGTGTCCTTTTGTAACAATACATTTTTCATCGTAATGACTCACAACTTTGTGACTGAATTTTAGTAACATTTAGACTTCAGTCTCACGACATTACGTCCTTAATATTGAATTGTTGCAACTTATTTCTGGCTAGGGATGGGTATCTTCCACATTTGAAACAGTACGGTACAGATGTCCGGTACCTGGCAATTGGTATTGATACTCAACGGTACCAAATTTCAGTACTTTTTGTGTTTATGTGGTAAAAAATATCATTTTGTTTGATAATAATGTCTAATTTTTTTGAATTTAACATATTTTTTCTTCAATATATAACCCTGCAATGCTGTGTTCATGTTCAGCATGGATTATCGCCTACTCTTCTACTCCTTCACAGTCACAAGGATGCGTTTAGGTACCTAAGCATGGTACCTAAACATGGTACCTTTTGATTTTACACGAACCGGTACCTGGTACTTTTGAGAGAATTCAATTGGTAACTATAAAAGTACCTAACCTGGTACCCATCCCTATTTCTGGCACTTTATTTTCGTGAATTAATGGCCAAATTCTTCAAACATTGCAACTTTATTCACATAATAATTAGGGATGGGCATGAATTAGGTACTTTTATGGGTACCGACCTAATTCAGTCAAAAGTACCTGGTACCAATTCACGTAAAATCAAAAGGTACCATGTCTAGGTACCTAAATGCATCCTTGTGACTGTAAGGGAGTAGAAGAGTAGGAGATTTTCCAAGCTGGACATGAACACAGCATCGCAAGGTTATATACTGAAGAATATGAAGAATATATATGTATTAATTGAAAAAAAATAAATACATTTTAGTAAAAAAAATTGATGTTTTTTACCGCATTAACACACAAAAGTACAGAAAATTGGTAGCAATGAGTACCAATACCAATTAACAGGTACTGGGCATCTGTACCGTATCGTTTCAAATGTGAAAGGTACCCATCCCTAATAACAACACGTCTTTAATCTCATAACTTATGTTTTGTAACATTACAAGCTTATTTTTGTAACTTCACAACTTTATTCCCACAACATATTGACTTTATTCTCGTCAAATTAAAACTTTTATCTAGTTACAT
Source organism: Halichoeres trimaculatus (assembly GCF_033239565.1). Taxonomy (NCBI): domain Eukaryota; kingdom Metazoa; phylum Chordata; class Actinopteri; order Labriformes; family Labridae; genus Halichoeres; species Halichoeres trimaculatus. The sequence goes on along the minus strand of NW_027437199.1, from coordinate 2,523,894 downwards.
ACAACTTTATTTTTGGTAGTAATACAAATTAAGTCCCTTAACGTTATAACTTAACTTTTTGCATCTTTCTGACTTCATTCTTGCAACTTAATGACTTTATTATAGATTCATTGTGACTTTATTCTTGTAACATTAAGATTTTTGTCTTGTAAGAATGCTACTTTATTCTTGTAATATCCAAACTAAACAAATTGCTGTTGCAGAAATGGCGTTTTAAAAGCGCGTGGCCAATCAGTGAAAAACTGTTTAGTCATGGGGTGTTTGTTGAAGTGCTTCTTTGAAAATAGCTAACGGCTTCTCATAATTACTGAAACTGAAGCTAATCCTCAAACAGCAATGTCGAGATATTTAAAATATGAGAAGCACATGGTTTCGCCACATTTGTTACGGTGATAACTCCTTTTAAGTAAAAGTTGCTGTAAAGTTGTTGGTGTGACATTATTGCAGATTTTCAGCCTCCAACGATCTGTTTTGATACCTCGTCTGTTTGTTGACTGAAGCTGAATCTGATGTCTTCATTAACTCTAACGGCAGTTGGGTAATGTCATTTAAAGTACACGCTGTGCAGAAATAATGGTGCATTCATGTGTGTTTGTATGAAGAGGAAAACACGGAAGTGCTCCACCTCTCATATCTGGACTGACCTTTGGGCTGAACTTTGACTGAGCCGAGCTCAGAGTAACAGCGGCTGCACACTTCACCCATTCACCATTGTTGAACCACAGGTAGATGGAGACACATGTTTCTGATGCAGCCAATCAAATCCTGCAAAACAAAACAGAAATTCCCTTTAGGATTAGTCTGTAAATCAGCGTAATGAGAGTCTATAATCATTTCCGTGTTGCGTTGAATTAGGAAAACCCCTGGTGGTTGTGGGAGGGGTTAATCAGACCCAAATCTGCACAGATACCCTCCTTTAACGGGCCAGGAAGGTCATCAAACCTCGACTTTGACGTTTTTAGCTTTGGTTGGACTCTAATCACGCTGGCTCCAAGGAGACAGGAGACATTTCCCGTTAAGGCTCCGGCGAGCTTGAGTTTTTATGAGAAAGTGAAGTTTAATGAGGTTGAGAGCAAACAGAAGAAACGCAGCAAACAGAGAGAATGATGGGTAATTAATGAGTCTCGCTGGTCAAACTGGGCAAAGAGGACGGAGTGGGATTTATCTCCATATCCCTCCCACCCTGCTCACCCACTCCTCCACCTCCTCAATGGAGTTTCTGTCAGGAAATGTCACGCTGACCACTGGGTCTGTGTGTCGCATGAAAAACATGTGAGAGGGTAATCCCACCCAACCCCCCAGAGTCCACACACACACACACACACACTTATTAACACACACTGTACGGCTAAAGCAGCTCATCTTCATTTCAAATCATCCTCTCAGACTGCAGGCTGCTGTGTTTATCTCCTCTCTGATGTGATGAGTGGAGTTTCTAACTTACTGTTTCAGCGTTTAAAAGTTTGACAATATGTTCATCCGTCGACCCAAAAAGGCAGAAATGTGCTTTTAAACTCTGAATTGAAGCTGATTAAAGTCCATATGTCTGTTTCTGATCACCGTTTGACCCTGTTTGCTGTTTTCTGTACGTCACACATTAGCTCTGCACAGAACATCTAATGCAGTTTACTCCCACAGAGCTGCTGTTGTGTCACTTTAATGGATGGATGGGTGTCAGCAGGTCAGCAGCTTTTGGATGAGTTAATGCAGTTCAGACGTGGAGTGTGGTGTCCATAATTGTTTCTAAAAATGAGACATATTTTGATTTTTGACAATATTTTGGCAGCTACTGATGTTAGGGTTGAAAAACACCAAGACTTTCTAGAATTTACTTCTGTGTTGACTCTGTGTCGTACTTCATAACACCGATATAAGCACAACTTAACTCTGTGTAACTAACAAGCATTGCACATGTAAGCCTTTCAAGTATTAATCGGAAAAAAGCAGTTTTGATGCCAAAAAAGATTTTTTTTTTCAAAAAGATTTATGAATTTTTAAAATTTCAAAAGAATTTGAAATTGTGCACATTTCTTTATTTCAAACTTTTTTGCAAATTTTTGTAACTTTTTGAAATTTTTAAAAAATTCCTCTTTTGACATTTTGAATGTTTTTTTTTCAATTTTTTTTGTAAACTTTGGATTTCAATTCTTAAATCTTTGTTGCGTATTTTTTGAATATTTTTTTTTAATTTCAGTTCTTAAAAATATTTGCATATTTTTAAAATTCCAAATTTGTGTGAAATTTTTGCATATTTCTTTACATTTTTATTATTTTTGCAAATTTCTGAACTTTTAGAAATTTCGAACATTTTCATTTTTGTAAATTTATTGATTTTTTTTTTCGAAATTTTGTAAACATCAGATTCAAAATTAAATTTTTCTTTGCATGTTTTTTTTGCAATTTTTTATTTTAGTTTTTTTTTTTTAATTTTGCAGACTTTTGAAATAAAAAAACCCCTAAGACATCACAATTATTTTTTGCAAATTTTTTAAATTTAAAAATTGTTTGAAACTTTTGCAGATTTTTTACATTTCAAATTTTGTGTAATTTTTTTTAAGTTCTTCAGCAAGTTTTTTTTTGCAATTTTTTCAAATTCCAAAATTTTTTAATTTTTTTAGAATTTCAAATATAAATTTTTTGAAAAATTTTCAAAGATTTTTTTTAATTTAAAAAACAGAAAAAATTAAGTCAGCACATGTACAACTTTATAATTAATAAAAAAAATCTTGTTAGATAATTATTTACTATATTTCAACAATGTATATGAAAATTTTTATACACTTCTTTGTCTTTATTGTGAAGATAAAGTAGATTTTTTTGGCTCCTTGATGACTTTAAATCCAGGTGAGCTGAAGAAAAAATGTCACGGGTTTGGATCATTTTCTTTTCATGCATGTGCCAACAAACCTGCAAAATGCTGAAAAAAAAGTGAGCAGTTTGGCTTTCGTCAGAGGAGAAACATTTTGATTTTCTCTGAGGATCATATGAAGAGAGTATTATTCCTGCCTGTCTGAAACACTATGGTGTGATTTTAATCCGGTTTGATAACAGCCTCAGACTAAACACGGCCTGAGTCTGATACACTCAGTCTGAGCTGGATCAGAAAGCTTTAACCCCTCACTCTCTGGGTGTTTTTCCCAGAGTGCATCACTCAGACCGCTCCTTACCGCTGGATTCCCGTGCTGTAAATCAGCTTATGATTCCAGCTGTGGCGTTTAATGACAGGGTTAGTGTTTGCTCATCAGCGATGTGTCACAGAGGAACTCAGAGGAGGTATTTCCTCACAGCTCGCTCTGTAAACTCATCTCAATGTTCCTGCAGATGTAAAGGTGAAGTGTTGACCTCGTACTGGGTGACATCATGAAGTTTGTTTGTTGTTCATTACCCGAGCTGAGAGGTTTACGGCCCTCATCTCTTTGTATCTGTAGATCCATTTCCTGTCATCCCCTGAGTCCAGTCTGACAGGTTTTGTACGTCTCGATCATTTCTGTTCATGGGAGTTGCTTCAGAAGTGCATATTTCAGTGATGTCATCCTTTGTGGTTGAAGTTTAACTTCCTTATCAGTCGCTGTGGGAAAAGTACCGTGTGTGTTTTTATCTCCTCATACAGACGGACTGACAGATATAAATCTAATCTCTTCTTCTGTTTCTGTCTCTTCTTCATGCCTGCATCTCAAACTAGTTTATGATTTACTGCGAAGAGTTTTAGCGTTCATTTTGAATCAAATGTTGCAGAGCTTAAATTTTAGCTGAATATAGCCTATTTATTACAAGACAAAAAGTACTATAAGCCACTTAAATTGCTATTTTATTAAGTCTTCGTTTCACTTTTTGAGTTTTAGCATCTTTACATGATGTACAGCTAAAAATAATTTGTTTTTTTAAAAATCTCTAAAATCTATTATCTTAGAAAACTTCTCTTTCAGCCTGAAACACTTCGTTTTAGCTCCCGTCTCTTTAAGGAAACCCCCTTCACTCTGATTGGCCAGAGCCTTTTTCTTTAACGCCACTTTTATTGAATCACATGTTGCATCTCCAGACATGTGAATCCAAATCTGTCCTTTCTCATATTCTCCCTCTCTAGATTTCCTTCTCCTCCCCTCCTCCTCCTCCTCACCCCTCCTCACCCTTCCTCACCCATTCCCTCCATCCTCCTCCATTGTATGTCACTTCCTCACTTTTCTCAGCTCTACATCCGCTTCTCTCGACACCAACAAGACCAACGAGACCACCCAGAGAGGGTCTCAGTGTTTTTCATAGGTGTCTTTTTTTCCCCGATTAATCAATTAATCAATTAATCGATTAATCAGAAAAAAAGGGGAGAATGCATCATAGTAAAATTCACAAAACCACACTTGCACCATTATTGTAGTTGATGACTATTGTTTGCTTTAAGATATATACAAAGAAACAACATATTTGAACATAATTAAACTGACCAGATGCTATATTTATAAAGTATATAAAGTGATATGAATGTCACTTAGAGAATCAACAGTTTGGGCAAAATATCAGAAAATATATTGTTATATCATCAGATTAAAGGTCCCATATCCTGCTCCTTTTCTGCAGTTTAATCTGGATCATTGATGTCTTCATGAAATGGTAGTAACATGTTTTGTTCCAAAAAGCCAATAAATCAAGCACAGCAGCATTGTTTCCAGGCTCTCATAGCCCCTCTGTTCAGAACGCTCTGATTTAGTGGGCGTGGCCTTCATATGTAAATGAGCCACCGCTGATACCGCCCCGCTCTTCCACGTCACTGAGAGCGGCGCCACGAGCTCCGAGTGCACAATGTTTAGAAAACAGAGAAGCTCGTTTACCGTAACATTACAGGCTAAAACAACAGGCTAACTGCAGCTAAAGTTAGCACCCTGAAGCTAACACAGAGACAGGGGGGACACTGAGGAAAAGCTCTTCCATCTGCTCCACAGCACACAGCATTTAAAATACTCACATTTCCAGGGTCCCAGGTTTGTTGGAGGATGGTTGGTAATGCGCCTGGATTCAGGACCAGTCTATTGGCTAGCCCTCTGTTGGACTGTCCAAAGTTGGAAAAGCAGTCGGCCGTGAAGTGACTAGCACACACATGCTCAGTTTTACTGAGTGTAGCTGGAACATTTCCTGATAAATGAACTCTAGACACTTAGTCTGTCTTCTTCTGAGATGGGAAGCTTGAGCATGGAGCTTTGTGGCTGTTTACAGCCAAAAACAGAGCAGTGATGGCTCTTCATCTTTGGCATGTTCCTCCAGAGTTCTCTTCAGCAGTGGGGAGGGGGTTCAGGGGTGTTTGCCTCGGTGGACCAATCAGGTCAGACTTGCTCCTGATTGGTCAAAATAGGGAATCGCTGACGTCAGCAAATCCCCCAAATCCAAACGGCTGGTTTTAGGTCAGGATTTTACATTCACAAGCTCTACTAAGAACAGGTTTGGTCATTAAATATCACATTTCGTGGGCTGGGAGGAAAGACAAAGACACACAAAGACTTATGCAACTGTTTTTAACATTTTTGAAATTTTATTCCTGAAAATCAGTCCTGTCGGTTCCTTTGAGCTCTTAAACGAAAACTTATCCAACATTTAGGACCAGTTTTCTTTCCATGTTCGCCTCCCTGCTTGAGTCAGAGTTAATCGCTTTTTTAAACCATCATCGAATCCTAGTCAGACTCCACTAAAGAAGATTTCTCGAGTCCATCTTCACCCTGTGGTTATAACTTCCTCCATTCCTCCACAGGTTGGTCATCCAGCAGATTTAGCTCAACATGAGTGTGTGTGTTGGTGTTTTGTGTGTCTCATGTGAACAACAGTGGTGTTTAAACTCCTCTCAGTCAACCTTCGCTGTGTTTGGACTCACAACACTGCCATGCCAACCGTAAACACAGGAGCTAGCGTCAGATCTCTCCGTCTTTCATGTGTGCATCCATGGGGGCTTTGTCGATTGTTCTGCTCGAAGCTTAATCAAACAGTTGCTCAACGTGTTTCTTGTCGGCTCAGAAATGTGGTCAGATTTTGGTGTTTAGTTACAAAAGAACATGCACTTGGCAGATTTAGACGCTTAAAGCAGATTTAGTTAAAGTGTTTCCGTTGTTGTTCTTATTTTAGAAAAGAAAACTCTGCGTCCGTGGTGTCAGGTTGTAGTAGATGCTCCGTCTCTGTTGTTGAACTTTGTCTCAACTCGCCTGGAGGAATGTCATCACTCTGACTTTCAGTTTGATTTAACAGCTCTCTTTATGGCTCTTTAAGCTGCCTCAGGAGTCTGACGCTCAGACAAAGACGCCCTGCAGAGGGAGTTTATGTAATGCCAAGGCTACAGACCAACTTTCCACCAGCAGCATGGAGCTACCTGCTCTCAGTTTATTATTTTGGTGACACCATCCATCACTTCCTGTCCTTATAAAATGATTGGGAATTTCATCAGGCAAGCAGTTTACTTTGCTCACCAGTGTTTAATCAGCTTTTATTTTGAAAGGAAACATCAGTACGGTTTCCCCTGGTTACATCTGGGCTCATCACAGCTAAAGTGAAGCACAGTAGAGCAGTTTTCTGTAGCATGCCAGCGTTTCTCACCAGTCAGATTGGATGACCTGCAGTAAGAGCCAACAACCACAGGTGGTGCTGTGTGAGGAACTCATATTGACTGACTGTTACAGCTACGTTACAGAACATGGTTATATATATCACATTTAAACCAACAATGCAAAGAAGTATCTGTGTAAACTGCCTTATATAAAGCTGATCCAGATGTTGGTAAAATAAATACATAAATAAAAAAGAAAAAAAACATATAAACTAAAACTTTATTTATAGAGCATAGAGAGCATTTGAAACAATTGGATACAATACCAAGAAACACAAAAAAAGAAACAAAAACCAAAGCAAATACAAATTAGATTAAATTAAATTAAATTTATTAAAATGAATTAAAAATAATGCCAGATGTCCAGTCAGCTTTGATAAAAAGCCAGGGAAAAGACGTGAGTCTTAAGAGAAGATTTAAAAACTTAACAATAACATTAAAAAAAACAACAAAAATAAACAACCTTGGAAAAAAGAACTGCACTTCCTTAAGTAAAACAACTCAAGTAAAACTTTATATATAGAGCGTATTTAAAACAATAGGGTACAATTCTAAGAAACAAAAAGATAAAAAAATAAATAAAACCAAAGCAAATAAAAATAAAAATAAATTAAATCAAACAAAATTAAATTAAAGTAAATTAAATTAATTAAAATTAAATTTGTTTAAATTTTGTAAAATTAATTAAAAAATATGCCAGATGTCCATTCAGTTTTGATCAAAGGCCAGGGGAAAGAAGTGAGACTGAAGAGAAGATTTAAAATCTTAACAATAACAGGAAAAAAACAAACAAACAAAAATAAACAACCCGGAAAAAAAAAGTAATAATAAAACCTGCAGTTCCTCGAATTTCCTCTTGAGGCTTGATCCAAATGCTTAGAAACTGAGTCAAAACAGTCAAATTTAGCACAAATGGAGCCTGGTATAAAAGATTGGTCCTCTCTATACTTAATTTATCTCTGAAAACTTTTTAGAAAATGTTTTTTTTTACAATTTATGAATGTTTTACCTTTTTTTTTATATCACCTGAAGTAACTTGGAGTTAGCATACCTGATATGAGGACTGTCACCTTCAGACTATTACGCCTTACAACTAAGTAGTTTATCAACCTCTGACACCAGTTTTAAACTAGCTTAGCATCTTTGGTTTTACACTGATTCCTTGCAAAATTAGCGGTCTTTCTATTAGCCTTTTTAACTTTTTTACCGACAAACAAATATTCTGAGGAATATCAAAGTTGGTGCATCAATCACACATTAGCTTTTCTTTTTTGATGTTGCTCTGCAAAATTTTCTTGCCATAACCAAAGTGATTCACATTTTCTGTTGACTGAAATTGAACACGATGAGTCTAAAATTCTGATTTCAAGACACAAACTCTCACACATGGCCTCTGTTTTCCCCCATGTAAAGTTAGACACTCTTAAACTCTGTGTGTGTGTCACTCTCCGTGCTGTAACCGTGGCTCCAGTGGCTTTTAAACCCTGACAGATAATAAATTTATGAGGACCACCTTTGAGCTTTAACGCCCTGGAATGATTTTACAGCAGATATCAGACTCAGTCCTCCGTCGATTTAATGTCCAACAAAAATATGAAGATTACGTCACGTCTTGCTGCACGCAGGTGATTTTGTGTGTGCAGAGGGAGGAATTACTGCCGTGTGTTGTTTTGACGTCCAGTCATTGTGAACGGACTGCAGGTTACGTAAAGCTGCTTTATGAGCCTCCTGCCCTCAGCGCGTCCAGAGGAAACATTAGTGGGATTGTTCTTAACTGCTCGGCCCTCGCTATCTCTTCAAACACAACCCGAGTGCTTTTATGCCTGGAAACACACACACACACTTATACACACACACACACTGCTAACACAGCAGTGGTCTGTGTTGTATAATAAGATAAATCTGCCTTTGAAAGCGCCCACCTGCGTCATGGAGAGTATGAGGAGTTCGTAAGGACTCGGTGCGAGGGGAAGAAAGGGAAAGTTTAAATCTGAAATGATGCTTTCAAGATATCAGAAATGTCATCACGGTATGTCAGAAATATAACAAGAGCTTATTCACTACATACTCTGTCAAAGCCGTGGTGCAGGTTGAAGTACGTACGTTTTTAGTTGGCACAGTGACACATCAGTAAAAATACAAAACAACATGAAAATTGGTCAAAATTTAAATGATACAACAAAACATCTGCAGGATGCTGTCTGCAAGTTTCTTTTAAGTCGTAGCTTGAGTTTTAACTTGAGAGGACATACGCTACTATAATGAAGTCCATATGTACAGTGAAAGTCAAGTTTTAACTTCCATTCTGTTTCTATTGATTCATTCTGTTTCTATTTGATTCTATTTGATTTTATTCTATTCCATATCGTTTTGTTCAATCTCGTGTTTTCCCAATTGTTTTCATTAAACTACATTTCATTCTATGCATTCCACTCTATGTCATTACATTCTATTCCATTCTAATCAATTCCGTTAAACTTAATTCCAGCCTATTCTATTCTGTTCTATTCAGTTCTATTTTGTTCAGTCCCATTTTATCAAATGTCTGTATGTTCTGATCTGTTCAGTCAATTCCAGTCTATATCATTCATTTCTCCTCCTTTCCATTGCATTTCCCTCTCTACGATTTTATTCTACTTGATTCTATTTAATTCTATTTTATTTTATTTGGGGGTGGATGAGTATTACTATGGGTATCTGGACATTACCAGCCTTTTTTCGGGGTATCGTACACGGGAACGCTGCCAATACCAGCAGTTGATACTCAAGGCAAAAAAATCGTATGTCAGGTTAGTCCTCCTCACCAGTAGTTGGCGCTGCTTGCTGCAGTTTAACACCATGGTTAGTGTGTGTCAGGTCTCATTTAGACAACATGAATGATTGCACTTCAGTTTGTTTAAAAAAATACTTAAACTCCAACAGTTGTCAGTTTTATTTTGCACTTACGTTCATTTATTTTTAAAAAATCGTAAACTCAAAGAGAGTTGTTTGTGTTTTATTTTCCGACTTGATGTCAGAGTGGCTGTGCTGTCTTTGTTCAAAATGGTCTGTAACTGTTTTTTAAGTATTATGGATCAAAAGTGGAAGTACTCGTACTGATACCAGTCTGAAAAAAGTGGTATCGAACATCCCTGATTCTGTTACTTTTTTTAAATTTCATACTATTTAAGCCAATCCATTACAATCCATTCAGTTCAATTCAAAATTAATAAAAAATTAATATTTTCTGCTGGATTGGAGCTAAAAAGTGAACATTTTTACCTAGATTATCTTATTTTAGTTCCAAAATCAACAAGTTCATAAAGTAGTTTGTTTAAAGTTTGTTTTGAACATTGCAACTTTTTTTCTTGCAAAATTCCCCTTTTTTTTTCTTGAAATATTTCTTTTTTTTTCTTGTAACGTTCCAAAAAATTTTTTCTTGTAACATTATGACATTGTTTCTTGTAACAGTGCAAACATTTTTTTGTAACATTACATTTTTCTTTTTTCTTGTAATGTTCCAAGTTTTTTTTTCTCGTAACATTTCCACTTCTTTTCTTACAAAATTCTAATTTTTCTTGTAATTTTTTTTACTTTTTTCTCACAAAATTCCAACTTTTTTTTGTTTGTAGTGAACTACTTATAGTGAGTAATTCATCAAGCGTTGAGACAAACTCACGTCTTTCTTTCTTTTCCTTCTTCTTCTCAGTCTGATGTTATAAACCCATTAGCTCTGGGATTCTTGGCAGTCGCTTTTGTGTCGTAAACCTTTTAGCGGCTGTTTTTCTCTTGTTTCTGACATTTTCTAAACTTTACAACACATTAAGACGGATTCATCAGCAGCGTAAACAAACATTAGCTCCACTTCTGCTGTAATTGTTTGTAATTATCTGCTCCTTCTTGTGAGTGTTGCTTATAAATCTGGTGGACAGTGATGGATGATTGAACCAGCTGCTTTAAACAGAGTCTTCACTTTACGGCGGTCGTCCAAACTGTCCCAACAGGTGGTCGAGTCTCCTCACTTTGTTTCACCTGTCTGACGAGGATCGACCACCTGTGGCGTCATGTAGCCAGGTCAAAAGAGGAGTTTCAGACGGGTCATACATGTGAAATGTGTCAGTGTTTCAGCCTCCGTGTTAAAAAGTGAGCGTGGCTTCCTGCCCGGCCCGCTCTGTGTTTACAGGATCAGTAATGAAGCGTGCGTCGGCTGATCCCGGCCGCTCTGTAAGCCATTCTGTCACATACCATCCTTCAGTTACCGGCTCATCTGGGAGCAGTTCAGACCGGCTGTGATCTCCGGGGTCGCCATTATCACCAAACCACAGCGCTCTTTGAGGCGGTTTGCGCCGGCTTTGATGTGCAGGGCGGAAAGTGAAAGGCTAATGATGATAAATGGCGAGGCAGGTTTACAGAAAGCGTGTGTGTGGATGAGCTGAAGACCACCTTCCCAGAAAGCTTTGGAGGTTTTAATCAGAGATGAGGGTTAGGGTTAACCCTAATGTTACTTAATTGTAACATTAAAACTTTGTTTTTGTAGCATGAAGATTATTTTTTCAGTCTTCAGTCTTGTAACATTTGGGCTTCATTACCATACCATAAAGACAAAACATTACCAATTTACTCGTGTAACATTTGTATTTTGTAATAAATATAGATTTTATTTTATAAACTTGTTTTTTTTTTTATCCTAAGATTCTGACTTTGTTATAGTAACATCATGACTTTCCCCTCATTAAATTTAAACCATATTCTTCTATCGTCACAAATGGCTCTTTGGATATTACAACTTAAATCTTTTTACTCAACAACTTTTTTATCAAAACCTTTTTTTCACTGCTTTTTGACACTTTAATGATGAATATATATGACTTAATTCTTGCAACATTCCAACATTTTTTCTTGTGACTTTCCCATTTTTTTCTTGTAATATTTTGACTTTTTTCTTGTTATATTCTGACTTTTTTTTTTTGTAATAGTTTGATTTTTTCTTGTTATATTTTAATTTTTCTCTTGTAATATTCCTAATTTTTTCTTGTAATAATTTAACTTTTTCTCCGGCAATATTTTGACTATTTTTTTCTTGTAATATTTTGACTATTTTTTTCTGGTAATATGTTGACTATTTTTTTCTTGTAATATTTTGACTATTTTTTTCTGGTAATATGTTGACTATTTTTTTTTCTGGTAATATTTTGACTTTTTCCTTTGTAAGATACCATTTTTTTAATTGTGATATACTGACTTTTTTTCCTGTAATATTTAACTTTTTTTCGTGTAAAATTTTGACTTTTTTTCTTGTTATATTCTGAATTTTTTTGTAATGGTTTGATTTTTTCTTGCAATATCTTAAAATTTCTCTTGTAATATTCCCATTTTTTTCTTGTAATATTTTGACTTTCTCTGGTAATATATTGACTTTATTTTTCTGGTAATATTTTGACTTTTTTCATGAAATATTTTGAATATTTTTTTCCTGTAATATTTTGACTTTTTTTTCTTGTCATGTTTGAACTTTTTTTCATGAAATATTTTGAATATTTTTTTCCTGTAATATTTTGACTTTTTTTCATGAAGTATTTTGAATATTTTTTTCCTGTAATATTTTGACTTTTTTTCATGAAATATTTTGAATATTTTTTTCCTGTAATATTTTGACTTTTTTTCTTGTAATGTTTGAACTTTTTTTCTTGATATATTCTGACTTTTTTCTTGTAACATTTCCACTCTTTTTCTTAAAAAGTTCCAATTTTATTGTTGTAACATTCCGATTTTTGTCTTGTTACATTCTGACCTTTTCTCTTTGAGCATTCCGGCTTTTATACTTGCAAAATCCATCTTTTTTTCTTGTTACTTTCTGAGTATATTTTTGTAACCTATGACCTTTTTTCCTCCAACTTTTGGCTTATTTTTTTTCACATTCTGCCTTGATTTTTGTAACATTAAGACTTCATATTTGTAACATTCCAACTTTTTTTTGGTTACATTTTTAGTATGTTTTTGGAACTTTCGACTATTTTTCTTGTAACGTACCGACTGTTTTCTTCTAACTTCTGACTTTGTTCTTTTAACACTGTGACTTTAGTTTTGTCATATTGAGCTTTTGTCCCTGTAAAGTTACAACTTCAATCTTGCTACATGTCTTTACAACCTGTTCCAAGTTAAAATAAAAACATCAGACTGAGGTTAATGTGTTCAGAAAAAACACGAAAGGTGTTATTGTCGTGTTATTGTGGTGTTATTGGTCTGTGGGGGCTGTTAACAACATTCCTCACGCTCCGCTCGTTGAACCAAAACACACCTGATGTTGTGTCTGCTCATAATGATGGAGTACAGACTCAGACGTGCGTGCAAAATAAACCATCGTCCTCGCGTGTCATTAGATGTTTCATGTGACACTTACAATGGAGCAAGAGACCCGTGGTGTGTATTGTTCTGTTCACACACACACACACACACACACTGCTAAAAGCCTTCAGGGTCTGTGGGTTTGGGGTGATCCAGCTGGTCATTACGGCGTTGTGTGAGGTGGTTTGGAGTATTAGGATTGGGCTCACGTGGTTGAAAATCTCTCAGACTGTGTTTTGGCTGGTTTCATGTGGGAGTATGTGTGTGAGTGGTCTCTTTAAAGGGAGTTTCCGCTGTTTTCAGACATGAAGGGCTGTCAGTGTACTCGTCACACAGAGCTTTACATCTCACAGGTGTTGTTTTACTTATTTCCCATCATCACCTGCTTTTCAGCCCCACTTTAACCTGTCGCCCCACCTTTAATGAACACTGTGTCACATCATCCCTCATGTGACGAGTATCTCAGACGTTATGAAGCTCATTTACTAATAAACCTGTCATATCTGACTGATGGTGAGTCGTAGAAACTTCCTCTGACTCCTCTGTGCTCTCATTAAGTCCTGCTGTTTTGTTTTCTTTGGCTGAATTTCTGTTAAACTCCTTCAGTCTTTGTTGTGGCTTTTAAAAGTTAAACACCTGACTAAAGATAGGAGCTGATGACGTCGTTAGGTTGTTGGAAATCTTCCACGCTTCAGGGAAGCATCAATCAAACGAGGTCGTATTTGTGTCAGTGGATTTTCACGTCTTGAGCCATCTCTGCAGACGTGTTGGAGCTCATATTACCTCACCCATTTCCGTCACGGCTTATTATGGTCATTATGTGTTTTTGCAACTGTGAAAAATAAACAGCTGACTTGATTGATTTTTTTCTTTTTTTGAAACCATTTGAGAGTCAACTTTGCCGTGTGCTTTGGATGGTTGTCCTGCTGGAAGGTCCAGCCACGTCTCATCTTCATCATCCTGGTGGATGGCAGCAGATTCAGATCAAGAATTTCCCCATACATGGCTCCATTCATTGCTCCGTCAGTTATATGAAGTTTGCCAACACCATGAGATGAGAAACAACCCCATGCCATGATGCTTCACCTCCAAACTTCACTGTTGGTGTAGTGTTTTTTGGCTGATGTGCAGAGCCATTTCTCCTCCAAACATGGTCTGTAGTATGACAGCCCAAAAGTTCAGTTTTGGTCTCATCTGACCAGACAACATTCTCCCAGTATTCTACAGGCTTGTCAAGATGCTGTTCAGCAAACTTTAAACCAGCTTCAACATGCCTTTTCTTGAGGAATGGAGTCTTGCGGGCTGAGCGTTCATGGACGAGTGCATTGCCTATTGTTTTCTCTGTAACAATCGTACCTGCTGCCTCCAAGTCTTTCTGGAGCACTTTCAGGGTGGTCCTTGGCTGGTTGAGTCCTCTTCTGACTATCTTTCTGACTCCCTGGTCAGAAATCTTCAAGGAGCTCCTGTGCGTGGCCTGTTGATGGTAAGGTGGTGCTTCTTCCACTTGTGAATAATGGCCCCAACGGTGCTGACTGGAATATTCAGGTGCTTTGATATAAGTCTGTAACCAGTTCCATTCTGATGCTGAGCAACAATCAGGTTGTGAATGTCTTCAGAGAGCTCTTTGCCTTTACCCATCATGAGGTGTGTGCTATTTAACTGCTTGGTGAAAAAAACACCTTTTTAATAGGACCATCAATTTGCTCTAGCCCAGCTGATGTTGGTTTGCACTAATTGGAAGTTGAAGTAATAATTACTGACAGATTTCAGGTGGTATGGTGCATTTCCTGTCCAAAGTATTCAGCCTTTCCATGGTGTGTTCAATACTTTTTTCCTGTGTTATCGTACTTAATTCACCATAATCATTATTTATGGACCTGAACCTTGTGATTTCTTTTCATGTGTGGATTATTTGAGTTAATACCAATGTCTGGGAGAAATTTTGTTTGAATTGCAGCTTAGAAAATACAGTTGATGGGTTCAATACTTATTTTCCCCATTATATAACTTAAAAAGTAGCAGAAGTAGTCAAACATGAGTTGATAAGTTTCTGGGGAACGCCGCTCCTGGGAAGTCTGACTTATTGTCGCCAAACACGCCTCCTCTATTTCACCACCCAGCCTCCCTTGTCCTCCATGAAGTTTCATAATCTCAGTCCAAACATGCTTACTCACCACCTCCCCCCACACACACTCATACCCACACCAGCACACACACCTCTCTGTCCTGTTACTCAACCCCTCTTGTTTTAACAAATGTCTCGTTTTTCACCTTTTCCGGCTCGTGTTTTGCAATCCCCAGTGTTCAGAAACGTCTGGGCTCAGTGAGGGCTGAGACTGATCGCTGTTAATCTGTATTAATGAAAGACATTTCTCATTTTAATGGGAACATTTCTCAGCAGGAAATAAGCAGTTTAGAGAGAGCTGACACTCAGCTCGGCTGGACGGTTTTGTGTTGTTAAAGCTGAATTTATCTCCGAAGCAACTGCGTTAGCTACAGGACAAGAAGTTTAGGAAGAGACAACAAGAGGGTCTATCTTCTCCAGTGTGTGAATGAGACGGTACTTTCACTCTTTATTATATCAGAGTTGATTTCTGAAGGTTTCTGGTCATCTATAACCAAGCTATGTTACGCAGAAGCTGATAAGAGTAAGGGCCTGTGTCCACTGACAGCATTTGCCCTGTTTCCTGTGCAACAAATTTGTTTTAGCGCCCCATTTTCCAATTTTTCGTAAGCCTTTGTGCTTAACGATTCCCTTATCTATTCTTTACATTGTGCCGGAGCCGCCAGCGTTACATCGACTAGTCTGCTGCAGCTATCTTAGCTTAGCAGTTAGCTAATGTTTCCCATTCTGGATTTTCATCTTGAAGTTTTACTGAAGAACTGACTTTGGAAAGAAATATTCGTTACTCTCTCTCAGGAGATTCATATTCAGTACATTCTAAATGGTATAAATCACCATATTTATCAAAATAACAAAAAAGCACAAGCTTGATGCTAACGTATAAGGGAAACTGCATTGATATGCTAGCAGTTAGCATACATCAGTATAACTAGAATTTCAACTTTCAGCACAGAAACATATCACATCAACTCTTGGTAAAAAAACACTTTCAAATGTCAAAAGCTAACAGGCTAATGAAAGGCTCATAGCTGACGGAGAGGTTCCAAACAACTTAAACTATTGCTATAACCACTTTGAGACACTAGATGGCCTACTTGAATTATTAAAATATTACAACACAGTACGCCAACGTCACATTGTGTGAAATTTTTACCTGTTTCTGTTTAATTATGCCCAGAAATATCCAGACTCAGGGACCAATTACATTTTATTCACTGACAGTATAAACTCAATTTAAATGTTGTTGACACAGAAAACCTGTAAAGCTACTTTTTGTACTAAGAAAATTCACAACAGGAATCGATAAGAGCATGGGTATTGACAAAATCTTATCAATTCCCATCCCTAGTTTTTGAAGCTAGATTTTACAGGTCTGGGTTTTCTGTCCGTGTCAGGACCCAATGTTTCTACGCTTCGTTAAAAATGTCTTTGGATGAAAGCAAATCTTGAGCAGAAAGTCTCTTAAAAGCAGAATTTCTAGCGCTAGAAGAGTCGTCTTAAGTTGTGAGTTTTGCAGCTTGGTAGATGACTTTCAACTCTTTTTTTCTTTACACTGTTTTCTTCAATCTGGTCAGAGCTCACTAAGACGGCAACTGACTTTAAAACTCAGGACACAAACAGAAACCAAAACTTTTGATCCTCACCTGCAGATTCTGCATTATTGAGCAGGAACTGCAGAAAAACCAATGGCAAAAAAGTTGTTTACAGTCTGAATTTTCTGCTTTATTCCAATGATTATACCAGAAAACACAGCTTTATGTTACTTATGGAAAAATGTACAAATTTTGTTTGGTTTCGTGACACATTTTCTTGAAAACTCCTTCTCTTACCAGCCTCTTTTTGATTTCCTCCTTCCTCATTCTTCTTCACATTTCATCATTTCTCTCTCTTCCCATTTCTTCTTAACCTCCTTTCCTCTGAGGTCTGTACCCTCTTCCCTTTTCTGTCTTAATCCGTCTCTTCGCTGCTGTTGGTCGAGGTCTGGATCTCTGGGTGGTCCCTCCCTCCATCCAGACAGACGTCCTGTGGTCGAATGTGTCCCGTAGCCGTTGCCCGTCTTTGTTCACATCACTGTGTCTCTGTGCGGTCCTGAAAGTTTAGTCTGCAGGTTTCACTTCTCTGTTTGCAGAGACGATAGCGTCACCTTCCTCCCTGCTCGTCTTAGAAAGAAAAACTGACCACTGTCATCTTTAAATATGAGGTAATCTTATAATAACAGTGGCTCATGTTGACTTTTGGGACAGGATACCTCAAATAAGAAACTTAAATTTAGTTGCAGTCAAACTTTATCTTGTTTCAGACCATTTGTGAGTTTTTTTCCTTAGATGTGTAGATGAAGCAACCCAGGTAGCTTGATGTTTGCATGTTTCTGTCTGTTACCCGAGGGTCAGATGTTAAGGAGGAAAAGGTGTGAGCACTTCCACTCGTTCAGCACATTAATGCAGCCTGAGATGTGCATACTTTTGCCCATTAGTGCAGGAATGCTGGGAGGAAAGGTGTGTCCCATCTCCACTTCCCCCCCTGGACCCAACAGGAAGTAGCAAAGAGAGGGAGGGGGTGAGGGTGGAGGAGGATCCACACGTGGATACAGGGAGATTTCAGAGGAGAGATTAGCTTAGGGGAGGACAAAACTCAGAGAGATGATTAAATATGAGTTAACGTTTGTAGATCCAGCACAACAACACTAGGTTTTGCAAACCTGACGCCCTAGCATTGGATGTATTCTTCATTTTTAAATTTTGAATTTTACTTAATTTTTTACTTTTTTAAATTTTAAACATTTAATCAACTGTTGCATTTTCTTATTTTAAACTTTAACTTATTTTTTGCATTTTTTAAAATTTCAAACGTTTTCTTAATTTTTGTAATTTTTTACCTTCAAAATTTTTCATTTTTTTGCATATTTATAAAATTTAAAATTTTTGACATTTTTTAAAGGTTTTGAAATCTCATATTTTTTTTATTTTAGACTTTTTCTTAATTTTTGTCATTTTTTGTTTCACAATTTTCCTTTTTTGCACATTTATTAAATTTAAATTTTTGACATTTTTGCAAAGTTTTGAAATCACAAAATTATTTTAAAATTTTGCAATTTCTTGTAATTTTTGATTTTTTGAAATTCTTGATTTTTTCTTTTTTTTAATTTTTTCTTTTTTTTAATTTTTTTTTTTATTTTAAAAAAAGGTCAAACTCTTTTTCGACTTTTTACAAACTTTTTTTTTTTTTTCAAAAACTTTTTGAGATTTCAAAAACTTTTGAAATTTATGTCAATTTTGGAGATGCCAATTTTTTTTTCCCAAGAAGATTAATTGCAAAACATGAGCTCTAGAAGCAGTACAGAAATTTGGTAGAAACTGACGCTACAGGTGCAACCATGCTAATATCTTCACGGGCTGCGATTGTTTACAGGCTTGTAGTTGTTTCTTGCCAACGCTACGACAAAATGACACCTGTAGCTAGCGCCTCTTTTTCCCAAAATGACGCCAAATCATCCAATCATTCTTAGGCTGAGAACAAGCTAATCAGTTAAAAGTTTTGTAAGCTTTCCATTTTCTTCTCAAGGTCAGAGTTTTGCTAATTAAATATATTTTTAGCTTTTTATTTTTGGAGAACATATTGTCTAATGAAATAAATGAGTCTTTGTGCTTTACCAGAATAAAGAACCTTACTTTGGTCGTCTCAGACCCACATAGCTGGGGGAAAGACCGTCACGTGAGGAAGTAAACACAGACCCTGAAATAAGATCTCTTTCTTCTCCTCTTCTTAATGTAGGTTAGATAAAGTTAGCACAGCCTCATCGCTGTGTTTAGTCTGCCTGTAGCTCCCACAACACACAAAGCACACAGTCCAGTGCTCTTAGGCCTGTTGAGCCAAGCTAAGCATGTTTTGTCTGCACACACACACACACACACACACACACTAACACACACACACACAAACCCATGGGGTGATGTCATCTGTTTACAGATGGTGGATGCAGATGAGCGTGACAAAGCTAAACAAAAGCAGGAATGCTGCAGGTGTGAGATAAAAGGTTGAAGACAAAAAATACCTTTTCTGTGTCTCTGTCTCAGTCAGACTAAACTTAAACCAAGAGAAAGAAACTCTGACAGAAAGATACCACCCATCTGTCTCACATCTTTTCTTTTTGTGTCTATCAGACAGATTAGTCAGCCTCTTCGTTTTGGTTCTGGGTTTCCAGTAGTCCTGTATCACTTTGCCCTGATTCTGAAATACTCTAATAAATTTGCTAAATTTTTGGTTTTTCAAAAAGTTGAAAAAATTGCTAGATTTTTTTTTTAATTTGCAAAAATTTTGGAATTTAAAAAGAGTTGCAAAACTTTTATTTAAAAAATTGCAAAGATTAAAAAAATGATGTCTAAGTTGTGTTTAAAAAAAAAAAAGGAAATATTTTTAAAAATTTGCAAAAGAAAAACAAAAAAAGTATATTTAATAATTTTGCCAAATTTGGGGAATTTCAAAAATTTTGCAAAAAATTCTAGATTTTTCTTATTGCAAATAATTTTGGAATTTAAAAACGTTGCAAAATTTTCATTTTTTTTTAAATGCAAAGATTTAAAAAAAGATGTTGTAGGTTTTTTTCTTAATGAAAATATTTTGAAAAATTTGCAAAATAATAAAAAAAATGAAATTTAATAAATTTTCCCAATTTTTGGAATTTCAAAAAGTTGCAAAAATTTCTAGAAAAATCTCAAAAAAATTTGCAAAAATTTTGGAATTTCAAAAAGTTGCTTATATTTCTAGTTTTTTGTTAATTCTGGTTCTGAAATAACCTAGAATACTTTAATTCGACTGTATGCAGATGATACTGTTATCTCTAATTTTAAAATGAAAAAGGTGGGACATTGTCTGACTATATGCTGACAATGTTGAAGTCTTAAATTGATTTCACTCTATGCAGATGATGTTAGTCTCTGGTTTTGATATAAGTTTTAGGGCTCTGATTCGACTGTATGCAGATGATGATGTGACTTGCAGAAATTCAGATCCTCAAGTTGCTTGAAAACTGAAAAGTATGCCTGTTTTGATATCATATTTCCTTGAAAGAACAGTAGTGTCAACATCCACATAACCAGCTAACCTCACAGTAAATATTCCCAGCTTCTTAACTTCTCATTTTGCAGTTTTATTTGAGTTATCGGTCACGGGTTGGCAGGCGTGTTTGACTCCCAGCTCCTGTCCTTTCCTCCTGTCTGTCCTCTCTCTGTCTGGTGTTGATCTTCAGGCTACAGTGGGAGGATTCGCTGTGCTCTTAAACGGGACCATGACCTCATTGTTGTAGCTCCGCTGTGCTCTGCTTCTCCTGTTTGTTTGAATTTGGTCGCACTCGCCCTCCCAGTTCCTCTTAACCCTCTGCGTCCTGGAGGTTACACACCGGGACTGGACTCCCGCTATGAGTGATATAACACTAACAAACCCAGGAACGATGCTTTGAGTCACAATCTTCCAGTTATGATGTGGGGATTCCTTCTGGGTCCGTAGAGAGGATAGTGCTGGGTGTAAAACTACAGAGGGGATTCCTTTAAAAACACTTTTAGTAGACAAGTTGTTTCTCTCGTCTTTCTTGTTGGTTGTCTTGGAAATCCCCATAAATGGGACTCTGATCGTGACTGCAAGCTTCTTTTCTTGTCATATCATCAAACACTTTGCAGTGCACGATAAAAACAGTACTTTTAAAGTTTGCTTTGGCTGAAGAGCAGCGGCTTCCAGGGAATCTTGTGACACTTTAAACAAAAAGTTGAAATAGAAACTGAAGACCTGACCCTGAGTCCGGAAACCTCTGCTATTTATGTACAGTTTTAAAAGGTCTAAGGGTCCCTAGTCCTCATTTTTAGTCCAGTACGTCTTAAGTTTTTTGTTCTTTCATGGTGAAATCTATTGTAAAAGTCTCTCTGAATACTTCATATGTAAGTACTTGACAAAAAAGGTTGGGATCCCGTTGATAACCTTTAAAGCACGGATGAGTTGGGTTAACGGCTGAGTCCAGGTTTTACGACTCAGTGAATGATGTAAGGACAGATTATGTAGGTTAAAAGTCTCTTAATCTGCTCGGTCACATGGTTTATTTTTCTCTGGGAGCATAAATCCATGGAAAAAACCACATCGCACTGACACATGAGGAGGGATTCCCCTGAGGCAGGATCATCTATCATCTTTCTTTTCTCTTTCTCTTTCACCTCCTCCCCCTCCCCTCTGTGTCAGTCTTTCTCTGGAAGGTGAGATGACAGATAATCTCTTTACCTGTCACGTCCTGGTAATGAGCTTTGACTCGTCCGACCTGTAGGTGCTAAAATTGGTGTGTCTATTCTCACCCTGAGGACAAAGCTGAAGTCACGAAACCACAGAGAAAATAATTTAAAGATATAAACTCAGGAGTCTCTGAGTCTATGGATGATGATATTACACCTTTATTTAGTTTCACTTTGAGGTGTTCAGCCCATCTTACACAGCTCTGTATCTCTTTATTTCAGTTTGCTTCTCTAACACCAGACCAAGCTGAAAAAGTTGAATGATGATGATGTTTACAGACTAAATCAGGAGCCATATTTTCCCAAAATGCACATCACATGAGTTAGTTTTTAGGATTTATTCAGGGATCTGACATCTCAACTTTTTCCAATCCAGCTAATAAACAACGACTAAAATAAAGTATTTAAATTTGAAAAAAAATAAAATAAATATATTTGGAAAAAAAAGTCACTAAATCATCAATCACTGAATAGAAAATATTGATACTCTGCCACAATTTTTTACTCCCATCTCTACTTAGGAGCTTGGAAATATTCAGTTTGTTAAAATAAAGGGTCCTCTATTGTTGAATCTAGTTCATCCATAAACTGAAAAAATGTGGAATTGAAGCAAGTGATTTTGTCTTATTTTCAGGCAAAAAAGAAATAAAAAAAGACTTAACATGGGCCACATTCACCTGATGATGAAGTCCAGAAAATGTCTTATTTCAAGATATTAAAAGACAAAAATGGCATGTTATTTGCTTAAAAAAATGAAAATGGGGAAAGAAAAATCTGCTTTTTAAGTTTTTTAAAATAAAAATAATGTCACACCTCAAAAAAACAAAAAAGGAAATTTTTAGGTTTAATATTCTTGTATTTTAATATCTGGTGTATTGTTTTAAAATGTATATGAGAATTTATAAGGCCCCTTAGATTTTCGGACCTTTAAAAAGTCCTGTAGATTTTTATTTTTTATTTTAAAGCTGTTTAAATGACAGAGATTGATAACCCTTGGTAATATTAATTTTAATATTAATAATTCTTTATGCCTTAAATATCCCATAACATCATCTGCATAGAGGTTGAACATTTTTTGAAGCATATATATATATATATATATATATATATATATATATATATATATATGCTTCAAAAATCTGTATCAGAAACAAATGGGTGACATCACAGAAACAATGTATGACACAAGCTATGGTTCTGACCAATCAGAAGCTTTCCGTTCTATGGTGTTCCTTTCTTTTATACATTCAGTTCCGTTTTTTTGTGTTCCATCTGTTTGTTACATAGTAACGACAGATAATTGCTCTCGTTTACATTTTCTGCTGCAAATATTTCTGATTTGAGTTGCAAAAGAAACCAAAAACCCTTCACAGGAGCTTTAAATGTTTTCATTTGATTCAACGTAACCCATCTTCCAGCTGCTAGCTTGGTGTGCTTTGATCCGTTGAGATAGTTTGAGAAGAGCCTCTACTTTGGTTTTAGTCCTTGAGAAATAATCTTGGATGCTCTTCCTGTGAGTCATTGAGCAGGTTGTTGAGCTCCCCTGTCCCCATGTGTCCTCCTTTAATCCTGATGAGTCAGTGTTTACATCTGTCAGGTAGAAGGAGAGGTCAGGTATCAGCTGTCGTGGCATGTTGTTAAATGTACGTATCTCTGTAACCTCTGAGTTAAGGTGAATAATCTAAATAAACCTCGAGCTCTTTGAAACACTAATCAACAGATTATTAAATTTAAAAACACAAATACCAACGAGATAATGAAGAAAACACTGTGAAGAATTCAGAGTCATCACTGAAACTGATTTCTCTTTTTAACAGCCGTAAATCAGCAGCGGCAGTTTGTGTTTGCACATCTTGTGAACGCCGTATTGGCACCTTGTCTTTCCCTCGAGCAGTGTGTGTTCTCCATATAAGGGTGTGTGTGCCTTCAAAGCCTCTCTGGATTCTGCACTATGTGTGTGTGTGTTTGTGTGTGTGTGGTTTTTAATAGATGTAGAAGAGAGCAGCACTATGCCCATGTAAGCACACACTAAAGTAGAGAATAAAGTCTGGGGCTGCGTTGGCAAACACAGACTCTTAATGTACAGACTGAAGATGTAAACATCGCATGGAGCCGAGGACTGTACCACTTAATGATTGATTAAAGGGGAGACACGCAATGACAGAGCAGTAAATAACTACTAAATGAGTTGTATGGCTTTGGCCACAGGGGGCGCCAAAGCCATCACTGGTGGTGAGTATTGGCGAAAAACTCTCGATATGATACGTATCATGATATTTGGGTCACAATACAGTAATATCACAATATATCACAATATTATATTTTACACAATTAACCAAGAAAAAATAGAGATGATGTAAATCAAAATATTATTCAAAATTAAAAGGACCAAAAAACATTGACGTCTATGGCAGAATGACTTGTTACGTACAACAAAAACCCACATTATCAAGAAATTAAATACTTTAAATGGACTTTAAGATGATATTTATTATACAATCTGTTGGCAAGATACAGGGTAGTAGCTCTTTGGCGCCATCTACCGTAGTGGAAGTGCTAAAGTCGTTTTTATCTTCCAACTTGGCTAAAATATGAATTTTTATTCTACAAAATATTAGCGCAGAACAAATAATTAAATTTGAACTGACATTGCAATGTAACAGAGTGCAATTTTCAAATCACAGAGTCTGCAATTTATAGAAATAAAATTTGAAAAAAGTTTTATGTATACAAACCTATAGTCTATTTCATTTCATCATAACATGTAGGCCTTGCCTTCATACTACAGAATGATATTATTAATTGTTTTAGTAAATAATGCAAAAGATACCCCCCCACCCACCCAAAAAAAAAAAAAAAAAAAAAAGATAGATAAATAAATTGATAAATAAATAAATAAATAAAACTGCATGCCAAATCGCAATCATAATATTGGTCCAAAAAAAACAAAATAGTTCAGCCATAAAAAATATTGATACTCAGAGTTTGAAAATATCTATATTGTTATGGAGATCAAAGTAACATGTTATATCAATATTTTTTTCACACCTCTAGTTATCACACTGTGAGGTGATTAAAGTCATATTGTAAAGGGGTTTTAGTCATAAGGTTTAAAGAATAAAGATGTAAATTCTAGGAATAAGAAGTTGATGACTTTGTTGTGACATTATGACAGAAATCTCATAACTTTACGACATAATTCTTTTTTATTATTATTTATTCATTTCAAATGTGCAATAAAGTAGAGCTCCACAGTTCTAGCTATTTGTTTACACAGCGTAATATATAAATGAAAATTAAGGAAGCAAAATACTAATTAACACAGTTAATCACATATATGTTGATATATACACAAATGCACGCATTTATACATTCAAACATTCGTGCATACTTCCATACAAACAAACACACCTAAATACACCCTCACAGCAAATCGACTTCATTTTTGTAACATTGTGACACTTTCCTCCTAACATTACAGCATTAATCTTTTATCAATATGACATTAAAATAACATTAAAATTTTATTCTTGTAACATTACGACTTTATTTTCTTAAGATATCAATGCACAGTTGATGCACAGTAGCTGGCGATTGTATTATTTTTTTATTTTATTTTATTCTGATTGCTTCTTCTGCGTTTTTTATTCATTTTTAATTTGTTTTATGTCTTTTGATTGTTCCTTGTCTTTGAAAATTCATTTTACTCATGTTTTATGTCTATTCTTTTACCTCGCGTTTTATTTATTATCCTGTACAGCACTTTGTTTCAACTATATATTTTTTTAAGTGCTTAACAAATAAAGTTAGATTGGATTGGATTGGATTGGATATCAAATTTATTATCCTCACGCTAAAGGGGCAGGAGAAAAAAACTTGTATCATAGTATCTGTTTTTTGTTTTTTGTTTTTCAAAAGTGGATTTTTTTTTTCAAAGTTAACTTCTTTATTTCAGTCTTTGTTTATAAGTTGGGTTGGAAAAAGTTGAGATGTCAGATCCTCAGAAAAAATCTTGAAAACTGACTCACATATGATGTGATTTTTATGGGAAAATATGGCTCCTAATATAGTAGATGTAGATGTCATCATTCAAAGATTGGATCTTGGGTTGTCTTCCTCTCAGACGTTTTTTAATTTTGTCGAACGTCATTTTTAGGCTATTCAATCACTGTTACTCATGTTTCAGGACAAGAAATTACTTTTTTACGAATCTAATTTGGTGCAGAGCCTCCTGTTTTCCCTGAAAACCAAACTTTATTTGCAGCCTGAACGTTGTAATTAGGTTTGAGGTTGGTGAATGGGCTTTTTACAACCAGTTATGTAACATATTTGTGTTTGTCACGGGAAGCTGATTAAAGATTTATGGGCATTTCTTAAACAGAAATCCAAACTAAAACAGAGAAGATGAAGTGAAATGTTTAGCGTCAGAAGTTATCACACTTCTGCTGTGCTCTGATTTATTGACGTGCTGTGTGTGTGTTTATTTGTACATGTGTGTACATGCATGAAGCTGTTATCTTTATCTGGAACTTTCCCTATCAGCTGACCTTCGTTTCGAGCGTCCATACCCTCCAGTCTTCCTATCTCTGAGGTTATTTTTACAGAAACACTGAACAGCTGCCGACTCCAGCTCACACACAGTTCGTCCATACGTGTGAACGCCATGTTTAAAGCAGGTTGGAGTCTGTTTTGTTGAAATGACGTTGACCTGACCTGTGATTTATCTTGTTTCCTTCTCGTCCTCTGTGTTTGACA
Source organism: Halichoeres trimaculatus (assembly GCF_033239565.1). Classification (NCBI taxonomy): domain Eukaryota; kingdom Metazoa; phylum Chordata; class Actinopteri; order Labriformes; family Labridae; genus Halichoeres; species Halichoeres trimaculatus. The sequence continues at coordinate 2,497,844 of NW_027437199.1, read as the reverse complement.
GGATGTGGAGAAGGAGCGGGAGCTGCGGACCGAGTTCAGCCGGGAGGAGATCAGGCAGAGGATCGAGCTCTACAACTCGGTGACCAGAGACCACCTGAAGATGACGCTCGTGAGTGGAAAACTCCTCCTAGACAGGCTAAAAAACTCTGTATCAGAAACAAATGGGTGACATCACAGAAACCACCTCCATATATCATACAGACTCAGTTTCGACCAATCAGAAGCTTTGGATTCTGCTGGGTTCCGTTCTTTGATACACTCAGTTCCGTCTCTTTGTGTTCCTCATGTTTGTTACGTTCTAACGTCAGATACTCGCTCTTTAAAGGTCGGATTAAAGGATAATTCAGATTCTCCACCTGTGAAGTCTCAACATGTGTAAACCTCTGAGGAAAGCTGGTGTTTCGATACACTCGCCGCCTCTCATCTCCGGCTCCCAGCATTCCTCAACAGTCACATCACAGCGATGTGATGTTATTCCTGCTATTGTTCTCCCCCACACTGTTTTCCTTGGCAGCCTGACACGTGTCTGAATTTGTGTTCGGTCCAGGAGGGACTGATTCCACGTTAAATCCAGACAGAATTAAGTATTTTAGGTGAAGGTTAGAAGGTCTGGTCTGTCGTCTTAGAGAAGCAGATCTCTGATAACTGAAAGGGTTTTATCCTGTCACTTTAAAGAATAAATCATTGTGCAAATTTATGCGTATACTGGTGCAGTCCCAGATATTTCAAAAACCAGCAGGTAGAGGTTAGGTTACTTTATTTGTACTAGTAGGTAGATTTGTTTTGCAGCAAAATGATGACAACATCCACTTTGACATTAAGTCACCAAACTACATTAACACTAAACTATTCAAAAACAGAGTTGCGTTAACAGTAAAGGTTGTTAAACTTTTGACATCATCAAGTTGTTAGCCTTGTGATTTCCACATAAACACTGAAAAGAGCGGAAATGCAACAATACTACAAAAGGTGCTATCATAACGAGAAGTTTTTGTGTTTATATAATTGTTCATCTGATGTCTTACTTTTTCATTTTCAATATATTTGCTAATATTTGTAAAAAAAAATGCAAAATATGCAACATTTAATAAATTTCCAAAAGGTGCAAAACTTAAAAAAAAAAAAAACATTAAGAAAATTCAAAAGTTTTCAATTTTTTTTCAAAAAAAGAAAATAATAAAATGTGCAAAAATTTCCAAAATTCCAAAATTTATGAATTTTAAAAAATTACCAAAATGTCATGATAAAAAAAATTAATTAATTAATTTAAAAAATTGGCTATTTTTTTTCAAAATTTTAAGGGTTTCAGAAATATGCAATTTTTTCAACACAAGGCATTTAAATAATTTGAATTAAAAAAATTGCAGAAATTAAAACAATTAATTATTAATTAATATTTATATTCAATTCATTTGCAAAAAAAAAAATTAAAACTTAAAATTCAAAAAATTGCAAAAACCTCAAAAGTTTTAGAGCTTTTGTCAAGAGGTGATGTATATTGAGTGAAAAAAAATTAACGCATGATTTTAATTAGTGTCAGTGTCTTTAATCATCAATACCCTCTGTAAGAAAAATAATAAAAACTTTATTTCAATGATATTTTTTTAAAGCTACAAGGAGCCACTGCAAAGGAATCAAAGAGCCACAGGTTGAAAACTTTTGTACTCGCTAAATTTTTCATTTTCCGGAAAAATGAATCTTTATTTAGTCATATGTCAACAGAACATGCTGGTTCGCCAATGCAACGTGTTATTTTCCAACCCTTGTAAACAAGCGGCTAAATCAAGTAGAGAATTAAACTCTTTGTAAAAACTTAACTCTTTCCTTCTGTAGAGACTTTTCCTCTTCTTCCGTGACGCCGCAGGTTTCTCTTTGTCCTTCAGCTTATCCAGATCTCGTTTCTCACACATCCGCCTGCACACACGCTCCTGCAGGATCCACACGCAGTAATGAGATTAGGATGCTCTCCCTCCGTCTGTGGCCATCTGTCCGCACTGGGACAAACTGGGCTAACTGGGTGAACTGGTGTCTTCTGCAGAGATCATGTAGCTCTTATCTTACGTGTGCTGTACGATTAAAACCTGGACTGTTTTTAAAAAAGTCTACACCTGAAGTCTTTTTGCAGTAACAGAGGAATCTCATGAGAAACGGTGTAACAAACATCAATCCTCTGTTTGTGTCTTTCAGAACCCATCTGGGGTGTACACCGGTTTCATCAAAGTCCAGATGGATTTACGGAGGCCTGTGACCGTACGAGGAGGTCAGAGAGGGGAGGAGGCTTTCTATCTGCCCAGAGGAGTCATCAACACCCTCCACATCAGCTCCAGTAACACAGTCAGACAGGTGGCTAACACACACACACACTCACACACACTCACACACACTCACACACACACACACTCACACACACAGCTTAATTAGGATCTGATGACATACGGGTTGAAGTCATAGACCAGCAGACGAACAGATGATGAAGGTTTTGGGGGGAACTTGATGAGTTTTCTGAGTTTGCTGATTGAGTTAAAGAGACGCTGCACCAGGTGTGTTTCAGAAAACTTTAACAGATCTTCAAACGAAGGAGCAAACACTCTGTTAAACCTTCAAACAGGAAGGGAACAGGGTTTTTAAAAATAAAATATGAGTCAGTTAGTTCTTGAAATCAGAAATTGTTGCGTCTTTGCAAATAAATATTCAAAGTGAATAACTTTTTTGATCCCAGATTGAGGTTGTTGTGGTAAAATCGTCGTTTTGAATCTGCGAATAAACAGTTAGGATGAGGTCACATAGCAAAAATACTTCAGTAAACTAACTTTAAAGGCTCATTTCTCCTCCCTTCTGTCACTGCTCACATACCTCCATGCCTCCTTTACATTGGTGTTGCAGTTACCCAATACATCCACCAGGGGGGGGGGGGGGGGGGGGGGGGGGCAGAGTCAAAAGTTTATGGGTGACAAAAATAGTAATATTTTTTCTTTCGAGAGTCTAATCACTTCTTGACTCTACCTCCGACATATTTTACAATCCCTGAAAAAAATACACAAGAACAGCAGCTGTCAATCATCGTTAAACGTTACGTCAAACCTTGTTTTTAACCTCTTATAACTAATGAAAATAAACTTTTCAGAAAAAAGAGGACTTGGATACAAGACAGCCAAATGATATCTTCAAATCACCACAACAATCAGACGTGAGAAACATTTCTACCAGGTGTATTTATTTTTTAAACTTTGACCACAGCCCATCTGGAATGACTGGGGAGATGGATTTTTTGTGTTATACTGCAGCCAACCACCAGGGGGAGCAGTTTATGTGGCGACCTCACTTCAGGCTGAGTGAGATGACGTCCATTTATTTTACAGTCTATGGTATTAACCAATACTGATACCAACATCAATACTAGTGTTATATAATGACTTGTATACCCTACTGTAGGAGAAGATTGGTAACGTTTTGGGTAAAAGTTTGGTTAAAGCAAAGCTTCAGAATACACACAAATTACTGTTCAATCATAAACTTTTAAACCTTGTGGATCTGTAATCAATTTTTATTGAACGATTTTCATTTGAGATTTTATTTGTTCCAAAATTATTATTTTTTTAGTCTTTGTTTATAAGGCAAGGCAAGTTTATACATATATCACATTTCAGCAAGGCAATTCAAAGTGTTTTACAGACAGAAAAAATCAAAGGAAAACAATTATAATTCAATTAAAAAGGCAGATTAAAATGAAAAAGATACAGTTAAATGAAATAGGATTAAAATAAAATATAAAAAAAAAATTAAAGAGATTTTAAAACGGATTTTAAGATAAGAGTCGCAGTGCATAGGAAAAAACTTGAGATGCCAGATCCCTCTGAATAAATCCTTAAAACTGACAGCATTTTCACGTGGTGTGGTGTCAAAAAAGCAAACAAAAAAATCGCAAAATCTGAAATATTGAAGAATTTAAATTGAATCTGCACCCAAAAATCGTAAAAGTAAAAAAGGGTAAAAGCAGCCCAACTGGGTGATACTAAACCAAAGTCGTCTTGATAAACGAAAAGTCGTCTTCGGCTCGGAAACACTACCAATGTCATCCAGAGGGGGCGCCAGAATCAACACAACAAGAAACAAATCGCAGCAACAGTCTGAAAGATGTTTAGATACGGACAAAAACACACATTCATGGAGGAAATTTACTTATCAGGAGATTTTATTACTTTTAAAGGATGGATGTTGTTTTGTTGAAAAGCGAAATATGAGTTTCAGCGGGTCGGTATGATTCCTGATTCTCTCGCCTTAAGCTGGTTGTTGCGTTTGGGTTTAAACGTCTGATTTCAGGAACAGGAAGTAAAAATATTTGACTGTTTTCTTTCTGTGTTTGATTCCAGGTGATCGTCGCTCTGCTCAACAAGTTCACAGTCGCAGACAACCCGGCGAAATACGCTCTCTACAAACGCTACCGCAGGGAGGAGCAGGGTGAGGCTGCGCCCGCCGAGTGTGTGTCAGTGTGTGTGTGTCAGTGTGTGTGTGTGAGAGAAAGCTGGAGACAGCGTTTCATGCCACTCATGCCAAGCTGGGAGTCAGACGCTTCAGTGGCGACTCGCGTGTGTGTATTTGTGTGTGTGAAGGGTGTGTGTGTGTGTGTGTGTATCTGAATGCCTCGCCCTTGTTAGATGCCGCAGGACTCTCCCCGACATCAACAGCTCCCCAGGAATACCCTGCAACACACACACACACACACACACACACACTCAGAATGAGCAGCTGCTGCAGCTTGGTGGGGTATCAGATATTAACTCTGGATCCTTTCAGCGCCTCCAGTAAAGGAGAGAAGAAGAAGTTTACGGCTTTATCCCGTAAAAAAGACGCCTTGAAGTCGGTTTGGAAGTTATTGAAATTGTGCAACTTGTTTTTATAACTTCTTTAAACTTTTACATCGGCAGATTGCGTGCTACTGCTCGTCTCCCGGTTTCATTAACGGAGCGATGCAGAGTCTCAGCCGGCTATTAAAAGACAGTCTAGACATAATACATGAGCTCATGTGTGTTTAAACTTCAATCGTTGCTTTAAGCTTTTATTCGAGTCGTTAAAACGAGACGATGGATCCTGGCGTGTAAACATACAGATCCAGAAACAAAAAGACTCCTGTTGAAGTTTATCGTCTGTAAGAGAAGAAAAGAAACGCTAAAAATAAACTGTTTGCTCTAAAACCTGTTTGAGTCCAACGTGGTGGCTTCAGCCTCTTAAAGGAGCAGTTCAACATTTAGAAATCCAGACGTTTAGATCGACATGGCGTGCAGCAGTTCACAGTGAGTTCAGACTAACGGCGAGGATCTCTATCTTTAATGCGCCGCGCCCGTCCTCTCATCCTCTGCCAGCTTTGTTTATATGTACACACACACTCACACACACACACACACACACACACACACACACACACAACACAACACAACCACAGCGGTGCCTGCACAGACCGTCTGTGGCCTGATGACTAAATTAACCCATGTGTTTTTCTGCAGTGTACGTGTGCAAGCTGGCGGATGGCGAGCAGCCGCTGTTTCTGCGCCTGGTGGCGGGGCCGGACACGGACACGCTCAGCTTCGTGCTGAGGGAACAACAGACGGGAGAAGTCATGGTAACGTTCACCTCTGTCTCTGAGTTTCTTCGTCCTTTTCCACCTCTAGCTCCTCTTGTTTCTTTTCATCCTCAATTTTCTCTTAGAAAAGTTTTTCTGTTTCCATGGAAACTCATCTCTACTGGAAAAAAAACTGAAGAAGCAGATAAAAAAAGAAAACAACTTACCAAGTCAAATCTTAAAAATGATCCTTTAAATTTTAAAATCTTTTGCTCAAAGTAAAAATTTAACATCAAAAACTTAATTTGGAGACACAAAGTCGAACGTATGAGGAGGAACTTTTTCTCATTAGCAAATTTTTTTTTTTATTTGTGAGCCCTACTTCAATATCGAGATGATGTCATCATTCTTCTTGCCAATCAGAATTTTAGTTTGTGAAGACTGAAAAAAAAGGCAAATTTGGGTGAAAAGAAAGAAAAAGAAAAAGAAGGCATTACAACTTTTTTTTAAAGATTTGGAGATCAAAAAATAAAGTTGAACTTAAAAACGAAAATTCAAAATTTGTCCAAGGGCCTGTTTCCACTGTACCTTTTTTTTGGGAAGGTTGTGTTTTATTTTTTTTTAAAAAGAGAAACCAGCTCATTTCAATGTTTTAGTGTTTAGCGCTAACGCTTTGAGTGTGAAAAATTGAAAATTGATGTATCAAGATTTTTTGTTTGACAATATGAAAATCAGGATTGATTTTTTTTTCAAATTCTTCATTTCAGTCTTTGTTTATAAACTGGATTGGAAGAAAGTTACCACTTTTCTCCAGCAGAGGGCGAAATGTTTCTTTCTGACTCACGTGACAGGTACTTGATGGGAAAATATGGCTCCTGATGTAGTCTGTAGACATTATCATCATCATTTAACTTTTTTCACATGGTCTGGTGTTAAAAAAGCGAAAGAAAAATCGAAAAAACTAATAGATAAAAAAATAGAAATTGAAAAATGTCAAAAAAATCTCAATTCAAATCAAATCCATAATCCAAACATCGTAACATAATTAAATCGTGAGAATAGCATATTTTTCGAGCCCTGTAACTGGTCACATTGTAACCAATTTTGTTGTGGAATTGCTGCTGTTTGCATTTTTTGTTACCTTGAGTAAAGTTGGCTAGCTGTAGCTAGATGTAGCTAGATGTAACTAGCTGTAACTTGTGTTACTGATTTAATGACTTTCAGATTAGACACCAGGACAAGTTTCTTTTTCACTTTGGGAAAAGTTTTATATCCTTTGTGATCTCCTTTTGTCATAACTCTATTAGCTCATGGGAACTGAAAGTGCAAAAAAAGTTGTCAATGGACACAGGCCCTAATTACGAAACTTTAACACTGGGAGTAAAAGTGGCTCATAACCATGTTTTCAGAAAAATTACCATGAAGATATTTTATAACAGACTTAACATATTTATTTTTCTATTTTTATGGCAGTGATGGGCTTCCGTACATCTTGACCCCTCCTTGCCTTAACCTACACTCCTTCAGATTTTTTCATTCTTTTTATCTCCTTTTGTTTTTCTATCCTTTATTTTAATTTCTAACATCGTCTTACCCCCTAACCTGCTTTTCCTCTAAAGCTAAAGCTAAAATTAAATAGCACGATAAATAGCGTTTGCTTTCTTGCTCTTACGCTTTATAACCTTTCTCTTCCTCTTTTGTCATAACTCAAGTAACTCATTGACACTAAAAGTGCAAAAATTGTTGTCAATGGACACAGGCCCTAATTATGAAACTTTGATATTGTGGGTAAAAGTGACTCATAACAATGTTTTCAGAAAAATTACCAGGATTTTTTTTTAAACAGACTAAACGTATTTATTTTTTTATATTCTAATGGCAGTGGTGGACTTCCGTACATCTTGACCTCTCCTTTTATCCCTTCAGGTTTTCTTCATTCTTTTTTATCTTCTTTTGTTTTTCTATCCTTTGTTTTTATTCCTAACATCGTCTTACCTCCTAACCTGCTTTACCTCTAAAGCTAAAATTAAATTAGCACGATAAATAACGTTTGATTTCCTGCTCTTCTCCTCAGTGGGACGCGTTCTCCATCCCAGAGCTGCGTAACTTCCTGAGGATCCTCGACAAAGAAGAAGACGAGCAGAGAGAGGCGGTGATTCGCCGCTACGACGCGTACCGCCAGAGACTGCAGCAGGCGCTGAGAGAGATCAGAGGGCCTTCTTAGAGGATTTACCTCTGTGAAACTGGACTACTGCCCCCTGGAGGGATGGAGGAGGCATTTTATATCCTAAGAGAAGGAAACCTGTGTGACTGAGGATTCAAAGCCTGGAAGAAAGGATGGATCAGACAGAAGGAGGGATGATTTAAAGATGACGAGGACTGAAGATAAACTGAGGAGCTGTGGACGCTGCTGGATTTTTGTCGCCTCCTGGGTTAAAGACTTCACACCTGCAGTCTGCCTGCTCACACCAAAGATTCACTTGTGCCATAACCCTTCAGCGTCTCCTCTTCTTCTTCTTCTTCTTCTTCTGTTCTGCTCTCACCCAAACTACGCAGTTTCCTTCTCCCCTTTAAACTTGTGAAAGACTCACGGCCATATGTTGAGTTTTATTTAATATGTTTGTTTTAAAGTCTGTAAATATTTCTTTTCTTAATTTATATGGGTGAAGCTTTTTTTTCTCTTTAAAACAAAAAGTCTTATGTTAGTTTTTTTCTGGCTGTTGACGGATAGTAGAGGTAAATACACGAGCGATGGACACAAACGATCTAAGTCTACAATGATGTGATAGTGTTTGACATCTTTCGACTCAGAGTTGGGAAATATTTAGAAAAATAGAAAGATGTTAAAGGGTAGAGTGAAAGTATGGAGTCCCAAGGGTGCAGATTATTTTTAACACCTTTTCTGTTCATTTACGATAATTATGGCAAACAACTAAATTGTTTTTAATAATGCAATATTAAATTTTTAGTTACTTATTCTGACTTGTTCAAAAAATTATGTGATTTTCTAATTTTTTTTAAATGCTAATAATTCCTGAAAATTTATTATTAATTATAATAAAAAACGAATTAATGCTGAAAATTATTATTTTTTTATTTTTTTGTTGATGTTGGTAAAACAAACTCCGATATCTTGTTTTTCCTAAAGTAGATAATGTTTTAGTTCAAACATAACTTTTTTTTTTTTGAAAAGCAAAAATTGAATATGAGCAAAACTGAAAAAAATTGGATAAAAATTTCTTTTTTCACTCTTTTATCCTAGAAAAATTCTTCCTTTTTGAAAATTTAACAAAAAAGAAACTTGTCATTATTTTTTTATTTATTTATTAACAATCGTTAGCTTTATTGAAAATAATTTCCAAAACTTAAATTGTCTTTTTTTTCCACCTTGCGATTATTATTTGTTTTTTCATGTTATACCACCTCATGTTTTTTTTTGTCATTCTTTAAGACTTTTTTTTCTTATGGCACTCTTGGGACTCCGTAGAAATTGACTGAAATAGAACGTAGTTAGAAAGAAGCAGAAAAATGTGAGGATTTCTGCGTTTTTTGAAACAGAAAACAGAGAAAAGTCTTCAAGAGGAGTTTTTACTTGGAGATATAAAGGTTTTATTTTTGTGTCAAAGTGTAACTGGAAGTGAAGACGAGTGAGAATGATAACGATGAACTGGTTTAACGCCTTGGTTTGAACCAGCAGAGTTTGACGGAGCGTAAAGTGACGTAGTTTAGACAGAAGTGACCCCTGACCTTTGACCCCGTGTGGTCAGAGGAGGGAGGAGTGAAGTTTGAGTGGTTCCTGGAAGTCGACTGAGAAGCGTAGAGGAAGTAGAAAGTTTAGAGAGAGGAAGGAAAACGGAGAGGATGAGTTTTGTTTTTTAACAGCCTGAGGAGAGGAGGACATGGGAAACAGAGTCATAAAGCTGTGTGATCTTTACCTAGAGGGCAATAACGGGATTTTCCTCAAACCACAAGTCATCATGATTAACCGCGTGTTGTCTGTGTGTTTTATTAAAGCTCACGGCTGAGAGAAAAGGAGGTCTGTGAGTGCTGATAGCTGCAGGGAGTTAGCAGGGAGCAGGGGGGAGGAAAACAGGGCTGCATTGTGACCGTCTCCTGTTTGTCTGTCTGCAAGCGTTCATCTGAAATGCTCCTGCTTTAATCTGGAGCTGAAACATGCAGCCTTGACCTCCTGATCACCTGAGTTTGGTTTTTATTCCTAGAGAGAAATGACAGAGAGGAAAAGGATGGTAGAACAAAGAAAGATGCGCATCAGAAAGTGTGAAAGACAGAAACAGACGTGTAGAGAGCCGCCTTAAAAATCTTTGTTTGGATCATAAATCACATCAATCTGCTTTAATCTAGCTCTTACTAAAGCTGTAAACTGCTTTACTGTTCAATCTGCTGGTACTGAATCAGTCGTACAAGACTGTTATATAATACCGCCATCTAGTGGACAAATACTGCAACTGTTCTCGACTGTCTGTGTCAAAGTATCTTTAAGTTTTATTTGAAGTTTTGTCGTAACCAAAGATGTGTTTGTGGTGTTGCCTGGAGCAAAATATATTAGAGGCCTCTTCCCATTAAAGGGGAACATATAGAGTTTTATTTAAGAGGGGTTTTAACCCTTTTTTTTATTTTATTATCAAACACTGGGTTCAGTCTATGGAAGCCAAAAGTGGACAAAAAGGTTTCAGGTTTACAAACAGCTGAAAAAATAAGAGTGAAATGTTTATTAATGCGATTTCAGCAAATCATGATGATGTCATCACTAGACCACAGGTAGAATATCATAGCATTGCATTGTGGGAAACATAGTTTTCAGTGTATGTTGTGTTTAATCTATGTTTTTGATTAAAAAATAGTGTTTTTTATTATTCTAAAATAGTACCAAAATTTAAGAGTGCAATTTTGATTTATTTAAATATATTTTAAAAACTGCAAGTAAAGATTTTGCAGCAATGACATATTTTATTTGAAAGCCTTAAGACTAGTTTCAACTTTTTTATATTCGCATGTAAATTTAAGTGCACAAAAACACAACTTTAATATTTTATTCATTCAATTTTAGACTTAAACGCTGAAAAACTTGAAAAACATTTAGTTTTAAACATTATTTCATATCTCAGTTGTTGCAAAGATGAAACTATTTCTGTCCCCTATTGGCTTCCGTACTTTTTAGTTTTTTTTAATGATGCAAAAATCTGCATGGAAATGTTTTATTATCTTAAAGCCATGTTTTTGTTGTTGTTGTTTGTGTATCATATAAACAACATAGACTGTTTTAAAGGCATCATACCAGACATTTTTTTTTCTTAATTTTATTTTATTATTTTTGTTTTTTGTTTTGGGCACTTTAACGTTGAATTCAGGGAAGACGGGTTTTAATTTTTCTTTCTGTTTATCAAGCTATCGCAATCACTTTGTACATTATCTTAACATTAATTTTCTCCCTTTTCAACATCTTCAGCTTCACTCATGATGAGGTCTTGTTTATTTTTTTTAACAAATGGAAGTACAGTGTGAAAGAAGTTTTTTTTAAAGCTCATTTTATTTTTTTGTCTCAACAAGCTTCCGTATGTATTTTTTCTCAGAATTAGCTTTAGACTGTGAAACATTTTGACTCTTGCATGTGTTCCTGTTTGTGAGCATTACTGTACACACTACTGGGCTGTTCAACATTAAAGCGTGAGTTATTCAGTGGTTCAGGCAGCATTTGGAAAATTAAGAATGAGTAAAATATTATTTTTTTAAGCTGTCTGATTTGCCTATGATATTAAGATCGTATAAAGTTTGAGAAAGTTGATCTCAGCATGTAATAGTTTTATGCCACAACATATATAATGTTGATTGTTTAAAGCTCCTGTCATGAATTTCTAATTTTACGAGATTTAATTGAATTTAATTAAGGCTGATGCAAACGAGACTACCAACAAAACAAAAATAATTACTTTTTAAACATTTTTATTTATTTTTTTAAAGACTGGAACCATTGGGAGGGGGTAGGTGTCACAAAGTGTCAAGCTCTAATATTGTTTTCTACAGCAAATATTTTAAGTTTTGGAGACATGTGTCTGTAAATATGCAATGTTTCCATTTCAAAACAACAAAAGGACAGAGAGTTATAGCTTCAGCCACAGGGGGCCCCAAAATCAACACAAACCAAAAATTCCTTACAGGAGCTTTAAGTTATATTATCAGTCAACCTCGATCAAAATCGTTTTTTTAAGGGCTTTTCATCCCTTGAAGTTAATAAATCTGCTTCAAATGATGTTATGTTTCCAGTTTTCGGTAATCAAAGATGATTTTTCTTGTGGATTTTAAAGTCGGTCTCGTTTAAACAACCTGTAGCTTAAATGTTATAATGCCAAAGATTGTTGAGTAGCTTGTTTGACATTTTTTGTCCTCTAAGAAAGAAACTGAATCAACAGTTTTTCTTTTAGAAGACTCAAAAACATAATCTAAAACGAATCGTCTACATCACTCAGAGAGAGAATTAATTTTGTGACAGTTTCTCAAACCGCAGCAGTGCCTTTTCTAAACTTCGACTTCCAGCTGGAGACGGAAAATCAAACATTCATTACGTCTTTTTGTTGTTGTTGCAGTTCTCGCTGTACGCAAACAGGTTAAATTTTGTTGTATCTGTGTTTTCTCTTGAAATCGTTACCAAATGTGGCCTTTCCTCGTGCAGGGTGGGCTGCAGATATTAAAGATGAAATTAAAACACAAGAAATTGTATGTTTGAGTTTTTGTATTTTAGTTTCATTCCAGTTTATAAAAGTTTATTTTCATAGAAAATATTATTTTTGTCCTCCTCCGAACTCCAAAACTAGCAAAAAAAAATGTGCTGCACTGTAGTTTTTTTTTTAATGTAGCCTGAAGTTATGACAGCAGGGATAGTTTAGCCTCTCCTCACGGCCAAACGACAGGTTTTATTTCCATCTGTGGCTGTTATTTATTGTGTGTTTAAAATTCAGAGAGCTTCAGTGCTCTGGCAGCTCAGCCGCTCCTCCTCTTGTCCTCTGTTTGACCCCAACTCAAGTTACCTCACACAACAAACGGGAACCCCCCCTTTACCCCTGATTCACAGTCAAACTCTAAACTGTGACATTTCAGTGAAGAGCTACAGGAAAGGGCCTGACAGAGCCGCCTTCAAAATAAAAGCACCAGATGTCATAACTTCTTCACTAAAGCATAATTTATCAAAATACTCTGAATCAGTGTTGGGCTTTTCATGTCAGACAATGACTATCAGAGATTCTGGACTCCAATATATTTCATACTGTTCACAGTCAGTCCAAAGAGTTATAAAGATGCTACTTTTTTAATTTTTTTTTTTTAAATTTATTTTTTACAGTTTTTCACCTACAAATGTGACATTTTTGAGTCATTTTGAATCTTACAAAGTGGTATTTTGATATTTTGAGTATCTTTATAAACTTGAATTTTTATTCTTTTTCTTAAGCGGGACTTTGAAAATGGGATTACATGTTTACTTTCATAAGTGCTGTTCTAAATTTATATGTTAATCTTATTTTGACCTTGGTCAGGCTGTTCCTTTTTATTAATGCACAAAACCTTGAGACAACAAACTTTTAAAGACACTTTACTGATGTGCAAGTCAACAAAACAATACGAGCGCAACAACACTTCTTGAACTACACCTACAAAATAAAAATAGCATATTTAAATCCATATTTAAATTTCTAATGTTGAATCATGAAAGCCTTTTTTGGTTAAAATTTTGGTTTTTAAGGTGAAGTAGATACTTAAAAACCCCTTATTCATCGATAAACATGAAAAAAAAATGCTGTTTTCCTTAAATTCAATTTTAAAAAAAAGTCTGAAAAAACACAAATACATTAACTGCATACTGTATTGGCGCCTCGAATCTTTTATTTTGAAAGGCGTCACCGGATACTCTGTTATTCACTACCGTGAGTTTCGCGCTCCGGCCCTCCGCCTACGCAGAAACTCATTCATCGCTTCTGAAGTTTGGCCGGAGCAGCTTTACCCAGCTGGGTGAGGAGACAAGGAAAATGTAAGTTTTAGTCTTTGAGATATTTTTTTCCTTTCAAGATAAAAAAAAATATCCGCTGACCGCTGTCTGCGTTTTTCTCCCCGGACGAACACCTGAAGTTTCCGTCCGCGTCGCCAAACCCGGTTTAAAAATCTGTTAATTGTTGTTTTTGAAGCTGAAGCGTCATAAATCAGAACAATTAAGTACATATTTTGAACTTTTTTAATTCTGACTTCTTTTCGGCTCTGTTCGGCTTCAGTTTCATGCATCAGAAACTTTCTAATATAAAGAATAAAACGCCAACACTAAGTTCAGGTGTGAAAATACAGGCATGCTACGCCTGTGTGAACTCACAGTTTATGGCAAGAAGAGGAAAAACAATTCAGTGTAAGCCTGACTTTAATAAAATGCTCCTTCCTGATCATTTTTGTTTTAGTTGTGGAAGAATGTGTTAAACATGTTTTGATACGTATAAACAGGAGAAGTCGAGAAAATCAAAATTGCAACTTTTTTGAATGAGGTTTGGTTTATGTAAAGAAAGCCATTTCTTAAAAGATTTAGCTGCTTTGGACTCTGCAGAAAATCACACTGACCTTTTGTTTCAGCTGTTAAAGTCACATCTATATCCAATTAGTTTAGTGTGCTTTGTGAGGCCACCAGTAAAACCAGTAGTATCCCAGCAGGGTTCCCAACAGGCTCCAGATGTGTCAGGAAGAATTACACAACATGCAAAAAGAGTCAGTGAAGTGGCTAAATGTGGGAAACAATGTGTTGTAAGCGGTTTAAAATGATAACACTGATGTCAAAGTTCACTCCAGCATGTGTGACACACACACTGATGTTGACTTATTAACTGAGACCGTGCAGAAGGAGGCAGCTGAGTCCTTTGCTTTAGCACCTGGACAGTGAACAAGATGACATGAAATTAAGTGAAATCATCTTAAAGGGGTTCCTGTTGTTCTTCTCTCTGTCAGGTTTGGTAGCAGGGCGTTGTTGGCGGCTCTGCTCGCCGTCGCCGTTGGAGTTTACCTGCTGCCTTCTCCAATAGACCCCAAACCCCACGAGTAGGAGCACAAACACACGACCTGATGTTTTTATTTTACTGTTTCTGTTCTTCTCAAGCTTTAGTTAAGATCAATATTTGTTCCCACAGACTGAAGGGGCCTCCTCCGGCCCTGGAGGGCCCGCTGGCTGTAAACACAAGACTGCAGAAGGGCCGCAGGCTGTTCACAGGAAAACTACACGGACCAGAATCCTTCACTGCAGATGAGGAGGGTGAGTGATGCTGGATTATAAGTTTGTTTTTGTCTCACATGTTTTGAGCCCGGCCAGATTGAGACGTCTTCAGAGGTTTCGAGGTTTGTTTGTGTGTTTTTTAGGTAACGTGTACACAGGAACAGTGGACGGGAAGCTGTGGAGGATCGGTCCAGACGACAGCCTCACCCTCATCACACACATGGGTCAGAATTTACCAGAATGTGGTGAGTTACTGCACTCGTCTGTTTCTGTTTTGATTTTCAGTGAAGATGATCTTTTCTCCTCCAAACCGTCCTGCACTCATCATAAAGTCAAGCTTGTTTATTGTTTTACATTTTTTTCTGCATTTTGCTTTTTTACTTTACAACTGTGGTCAACATTTTTAACACCAAATCATCCAAAATAAATTATTACTCCGTACAGAAAAAGACTTGGACCAAGGGTTTTTTCTTTCTTTTATTTTCATTTTAACTTTTATTTCTAAGAGCAAAGTCAATCTTCCATATTTGGACTTAAATTTGGATTTTAATCTGAGAAATTTGACACTAACTTCAAAATTCTGATTTTTGTTCCCCATAATTAGAAGCTTTTTACCTCAGAATTGTATTTTTAGTTTTTAAAATTCTGACAGATAAACTAAGATTTCAAACTTTAATCAAAGAATTCTGACGATAGGGACACTGACTAATCCAAGAATTAGAACCATTATCTAAATATTCTGATTTGCCAAAAAAAATTCTGATTATGATCTCAGAAATACAGACTATAATCAGAGAATTTTGACTCGTAACCTCAGAATTCAGAATTTAAACTAAGAATCTGGACTTGAATCTAAGAATTGCAAAGTTAATCTAATAAATATTCTCATTGAAATTCAAAAATTCTGTTAACAATCTCAGAATTCTGACTATAATCTGTGAATTCCAATATTAATCCTAGAACCCCTTCCAAAATCTAAAAATTCTGACTCTAATCTGAGAAATACAGACTATAATTTGAGAATTCTGACTATAATCTAAGGATTCTCACCATAAAATTCAGACTCTAATTTAAAAAATCCAACTGTAATCTAAAAAAAAGTCCAAAATCTCAGAGTTCTGACTCTAAAATGAGAATTAAGACTTGAGTCTTTAAATTTTGGCTTTAATCTCAGAAGTCTGACTTAAATTCAGAAATTTGTAATTTAATTTCAAAATTCAGATTGTAAACTAAGAATTAATCTAAAAATGTTGACTTTAATCCCAAATTTCTGACTAAATTCTCAGAATGTAGATTACATTTTAAAATTCTAACTTCAATCTCAGAATCCGGACTGTATTCCAGAAATTTAAACTTTAATCTCAGAGTTCCAACTTTGAAAAATTTTGACTAAAATCAAAAATTTTTTATATTAATCTCAAAATTCTGCCTCTAATCTCAGTGTTCAGGTTTTAATCCAAGAATTTTAACATTTGTCACAAAGAAATAAAATTATTTGTGAATAATCAGATTAAAGTCAGAATTCTGTTTTTTGTCCTCTTGTTTTTTATCGGCCTCCCTTCAAAAATGTCTCCTCTCCTGTTTTAAATGTTAAAGACTACAATCTTTGACCAGTTCAACAGTTTTTCCTGAATCCTGGTCCAGGACCTGGTTCAGCCTGAGCCTTGTGGGATTCAGACAGACTTAATGTTGTCGTGTCTCCAGGTAGCAGCACAGACTTTGAGCCGCTCTGTGGTCGACCTCACGGCGTCCGTCTGGACCGTCACGGTCAGCTGATCGTGGCTGACTCTTACTTTGGGCTCCACAGCGTGGACCCAGGAACAGGAGCGAAGACTCTGCTGCTGGCGAACTCTGAGGGTACAGAGAGCTACAGACAGTTCAGTTCATGGTGACGTGTGTTTCTGCTCTGCGTCTGTAACTCTGCTGGCTCTGATCCTCAGGCGCCGATGGCGTTCCCTTTGCCTTCCTCAACGGTCTGGAGATTTCCCCTCAGACCGGGATGATCTACTTCACAGACTCGTCCAGTCGCTGGGGACGCAGACACGTCAAACTGGAGGTGAGACGATGAAGAGGAGGCTTGGTTTGGTGCCAGTTAGCTTTAAAACGTCCTCTTGTTCCTGTTTGAGAATAAAAACCTCTCAGAGACGAAAAGTCGAGTGGCTGCTTCAGAAAACTGTTCAGCCTCTTCAAGATGACAGAGAAAAGCTGAGTCTGTTTCTGAAGCGTTGCTTGGAAACCACAGACTCGTTCAGCGAACAGAAATCTGAGAGTTTCATTCAGAGCAGGGGATTTTATTTCCAAACCTAAAAACAAACAAAAATAAACCGTAAAGTTTCTCTCTGCTCTGGTTTTTCGTCTCAGGTGATCGAGCTCAACAGCCTCGGTCGTCTCCTCTCCTTCGACCCTCAGACTCAGAGAGTGACCGTCCTTCTGGATTCTCTCTACATGCCGAACGGCATCGCTCTATCACCTGACGAGGACTTCCTGTTAGTGGCAGAGACCAGCATCGGACGCATACTGCGGTACACACACACACACACACTTACGCACACACTCTTGATGAAATAAACACGAGTGGGCAGGTGTGAAGTCGTCTCTCTGTTTACAGGTTTTGGCTGAAGGGTCCAAAAACCGGTACCAAAGAGATCCTCATGGACAATATGATCGGTTACCCAGACAACATCCGACTCAGCGACCACGGAACCTTCCTGGTTGGCATAACGACGACACGCTTCCGGAAGCTCGTGCCTCCTTTTCTCGATCTGATCGCTCCGTATCCCGCCGTCAAACGCTTCCTGGCCAAGGTGAGTTTTCAGATTAGTTCCTTTCCTAAACTTTCATTATTTACATATTTGGACACACAGATGCTGGAGGGCGTTGCCAAAAATTACGATATTTTTTCACATTGTTCAATGACGAAAATAATAACGATAATTTTTTTTTTTCTACCAAATTAAAAACTGATTTCTTGTTCCTGCTTGGAATTTGAAAAAACACCAGATGGTTAGTTTGTTCATTGTTAATCAGCGCCCCCTCTAGTGGTTGGATGGAGAAATTACATGTGCAAAGATTTTCAATATTTGTTATATTTACATCAAGAAAATAATTGAACAATATTAGTTTTATTGCCAAATGCTACACAAACCTTCATAAATTATATTATTTGCTACTTAATGAGTCAAATCAGCTGTTTTTTCAAAATAAAAGCTTCTTTGAAGCACAAAATAAGATGTTTTTAGTACTATCAATGTCAAGATAGTGTTCGTAAAATAAAATAACTAATTGGAGGTTGGATTGCGAGAAAAAATGATTTGTTTTTATAAGAAACAGTGTTTGGAAAATGTCCGGATGTAAATAAATGAAAATGTGAATGAAAGGGATTTTTTTAACACTTGCTTTATTGATTTACATATTAACAGCTCCAATCAAAAACATCCATGTAAACTATGTTTTTACTTTTTGATCAACAGAAATAACAAACAAAACAAAAAAAAAAATCTACCAACAAACAAACAATTATACCCCCCATCGCTCCCCAGGCACATATCCCCTTACAAAAATTAAGAAAACTGAGTGGACAATATAAATCATAAATAAATAAAGAGAAATTGCAGTATTTTTTTTAGTTCCTCAGTCCAGATTAGATCAAAAGGATATTTAAAGCTCCTGTGAGCAATTTTCTGTTTGTAATGATTTTGGCGCCCCCGTGTGGACAAAGTAATGAATATTGCTGCTTATCTTTTCTGGTGCACGGGTGAAATGTGATTTTTTACAAAACAATTTTTTTTTTTTACTTTTTTTTCAACACGAGAAGGGTTTTCTTTTGTGTGTCGATCGCTTGGTCTGACACCTACCCCCTCACATCGGCTTAAAGCTTTAAAAACCACAGAAACAGAAAATACAAACACTTTGCTAAATATCTTATTTCATTTTGTAGGTTGTAAAGAGGCAGAACTGTTGATATTAGTCTGTTTCATGATGGATCAAAAAAATCCTCACAGGAGCTTTAAATATTGATATTTTATCGCCTTTTTTGCCATTAGCTTGAAAACATCAATCTTGAATTTTAAAAACATATCAGGCCGTGCGGAGGAGCTCGTTTATCAGTGCTTATAACCAAATCCAACTTCCCATGATGCTCGTTGCTCAGTGCTGTGTGATTGGGAGTTATTCAGTGTGTCAGTGGGGGGTGAATAACAGGCTTTGTTCACCGACTAGATAGTGTGAAATCTGACGGGACAGGAGCCAGGATCCACCCACACACACACTCACTCACACACACTCTCACACTGATTCACCCTCACACATTCGACAAATGAAACACACACTGTTGAATACACAGCTCCACACACACACACACACACACACACTCTGGAAGAAACAGGCCTGAACTTCTGTTGAACTTTGGTGAATGTCAGTTAGGTCACACTGAGTGAAAAATTTTATTTAAAATGGCATGACGAGAAAACTGAGCTGAAATCTGTCAAAAGGAAGCACGAAAAAACATCATTTAAAGAAACAAAACGGTGTAAATGAAACATATTTAAACAGACACCAAAATTTCTCTGAGACACTATCACACAGATGAGTTCCAGAATGCCTCTAAGCTTTTTAAAGAGACAGTACCTGAATTTAACAAGGAGTGTTCCGGAATGCTTTTCAAAAGTGCCTCTGAGTTTCTCAAAGAGACAGTAGCTGAATTTTATTAAAGGAGTGTTCCGGAATGCCGTTCCAGAGTTCCTCTGAGTTTCTTAAAGAGACAGTAGCTGAATTTAGTGAAATATTAAGGAGTGTTTTGGAATGTTGAGCTCTAATGTGCCTCAAAGTTTCTTAAAGCAACAAAACAACATCTGGAAGATGAACCCCCTCTCTAACACAGCTGTTTTAACACACTAGCGGTATTATCTTTCACTAAATGTGTTGTGTCATTTCCAGGTGATTCCTCTGAGCTGGTACAACGTCCTCCTGCCGCGCTACGCTCTGGTCTTGGAGCTTGGATTGGATGGTCAGATCGTCAGTACTCTCCACGACCCTGAAGGCCGTCTGACGTGGGCCATCAGCGACGTCTTCCAGCACCGAGGGCGGACCTACCTGGGCAGCACGGACCTCCCTTTCCTGCCCATCCTGGAGGAGTGGGAGAGCTGATAACGGACCACAGCTGGAGGCAAAAACTGGTTGGAGTTTTAGTTTTATCTCTGGGACATGGGTCGGACACTGGGGACCTGAGACATTTTGGAAGTGCAGGGAAAATACGAAACCTATTGTGTTTGCGTGCACTGTTATTTTTCCCAACACCTTTGAGATTTTTCGTTTTATATCTCAACACTGTGGACTTTTACTGGTGAAAAACAAAAAGAAGAAGCGAGCAGAGTTTGACGAGACGAGCCTTCAACTAACCAAAAAATGCATTTAACTCACGATAGACTGCAGGAAATACGTTTGAACGATGCCCCATCTGTGGGCAGCCACCAGGGGGAGCCCTAAGTAATTTGTCCTCACTTTTGTAGACGTGCTACACTGTCCATCATTTCCTACAGCCAATGTTTTCATCAAACTGGAATAAAAACTGGAACTAAACTTAGAGACTGCCGTTGAACCGGATTAGTATTTAGTATTTTTGAACACTTTATTAACCCAACTCCTTCCATATTTTATTCAATGTTTGTAAAAACACTGGAGTCATTTATTTGCTCTGATTTAAAGCTCCTCTCGTAGGATGGATGTTTTAAATTAAATGATGAGAAACAGACTCTTTAATTCTTGTCACAATTGTTTTATTTGGACAAAAACACAAGCCTATAACACATCATCAAAAAACGTCTCCAAAAAATAAAACTACAGTCTCCAAAAAACCAAAACAAACAGTTCATACGGATTGGAAAGTGCATCAGTGAATTGAAACAAAGTGATCGGCGTCAAGAGGAAAATGAATCACAGAGTGTTTGTCGTGTCCCGTGGACTTTTCACAAGACGGGAAACTTCACTTCAGTCCGTTTGTGACTCTGGACAAACTGGCGTCAGAGGAAGAAAGAGCTGTGAGCCACTTATTCAAGACTACAGAAGCAGTAAAACAAAAAAAAAATCATTGATTCACTATAAACGGAAATTCACATTATCATTAAAAATGTTAAACAATTATTTGTGAGAGTTTCTGCAGATTAACCACGACTGAGGAACTTTCTGTGTGATTCACAGGAAGCTCCTTTAAAAGTCTGAGCTCAGCTTTGGTTAGATGTTTTTTTATCTGCAAAGATTACAAAATAAAAGCATGAAATGTTTCACTACAGATGAAATGAAAGAAGGCAGCGTTAGTCTGGAATATATTCGTCTGTGAAAAACTACAATCCCCAGGTTTCTGTGTTCTCACAGCGACAGGAGGACTCACGTTTTGTTTTTTCATCTGGACTTAATTTGACAAACGACAGAGGATAAGAGGCCAAGCAAAAACAAAAGAAAATTTGAGAAAAGGTGAAGATGTCTAAATATCTTAAGATTGTGGTCATAAAGTTACGAGATAAAGTCACAATGTAAAGTGAATAAAAATTGTTTGTTATAAAAATCAAAGTCGTGACGTTATGATATTGAAGTTTAAATGTTAACAGATTTAAATCTCAACATAATGAGACTAACGTTGTATTTTAGGCTTGGAGTCATTATGTTACAATATAAAAGTCGTCATTTTACATGAATAAAGTTATTTAACGAGCTCAAAGTGATTGTTTTACAAGATCAAAGTTGTAATGTAACAAAATAAAGTCATAGTTAGGGATTCACGGATAATCTGAATATCGGCCGATATTTAGCATTAATCAATCAGAAATTGAATTTGGCTTTTTTATAAACATATGCTCAAAGGCTTAAAACAAAGTTCGTATCATCCCAAATTTTGACGCCAATATTTTCACTTTTACTGCGAATGAATACCGGCCCCAAATATCGGTTATCGGCTTCGGGAGCTGATGTTTGATATTCCTGTTTCTGTCCGAGTTTATTTACATTTCTGAATTTTAAATTTTCCGTCTTTAGGCACTTGTTCTGGCGCTCTTTTCTCTGAAATCTGTGTTTTCTTTCCACGTGTATTCACATTCTTGAGGGCCTGTGTCCATCGACACCTTTAAAGCTCCTGTGAGGATTTTTTTCAGCCTGTTATAAAACAGACTTGAATGAACAATCTTTTTTTTTTCATGAGCTTAAAAATAAAACAAGGCCACCGACAAGACAAAAAATGTTTCTATGCTGTGAATTTTAGTTTGTGAAACTTAAGGTGGGAGGTAGGTGTCACACCAAGTTAAAGCTGCTTTCTGTTTTCACAACTTGATTATCAGTCAGTATGGGGAAAACAGTCTGTAAAGAATAACACTTGTGTAAGGACTGTTTTGTCCAGAGGGGGCGCCAAAGTTGACACAAACAGATAGTTACTCACAGGAGCTTTAATGTATGAAACAAATGGAGTTGAACGCAAAATTCTTTTGGCGTTTGCATTTTTTTTTTAATGCAATCTTGATTGAAATGTTTTGAATTCTAGAATTATTGTTGCTTTTTCAAAACTGACCAATCAGGATCAAGGGTTTGGGTTAGCCAGGCCGGTGTTTGAAGGTGCTACATCTGGGTAAAGAGCTGTGCTAGTTTGTTTTTTGTGTCTAACCCTACACCTGGAGTCATTTTCTAACAACATAAAAGTCGTCATTCTACGAAAATTTAGTTTTTTTATGAGTTCAAATTTATTGTGTTAGAAGGTAAAAGTCTTACTGAAACAAAACAATAAAATCATAATTAGGGATGGACTGATAATCTGATTATCGGCCGATATTTAGCACTTAAGGTACATCGACAGCAGCCAATAAAAAAAAAAATTTTAGGTTGTTGTTTTGGCTCTGATGGCTTTTTTATAAACATATGCTTAAAGGCTCAAAAAAAAGTTTGTATCATCCCAAATTTTGGCGCCTATATTTTCAATTCTGCTGCAAATGAATATCGGCCTCAAATATTGGGTATCGGCTTCCTTCACTACTGATAACCGGTATTGGTATCAGCACTGAAAAAAACCATCAGTCTATCTCTTGTCATAATGTTATGAAATTAAGTTAAAACTTCACAAGAATAAAGTTGAAATCTTACAACTTAAAATCAGAATGTTACAAAATCTGAGTTGTAATATTATGAGAAAACATTTAAATATTAGCAATTTTAATAGTAAATTTACAAAAATAACGTTGATATATCTTGGGCTGATAGTCGTGTTTTGAGATTCGTGAAAAAAGTCATAATATGACAAGAATAAAGTCGTAGTGTTATGAGATAAAAATCTTAGTGTTATCAGATTCTAGTCATAATTTTACGAAACGTTGACGTAATATGAAGAGAATTAAACTGTATATTAACAAGCTTTAGGTCATTATGGTACAATTATGACCAAAATCTCCAAACATTTAGCCTTTTTTCATTACATTTTACACTTTGATCTCAAAATCTTCATTGTTTTCACTGTGGCCTCCATCCTTCATCGTCGAACACAAACAAGATCCAAAGAAATTCCCTTACAGTCTGGAGGAGGAAATGTTCAAGAAAACTCAAATATAGATAATTTATCATCATAACTTGAAGTTTTGTGGATCAAATTAAACATTTAATTAACATCTTAAAGTCTTGAAATCAAATCTATCGAAGCTAAAACTGATCAGGGCGGATTATTCTGGAAAGATTTCTCTTCTCTCTGTAAAAACGAGTGCTTCCTCTTTCCCTTTAGGAAGTTCATGTCTGCAGCGCTCGGCTAACTGAACTGCTACAAACTTTACACTGTGGGTGAAATAATCGGATTATAATCCACAAATATTCCTCTGACAACTAAATATGAAATGTTCAACAACAGAACAGAAAACAAAGGAAGTGAAAGCTTTTAATTTGAAATGTCTAAATAAAAGTGCTCTAAAACTGATCACAGTAAAAAAGAAAAAACTCTGAAATGAGGAAAGTCGTTTGTTCTGAGCTCAGTGATTTAAAAAGTTGAGTTTAAGGCTTTCATCGATGCCACTAACAATCCTAGTGAATCATTTTTATCTACTTTACTAAAGTCGCTCTACACTGAAATATTTGTGATTCTGAGGAGATAAAGTGCTGCAGGCATGACGTGTTCGGGAGCTAACGTCAGAGTTAGCATCGCCCGGCGGGATTATTCGTATGAGTCACAACAAAAAATCAGCTCTTTGGCATTCAGACTTTATGGTTTTTGATGCTTTTTAACTTTTTTTTTTGAGGTTTCAGGACTCATTCCTGCAGCACTTCATGCACTTGTTGGAGATTTTGAACACTGTGTGCTAAGGAGCTGATGTTTGATATTCCCGTTTCTATCCGAGTTTATTTACATTTCTGAATTTTAATTTTCTGTCTGTAGGCACTCGTTTTTGATAAGTAAGAGTTTGTTTCTCTAAAAGGTTATCTTTCTCTGTTTTTTTCCCATATGTATTCACATCCTTGAGGGCGACCTTTATTGTGCTGACGGTCCAACTTAAAGCTCCTGTGAGGATTTTTTCAGCCTGTTATAAAACAGACTTTGATGAGCAATAATGTTTCTTTATGAGCTTAAAAATAAAACAAGACCACCGACAAGACAAAAAATGTTTCTATGTCGTGAATTCTGGTTTGTGAAACTTAAGGTGGGGGGTAGCTGTCACACCAAGTTAAAGCTTCTTTCAGTTTCCACAGCTTGAGTATCAGTCAGTATGAGAAATATAGTAAAGAATAATGACATTTGTGTTAGAACTGTTTTTTCCAGAGGGGGCGCCAAAGTTGACGCAAACAGAGAGTAACTCACAGGAGCTTTAATGTACGAAACAGATGCGGTTGAATGCAGAATGCTTTTGGCGTTGGCAGTTTTTTTTAATGGAATCCTACTTTAAACGTTTGAAATTCTAGAATTATTGTTGCTTTTTCGTAACCGGCCAATCACAATCAAGGGTTTGAGTTGGCCTGTGTCTGAAAGTGCTACATCCAAGTGAAGAGCTATGTTTGTTCATTTGTGTGTCTTTACACCAGGTGTGATTGGACAGCTGTGAAATTGTGCAAACACTTTGAAAAAAAAATTATATATGCCGTTAGCTACAGTCTCTTTAGCAAAAATGCAAAAAAAATGCTAAAAACTTGCAACAAACTTATCATTGTTTTCAAATTTCTACTGAAAAACACAAAATATAAATGAGTTGTTCGATAAATTGTGTGTAAAGTCAGTAAACGGTACCTTTTTGACCTATTAACAAGGATTAATTTATGGTTTAGAGGCTTTTTTTCAGGTTGTTGGTGTAAAACAATTCTTTGCTAAATTGAAAAATTAACCAGGAAAAACAAAATTGGACAAGTTGCAGTTACTAAACATTGAAAAAAATGTTTAAAAAATCTGCACACTGCAAAAAATTAAAATCTAATCAAGTATTTTTGTCTCATCTTAAGTAAAATTGTCTTATAATACTCTATATGAGCCACGTTTAACTCATAAGTCCCGAAAAATGTCCTGTTTCAGGTTGTTTAAAGAAAAAAATGAGGTCTGAATTGCTATAACAAGTAAAAAAAAAATCCCCCAAAATTTTGAAAAATTTGCTAAAAAATTTGTTTGATTTGATATATTTTTTATGAACCTAATACAGCAACTTAGACCTCATTTTTGTCTGGAAATAACTTGAAAAAAGACATTTTTCTGGACTGCTCAGGTGAATGTGGTTCATACTTAGTCTAAAAAGAAATTTTCTACTGAAAATGAAACAAAAATATTTGATAAGGTTTCAGTTTTTGCAGTGAAGCAGGTTGAGCTCTCCTAATTTATGAAAGTTGTGTTAAAGTTTTCACAAACTTTTTTTTACGCCACAGGAATGCAGCAAAACAAAATCCAGGCACCGATAAACGAACGTGAACTCGTCTTTGTAGACTCTTTGTTTGGATCAGTGATGTGAAAGCAGAAGTGAATCGTGTTAGTTTGAAATGGATATGACGACATTCAGCGCTCTTTAATCTCATAGAAAAACCAGGATGTGAAAAAAAATGGCGTCTCAATCCATCCTGAATAATTTGGCTTCCCTGCACATCAACGACAAAACTCACGAAACAGCAGCTCAAACTGGAAGCTTTACAGGCGGGTCCTGCTCGTCGCCACGGCATCGCACCTTTTCCTAGAATAAGACCCCACCTGATCCCTTCTCCATCCACGCACAGAGAAACTGGCTCAGGACGCCTGAAAACAAGGCAACAACAGCAGGAAAGGCTGAATACAAAGACCCTCACAGCCCCTCTTCCTCCGTCTCCTCTTCTCCTCATCTGTGTCTGCTCCTCCTCTTATTTCATCCTCTGCCGCAGTCTGCTGAGCCGCCAGCTGTGGCCCGTGAACATCTGCCGAGGGTCGAATCTGTAACTGAGGAAACACAGGAAGAGGAAATGATTGGATCATGTTTTTAATGCTCTCTATCTGAGCAGGAGTTCCCTCTGACGGATCACCGACCTCGGATCGTAGACGCCCGGCGTCCGACACGTCTGTCCGGAGCAGGATTGCAGCATCATCAGCCGGTGGTTCATCTTCTCCAGGACTTCCTGGTCGATGGTTTTCGCGATGTTTTTCAGCTGGAAGGGGTCTGCCGTCACGTTGTAGACTTCCACAAACACCTGCAGAGGGAAACACACAGTGGATCAGATGCTGCAATTCTTCTTTTCACCACCAGATGGAGCCAGAGGAAGGAAGCTCCATCTCTGAGGTCAAAACAATACATCTCTCACCTCGTTATCATCAAACTCGCAGTACTGCAGGTCAGCAGAGGGGGCGACGGTGCGCACACACGCGTAGGTGTTGTTGTAGGAGTCCTCACACACACAGTCTGGGAAACACTCCTGCAGAAACACACACCATGAGTGTTTTTAAGCAGCTCAAACCTTCACCTGCTTTATTTAAAGTTTCTCATCGTACCGACACTCCTGGTCCCAGCAGGGGGCAGGACGGGTCCGTCACGTTCTTCCCTTCTCCTTCGTACTCCACCAGGATGTCTGTTCTCCAGCTGCTGCTGTTCGTCTGACCCTCCTGGAGACAAAAACACACACATGATGATTCTTTGGTTTTTAAGAATTCTTGCCAATAATTTCTGTGCGAAGAAAATCAAACGTGGAGCGTAATCTTAGGTTGGAGTTTATGAAACAAACAAACAAAAGTTTTACTTATTGGAGTGGGGTATGACGATCTGCCAAAGCACAGAGATTACATTACACTTTGAATGTTTAAAGTAGTAACTGAAGTTTACATTTTCAGTTCATGTTTTTCAGTATGTTGATTTTATTTTTACCTTGTGAAAGTTAAACTTTTCACAGAGCTTTTAATGAAATTTTTATTGTATATATAAATACAATAAATATTAAAAATACACAAAATTTTATATAAAAATACAATAAATATTAAAAATATAATAAATATTAAAAATACAATTAATATTAAAAATACAATTAATTTTATATAAAAATACAATAATATTAAAAATACAATACATTTTAAAAATACAATAGTTTTTTTTTTAATAAAAATACAATAAATATCAAAAATAAAATACATTTTTTATAAAAATATATTGTACTTTTAATATTTATTGTATTTTAATAACTTGAGTGTTCTACCTAAAAAAATTGAAGTCAGTTGAAGTCACTGAGCTGATACGCTGCCTTGATAAGTAGCTGTTACGTAGCACATGTGCACCTCACTTTAATGTTGTGTTCAAGTTTATTTTCCTTTAGAATTAAAACAAAGACTCAAAACTAAGACCTTAATGTTATACACCCCAATATTTTTGTTTGATTTTAATTTTACTTGGCACAAGTTAGCTTAATTGTTTACCTAAATAAAAAAGGTGTCAAAAAACACCATCTTAAATGATTTTTAACCTTTTTTCCGTTTAAAACCTAGGTTTTAAAAAATGTTTTCAATACTGTTAAATGACATGCAAAATAGTCCGAATAATCTAAATAAAAAAAAAAGTGATAAAATCATGATCAAGATTTTGAAAAAAAAAAAAAAAAAAAAGTGATATAAATTTTTCCATATCGCCCACCCTTAGATAAACTCATCCCTTTTAAATCCTGAACCTCAAACAACAAATATTTAAACACCACAGCTGCAAATTTCCAACCTTATTTCTAAATTTAAAGCTACAGATGTGACGTTTGACCTCACCATGACCTGGAGGAAGGACATGCCATCCATCTGTGTTCTGTTCACGTCGTACCCGGCGATGTCCAGGATGGTTGGACCGAGATCAACGTTTGCGACCAGAAACTGTGGATAAAATAATCCAGATTAAATCGGTCTTTTTAAAGCTTCTTAAATTCCACTTTTGGAGATTTTTGTCTGTATTTAGAGGAAAACTGAGGAGCGTACCTCGTTTGTTTGGTTGGGTTTGATGTTGGGTCCCCTCACCATGAGAGGAACTCTGATGTCGAACTCGTAGAGCTGCCGTTTGTCCAGAGGAAGAGAAAACTGACCTGAAACAGACGAAGGTAAATTTCCTTTAACCTGAAACTGTGTGAAGCTTTGAGAAACTGAAAACAGGACTCCAGCCTCCATCAGGCCCCCGTACTTCACTTTTAAATCCCTCAAACAATGTCTGAACCGCTTCTTCCTTCTTAACCTTTAATTCTTCACAGTCTGTTCAAAACGCTCAGACACACTCAGCTCTTTATTTCACAGACGTGTGTGTGTGTGCGTGTGTGTGTGTAGTTTGTTACCTGTGTGGTAGCCGTTGTCGGAGGTAAAGAAGACGTACGTGTTGTCCAGTTCACCTCTGACGTCTAACCTCTTCACGATCTTCTCCACCAGGTCGTCCACCGACAGTAAAGTTCTCCACCTGCGATAATAACACAACAAACGTTCGGCAACACAACGTTAAACTTCTGAGAAACCGAGAACTGCAGAAACTCCAGGAGAACATCGACCAGTATGAGGCAGGATCAGGGCCAGAGAAAGCAACAAGAAAAAAGTTGAAATATTACGAGAAAAAGAGATTAAAGTCAAACTGTGTAACAAGAAACAAGTTGTAACATTGTGAATTGAAATTTGTACGGTATCAGGAAGAAAATCGTAGCATTACAAACAAAAAGTTGTGACTTTACGAGAGTGAAATGTCGTGTTCGGAGTTGTAACACTGTGAGATTAAACTATCTTCACAATAACAAAAAAGTGTAGAAGTAAAAAGTAAAAATCCAGTAAATGATTAATTAAACGAGAAGTTGTTTGTGTTAATACGTCGTCTATGTGATGTCTTAGTTTTTCCAATTTTTGATAAATTATCAAATATAAAAAAAATAATAATAATTAAATTTCAATTAATTGCAAAAATTAAAAAAAAATTGAAACTCCAAAAATTTGCAAAATTTTCCAAATGTGCAAAAATAAATAAATTTCACAAATTATCCAAAATTTTATCAATTTGCAAAAAATGAAAAATGTCATTTAAAAAATTTTCAACAATTTAAGAAAATTGTAAAAAAAAAAAAAAAAATAAAATAAAATAAAAAAATAAAGAATTTAAATAATTTTTGAAAATATGCAGAAATTCAAAAAATGTAATTTTTATCTTAATTTGAAAATATGTTAAAAAAAAAAAATTAAATTCTGAACGATTGCAGATCTCTCAAATAATTTCACTGCGAGATTAAACTTGTAATGTAACAGGAATGAAGTCGTTATATTACTTGAAAATACTCGTAATTTAACAAGAAGTGAGTCGCCATGTTACAGGAAGTCATTATGCAAAATCTTGTAAATTACAACTTTCTTCTTCGTAAACTGTTTAAGTGTTGGATTTGGAGAATATAACCTAAAGATACCCAAAAGAAAGTTGGATTGTTACGAGATTAAGTCTTAATGTTAAGACAATAACTCGAAATGTGACAAGAAACAAGGTTGATCATTTCCTAACACGTAAAATCTTGTTACTTTACCCATAATGAACAAACAGCCTCATGTTTGCTGCTGAGGGTCGTTTAATTTTTGGTAAAGTTTGAGACGAAGGATGTAAGGAAGTGGGAGTTGAGGAGACAAACTGGACCTCAGCAGGTTTTAATGTGGAAGAGTATCAGTGAAATCAAAGACAAAGCAGAACAGGAAGTTGAAAAGCAGCAGAGACTGACCGGTTCCTGAAGGCGTCATCCAGGAAGTGAATGGAGGAGTTGGTCATGGGGGTTTTGGCCTGTCGGATCAGCCAGTGTTTGTCCTGAGGAGGAAGGAGGAAAGGGAACATGAGAGGAACTTTTAACGCCATGAGTTAAATGTTTTTGAGAGTCGTCCTGTTTTTATATTTCACACTCAGAGGAGAGTCCGACCTTCCCGTGGACGTTGAAGTTCGGGTCTCTGGGAGCCTTCGTGTCGTTGAAGCGGTCCTGGTACTGCGGCGCCGCCGTCCAGGGGGAGTGTGGGGCCGGCGTGGACACCATCATGAAGAAGGGTTGGTAGTTTGATTTATACGTGAGGAAGTCCAGAGACATGTTGGCCTGAGAGACAGAGGAAGCACTTCGATCACTTTTCTTAACTTGATAAAAAAACATAAATGTGCCTTTAAAACTAACGGGCATGCTCAGTACAAACGGCGTCTCACCAGCACGTCGGTCAGGTAGTCTTTGCTGTAATTGGCTCCATGTTTCTGAGCTTTCCCGTCCACTGACAGAGTGTAGTTATAATATTTGGAGTTCTTCTCCTGCAAAACACAAACTTTCATCAGATTATCACTAAAGGCTGATTCAGAGAAGATACAACCCCTCTTTATTTATGGGTGTCTTGATCTGTTTTCAAAAGTAGACTTCTTCTGGTTGGAAAATAAACTTTAGTCTACGACATTTTCTCAATCTAGTCACAGCCTTTTTCACTCCTACACAGACTGTACTCTGAAAACTAGTGCAGCACAATCAGGGAAAATTATGCAACAGGGATTAACCTTTACTTTCATAATAACTGTTTTTCCACAACTACTTTATTTTCACAAAAAGACATAAAAGAGTATAAGGTTCTATACTATATTCTAAACTACAAAATAGAGAAGATAATTATCTAAACAAGAATTTTTTTGTGTATATAAAATTGTATATGTGATGTGTGACTTTCATATTTTCATTAAATTGGCCAATATTTTTTAAATAATTGCAATGTCATTAATTTGCAAACTGGATAAAACTTCAATAAGTTGCAAAAAAAATTAATTTTAAATTTTAAAAATTTGCTTAATTAAAAAAAAATTGAAATAGAGCAAAATTTTGAAAATTCAAAAAATTTGCCACAATTTTATTTAAAAAAATCATGAAATAAAACAAAATTCACAAAAAAAATAAAAAATTTGCAAAGTTTTCAAAAACTGTTGAAATAAAAAAAATAAAAAAAAATCCAATGAAAAGTAAATTAAATAGTTTAAAAAAATATGCAGGAATTAAAAAAAAAATTCTTCATTTTTTTAAAACATTTGCAATTTTTCTAAATTTGAAAAAAAAAAAAAAATTCAAAAAAATTTGCAAAGTTTTCAAAAACTGTTTAAATAAAAAAAATCAAAATTTTCCAAAGAAAAGTAAATTAAAAAGTTTAAAAAAATATGTAGTTTAAAAGAAATTTGATTTTTTCTAAATTTGAAAAAAAAAAGAAATTCAAAAAAATTGCAGAAATCTCAACAAAAATTTAAAGCCTTCTTGAAAGAGGAAATGCATATTTAGTCCAACAAAATGATGAGTTATGTTTTTGTTTTGCTCATATTCTCTTGTTTTACCATATTGTCTCACTTAGTGTTTTAATACTTGAATCTGATTGGTCAACAAATGTTACACCAAAACCTAATGGAATAGGATGCTTCTGATTGGTCGAAACTTCACCCTCACTGTTATTTGCCCAAATCAAACTCCTCTGACTAACGTGTGGTCCAAAGCCCTGAAGACTGACCTCTCATCTGTTTATCATGCACCACCCCCCTCCCTCAGCCTGAGTCTCTGTGTTACGATGAGCAGTCAGATCATGAGACCTGCTCTCATCTGTTTGCTCTGCAGCGTGAAGATAAACTGCTCTGCACCACAGACATGACCTCTGTAATAACTTCTGTAATGCCGTTAGAGGAGAACAGTAAATTCTGTGTAATCTGATTTCAGCCGTTTATTTAACCCGGCTCTTTCTGCAGAGAGAGAGAAGTCACATGACCAAATCAACTTAATGTGGAGAAATGGCTGATGTCAGGTCATCTGAAGGCTGCTCTGCAAACATTTAAATTCTTGAAAAGTCAGATTAAGCAGTGAATTTGGCAGCAGAGGAAGCTTCATTCTTCCAAACTGAGCGCTGACGACAGGGTTTCCAAAGTCTTACCAGTCCGACCCAGTAGCTCCAGCCTGGAGGCACATGCTCCACCCCACCGGCGTCTGAGTGACCGTACTGAAACACACAGACAGATTTACATTCTGACTTAGCTTTAAACTGAGTGGAGGAAACAAAAAACACTCTCACGTCTCTTCCCCTCACTCACCTGGTTGAGGTACTTCCCAGCGAAGAAGGTCTGGTATCCGTGGTTTTTCAGGATGGCGGGGAAGGTGTGCGCCTCCTCGCTCTTCTGCCAGGCTCTGCTGCTGCAGTTCCCCTCGATGGTGTTGTTGATGACGTGGTGGTTGTGCGGATATTTCCCCGTCAGGATGCTGGCGCGGCTCGGGCAGCACAGCGGGCTGGCGACAAACTGGAGGAGGAAGAAACAGAGAGGATGAAGATTTAATCAGCGAGTCTCCTGGATCTTCATCAGACGTCTCACACTGCAGAAACACAGCTGTGACGACGACTTCACTCACCGCGTTGGAGAAGGATATTCCTGCATCACCGATCAGCTTCTTCGTCTTCTTGAGCGGACCCTGAAAGAAACAGAAGAGTCTGATAATAATAAACAGAAATTACTGATAAAAAGGTTAAAACACCGAGCAACAAGCGATAAACAGGGTCAAAGTAAGTCCGAGGAGTCTTTGAAGCAGACTTTAAGGGGGACACAGACTCAAACCGCTTTGTTGACCCAGACAGATTATCTCAGAGTAAAAGCTCTTTCACAACAACGCCAATTTTCATGAACTTATGGTTCATTAAGTGCCTGAAAAGTGGAAAGAGTCGGCCTATTCAAAAACAACAAAGACTCTTTATTTTTACAACTAAAAAGAAATGTAATTAGATTTTTTTTCCAACCTAAGAGCAAAAGTCAAACCTTTGGAAAATGTTTGGAGTAAATAACAGAGAAAGCCTGTATGAAATATCTGATTTAGGGATGAAACAAGTCCTCAAAGAACTTGGGTAAATAGATTTTTAAGAAAGCATCAAGGTACATCTTTCAAATAAAGGCTTTGTTTGGAAAAAAAAATGCTAATCGTTCTAGCGTATCCTCATTTTAGGCCATGAAGATCTCGTTGAAACGCTCTGTTTCCAGAATGACCTCCAGTAACCTCGCAACGTCACAGCCCTTTGTGCTCTGATTGGTCAGTTCTATCAGAGGGGCGGAGGGGGTAGAGCCAGGGGGCGGTTTTTGCAGCATGGCAGTATTTACAAAATCGCCACATTGGATGGAGCAGACCAAGCGAGTTTGCTGTTTGCCAAAACTTCACCGTAAGGCATTGATAGCACTAATAAAATGTCAGAGTGTAGGATACGTCCTTTTGTATTGGACCCCGAGTCAGACCCGGACGGTTCTGCAGCTCAGGAGGAAGAAAATCCACCTGGACACAGATCATCTCAGGACGCTTCAGTGTGGTGAGTCAAACCGGTACTGTAACATGTATAGTTTATACGTGGAAATATAGGCAGACTTCACCAATAAACTATTTCTATAACAGGGCTCCATCCTGCTCCTTCACTTTTCTCTGTCTGTTTTATCCATCATGCTGAAAGTGTCGTCTAAAGATCGCCTCTACCGTCAGTTCCTCACTATGTTATTACCGCAGCATTATTGTGGTCCAGGTCCACAGTGCATGTCAGAACAAGCATGCAAATATCACAGTCTCACAAGTATTACCACGTCTGCTAAAACTACAGTGTTTTAACTGCTAATTCACCATGTAAAGCCGAGCTGCTCAGCAGAGCAGAGTCCCTGCATCCAGCACTCAGTCAGTCGGCTCTTGGTGGGTGTATTCCTTGGTGGCGGTTGTGTGACTAACTGACATCACAGAGGAGGAGCTGCTTTATCAGATTACTCCAATAAAAAGAAAGGATCCTCGTGTCGTCACGAAGGTCGAAATCTACCAGCTAACTGGCAACGACCTATTTTCAGAGGCATCAAATCTCGTTCTAGGATATCAGAAAAAATACAATATCTCATTTTTTGAAAATTCAGGGGGTGAAAGGTCTTGTTTTTAAAATTATAATATTATATGTAAGTATTAAATCAGGGATCAGCATGATATGTCCCCTTTACAATATGACGACAAAGAAATTACACTGTTGTAACATGTGAAGCAAAAATAAGTTTAATAGTAAAAAACTTCTCTTATTCGATTCCTAATTAATTCGTTAGAATACTCGAGTACTTGTAAAAGAATATATATTTTCTTTTTTTTTACTGTTGAGTGTTTAAATTGCTGATGTTCTCTTTTCTTGCTGTTTTGAACTTTTAAACTTTAAAAATTTATCTTTTTACCTATGAAGTGTTTTTGAGCTTTTAAAGTTGTAAATGTGCTATATAAATAAAGTTGACATTGACATATAAAGTTTTCTTAATGAAGGAAGAAAAAGGAGGAAAAAGGAAGTTGCATTTTAACAGCAGTAAATGCAACAACACATTAAATTAATGAAAAAAGAGATGCTGAGCATGCAACATTTCTTATTCGATTACTCGATTAATCTGTAGAATAATCGGTAGAATACTAAAGGACTGAAGTATTTGGTTGCTGAAGCCCTACCGGTAAAAAAATAAGATATATAAGCTTTAATAATATGACAACAAAGAAATTACACTTTTGTAACATGTGAAGTAAAAATACATTTAATAATAAAAAAAAGCTGGGCATGCAACATCTCTTATCCGATTCCTCGTTTGTTTGTTAGAATATTCGAGTACTAAAATATTCGGTTAATGGTGCAGTACTTGTAAACGATTTTTTTTAAATGTTGAGTGTTTCTATCGCTGATGTTCTCTTTTATCGCTGTGTTGAACTTTTAAACTTTTTAAACGTTTGAAACTTTTAAACTAGAAAGTTTTTTCAACTTTTTACCTATGAAGTGTGCTATATAAATAAAGTTGACATTGACATATACAGATTTCTTAATGTGAAAAAAAGGAAGTTGCATTGTTACAGCTGTAAATGCAACAACACATGAAAAGAAGCAAACAAGAGATGCTGAGCCTGCAACATTTCTTATTCGATTACTCGATTAATTTGTAGAATAATCGGTAGAATACTAAAGGACTGAAAAACTCTGTTGCTGGAGCCCTACAAGTTAAAAAATAAGACAAAATAAGCTTAAATTATATAACAACAAAGACATTACACTGTTATAAAATGTAAAGAAAAATACATTTAATAATTTAAAAAAAAACTGGGTTTGCAACATCTCTTATCCGATTCCTCGTTTATTTGTTAAAATACTCGATTACGAAATTATTCGGTTAGTGATGCAGTACTTGTAAAAGAATATATGTGTATATTTTTTGTACTGTTGAGTGTTTATATTGCTGATGTTGTCTATTATTGCTGTTTTGAACTTTAAAACTTTTTAAACCTTTTACCTGTCAAGTGCTTCTAACTTTTAATGACGTAAATGCGCTATATAAATAAAGTTGACATTGACATATACAGATTTCTTAATGTGACAAAAAGGAAGTTGCATTGTTACAGCTGTAAATGCAACAACACATGAAATAAAACAAACAAGAGATGCTGAGCATGCAACATTTCTTATTCGATTACTCGATTGATCTTCTGATTAATCGATTGAATACCCAGCTGAACAAATATTTGTTTTTTGAAGCCCAGCTATTAATATATGATGAGATACACTTTTCTTCATAATGAGAACCAAGAAATTACAGTGTTACAGCTGTAAAAATAAAAACACTTTTAATTAAAGAAAAAACTGAACAAACAAAATTTCTTATTCGATTACTCGATTAATCAACGGAATACTAAATTGCTGATATATTAGGTGAAAATATGACAAGTTAATAACACTTTATCAGCCCTACAACAATAGGTATGATGTAAAACTTATTGGAAAGCCTGTAAGTTAGTCTGTGGCTGTTTCAAACTCAGACTGTGCACACTTTGAAGGAGCATAATGCTCTTAAATCTCTAGATTTCTGATCGGAATTTGGATTTATTCCTGCTGCAGGAGGGAGGGTGTTTGCTCTGTAAACTGTGGGAGCAGATCTGACCCAGGGATAAGGCTGCTGACTGAGAGAGATGCCTGCATGATGAATCCAAGCAGGAGGAATGTCAGCAGTCAGCTCGACCAGGATGGACCAAATGTCGACTTTAAATCGATTAATCACATGTTTTCTTCATGAGGTGGCTGTAACAGAGCTGTTATCACACAGTCACGACTCTGTAATGATGCTGTAACACACAAAGAAGAACAATAAGATGATTAAACACATTTTAATCACTCACCAAGCCCCCTATAGCGATATCTAAGTCGTCAGTGAGGATCAGAACAATGTTGGGTCTCCGGTATGATGCTGCAAACACGCCGCCGCTCAGGTGGCTCCACACAGTGACGCAGATCAGGACACAGGAGACTAAACCGAGCGGACACCAGCGATCCGAGCCCATCTTCATAATCTAATCTAATCCTGAAGAAGCTCCGAGCCTCTTCCCTCTCCTCTGAGTCTGATGAGAGCGTGAAATTAATCAGTGAGTCCTCCCCGTGAAAAAAACACGAACAGACTCGGCCCTGTTTCCTTGTTTCCTGGTCATGTGCCGCGGAAGCCCGAGTCAGCTGATCGGGAGGCGTGACGCCCCCTGCATGACTAAACACTAAACATAACTGTTATTTTAAGATTAAAATATGCTTTCAGTTATTTTTTTCCCACGTTTTTTTTTTTTTTTTTTTTTTTTTTACTTTTTTTTGTCAAAGTATTATAAAACTGTATTTTTAAAAAAAGAAAAGCTTTACAACTCCATAAACAGAAATAGTGTCGTTATAACATTTAATTTAGTTGTTTTGAATTCTAATCAGTTCAAGAGATTTAAGAGAAGACAAAAAAATGATGATAATAATAATAATAGTAATAATAAATAAATACATAAATAAATAAAATAAATAAATAAATAAATAAATAAATAAATAAATAAATAAATTTTGAAAACGTAAAAATGAATTTAATGGTATATAGCTGCACAACTAAATTAAACGTAAAAAAAAATAAATTAGAAAAATAAATATTACCCCTTTTCATTAATAAATTAATGAATATTATCAATAAATGATTAACACACAAATTAAAAAAACAAACAAAGAAACGAAAAAATAAAAAAAAACATTAAGTAATGCATGCAATTCTGTTGTTTTAAATCCTAATCAGGAAACATATTAAGTCTATTTGAACAATCATAAAAATGAAACCAAATCAAAAACAAATTAAAAATTTTAAGGATTTTTTTTTTTTTAAAGGATAAAATGAAGATTGAAAAAAATGTGTTATGACTGAAAAGTTCAAATCAATTAATGGTTTTCAGAGTTGCATACCCAATTATAAGCATACAGAACAGAACTTTATTAGTCATTGCAACAAGCACAACGAAATTGCTAAAGCCCTTTAGTCAGTGCAAAACAGCATGAGGTGCAACTTAAAACAAACAAACAAAAAATAATAATAATAAAAATTAATAAAAAATATTTTATTAATTTTAATTTAATTTAATTTTAAATTAATTGATTTTTTCAAATTTTATTTTACTGATAAAGCATATGTTTGACTAATAAAATGAATCTATCCTTTAGACACATTTAACCATCAAACAGCAACTGTATGCTAGAAATTATTGAAAAAAACACAAATTTAATGTATTATACCTGTGTATTATGTATTTATTTAATATTTTGCGATTGTAAATCACACAGACTGAAGCATTCATGTTTTTCCTAACTTCAAATATGTTATAGATAATACTGGGTTTGACTTGTGTGTGTTTTTCCTGCCTTTTTTCCAGCCATCAACAACATTATAACACAGAATGTAAGGATTATTAAGAATAATGATGTAGACTTTGCTTAAAATGACTCTTTTACATCTTGTTTACATAGTTTTACTGTTATCTGTGTTAAACACAGTTAAACGATGTCATTTGAAGCGTTTAACCGCCCTCCAGGTGTAGTATTCAAATAAGACACGTGATTGGTTGAGACACTTTTGACTCCTCTCTGATTGGTCGATGCGCCGTCTTGACGCTGCACCTGTCGACCTGGCGAAAGTTTGGCAGCTGCTGGGAAGTTTGGACGGAGTGGGCTGGCCCATTGTTGAGCCCTGGAGGAGGGGGGGCAGGATCACCGAGTCCGCAGCTTTGAGGAAGAAGACAGAAGCCGTCAGACAGGTCTCCACCTTCCTGAGGAGCGGAATGGAGCGCTCCAGGATCTCTATCCTCCTCCAGACGCTTCAAGAAACTTTAAAACTTAGTGAAGAAGGAGAACTTTGAGTTTTGAAACAGACACTTAAAGAAACAGGCACAGTGTTCTCGCTGCTGATTAAAAATGTCGTCTGAGGTGAATTTAACCGGGGATGAACTTTTGGAAGTGGACATATGTGACGGTGGAGTTTGCTCCGAGGAAGAGAGCGGAGTGTTTGTCAACTCCGTCACCTCCCTGCAGGACGATTTCTCCGGGCTCCACCAGTGGACGACCCACACCGACTCCCCGAGTGACACATCATCACCCCTGGCACGGCGGCAGCCGGGCACCGACACCGCCACCCAAAGGATCAATGGAGCCGCGGACAGCAGTGACTCGGACTCCCATGCAGGTGGAGGACAGTGTCCCAGGACCTCCATCGTGGACTGTCTGCTGGTGGAGCTCTATGAGACCTACAGTGGGGGCGGCAGGATGAATGTGGACAGCTGGGACAGCTCCACCGAGGCGTCCGGATCTGACGCCTTCCTGGGTCGAAGTAACTCCGGATCCAGCTTCCTCCAGGAGCTGCAGCAGAAACACACCCGCAGGCATCAGATGAGCTACCTGGCTCAGAAAGGTGAGCGCTAGGGAGTGTTCAAAATGTGTTTTCACATCTCTATTAAGAAATTAAATATGGTGCATAAATATTTCATACATATTTATTTTTTATATTAAAGCTCCTGTGAGGATTTTTTGTCTGTTTGTGAAACAGACTGAAATAAATGCTAATTCCTGCTACATGACGCACAAATGCTAACAAGTACAGAAACATTAATACTTACTGTCTTTGTGAAGTTGTTTTAACTGTTATAGTCTGCTAAAGGAGGTAGGTGCGACGTGAAAGAAAATAGTAAAAATTGAAGATACTATTTGTCCACAGGGGGCGCTAAAATCAACACAGTTAAAATCAACTTACAGGAGCTTTAAAAAACAAATACAGCTCAAAATGTAATTTTATATTGTTTTAAAAAGGTAAATACAGTGCAAAAATGTTTTTTTTCTACATATTTTATTTTTTAAATTAAAGCTCATGTGAGGATTTTTGGGCTTTTTGTGAAACAGAGTGAAATCAATGCTAATACCTGTTACATGACGCACAAAAGCTAACATATACATTAACATTCATATTTACTGTCTTAAGAAAGTTGTTTTAACTGTTTGAATATGTTAAAGGTAGTAGGTATGACATGAAAAATACAAGAAAAATTCAAGGTGCTGTTTGTCCACAGGGGGCGCCAAAATCAATACAACTAGAATCAACTCACAGGAGCTTTAAAAAACAAATACAGCTCAAAATGTAATGTAACATGGCTGTTAAAAGATAAATTTGGTGCAAAAATGATTTTGTCATATTTCATTTTAGAATTAAAGCTCCTGTAAGGATTTTTTGTCTGGTTGTGAAACAAAGTGAAATAAATGCTAATACCTGCTACATGACACACAAATGCTAAAAAATACATTAACATTAATATTTACTGTCTTAAGAAAGTTGCATTAACTGTTTGAAAATGTTAAAGGGAGTAGGTATGACATGAAAAATACAAGAAAAATTACGGGTGCTGTTTGTCCACAGGGGGCGCCATAATCAACACAACTAGAATCAAGTTACAGGAGCTTTAAAAAACAGCTCAAAATGTGATTTAACATTGCTTTAAAAAGTAAATACGTTGCAAAAATATTGACACACATTTCTTTTTTTTTCCAATTAAAGCTCCTGTGAGGATTTTTTGTCTTTTTGTGAACAGAGTGAAATAAAAGCTAATACCTGCTACATGACGCACAAACGCTAAGAAGTACATTAACATTAACTGTCTTTAACTGGTTTCACAAGTAGACAAAATATCC
Source organism: Halichoeres trimaculatus (assembly GCF_033239565.1). Lineage (NCBI taxonomy): Eukaryota > Metazoa > Chordata > Actinopteri > Labriformes > Labridae > Halichoeres > Halichoeres trimaculatus. The sequence continues at coordinate 2,457,587 of NW_027437199.1, read as the reverse complement.
TCACAGTAGCTTTAATTTAAAAAATGATTTATGTAGAAAACATTTTTGCACCATATTAACTTTTTTAAAGCGACGTAAAATAACATTTTTTAGCTGCATTTGTTTTTTAATGCTCATGTGAGTCGTGTTGAGTTCCTATGAAGATTTTTTGTCTGGTTGTGAAACAGAGTGAAATAAATGCTAATACATGCTACATGACACACAAAAGCTAACAAATAGATTAAAATTGATATTAACTGTCTTCATGAAGTTGCTTCAGCTGTTTTTAATCTTCTGAAGAAGGTAGGTGCGACATGAAAAAATTATAGGTACTATGTTTCCACAGGCGGCGCCAAAATCAACATGACTACAATCAACTCACAGGAGCTTTAAGAAACAAATACAGCTTTATTTTGGTGCAGTACATACATTTTGAGGTTGTTTTATTAGAAATACGCTGGATATTATTGGGCAACTCTCTTTTTTAACGTAAAAACAATTAAATGCAAAATTATTGAATTATCTTATACACACCTTTATATGTAGAAAAAATGTGAAATAAGTTATTTTTTGCGGTTTTTAACGTAAATAGCAATAATTTGAATGTGGTTTAACATAAGTAATACTGATACTTTCTGAAAATATAAACTGTTTTTAATGACATTTAACCTAAAAATAATGATAAATAGCTTTTTATTAGCTGTGAGTACACTTTACAATTACCGATACAGCATACACGATAAAAACTTTGAGTATTAGTTTATTATTACTGCTGCATTTGTTCAACAAAGCTGTAGAGACTCCACAACTTGTGTTTACAAATTCACCTGTCAAGAAAAACTAATTAGCCAATCACACTTAAGTTAACGAGCCAAACGTTAATCTCTGAAGAGCTGAATCTGGGTGAACAAGTCTTCCTGTGGTCATGGGAATTTGCTTCCTTGTCAGAATCTTAAAATCTGTAAAACCAGATTTCCTCGAGATTAGCGAGGCAGCTTGGAGCTTCGGGGGTTTCTGCGTCTCTGAAACAAGTCACAGAGTAGTTACTTTGAGATTCTTAGAAATTCACTATTTTTAATTTGAGGCTCAAGCTTAAAGAAATGTGTCTGACATTTCTAGAAAGTTTAATATAAGAGCAGCAGAAGCTAACTGGCTCGACTGTATGCAAATCCTCCCCTGCACAAACAGAGGCTGATGGTGTGCTGACAGCTTATTTACCGCGCCTCCTCACGTTGTAGCAGAGCGTTGCCTCAGAGCCTCTGAAGGCATGTTACTGAGAGCGCCACGGTGCCATTGTTTCCTCTGATAGAGTCGAATCCTTCAGTCAACACGCTCAGGTCTGTGAGTTCACTGTTTGCCCTTTTTACACACGTGAGGCTCGGTCAAGTCAAACAGAGCAGAGAGCCGACGCTCAGGAAGAGGAAGCTCTGAGAAAATGCCTCACAGAGCAGATAAAGCTGAACACTCGTCGCTCCTTTTGTTACGGATCATTTCACAGATTATGTTAAAGTTTGAGTCCATTTGTTTAAACGGAAATCACTGTTAATTCTTTTTATTCTTGTCCCATTTTTGGAGAATTTCTGGTGATTAGGAGGCAGAAAAGATAGCTCTGTGCGTGGGGCACCTGAAACCTTATTTTCAACTCACAAGTTCCCAGACTTTTTAGACCCTAAAGTTTTGGTCCCCCCCCCTGAATTGGGAAAACACTTCTCAAGAAACAACAACAAATGTCCTAACATACTTGTTTTAGCTAATTTGCGTAAAATTACACTCCCTTTGGTCACATGTGGCTGTGTTTCCTAAATACTCTACCTCCACTCGTTGTCCTGGTTTCCTCACCTCAGGGATCTTCAACAAAGAAATGTGGAAAACAAAGCAAACACTTCCTGTTCGCCTGGTTTTATACAAAATTAAACCTCCATTTTGGTTTATATTTGTAAAATAAAGGATGAGAGTTTTTGCGACCCCCTCTTTGGGAAATTATGATCCAAAAAGGCTTCATACTCTCCCTCTGGCGCCCCCTGTGATAGCTTTACAAGATTGATAGCTCAAAAATAAAAGAATAAAGAATAAATAAAAATTCAATGCTGTCTCTTTAAGACTCCCCCTTCCACAAACCCTCTTCCCTCTGATTGGCCAGCCCTTTGGAGGCCTGCCAGGGCCAGAACTTTGTGCAGACCTTTGTGTTTGAGGCCCACTTCAAAAACGTGTCATAAACCAGTCAGGGGTCAGTATTTGATGATGTCATGATTTCAGCAAGTCTCGTTAAGATCTTGTTAAGATCTTGTTAAGATCTCGTGTCATTTTTAAAGCTGGGTGATTTTGAGATTCTGGGAGTCAGAAAATGTTTCTTTATACTGATTTTTAAAATAATCGCTCCTGAAACAAAGAAAGGAAAGGTCACCTCAGGTCACCTCAGGGTTGAAATCAGATTTCCCTCCACTGAACGTTTGTCTCCATAAACACGGGGCTGCTGTGTGTTTTTGTTGGGTGGTGTTCTGGTTTTCATTTGTTCTTCGCCTGAAGCTTTGAAAACAGACAGATGAGTGTGATACTTTTATCTGTTGGTGGAGCGCAGACCACGTGTCGTACCAAACTATAGGCTGCGATTACATCCCTCACTAATCTCTTCATGCTGTAAATCTGATCTAGAATACACAGGGCTATTAGTGCAAACCTCAGGGAGACATTTGGAAGTATTTTTGCGCTGATTTCTTCACTCTGTACTAGTATTAGTTAAACTCCCAAGTTTCCAGGTTTTTACCTTTTTGTACATGAAGTTTTATCCAGGCCAAGGGTCTTCAACCTGTGGCTCTTTGGCTCCTTTGCAGTGGCTCCTTGTAGCTTTAAAAAATATTATTGAGATAAAGATTTTTTTATTTTTCTTACAGAGAGTATTGATGATTAAAGACATTGACGCATTTACTTTCCATGCACCTGTGGCTAACCTCAAGTTTTACAGCCCTGGGAAGATAACTACATCTGCAAAAAGACTAATCTGGAAGAAAATACTGATTTTAATTCTGTGTGGATGGATTAACTTAACTAACAACATGCCGGATTAATAAACACAATTGATACGTGGCAAGACATTTGCAAGCAACAAAAATAAGTGAGTTGAGTGAGAATATCAATATATTTTATCACATTCAAGCATTCTTTAAATTATATATTTTTCAAGTTTCTAAATTTTTTTGAACTTTTGAAGTAAGAAATTTCAATTTAGAAATTTCTATTTTTTTTTAATTCAAAAATTTTGTGCGAGAATGATAAAGTTTCTATAACGTTCAGATTTTTTCAAATTTTAGCAAATTTTGAATTTTGAAATATTTTGGCAATTTTTTAATCCAATTTTGTATTTTCACAATTTTTAAAGCTTTCATTTTAAAATTTCACTTCATTAAGATTTTTTTGCTATTATTTTAAAATATCACATATGTTTTTAAATTTTTCTATTTTCCAATTTCTCTATTTTTTTTTTGTTTTGCTATGTTACATTGTTTTAATTTTTAAAATTTTGATTTTTTAAAATTTCACATTTTTTTTAATTTTTGCAATTATTTTAAAAATTCACATTTTTTAAAAAAATGTTTGCTATTTTAAAATTTCACAATTTTTTTTAAATTTTTGCTTTTATTTTGAAATATCACATTTTTAAAATTCTTTGAAATTTTACATTATTAATTTTTTTGCTAATATTTTAAAATATCACAATTTTTGAATTCTTTCTTTTATTTTAAAATTTCTCTTTTTTTAAATCTTTGCTTTTATTTTGAAATTTCACTATTTTTTTAAATTTTTGTTTTTATTTTACAATATCACAGTTTTTTTAATTTTTCCTTTTATCTTACAATTCTTTTGAAATTTTTGCAAATATATTAAAAATAAAAAAAGACTTCACTAGTACAATTTTATAAATTCCAAAATAACTTCTCATTTATGAGAGTGAATTAATTCATGCTCTAGATTTTAACCATGTATAGAATTTTGAACACTTTATATTTTTAGTTTTATTCGCAAAGATAAAGTAGTTTTTGTGGCCCCTGAATGACTCTAATCCAGGTGAGCTGAGGAAAAATGTCTTTGATGAAAGTAAAAGTTGCAGACCGCTGATCCAGACGAAGAAAAAGAAACTGAAGTTTTGACTCAGTGACAAACGCTTTTGTCTCTTTCTGTTTCAGACCCACAGGAGCTTCACTCGATCATCCAGGAGGTGAAATATCGAACAGGCCTGCAGTCGGCCAAGCTGCTCCGCCAGCTGAAGAGACGAGACCGACTCTGTCACAAGCTGCAGAAGAATTACGACTTCATCACAGCTTGTCTTCAGGCTGTGTCTCAGAAACGACGTAAGGATGCTCTTTTCTCTCTTTGCTTTCTAAGGAAACATGATCAGTTTGTCAGAAAAACAAAAAAACAGATCCTACACTTACATAATCCTCTGCTACATAAACCCAGAGCACATCATCAAAGATGGATCATGTTTTCAATTTCATATCCTAAATCTCTCTGACATTATACCCAAACAGCCTGAAGAACGGCTCCGACTGTCCTGTTACGTAACGGATGTGTGGGAACAAAGAAATTAATTTACCCAGATTATGTTTTAGGCTTTAATCTGATCGACACATGGATGTTAGATATCATGGATTTACTGAACAAGAACAACCTAAAGGGTTTTTGTTGCTTTACGTCAAAGAAATACGAAGTGGAAGATGAACTTTGGGGTGATGTGTCATCGAAAGCCTCATGTGGACACTCAAGGAACTGCAGTTTTAACCCTTGAGTCTCTCTGATTATTGACTGTTCCCTTCTTTCAGCGAGCAGCGAATAATAAAAGTGATCTCCTTGTTGGAGGTATTTACTCTGAGGGTTACGGCCGCGCTGTGTTAATATTTCCAGTACAGTCAGTATCTCACACACGCTGTCTGCACATTCAGGTGACGTTTTAATCACCAGCTCCAGTCTCAGGCTGCGGTTAGCAAAGCATGTGTTAGCGTTAGCTCTTAATGGTTTATGTGGTGAGTGATGCGAGCATCTTCACATCATGTGACGTAGAAATAAGATGACATCCTTCAGCAGGCGTTTAAAGCGCCCAGAGAGGGGATAATTCATCGCTGCGCTCCATCATGGAACATTATTGCTCATCGTCATCTGGACTGTTTGCTGATATCGATTCAGAGTCATTAAAGCTGGATCTGCGCCTGTTCAGGAAGCACTCAAAGACCCGCATCATCGGCTTCAGATTGTCTGCCTTCTCACTTCCTGTCCGTGTTTTCAGCAGCTTGTTTGTTGATGTAGATGAGCAGACGCATTCAGGGTGTCCTAGAGAAGTGAAACGGCCTAAATCCAGCCCAACAGTTTGTGCAGTGAGAGTTTAACATCAGTTAATTGTGTCTAATCTCACTGTTTTCTTGTGCAGGCGTGTTTGGTAGCTTTAAGTCAGAATTCTTAGATAAAACTCCAGAATTCTAGAAAAAAATTCCAATTCTCCCTAAAAAAATGGAATTCTGAGACAAAAGTTTAAAATTCTAAGAAACAAAAATATCTGAGTCCTGATACAAAAGTCTAGAAAATAAAGGAAGAAAATGCAGCAATCCTGAGATTTAAAAAAAAAATAGAATACCAAGGGGAAAAACAATAAATTCTGAGATAAAAGAGATAAAAGTCCAGATTTTACAAGAAGAAAAATTAGCAATTCTGAGATAAAGAACAGAATACTGAGGAAAAAAGTCTAAATTCTAAGACATAAAAGTTGAAATTCAGAGATAAAAGAGATAAAAGTCAAGTTGTACAAGAATGATGTCATGATTCTGAGATAAAATTCCAGAATTGTATGAAATAAAAGTTGGAATTCTGTGGTACAAATATCAAGTTTTAAGAATTTTGAGGTAAAAGAAGCAGGAATCCTGAGATAAAATTCCAGAACTCATGTTCCAGAACTCGCTTCTCAAATTGTGGTCTGAGGACCACTAGTAGTCCACCAGTGCCTCCAAGTGGTCCACTACGAGTGTGTGGAAATTGTGGTTTTTTTTGTGCAAGTTGTAGGGCTGCTACACAAATTGATAAAATCTACAAAAATGGGTCCATAAAAGAACTGACAACAAATTCCACTTATTATGCCCCTTCCTGAGAAGCGGAGCTGTTTACGTGGCGTGTAAACAGGCCTTGAACTTCTTCAATGTGTGGGCACTTACATCAGGTAAAGCTAGAAAGTGTTGTTCTGGGGCTATTTAGCTCGTGGTGGTCCACAAAATTCTTCTGGGAGGATAAGTGGTCCTTGGTCTGAAACATTTATTTGAGAAACACTGGTCTAGAATATGATTAAAAGTCTAAAAAGCTAAATTCAGAGATGAAAGCCTGACCCCCAAAAATAAAAACAAAAACAAACAAACAGGTGTTACATTCTTTTTTTTTTTTTTTTCCAAGAATGCAGAGATAATAAAAACATATTTAAGTCAGAAAAGATGTAAGATCAAACCAAGAATTTTGGATTTTTTTAATAAAATCTCAGAATTATATTTTTTTCTGCTTTTAAAGCTGCTCTGAGGAGGATCTGTTTTGATGTGACTGCAGCGCCACCTTCTGGCCCAGAGTCTCACACGTATTTTTTTAAAGATGTGACTTTTAACCAGGCATGTTTGTTTTGGAAAAAAATGTCTTTGTTCAGGTCAACTTTTTACTAAATACAACGCTACGAGGTAAGCTAGTTATCAGCACAGTTAGCGCTGTTGTTTGAAACATGACAAGCTAACATAAGTTTGTATCGTACATCAGTCGGCAGCTATATGTAGCGCTATCGGCAACCTGTTGCTGTGATGTATCCGTAGGCTAATGTGACAACAAGCTAGCTGTCAGTTCGTACAGTAGTTGAGTAGCCGTCCGTATGTAGTGCTGTCGGTCACCTACCAATCAGAGCTAATGTAACCTCATTTTCATTTTATTGATAGACTCTTAAGTCAGCCCTTTTAGCCTTTAGCTTGTGCTCTATCTCTCTCCTGTTTCTCTTTCTCCTGCTCTTCTGTCCTTTTTCTGTCTGACAGTTAGGCTCCAGTGTCCACCATCACTACAAAATTAATCACAGAAATCATTTTCAGCAGAGAAAAACTCTGATCTCTCTTCTCTCTGCTAAACTTCAGTCTTTGGGGTTGCAGTCAGACCTGCTGGGCTCTGAGTTTGGGGTTCGTCCATCAGTGGCTAACGTTTCAGCTGTGAATAAGTGTGGACAACAGTTTGTTTTTGCTCGGTTTCCTGTGTTTTGGTTCAGCTGGTGTAAAATAAAACCTCCTCCTTCCTCTCGGTGTGTTTCATCAGCGTCCCACTCTCCTCTTTCTGGGTTAATGAAACAAAGACCCACCTCCGCTCTCTTTAGTCACACTCTGTCTCCTCCACCATTACCTCATCCTCTCTGTCTCCTCCCTCCCTACTGCATCCCTCCATCCTTGCACCTCCTCCCGGCATGACGTCACTCCGGAGGAGGATGAGGAGGTGTGCAGCATCAGCAGCTGCAGCAGCTCTGCCTGAAACCAGGAGCGTAAACCTCAAAGCGACGGGCTATTTTTGACCTTTTCCTGAGCTTTTATTTATTCACATCTCTGGAGAAAAGAGCCGCTGGGTTTAACGACCAGAGACCGCATCCTGGATCACCGGGAATCCGCTGGAATTAGACCGGAAGCGATCGGAAACACGGCGATCAGAGTGATCGATTGAGTGAAACGCCTCAGAGGAAGAGGTTTTGGATGAGCAGCTGCAGCTCGGGGTGTCAGGATGAAAACTCAGCGCTAGAGGAAGGAGAAAAGGCGGATTATCGGTGCGGGACCAAGCGATGAGGTGATTGAACGCTCCGGTTCCCGATGAGGCAGGAGCGGCTCCCCTCCGCCGGCAGGAGGCCGAGGGCGGGCTTGAAGCAGCGGCAGCAGAGTGCGGGAGGGGTCGGTAACATCATCAGCAACGTCCTGAAGAAACGGAACGGGATATCCCGGAGTGCACCGCGGCTGCTGTGCACCTTAGAGCCAGGTGAGCTGTCAGGGCAGGCAGGTCTGGATTATGCTGGATTATGATGGATTCAGAGGAGACAGATGATCCTGAGACCGGACCAGGGTTAGACAGGGACACAGGGTCCACATCTGCAGCTGCGCTTTGTGACCTTCATGCCCTCATTTTCCTCTTATTCACACCTTTTACTGATTTAATCCTGTGAAATTACTCACCTACAACCAACAGCAGATTATTAGATCGTTAATTATTTTGTCAATTATATTTAACAGATATTTACCCAAAGATAAATGTGATTTAAGACCCAAAACCTACTAATTTTCTTTTAAATTAGCATAAACTTTATTCACATCCTGTAAAAATAATGTCTTTAGTGCTTTTCTCTTTCCTGTTTCATGTAACAGTTACGGTAAAAGTTATTAAATTATCAAACACAATGAACAACCTGCAACAATATATCATTTATTATGGTAACAGTAACAGATAAACAAGAACAATTAGATGCTTGATGCTTTTAAGATTATCTACCACATGAAACTTTTTTTTTTTAACAGTTTTATTGCCGCTTTCTTTATTTCTCATTTTCTGTTTTTTTTTTTTTTTTTTTAAATTTAATTTAGTTTTTTTAACAAAGCTGTAGCACTTTCAGATCTTTTAATGAAAAGGGCTTTATAACTAAAATATATTATTATTATTATTATTATTATTATTATTATTATTATTATTATTATTATCATCATCATCATTATTCTTTTCTCTTTCCTGTTTCATGTAATATTTACGGTAAAAGTGATTAAATTATCAAACACAATAAACAACCTGCAACAATGTATCATTTATTATGGTAACAGTAACAGATAAACAAGAACAATTAGATGCTTGATGCTTTTAAGATTATCTACCACATGAAACTTATTTTTAATTTTTTTTTTAACAGTTTTATTGCCGCTTTCTTTATTTCTCATTTTCTGTTTTTTTATTATATTTTTTTATTTTATTATTTTTTTTTTATATTTTATTTTTATTTTTTTATTTAATTTATTTTTTTTAATAAAGCTGTAGCACTTTCAGATCTTTTAATGAAAAGGGCTTTATAACTAAAATATATTATTATTATTATTATTATTATTATTATTATTATTATTATTATTATTATTATTATCATCATTATTATTAGAGTATATAAAAGGTGTGACTGTTTAAAACTGCATGTATTCAACTCATAAACATGTTAAACACCACTATCATTGTCAAAATTGTTGCTACTTTTTAACACCATGCACTAAAAATGATCCACTAAGTGTTATTTTTACATAAGACGCCATTTAAACGCACTTAAGCATGTTTAAAATCATAAATGGTCATGTTATCGACCAGGGGTAGACCGATTATCTGCGCCGATATTGAGCATTTTGAGGAATATTGGCCCATTTTGTCAGTACAACGGCCGATAAATCATTTTAAAGTTGCTGTTTTTTGGGCCACGCTCCTCTCTACCCACAGTCACCAATCATCTGATTGGATACACTCAGAGCTAGTTTTTAGAAAACTTTATTTATTTATAATAAATAAACATATACTTTAAGGCTTTAAACAAAGTGAAGTGTTGGAGTTGGTTTTATTCAAAGCTGTGATCCAGTTTCTGTCAGAAACACAGGAAGTGATGGAGCTGATTTTCTACGTCCTGATCCAGCGAGTTTAAAATCGAATCATGGAGGATGCAGAGCGGCAATAAGGGTCAGGTTGATTTCTTTAATAAGAACGAATCGCTCTGATGGAGAAACTCAGTTTCTACCTTGGTGACTCAGATCGTTTTCTCAGATGTTTGTTTGTTTCCTTTATTGGATGTTTCCTCTGAAAGACGCTGCAGGAAAGATGCTCGGTGTGATAACAACAGGATGACCTTTAGTCTAAGCCTCCTCGGTCTCTATCCTTCTCTTTATTCCTTCCTCCCTTCTTTCTTTCTTTCTGTCTTTCTTTCTGCTTTCATCCTTACTTTCCACCTACATTTCTTTATTGTTCCTTTTTTCCTTAACTTTTCTTTTTCATGTCTCTATTCCTTCCATTATTCATTTATTTCCTTCCCCTCCTCTTCCTTTCCTTCTCTATCTTCTTTCTTCCTTCCTTCTTTTTGTTATCCCTTCTTTCCTCCTATCCATAGTTCCTGTTTTCCTTCCTTGTTTCCTCCCTTTCTTTTACCTATCCTTCCTAGTTTCCTTTCTTCTACCCCTCCTTTCTTCTTTCCATCTGTTCTTCTATCGTCTTTCTTGTCTTCACTTTTCTCCCTTTGCATCCTTCCTTTATCTCTTCCTTTTATCTTTCCTATTTCCTTTTTTAAATTTCCTTTCTTTTTTTTAATCTTTTTTCTTAACTCCTCTCCTACCTCTCTTTCTTTTTATCCGTCTTTCCGTTCTTCCTTTATCACTTATTATATCCCTCCTCCCTTTAGTCTACATTCTCTGTCCCTACCTTCCTTTTTTGTTTCCTAACTCCTTTCTCTTCATGTCTTTCCTATTACCTCTCTCTTCCTCTCTTTCCTCTCGTCACTCTATCTTCTTGCTGTCTTGTCCTTTTGTTTTCGTCTTCTCCTCTTTCCTTTCTTCCTCCCCTTACATGTTCTCTCCTCACTTCCTTCTTCTGTTTATCCGTCCATCTTTACCTTTACCTGCTTCTCTCTTGTATCCCTCTCCTCCTCCTCCTCCCTGGTGTGGGCGCCATGTTTTTTTTTCTCGCTGAGTTTTTTTAATTAATTGGTTTAAACTTTGTGCAGATTAAACAACATTACGGTAACAGAGTGAACCCTCTGCCCCTCCTGGTCTTTATGTCAGCTGTGTAATCTGTGACAGGGAGGAGGAGGAGGAGGAGGAGGAGGAGGAGGAGGGTTTAATCCTCTCCTAAAGCTCTGACAGGAAACCGGAATAAAGCGAAGCAGAATGGCGCAGGACAACACGACAGAGGAGGAACATCCAGGTTAAAAACGTCATTTACCTCATTAAAGACTTTTTATCGGAGCGGAAATGTTTTTATTCACTCTTTTAAAGAATATTTCCCGCCTTTAGAGACCCGGGCTGAGAGGAGGGGGAGGAAATGGCCGCTGTCTGCTGATGGCTCTGAGCCGAGACATGTCAGGACCTCTCCTCTTAACTTTACATCAAAGTTTCATTTCCGTTCTGTCTTCGGGACGGGGGGTAAGGGGGTTTAGTCTGCAGGGATGATTTGGTCTGTGAGGGTGTGTGTGTGTGTGTGTGTGTGTGGAGAGATTTAGGTGATTTAAAGCGGAGCACGGACTGAAATGAACGCGGGTTCAGCACCACGCGCGAGCGGACAGCGACTTTCCTTCGTGACGTAACAGCGGAACAAAAATTTAAATGTAACGACACCAACTGACACGGCTCTTTACTTTAACGTATAAATGAAAATACCGTTATTTTCTGTATCTGTTTGTCAAAATATTTTACATTCAAACGTTGAAAACTCATGAATTGATTTATTTGCAGCTAAAACAAACAGCTAACTTTTCTAGCTAACACATTTTCACCTCTTAGCTAGCCAAAATGTTAGTAAACAACTGCATATGGTAGGTCTATTACATATTTTACTTCGTGTGAATGCTGTTTGACTTCTGTGAAGTGTTTATTACTATTTATTGTGCAACCCTAACGTCAGTGTAAATAGGCAGGAATTAGCGCTATAGCTAATTTCATCTGTAGTCCTGGGGCTTTCCTGCAGTTTTACGCCCAAAATGGATGTTTTTGTTTTATTATGAATGACAGACCCACCTACAAGGAGCAGTTTAATGTATAAGATAAGTCCAGCGCCCCCAGAGATGGTCATCAGAGGAGGAAGCAGATTTCATAAGAACATGTCTGTTCAGTGTTTGAGTATTAGTTTAAAGGTGAAGTGATTTTCACATTCACTGATATGAGTTGGTTATTTATTTCAGGGGTGTGAGCAACGAATGGACAATATAATTTAAAACAGCAGTTTATCTCATTTTACTTTAGTCTGTGCTCTAGTATAAGAGTCTGTAACCTGCCAACATGCAAGCTTAATATACATACATACATTTTTGAATTTTCAAAAATATTTTAAATATTTCAATTTTTGAAAATTTTTCCCCAAAAAGTTGAAATAAAAAAAATTAACTTTTGCTAATTTTTTAAATTCCTTTTTTCTGCATTATTTATTATTATTATTATTTTTTTAATTAGGGTCCTGGGCCTGAGAAGAGGGCACCTTCTAGCAAGAGCTATTGTTTTTTTTTATTTTTAATTTTATTTTCTATTATCTTTTGTAATTATTTTTTTTTAATCTGCAATTTTTTAAATAAAAAAAACTAGGACATAAAAAATATTAGCAATTTTAATCAAATTTACTTTTTTTTTTTTTTAAGCAATTTTTGCAAGTTAATTGAAAATCAAAATGTTTGAATTTTTGAAATTTATTTCACATGTCAAAAATTTTGCAAATTTATGAAAATTAAATCTAAGAAAACACATGCAATGCTATGAATAAAAAAAAACATTTGGTGTAGATTATTATTCACTACATTTTTACTATGTTTATTATTTTTTTTTACACTTAATGGTTTTTATTGTGAAGACAAAGTAGATTTTGTGGCTCCTGTTTGACTTTAATCCAGGTGAGCTGAGGCTAAATGACTCCTATGAAAGTAAAGGATGCAGACTCCTGCTCTAGTATTTGTGATTTTGTTGTGTTTTCTTCACTTCATGTGGAGCAGGAGATCTTTTCAGCTTCAAAATTCAAACAAAAATCAGAAAAATGAGCAAACTATCAATGCTGAATCGCCCGTCCCAGGGATGATTTTGTAGAAATTAAAAAACAAAACAATAAGTGGAAATGTAAAACAACAAGATGTTTATTGTATAGATTCAGGCAAATGAAAACCAGATTTTACATCCTGATAATGTCAAGCATCATGTCTGTATTTAATTTAATCACTGATTACTTTATTATCCTCAGAGACAACAAGGACAGACGTTCACTCTTTGTACATGCTAATATTAGCTTGTTTCTGTCTAATCATAGCGTTTGTGCAGATTCCCAGTGAAGCGTGTCGCAGTGTTTATCTTGGCGTCTCTCTTGTTAATAATTACCCAGCTCTGTATCACTGCCTGCATCCGCGTCATGTGGAGCACGAAGCCTCATCCAGAACAATAAGAGGGTCATTGCATAACCGCCTGGAGGATGGGAACAGTAAACCTGACCCAGATCCTGCTCCAGACGAGCCTGACCAGGTGTTTCTGTTTGTTTCCAGGAGTCGACACGAGACTGAAGTTTACCATCGAGCCGTCGCTGGGGAAGAACGGGTTCCAGCAGGTAAAGGAGTTAAAACTGTGTCAACACGTGGTTGTGCTGCAGCTTATTTTAGTTTTGCATTATTCACATGAACACAGTGGGAGTTTGCTGCAGACGTCAGAGTGTAAACAGCGTGTGTTTTCTTCCCCGCAGTGGTACGATGCTCTGAAAGCTGTGGCCAGACTTCCCACGGGGATCCCGAAGGAGTGGAGGAAGAGGGTGGGAAACTTTGGTGAGAGTGTTTTAGCTCTTTGTTAGACCATGTTTCACGTGTTTGACTCCTCGTGTGTGTGTTTTCGTCTCCGCGCAGGTTTGGCTGACTCTAGCAGATCAGTACCTCCACAGTATCTCCATCGACTGGGACAAGACGCTTCGTTTTGCCTTCAACGAGCGCAGCAACCCGGACGACGACTCCCTCGGGATCCAAATCGTCAAGGTAACCACGTGGCATCTTTGACGCGTGAGAGGCTGGGTGTGACATACTCTGACACTTTGATGCCTCAGCATTTCTCCTCTGCAGAGAGATTTGACCTGATTCTCAAGACTCTGTTTGCTCCGTCTGATGAATTTAAATCAAGAACAAACTCAGCAGTTTGTTTGTTTTCCAGATCTCTGTGTCCACAAAAACATCTTTCCAAAAACTCTAAAAGCAAACAGTGACGTTCATATATGCAGGAAGCAAATCAAATGATTATGGGACATAAACGGCCTCTTAGCTCCAGTTTTAAAGTCTTAAAGAAGCAGATCTTTGTTTACACGGACTGATGTGTGAGAATAACAAGGTTTCATTTCAAACAAACAGACGACACACACTCTTTCCACACATCAAAACCTGTTTCCGCACTTTGACCTCATTTAATGTCATGTGATCTTCATGACGTGTGCAGAGCTGATGACACCAAACGTTTCTTATTCATTTTTTTAACTCCTCTGACTCAGAGATCGATCCACCTCTTTGTGTTTGTTTTCTATCACTCTCTTTGTCTTGAATGCATTTCTAGGATCTTCACAGGACAGGCTGCAGTTCTTACTGCGGCCAGGAGGGGGAGCAGGACCGTGTGGTGCTGAAGAGAGTCCTCCTCGCTTACGCTCGCTGGAATAAATCCGTCGGTTACTGCCAAGGATTCAACGTGCTGGCTGCTCTCATCCTGGAGGTGACGGAGGGCAACGAGAGCGATGCTCTGAAGGTACGGGTTCAGTTTCAGGTCGTTTTCATGTCCGTTAAATAATAATTCAGCTTCATGAAGCTCCGTCTCATCCGTGTTTCTGCGCCTCTGCTCTCAGGTGATGATCTATCTGATCGATAAGGTGCTGCCTGAGAGTTACTTTGCCAACAACCTGCGAGCATTATCAGGTAAATACCTGAGATACAAGTTTAAAGCATCTTCTGGGATCAATCTCTGGAAATGTTTACAGTCAAACGATTTTTCCTCTGTCAAAAAATAAAAATGCACTTTTCCTGTTTCATAATCCTCATTTCTTAGACTTATCCAGGTTTTTTAAAATTAATCTGCAGGCAAATAGTCATAAAGAGTAAGGTGCAAACTACTAAATCTAGAGCGACTTCTTTAGCGAGTTGTTTGGTGTTAAATGTGCTTTAAAAAGGGGGTATTCTGCTTTAAAGAGGGGGTACTCTGCTTAAAGAGGGGGTATTCTGCCTTAAAGAGGGGGTATTCCGCTTTAAAGAGGAGGTATTCTGCTTAAAAGAGGGATTATTCTGCCTTTAAGAGGGGGTCTTCTGTCTTAGAGAGGGGGTATTCTGCTTTAGAGGGGGGGTATTCTGCTTCAAAGGGGTGTGTCTTCTGCTTTACAGAGGGGGTATTCTGTCACAGAGAGGGGGTATTCTGGCTTAAAGAGGCTGTATTCTGCTTTAAAGAGGGGGTATTCAGTGTACAAGAAGGGGTGTTCTGCTTTAAAGAGGGGTTTTCTGTCTTTTAAAGAGGGTATTTTGCTTTAAAGAGGAGGTATTCTGGCTTAAAGAGGGGGTATTCTGATTTCCCATATTTTAAACTTGGTTATAAAGTAACAATGCTGGATGTTCAGACTGAGCGTGTGCAGATTTTCAAACCTTTACATCCTTGAATCGGTCTGCAAACTGATCAAAAATTGTACATTCTAAAAAAAAAACAAAAAACAAAAAAGCATGAGATCGTAATGAGATCTTAACGAGACTTTCTAAAATGATGACATCATGACATAAGGATCTCCTAACAGGCCTCAAACACCAAGGCCTGCCCATAGCTCCACCCAAACAGACCTCCAGAAGGCTGGCCAATCAGAAGGAAGGGGGTTTCTCTTAAAGAGCCAGCACCCAAAAAGAAGCGTTTAAGACAGAGGATGAAATAAGAGTTTCTTCTTTTCTTAAAACACCAAGGAGGGAAAGAAGAGATTTATTTAAGCTGTAAGAGACACAAGAGGGGCACCAGAGGGACAGAATAAAGCCTTAAAAAAGCAAAGTACCCCCTCTTTAATCTTGAAACACCAACATTTAGTGTGAAAAAGTGAAGAATTTGTCTTTTTTCACGTGTAATTTGTAGGGAAACAAGATAAATTTTTAATATAATTTAGCTGTTTTAGCTTCTAAAAGATGTTGGATCTTTAAATAAAAACCTGAATTGTGTCTCTTCCTGTCAGTGGACATGGCGGTGTTCAGAGACCTGCTGCGTCTGAAGCTGCCCAGACTCTCTCAGCACCTCCACCACCTCCAGAGAGCCGCCAACAGAGAGGCCGGAGGTAAAACACGTCAAAATTTCTGCGCTAAAATAAAGATCCAGTTTAGGAGGAATGACATTTTTCTGATTTCTCTCAGGGAGCTACGAACCGCCGCTCACCAACGTCTTCACCATGCAGTGGTTCCTCACCATGTTCGCCACCTGCCTGCCGGCGCCCACCGTGCTGAAGATCTGGGACTCGGTGTTCTTCGAGGGCTCGGAGGTGCTGTTCAGGGTCGCCCTCGCCATCTGGGAGAGACTGGGAGAGTGAGTGCTCGTCAGCGAAACAAGAATCAGACAAACACGTGAAATATCAGCTTCTCAGTTTGGTAATCACCTCCTCGCTTTCTCATGCAGGAGGATCGAGTACTGTCACACAGCCGACGAGTTTTACAGCACGATGGGTTGTCTCACTCAGGAGATGCTGGAGCACAACCTCATCGACCCGCCTGAGCTCATGCAGGTACGAGAAAAACAAACTCTGAGCTCATTTATCAGAGTTATACGGCGCTGATCCATCTCTCCTCTGTGTCTCGCAGGAAGTTTACTCCATGGCCGTGTTTCCGTTCCCTCAGCTGGCCGAGCTCAGAGAGAAATACACGTACAACATCACGCCTTTCCCTACCTCAGTCAAATCCAACGGGAGGTGAGGACACGGGGTCAAAATCCACTTCCTGGGTTGTTAGGAAGAAGTTTTGTCTCTTACTTGCTGCCCTCTACTGGTCTGGAGGTTTAGTGCAGTTCGGTCGTTGCTAGATACTCAGCCTCCACAGACCGACATGGTGTAAAAAAAGTTTTACCACCGCCCAAAAATGTTTTTAAAAGAGGAAATGTTGAGTGAAATATTTAGTTTGTGTTAAAATTTGATAAACAGATTAAGTGACGGAGGTTTCCTGTGTTTCAGCGGCGGTCTGGGCAGCTGGGAAAGCGACGACGATGCCGACATGGACGATGAAGACTCGGTGGTGACGGCGCTCGGGTGCCTCGGCCCCCTGGGTGGCCTGCTGGCCCCCGAGCTGCAGAGATACCAGAAACATCTGAAAGGTCGGTGCAGCCGCTCGAGTCCTCCTCTCAGACTTTTAATAGCAGCAGCTGAACCCCGCGGAGAGTTTACAGAGAGCGGCCAAGTGGATCAAGACAAACCGCCGCCCCAAATCCTCCGGTTCTGACCTCGATTTGACTCCAATTACAAACGTCTCTGATCTGTTTCCTGCAGACAAATCCTTCGCTTCCTTCTCCTTCAGCGACTCCTCCAGAGAGGAGAGGAAGCAAACAGCCGCAGGGCTCAGTTAAAATGTTGAACATCTGAAGCCACCTGGTTTTAAGAGCAGCTATTCATCATAAATCGAGTAAAGAGAAAGGTTTATCATTTCAGTTTCTAACCAAAGAGAAACCTGACCTTTCAGCTGGAGGAGTAAAGAGAAAAGCGTCAGTGAAAAGCTGCTTTTATCTGACAGCATCAAAGGAAACAGGAAGGTCTGCAGCGAGCGTTTCACCCACACACGTCAAAAACCTTCAAACTCACTACCTCAAACTGAAAACAGCACATTCAGTCATGTAAAGAAAGGATAAACTCTGAACTTGGCAAGAAATTAAGCAGGAAAAAGAGCTTAAGAAAGGTTAAGGCCTTTACTGATTTGTCTGTGAGTGCAGTGATTTCTCTCTGCGGGGGGTCGATGAAACTCAGAGAGGAGAGGGAAATCCTTGGCTTTAGAAACCCTGATGAAAAAGTGCAAATTTTCCATCAGATATTTAGAGTAGAGGGCGAAGAGACCGCTTTGTCTAACTTGGATCTTTGGATTGGTGCAGTTTCCACCCTTTTACTCTTCTTTGCATTTTTACACTTTGTCCGAAACGCTGCTGATCTTTTTATTTGCACTTGTTGATCTTATGAGGATCTGTGATGAGTTTCTACGTGATGTTGAAAAAGTCTCTCTTCTAGAAATCTGCCTGAACCTAATCCACACTTTAAAAACAGATTATCAGCGCCAACATAGGTTGCAAGATTGGATTGATTTATGGCACGCCAAAGTCTCCATGACAACACCACACCATCTGACGAAGTTTGGAAGTGAGAAGACAGATTTGTGTTTTTCACAAGCAAAAGGCAAAAACATAATTTAAACTAAAAGAAGAGCTAAAGGCTAAAAGATGAGCTACAGGCTAAAAAGCTTCAGAAAGGCTAAAAGATGAGCTAAAGGCTAAAAAGCTTCAGAAAGGCTAAAAGATGAGCTAAAGGCTAAAAAAAAGAGCTATTGGTTTGAGCACAAGAGAAAGGCTAGAACATGAGCTTAGCTAAAACCCAAGCTAAAGTCTAAATGATGAGCTAAAGGCTTAACATGATTTAAAGGTGAAAACATGAGCTTAAGGCTAAAACACAAGCTAAATGCTAAAACATGAGCTTAAGGCTAAAACACTCCAGAAAGGCTAAAACACAAGCTAAAGACTAAAACATGAGCTTTAGACTAAAACAATTCAAAAAGGCTGAAACACAAGCTACCAACTAAAACACAAGCTAAAGGCTAAAACACAAGCTACCGACTAAAACATGATTTAAAGGCTAAACCCAGCTAAAGGCTTAAACTTGAGATAAAGGCTTAACATCGGCTAAAGGCTAAAACATCAGCTAAAGTCTAAAACTAGAGCTCAATGCTAAAACACAAGCTAAAGGCTAAAACACAAGCTTAAGGCAAAAACATGAGCTTAAAGCAAAACACTTCAGAAAAGCTAAAAGATGAGCTAAAGGCTAAAAAAGGAGCTATTAACTCAAGCACAAGCTAAATAGTAAAACATAAGCTTAAGGCAAAAACATGAGCTAAAGGCTAAAACATGAGCTAAAGGCTGAAACACATTTTAAAGGCCTCAACATGAGCTTAAGGCTAAAGTACAAGCTATTGGCTAAAACATGAGCCAAAGACTAAAACACAAGCTTTAGACTTAACATGTGCTTAAGGTTAAAACACAAGCTTAAGGCTAACACAGGGGCTAAACTGTTTGTGCTGTTGTGCAGCAGTTATTCTGCAGTAGTCTGTTCAAACTTGAGAGTTTATCAATAAAATGAAATGAAACGTTAGCTTGTTGTCACGTTTCAAACAGCAGCGCTACGTAGCTGTACTGATAAATACCTTACCTCGTATCGTTGTATCCAGTCAAAATTTGACTTGAACAAATAAAATTTGTTCCAAAACAAAAACACGCCTGGTTAAAAGTCACATCTTTAAGAAAGTGTGCGTGAGACTCTGGGCCAGAAGGTGGCGCTGCAGTCACATTAAAATAGATCCTCCTCGCGGCAGCTTTAAAGCTGAGAATGAAAAAGCAAAAATGTGTTTATGAAGCAAACTAAATGGGTAGAATGATGATTTCCTCCTTTTCGCCCTCCAGACCAGCGAGGCGATCAGGGGAACATCGCAGAGCTGAGCCCCGGAGCAGTGGGGGCTGGAGGGGCAGGAGGCGGTGGAGGAGGAGGAGGAGGAGGAGGAGCCAGAGCGGAGCATCAGGCAGCGATCAACAGCATGATGATGGAGAGGATGAGCACCGACATCTACGCCCTGAAGAAGCAATACGCACGCATCAAGAAGCGGCAGCAGCAGCAGGCTATGCAGCTCTACATCCGCACAGGTGAGGGGAGGAGCTTAAGCTTTCTCAGCAGCGAGACTTCCTGGTTTACGTTTCCTATGAGTTCACTCCTTTAACACTCCGGCAGCAGAAACATCCAGTCTTTATCAAAACGCAGAAACCAGTTCTTCTCCAAACAAACCCTGGATCACATCCAACCGCAGGAAGACAAACACTGATGAGGCCACGCTGCCTCGGTGGTGTGACACAAACGCAAACACGCCGCAGAAAAAGTTGATGTTTGATGATGATGATGATGATGATGTGTGACTCACAGGACCTGAAACTGAAGTGACCACGAGTCCCGGAGTTCCTAAGGAGGATCCGGATAAAACCAGTGACGGTACCGACCAAGACACAGACGGTACCCGAGACCAAACACAGGGTTTTCTGAAACTGGGGTCTGACTGATGTGGTCCTGTTTTATAATCGTGGTCTACAGACCAGGGGTTCCCAGAGCAGATCTCTAATGGATCCACAGTGTTTAGGATTTTAAAACATCTCTTAAACTTAACACACTTAAAGTTTAAACCAGACTCATTTTGACCTTTGAGGATCTCGTCTTGACGACGTAGAGAAAAAAAGTCCTGCAGGATGAACTTTAGAAGTCTGGTTTGGGAACTTCTGACTCACATAAAAACTCTTTTCCAGGTGTCGCAGCTTTAAAATCTGTCTCTAATTGAAACTTCGTATTTTTTAGTTTGATATGAACTCAGGCTGGGACGAGTGGTGATGGTTTTATTCAAGCTTCTCATGCAAAAACATCCAATTCACTACAAGATCTCGAATATAACAAAGTGATTTTGTTTTAGTTCCTGTTTAGTAATCTAATCAGACTTAACGTGATATTTACCAGACAAGTCCAAGTAATGAGTCTTATTTCAAGATATTACACAGTGAAAGTAAGACCTTAATTGCTCACAGAAAGTAAAAAAAATCTGCCAATCCAGCACAAATTCAGGTCTTACTTTTAGCGTGTAATATTAGCTCCTCATCCTTTCTCCACATCTGAGTCTACAGATTTCTGTCCATCTTAAACAACTACTGGACTAAAGCTCTGACTCTGATTTGGTGTTATCATGAATTTGTTCGTCTAATTCTCTTTTCTTTTTTTTCATTGTTTTATTTACATCCATATATTAGACTAATTATGGCCTTTTAACATGACATGGGGCACACAGCGAGTCTTCTTCCATTGTTTTTTTTTTATCCAAAGTGCTGTTAAAACATTGATTTAGAACAAAGGTCTGCAACCTTTTTTTTACAGGAGCTATTTTGCCTAAGCTCACCTGGATTTAAGTCATTCAGGAGCCTCAACAGTAAAGCCAATAAAATGTAAAAATAAATCTAAACTAAGTAAAAATCTAGTGAAAATGTATCCACATAAATGTTTTTTAAATTTTTTTTTTTTTTTTTTATTAATTTGCAAAGATTTTTAAAATGTAAAAAATTTGGAAAATTTTAAAAAATCGAAATTTAAAAAAAAATAACAAAAAAATTCAAATAATTTGATATCGAAAACAAATTGCAAAAAATGTATAAAATATCCCAAAAATTGAATGATTTGCTAAAATAGCAAAAAATCTAAAGAAATTTGCAAAAATTATAACATTTCACATGTGTTGTCTTACAAAATTTTCAAAAAGTTAAAGAATTAAAATAAAAATAAAAAAATAAAACCAAAAATTCAAATAATTTGATATTAAAAAAAATTGCAAAAAAATGTGTAAAAGTTTCCCCCAAAATTGTATTATTTGCTTATATTTAAAATAAAAAAAGAACTTAAAAAAACGTGCAAAAATTGTAGAAATTTTTTGAAGGTTCCAAATTTTTCATTTTTTTTCATTCAAAAAATTTGCAAAAAAAAAAAGGCAATTATTTTATAAAAAATTGAAACATAAAAGATATACAAAAATATTAGAATTAGAATTGTAAAAAATTGCTTTAGAATATCAAACTTGGCTGAATTATTTTTGAACAGAAAAAGCTGGAGAGACTGTTTTAAAATAATATTACAGCCTGAAATTATAGAAAAGCTGGACTGGATTAGACGTGTCAGAGGACAGATGTCTGTCTGAGATATGGTTGGTGATTAACTTCTAACTTGACTAATCATAGACATGGCTGAGACCCAGGTGAAACATATCCTGTGGGACTAGGGCTTAAGACATTTTCTGGACTTTTCTGGTGAATATAGCTCGTTTGAAGTCTAAAAGATTTTTTTTAACCCCAAAAAAAACAAAAACACTTGTTTAGTTTCAAGTTTTTTCACGTATTAAGCAGGGACTTCCTTTAAGTCCATTCAAAAGGAGATATCTGTCACTATTCTTAGTAAATTCATGAGATTTATAAGACAAGATGCCAGTAAATCATCTGAGACTAACAGAAATTGTTGGTCAACCATCTACAGAATTAAGTCTGATTATCATCCTCCTTCATTTCTGGAGCAACGGTTTCTTAATATTTCATTTCCTCTGAACACATCTTGTGACAGATGTCTCCTTCTGTACATTTGATTGTAAAAACAATCTCTTCCTCGGCTTTGTTTCTGAACATTTTCCTGGTTTCCTGTCTCTAACCTCTCCCTCTTCCTATTGGTGGATGCTCTGAATCCTCTAACATATGATCTGTGAAGCTTGTATAACAGTATTACAGTCAGATTGGATTTTTTTTTTCCTTGTTAGAGTAAAACATCTATTTACACACTCACCCCTCTCTTTTAACATTCATCATCACTCAGAAACACGCTCAGAAAATCTCATTAATTGGAAAAATTTGCATCATCATGTTTCAGACACAAGAAGAGAAACTGCAGGTTATGCAAGTCTCAATCTGTGAGGCCTGAAAATACAAACTGTGGCGCCCTCTGGTGGCTGATGGGGCTCACTTCTTCTCTCTTTTAAAAGCATGTTAAATAATATTAAATGTTTTTGTGCTTTTTAATCTCCCTCCAGATAAGTGCCCCGCCACCCGAGTCCTGCCGTCCCAGCTCAACCCGTCCAGCACCGTCATCAACCACCTCCTCCTGGGCCGGAAACCCCGTGGAGGGAGCTCCAGGCTCTCGTCCTCCTGCTCCCGTCCGGCTTCGCTCTCCCAGAATCAGAGCTCCCCGTCCCGGCACTACAGCGGGGGAGGCGCAGGGTCGCCCTGGCGCACTCACGTGCGGGTACACCGGAGGAATATTGCCAGAGCTCGAGCACAGCTTGGGTTTGGAGATTCAGAGGAGCGAGAGGATGAGGAGGAAGACAGAGCATCAGCAGGAAAGGAGGGAGGAGAGGAGAAAGACGAGGAGCAGAAATGTGAGGGTGATCCTGCTCCGTCTCTGGATCCCTCTGGTACCGGGTCAGAACGTGAAGAGGCTCCTCAGGCCGCTGAAGACCCACAGGACGTGGAAGTCGCTGAGGTGGTCGTGCAGCTGGACTCTCTGGACCTTAAAGAGGAATCAGATCTGACCCCGGATGGCAAAGATACTCAGCCCAGACCTGAACCCCAAGTCCCCCTGCTCCCTCCTCCACCGCCCTCGACCCGCCACAAAGATCCTGACTCCTCAGGCTCAGACAGAAAGACTCACAGACACTGTCCCCCCATCGCTTTACCTCCACCAGACCACTCGTCGTCCTCTCCTTCCACCTCCCCGGTCCCTGTGTCGTCCTCCCCGACTCCTCCATCCACGCCAACGCCAACCTCCACATCCCACCTCCCCTCATCCTCCTCCGCCAACGACCTCTCCGCTCTCCCTCTCCCAGCATCCTCCACCTTCTACAAAACCTCCTCCCCCTCTACTCCATCTCTCTCCTCCATCTCGTCGTCTGGGTCTCAGCTATCCTCCTCCCCTTCCACCCCGGCGTTCCAGTCCAACGGCGCCGTCTCTCACAAACAGCAGGTCTTCTCCCCGTTTCCCAGCGTGAAGCAGCCGAGGAAGTCGGCGGCGGCCAGGAATCTGGGTCTGTACGGCCCGACGTCCAGAACGCCCACGGTTCACTTCCCTCAGCTCAGCCGCAACCTGAACAGGAGCAGCGGCGCCGGGACCACCGGGCGGAGATAAACACCTCCTGAACTGACGTTAGAACAACACACTGATGAAAAATCATCCTATAACGACACCGTGTTGCCTCCTGCATAACGAGTAAACAACACATATCTGAAGACGACGTAAAGCTCAAAGTGATTTCTGATAAAGAGTTGATGCTACGATTCACAAACTTAAAAAAAAAAAGTTCATCAAGTGACTTATGTAGTGTTTGGCACCGTGCTGCCAAGATAACACACAACTACGACAGTATCCAGCCCTTTACAGCGGCCTGTGCAGGTCTTTGATCGTGAAAGGATCGTGAAAAATAAAGATGTGTTGTGTTGGATGTGTGTGTTTCTGAAACACAGGTTTGCAAACCTTAAGAAGAGGATTCTCCTTGGACGTGAATCATGAAGAGACTCTGGCCTGGACACGCTCCCCTGTGCGGTAACAAAACAAACTTTCTTCTCTCTGAGTTTACACAAAGCCATCCAGTTGTTTCTATGCCAAGTATTGAAAAAGAAAAACCCCAGATGTACCTGAAAACTCCTCCAGGAAGTCTTCTTATGTCTGAAGCACTTTACTTTGAATCACCTGACGTGTGTACTCTGTGTCTGTAACTTGACTGTTGAACACAAGGAATGTAAAATCTCTGTCACTCATGAAGAAAAAGCAAAGAAACGTTAAGATCAGCTCGGGCAAGTTTTGTTTTGACCACTAGGTCAAATATAATATACTGTGTAAATCTAATGTGGAAAATATAAATATAAAGGAATTTCCTTTACATTTATTAAAATAAACCTGCACAGCACCTCCATGTTGTCTCCCAGTGTGTTCACTATATGATAAATACAAATAAAACATCCTTACATCTTTGTTTCCTCCACATATTTCCCCCTCATTGCTTCAGACCAGCTTCAGATAGAGCCCTCAGAGCAGGGGTGGCCAACCAGTCAGAGACCAAGAGCCACAAAAATGGCCATGGTACTACAGAGAGCCACATCACCCACATGGTCACACTTCCTCTCACACATAAACAAAATGACATAAAATGAAAACCAATACATTTCCAAGTTTTAAAGCGAGATGTATTGTGTTTGTGTGTTTAATCTCGTACAAGAGAAGAGAAACTGAAACTTAAGTATCAATCCCAACTGATCCCAACGTTGGCATCCATTTATAGATAGTTTAGATTAATCAGCACACCGCTACTCATAACTATATATTTTTTAAAAAATGGATCGAAGAGCAAAGAGCCACATGCAGTTCGCGAGCCACAGGTTGGCCACCCCTGCCTTAGAGTTAAACCCAGAGGGGACAATGTTCAAAATATGACACCCCCTAACATTTAGAAAAATAATATTCAATATTTAAGTCTTGGTATTTTGATGACATTGCTGCAACTTGACTATTATGAAAGGAAAAAAAAGGCAATGTTCAGTGAAGTATTTTTTGTTGTTGTTTCAACCAACCAAAAGCTATAACTTGTGACTTTTCATTTAAATGGATGGATAAACAAAAAATCATCCATAGAGTTAAAAAAAAACAAAACAAAACTTAATGACTTTGAAATGATAAAAAAAAATCTGTAAAAAAAGAAAAAAAAAGTCATTTTGTGATAAAAATGTGAATTTTGTTCTTTTCATATATATTTTACTTTTTACTTTAATTTTTTTTTATTTTTAACTTAATTTTACATTTCAATACAGTTTATTGCCATTAACCTATTATTATTATTAATTATTATTATTATTATTATTATTATTATTATTATTATTATTATTATTATTATAAGTAGTAGTAGTAGTGGTAGTAGCAGTAGTATTAATAACTATAACGAATTAATTCATTATAATTATTAATACTACTATTTATACTACTATTAATACTATTAATACTACTGCTACAAAATAAAACGGAGGAAAACAAGAAAATTTATCTTCTTGTTTTCCTCCGTATGATTTATTTTCATATATATTTAATTTTGAATGTCTTTTCTATTTCACTCATGTATGCATAAGTATGCCTCTAGTGACAAAAATTAAATAAAGAGAGTGAAAAAAAAAAAAAAAATTTAGGTTTTGTGATGTAAAGTCAAAAAGTAGCCAAGTCAAAGTCAAAATGTTTGTAAAAAAAAAATCTGTAAAAAAAAAAAAAAAAAAAAAAAAAAGAATTTTGTGATAAAATGGTAAACTTGTCATTTAATTTTATTTAGATTACCACCGGAGGAAAAAAATCAAGACAAGTTAACGTACAGTTAAAAAGGACGTAAAATACAAAGCATCTACGATGACGATATTTTTAGACATTATAGTATTTTTAGCGATTTAAAAACGGCTGAAAGGGTTTTGTGAATGTTTCATTTCAGTGAAAACGTTCAGAAGACGTTTTCTGAGGAGATATTTGCTAAAAAAGAGGTAAGTGCGGTCCGTTTTCCTGCTTAAAAGCTGTGTTTTGGTTTTATGCTAGCCGTTAGCCGGTTTCGCTAGCTAGAAGCTCGTTAGCTGTTAGCGAGCTAGCTAAACAGTGAGTGTTAAATTAGTGAGGACACCTGGGGTGTATCAAACTTACGTTTTACATGTTATACGTGCAATAGAATGTGTTTTAACGCTATTGTGTCACTTTAATACTTGGCAGTGAAATACTGTAGGGTGTTAAGCTAAATTCAGAGTTAGCATGAGTACGTCTGTGCCCCAGATTAAAGATGGCTAACAAGAAGGCTATTGAAAAACTAATAACCAAGTGCTCTTCATCTTAGACCAGATGTTAGAGAATGTCTTAAGTCAAATGAATGGTTTTGTTTTATAGTTTTTAATCCTATAGAGAAAATCAGTGATGGTTATTTACCCAGCAGGCATCATATAACAACAGAGAGCCAAAGTCATGGTACAAACTTACCTCAAATTCACTTCCTTTTTCTCCACCCTCAGTAATCCTGCTAAGTCATGTTTATCACTCATTAAAACAGGCAGGCATGTACAAAAGACACCTTTTATTGTACAGAGTTTACAATAATGAGAACGATAAAGTCTACAGTACAGGGATTTAAGTAGCTGATACAAATTACAGCATCAATAAAACTCCTGAGGTACGATAACAAAACACACGTAAACAAACCCTGTAATTATTATCTGCTCCACACTAACAGATCTACAGTACGTCCACTGAATATCAACACAATTACACAACATTTATTTACACAAAAAGGACTGAAAGTTCTTTTTACAGCCAATGTAGAGCGCTTGAATAAGAAATGAACAATAACATGAACACAGCTGTAGGTTGGTGTTATCAAATGTGTTTAGCTTGCATTGTTTGAACTTCATAAATGATTATGAGGCACCTAAATTATTAACGTTTTCTACAGATAAACACACCCTTTAACGCACAAAGACAAGGGTGCTGGGTTTCTTCCATTCTAGAGGTAATTCATGATAAAGGAGAGTGTGTGTATTTGTGATGGAGTTATGATTTAGTCTGAGATTTGTACATATTTAACAATTTTTATGAAAGGTTTAAGATGGACTTAAGGGGGCAATGTCTGGTTCTTAAGTTAGAAATTTTAAATTGGACAGATTTAAAAATACTTCCTTTCATATAGATTTTACACCCTCTTGGTAGCTCTCTAACTGATATCTGAGTTTTGTCACATTCATGGTCTGAAGTCTCTCCAGTTTGTTTCAGTTACGGTTATGAAGTGCTGGTTGTGACTCGTTAGCAGGTAGTAGGTTGTCAGTTGGTTCTTCAGTGGGCTGCAATGCGGTTCATCCCCGGGTTGACGAAGGAGAAGTTTCTGAACATCGTCTGGTCCACACTGTTGATGAGCGTCCGGTCAGCACACGACAGCCGAGGCTTCTCGTTGATGAACTCTTTGTCGAAATTGCTGCAGTCACTGGGTGACGACTGTGAGGGTGAAGGGGAAAATATTTAAGTACATACGATGACTCAGAAAACACTAATAGTTTCACGGTCTCACAAGTTGCTTTAGTAGCTAATGATGAGAATTAGTTAAGTAATTACAACAAAAGTAAGAGCTACAGTGAAAAAATAAAAATAGAAAATATGAGCAAAAAGTCTTTATAGTTAAAAAACACATTTTATATTGTTCTTTAATATGGAAATAAAATCGGAATGTAACAAAATTTATTTGGAATCTCACAAAAAATAGGTCAGAATGAAAAATCAAGTCCCAGTTTTACAAATTAAAAGTCTTAATGTTATGAAATAAAAGTTTTGTTACAAAAAAAAATGTGCCTTAGGAGACATAGTCATGATGTCACAATAACGAAGTCCTGATGTTACAGTATACAGTTGCTATGTTACAAGCATAATTGTTATTTGTGATTATAATTAAATTAAAAATTATATTAAAAGGTAAAAATAAATAAAATCAATTCTTTTTATATATTTTTGTCTTTTTACTTTAATTTTTTAAACTTAATTTTATTTTTTTTAAAACCATTTTACATTTCATTTCACTTTATTGCCATTTAGTTATTATTATCATTATTATTATTATTATTATTATTATTATTATTATTATTATTATGAGTAGTAGTAGTAGTAATAGTAGTAGTAGTGGTAGTAGTTGTAGTATTTATAATTATAATGAATTATCTTCTTGTTTTTCTCAGTTTTATTTTGTTGGCTTATCACTAATTTATCACTAATTTATTTATTTTGAATGCCTTTGCTTTTTCACTTATGTATGCATAAGTATGTGTCTAGTGCCAAAAATTAAATAAAAAGATTGTGAAAAATAAAATAAATATAGCTTTTGTGATTTAAAGTCAGATAGTTGCAAAGTTGAAGTCAACATATTGTGAAAAGAAAGTCATAATTTAACAAAAATACAGTTGTAAGATTGTTTAAAAAAATTATCATTCCACAAATTTGAAGTTTGACTCATGTAAAAAAATAGTCACAACATTGTGAAATAAAACTGGGCTGTGATAAAAAATTAAGCCATAATGTCACCGAAATAAAATTGGAATTTTACTTAAATTGTTACAGTTATTACAAAAATTATAAGAATAGGAATGTTGGGAAATAACAGTTGTAATTTTGTTAATTATAAAAACATGTTACTTTAACCAGACAAAACCCACTTGCAACTTTTTCTACATGTACTCGTTCAACATACTGACAAACCACATCATGCTACAAGTTGCAATCTGTCATCTGTGCCTTGTTAAATCCAGGTAGTAGAGCTTTATAGCTTTATAGTTGTAGCCTTTATCTGAGAAAACAGCCTTAGCCAGAGGCCAGGGGCTGCACTACAACTTGAACACAACATATGACTGAAGTTTCAGTATGCAAATGCTCGAATACAGAAAGTCTACCGGGCCGTGGATGTGCTTACCAAGGTTGGCTTGAAGGGCGGCGTCACCTGCCGTTGTTCCAGCGCCGTCCAGTCGGTGCTGCTGAAGAAACCGTGTTCTCTGATGTTTCCCTTCACCCCCAGACGCTCCTCAGGCTCTCTGACAAACAGCTGCAGCACAAACACACACAGGATGTGATTGTTAGGCTTGACTTGGCAGCAAACTCTGCTAACACGTTTGGATGGCTGTGCTGTCTGACCTTGACCAGGATGTCTTTGGCGTCTTTGGTGAGCCAGCGGGGATAAACGGGGTTGTCCGTTCGTATTGACTGGAACAGCTCCTCTTCATCGCGGCCGTGAAACGGTGACTGACCAATCAGCATCTCGTACAGCAGCACTCCAAACGACCACCAGTCCACTGAGCTGTTGTACTTCTGACCCAGCAGGATCTAAAACCACACCGTTTGATGAAGCAGGCTGCTTTCACTTTCACTTTGTGTGTGTGTGTGTGTGTGTGTGTGTGATATTACCTCTGGGGCAATGTAGTCCGGCGTCCCACAGAAGGTCGACGTCCGTGACTCGTCGTACATGTTCTCCTTGCACATGCCGAAGTCTGCTATCTTTATGTGACCCTCAGAGTCCAACAGGACGTTATCCAGCTTCAGATCTCTGCAGAGGAAGAGGAGGATGTAAACAACGTTATGTTTTAAAAACATATACAGGAAACGGTTCACCGCTCAGTCTCTTGAGTATTACTCATCCTCAGTTTCAGTTCTGGGTCTGGTTATACTTAGACGCTACCTGTAGATGACTCCTTTAGAGTGCAGGAACTGGAGCCCACATATGATCTCTGCTGAGTAGAAACTGGAGGAAGACACAAAGAAGAAAGCACAGGGTGTGTTAGCGTTCCTCGTTCTGTATCTCTGGAGATGTCGAGGTGTTTTGGGGATTCGTACGTGGCTCTGTGCAGGTCGAACTTGTGACAGTTTTGGATGTGGAACATGAGGTCGCCTCCATTCAGATACTCCATCACAAAGAACAGATTCTCCTGTGCACAGAAACAAAGGGGCGTCAGCTGACGTTAACACATCGAGCTGCAGGTGTTCAGGTAGACATGACTCTCACCTTGGTCTGAAAGGTGCAGTGCAGGTGTGTGAGAAACGGGTTCTCCCAGGCTAAAGACAGCACCCTCCTCTCCACCATGGTGCACTCCACGTCATCGTCCATCAGCACCACGTCCTTCTTCAGCGCCTTCACCGCGTAAAACTGCCCGCTTCTTTTCAGCTCTGCTAAAAACACCTGGAAGCAAAGCCAGAAAAACACTCACGAGGCTTGAAGGTTTATATTTTTCTTTCTGTTGTCCACTCATTTCTTACGCCCCCTTCGCCTGCTGATGTAAAAATCCACCTACATCACAGCTAAAAAGAAATCAGTGGTTTTATCTGGCTGCACCAGCAAAAACAGAATATCTCAGAGATGCAAAAATCTAAACCCACCATCAATTTTACTAAATATAAGTTCCAGTGGGTCATTTGGCTGATATTTCATTTTTATTAATACAGAAAGTTAACAGGTTCCATCATTTCTTTAGCAAAAAATGCAAATCATGTGTTGAAATTTGCAGTTTTTGTGCTGTCTGATTTCCCAAATCTTAAGTTTTCTTTTCAAAATTAACACTAGACTACATCATACGGTATTATTTCTCCAAAATAATCATTGAAACATGACAAAGCTATTTTTAAAACTATTTTAATAATCAATTTAGATAAAATAATTCGGTAATAGTCACTACAAGACAACTTAATCTATAAGCTATATGGAACCTAACCCTAACCCTCTTTGTTTTTTGTCTTCTGCTTTTGTCTCTCATGAGCCCTACCCCTAAACCTAACCATTCAGGGCCCCATGCCTAAACCTAACCATTCAGGGCCCTATGCCTAAACCTAACCATTCAGGGCCCCATGCCTAATCCTAACCAATCAGGGCCCCATGCCTAATCCTAACCAATCAGGGCCCCATACCTAAATCAAACTGTTCAGGGCCCCATGCCTAGATCTAAATATTCAGGGCCCCATGCCTAGATCAACCATTCAGGGCCCCATGCCTAAACCTAACCATTCAGGGCCCCATGCCTAAACCTAACCATTCAGGGCCCCATGCCTAAACCTAACCATTCAGGGCCCCATGCCTAAACCTAACCATTCAGGGCCCCATGCCTAAACCTAACCATTCAGGGCGCCATGCCTAAACCTAACCATTCAGGGCCCCATGCCTAAACCTAACCGTTCCCGGCCCCATGCCTAAACCTAACCATTCAGGGCCCCATGCCTAATCCTAACCATTCAGGGCCCCATGCCTAAACCTAACCATTCAGGGCCCCATGCCTAAACCTGACCGTTCAGGGCCCCATGCCTAATCCTAACCATTCAGGGCACCATGCCTAGTCCTAACCATTCAGGGCGCCATGCCTTAACCTAACCATTCAGGGCCCCATGCCTAAACCTAACCATTCAGGGCCCCATGCCTAAACCTAACCATTCAGGGCCCCATGCCTAAACCTAACCATTCAGGGCCCCATGCCTAGACCTAACCATTTAGGGCCCCATGCCTAGACCTAACCATTCAGGGCCCCATGCCTAAACCTGACCGTTCAGGGCCCCATGCCTAAACCTAACCATTCAGGGCCCCATGCCTAAACCTAACCATTCAGGGCCCCATGCCTAAACCTAACCATTCAGGGCCCCATGCCTAAACCTAACCATTCAGGGCCCCATGCCTAGACCTAACCATTCAGGGCCCCATGCCTAAACCTAACCATTCAGGGCCCCATGCCTAGACCTAACCATTCAGGGCCCCATGCCTAAATCTAACCGTTTAGGGCCCCATGCCTAAACCTAAACATTTAGGGCCCCATGCCTAAACCTAACCGTTCAGGGCCCCATGCCTAAACCTAACCGTTCAAGGCCCCATGCCTAAACCTAAACATTTAGGGCCCCATGCCTAGACCTAACCATTCAGGGCCCCATGACTAAACCTTACCATTCAGGGCCCCATGCCTAAACCTAACCTGTGGGGCCTTACCCTTACAATGACCTTATTAAACACTTATTAAGCAGTTATATAGTCTTATAAACAAATAATAATGTGAATAAGCATCTTATAAGTACTCACAAAGGTCTTATTAATGCTTATTACAGGACCTTAATATAAAGCGACACCAATAATTAATTTTATGTGTGTCTGAGAAATAAGCGTTAACCGTGTTACCCTTTAAAAACCCTATAAATCAGCAATGGTTTGCTCCAAAGTCACATGACCCACATGAAAGGAGCAGAAATATCATTCATCAGAGCTGAAGCTTGCTAATTTATACTTTGCAAACGAACAGAATATGAAGCAAACAAAGCACAGATTGTTTCACTTTGTATAAACCTGAATGTTCCCCTAGTCTTGTATTGATGCAAAC
The DNA here is from genome assembly GCF_033239565.1 of Halichoeres trimaculatus. Taxonomy (NCBI): domain Eukaryota; kingdom Metazoa; phylum Chordata; class Actinopteri; order Labriformes; family Labridae; genus Halichoeres; species Halichoeres trimaculatus. The sequence goes on along the minus strand of NW_027437199.1, from coordinate 2,425,173 downwards.
TTTCCCAACATGTCTCCTTCACCTTCCCAAAGCTGCCTTTCCCGAGCATCTTGTGCAAGGTGAAGTCCTCGACGCTGAATCTGAGTTGGTGCTCCTTCCTCGGGACGGCGTACAGCGGCTCTTCATCCGGCACCTCCTCGGTGATCGACCTGCTGACGTCTGCAGGTCCGTCCCATGACACGCCCTGCGTCTCTGCAGGTCAGGAAACACGTGAAGTTAAAAAGACTTTAAAGAGAGCAGTGACAGACTTTTAAAGAGTGAGACGTTGAAGGTGTGTACCTCTGTTCGCAGGTGCAGCTGTGGCGGGAACACCTGTTACTAACCCGGACGGAGCTCGAACCACGCCCGGCTGCTCCACGCTGACCGGACCTTCCCGACTGATGATGTCTGAATCTTTGGTGCTTCTGGCCTGAAGACGCAAGGTAGGACTGACATCAGCATCATGCTGTGTTTGGCGCTTACAGACAGGTTTAGGTGTGTGAGTGTGTGTGTGTGTGTGTGTGTGTGACCTGCTGTTTGCTCCCGATGATAGCCAGAGCTTCAGCCATCAGTTTCTGGTTCACTCCGCAGAGGTTTGCTACTTTCTTCTGACACTTGTGATGCACGTTCATGCCGCATTCTGCAGGAAATACACAGTCACAGGTTGTAAAGTCAGAAAATGTGAAAGTTGAGTATTTTTCTGACGTTTTTCTACACGTCGTCATGCATCATCAGCTCGTCGCCTCGCTGTGTAAATGTGATTAATTTCACTCCCGCGTCCAGCTGCTGGAGCAGCTGCTGGGTTTCAGCTCCAACATCTGAGCCATGCAGAGTATGTGCTTCATGTTTCTGAGGGGATGATGTGTGACCAGCTGTTGGAGGGAGATCATGTGTCTTCTCTGAGCATGCTCGGTCACTTTGCTCACACGTTAACAGACGGACATTATGGCGAGGAGTTGGTTTGATGGTTCAGGAAGTTTTAACAATGACAGTGAGATGAACTGAGCTCCTCCAGAAACATCGACACAGAGTTTAAAGAGTTTAAAGGAGGACGGTGGACAGTTTCTTTCCTTTGCTCCATCTTCGTCTTTTCTTAATGCTCTCTATTTCTATTTTTTCTCTTTTTCTCTCTCCCACTGTTTCCTTCCTTCTTTCTCTCTTCTCTCACTTTCCTTCTCTCTTTAAAGTTACTGTGGAAACTGATCTCGAAAAAGTGTCCCTCCTAGATATCTGCCTGGTATTTGAAATGCTACTTCCCGATCAGGTTAAGCCAGGTCTAAGTCTTTATGACTGTTATTGCTTGTGTTAAGTGAATAATGTAGAAGATAACCCCCCCCCCAAAAAAAATAAAATAAAATAAAAAAATAAAAAAAAATTGCATGCTAAATTGCAATATTGGTTTAAAAAAAATCGCAATTAGATTATTTTCCAAAATCGTTCAGCCATATTTTCTATAGATCTTTCTTTCTTTATCTCTGACTCTGGCCTGTTCCTTTCTTTTTCTTGTCCTCTTTTTCTCTCCCCTCCTTCTCTCTTTGTCTGTCTATAAGAACTGTGACCATAGACTGTAAAAATAAAAATGGATGTCATCTCGCTCGGCTCAAAGTGAGGTCTCCACAAAAACTGCTCCCCCTGGTGGCTGGCTGCAGTATAGGTTAAAAAATCCATCTCCCCAGTCATTCCAGATGGGCTGTGGCTAAACTTTAAAAAAATTAATCCACCTGGTAGAAATGTTTCTCACGTCTGATTGTTGTGGTGATTTGAAGATATCATTTGGCTGCCTTATATTCAAGTCATCTTTTTTTCTGAAAAGTTTTTTTTCAATAGTTATACGAGGTTAAAAATGAGGTTTTACGTCATGTTTAATGATGATTAACAGCTGCTGTTCTCGTGTATTTTCTTTGGGGATTGTAAAATATGTCTGGAGGTAGAGTCAAGAAGTGATTAGACTCTCGAAAGAAAAGAAAATATTATTATTTTTGTCACCAAGCTCCACTCAGATTTTCCCAGAATCCCTCACAGTCTCTACTACGCAGACAGCCCCACTGTAATTCACCCCCGCCAACTATTCCAGACAAAGAATTGTGTGTGTGTGTGTGTGTGTGTGTGTGTGTGTGTGTGTCTTTGTGTGTGTGTGTGTCCTCTCACCCTCACATTTCAGCCCCTGCTTGGCGAGCCCCCACAGCAGAGTCCCACAGTGTTCGCAGAAAGTCGGACTCTTGTAGTTGTAAACTTTGAACCTGTGCGGCATGTCGATCTTGAAGCGCTCCTTGTGGATCTGCAGAACACACACATACACACACACACACACACACACACACACACCACATCACACACCTTTATAAAGCAGATTCCACTCACTTCCTGCTCTGACAGAGTTTTCAGCTCGGTCCTTTATTCTCTCTGAGGTTTTTATCCTCTTTTGATTTCACCGTGTGAACTCAGATCGCACGTGGCTTACACAGTGAAACAAAAGGAGATAAAAGCAGCCGCTCAGATAAAAACATCAGCGTAATGATGCATTTATTAGACGCAGAATAACCACAACTTCACACATCTCTGGCTCGTGCAGCCTTGGGATTGAAACGTTGGCTGATTAATGGGAACAAAGAGTCTGAAAACCCCTCACCATGGTCTCTTTGCTGTTAATGGCTGAACCCGTGCACTTGGCGATGACTTTGTCGATGCATTTTTTGTGAATAGCTGCGTTGCATTCTGAAAAAAACAACACGATACGGCTGTGAGTAACACAAGAAGAGGAAAAAAGTCGAATGGGACTTTTCCATCCTGAAGGTCGGGGGAAATAACTCACGTCTGCACTGGTAGCCCTGCTTGTTGAGACCCCTGCGGTGGATGAAACCAGGTTGAAATGACTCAGAGGATGTTGCAGGAAATGAAACTTTAATTAGAGATTTCTGAGTGTGTAACGTACCAGACGAACTCTTTGCAGACCGAGCAGAAAGTGGGCTGAGGGAAGAAGGTGGCGCTGAACTCGTGACACTTGACGACGTGGACTTTGGCCTGTTTGATGGCTCCTCGTCGGTGGTGCAGGGCGAACAGACCCTCTCTTTCCGGCTCAGACTCGGGTTCTCCGTCAGTCTGGCCTGCAGCGTCTGAAACACATCGGACCACATCAACAGAGAAGACGAAACGTTGCTTCTTTCAGAGCAGATATCACACCATGGTTTGGTTTCTCACCTCGATGTCGTTAAAGATCTAACTTCTCGTAATGGAGGCGTTTGTGCTCTTTGTTGCTCCCTGTCACTTTTAGTTTCATGAAATCCTTTTAGCTTTAAGATTTAAGGTTTGTTCCCACGTTTTCCTTTTTTTAAACCTCATACTTCATGATTTGTTTGAGTCGTTATGTAGCTTTTATTGAGTGATCTGAAATGGGGGCATGCTGTGTCTGAGCTGTACTGCAGCCTCCAGCCACTAGCTGGAGCTGCAGCTCTGGTTATAGATGACAACTACCGTACGTAAACAATAACTTATCACCTCTTAGCACGGAGCAGTTGGTGGTTTTTGGTTTGGAAATAGAGATTCGTTTTTAGTGTGAACTAATCTGATGTAAAATCTGCACAAGGTCTGAGTTTGGACAAAAATTTAACCGAGTTTAGCAGCAAAAACAGAGGCATGAGCTAACAGCTAGCCTTAAATATTTATCCTCTTTAAAGAGGGGTATTAATCTCTCTGATTCTTTGAACATGAATAAAAATTAATAATTATGGACGTTAGAATTTAATTTTAACTAATCACTAGTTTACTGTCATTTATTAGGACTTTAATTTTGTAACATAACTTTTACCTTGTATCATCACAAAATAATCCTCATAACGTCACAACATTACAACTCTGTTCTCATGATATTTGTAGTGTCAAAATTTTAATTTCGATAATTATAGATGATTTTTTTAAACATTAGGACTTTAATCTTGCAGCATCACAACTCCATTCTTTGAGAATTACAAATTTGACTTTTGTGGCATAACTTTATCATTGTAAAATAACAACACTATATTGTATATTCTTGCTGCTTTAATCTTGTAACAGTTAAACTTTAATTTTGTCATATTACAACTTTGTTTGGAGAGAATTAAGTCTGTTTTGACCTGAAACTGTAGCATCACAAATTTTACTTGGCATCATCACATTATCACTAACTGTCTTTACTTTACGACTTTAATCTCGTAATATTTCGTTAAAAATTCTGTAATAAAACAAATTTATTGTTACGACTTTGTGACTTAAATCTTAGCTTTATCATTTCTTTTTCATCTTAATTTTTTCTAATTCTCTGTCGTAAAATATTAAATACTGACTTCTTGAAACAAACTAAAAAAAATCTGCATTAATAAATTATTACTATTATTATTATGATTATTATTATTATTATTATTATTATTATTACTATTATTATTCAATTTTTTATTTTTAAGAAATATATTCATTGTTTTTTGTTATCATAAAATTTTAGGTACTGTCCCTTTGAAACAAACTCAAAAAAATCTGCATTAATAAATTATTCTTTTTTTTCATATAAAACAAAGAGCAAAAACTCCTCCCCCCCAAAAAAAGGATAAATCATTATTATTTTATTTTCTTTTTTTTTTTGTGGACAAGTTTTTTTCAGCCGATCTGTGAAATGAACTAAATTTGACAATAAAAATTATCCCAGATTATAAAGATCGTCCCTTTGTTGCTTTTTTTTCCTGGTTTTACAAACACAAGTGATTTTATTTTATTATTTTACATAGTGTCTCCTCTTTTTGTATCTTTAACCAATCAATCAAAAAAAGTTACGTTGGGTGGTTCTAAATCACTGAATCTGACTGTGAATTGATCGAAATGCTCAATTAAAAAACAAAACAAAAACACAAGATCTTGACGAGATTACCTAAAATTATGAGGTTAATACATGAGGCTCTCTTCACTGCTTTGTAACACATTCAAGGGTTGGGCCTCAAACACCAAGGTCTGCCCAGAGCTCCGCCCTTCAAAGGCCTATACAGAGCTGGCCAATCAGAAGGAAGGGGGGTTTCCTTAAAGAGACAGCAGCTAAAACAAAACACTCCAGGCAGAGACTAAAACATTGGTAACCCTAAAAATAGGTGTATATTTTTTAGCTGTAAATCACACAAAAGCTAGAATAAAGCTGAATAATCACACAATACCCCTTCTTTAAACCCAATAATGAAAAGTGATGTAAAAAGAGCGTTGTTCAAAGTCACAGTGACCAGATGTCGACAGCAAAGCAACAAACTGACAAAGACTGGAAGTGATCTTTAACCTTCACAGTTTCTCTTTTTAAGAAACATCATACCTGATTAGAGAGGAGACTTTTAACCACATTAAACTAGCTGGTTGTGTTAAAAACCTTGTTCGGTGTTTGTTGTGTGTGTAAATATCAGGAGGGAGTTCCCCAGGCTCTTCCCCCGTCTCTTTGTACCCCGCTCTGTGCCACCTGTTGTTCTGAGCAGTTATTTCCTATTAGCTGACTCTATTTATAGAAACATAACAAGTCCTCCTCGGTGACACCTCGGGTGTAAATGTCAGGGAAGCAGCCGTGAAACGAGGAGGACGCATCTGTTGAGCCAGCGCTCTGCAGGAATTCAGTTTCTATTTTATTCTGAAAATGTAATCAGGCTTGGAAGATTACAGCCGGGATGCCTTTCGGCTTTTCAGGGACTACACGGACAATCTGGATGATGGCTTCTGTCTTATGATGTCATTTTTTGTATTTATAGAGTGTTTTATCATTTTCAATCCTCCTAAAAATCAGAGTAAGCAAGTAAATGAATGAATGGACGAGTGGATGAATGTTTCTTGAACCTCTCATTCAGAGCAGAAGAGCTGATGGGCTTTTAAAATTTTCCCAGGCCAAAATTTCTGAGAAGGGAAACCTTCTAGTGTTAAAACTGGGATAAGAGGTGAAAGGCACAGCTTTGTCCACAGGGGGCGCCAACATCAACACAAAATGAGAATTCCCCACTAGAGCCTTAATTATCTAAATGTTACATCTCTAATCATCATCACAGCTTCATTTTTATATGATTACATTTCACTTGACTTCAAGTTTTGTTTAGTTTGGACTTTTTCCTCGTTATGTTTCATCTCTTTTTGTAACAATACAATTTAATTTTTCTGAAATTATGATTTAAATCTATAAGCACTAGAATTTTCCTGTTATGTTTAAACTTCAAACTGTCTTAACAGAATAAGAATCAGAATCAGAATGACCTTTATTCTCATTATACACAAAGCACGACGAGATTGGAGAGCCACTCCTCTCAGTGCCATAAATAGTTAGTTAGAAAAAAATATATATATACAAAAAAATAAAATAATACAATTTAAAAAAGATAAAAAAAACAACAACTTAAAGTTGCAGAAGGCTTATGATGTGATGTCTTGTTTTTTGAAGTGTTTCAACATTAAACTCAAATCATCACAACTTTTTTCTTTTGGTATTGAAAGTTTTATTTCATGACATAACTTTATTCTTATCACATTACGACTTTAATCTTGTAGAATTAGAGTTTTTGCCGTAACTTTGTGACTTTAATTTTATCTCACTGCTAGTTTACTGTCATATATCAGGGCTATAATTCTGTAACGTTACAACTTTTTGATTGTCACAACAGTACGACTCTATTCTCATGGTATTTATGGTGTTAAAACTTTTATTTTGATAATCCAAAATGATTTCTTTGAACATTAGAACTTAAATCTTGCATCATTACAACACTGAGAATTACAAATTTAAATTTCATGGCATAACTTTATCATCGTACTATCACCACTTTGACCTTGTAACATAATAAAGTTATATTGTATAATCTTGTTACATTGCGACTTTAATCTTGTAACACTAAAACTTTGATTTTGTCACATTACAACTTTTTTTTGAAGAGAATAACGTCTGTTTTGTCGCAACAATACAACCTGAATCTGCAACCTCACGAATTTAACCTGGCATCATCACACCGTCACTATCTGTCTTAACATTATGACTCGTAATCTCATGACATTTGCTCAAAAATTCTGTAATATAAGAAATTTATTGTCATGACTTTATGACTTAAATCTTGTAGCATTTTGGCTATATCATCTTTTTTTTTTTTTTTTTTTAAATCTTAATTTTTTTCTAATTCTTTATCGTAAAATATTAGGTACCAGCCCCTTGAAACAACCTAAAAAAATCTGCATTTTATATATTATAAATTGAATTATCATAATAAATTATTCTTCTTTTTCATAAAAAACAAAGATCACGAACTCCTCCTCCAAAAAAAAGAAAGAAAAAAAAAGATAAATTATTATTTTTTTATTTTTTTGTGGACACTTTTTTTTTTAGCCAATCTGTAAAATGAACTAATATTGATTAGAAAAAATATCCCAGATGATACAGATTGTCCATTTGTTGTTGCTTTTTTCCCTGGTTTTACAAACACAAGTTATTTCTTATAGTTTTTTTACAAAGTGTCTCCTTTTTTTTTCTTTTTTCGATCTTTAACCAATTAACCACATAAAGTTACGTTGGGTGGTTTAAAATCTCTACTCACCACTTTTCTCCAGGTAGTATCTGGCCTCCATCAGCAGACGGCCCAGTGGCTTCAGCTCCAGCTGAGGAGGAAAATCAGAATCAGGTTTATTGGCTCACAGGGAGTTTACTTTTTGTTACTGGTGCATATTAAAATAAATGTAATCACAGTGGGCAGACGTCGTTCTCAAGTCGATAAGATCGTCTAGATATTTAGGACTGGAGCTGAAAATGTGCTGCGTGTGGTTTTTGGTTTCCAGATAGAGCTGTTTGGTTTGTTCAGGAATATTTTAAGCCTGAACTTCATGAGAAAATAAAAAAGGGAAGGATGTGAACGCAGCGATGATTGGGACAGAGTTTGGCTTCTCTCTGTCTGTGTGCCTCAAACAAACTCACACAGGAGCAGAGCGTAGAGGAAATCCAGCCCCAGACTATATTTGATTTGACTTATCCACTTTATTTGTTTATTTGATTCCTCGGTTACTCTCAGAGGCAGTTGGTCCTGAGCCGCTGGTGTCGCCCAAATCTTTCCAGGGAAATTAAAATCTCTTCCAGGGAAGGAGTGGAGTCATGAGTTAGAAATAAAACGAGGAAGAGCAGCGCCGTGACCCTGGTGACATCAATATAATCAGTATGTCACAACTCAGGGTGAGAAGGAGACGGTATTAGCTTGAATGCTAAAGAGATGAGGATAAAGTCGAGATAAAGAGATTTCTGAACTCTTTTTCAGAGTTACACAGAATCTCAGTTTCCTGAACGCTTCACGTGATGATCCTCTCCCCCACAAATGGACGAGCAGGTTGGCTTTTTGTGTGTCTAAAAGGTGGATTACGGATTAATACGTTTGGCTTTTTGACCCCAAAGTGAGGCAGCACATCTGGATTTTTGCTGAAGCAGCCAAACAGCTGGCCGGTAAATAAAACACACACACACACACACACACACACACACGTCGTTCGACACTCACCCAGATCTCCAGCTTGCCGTTTTCTTTCTTGCATCGTGTTGCGAGCGAGTCCAGCGCCACCGTGGCCTCCGACTTCAGCTCGGCCGTCCGGTCCTTCACCATCACGTGCATGATGCGGCCGCGGTGGACGTGGGCGTCGAACGTGGTGCTCCACGGAGGGTACATGGTGGGCTTCTTCTGCTTGTAGACTTGACCTTTTTCTGTACAACCAAAAGGAGCAAAGAAACGGGTCATCGTACATCTCTTTGACGCTCTGACCTCAGAGATAGAGTTTGGTCATGTTGGAATAAACCAGTTTCACCAGTTTGTGGACATCAGTGATTCCTTCACCACTTCCTGTGGGTTTTCTGTGCAGACCTGTGAGCTCAGCGATGACCTGAAATTACTCTGAGCGTCACCGTGTGTTTACTTCTCACTGCGCTGTATTTTCTAACTCATCTGTGACATCTGACTCTTTGTTCCCCTCCTGCTTCCCTCTTTCTTATTTTAGACCTCTGCTTAATTTAACTGTCTTTCTACTACGGCTGACGACACACTACTTCCTGTCACAGCTGTTTCAGAACGTGTTACGATGAGTTTCAGTCGTTAGTTTGACTTTGATCTAAAACAAGATGCAAATCCCGGCAGCGCTTTAACTTGTTGGTCTTATACTTGACGAGAAAACCGGCGTGGTGGGATTTTTCTGTCCCCAAAAGTTTCAAGACAAAATCAGCCAGGAGTGGATACACCCTTTTCCCCACAGGGGGCGCCAGAACCAACACAGACCAAACCAAAAGATCCTCACATGAAGCGTTCAGAGACTTGATGATCTGCAGACCACAGAAAATGTTTGTGAGTCTTTGGAGATGTGTTTGTGAGATTTCTCACTGTAACGAGGCTAAAAAAGGTTTGTCGGGTGGCTTCATGTATTCCTTGTATTTATGACGTGTTTTTTCCAGTGGTCGTTCTCTTTTCTCTCATTTCTGGAAACAGAAATGATCCTTTTATCCTTTAATTTCATTTTTGATTTTCTAGATAAAATGTAATTTTGCTTGCACTTTTAAGAAAAAGACAAACTTTGTTTTGCACAGTTTACTCTAACTCAGAGAATTATAACAGGAATTCTTTTTAATTTTTTTTTCAAAAAGAGAAATTATATTTTATAGTTTTTATACATTTAAATATATATGTGTATGTCGTTACATCCCTATCAAACTAAAATCTAAAACTCTCATGTTGCAATATTTTACAAAGTGAATATTTTCTGTCAACATCATTTTATCAAATCCAAGAAATAAAGCTGAGTAACATAAAATAAATGCTCAGCCATCGCCATTAAGAGCATCAGCTGTTGAAAAACTGATATTAATAAACCTCGACTTGATACATGACAAACTTTGCCGCTTTAACGAGCCTCGACTAAAGTCTTTGCCCATGACCGATGAACCAGCCACACGTTTGGGTCGATACATCCTGATTTGTTGAAAATCAACACCATGGATTAATCCTGTGCAGCAGGATGAAGCGTGTTGTCGTTTCACTCTCAGAGGATTAACTGCTCTTTTACAGCTGAGCTGTCGTTTAAAGCTGAAATCCATGAATCCTCGACATTAAAATGTGTCGTCGTATGTCGTGTGTGCAGATGTGTCCGGACGTCTCAACATAAACACGTTGTTCCCTGTTTTTTCATGAGGGATAAATTTAGACCTGGATTTGTCTGACCGCTGGTTTTTGACTGACAGTGTCGAGGGATTTCGACCGCATTACATGGCCACAAAACAAACTAAAAACCCCTCCTGGCTTCATAATTGACATCTGCTGATGTTTCTGTGTAATAACATCCTAAATATCTACTTACATAACAGCCACATGCCATCCTGCTGCTTCAACAATAAACCCGTTAAGCTTTTTACTCCTGATGTGATCTGCGGCCTTCACCGGCTCGCTGTCGCGGCAGCCGCTGCTTTTAGAGCCGCTTTAAGCCCCCGAAGAGGAGAATACGTCTGGATGTGTGCATCAGACTGGGTGTTTTTCAGAGAAATCTGTTTGTGGCGTTGTTGCCGGGTGAGAGGTGACAGGTTTTGGTGTCAGCAGGGACTCTGTCAGTTCCTGTGAAGTTCTATGAAAAGCGGCGTTTACACTCAGGTGTGCTTTCACAGCTCTGCTGCTTGGCGCGCGCTGATGTCAGAAACAGCGTTAAACTGAAGTTTTTTCAAAGTTATTAGATTTTTAGAAGTTTTTTAAACAACAACACAGCTGGATGTAATCCTAAAGGCTTAATCCACTTTAAACAACTTTTAATCCGGCACTAATGAAAGTCTATTAGAAACATTTGGGGGCCTTGACTCAGCAGGTTTGCTGTGTTTGAATGGGATTTGAAAAGTGGAAGTAAACCAAGAATGGCCTTCTGTTTGACTGCAGGTAGAAGCTGTCAAACTAGATTTTCCATCAACACGAGCAGCTCTGAAAACAAAAAGGGAAATGGGTTTTCACGAGTAGTCATCTACAGCCCTGTGTGTCCTCTTCTTACCTTCACTGAGCTCTACCTCTGTCCAAAACTAACAAAGCACCAACAAACTCTTTACCCAGATATCCCAAGCTCTCCATTTCCTGTTGCCATAAATGTGGATTAATCCATTGATTAAAACTGCCCCAAATAAATCCACTGTGGACTTCTGTTTGAGTTCTCTTTGTTACAAAACAACGCTGACCAGACTGACCGACCCCTTTTGTCAAACACACTCATATGGTGACCTGTTTTAAAACATTTTGGCAGCCTCGGCAGGAACACATGGTGGGTGACACTGGATTAACTGTTCTGAAAAATTTCCAACTACACAGAATATTTTTATTAACCCCATAGTTGCTTGTTTGTTTCAGCTAAAGTTAGCCATTAGCTTGTATAGCAGGCATGGGAGCTTGCACTTAAACAGCTCATTAAAAAGAAAAGCTTTTCCCTAATAGGCCACATTCTGATTGTTGTCTAGACATTACGGTTTTCTTGTGATAGACTTTAAATTCCCCCATTGTCTCTATGATGTCACCCATCTGTTTCTTAAGCAGAGTTTTGAAGCCTGTCCTCAGCAGTCGCCATATTGAAAAGCAGCTGATTCAACCTAACAGTGATCAATCCACTATGAGACAAAGAGGTGGAGTTTATGTTATCCTTTAGCCTCCTTGCTAAGAATTTGTAAGTTTTATATCTTCAGATTTAAAAAATTATAAACAGTTGAACAGTTTGTGCCGAACTATGTTTGAACCAGGATGTAAACATGTTTATTTTTGCTGTAAAGATCCACATTTTTGAATGGGTGTGAATGTAGTTTCTGGTACACCCACCGCCAGCCTGAAGTTTTACAGCCCTGGGAAGATAACTTGATGTTGTCAAATTCAAGTGTTTCTTTATAAAATTTTTCCAAATATTAAACATTTTTTTTATTTCAAAAAGTTTTTTTTTACATTTCAAATTTTTTTGTAATTTTTGCTTATTTTTATTTTAAAATTTTTGAAATATAAGCAAATCTATCATTTTTTAAAAATGTTTTACAAATATTTGCAAATTTTCTGAATATTACAATTTTTAAATGTCTTTGCAATTTTTTCTTTAATTGATTTTTGTAATTTTTTGCATTTTTTATTTTAAAATTTTTGAAATATAAGCAAATCTATCATTTAAATTTTTTTTTTACAGATTTTTGCAAATTTTCTGAATATAACAATTTTCAAAAGTCTGCAATTTTTTCTTAAATTTATTTTTGTAATTTTTGCATTTTTTATTTTAAAATTTTTGAAATATAAGCAAATCTATAATTTAATTTTTTTTTACACTTTTTTGCAAATTTTCTTAATATTAAAATTTTTAAATTTCTTTGCTATTTGTTTGCTTAAATTTCATTTTTTAAATTTTTGCACATTTTTTTTAACATTTCAAAAATTTTAGCAAATTAAAAACACACACACACACACAAATTAAGGCATCACATGTGCAATGTTATAAATTCAAAATAACTTATTATGGCGATAATTATTCACTAGATTTTAACTTTTTGGAATTTTGCTCTTTGCAGTGTTTATAGTGAAGGTGAAGTAGATTTTGTGGCTCCTGAATGACTTTAATCCAGTTGAACTGAAGAAAAAATGGCTCCTATGAAAGTAAAGGTTGCAGACCCCATCATAAAGCTTTCCTAAAGCCGCTTGAAGTGAGCCGCTTCAGTGTAAAATAATATTAAAAAGACTAAGAAGAGGCTCTAACTTTCATAGAGGACTGATATTGCTATCTTCTCCAAGCATTTCACTTTAAAACATTTTCTGTCTTTGTCCCGGCAGAAGTAAACTCAACGCCCTGATCATTCTCGATACTGAAAAGGAAAAAATTTGACCTGTAAGTGAAATGAAACTAAAGGATGGTGTCCGCTGTGAGTCAGCCTGTGTAAATGAAACACTCTGACGTATAAAGGAGCCTCTCTGTGCTGCCTCGTAGAGCCAGTTTTGTGGTTTTGAGAGGAAAAGACGCATCAGAAACCCTCCTCTTTCCCCTCAGCGGCGCACTGTTTTTAGCTCTATCCTGCACTCATATTTACCAGCAGTTAAAGACAGACATGCAGAACAAAGATATCTGCTCTGCGCCTGTTATCATGTGGAGAGTTTCCTTTAGTGGTGACAATAAATAATGACCGACAAACTCAATGAGAACATGAAGGGTTATTAGTATGTGTTCAGAAATATAAACCTGGCCTGAGTTGATGTTGTAGACGTTTGTTATGTCAAGTTTGAAACTTAAAACCAAAAGTAAAAACTGCTGATTCTGTCGTAAATTTTCTACAACTCTCCTGTCTTACTTCTGCTGTTAACCCTCACCGTTTCACACTTCTTTCAGACAACTTCTAGAAAACACAGACTCCACTTTTCTATTTTTATCCCACACACCCACTGTCGTTGCTTTTCTCAACACAGAATGCGTCACTTCCTGGGAGGCAGAGGAGTTGTTTTCTTCAGAGGAGTCAGAGCTGTACATGCATCATATGGCGCAAACAAAGGAATCAGAGTTAATGTTCAACTATTGTCAGAAAAAAAGTCAGGACACAACCAAAAATCAAACTGACTGGCACCAGAAAAACACAAAATTATCACCAAAAAAAGTGGTTTTCTGGTTCGTTTTTACTGTCTCCTCACCCCAAGTCCCAACATCCTGTTTATACTGATGTCACTGAGGTCAGAGATTTTGTTTTCCCTGAAAAGATTTGGGCGACATCAACAAAATAAGAAAGAAAAGATAGTGCGGAGAAACAAAAATCCCAGGTGAGGAGTAGGTACCCATCTACGGAGGCTGCTATCTTGTTTCTACGGTAGCACAGAACAGACAAAATAGGAGCATACGAGCTTTTGTGTTTAATGAGTTGAATGTGAATGTGAGAAGAGAGTGATGCTTAAGGATGGGTACCGTTCATGTGTGAAACGGTACGGTACAGATGCCTTCTACCTGGCAATCAGTATTAGTACTCTACTGCACCAATTTTTGGTACTTTTCTGTGTATTTATGTGGTAATGAATATAGATTTTTTTTTAGTAATAAAATCTCAACATTTTTCAATTTAACATGTTTATTTCTCAATATATAACCTTGCAATGCTGTGTTCATGTTCGGTAGGAAAATCACCTACTCTTCCACTCCCTCACAGTCACAAGGATTTAGGGATGGGTACCGAGATAGATACTTTTATGGTATGGTATGAGTTCTGTCAAAAGTACCTGGTACCGATTCACATAAAATCAAGGTACCTTGTTTAGATACATAAACGCATCCTCGTGACTGTGAAGGAGTGGAAGAGTAGGCGATTTTCCATACTGGACATGAACACAGCATTATAAGGTTATATACTGAAGAATAAATATATTAGATTGACAAAAAATCATATGTTATTATTAAACAAATTGGTGACTGCCAAACTGAAAATTGGTACTGTTGAGTACCGGTACTGGTTGCCAGTTACCAAGCATAGGTACCGTATCGTTTTGAATGTGAAAGGTACCCATCCCTACAAGGATGCGTTTAGGTACCGCGACGTGATACTGTTTGATTTTGCATAGATATACTGGTCAACATGGGTTGATCAGCAGGAGGGGTAAATAACGTAGCATTTCAAGCTAGTCGGGTCAATCTGACAAACAGCCTCAAATAATGCAGAAATGTTTTTGATTATTACTTCACTAGAACAGAAAACATCAACAATAACAATACGATGTGATACGATTCAAATTTGTTTAACATGATGCAATACGATGTGGTATGATCAGTGAGACACAATAAGTTATTGTACAATTCAATGAAATATGATACAGCTCAGTGCAGAAGGTTTGATGTAATACAATATAAGATTTAATTCACTAAGAAATATGTCAATATATGATACTATAAGGCAACATATCACAATATTCTGGCCTCCAAATATCAATATTTTTTAAAAAATCAAAATTAATTTTTTAGCCAAGTAGGAGGTGACATATGACTTCCATACATCCACTGCTGTAGATGGCGCTGAAGAGCTACTCAGCTGTATGTTGCCATAGACGGTGTTTTCTGTCTTTTTTGGGGTCAGTTGGTTTGAAATAATTTGAAGTTTATTTTTTAACAGTGTTTTGTTAGTTTCACCAACTGACCACGACTTTCACCCAATAGTTAAAAGACATGAAAGACACCATTAGTTCAATGTCACAGTAGTTTAAGAGACAAACTTGTTGTACTTAATGGTTTTAAGTTAAGTGTTTGTTTGTTACTGCATTTGACTTTCAGTTGTTTTCATCATTTTTTGAATTTAATTTGTTCTTTTAAATTTTGAGTAATACTGTATGATTCACATATAAGAAAATAAAATTCATTTTTTTTCTTACTTAACTGTGCAGAATATTGCAGTGTATCACAACATCGTAACGCATTGTGATATTATCGTATCTTGAGGTTCTTGCCAAAGCTAACCTTCAATAATATCCATGTAAACCAGACTCCATGGTTAACTTTTCACACAAAGTGCAAAAAAAAAACTGAGAATAAACAGATTTTGCACAAGTTCTTCCAAAAAAACTTGAATAAGAGATTCAGAGAAAAAGTTAAGTCCACCATGTTTTTAGAGTCTTTCAAGAAACACGATCTAAAACTTACTTAAGCTAGCGTGGTTCAGCTAAGGTTGGGGGACTATGGTCTGTTCGATGATACGATCTGATACTCGAAGAGGAGGACTGGAGACTGTCTGCACCTGTAGTCGATTGGCTGAACAGCCAACCAACCAATGATCGTCATTCACTCATTCACACAGAAGAACCAGGCCGTCATTTTCATCAACAACCCAAGCAGCGACTCACCTGTGTCGATGGCCTCCTTCATGTGAACAGCGCAGTACGGGTTCAGCACCTCCTCATGGTACGCCAAACCAGGGTCCATCTCAAACTTGCAGAACCCAATCCGCAGAAAAGGCGACATGGCTGCAGCTTTTCAACGCCAATATCCAACACTCTGAGCTTCAGTATCAACCACCTTCCTCCACTGCAGCAAACCACTGACTGGCCCTTTTCCTCCAGAGGAAAAAGAGGCTGGCGAAGCAGGGCAAAAGGAGGAGGAAGAGGAGGTGGAGGAGGAGGAGGAGGAGGGGGCTGACGTTTTCCGCCCTTCACACTTCAAACAACCTGAAAGGAAGAGACAGAGCAAGAGGTGTTTCATCACTTCTGACAACCACAAACTTCTTCTTTTACTGCAAACTTACTACTCTGGAGTCTCCTGGGCAGAACAATCCTTTAAAAGCATCAATTCAGGGGAATATTTGAGCCGCTTTGCTGGAGAAAAAAATCCCAGAGAGAGCTGCAAAAACACTCTGAATGCAACACAAATACAATGGCTCATACCTTCAGGACTTGTAAACACCAGCTGTCACGTTTGGCAGAGGATCGTAGCACCTCCACAAAAACACAACCATCTCTATCTGTGCAAACTTCGCTCTGTGTGATCAGACGCAGGAGTAGCTGCTCTCACTGCCGCAGTTTTCATGACTCGGTGAGGGTCGATGTGATATTTGAGGCCAGTGTGTGTGTCTTTTCCTGAGCGTCTGTGTGTGTGAGTGTGTGTCAGTCCCCGTATTGGAGAAGAGGGCCCAGAGAGGACTATTAATAGAGCTGAAATCCTAAACGCAGATCACGGCCGCAAAACTTGTTGGCGTCATTTACAGAAGCTGGGACAAGTCACCTTCTTCACTGTAAACTCAGCTGACCCTGAGTCAGAGGGTCATGTGATCAGACGGGCGGAGGACGCTGCTCTTTCAGCTCTGTGGTGTTTTCCATCCATACGTCTGTGTACATAACTGTGCTTCTCTGCAGGTTAAAGCTGCACGGATCAATATTTTATATAAACAGCATGAAAACAGACCTCCTACAGGCAGCCGTGGGAGACTCTCATTTGCATAATCCTCTTTAAATTGCTTCAAAATAACCACTGTGCATTCACCTCTTTTCATCAGAAACCCATCTATCACATCCTTTGCATCCTCGACATAATAACTCGTTTGTGACGTCATAACATCGCTTTATGCTCAGGGAAGCACTGCGCTGCAAACACGGGCGCCAATCTCTCCGTAGGTGGTCATGTTTGCATAATCCTGCTCGAATTCATCGATGTGAATAAGACAGAGGAGCTCCAGCGTGACTTATGTAACATGAATAACCTGTAGGATGTAAGGATTCAAAGATACTCCAAGAAACGATCACATAATGAGGAAGAGCAGTAGGCGCAGTATTCATGTCACCAAAAGGAGCACGGCTCGAAAAGTAAAAAAGGTTAAAGAGGTCGTTTGACTTTTGTAGAGTTAGGAAACTTTCTGAGAATTTATGTTGTGCTTGTTAATTTCTTACATTAGACCTTTATTTTTTTGATCTACGGCTCAGTTTTGATTAAAAAAAGTTTAACAAGCCTTTAGTGAATATACATTTTAAAAAAGCCTTAGAGAGGGCGTTGTGCTTTAATGGGAGAATCCCTATTTTTCTCACACTGGAGTTTTAGACAACCCTTTTTTCAGCACTGTCTCTTTAAGGCTCAACACTCCTCTAACCCCCTTCACTCTGATTGGCTAGTATTCTAGAGAACAGCCTTTTGGGGGCGGAGCTATGGGCAGACCTTGGTGTTTAAGGACTGTTACAATAACAGTATGTGATCACATCATCGTGTGAAGATGTCGTAAAAATTTTGCAAAGATCTCTAAAATATGTCGTGAAGATCTTGTAAAAATGTCTTGAAGCAATCTTGAAGATTTTGTACAGATTCTGTAAAGATGTTGTGAAGAGGTCATGAAAATGTCACAAAGATATCTTGAAGATTTCATAGAAAATATCTTGAAGATCTTGTAAAGATGTTGAAAAGGGGACATGCAGAGGTCGTGAAGATGTCCAAAAGATGTTGTAAAGATGTCATGAAGATCTCGTAAAGACGTTGTGAAGCTCTAGTAAAGATGTTGTAAAGATATCTTGAAGATCTCGTAAAGATGTTGTAGATGTCGTTAAGAGGTCGTGAAGATCTTGCAAAGATCTCTAAAAGATGTCGTAAAGAGATCTTGAACATCTTGTAAAGATGCTGTAAAGATGGTTTGAAGATGTCGTAAAGCTGTAAAGATGTCTTGAAGATGTTGTAAAGATGTAAAGATATTGCAAAGATCTCCAAAAGATGTGAAGAGGTCGTGAAGATG
The DNA here is from genome assembly GCF_033239565.1 of Halichoeres trimaculatus. NCBI lineage: Eukaryota > Metazoa > Chordata > Actinopteri > Labriformes > Labridae > Halichoeres > Halichoeres trimaculatus. Next base: position 2,406,989 of record NW_027437199.1, on the reverse strand, counting down.
TTGTGAAGATGTTGTGAAGATTTTGTGAAGATATCTTGAAGATCTCATAAAGATGTTGTGAAGTTCTTGTAAAGACGTTGTAAAGAGATCTTGTAGATCTTGTAAAGATGCTGTAAAGATGTTGTGAAGAGGTCGTGAAGATCTCGCAAAGATATCTCAAAGAACTCGTAAATATGTTGTAAAGATGTCCTAAAGATCTTGCAAAGATCTCTTAAAGATGATGTGAAGAGATCTTGAAGATCTTGTAAAGATGCTGTAAAGACGTGAAGAGGTTGTGAAGACGTCGTTAAGATACCTTCAAGATCTTGTTGAGATGTTGTGAAGTTCTCGTAAAAATGTTGTAAAGATGTTGTGAAGAGGTCGTATAGATATCTAGAAGATCTTTTAAAGATGTTGTGAAGATCTTGCAAAAACTGAAAGATGACAGAGAGATGTTGTGAAGATCTCGTGCTCTTTTTAGTGTTTTGATCTGTTTACAGGGATTTCTACAACTTATGATTGTGTAGAGCTTTGGAGATCTGCACATGCTCAGTCTGAACATCCAGGGTTACTTCATGTTTATAATGTGGGAAATAAAAATAACCCCCTTTAAGTGACATTAGAATTAGCAAAAACCCTAAAGTACTCCCCTAAAAGCTATCACCATGTTTTAAACTTTCTTTTACTGCTATATATGATTTTATTTTTCCTTTACTCAAATTCCCTTTTTCCCAGTAAATCCCACTTGCATAAATGTCTTCATCTGCATATAAATACACACATAATTGAGCATAATTTCAGATTCTCACCCACACCATCCTCCACCGAAGCAGAGATTTGAACGCTCAAACCGTGCAGAGCTGCAGCCTGCCGTGCAGCCTCAACCCGTGAAGCTGCTGCCTTGGTGCAGGGCCGGTGGGAGTAAAACTTCCGGAGCTTAAGTTACGACGATGTAACCACACTTCCTGTTTCTGGGTGGTTTTATTTTTCATTTGAAGCTTCACAGGTGAAAAACAGAGATAAGCTCAAAACAAGTTCAGATTTGTAAAAAAATGGGCAGAGAGCTGAGAAAAGAGGTGAAGCTTTGATGATGGAGATTGACAGAGAAGTGCAAACTAGTTTTAAAGTTAAATCTGAAATGTATCATCCTCCACTGTCTCTCTGGTTACTGTACTAGAAACAAACCAGCTAAGAATGGTAACAGGAGAAATTTGCCTTCAAGACTCTCTGCCAGATATCTGTGCCATAATCTGTTCCTCTCAGGAGATGATTCCCACTCAGCACGAGTTTCAGAGCGAGGAGAGGCGTAGAGTGAAAGTTTTTACGTAAGTCTGCCTCAAAAATATTAGAAAAATGTCTTTTTGAGGGTGAAATATTAATATATTTGATGCACATATTGCAGAAAGCGTGTGATTGTCTGATGTTAGACTAAACAGTGTTGCAGTTCAAGGTCTGTCCTCTAGGAGGAGGCCCCAAAGAGGATTGACTCCCCATAGCACCCCATGCTTTCAGCCCCGGTTGATTTCATGAAGCTTTAGTTGCTCAGATTTTATCTGCCTTTAATCAGAGGGGACAGAGCGATGGCGTCAGAGCGGGGAGTCACATGTGGTCATCACCTGAGGGCTAACCTCATGAGGAGCATGACTCAACCGCCAAGCTTCCCCTCCGTCATACCAGGTGCTGTAACAGTCAGCCAAGCTCGTGGTCAACCCGGCAGCAGAGAAGTGGAGCTAATGTAAAGATGCAATACAACTGCAGTTCCTCAAGTGTCCACTAGAGGCTGTCTCAAAAGTCAAGAATAACCCATTGGACGCAGTGTTAAAATGCACATTTTTACAGCAGAGTTAGACGTGTTTACAGACGGGATCTGAAGCTGATTTTAGACTTTTAGCTTCAGTATTTATTCCTTCACGCTGTACTGAGGGTTGATTTTAATATAAACAATTTTTTAAGATAATAATAAAGTGACAAGTTAGGCACAAATCTACAAAATTCTGGGCTAGATTGACCAACAGAAGGGAGCTTTGTAGATGTTTTCTCGTCTCTGAGCTCCTTCATTTGTTGGAAGCTGGACAGCTTGAGTCATGTGACCCAGGATTTCCTGCTCTAACTACTGAAATACTGGTTTCCTGCCTCCTCAATGAACCTCCCCTCATCTATGTTGGCTTTATGGACTCTTGAAAACCTCTAACTGTGTGTTCACACCAAAAGAGGCACAAGAGGCAAAAGAGGCAAGCATGCCAGAAGTTCATTAATTTTCAATGAGAGCTCAGCGTCCTGAGCGGCACCAGATGAGAAGTTGACTCGGTCAACTTTATGGTAATTAGCTATGACACAGTTCAGCGGCAAACAATGGCAACCAATCAGAGTAGAGATGTCCTTCGACCGAGCGGGCCTTAAAGAACAACACATCTAACTTTGGTTCCTAGTTCAGTCTTGGAAACAGAAAAGCTCATAAACTGTGTTCAGGCTCATCCTGTTCTTTTTAATATCCGCCTTTTTTACCTACCGCCACCAACGACAAAAATTGTATCGTGGAGGTGGTAGATTGTTCTGGTGAGTTAAAAAAATGTGCAGTAATAGCAGAAAATAGCGAAGTGTAGTGTAGTCTGTGGCTAAGACGTAGCCTAGCCTAGCATGCTAGCATTTCTTGCTTCATCTGAATGAGATGACACCAGGGCTCCAGACGAACTTTGTCAGCAACGATCTGAGGTTTACACCGGGGGGAGCAGGTTACTTTATTACCAAACAGTCTCTGCTGGATCCTTCTGGATCCTTCCGTGGATGGCTTCGTACTGGACTTTGCTCCGGGATCTGAACAGACGGCGGTGACCTGGTTTTCACTCGCCTGTTTTGGGCTACCTTTCTTCTTCCTTGAGGATTTATCTTTCGTTTCTTGTGGATCAACGTCGTTTTGTGTTACAAACTTAAGAGGAGCAGAAAAACAGGATTAAAGGAGCGTTTAAAATAGTGTGAAGAAGGACAGCTTGTATTTTTTCGTTAGTTGGAACTTTTTCATAATTTTGGTTTTATGAACATTGAGATTATTGTTTTATTTTGGTTGTGATTTATTTTGGAACGGGGAATATGTACGGGCTGCGCAGGGGTTTGATTTATTGAATAAAAGATTAACATTGAGTCCAACTCCTGGGTATTTTTCTTTAGTATCATAGAACACACACACACATACACACCACCGAATTTAAGTATATTTCCAAACTGTAAAAGTTTGATGTGGGCGTGCTTTCTCGGGCGTGCTTGCCGCTTTTGCCTCTTTTGCCTCTTTTGGTGTGAACGCACAGTAACTTGTTGACTCCTGGCTTGTTTCTTCTTATTATGACGGTTTGTTGCTGTAGTTGCGAAGTTTAACTGCTTGTTAATCCTGTTTTTGTGTCTGACTTGTGTACCTGCCGTAAGGGGCTCGGGATTGCCGGAGCTGAGAAGAAGCCAGACACAGATCTGCTAGAATCATCTTTAAATCCATGTGTTTGTTTTTGCATTTCCAATATGGAGGCTGCATGTTTGTGGTCATGTTACGTAAAGTATGTGACGTCTTTCTGGAATTCCTCGGTGTATGCCGTCTTTCTTCCTCATGAAACAACACTCTGAGCGTAAGAGGATTCAAACAGCACCAACACAGCCGTCATTGTTAAAACAAGCTGCTGAACTTTCTACTCTTAAACCTTTGATAACTACTTTTAACCAGAGCAGCGGATTATGGGCTGTAAATCAGCTGCTGATGGCGTCTTATGTGCTTTCCGACACATGAGGACGTAAACACGGACTCCTGTGTTCTTTCCAACACGGAGGAAACTCTCTTCATCTCTTCCAGCTGAGCAAACACGCTTCATGTGTGTGCCATCTGATGCCACAGATCCGCCACCCATCGGCGCTCAAATGCCAGCGCCACCCATCCTCAAACACACAGACGGGGTCAGGAAGGTCAAGCACCCCGTGTGCCAACGCCAGACCTTTCTGAAACCTTTCATGAGGAGGGGGCGGAGTCGATGGAGCCTCCTGACCCTCTGTACCCAGCGCCATCAAAGCCAACTGCTGGTGTGTGTTTGAGCCTGTTTGAAGTGGTCCAAAGAGGAGAGATCTTTGTTGGTATTGACAGGAGGTGTGTGTGTGTGTGAGTGTGTGTGTGTGTGTGACAGACGCCTTTGACTGGAGCTGCTCAGACACTCAGCGAGCGGCTGAAGTGGCGGCTCGTTCAAAGAGAGGATGTGACCCTCCACAGGTTACATCAGTGAGCTCACACTTCACTGCAGAAAGGGACGATTCAAAGTGTGCTTTACTTCAAAAATCAATTTTAATAAAGATTTAAACTCTGCACTCAGACCTCGCCGTCCCTCGAGACATGAAAACATGTCTCACAGGAGGAGGCCACGTCAGTTTGGAGCATGCACAGTTTATTTTTCTGCAGCTTTTCAATTCTGTACTCATCTAATTCAACACTTCTCAAGCTTGAGATGAAAAATCCAGATGCATTCTTCAAATTCGCTGCTTTTTAGAGGTGAAATATCGCACTTTTTACACACACAGATTCAACGCAACAACACATACGCTGCAAAAACTGCATCTTAAACAAGTGTTGTGTCTTATCTCTTGTAATTTTTGTTTTGTTTTGTTTGTTTTGGTCACTTACACGATCACCACAGGGGGCACTTTAGCTAAACCAGCAGGTGGACACTACAAGAAAGGTCACAAGTTAAGTATTGATAGGGTTTTTACCGCCAGTCGTCATGGTTTCCTATCTTTCCTGTGGATTAATAAGTTGAAGAAACGATGCAACAGCAACTTTTGATCTGACTTTTTAAGAGGCGCATCAAATAGTCACTACACTTTTCATAACTTTGTGGCTCAAAACAAGTCTAGTAAGAAAATTTCCACCCAAAATAAGACACAAACACTCGCTTAATCTCAGGGTTTGTGGTGCATGTTTTCGTCTGAAGGGGGTGGCTCCTACATCAACTCAAAAAGCACTTTTATCCACTCTACATGCATTTTATTCAGTATTAAACTGTGCTTTCCACTGCATTTGCAGAATTGGGCTCTTACTTTTCACCCAGATGCAAATAATGACGATGCAATGAAACAAACCTTCACGAAAATGTAGAAGAAATAGCAAATATCAGCTTTCCCTAAGTTCAAGCTCTGCAAACTTCACATAAAGAGAATAAATGAGCAGACTTTGAGAAGCAACGCCCTTAACTATGGACTGACCCATGCATGCAGCCAAAGAAAGGATGGATCATCTGCATTTTTACAGTTTACAGATACAGTTTAGACAGCTGGATTTTTTTTTTAAAAAAAAAGCAAATCTATGAGTTTAATATCGTGATGTCAGAACTTTCAGGATCTGAGAGTCATTCAAAGACACAGAGCAACATTTGGTTTCACAGCTTTGATTACAGCTTGACAATCTAGCTCTGCAATGCAGCCGAACAAGCTAATAAAAGAACCAGGTAATAATAATTTTACTCTCAAAACAAAAGCCTAGCTTTAAAATAGAAACCACCCAGCCTCTAATAAACCACAGGCGAAATGTCAAACTCCCATGCAGCTCTCTGTGTCAGGCTGAACCGGACGTTAATCAAACTGTGAGGGCTCTTAATGAGATAAAAAGCGGGACAAGTTTCTTTTTTTAGTGTTTTAAACTTTAAATAGAAGAGAAAGAAGTCAGGACTCACCGGTGAGACAGCGCTGGAGTTCAGTATCCGCAGGCAGAAGCTGTTCTCCATCCGAGCTTTGCTCTGACAGCGGAGGAGCGCAGAGCTGCATTTAAGCGGCGGTGCGTTCACTGACCGTCAGAAAAATCAGCACTGGCGCGAGGCGCCACATGCAGAGCAAAATAAAAGAAAATGAAAAAAAAATTTGATAACACCTTTAGATTCTATTATTTATTTGGAGAAATGAAGCATAAATTAAAGTTGTTTCGTGCATCAGATCAGTTATAAGTTATAAAAATCATAATTTGTGCCACAAAAACTTCTTTTTGACTTTATCATCAGGTATTTCCACTTCATCCCTGTTCCTTAAGATTAAATAAAACATAGTAAAAAAAATAGAAATGCTTCAGACAACGAGTATGTATGTATGTGCAGAAATATTAATGTAATTTCCGAGGGACAGTGAACGCCACATTGATCTTTCCGCCCACACACACAAAGTGAAACTTCAGACAAAGAAGAGAAACTTAGAGGACACATGCAGCGAGCTGTAGCAAGAAAAAACATAACTTGGGGGTTATTTATGCACTCTTTTATTAAAAATAAATAAATAAATATTTTTTTTCATAAATATAAATTCCCAGAGTTGTTATTTATTTTATTTTATTTTGCTTTCCAAGTAAGTTTAGGGTGATTGTGAGCACTGCAACTAAACCAAAGTTTATTTTTCAACAAATAGATTAATTAAATAAATTAAAAAATATACTCAGCTCGGTTTGTTAGTAAGTTTGATAACTTATATGATGTAAAAAAAAAATGAAATAGCTGGAATATCCCTCTTTAGATACTGACAGTTGACCACAAAGAGAAGTGGGCCAAAGTAACCACAGGTAAATGTGATGCAACTGATCGTTTCTGCTTCTTCCTGCCACAGTTTCAAGGCCTCTGCATTAAGAAATTTGCTGAATCATTTTGGACTTACTTTTAATAAAGTGGGTGAAATTTGCAGAGCTACCACAGATTATTTACTATGAAAAAGGCATGCAGATGAAGTGAAATAAAAAATATAATTAAAGTAAACTGCAAAAGAAGTGACATTTAAAGACTAATTAAACTCTAGTTGCACAAAATGTGCATTTTCCTTTTCAAAATTGTTTTATTTTTAGATGTAAATGCTAAAGGGACAGATCCAGCTGCTTCCTAACATGAGACATGTCATATTTTGTCCACCAGGAGGTGCCAATGTTCATGTAATATCACACACTCTCTGTTTGGATCATGCAGTTTTTTTTTAGATAGATTATTTTTTTCAGAGAAGTCAGAAAGAAATACCAGGAACAGGAGAGCTGATCAAGATGAAATGTAGTTAAAAATAAAAACAATGATATTAAATGGTTTTTGTTTATCGAATGAGTCATTTTTTATCATCATGAGCCAGTTTTCTCAGAATCCATCCGCACACAAAAACCTCCTTTTATCTGTTTGTAGATGAAAACCTCCATCGAGCTGCAGAGTTTAAAATCCTGGATGAATGTTTCTCAAACTCTGAGTTTTTCTGGTTGAGTTGTCGTTTTACATCCACAGCAGAGTCTTTGTGTGTTTCTCTGCCCATGAGGTCACACTTCCTCTTCCTATAACAGCTGAGAATTTACCACCTCTTTTTTTTTTCCCAGAGATTTTAATCTAGTGAGTGCAAAAGGAGAAGCAAGAGACATTTTTAGCGACTGTGAGTTTGAGAGAGGGATTCTGATGAACTGTGTGATAATAAAAGAGAAAAATTAGGAAAACTGCGGAGGAATGATGGACGAGGACTTTGAGTTTGATAAGTGAAGCCAGCTCTGCTCTATCTGTCCAGTAGGGGGCAGCAGCACTAGGGCTGGCTGGCGATCACCCTCTGTGTTTGTTTATCTTCTGAATTCACAACTTTTACAGGATTAATCTTCTCCTATAGGCTTTAATACATGTGTGTCTGTGTCTGTGTCTGCCTCAACCCCCTCCTCTGCCTGGATATTGATGTTTTGGTTGGATTGGGACATTTCTGGAAAGCTTTTACCTTAACGGGAACTTGTAAAGCAGCACAGTTAGCTTTCTGCTAACCAGGTATGTGTCAAATACCTGTGATTTGCTTGTACTAACATGCTAAGTCAGGTGCACGGCTCTCGAGTCTCTTCCATGTAGAAACACTACGATGCTACAGGTGATTGCTGAGCTAGTGAGTGTGTTCATATAGTCATGGTTGGAGGCTGTGGGTGTGCGCTGCTGCTGGCACTGAGCCAAGGAGGCGGAGCCAAAGTTTGAACGTTGTGTCTACTGAACAAACATTGTGAAGTCGGCCTTCGGATAAGTGATAAGTCAAGATAAGAAAATCATTTTCTGAGTCTCACAGCAGGGAAATTTGAACTGTTAGGCTTGGTTAATGTAGACGATTGACGTCCTTTTAGCACCATCCTTTTCAAGTGGAAAATTTTCACGTCACGCACATTCCAAAATTTCTAACTGCCAGACAGAGACGCAGTAACTAACAGTAGCTCCCTAGTGTCAGAAAATACAGGCATTGATATGGTTCATCACACAGAGATCACTGTGATAACTGTGTCATGAACAGTTCCTGGCGTGAAACTGCGGCCACACTCAGCAGAGAAGAGGAACTGATGAAAAAAACGTTGCTAACAGAGTAAAATAATCCAAACTTCTACTCCAGTTTGGTACAGTGGTAGTTAAAGAGTGTCAAAGAGTGTAAAAGCTACACGTGTTCTGTGTGATGTTTGTGCTGAAATCGTAATTCAGCCTTGACATCTAAAAAAAAAATACTTTTTATCAAACAAAACTCTCTGAGTACACAAAATATTACTTCACTTTTAACTTCTCTTTAATTTTTGGGCGGTGTCTCTGTTTTTAAAAAGTGACTGATCTTTGGGGAGCAGGGGCGTACATTACTTAAAGCTCCAGTGAGGACTTCTTAGCTGGACACAAAACATTTCATTTTCCAAGAAAAAAGTTCACATCCAGTGATTCTGTCAACTGGACAAAGAAAGCCAGGTCAGGATTTTTCTTTCAGTTAAAATTCTGACTTTAATCTTAATATTAGCTTATCTAAATGTCTTGTTCATTTGCTTAAATATGTTTCAAAAGTGAACAAGAATCCAATACAACAACACAATAAGACCTACGTTTTTGTCTGTTAGTTTTTACGCTACATAAAACAGAATTCTGCGCCACAAAAGATTTTATTCCCCTTTTTAATAAAGACATAAACACTTAGCAAAAATATAATGTTTGCATTAGCATCCTTATCATTCTCATGTACTCATTGCCTGTTGTAATTACGCCGTCATCATGACGCAAACCTTGAATGCATCTCTCAACAAGCTGCTTTCGTACGGCCTCGAGAACAATAACTAAATGTCAAACACATCTGAAATATTTTTAATTCTTTGAAACATGATACGCTGCTTAATGATCTTGAAAAGAGAGTTATTTACTGTAAATCATGTTGACTGAGTTGGTTTTCTTTGACAATAGAGATAGATCACAGCATCATCAGTGTAAAAAGACAGTTCAGATTTTAATCTTCAGCAACTTTCTAAGAAAAAATAAAGATGATGTTTATTTAAATCAAAATATTACTCAAAATTAAAAGACCAAGGAAAACACTGATGTCTATGTTGGACTGACTTTTCAGTGCAACAAAAACCTACATTATCAAGTTAAGAAGTTAAATATTTTAGATATATTTTGAGATGATATCTATTATACAATCTATTTGCAACATACAGGGTAGTAGCTCTTTGGCGTCATCTACAGCTGGGGAGGTGTGAAAGTCATGTTGGTTGATTAATCAATAGATTACTCAGTTAAAAGAAGAATCTCCAGAATATTTCATCAAATGTAGTTAGCATTCTTAATATTTTGCTAACATTCATGTTTTTGGGTTTGCTCATTCACGTGACAATTCAGAAACTTCAGGTGAATTATGAGAGAAAGAAAGTGAAACTAACTGATGAAAACAACTTTCTAATTCTAGTCCTGAGGTGGAGATGCTTAAATTATCATTCATCAAGCTGAGATAAAGGAACAACAAAATGAACAACACACCATTAGTTCCTGGACATGACTAACGTGTTATTTGTAGATGGATTTCAAGTTTTGTTCAAGTCAACGCTGCATCCCAGCTCTGCCATCAGATACGCAAACCTTTTATTTTTGCCTGTTGAGCAGTTACGCATCAATTTACAAAAAGCAGAGTGAGCGGGACAGGAAGTTGGGCTGGTAAACCACATAAAAACACTAAGTGACTTTCAAAATAAAACAACCTGAGTCAAAACCAGGTGGTTTTTATCTTGACAACAACAATAAATCAACATTATTAGTTATTAAACTGATTTTGTTTCAGAAAAATATAAACCAAAACTTAAAAACCAGATGCATTTTTTTTACTGAAACTGTTATTTTTAAGCTTCCTCCACATTTTTCTCTTGGTACTGGATCACATCTTCTTCCTCAGCTTTGCTCGCAGATCATTTCATAAAGTTTTGAATCTTTGCTACTCTTTGGCTCCAAACTGGCCTGAGATCCTCAGTAGGTGTTTTTAACTCACTGAACAGTTTTAGCAGAGCTGTCAGAGTCCCCTCGTGGGTTTCCTCCGTGCATTACTCTGATTTAATCCTCCTGCACGAGCAAATCCAGAAAAGCCTTTTTATTCCTCTCTAATCAGAATCCTTTCTGCGAAGACGATGAATCTGAATATGGAGATGTTTGGGAATAAAACAACCTGATGAAAATGTCTTTTTTTAGAGCTCATATTTCTGATATGAGGATCCAAAAATAAACCCTGTCAGTGTGAGTTAGGAGGAGGATTAATGACAGACGCACGCGGAAAAAGATGGAAACGTTGTTCTTTTGTAGCGAGCATCAATACGGGACTGAGGGACGGAGAATACTCGCCTTTTTTTTTTTTTTAAACACAGGCTGCCATGGAAACCAGCCCAGCAGCCAACCAGCTGCTGCAACAATCCAGAGGACCCCCCTCCTCCTCTTCCTCCTCCTCCTCCTCCTCCACACAGCCATGTTTCCACACACGACCCCCCGTCCTCTCACATTCTTACATACCATCACCAGGAGCCGGCCGATGAGTGTGTGCACAGACAGAAACATAAATAAACACACACACACACCTTGTACCTGACGTGGCGTTCACACTTGTTGTGCAGAAACTGATGCAAACTGTGACTTTGCTCTGCAACATGCAGCAGCTGATGATACAAAGTGAAACCCGACAGGAAATGAGTCGGTAGTTTCAGAGTAAAAGAAAAACCACAGCTTCAGAGATAAAGTGTTGAATTAGACAAAGCTGCCAGGATTTTATCTGAGGAGGAGAAAGGAGGAGACAGGAGGAGAAAAAGAGGAGGAAGAAACAGACAGAGGGCAGTTATCACATGAGTGCACAAATAGAGCGCGATAATCGCCGCGTGTTGAGCATCTGGGCTGTTTGCTGTGAAGAGCAGTGGGATAAGGAGCTGGAGACGTACGAGCAAAAGAGACAATCAATCTTTATCCATACAGCTCATTTCATACAGATCAAATACGATCAAAAAAGAGCTTTAAACTGAGAGAAAACTTAAACAAACAGTGCAATAAAATGTGCGTTATAAGGCAGGAAAGGAAAACAATGATCAATTTGTAAATAAATAAAAGACACAGCGTTAAAAATGTAATCCAAAAAGGGAAACATAAAAGTTTTAAAATAAATAAAATTGATAGAAACAGCAAGGCAAGTTCAAGCAAAAATAAAAATAGAAATTGAAAATACAGAGGGTTAAAAAATAAAACAATATTTTGGAATACATAAAAGTTAGAGAAGAAAGTTATGTGAAAAATTAAATATTATATTTTGAAATTTTTGAATTTAAGAAATATAGAGATTTTGGGGGGAAGCAAAAATGAGGTGTAAAACAGCATGTTAGCCTGCAGCCCTTTTAATTTTGGCTCTAGGTGACTTAAAAATAATATTTAATGAGGGAAAGAGTCGACAAAACAAGAACTTTTCTTCCTTCTGCTCCTTTTTCATTCATATGCTTAATTTCTGTTTTGTTTTACTAAATGTTTTAGTTTTCGTCTGAATGAAACAAATAAAATCCCATCAAATCAAGAAACAAAACATCTACACGTAGCCGGGTATTTTCATAAGTTTACACCTGTCGTCCACACAAAACCGCTGCTTTTCATCAAAGTGAAGATTTTGGAAAGCTCCTGTTTCATGGTTTTGTGTAGACGCCGGTAAACTGAGTTTTCAGTTCTTAAACGTCACAGCTGAACGACAGGGGCTCATGCTGATTGGCTGGCACAGGTTTTACGTCTGGAAAACACTGACAATCATGGGTTTGGCGTGCTTCATCCGCCAACGAACAAGGAGGAGATATTTGTTTTTGAAAATACTTTGCACCATGTGGACCTGTGGTGATTGCTCTAAGACTGCAAGGGAAGCTCAGCTTCCCCTAAAATGTCCCTAAAAAGTGTTGATCTGTTCTGCTGTGTGAACATTTCATTGATAAAATCTGAGCTAGAATTCCTTCATCTTTAGTTCAGAATCAGCTCCTATCACAGGTAACTGGCTCCACCTCCTTCTCATTCATCCCCGCAGTGTCTCAGCGCTTTAACACAGTCGGACGCTGAGCGTCTTCTGACTTCAGCGGGGAAGCGTAGAGTGGGTTGTTCCACTGTGGAAACTGGACGGTCATTGGATAAACGCTGGGCTTTGTCCCGCCCATCGGACGCTCAGCGTCTCTGGGGGTCTATGAGGCAGTGGGCTGGCCTGGACGCTGGGCTTCTGCATGATGATTGGATGATCTGTCTGAGGCTGAATCCCTTTTTGATTGACAGTGAAATGAGCCAGTCAGAGATCTTGAAGTATAACCCTCCACCGGAGCATCTTCTGAGTTGTTCTGGACTGATCCAGAGGTTTTATCGATCCCCAGCGAGTTTACTTTTCTTTTCTTCTACTTAATTTTCACTTCTATGCTGATGATACTCTTTTTTTATTGCTGTGTACCTAAACCTGCACTGGCTTTTGTAAATCTACAACATGCTTTTGATTTTCTTAGTGTAGAAAAAACTAAACTCATGTTGTTTTCGTCTGCAAGAGCAACAAAGGAAAAACTGTCTGAGAAAATTGTCAACATTTTGTTTTAAGTGTCTGGGTTTTTACTTGAGGAAAACTTGTCTTTTAAAGAGCTGCTGCTAGAAAGCTGAAGGTTTTACTTGTTTTTTACAGTCTTGAAAGTCTTGTTTTGTCTTTAAATGTTAAAAAGAAACCAGATGAGTCCATGTTTTTATCTCTTCCTTGTTACGGTGATGTACTGTACATAAATGCTCCTGCTCAGAGTCTGCAGATCTTGCTCAGTGTGTTTCATGGAGCTCTGGATTTCTGACTCATCACTGTACTTTAGACTCTAAAGTCAGATGGACTTCACATTTTAAAACTTGCACCATTAGTGTGATGTTTGATGGTCACTGTGGGATAAATTTCCTCAGAGAGTAAAATCACTTTAGTAGAAGAAATTTGGTCTCCAGAAGTCGATGACTCTGGTGATATCTGACCAACTCCAGGACCAACCGGATGTAGCGGCTCAGCCTCGTTGTGTAAAACGAGTTAGTGCGTCGTTGTCTCTGACTTCTGTGAGGATTTAATTTCCCTGACGCAGTGAGGAAGAGGAGGGATGTGTTTCATCGACCTTCCTGAGATAACTTCCCCCCCAGTCCACCACCAGCAGCAGCAGCAGCAGCGTGGACACAGGTCTCGAGTTACTGACAGCCCCTCTTATGGTGCAGATCCTGACAGACAGACGTGACACGCTCTTTATTTACAGACCGATGAGGCGACTTCCTGTGAAATGAGGTCAGACTTTAACTCGGCGCGTTGGTGATTGTTGAAGTTTGGGATCTATGACAGGTCTGGAGAGACTTCACGCTTTATTTTCAACTTCTTTGAAAGAAAAATTGTCTCAAAATATTTACCCCTTCTTTATTTTTTTGGGCCCTATCTCTGTTTTTAAAAGCGACTGATCTTTGGAGAGCTGTAGTTCACTCCTTCATCCGATGGGGGCGTACGTTACTTAAAGCTCCTGTGAGGACTTCTTAGCCGGACACAAAACTTTTCATTTTCCAAGGAAAAAAAATTCACATTCAGTGATTCTGTCAACTGGATGAAGAAAGCCAGGTCGAGATTTTTCTTTACGTTGAAATTCTGACTTTAATCTTAATATTATCAGAATCTAAATGTCTTGGTCATTTGTTTAAATACATTTCATTCAAAACAATAATACAATAAGATCTACATTTTTTCAGTTCTGCGCCAAATAAGTCTTTTTTGCCCCATTTTAATAATCTTACAAATACAAAAATAAAAAAAATATTTATAAAAATATAAAGTTTGCATTAGCATTCTTATCATTCTCATGTACACATGGCCTGTTGTAATTACGCCGTCATCATGACGCGAACCTTGAATGTGTGTCACAGCAAGCTACTTTTGTACGGCCTCGAGAACAACTTCTCAGTTTCTTTGGAAATATCAAACATATCATAAATATTTTTAATACTTTTTGATATGATACGCTGCTTAATTATCTTGAAAAGAGAGTCATTAATTTTAAATCAGTTTGATTGAGTTGGTTTTCTTTGGAAGTAGAGATAGATCACAGCATCATCAGCGTAAAAAGACAGTTGGTTCAGATTTTAATCCTCAGCAACTTTGCGTCAGTCTAACTTCTTTTACGCAACATAAATTAAGCTTAAACCAGTGTTCAATTACCTGAATATGAAATTAATATCTGATAATATGATGAGAAATTTTAGAAAAAGTCTTTTATGTTTACATAAAGGAAGGTCCCGTTTAATGGAGGCTGCCATCTTGCATCCTTATGTTTCTACAGCGGCAACAAACAATACGCATCAGGATCCTTCGGTCACGATATGAAAGTATCAGGATGTATCAAAATATCACAATATTGTTATATATTGCAATATTCTACACATAAGAAAAAAACAGAGATGATGTTTATGAAAATCAAAATTCAAAGGACCAAGGAATAATCAAAAAGCCAACAAACCACAGTATACTTCAATCTTCAAAAACATTCAGTAGTAAGGCTGAAAAATCATTAGAGCTGAGGAGAAGAGTCTGGCTAGTGATTTGGAGCCACTATTGGCAACATACAGAGTAGTAACTCTTTGGCGCCATCTACAGCAGGGGAGGCGTGGAAGTTGTATTTTACTTCCAACTTGGCTAAAATATGAATTTTCATTTTAACAAAAATATTGATATCAAGAGTTGAAATATTGATACTGTATCGGGGTCAAAGTATAACAATATATTGTTATGCATAAAGTATTTGCATTGATGTTTTAAGGGGTCAGAACTAGACAAATGGAGGAGCTTTTTGTCCTCCAAGGCCACCATAACTCTCAGGAATCTAACTGCTATAAATCACTCAGTATTCCCTTTTTTATTTACTACACCTTCAAATTTTTATCAAACTGACCTCTGAAGAACTTTCCTGAGACAGAGGATGTAAAATATAAAATATGTTTTTGTGAAAAATTTAAGCAAAAACTGAAAATACTTCAGCAAAAGTTTGGTAAAGAACCAGCACAAAATTTGCAAATGAAAAAGAAATCTGTGAACCTTTTCTTCCACTTCCCTGCGTCACAATGTTGAATTTAATTTCCATGAAGGCAGACTGTTGGCCGAGCTTTAATTTTACATTTCTTTTTCTGCCTTTTTTTAAATTCCCTCTGCTGCCGCCCACCCGCAGAACTCAAACGCTCCTCTTTCTTCCCACACCAGTCCTGTTGTGTCCCAGTCCTCTGCTTTCTCCGTTCAAAGCCGCAATTTATCTCCAGTTTTATCATTTCATCCATTCCCCAAACGATGGCATCAACGAATGCATTACCTTTTGAAAGAGAGATGAAGGGAGGCAAAAAGGGATGGATCTACACCCTCCCTATCCCTCCTTCTCCACACATATCAGATGTATGCCGCGCTCGCTCGAGCCAAGCGTATGGAAATGGAGCCGTAGCAGATGGGAGGGAGTCCCACAGGCAGTCCAGATGACTAATGAATAATGAACAATGGAGAGGAAAGTGCTCTGTCGTATAAACAGAGGTGTGATGTTCAAGATAGGCCACCGTTCAGCCCCCGCTAAACATTAATCAATAGTGAAACGTGTCTCTGCGTCTGAATCGCACGAGCACGGCATCAATTTGCCTCCACTCAGACGTCTATTAGCTTATCAAAAGCTCAGGCAGCGCATAATTTATGAGACATGCCTTGCTGGATTCAGATTGCGATCTGTTGATGCGAGGGATACAAGTATCTCTCAGAGCAATTCATTAGAAATGAAGACAGATTATTCCCTCAGGGGGACGGACGTGGACAAGTCGGGACACGGGTGGAAATTAGCCGAGCAGGCAGATTGTTTTCTGCTGGATGGATTAAGTTGAATTTCTGTATTTTTTTTCCAGTTTCTTGCAGACACCGGCCAAACTCGGATTGCAGCTACTGAATTATGCAGTTTGTTCTCAGTGTCCTGTGGAAAAAAGAAGAACAGTGTTTACTTTTCAAAATCTTTCGCCAGCTTGGAGCAGATTTCTCAAACGTGTGCAGAGCCAAAGAGGAATGATTGCATGTTTCTATTTCAAACTGAGGATTATATTATTCATCAAACACTAAAACTCTTGCTGTTTCTCTCTAGCAGATTGGACGTCTTTTATGAGTCATATCCAAAAAAATATTTTATAAGGAGACTGAAAAAAACAGAGCTTACAGTTACAACTTGATATCTTTGTCTAAACCAGTGGTCTGCAACCTTTACTGTCATTAGAGCCGTGTAACCTCAGCTCACCTGGATTAAAGTCATTCAGGAGCCAAAAAATCTACTTTATCTTCACAAAAAAGACAATAAGGTGTAGTTTAAATGTAGTGAAAAAATAAAAAAATAACAGGAAGTTTTTTTGAATTTATGGATTGTTCATATTTGATGTCTTAGATTTTTATTTCAGATAAATTTCCAAGTTTCAGAATATTTTTTAAATGTAATACATTTTCAAAAAATCAAAAAAATTAAAACTGCATAAAATTTTGAAATTTAAGAATTACAAAAAAATGCAAAAATGTTTGTATAAAATTTTGAAATTTCAAATTTGCTAAAATTAAAAAAAAAGTAAATCTGCAAAAATCCCCTTTTTATGAAATCATAGAAATTTCCAAAAAATGACATTTCAAATATTTGCAAAAATTAAAAAAAATGTCAAAAAATGAAATTTTAAAAAATTCCAAAAATTTCAAAAGAAATTGCTTATTTTTGAAAATATTAAATACTTTGAATTTTTTTTTTGAAAATGCAAAAATGCCTAAAATATTCTGAAATTGAATTAATTTGCAAAAAAATGTAAAGTTTTTTAATGAATACTTTAATAAATCAACACTCCTCAGTGAAATGCCGTGACTCAAAAGCAGATGCAGAGAAACAAATCCCATTTTGCAAACAAATTAATTTGATAAATGCTTTAATTTTGACATTTAAACTAAACAAAATGAGAAAAACCACCTTGTACTTCTGCACAGATGTGTGACAAGATCTTTCCAAGCTTCGTGGAAAGTATTGATCATATTTCGAATTCTTATTTTTTGCCGTTATGGAGTGGAGGATCTTTATTATTTTTGCATTGAGAGGTAAACCATCATATCATCAGCATATTGAGAAATCCTCCTTTGTCTTTAACCTGTAGACTGGAGCTCAGTCTTGCCTGCTGTCGCTCGCATTCTTCATTGTAAGATAAATCACCACATCGTCAGCATAAAGAGGAATATGGCTCCTCTTAACTTGGGTGTATTAGATGTTTCTCAGGTTTGAAAAGTGTTGCTGCCGCCCTCTTCCTCTTTCTGCTTGCACACAAAGCCGACTGCAACAAGTTCGCACATTTCTGTGTTGAAACCCGGCAGTTTGAGCGGCTACAGCTGAAACAAACATTGCAACATCTCATCAGAAAACAAGATGTTAGAGGCACTGAAACACAGATTAGATCTTACAGTGTGATTTTTTTTTTAGAGACAAGGTTTTCTGCTTGAAGGGTTTGGAGAGGAGACTGAAGTAGTTTTGTGGTGAGCTGACAGATCGAGCCTCCTCTTCATCACATCTGATTGTTCTCTCTTTCTCTCTCTGCCGAGCTTTTACTGTGTGTATCTCTGCGAGTGTGTGTGTGTGTGTGTGTTGACCTAGATTTTAAGCCTGCACTGCAATGCAAGTGTTGGTTTGTGTGTGAGTGTGTGTGAAAGAGACAGAGAGCTCAGTCTCTGGTTAACCATACACCTTACCTTCCCCCGCATTCATACCTACACACACCCACACACACACTCACACACGCAGAGAAATTACCTCCACCCAGCTGTGTCCCACCACACTCTGTTTTTTAACTGTTGATTCTGTTTTGTCTGACCTTCATACAGCGTTTGAAAAGGTTAACACCAACACGAGGAGAAACAACGACGTGTTTAACCTTGTTTTACCTTCCTAACGCGATCAGAGCCGGTCAGAAAGCATCGTTGATTGAATTACAGTGAAGTGACTCGGGTATTATTCAGTCATGAGACCATAAGTTTCAAATTCAGATGAATAAGAGGGGGTGCTTGTCTGAGAGGAGCATTAAAAACCATGTGATGGAGATGAAAGCTGTAAAACGAGCTAACAGGACAGAAACAGGCAATGAAACCAAGACTGAGCTTATACTTTGAAAGTCTTTGTTTTCTTTCTCCTGAGTGACTCTGAAGCGTTAACTTTGAAAAAAATCAGTTTTGGTCGTCTAAAAACAGCAGCTAGGAAAAAAATGCTCATATATGATGGGGTATTTGAGCCACATTCAGGGTAAAAAATACATTAAGAGTTGAAGAATAGAGTTGTTTGACTAGCTTTGATCAACTCAGTCAGGTTGGTTATTGTTGGAATAAATTACAGTATCGTCAGCATAACAAGAAACTTGGTTTAGTTTAATTAAGGCTGTTAATTCAGCAACTGAACATCTGGCTTATTTTTTTTTTTTGATAGTACTAAAATGTTTTAAATTCCCTGCTTTTCTTTGGATTAAGTGATGTTGGCAAAAGTTCAAAAGAGGATAAGGGCCACTTGAAAATAAATAAATGAATAAAAAGGGTCCAATATTTTTTTTTCTATTATTTTATTATTATATATTTATTAAAACTAGAAACATAAAAAGCATTAAATTAGTTGTAGAGCAGCATCATTTCAGGGTCACATTCATCAACTCGTGTAGAGTATTTCAGGACTTGTGTGGGAGGAAGCTCAAAGCTTTCAAACGGAAAATAGCTGATTTATTTTTTTTACACCAACACGTTGAAGGAAAGTGTTTTATTGTTTCCTAAACAGAAGAAGACAGAAATCTAGTTTTTAATAAAAGGAGAAGATGATGTTCGTGTTAACATTTCTCTCCTTTCCAACCAGCAGACCTCTGCTCGCCCTCTCCTCCTCCCCCTCATTCCTCCTCCCGTGCTCTCCTCCGCTCCTTCCTCAACCTCCTCCTCCCACCTTCTTCCTCTCCATCACCCACAGCCGAGTCCTTGAAGTTCTTCACTGATCCGCTCCAGGGTAATGACCCTCTGTCTCCTCCGTGGAGTTAAACACTCAGCTGCAAAGAAACATCATTCTGTTTGCACTTTAAGAAGATCACACTCTGTTTTACAACCACGCGATATGTCACATTAGCGTTAGCATATTCAGTGATTTCCTGCTTTACCCAGACCGACGCTCGCAGCCCCCAGGGAGAGAAAGAGGGGGCACGAGCTCTTTCCATTCAGCTGAGGCTCAACATGTGGGAGGGGAGAAAAATCAACCATTTTTCCAGTTCAGAAAAAACAACGGGGTCACAAAAAACCACTGATTCAGAGTCAAAACCACCTGAACTTATATTAGCAAGTGCTACACAAATAGCTCCAATAGTCTAAAGATAAAGAAACTCTTTAATAGATCAGTGTCTCTGACATGTAGATGCATGATCTATTTTTTAACATCCCCATTCAGTTTTCAGGTTCATGAGAGATTACTTTTATCATTTCAGTTTCTTAAAACAATGTGGTTCTGGATCTGTCAACTACTTAAAGACAGAATTATATAAAAGATGTGAAATTATACATTTTCTTCAAGTTGGGTCAAAGGTGAAGCCTCACTAAAAATATGTTCAACCTGCTTCTTTTCTAAAGACCAGCAGGGGGCATCTACACTAGCTGTTGATAAGAAGTAAGTAGGAAAAGCTGACCAACCTCTCACCTTATCTCTTCCCTCAGTCTGTAAGTCAGGGGTCTAAACTCAGGCATGTCCAGACACCTGTACGTATTGTTTATTTAAGTGGATAAAATAAGAAACATACCATTTTCCCAAATTCTAGAACTTGGAATTCAGAAATTATGAGCTCAAAGTTCAGATTCCAGAATTCAGAGATTAAAGTTACAAATAAAAGCAAAAATCTGCAGTCTCCCCAGCGTTCTAGAATTCTGGGGTTAAAGGAAGAATTCTAGAACTCTATAAAGGGGGTAAAACTGCCCCCTTTTCCTTAGGGTTCTAGAGTTCTGGAACCCTGGGAATGAAATAAGAACTTTACAGTTTATTTACATATTCAAAAAATCTGGAATTATAGAGAGAACTATTTAAGCCTACAAAAAAAGAGAAAATTCTATTGTTTTTTTTTCCTGACGAATTCTAGAATTACTTGACAGACAACCCTAAGGGCACCGGTCCTTTTTACAACTTCTGCTGCTTGAATTTGAATCTAAAACAGGAGAACAATGAAGGAACTGTCTGGTTTCCATGGTGACGGATCATTCTCCATTCATTTCTATGGTCTAATTTTCGTTTTTAATGTTGAACATTTTAAAAAGTAACATTGTTAGAAATTTGAGTGATACACGTGAAATTCTCCTGAACATTCTGAACATTTTGCAATTTGATTTGTGAAAATCGGTGCTTATTTGTTGGAGGAACAGCGAGCCAAAACACGTATGGAAGAATAAGAAATGTTCAACATAGTTAAAATTAAAAGGTAGTTTTTTCCCGTTTTCTCAGAAATATAGAATTCTTGGATAAGAATCGAACTCTGCAATTTTTACAAATTATAGAATTCTGAAAAAAGTGTCAGTATTCTCAAATTTCCCTAGAATTCAGTGATCTAAAAATTCTGAGATCAAGATTTAGCTGAATTATTCATGCAGGGCTGGTCTTTCAACAAAAAACAAATATTTAACCAGTCTCTTAGTACGATAAGTAGAACGTACCCCTCTTTAAATATTATTTTACTGCTACACCACCTGACCATGACTGCGAGTGCTGCCATCCAGAGCTCCTCTTTAAATCAAATGTGTGTTTACTCCTCTGCTGTCATGACTTTGTCTGGATTCACTCACAACAGCCGAGGAAATCATGCAAAGGGGCCGTTTGATATGTGGTTGCCAGGCAACAGTATAAGGTAGCAGCTTTCAGATTGACTCAATACAAAGTGTCTGAGTTAGGAAGCGTCTTTGTGTGTTTGTGTGTGTGTGTGTGTGTACGAGGGACAGAAAAAGCTATTAAATGAAATCAGCTGCACTCGTACAGAGCGCTGGTGAAGCACGACACATCTGAATGTGAATCACAGCCTTTATGAGTTTTTATTGGCTGATGTTTGGCTGAGAGGAGTGAAATGATTCAGCAGATCAGTCCGTGTGTGTTTCATGCATGACTAACGCAGCATTACCTCCAATTATGTTTCTACATGAAACAGCTATCACCGCGACATGGGGGTAATGTTTTTTATTTTGCCATCAGGAAACTGGCTCTAACGGCTCCATCATCTCATATCCAGAGTTTTAACGAGGCTGGCTGTTTTTCCCTTTGACTTCCAGCAAATCAAACCCACTGTAACCTCATTTTATTTGTGAATATGGCCTCGAGAGCATTCCAGAAAGATCAGTAAGGGTACTTCTAAAACAAACTTTAAATGTTGATTTTTTTTAGTTGGCTAGAGAAAGTTAAAATAGTCTTTTCTGTTTTCAACATCACTTCAAAAAAGTTTTAAATAAAGGGCACCAGCAAGGTTAGCAGTTTAAGGGTGTGCCCCATGTACGGGGCTATAGCCACAACTGTACATGTAAACAAATGTACATATGTATAATGTATGAATGCATCAAACATATGTTGCACAATCCTAAGGGAAAAAAACATTAACGTATATTCTTGGGATTTTTGTCCAAAATTTCTAACAAAAACAACCAAGGCTAAACCCTGGTGTTTTGATAAAAAACAATTCTGAAGAAATCAAAAAGAAACGACTTAAATCTCACATATTATTTGGATACTTTGACAAAAATAAGGCCAAACCCTTATGTTTTTTTTCCAAAAAATTCTGCTGAAAAATAAATAAAAAATCCAAAATCTTGAAAAGGAATTAAAAAAAAAAGTTTTCATCAAAATATTTTGACCAAGATTCAAAGGCAAAAGCCATAGTTGTTTTTTTTTTATTAAAAAAAAAAAGATTTATGAATACATGTATGATGTATACTGAGAAAGAAACTAAAAGGAATATTCTTAAAGACTTT
Source organism: Halichoeres trimaculatus (assembly GCF_033239565.1). NCBI lineage: Eukaryota > Metazoa > Chordata > Actinopteri > Labriformes > Labridae > Halichoeres > Halichoeres trimaculatus. The sequence goes on along the minus strand of NW_027437199.1, from coordinate 2,384,702 downwards.
TGTCCAGATTTTTTTAATAAATAAAAAAAAAAATTTCCTTTGTTTTATCCAAAAATTCAGACAAAAAACAAAGGTGCAACACTTACTTTTTAATATAAAATTCTAACAAAAAAAGACACCCACACTTGTGTTTTATCAAATTTTTTTGACGGAAAAAAGGACCTTTTTTTTTTTTTGCCAAATTCATTAAATACTCTAACAAAAAAAAAAGTTATACCCTAACCTTCGTTTTTTCCAAAAAAACTGTCAAAAAAAAAGAAGCAAAACCCTTGCAATTTTACAGCAACATCCTAAATGTGTTATGTATTCATCAAATATTCTGGCCAAAAACGACTTAACCCTCACATATTAATCGGATACTCAAACCAAAAGGCCAAACCCTTATGTTTTTTTTTTTTTTCAAAAAATTCTGCTTAAAAACAAATGCAAAATCCCAAATCTTGGAAAAAAAAAAAAAAGGTTGAGTATTCATGAAAATATTTTGACCAAGGCAAAAGCCATAGGTTCTTATAAAAAAAAAAAAAGATTATGAATACATTAAAAAAATGAATAATCTTAAAGACTTTTATCCAAAATTAAAAAAAAAAAATTCAGACAAAAAAACAAGCGTGCAACACTTATAATTTAATACAAAATTCTTAAAAAAAAAAATACCCACCCTTATGTTTTATCAAATTTTTTGGGCAAAAAAAACAAAAACAAACAAACAAACAAACAAAAAAAACAAATGCTTAATCTTTATTGAAATACCCTAACAAAAGCCAAACCCTAACATTTGTTTTTCCAAAAATTCTGTTATGTATTCTTTAAAATATTCTGGCCAAAAACCTCTTTTTAACAGTTTTAAGTTTTGTTTTAAATCTGGACTGAAAACCAAAGGCTAAACCCTTGTACTATTTTGACCCCCCCCCAAAAAATCCCAAAGGTTAAACATGAATGTTTGTGAACGTCTGAACATGTTTGACTGTGTTTAATAGTGTGTACACATGTATGTGTGTGTTTGGATTCAATACTTACATATTAATACTCACATACTGTGATACTTGCTTCCTCTGGGAATCCAGAAAAAAACAAACCATCTGTTTCTGTCACTGTTGAAACTGAACCAGATTTCATCTTTAATATTCATCCTGTTTGTGCTCAGTCATATTATTCTGTTGGTTTAACAGGGAGTTGTTTTCTCAGCCCTGTTTAAATAAAGCTAATATAAACTCAGTCCAGCCGTACCTGTTAGAAGCTTCTGGAAATAAAGGAGGAGTGTCTTTGTAAGCATTGATTCCCTTTGTTTCATCCGCAGCTAAAGAAACAAATTACAGCTTTTGTTTACGCTCTTCATTTGCTATTTTTACTCTTGGTGACATTTCTCTGTTTTGTTTTGGAGGAAGCTTCACACTTCATGTGTAATTGCACTGTCGGGGTTTTGTTGAATACATTAGTGTCTGTCAGGGCTGTCTGTTTTTATTCCTACCTCAGATTGAGGTTAGGAAAGGGACTTCAGAAACAGGAGACACTGACAGTGTTTGACGTCCTATTGTTATTCTGCTGCTGTTCACATCTCGAAACAGAAAAAAAAATCAATGATTTGACTAAAAATTTTATGATTATAACCAAAATCTCAACTGTTGATCTGTTTTTAACCAATGCACTTTCTCAAAATAAAAATTAGTGAGATAAAAAACGCTGAAAGAAACCTGTGAACAGTAGATACAAATCAATAGAAATTTATTTTCTTATTTATAAAAATATCTGCCACATTTGCATAGATGGACGAAAAAGCTTACATGATTGTTTCATGGGATTGTAACATTGAGGAGTTAGCATCGTTGGGTTTAAAAAACAATAATAATAGTTTACAGGACATCTTTTCTTCTTCTGTAAAGACCAACTGAAATGTAAATCTTAACTTTGTTTCTGTCAAAATAATGTTCCTTCAATTCTTTTCTCTCCGTCCGAATCGATCCCTCCTCATAAATTAGGATAAGAATAAATACTCCAAATATATTACTTCATGGTTTGTTAAATATTTCTTGAATATACTTTTTCAGGACCAATTATTTCACACAAATAAGGGGAAAACTCTTCATGGTCGCTAATTGTTTTAACTTAATTTCTATAATTCTCCTCTATCACAAATAAAATAGAAATAAAAAGCAAGAAATAAACACAAAGTCTTCAGAAACGAGTCCACAGCGTCTCCAAACGTCTTCTTCACAGATTCACAGAGTCACTCCATCGAGTTTTGTTCTGCTTCACATTTCTACTCCAACGATAATCCACAAATTAATCCTTCAGCTTCTTTTGTAGCTTGGTTGTGTTTTTCCAAAGCAACCGCTCCAAAAATAAACGTCTCCTTACAAAAATCCAACAGCGACAAAACTTCCAAAATATTCCAACAGGAGTTCCAGCGTCCACAGTTCATTTTATCCGATCGCTCAGAGCGCGTTTTCCTCCTTGATCAGTTGGCGTACTGTTTGTAAAACGCCACCTTCACGCGCTCGATCTGGTGACACAGTTTGATGGCGGGGCCCAGTTTCAGGTCCATACACTCCTGGACCGTGGGCAGAGTCAGCAACAGCAGAGCCTGGCCGTCAATGTCCTGGAAAAAAAGAAGACAAAATTATATTTTTTCTTCTCAAATAAATTCAAGACTTTTTTCACACATATTTGGGCATTTGTCCTGGCAAAATGTAAACTTTTTCTTAACTGGACTTTGGACTTGTTTTGTCACAAATTTGGTATTTTGTTTCTCAAAATTTTAGTCTTTTTTTTTCTCCACAAACAAATCAAGGACTTCTTTTTTCTTGAAGTTTGGGACTTTGTCTAATCTATTTTGGGACTTTATCCCACAGTTTTGCCGCAGTTATTTTTCAAATTGGGATTTTTCTCATGGAATAGTTTTGGACAGTTTTTCTCTCAAATTCTGTCATTTTTTTCCTACAGCTGTGATACCTTTATCACGCAAAATTAGGACTTTTTTTTCTACACATATTTGCAATTTATTCCTGACTAATTTGTAACATTTAACAATAAAAAAATTGAGACTTTTTACATATTGAAGACTTTATCCGATGAAATTCGGGGCCCGTTTCTATCAAACTCATTATTTTTTGTGCAAATCTTTTCTGCACAAATTCAAGAATTTCACAAATCTGGTCAAATTTTCTCAAAATTTATTATTTATGACTTTGTTCTGACAATTTGGAACATTTTTCCATCAAATCCAGGACTTCTTTTTCCTTGATTTCTTTTTGATGCAATGCAAATTATTTTGGGACTTTGTTTCACAGTTTTGGAAAAAAAAAGGTTTTTTTTTCCTTGAAATAGTTTTTTATAGTTTTCTTACAAACTTGATAATTTTTTTCTTTTAATTGTAGTAATTTTCCTTGCAAAATTAGGACTTTTTTTCCTTGCAAATTTGGGATTGTTCTTTACACATATTTGTAACTTTCTCTTGACAAATTTGTAACCTCTACGATGCAAAATTGAGACTTTTCACAAATTTAAGACTTTTTACCGAAGAAATTGTGGTGTGTTTCCAACAAAATCATGACTTCTTCCTCGAATATTTCAGACTCTGTCGTTGCAAAAATATGAGTTTTGCCCAAATTATTAGGGACTTTTTTTCTCACAATTCTTTTTTCTTCTCATCAACAGAAAAGTTTTTTTCTGGACAGTTTGAATCTTTCCTTTTTTACACAAATTCTGAAAAATCACATTTTGATTATTTTTCTCTCAGAAAAGGGACTTTTTTTCTGATAAACTTGGATCTTTGCTCACATGAATTTCTGATTTTTTCCTCACACATTTGGGATTTTTTTTTCTTGTAAATTTGCATCTTTTTTTTTTTTTTGTAATCTTTTTGTATTTAGAAGTTTTAGGAGTTTTTCCTCAAAAATTGGCAACTTTGATCCTAAAACATCACTCTTCCCCTTTGTCTCCGTTTTCTTTCATCCTTTAGAGATACGAGCCCTGATACACCATTGAACTGGATCAGATCTTTTGAACCCAGGGGTCTGAGGCATGTATGACTTAATCAGATCTCCACAGCTGATAGTGTGTGTGTTAGTGTGTTAGTGTGTGTGTGTACCTGCTCCTGAAAGATGTTGGCCAGTGATGCACAGTCCGTAGAGTTAATAAACTGAACGACTTCGTCGACGCTCCACTCCAGAGGGTTTCTGTCCAGGACCAGCTGACCCTCGTCCTCCTCCACCTGAAACTCACAAACACACACACACACACACACACACGCTGTGAATGACTTTAACTCAAACACACGCCTGTGTTTCCTCTTTTTAAACTGATAATCGGTGTTTTACCGCTGGCCCTGCCCGTACCTGCATGTCTTGTCCTTTAGCCGGCTGATATTTGCTGTTCTGGTTGTAGGTGGACAGCGACCGGGTCGACCTCCTGCGGCTCTCCGTGGCCTCCTGGCTGCTCGCCGTGCTCCCGGCGCTGAACGCTCTGCGGAGAGTAGCAGCTCGGCGAGGGCGGCTGCTGGTCACCTCCACTGAGGAGGCGTCGGTGTGGTCGTCACGAGGCTCCGAGCTGGTGCCTTCGCTCCCCGACTGCATCGCCATCTCCTCGTCCTCCTCGCCCTCATCGCTGTCCTGAAGGAGGAAGAAAACAATAAGATTAACCTCCTTTTTCTGCTCCAAACTGAAGATCTTCATGAGAAACACCGACTTCATGAATTTCCTTCTTTTTACTAAACTGTCTCAGAAACTTAACACAGGTCACTCTCAGACCTCGTGTCATGGGGACAAACAGGAAGAGATATCTGAGCCGCGCAGAAAAACAGGTGAGATAACCTGAAGTCAGTGACGTCAGCTCAGACTCATGTTTCCTTTCAGTTTCACGTTTCTCCTCAGAGCAAAGACTGAGTGTTAAGAGAAGAATCAGACGTGTTTGTTTCCTCACAGTCAGTTTGAAGATGGCTGATACATCACAAGTTTTTTGTATTTTCTTAACACTTTCAATAATTGAGTAAGTAATGATTGTTTAACTACCAGTTATTAAGTTCATAATCTGACCTCACAGTATGCTTCAGTTTGGTCCAAAAAGACGAAAAAATGAAATTTGATTTGATAACAAAACGATATCATTTCTATATCTATAAGAAATAAGATATTAAATCTAATACATCACAAAGGAATGGACGACCACACACAACATGTCAGGATGTGGTTTAGAAAACGGTAAATAATACTTAATATGTATCATCCCATACGAAGCGAAACAATTTCAAACAATATCACGGGGCATTTAATGCACTAACAAAATCAGGTCAGGTAAACTTTACATACCAACAGGTCATGATATTCACAACAAGTCAAGTACACTATTTTAACAACAGTTCACAAAACGTAACGTACCACTTTGCGAAACGTAACAGTTTGCAACACGTAAGTTCACGAAACGTAAGTTTGTGAAACGTAACAGTTCACGTAACAAAACGCAACAGTTTGTGAACTTACATTTCACAAAATGTAAGTTCACAAAACGTAAGTTCACAAAACGTAACATAAAAGTTCGCAAAATGTAACAGTTTGTGAAATGTAACAGTTTGCGAAATGTAACAGTTTGCAAAACGTAAGTTTACGAAACGTAAGTTTGCAAAACGTAAGTTTGCGAAACGTAAGTTTGCGAAACGTAAGTTTGCGAAACGTAATGTCACAGTCTGTGAAACATAACAGTTCACGTAACATAACGTAACAGTTTGTGAAATGTAACATTTCACGAAATGTAAGTTCACAAAACGTAATGTAACAGTTCGCAAAATGTAACAGTTTGCGAAATGTAACAGTTTGCAAAATGTTAGTTCACGAAACGTAAGTTCACGAAACGCAAGTTCACGAAACGCAAGTTCACGAAACGTAAGTTCACGAAACATAAGTTCATGCAACGTGATGTCACAGTTTGTGAAATGTAACAGTTCACGTAACATAACGTAACAGTTCGCAAAATGTAACAGTTTGTTAAATGTGTTATTTAACAAAACATAACTGTTCACAAAATTTAATTCACAAAAAGGTAAGTTCACGAAATGTAACATAACAGTTTGTAAAACGTAACAGTTTGTGAAACGCAGCAGTTCACGAAAGGTAACAGTTCACAAAAAGTAACAGTTCACGAAACATAAGTTCACGAAACATAAGTTCACGAAACATAAGTTCACGAAACATAAGTTCACGAAACATAAGTTCACGAAAACATAAGTTCACAAAACGTAATGTAACAGTTTGTAAAACGTAAATGTTCACAAATTGTATCTGCTCACGGAACACAATGTATCACTTCACGAAACGTAACGTAACAGTTTGGAAAACATAACAGTTCACGGAAAAAAATGTAATTTTGGGAAACGTAATGTAACAATTAACAAAAACTGTTAAAGTTCAGGAAACAAAACAGTTCACGAAATGTAGCGTAACAGTTCAAGCAACATAACGGCAGTTCACATAGCGTAACGACAGTTTATGTAAAGCAACATTACAACAATGAACATAAACTTACGCAGAGTATAATGTGAATTAGCACAAGAGGACGGATCACGATACCAAACTTAACACAGCACAAGAATTTCGTGCTAAGTGATCTGTAACATTTTGAAACAACACATTTCAGGCTCATAACGATGTGATACGACGCAGTTCCAAACGGATCGATCAGATCTGATAGGATAAAAAATCTTAACCATGCAATTCAGTACGGTCTGACTGGATCTGATTCTGTTCTTTAAGACAGGAAATGATGAAACTGGAAACAACGCTCTGATAAATATTCACTGGAACTGCTGACAGATCTGACAGTGTTTTAACCTAATCCACTCCTCCTCACATTAATCTCTACATTTGTCTCTTTGAGGCTTAAACTTTCAAACGCGGCACATTCCTGTGATTCCCAAGACGCAGAGAGGATCATAGATGTTTTGTTTCTTAGTGTAGGAACTTTTGCACCTGTTGGACTTATTTAAAGTTAAGATCAGGTAAACAACACATCCAGAGGAAGAACTAGAGGAAGTGGAGACATGAGGTGAGCAGTGTGGTCCAACCTGTGGTGAGCCAGCAGGCGTGTAGTCCACGGCCGACGACCGTCTCTTCTTCTGCACAAAGATGGCTTTCCTCTTCTTCCTGCGCCGCGTCGGCTTGGCCAGCTCCCCCTCCGCCGCCGCCTCCTCTCCCCCCGCCGGCTTGGACAGCTTCCTCTTCTTCCCGTAGTAATAAGCTGCAGACGCACAGCAGATGTTGGAGACAATGGAGCCAAAACAGACTTCACCTACTCATCAGAGAAAATGACACACTCTGCAGCCTCCGATTTGGCAGGAAGTGATGCGTTTAATGACACACACACACACACACACACACACACTCACTGTATTTGGTTTTGGTCTGGATGGAGCAGTTCTCCGGGCACTTGTTGGTGACGAGGACGGGGCTGAAGAGGTTGGGGCAGCACTGCAGCTTCAGACACACTTTGCGGCAGAAGTCTGGGATCTGGTCTGCGAGGCGGACGATGCGGATGGTGGAGCGGTACGTTTTCCCTTTGTACCTGGAGGAAAGGAGCAGGGAGGAGCGTGGTGACTTTGTCGGCCACTTTGCCTTTATGGGATGGATGCATAATTGAAGGATGTGTGATCCATCATGACGCTCAGCGCTGAACGGTGATTGCTGCGGAGTAACGAGGTGAAATGGGCTGTTTGAGACGCGCTGCAGGGCGAATCTGCAATCCTCCGTTTAATGTTAAAGGTTTGAGGAGGTGAGCGGATCTGTCTGAGACTCTCAAGGACAAACCTGACCCGCAGATCTCAGAGAGGCTTTTCTAAAAGAACTTCACCTTATTTCATCTCTGTAAGCGCAGCAGCAAACGAAGACTAACTCCTTTGTTACGTTCTGGAAACACCCGAGCATGAATGTGATCTCTGTGCTGCAGGTGACTCACTGCAACCCCTGACTGGACGCTTCTTCTTCCTCGCTGCAGCCGGAAAAAAACGGGTTGATTAGAAAACAGCGAGCATGCAGCCTGGAGCTGAGGAATAATTTGGTCTCTGCGCGCAACCGGCAGTGGAAAAACAAAAAAGTGGAGCTCGTATAAAGCTGCAAAAATCACATCCTAAATTCAGAGAGGGGCTGCAGGATGGACGGGCAGGGACAGACAGGGTCCACGTTGGGCCTGAGACCAGGTTTTAGGCCAGTCTGGAGGTTTTTATGCATTTAATAACAAAAAATGATATTATGCTTCTAAAGATGATTAAAGTGAATATTCTGGGTATTATCACCTCTTTAAAAACTTTATGAGAGGAGAATTGAATAAGGCGTGTTCAGTGTGGTTCAGTTCAGTTTGTCTGGGTATGGCATGCATTTTGTGGCGTTTCCTTTGACTAAAACACAGACAGGTCCTCAAATTGCTGTGACGTACCGTGCTGTACTGTACCGTACCGTCCCACTTTTTGATACCCCTATGTTGGGGCTCCAGCCTTTTTCTGTATTTCTTCTTGGTTGGATTTATCGTGTGTCGTGCTGCTATAGCGTCACACTACAACATAGCTGACGCAGCTACCAGCATCTGACTTATATGTCGCCTACCACCAGGGGGCACAGTTTGCTGTGGAAACACAAACGGCAACAGGCTTAACTGTACCAAACCGTATTGAACTGAACCGGACTGCTTGGTAGAAACGCGGCTTTAAACACAGACAGGTCCCCAAATTACCGTACCGTACCTCGCCGTACGGTACTGTGCTGTACCGTCCCGTCCCACTTTTTGGTACCCTTCTGTTGGGGTACCAGACATTTTCACATTTTTCTTCTTTGTTGGCTATAATAGCAGGGTACACTGTGTCGCTATGCTATGGCGTCACACTATTACGTAGCTGACGCAGCTATCAGCCCACAGCTTACATGTTGCTACCACCAGGGGGCACAGTTTGCTGTGGAAACACAAACGGGATCAGGCTTAACTGTACCAAACCGTACTGAACCAAACAGGACTGCTTGGTGGAAATGTGGCTTAAAACATGGACAGGTCCCCAAATTACCGCACCGTACCGCACTGCACCGCACCGCACCGCACCGCACCGCACCGCACCGCACCGCACCGCACTGCACCGCACCGCACTGCACCGCACCGCACCGTACCGTACCGTACCATACCGTACCGTACTGTACCATACTGTACCCTACCACTTTTTGGTACCCTTCTATTGGGGTACCAGACTTTTTGCGCATTTCTTCCTTGTTGGATTTAATAGCAGGGTACACTGTGTCACACTGCTATGGCATCACGCTCCAGCTTACATACCGCCTACCACCAGGGGGCACTGATCCGAACTGGACCACTTGGTGGAAACTGGGCTAAAGCAGTTATTTTAGTAAAAAATGTCGCACTAGACTTAAAATGAGCCACATTCACCTGAAAAGTCCAAATAATTCTTAATTAATAAATGACAAAAATGACGCACAGTTGCTTGTTAAGAGTAAAATAATCTGTTTTCTTCCAGTTTTGTCTTTAAATCTTAAATGAGACGTTTTTCTGGACTTCTCAGGTGAATCTGGCTCAGATGAAGTCTAATAAAGTCATTTATACAAAGAATAAAACAAACACACTTAGCATTTTTCTGGGATAAAGACTCAATTTCCCATGAGCACCGTCACCTAAAGACATAACTCTTGCTAAAGCGTGAGTGTATTTAGTTAAACATTTTCCTTCAGTTTGCTCACTTTGCTTTCAGCGTCTCCTCCTGGCAGTCCCAGCTGGGCTCCTCCAGCTCCTGCAGCTCCTTCAGGACTCGTCCGGGCTTGTAGGCGGCGTTAATGAGCATGCTCAGTAGCTGGAGGCAGAAACAGCGTTTAATAAATCAACTCAAAGAAGAATCAGAGGAAATGTTCGACCACGAAGGAACAAACGTGGATCGTCTTTCACAAACTGTGGACACACTCGTACAGAGAGGAGTGTGTGTGTGTGTGTGTGTGTGTGTGTCCACATCCAGTCTCTGGAGAAATTAAGCGTCTGTTTTGCCGAGCGATGGCGATGTGTGTGTGTGTGTGTGTGTGTGTGTGTGTGTGTGTGTAAACACACTTGACTGACAGCTCCTCACATTAAAACAGAGGCTCTGCAGAGAAACTGCAGGTGGTTAACAAGACATGCCCCCCCCCACACACACACATCTTCCTCCTCCTCCTCCTCCTCCTCCTCCTCCTCCTCCCTGAATCTCCGTCCTCCGCCCCTCCCCTCCCTTTGAAAGTCAGCGTCTCTCTGATTAAACCTGCTCCTCTGCGTCTCCTCACATCAGCCCACCTCTTTGAGGACCAGCGTGCATTTCCCGGGGCCGACGGCCTGCGGCAGCTCGGCGATGCGTCCTTTGTTGAGGTAGGGTCCGGAGAAACATCGGTGGTTGACGAAGATCTTGGAGCAGCAGTATCGACCGTTGGCTGAGCCTGAGACACACAGAGAGCAAAGAGAGGAGGGATTAAACTCGTGATTTTATTTCACGTTACTCAATGAGCCGCATTCGCTCTTTCAACATAAAACTCTTCTCAGGAGATCAATCATTTCTCTCCTGAGTCTCCTGACTTTTAACGGCGCATAAACACAAAGCAAAGTTTGGTGATTTCAGATCTATCAACCTTAAACTTTTTGAGGCACAGATTTAGTTTTAGCGCCAACTTGATCAGCAGTTTGTTCAGCTTCTGTTTCAACCACCGACTTCAGTCCAAAAACATCAACTTTCTGCGCGACTGAAGAAGATTTTTGAAGATTAATCTGAAAATCTTGGTTTGACTCGACACCAAAATGTGATTTAAATAACTTTTTTAGTTTATCCAAAGTGTCTTCTTCTTCTTCTTTTTGGAGACAGTTAGCATTAGCTGCATACAAAATCCCTTCAAAATAAAAGCGCTGAATTACTTTCTTCACAGCACAAAAGAAAACAACATACAACCTTGGACAAAACCGCAATAAGAAGCAGAATCAAGCTCATAAGCCTGCTAAAAAAGGAGGAAGAAAATAAAAATTGATGCTTAAACTGATTTATTTTAATAAAATGGAAAGGAGGAAAGTAAAAAGAGTAATTTTGATTCTAAAAAGTTGGATTTTATAAAAAGATTTCACCACTTTTGCGCAATCTAAACTTGTGAAATGCTAACAGCTCATCTCACTCACAACAAGGTGCAAAACGAGCAAACTGCAAAAGTTTTTGTCATCTTTTATTTAGCTTTAAACCCTCTGACCACATCGGCCTGTGTCAATTTTTCTCCTTAAGTGTTTTTATTTTTCTTAAAAAAGAAAAAACATTTTTTTAAAAATATGACTTTTTAAGAAAGTAACGGAGATGTATCATAGGGTTAAAAAGCTAATAAACAATAGAATAAATAAAGCTCAAATGTGTGACAATATGTTCAAAAGTTTTGCAAAGCATTCAAAGAAGAAAAGTAAAAAACAAACAAACAAAAAATTCTTTAAACATGAAGTTTACACTGTTTCATGCTACAGGTGATGTCTGTAACTTAATTAGGAAAAAAAACGAAAAAAAAAATTGAAAACTTTTCTTTGATGCCTTCAGAAGAATAAAAAACTTTGTTAATCAGACTTTCAGACGGAGCAGACAACCAAAAATTCAGGGACAATATTTGGTGCAATTAGCGGCTGCATTCCATTTCTAGTTTAAGACTTTTTTTTAATTTCCACAAATAAAAAGATGAGACTCAAACTTTAAACGTTTGAAACACTGTCGTCGTGCTCGTGTCCTTCAGGCCTGCAGCATAAAGCAGAATGTAAACAGAGGATCAAAGACCAAGGTTAAAACCAGCGTCAACGACTCAGTGATGTAAAAAAAAGCTTGGGGGCCGTTTTTCTTCCTCTCACGTCGTTCAGCTGCTCGTTTGTTTGTGCGTTTGTTGTTTGGTTTGTCAGACCCTGGTCTAAAAAGGTGAAACCAGAGTCAAACTGGACCCGGGTCGCCCTCTCCATGTGACCTCCTCCCCCTCAGAGACAAACACGGCTCGGCTCTCCGCCCTCGCCGCGGCCCCAGAACGCCAGCAGCACCTGGAGCTGCGCGGCGCAGCGCGGCGCGGGCTGCGTGGTGATGGTGTCAGCCGGTGAATATGTATGAGCGCGTGGGAGGATTTTAAAAACAGGAACTTGGAGAAAGGGCAAAGGGTCTCCTGGAGACAACGCTTAACCTCCTGCTCCCTCTGCGCTGGATGTTAAACGCTGTTCACATTTAAAATCATCACAAACACGGATTAAAAACTGATCCTGGACTTGTTCAGACTTTTCCTTCATGATCAGGATCTCGTTCTGCCAGTTTTCACCGTTCACACTGTTCCCACCGCTGATAAGAGCTTCTGATGAAACATTAGCACGTCTGGCTCGTTGTAACACGCATGAGGAACACGTTAACCTGGTTAACTTTGGCGTTTGTTCGGATGGGATTTGGTTTTCTCTGCACACCTGTTCAAACACGCTGAGTTACCTGCTCAAAGGTCAAAACCATCCCAGGTGTGAAAACAAAGACTTTCACTTTCTTGTTCTTCTAGATTAGAGATAATTAATTATTCAATTTTTAATGGCAGTAAAATAAAAATTAAATAAATACATTAATTTAGAATAAACAAATTAAACTGAATTAAACTGAATTTGAGTCTTGGTAAAAAAAAAAAAAAACTCTGCAGGTTGATTCATTATTGCTGCATTAAAAAGTCTCATTTGAGATAAAAATCTCTCCACTGTAATAAAATAAATTAAAATTATGGCATGAGTCGAATCAAAAATCAAAGTAATGCAAAAAAAGTAAATTAAAATAAAATAAAAAAATGAAAAAAGGCAAAGCACTGATTCTTAAAAACTGGAACAATTTGGTGGCAAAAGATCAGAGTAACGAGAGTGGAAGGTAAAATCGCAAGATTAATATTTAAAATAAAATAAAATAAAATCATATTGGATGGTTAGAAAAAAAAATGATTAAACAAAATTATAAAAACTGAAAAACTATAGATAAAAAGACAGATTTGGAAAATAAAAGTCAGAAAAGCAAAGTCATAAAGATATTTTAAAAACAATGTGATAAAAAATGTGTAATTATTACACAAATTGGGAAAAAAAATGAAGGAAGAAAAAATATTATTAAAAAGTCATAATTAAGAAAAATAATAAAGTAAGTCATAGATTAAATTGTAAAAGTTATTACTTTTGTATAAAATGTTTTAAAATTGAAATAAAAAGTTGAAGTCAAGAGCAAAAAAAGTTTAAAGTTTAAGATTAAAAATTTAAATTTTGAAACAATTGGACAAAATGTGATAATTTCAAAATAAAAGTCTTTATAATTATTTTGACAAAATTCTGAAATAAAAAATCATAAATAAGAGGAAAAAAAGTCTAAAATATGATTTATAGTAATTTCTGTAGAAATCGGAAATTATCGTCCATTTAATAAAAAAAAAAGTAAATTCAAGGAATAAAAAAATATATTATAACAAGTCATAGTAAGAGAATAATGATAAAAAAATGTTTTTTTTAATAATAAAAAAGTAAAAAATTAAACAAAAATAAAGATTAGATACAAAATAAAGAGTCTGAATAATGAGAATCACTTTCACATGAGTCAGTTTCTGATATTTTTGACATGTTGTCTCATAAACATCTCTCTTTTTCTTCATTTCTACTCTTTACTTCTTTATTTCAGGATTTCAGCTTCCATCAAAGTCTCCTCTCGACCCTGTTTTTATTTCTGCGCTCTGCTGCAAAAAGCTGAGTTTTATCACTGTTAATAAAAACCTTCTCTGAGAAACAACAAAAGCACAAACAAGAGGCTGAAAAAACAAACATTTCTCCAACATTTGAATCATTGTTTGAGGAGGGAGGCAGCATTCCTGCTCCGTGCTGTTGACTGTGGGCGTGTTTTTCTTGTTCCAGCTGAACGGCGGCCAAATAAAGACCGCAGCAGGTTGTGTGTGTGGTTACAGCGAAATGTTTCTGCTCTTTTTATGCATCGCTGATAGAAAGAAAAGGTTTTTACTCCAGCAGGAAAAACAGTTTGTTGGTTTGTGACTAAAGCTTCTCGTAAGAGGACGTCTCCGCTGCTGTTTGTGTTTTTTAATCGTCTCCTGAATCAAACTGAGCAAACAGCAGGAATTTGAAGCCAGCGTGACTTTGACTCCACGGAGATAACGTTATCGCTTCGTCAGCTGCGTGAAGACGACGACACAGGGAGGCTTTTCAGGAGAGAAACTCACCAGCTGAACAAGTTTTACAAAGTAAAGAGTCAAAATGTGACATAAAAGAGACAAATCCAAGTCGTTTTTCACCGTCTCAGCCCTGAGATCAGAAACCTGAGATCTCCACGGAGCAGGTTGTCATCACAGCGGCTCGTTAGCATTAATTAGGGAGGGTAAATCGTGACAATGCGGCTCTTGATTACCTGGATCCATGGCGACGGGCTGGCACAGGCTGACAGGAACCGTCTCCACCGGCTGGGTCGGAGCCAACCTGCGGGGAAGAAGCAATCAATACGGCGTCGAAGGAATCAATGAAATTACCCCGGCTGATGTAATCAGGCAGGAAACAACAGAGCGGCGTTTAGACGATCAATCCTCCCCACGTGGCGTCAGAATCAGAGGCGAGGGAAAGGGCGGCGTATTGATGGACGGGTTCCCCCTGAAGGTGAGGGGCGGAGGCCGAACACCTCGTTTTTCTCTCTGAGGAAAGTTTCCTGAGGCTGCGTTCGCCAGCGACATTTGCTGTAACGTGTCGTTTGTCAGCAAAATCAATCAGCGCCCCCTGGAAACGGTTTGTGCCGTAAAAAGCTGATGTTTCAATTAAAGAGTTGGAGAGACAGAAAGACGGAGAAGGGGAGGAAAACCTAAAGAGGGGAGCAGAGGTTGGAGCTCAGAGGTGGAAAGATCAGAAACATGGACGCTGAAACACTGATTTATAAACGACAGAAAAATGAAACTTCTCTATTTTTGGGTTGAGTACATATCAACATCAACTGTTGGACATTTTGAAATGTACCGAACATTACTTTGGCGATTTTCTTCAATCCATAATCTCAGTGAAGTCCAGATGGCTGAGCAGTCTAGGTCCCGCTTCACGAGGTTTGCCCTCACGCGGGCGGTCATGGTTCAAATCCAGCCGGTGGTCTCTTTCCCACATGACACTCCTACGCTAAGCCCTGTTTCCTGCTCTATCTACTCTCCTCTCTGATTAAAGACATGAAAACCCCAAAAATATCTTAAACTTGACGACGCCAATAAATATATGAACGTAAGAAAATAGAAAAGTTTTTGACGTTACTCCGCGCGGATTGTGTATGAATACACAGCTACACAAGGCTACGCGGTCATCAGCATCGTCCACTTTGCCTGAGTCGCGTCATAGAGTAGATTGTCTGTAATTTTCTCTTAATCGAAACGTCTATTTTAATTGTCTGAACTGTTTTCCCATAAATATAAAGTATTATAGATGTATTTGGATAGTTATTTAGAGATGAAGGGCGTTTAGGGTAAAAATTGGACTTGCACGGAAATTCGGGTTACAATGCGTCATAGGAACGGAACTCGTTCATAACTCGTAGACAGTCTGTACATAAAAATAATCATTAAAAAAATCTAAAAAGGATCAAAGTTATGTTGTGACGTTTCTTATTTTTGGGGCTTTTGATGCCTTTACAGGTCCCATATTGTGCAAAAATCACTTTATTAAGTCTTTTAGTGAAATTTGTGGGTCTTTGTCTTTCCTCCCAGCCCACAAAATGTGATATTTAATGACCAAACCTGTACTTAGTAGAGCTTGTTAATGTAAAATCCTGACCTAAAACGAGCTGTTTGGATTTTGGGGATTTGCTGACGTCAGCGATTCACTTTTTTGACCAATCAGGAGCAAGTCTGACCTGATTGGTCCACCGGAGCAGGGGAGGAGAATGCCAAAGTAGGAGAGCCATCACTGCTCTGTTTTTGGCTGTAAACAGCCACATAGTTCCATGCTCAAGCTTCCCATCTCTGAAGAAGACAGACTAAGTGTCTAGAGTTCATTTATCAGGAAATGTTCCAGCTACACTCAGTAAAACTGTGCATGTGTGTGCTAGTCACTTCACAGCCGACTGCTTTTCCAACTTTGGACAGTCCAACAGAGGGCTAGCCAATAGACTGGTCCTGAATCCAGGCGCATTACCAACCATCCTCCAACAAACCTGGGACCCTGGAAATGTGAGTATTTTAAATGCTGTGTGCTGTGGAGCAGATGGAAGAGCTTTTCCTCAGTGTCCCCCCTGTCTCTGTGTTAGCTTCAGGATGCTAACTTTAGCTGCTGTTAGCCTGTTGTTTTAGCCTGTAATTTTACGGTAAACGAGCTTCTCTGTTTTCTAAACATTGTGCACTCGGAGCTCGTGGCGCCGCTCTCAGTGACGTGGAAGAGCGGGGCGGTATCAGCGGTGGCTCATTTACATATGAAGGCCACGCCCACTAAATCAGAGCGTTCTGAACAGAGGGGCTTTTTTTTGTTTCATAGTTGATGTTTTGTGCCTGTGTGGTCACTATTTTCAGGGTTAACGAGAATTTTATTGTCTAAAAAGAATATTAAAAGGTACAGTTTGTTTTTTCCGCTCATGCCTTACTTTAATTTTCTACCTCCTGAGAAAAAAAGTCGAAATGGCAGCAATTGTAAATGAATCAGAGAAATCAGAGATAAAAGCGTCTCTTACTGTTTCTCCGGCTGCACCACCGCGATCTTCTTCTGCTTCTGGCCTGCAGAGAAACAGAGTGTGTGTGATCAGCTGTCACTCCCAGTGAAATATGTGTGTGTGTGTGAGAGTGTGTTTACGCACAGACAGGTTTGAGAGGAGGGGTCAGGGGGTAAGCGTTCGCCTCGCACCAGCCGACGGGGAAGATGTCCATGGAGTCGACGTCCACGAGGCGCTCTGACAGCGGCTTGGCCACACCTGGAGACAGGTAAACAACGGGGAAAGGGCTGTCACACACACAGCTTCTTTAGACACACAGCAGGACTCCACCGACACGTTAATCCTCTCACACACACACACACTCGTACCTTCCAGTCGGAGCCACAGCAGGCGTCCTCTGACCTGTGTGATCTGAGCCACACACACCTCGGCCGGCCTGTGAGGGTTCACCGCCTCCAGCCACATGTCCTTGGCAAAGCCTCTGTTCTGCCATGTCTGAGCGCACACACACACACACACACACACACACACACACACACACACACACACACACACACACACACACACACACACACACACACACACACACACAGAGGAACAGTAGATGAGTTTATTTTAATTTGACCTTTAGTAACCCTGAGTCAGAGTAAACACCCCTTTCTGATCTTGAAGCCGTTATCGTCAGGTTTATCGTCAGGTTTATCGTCAGGTTTTCTCTCGTCTTACGTCGGGGAAGCAGCCGTCAGGAGCCGCTTCGGTCCCGCTCTGCTTCAGGTAGTCCGCCCAGTCGAAGTCCTGGCCCTCGGAGCCGCGGGGCCGCTCCAGACTGACCCCGTTCTTCAAACACCACTGGACCGGCAGGATGCCGGGGGAGTCTGAGTGACACACCACGGAGCGAGGCTTCGCGTCCACGGAGAGGTCGTCCAGAGTTACCTGGAAGTAGATCTCATCATACACCTGGAGAGGAGAGGAGAGATGCATGATGGGAAATGTAGGATTCCAGTTTTTCTTGCTCTTATATTTGATCAAAAAACATGATTATAAAACAGTCTGAAATTTAAACTGGTGACTCTTTATGACCAAAAATAGCACATACAGTGGGGAAAATAAGTATTGAACATGTCAACTTCTTTCTCATCACATTTATTTCCAAAGCTGCAATTCAAACAACATTTCTCCCAGACATTGGTATTAACTCAAATAATCCACACATGAAAAGAAATCTCAACGTTCAGGTCCATAAATAATGATTATGGTGAATTAAGTACGATAACACAGGAACAAAGTATTGAACACGCTAACTGAGACTCATCTAATACTTAGTGGAGAAGCCTTTGTTTGCAGTGACAGCTTCCAGAAGCTTCTTGTATGTTTGAACTAATCTGAGAGTCAACTTTGCCGTGTGCTTTGGATGGTTGTCCTGCTGGAAGGTCCAGCCACGTCTCATCTTCATCATCCTGGTGGATGGCAGCAGATTCAGATCAAGAATTTCCCCATACATGGCTCCATTCATTGCTCCGTCAGTTATATGAAGTTTGCCAACACCATGAGATGAGAAACAACCCCATGCCATGATGCTTCCACCTCCAAACTTCACTGTTGGTGTAGTGTTTTTTGGCTGATGTGCAGAGCCATTTCTCCTCCAAACATGGTCTGTAGTATGACAGCCCAAAAGTTCAGTTTTGGTCTCATCTGACCAGACAACATTCTCCCAGTATTCTACAGGCTTGTCAAGATGCTGTATAGCAAACTTTAAACCAGCTTCAACATGCCTTTTCTTGAGGAATGGAGTCTTGTGGGCTGAGCATCCATAGAGACCATGGTGGTGGAGTGCATTGCCTATTGTTTTCTCTGTAACAATTGTACCTGCTGCCTCCAAGTCTTTCTGGAGCACTTTCAGGGTGGTCCTTGGCTCGTTGAGTCCTCTTCTGACTATCTCTCTGACTCCCTGGTCAGAAATCTTCAAGGAGCTCCTGTGCGTGGCCTGTTGATGGTAAGGTGGTGCTTCTTCCACTTGTGAATAATGGCCCCAACGGTGCTGACTGGAATATTCAGGTGCTTTGATATAAGTCTGTAACCAGTTCCATTCTGATGCTGAGCAACAATCAGGTTGTGAATGTCTTCAGAGAGCTCTTTGCCTTTACCATCATGAGGTGTGTGCTATTTAACTGCTTGGTAATTAACTAATTGGAAGTTCAAGTAATAATTACTGACAGATTTCAGGTGGTATGGTGCATTTCCTGTCCAAAGTATACAGCCTTTCCATGGTGTGTTCAATACTTTTTTCCTGTGTTATCGTACTTAATTCACCATAATCATTATTTATGGACCTGAACGTTGTGATTTCTTTTCATGTGTGGATTATTTCAGTTAATACCAATTCCTATTTTCCCCACTGTATGATCATCAGAGAAGAGGTTAACTGTGTTTTTTTTTTTTGTTATAAGATGAAAAATACAAATCGCTGTTTTCAGCCCTGAAAAGTAAAATCTGAATCTGTCTTTTGGAGCAAAATGCTTAAACGCTGAGGAAAGTCTGACTCAGCGTTCTTGGGAACAAACTCAGAGGAAGCTTCTCAAAAACATGAAAAATGCATCACAGCATCATAAAGGCAGCTGAAGAATGCAGCAGGGAGGGGTCAGCTCGCCGTTTTCTCCTCAGATAAGACTCGATTGTTTCAGAGTGACTCACCTTAGTGACAGAAACGGGGCAGATCTGGAGCTGCTCCCACGGAGAGACCATCTCCAGCTTCATCCCCGCCTTGAAGGAGTGTTTGGGCAGGTCCACGTGGTCCTGACACAGTAACGTCACAACCGTTAGAGAAATGTGCTCCACTTTAGTCAACGTGTGCCACAGTGTGGGTCAGAAAACCCTGCTGGGCGGTTTTTAACGGATCAGGAGGAAATTATTCCCGTTAGTGTGAAGCATTTATTATCTGTCATAACAGAAAATAGAGGTGAGGATGGAAACAAAACAACACGACTCATCCAGGTCGTCCTGCAGCCAGGCTGTGTGCCAGAGCTGCACACACACACACTCCTACACACACACACTCCTACACACTCCTACACACACACACACACTGATATCAGCAGAGTGTGTGAAGTCTCCCAGCTCACCTTGAACACCTCCAGTGGCAGTGGCTTCTTCTGTCCGTCCAGTCGAGCGTCCTCCAGAGCTCGCTGCCAGTCCGCGGCGCTCTTTAGAGACCGGAGACCTGCAGGAAGGAAAGGGTATTTAAAGTGGTGTGTCCTTCTCTGTGTGCTGATACTCTCCCTGCCTCATGTATACTTAAAATCAAGGGGTAGACGTTCTTTCCCTGCCACAGGCCTGGGTCATTTTTGCTGCTGCCCTCCGTCTTTGACTTCACTTTTAGGCTGTTTCCTTTTTTGCTGATGCTCTCCCTGCCTTGACTTTTTTTTGTATCCTCGAAAAAGAAAGGGGAAGTGTGGGTCTTTGCTGCTGCTCTCCTTCTTTGACTTAACATGTCTGGATATAAAAGAAAGAGGGAGGTGTGCTCTTCAGGCCTCAGGCTGTTTTTTTTCCGCTGATGCTCTCCCTGTCTCAGCATTCACGTGTATACTTAAAATCAAGGGGAGACGTTCTCCCCCTGCCAAAGGCTCAGGTCTTTGCTGCTGCTCTCCTTGCCTTGACTTCACGTTTTCTTATAAAAGAGGTGTGCTCTCCTTGCCTCAGGCTTTTTTTTTTAGCTGATGCTCTCCCTGCCTAAGCATTTTGTGTGTGCACCTAAAATCAAGGGGAGACGTTCTTTCCCTGCTGCAGCCCGGATCATTGCTGCTGCCCTCCTTTTTGTACCTCACCTTCAGGCTGTTTTTTCTTTTCTTGCTGATGCTCTCCCTGCCTTGCCTTTTCATATATCCCTAAGAAAGAAAGAGGAGGTGTGCTCTTTCACTTAAGGTTGTAGTTTGTTGCTGATGCTCTTCCTGCCTTGGCTTAATATGTTTGCATATGAATCAGAAGAAAGGTGTGCTCCCCCCGCCTCGGACTGGTGCTCTTTCCTGCAGCTCTCCCTGCTGTAGCTTTCTATTTAGTCATTTGTAAGAGGAAAGGTGTGCTCCTCCTGTCTCAAATTCTGTCTTTTGGAATTGTCACTGATGCTAGCTCTGCTCTGTACTCAAGGGGGGTCTTTGCTGCTGCTCTGCCAGGCATAGCTTTTCATGTATGCATATAAAGGAGGGTAAAAATGTGCTCTCCTCACCTCAAACTGGGATTCTTTGCAGCTGCTCTTGCAGTCTGCTTTTTTATGCATGCATGTGATAGACTGGGTAGGTGTGCTCTCCCCACCTTAGGCTTAAGTGTTTCACATCAGCACAAAATCATACCTTCAAGTTAACTTATTGAATGCAGATAATTAATTAAATGACGAAAGTGGTCAGAGATGTTATCTGAGCTAAATGTTTGATTAATTTACAAAATATTTTGAAGCCCAGAAAGATGTAGGTAAGTTACTGGAAAGACGCTGAAAACTTAACGTTGTGCTTTATGTTAGTGTCACTAACAGGTGAGGGTTTAGTTTTTGATTTCTGCTACAGGCTTTAAAACGCCACGGTGGTTGGTTTGGTGAGGAGTCTGAGCCAACACGTTAATCAAAGGATAAAGTTCAAACATGAAAAGTCTCATTAAGTGTCATTAAGCCTCTCAAACAGGGAATTATTAGGTTTCAGCCTGAATGAGAAGCTGTTAACAGGTCTGATCATCACCTGTGGGCGGTTCTAACGTGAGCTGGTTCTCCTCAGCCCAGCCGAGGGGGCGGAGCCTCACATCCAGGTAGAACAGCCAGGTGTCCTGTGTCTGGTGCTCCTCTGAGAGCCCGGCGTAGCGCAGGCGGAGTCTCCCTCCCACGTTCTGGATGACTCTGACGGGCCAGTAGAGGAACGGGTCTGAGGGGTCCTGGAGCTCCAGGACTGAGGTCTCCACGATCAGATCCACCGTGTTCTTACCCCGCAGAGGCTGACGGAGACACAGAGGCAGAGACACAGAGTGAGGTTTATAGATCTAAACTTGATAGAGTCAAACTTATAAGCTCAGAAGCCTCAAAAGCTAACAGCCTCACTGTTGGATGGTTCATATTGAGTAAAAAAAATGCAAAAATCAGACATGTTTCTTCAATAACATTTTTAAAAAATGTCATAAAACAAAAATTAAAATCATTAAACATTCATGAAAACTCAATAATGTTATTATGTTATTATGTTATTATGTAATTATGTTAAAACTTCAGGTTTTTTTTGTTCATGACTTTTTTGTGTTTATGTGGTAAAAAAGTATATAAAATTCTGTACATAGTAATAATCTAGTGAAAAATAATCAAAACAAGAAGTTTTTTTGTGTTTGTAAATGTTTTTGTGATGTCTTGCTTTCCTGTTTTTTTTTAAATTACAAATATGAAAAAAAAGTAATGTCATAAAAATCATAAATTTGCAAGATTTATGATTTTTTATTTTTAAATTGCAATTTTTTTTAAATTAATTTTTTTTTTTTAAAAAGTACAATTTATCAAAAAGAGAAATTTCTAAAATTTGCCAAAATTTGTTTTTGTTTGCAAAAAAAAAAAATCCAAAATTTGCTTAAGTTTAAAAAATGTAAAAAAAAAAATAAAATAAAATAAAATAAAATTATGAAAATTCAATTAAAATATTTGGATTTTTGTTTGTTTATCATATTTTTCAAATTACTGTAATGGCTAAAACACATTTTTCTGGGCAGTTAAGCTCATTTTAAGCATTTATACAAAAAATGCCACTTTTATGCTAATAATAATAAAACTAAATGTCAAGATTTAAGTTTTGTATCCAACACACTTGTCAATATGTCAGTCGTAAAATGTAAAACAACAAAATCAAAATCAAATTTAATCAAATTCATCAAAAACATCATCAACCAAAAATCTACCATTGCCAAAAACTCAGAAGTAAGTCAGTTAATTTTTTCCTGCTCAGGTTTTGGTTAAGAGAGTTTTCAAATTACCGTAAAATTACCGTAATTACTGTTACATATTCCCTCTGAGCAGCTTTTTCAGCGTGTTCTCTTAAAGCTCTACTTTCCTGCTCTTGCTGAGACAGTCTGAATCCACTCACCCCCTCCAGCAGGTTTGCAGGTGCCGTCCTGGATCCGGTCAGATCCTGAACCAGGAACTCGGTCCAGTCGTTGTATTTCTCTTTGATGGCTGCAGAAAAAAAAGGAAGAGTGGAAACTGAGAAACATATGACGGGTGGATTACTATGAAGTGTCACCAGAGAACAGCATGCATGAGGAAGTGCGTGCATTCACTGTTTAACACAAACACACAGATTTTATTGAACTGAAATGTAAATGTGAAGATTTTTGAATGAATTTGTTCATTTTTCTGCAGAAGAGGTGCGAAATAATGAAGTATTCAGTGTTCCTGTGTCTCAGCGTCATTCACACTGCAAACATCAATCCTTCGTTCTGATTAAAGGATGAATCTTTTAGGACTGCACATGCAGAAATCCTCAGTTTGGCTTGTGAAACTGAGTAACTGCTGCAGGAAAGAGCTCAAACGCAGAAATGAAGAGTCTGTGGTGGCTGTTTGAGCGCAGAGACGTGAGATCAGAGGTGGGAACGGGAAGTGTTTCATTCAGGTTTACAGACATCAAAAAGGTCAACGGGTGACTTCGACTTCCTCAGCGAGCGGTAAACTGTGCAAGAATTCAGAGCGACGGTTGAGGGCAAGGTCAGGCTGCGATGAACGAGGATTTAATGTCAGGTTGAGACAGAAACTCTGACAAACTGTGGCCTCGTCATGAAGCGTCGCTTAGAGAGGTTTGGTTCCTGAGGAGGAGGTTCAGGGGATAAACTCTCAGTTTCTCCATCAAAAACTTTGCTCTTCACTTCTGCAGCTCAGCTCAATGTGGGGAAAGAGATGTAGCAAAGTTTTTCTTTCAAAACTAGAGTTGGCAATTTCTCTAAACTGAATTAAAAGTTAAACAAAGCTGAATAACTCAGAATTAAAGCTCTCGGTGATACCTGGATCTGTGGACGGATCAATTTGACATCTAGGAGCAGAGTCTGGATACGAAAATTCAGGTGAATGTCAGGATCTTCCTGAAATTTTACGAACAGATTTCACTTTTGAACGGTTAGGAGATGAGGCCCATTGGGATTAAAATCTCTCTTTTTTTAACCAAAGCACTAAAACCTAGAGTAAAAGCATCATCCATTCCTCAGATCCAACAGTTCATGCGACTAGGGGTGGGAGAAGAAAATCAACGTATCGAAGTATCAGGACTTTATATTTAATAATTTAAATACAGGATTTTTTTTTGTTCAAAGATCTATTTTTTTGGTTTAAAAGTTGGAAAAAAGTCTGAAATGTCAGATCCCTGTTCATTTATTAGGAAAATATGACTCTTGATATAATCTGTAGACATCACCATCATCAACATAAAAGATGATGATGTGAGACCAGATATTTAGAAAATCAAAAATATCAAAGAATCACAATTTGAATCAAAACGGCAAAATTTTACATGTGATGTCTTACTTTCCTGTTTGTGAAAATATGAAAATATTTTTTAAAAATGTAGTCATAAATTTACAAGATTTCTGACATTTTTTAAAAAAATTGCAATTTTTTTAAAAGTATTTTTAATTTAAAAAAATGTAAAAAAAATAAAAATAAAAATAAATAAATAAATAAAATAAAATAACCAAAATTAAGTAAAATATTTATGTTTTGTATGTTTTTCACATTTTTGAATAAATGTAACGGCCAAAACATATTGTCTTATACTTATACCTAAAATGACATTTTATGCACTCAATATTGAAACTAACTGCCAGAATCATGACAGACATAAAATGTAAAACAACAAAATCAAAATCAAATTTAATCAAATTCATCAAAAACATTATGGAAAAAAATAATCTAATTGCTATAAATTCAGAAACAAGTTAAGTTGAAATATATATGTGTTAAATTGGTCTCTGTTTATTTTTCAATTTGTTTAATAAGAAAGTACTTTTTTCCCAATTTAAAATATTTAATCTTTAATATATAACCTTGCCTTGCAAAAAAAAATCAATTCTTACCTTTAGTTAACACATCTAAGTTAAGCTAACGTTGTATTTAATTTCTCTTTTGAAAACTTGTAGTGATGTTAATCTATATCTGGTGTATTCACCTCTCACAATCTTTATTTTTGTATCTTATTGTAACTACAGTGCTTATGTTTATATTTATATTTGTTTTTTGTAATGACTATGTTAATTGCTGCTGTTAACAATTTCCCAGTTTGGGATCAATAAAGTAACTCTATTCTATTTTATTCTAGTCCATTCTATTATGAAAAATAGGACAATTACATATGGAGTAAGACATACATGTAATTACAAAACACCAGACCAGCAGGGGGCAGTAAGACAACGAAGCCCCGAAAAACGTTAACCCAATAAGAGCGAACAACTTCCTGACTAACGCGGCTTCAACAACTTTGAACTGGACGTATCTTCCTTCAGCTCCTTGAGTTTGAAACTTCCTGCTCCTCAGGGAATCTGGTAAAAAGCTCTCAGAGATTTTTTTTTTCTGTGATAAAACGTGTGAAAACGTGGACGCAGACAAAGAAAAGTCTCACAGATGAAGGTGCATTAATGTTCCAGCGGACAGGTCACAGACAGTGTTTGGTTTAGGACACGCGGCATGTTTTGTTTTTGTTTGCAGTCGACCTAAAACTGTAAAAGACTTCATCTTGACGTTAATCAGCGCTGCAGGGAGCATCGGGTCACACGCGTGTTGTACTCATTCTGTAACCGTGACTCATCTGGCACCAGATCACAGACCGGAGCGAGTGTCACAGGGATTTTAATGTCTGTGACTAACCGGGAAAACACGGCGAGGAGCTCGCAGCATCTTTCTGGATTCCTGAGGAATGTGTAAATTTAAGAGGAGGACTGAGGAAGAGAGGAGGGATAAACAGGAGGCCGATATCATGAGGAGCAAAGCAAATAAAGAGCAAAGACACGCAGACGCAGGAGTTATGTAACGCTGATGCACTGTGGGAAACAGGAAGTAGATAAAAACCACAAGTCCCCGCTCAGATCTGATGGAAGTTTAGACTGAAGTCTGAGCTCTGGCCTCAGTCTGTGCTCCTACAGCCGGATTATCCCTGCTGGGGTTAAACTGATGTGGTTTTAGGTCTTTATGGTCCAGGTCTGATGCAGAGTCAGTTTTAGAGCTGAAACTAAACAGGACGATGTTTGTTTATCTGTGTTTTTTAATTTATCATAGATTTTTGAGACTTTTTGAAGAGAAGTGGTTGAAACGCAGCATAGGCGTTGACACCAGGACTGAGTTTTCTTATTTCCCATTTTGTGGGTAAATAAAAGCTCCAGACCTCAAAGCTTACAAGCAAGAGTACTGAAAAAAGAGACGGACCCACTCTAGAGCTACAATCCTAAAAAATGAGACACTGTCTGAAAACCTGTGTTTTATAAACATGTTTAGACTTATAAACACACAGCAGTCAGCGATTTTATTTATTTATTTTATTGTTATTTTTCATGCCATCTAATTTTTGTTTTATTTTTAAAATTTCATTTGTAGTGTTCTTTTGTCTTGTGTAAGCTGCTAAGTATTTTATTTTACTTATTTATTTTTTTCTGTACAACACTTTGGTCAACAGGGTCTGTTTTTAAACTGCTTAAAAATAAAGATTGATTGGATATAGATATTTAATATCAATCTTAAGAACACTTTATAAATATATATATATATATATATATATATATATATATATATATATATATATATATATATATATATTTTTTTTTTTTACAAAAGTACCGGGTACGGATTCATGTAAAATCAAAACCATTTTTTGGTACCTAAACGCATCCTCAATGCTGGACATGAACACAGTTTTGCAAAGTTATATATTAAAGAATGAATGTACTTTATTATCAAACAAACTGATATTTTTTCAAAAGAAGAAAAGTACTGAAATTTGGTACCGTTGAGTACCGGTACGGATTGCCAGGTACCAGGCACCTGTACCGTATTGTTTTAAAAGTGAAAGGTATATATATATATACATATATATATATATATATATATATATATATATATATATATATATATATATATATATATATATATATATATATATATATATATGAAACAAAACAATTTAAAAAGAAAATGCTCTTTAAAACTAGGACACCTCTTGAGGAGACACTCTATATCTCTGTTTATATATGTTTTTTTGTGCTTTTTGTCTGATAAAATTAAACAAAAGTAAATAAAAAGTAACAAAAAAACAAAACAAAAAAATTGGGACACCTCAACATATATTCCCTCTTGAAATGGGATTAAATCAGTATCATGAAGGAGGCTTTCCCTATTCAAACCCCAGATATTTAGCTTGGTGTGTTCCTGACTGATGAAATGAGAGTGACCCTCACGGTGAGATTGAAAAAAAATTACAAGAAAGAAGATTGAAGCAAAAACAAGTGTCAGAGTCCCCAGGTCCAACTGATTAACCCCAACCTTCACCCCAAGACTAGAACGTAAGGTGCTACAAGGCGTCACCTCCAGCAGACTCAAAGCGCATCTACACCTCTACAACCAGAAAGAGACGGCAACAGGAAAACCTTCACTCTTTACAACAAACATGAAAACAGACTGAAGTTATTTTTTTTCTTGACTTTATTGATTTATTTTTATTGCTCGGCTACTTATCTTCTTTGTTTTGACTGTCTTCTGTTCATTTTTACCTGTTTTTACAGCTCATTGTGAAGCTCTTTGTTACTTATATTGAAAACAGCTACATAAACAAAGTTTTATTATTAATTTCCACTCCAGAACGGAGGAAAAGAGTCTCAACTGTGAAGCATGGAGAGGAAAACGTGAGACTATTTTCAAAAAACTAGAAGCAGAACTGGACCCTGAAACTTGACAAAGAAATCTAGAAGCCCAGATCCTAACCCTGCAGGAAAACCCTCAAACATCTCACCGCTGAAATATTTCTGAGTCGAGGAGTGGGGTAAACCTTCCTCGGACTGATAGAGAGCTTCAGTTGAAATATTTAATTTTAGAAAGTTATTTTTTCATGTTTACTTGCATTTTAAGCACTTTTTTTCCTGAGATGAAAACAAGTCGACCAGATGTCGAGATGTGAACATTTCTTTAAAAAAAAAAAAACAGGAGAAGATTCTGTGACACAGCTTGATGTTAAAATTTAGCTTCAACAAATCATCAAACTGTAACAAAAACAGAAGCTGAATCCGACTCGAGTCGCGTTTCACGTCAACATCCTCCAACTGCTGTTTATTTGAGAGCTGACATAAAACTTTCTGACGGTATTAATCCCTTTTTAAATCAGAGATTTGAGTAAATACAGTCGACAGGAGGCTGCTCGGGGTTTTAGAGACATAATTAAGTTATGAGAGAACAAATCAATAAATCCTTTCACGGCTCTGGTCCCGTCTGAATCGAATCATCGGCCGAGGAATCCACCGGTGAATAAATCAGATTGTTTTTCCTGTGAAGGTAGCGTGGCCTCGACGCTCCGCTCGTCTGTTTAATAACAGAGTTTTTCCTGAGAGACTGTTTCCTTCCCTCGCTGCTGGACTTTGAAAACACACACACACACACAGAGGCTGCACACACACACACACAGAGGCTGCACACACACACTCTGCTGTGCTGATCTCTCCGTGCAGAAATAGATAAACTATTTTTACAGATCCTGCTGAGATCAGTCAGGAGTCCATTTAGAGCTCAGCAGAAGCAAAACATGCAAACTTCTCCCCCTTTTCCTCCCCCGTCCCTCCCCTCCCCCACCTCACACTCCCATTTTTTCGTCTTCCTCTTTTTGCACATAAATAATGATCCATTCCTCTTCATTTCCATCCCAAAGGCTGCAGACATGTGGAGGTGAGCGCCTGAATTTCACATAACAATAAATGCATAATTAACCTTGAGGGAGGAGATCTTCCAAACACCCTTTCTCCCCCTTTTTCTCCCCCCTCCTCTGCACAAAACCTGAAGCCTGCAAGCAAACACGGAGCATGAAAAAATATGAATTTACATGCATGAAAGTTAACATTTGCATATTCTGCAGGGTGCATTTCTCCTCCTAACAATCCCCGCTCTGTGCAAGACGCCGTGCTCACATCCGAAGCTTCACTTTGGATAATCAGAGCAGTAATTAACGAAGAAGAAGAAGAATGGCTCGTGTGTTTTAAGCCAACAGATTCTAATCAGAGCTAATGGGGGCGAATTAGGCCTGATTCTCCCTCCGTCTTATCCAGTCATTACGCGCTGGCACGGAGAGCAACAGCACACGAGGGGAGAAGCCAAGTCAATTCCAACAATTACCCTCCTCCGTTTTAACCAAACAGGCCAAACACTCAGCGGCTGCAGCTCGTGAAATGTCACAGCGTGTTGAGCCAGAGACACCGACACCTGGACGCTCAGATGCAGTAATTTTATCACTTTTACAGCCGCATGAGTTTGTGTAAATAAAAATCAGCTCTGTGATCTGAAACACGGAGAGGGATGTTTGCCTCCTCCATTCATAAACTACAGACTCAAATTAAACACTCACGAAGGACGGAGAGTAAACGAGGCCTTATCAAGCGAACAAATGTGAGCACACACTCCTCCTGCTTCTGGAAAAAACACGCTGAGGTTGTGAGTTTATGCAAATTTTGAGGCGAGAGCAGGGAGAGGTTTGTCTCGCCTCTTATGACGCCGTTCCTCTACATCGGAGGTGTTCAAACTTTTTGATTTGTGGAAAATTCCTGTAAAAATCAGTCACTTAATGGCGTCAAATTAAAGACAAATTCCATGATTCTACAACTACAAATTTACATCTTTCGCCGATGACACTACGTCCAAATGAACTGCACATTTAAAGATCACAACACGCTGCAAAACTCACCAAATGAAAATTTAAAGGTCCCATATTGTGCAAAAATCACTTTATTAAGTCTTTTGGTAAAATTTGTGGGTCTTTGTCTTTCCTCCCAGCCCACAAAATGTGATATTAAATGACCAAACCTGTTCTTAGTAGAGCTTGTGAATGTTAAATCCTGACCTAAAACCAGCTGTTTGGATTTTGGGGGTTTTATGACGTCAGCGATTCCCTTTTTTGACCAATCAGGAGCAAGTCTGACCTGATTGGTCCACCGAAGCAAGCAATGCCAAAGTTGAAGAGCCATCACTGCTCTGTTTTTGGCTGTAAACAGCCACATAGCTCCATGCTCAAGCTTCCCATCTCAGAAGAAGACAGACTAAGTGTCTAGAGTTCATTTATCAGGAAATGTTCCAGCTACACTCAGTAAAACTGTGCATGTGTGTGCTAGTCACTTCACGGCCAACTGCTTTTCCAACTTTGGACAGTCCAACAGAGGGCTATCCAATAGACTGGTCCTGAATCCAGGCGCATTACCAACCATCCTCCAACAAACCTGGGACCCTGGAAATGTGAGTATTTTAAATGCTGTGTGCTGTGGAGCAGATGGAAGAGCTTTTCCTCAGTGTCCCCCCTGTCTCTGTGTGTTAGCTTCAGGATGCTAACTTTAGCTGCAGTCAGCCTGTTGTTTTAGCCTGTAATGTTACGGTAAACGAGCTTCTCTGTTTTCTAAACATTGTGCACTCGGAGCTCGTGGCGCCGCTCTCAGTGACGTGGAAGAGCGGGGCGGTATCAGCGGTGGCTCATTTACATATGAAGGCCACGCCCACTAAATCAGAGCGTTCTGAACAGAGGGGCTATGAGAGCCTGGAAACAATGCTGCTGTGCTTGATTTATTGGCTTTTTGGACCAAAACATGTTACTACCATTTCATGAAGACATCAATGATCCAGATTAAACTGCAGAAAAGGAACAGAATATCGGACCTTTAAAGACTTCAAAGCTTTTGTGCAAACACTAGCTGTACAGCGCCATCCACTGTCAACAGGAAGTCATATGTTTTACTCGCCACCCACCAAAAAGACATTGTCCAATCATCACCAGTTTGAACACACTGTGTCACTGTCACTCTCTGAACTCATCTACTGCAATTCACTGTTTCACATCTATTTGACTTCAAAGTTTTATATAATTTTTTTGATTGATTTATTTACTTTCATTTTTGTGTGAAATCAAAGAGCTGCTGGTCTGCAGAGGTTGGACACAGGTCAAAGTGCTGCTTGTGTGTATTTATCTGCGTTTCTGTAGCAGTAACCCAAACATGAAGCTAAGCTCAGGTTGCATGGCGACCGTTTCATGACAATAGTCTCCTCAACAGTCATGAGACAATGCAAACATTTCTATTATGTTCCCGACAGAAAGAGAAAAACGTTAGAACATAAACGCTGCAGAGGCGATGTCTTTAACAGTCTGCAAGTCAGGCTGAAAGAAAAGTGAATAAAAGGTAAAGAGATGAATATTTTTGAGGAAGTGAAGCTGTCATCTCGCCCTCAGAGGAACTGTGAAGTATCTTTTCCTCTTGCTATCACAAAAGTTTTTACAGGCCCTTTGAGCAAGACAAACTTTTCTTAACTCAGACAGATAAAGATGTAGATAGACCCATGAAATATGGCACATGTTTGCCATATAACTAAGGCAAACATGCTAATTTTGAGCTAGATAAATTTTCAAACAAGCATAGAGAGTTTACTTGTGCAAAAGGAATTAATCTATGTATTTTAGTTGTGTGAGAAAAGCAAGAAAATCCATATGCCCATACAAGCAAGCATTGTGAGGAGGAAATCAAAAAGGTCTTTGTTGGGCCCGCCATTTCTAATGAGGCTGGAATGGACCACAAAAAAATCTACAGAATTCAACCGAAGTGTTAAAACACAGAATTAATTAAAGCCAAAGAAGCTAATTAAATCATGTTATTTATGAGGACTTTGCAAAATGTCCCCAAATGAAGAGATTTCTGTCAATAGTTAGTCCTTGTTAGGCATCAAAACAAACACAAACTCACACCAAAACGTATTTTCAGTGCTTAATGGGGACGTTGTTCTAAAAGTTTTATCTATGTTTTTAGCTAGCTGAAGCCTCACTTATGAGGACAATACAAAATGTTTACACAAGCAAGACTGTCCCCAAAAGAAGCGGTATTCTTGCTGAGGTCTGCTGATCAATTTCACCTCGACGTCCCAAAAACCTGTTCAAAGACCTGAGGTGATCGAGCCTTTTCTGTGGCATTAGAACAATTTGCCACCCGAAATAAAAACATCCTCTACCCTACGGACTTTTAAATTGCGTCCTGAGACTAATTTTTTTTTACGGCTATTATCCGTATATGTATCTATTTCCATTTCTGTGTTGTTTAATTTGTTTTATTCATGTTCTTATTTGATTTTTACTTTGTAGCACTTTGGTAAACGTGATTGTTTTTAAAATGTGGTTTATAAACAAAGCAGATTAGATTGGATTGAAGATAAACACATGCTCCAGAACAAACATGTGTTCGGTGCTTTGTGGGGACACCTTTCAAAAAGGTTTTTGTAGGAGTGAATTATCAACACAAAAATCTTCTCTCTGAAATCCAAGCGTTTTAACTGTGAGGACTTGGACAAAAGAGCATGTGGTTTGTTTGTAACAGACTGTAAAGCACTTTGTGTTACTTTCATGTATGAAAAGTGTTTTATAATATGCCAAAACCTGGACCACATATGTAAACTTAAAGTGATGGAGGTGCTTGTTTTGTCATATATGAAAATGTCACTTAGCACTTTTTGTAGCTTATTTGAATCCCTTTTTTGTGGATTTGTCTGATTTTATTTTTCATTTTTTGTTACGACTGTAAAGGAGGTGAATTAATATGTTACTTAGTAGCAGTGCTTTCTCTCTAAATGCTCTTTTCTTAATTGCATCAGAAGTAGGGATGGGTACCGATTCACGTAAAACTAAAAGGTACCATGTTTAGGTACCTAAACGCATCCTTGTGACTGTGAGGGAGTGGAAGAGTAGGAGATTTTCCATGCTGGACATGAACACAGCATTTCAAGGTTATATAATGAGAGATAAATATGTTAAGTTGAATTTTTTTATATATTTTATGATTAAACAAATTGATATTTTTTACCACATTAACACAAAAAAGTACCAAAAATTGATACCGTTGAGTACCGGCACCGATTGCCAGGTACCGGGCATCGGTACCGTATCTTTTTCAAATGTGAAAGGCACCCATCCCTAATCAGAAGTTAGTTCGATCCCATGATGAGATGTTGTCTGTTGAACTTTTAATGACCTTTCCTGCTGCTTGTATTATTGTATTTTGTATAATTGTAATGTCTATTTTATGTTTTGTTACATGAAAAAATAAAAACAAAGTTAAAAGAAAAAGAAAAGTGGTTATAAATACAGTTTTAATTGATTGATTGATTGAATTTCCAAAATGTCCAAACATGTGAGAATGTCCCCAGTGTCCACCAGTGGTTTGTCCTTGTACACACACACACACACACACACGCACACGCACACACACACACACACACACACACACACACACACACACACACACACACACACACACACACACACACACACACACACACACAGTGGTAGACGGGTCTATCTGGGACCATCATCTGCAGCAGGCTCTGGCAGGAAGCAGTGTGGTGAATTCATTATGCAAATCATCTCCGTCAGGGATCTGTTAGCGTCACATGACCAAACTTGTGATGTCGCTTTAAAAAGCTCTATACGTGAAAGGCTGAATGCATCCCACACACACACACACACACACACACACACACACACACACACACACACACACACACACACACACACACACACTCATACACACTCATACACACGGGAGACTGTGGGAATTCACAGCAGAAACACGACTGAACAAGACCTGCCTCCCCCTGGAGACTGACCCCGAGGCTTCATACGCAAACGCTGTCTAAACACCATAAATATGTATACGCTGCTTTGAATTATGTTCTTCCTGTGTAAATTTAACCTTCAGGCTTACCTTGTCAGAGAGAAATGATTTATTATCCTCACTACGCAGGATATGTTTCACATTTTCTCAATTATCTGACACAAAAAAGTTGATAATTTTTGTTTCAAACCTGCAGATTTTAAATTATCTATAAATTCAAAGTTGTAGTCAAAAAATGTTGAGAATAAACTCTTTCACATTCTCGGTTTGTCTTGCAAATAGAGAAGCTGCCTGAGGCTGACTGGATGTGACACCAGCAGGTAAAGGTGCGTACGTAACAGCGTGGTGACACACATTGATTTTATCTGCAAACGACACATTTCTTCACTTTCAGAGGGAGTTTCTCTTTCTGTTACAGTCCAAAGTTTGTTTGTCGCACAGGGAGACGTTTATCAAAGCATCACATTTCTCACCGAGCTGCTGCACCACTTATCAGACCAGCCCAGTGTGTGTTAGCGTGCATGTGTGTGTGTGTATGTGTGTGTGTTATCACTGCTAGGACACACTCAGCTAGAAAAGGAGTCACATGCAAGACGAGGCAAGCCATGACGACTGAGCTGTGAGGTCACTTCCAGTGGAGAGGAGAAAAGAGGAAGAGGATGAGGAGGAAGCAGAGTGTGCATGCAGCTCTGAGTGTGTGCATGTGTGTGTGAGTGTGTGTGTGTGTTAGCCGCTAAGTGAGCCGGAGCAGGCGAGTTAGTCAGGCGCTCTGTTAGAGCTGCTTACCTTTTCTTAAGTAAACGTTATCTGAGAAACAAAAAGGAAACAGATGTAAGCACGCAAAAATACACACTTTTTACTCTCTTGTTATATTTCAGCTACCTAACACACACATCTACACACTCTCACACACACACACATATACACAAAACACCACTAAACATGATGCAAAGCCATGAAACTGAGCTACAGAGTTCAGATTTGTAAACTGACGGTAACTTGAAGAAGCTGTAGTTTGCATCATGCAGACATGCCACCTGTCAATCATTATTATCAGCTTTAAATCATCGTTATTAAAGGAAAGATGAGGAAATTAATAAATCAGCTCTATAAGATAGAAGATAATAGAAGTGTAACGGGTGGAAATGATTTAAACATGCATGGAAAGACTTTCAGTTCTGTGAGTCCGACAGGATTTGGCGGCTCGGTGCAAAGCTTTGACTTTTTGTTCGTGTTAACGAGCTCAGGGACGCTCCAAACTCCTCTATCCGCCAAAGTGTGTCTCATATTTCAGCTGCGAGAGTAAAAAAGCTTCAACATTAAGTGTTAAAGTCACATTAATTAGATTTGTTCTGTTAAACTTTCTTTCATCGTTACTGGATGAAGAGTTTTAGAAGCTAACAAGCAGCAGCTCAGCTCACAGCCCCTTCCTGACGTATAACCTTGGTGGTAGCCTATCAAAGAATTTAATATGAAATGGCTAAAATTTGTTTCTGTAAAGTTACTGTAAACATGTCAAAAACTGGACACAAACAAGCAGCAGCTCGGCTCGCAGCCTCTTCACATTTGTTTTCCACTGAGTTTGATACAAAACTGTGTAAACACACTTCGAAAACCAAATCCGTTTGTTTCTAAGATAAGGGGACTTCTGCAGATAACTCAGCTCCTGCTAGCAAACCCTGTTGTTATGATGCAGCTCAGTTTGCAGCCCCTTCTGTGTCCACTATAAAGTGTCAGAGAAACACAAATTTCCATTTTGAAATGGCTGGATGTTTTTTTATGTTTTTATCACAAAACTATGTTTGTTTTGAGAGCAAAGGATTTTTGGATCTGTTTACAACAGCGCCACCCAAAGGATTTGTTCATTCGAGCTGCCACAAATACGAGATGGATTCGGGTTCAAAAATAAAATCATTCCTCAAGAGTGACGAGGTTCAAAGCCTGGACATCAAACACATTGTTCTCCAGCTTCAAGGATTTTTTAAGCTAAAATACAGTGAGATCTGACAAAACAAGCAAGCAACAGCTCAGCTCTCAGTGCTTCTGACACTTAGCATCCACTTCAACTACAAACATATCCAGTGTTTACTTGTTTAAAGACTGTGTCTGTTTGGAGCTAAGAAGGGCATACAGGTAAATTAGCTCTCACAAGAAAACCTTGTCAACAATAAAAACTAAAGAAATCATTTAAAAAAATCTGAGCAGCTCAGCTTTCAGCCCTTATTTATATAAGTTATCTAATATAGAGTAATAGAGAAACACTAATGATTAAGCTCTCATTAAAAACTTTCTGAGTCGAGGAGACCTCACAAGAGACAATTCTGACAGTAAAACAGAAGCGCCTCAGCTCTCAGCCTCTATCGACACACATTATCCAATGAGGGAAAGAAAAAGACTTAATTCTACAGTTTAAGTGCTGTAATCAGTGTGATTACAAGCTTGCAGCAGCTCAGCTCTCAGCCCCATCAACAAAAATGTTCAATTAAAGAGTTAAAGAAAGAAACACTAGTTACTAAGCTTCAGCTAAAAAAACTTCTTGACCCCACAAAATACAAAAATGCCTAAAAACAAGCTTGTGGCAGCTCAGCTCACAGCCTTTTTTAACACTCAGCATCTGCTGAAGATTACAAGAATCCTTTTTGAACACTAAAACTGTTTATATTTTAGCTAAGGAGACCTCACAGTAAACCAGAGAAACCATGACATAAAACAGCAGCAGCTCAGCTCATAGACCCCACCGACATACAACATGTTATCTACCAAAGAGCAAAGGATAAACTGAGTTTATTTTCTTTTCCACTTGAAGGGGCAGCTTTTACAGAAGATGAAACCTTTAAAAACTATGAAATTCACTAAAACCGAGTAAAAAACCTACAAACAAGCTCGCAGCAGCTCAGCCCTTACTGGAATATGTTGTCTACCTCCAAGCAACACAGAAACACTAATGCTTTTGTTTCCTCTCATAACCTTCTTACACATAAAAAGTGAACAAAATTAACATTTAAAAAAGCAAGCAGTAGCTCAGCTTGCAGCCTTTCTTGAAAAACTGTCAAAAAATCATCAGAAAAATGCAGAATTAGAGTCTAAATCTGCTTTAATTGGCGTTTATTGATCACTAAGTCTGTCTGTTTTGTTGACAACTTCACCATCAGAACTCCTGACTTTAAAGTCACCAGTTTACAGATTAAATCAACTCATTTCTTTAAAATTTTTTGATAACACCTCTGATTTATGGATTTCAGCTTCTTAAAGACGCAAATTTATCTAATTTATTGGTTTTATGTGATCACTGAGGGGTGAAAAGACGTCACGACTTTAGAAATCTACCTCAAAATGACAAAAGAGGAAGTGGTTGACTGAGAAAGACACTCGAGGCTGATGTGAAGGAGAGGATACCCGAGTCAGGTGGAAACGTAACCAGGTCGTCTCCCCAACAACGGAGGCACACGCCATCCATCAGCAGGGGGGGTGTCAGGGAAATAAATGGTCTGAACGAGTCTGTGGAGGGTGAGTCATTTATTCGAGGGATAGAGATGTCGACGGCGTGAAAGGTTCAGGAGAAGTTGTGAAGTCAGAGAAAGTAGAAGAACGGCTGTTTTTTGGTTTTACTGTAGAGATCGAGTGTAAGAGATAAATGACAGACGAGCTGCCTCTTCAATCACAGCTCTTTAGAGAAACAGGTCCTTCCACTCAGTTTATGTAACGCGGTGTTTGAAAGACGGGAGGTTCACAACCTGATAGAGTGTTAAAGTCAGAGCAGATGAAGTGATTCAACCTCAGTCGACCTTTTGTGCAGATCTCATTCTGTTAAATATTCTTTCATACCAAAGATTTTCTGAATCAGAAGACGCAAAAGGCCACAGGAATAAAAGACGTACTCCACATCACATGAATGAGGTTAAACGCTCAGGATATGAATGATGGACGCTGGACTTTACGAGGCCCAAATGAGATCATGTCTGTGGACGGCTAAGGTGAACAAATAAAGGTTTTAGGGGCGAGAGTGCAACTGCAATGCTCACAGTTACAATTTTTTTCCCTGAATTTATCTTTTTACAGTCCCTGTTTTTCACAATTTGGCATCAGTAGAGTTTTAGTAGCTGCTTCCTTTGCAATAGTCAGAAAATGTAAGAAAACGCCATGTTGAAAATCATCAAAATCTGACTGAACAAAATTTTTCAAAAGGGATGCAGGGTATATAAGTATTAATATCAGTATCAGCTGATATTTACTCATTAGTTGCCGGCATTTTCAGAGCATCTTGAACGATCTTTCAAGACCCAAATAATCTTGATTTCTCTGACTCTGTAAACACCAAAACTACCTAAGAAGAGTGGACTCTCTTCTTTTATGTCTCTCTTCTTGTTTTTGATCCAAAAACAGACAATATGTACCTTTTTTGATCACGTTCATCCCAAGCACTCCATCCTTTTGATCCTAACCCTAACCAATATCGATATCAGAAAATATCCGATAATATCAGTCATTGGTAAATATCAGACATAGGTAAATATCGGTAAATATCGGTCATCGGTAAACATCAGCTATCAGTGAATATCGGTAAATGTCATAAATATCAGTTATCGTTAAATATCAGTCATCGGTAAATAAATTGTAAATATCAGTTATCGGTAAATATCAGTCATCGGTAAACATCAACTTTCGGTAAATATTGGTAAATGTCATAAATATCAGTTATCAGTAAATATCAGTAAAAATCAGTTATTGGTAATTATCAGTTATCGGTAAATATCGGTAAATTTCACTTATCGATATATATCGGTAAATTTCAGTTATCGATATATAGCGGTAAATTTCAGTTATCGGTATATATCGGTAAATTTCAGTTATCGGTAAATATCAGCTTTCGGTAAATATTACTTATCGGTAAATTTCAGTAATCAGTAAGTATCAGTTAATATCAGTTATTGGTAAATATCAGTTATCTGTAAATATTGGTAAATATCATAAATATAAGTCATCAGTAAATATCAGTCATCGGTAAATATCAGTTAATATCAGTTATGGGTAATTAACAGTTTTCGGTAAATATCAGTTATTGGTAAATATCAGTTATTGGTAAATATCAGTTATCTGTAAATATTGGTAAATATCATAAATATAAGTTATCAGTAAATATCAGTCTTCGGTAAATATCAGTTAATATCAGTTATGGGTAATTAACAGTTTTCGGTAAATATCAGTTATTGGTAAATATAATTTATCGGTAAACATCAGCTGTGGGTAAATATCAGTAAATATCAGTTATCGGCAAATATCAGTTATTGGTAAATATGAGTAAATACTGGTAAATGGTAACAATATTAATAGCAGATACAAGTTTCGGCCAAAATTTTCATATTGGTACATCCCTAAAGATGAAGATTAAATGTTCATTTCTTGTATATATCCAGGGAAATCACAAGATTGGTCATGTTTTTGCTGTGGTTTTCAACCTTCAACCGTTATATTTTGCAGCTAATATGAATAAAACAGTATCTTCAGAGTTTTTCTCTCATGAAGCCAACAGGTGTTGATCAGTTTCAGCTCCTAGAGTTTGTTTTAAGGTTAAAATGAAAGAAAGGAGAGGGTTGGAAGTGCTTTTTGGTGCTAATAAGACGCACCAGTACAAAACTCTAACACCGTTCAGGATTTCTGTGATATTTCCCAAACAGCCCCTAAAGTAGTTTCCTCATGAAGAAGCTTTTTTGTGCCTTTCCAAAAAAACTCACAATATCACAGAGTGAAAAAAGTAAAATACAGTTTTCACCATATTTGGAAGAATTTGCAAGTATTGCCACATAAACTTGGTGTGAAAAATAAGTTTGTGGTTGGTGGAGTATTTCTTTGTAGGAAAAATGCTTCAAACCCTACAGTCCGTTTTTTTTGGATGTGTTTTTAGGGGATCCGTAATCTGAAAAAAAAACCGTCACGTTCAGACACCTTACACACTGAATCCGGTGTTCACACACTGTCACACACTCACACACAAGTTTTCATTCATCATCCAAACATTTTCCAAAATGTGTAGAAAAATATGTCAGAAAAATGGGTAAATGTGAGCCTACGGTATCTCTGAAGAGTCAAACTACCCAGGAAAGGAGCTGATGGACGAAAGTTTCAGCGCGAGTGTGCAAACATGATTGACATAAGACAGGATCTAATTTCTTTCTCTTATTAAGCATAAGTTTTGGACGAAAAAACAGTAAGTTATTACAACAGCAACAGGAGTGTCAGCTGTTTGGCATTGGCAGAAAAGATTTGGCAAAAGGATGCACATGTTTAGTCAAAAACGTTGCTCATCTCATTTACAGCGAACGTGTTTCTGTTGTGACAAACGTTTCTCAAAAAAGTGAAGAAATAAAAGGAAAGGAATTAAATTTGAGCTTCAAATATTGAATAAATCCTTCAACTTAACAAAGGACAGACTATCTGCAGCTTTGAGGCAAAACTAGCGTAGTTTCACTTTTATTTTTTGCACTATATTCTATTTTCGAGATGTCCTCCGATCTGTGCGTTACTAATCTTACAATCGGACACGCCTCTCCATTATCCACCTTTCCTGCCATCAGATAAAGTGCACGTGCCCGGTGTTTGTTCCTACCTTCAGGGGGCATCAGGGTCTTGTTGTTCTGCGTGCACCACCCCACCGGGTGCAGCTCGGCAGTCATGACATCACACCAGAAGTCGGCCTTGCGGTCGTCTCCGTACCCGCTGAAGCGCAGCAGCAGCAGCTGGCCGCACGTGGTGATGATGGTGGCCACCCAGTACGTGTCCGGGCTGTTTTTATTGGCCACCTCCAGCTTCATGCCGGGCTGGAAGCTGCTCTGAAGACTGATCTCCACCTGAGAGGGGGAAAGGCACAAGGTTTAAAGGAGCATTCTGCAGTTTTATTAACAAGAAGCCTGCCTTTCAAAATAAAAGCCCTTCAGTCAGAGCTAGCGTCTAATTACTGAGTTCAGCTGCTTCAGGACGTCTCTGCCGACAGGTGCGAAAATCCAAAACAAGGATTAAGACGGGGTCAAGGCTCAGTGGCACGGCTGCACCAGGACGCAAAGGTCACGTTTAAAGTTTTAGAGAAAGGACTGGAGGCTGGAGTTTGCTTTTTCTAACAGAGTCCTCTGAAAGTCAAAGACATCTGAAGCATTTGAGGGTTTAACTTTGATGCCAACCGTCCCCAGCAGAGACTCCTGACCTCCACACCGCGAACACCTTTGGGAGGAATTAGATCACCAATCTCACTAAAGCTCTTTTGGCTCAACGAGCACAAAGTCCCACAGACTCTCTGAAGCTTTCCAAGAAGCGTGGCTGCGGCTGCTGCTCAGTGAAAGGGGCTCTTACTCCGTTTTAGTGCTCGTGGTTTTAGAGAAATCCTCTGAAAAGCTTTCCACGAATGAGACGTCGTTAAGCTCATGTCATGCTTGACTGTGTGGGCCAGAAGCCGCTGACTTTCAGTAAAAACTGAAACTCTAATTCTCCTTATTCCAAGATTTACTGCTCTGTTTAAAACCTCTGCACTGATGCAATAACTGTTAATAAAACTCATCTTTAAATAGCAAAAACTACAACATAACTCCCAAAACTTCTTAGAGGCTGTTAATGTGACACAAGATGCTAAACTTTTTTAAACAACTTTGGCTTTGACTCATAAAAAAACAGCAGAAACTATGAGAAAAAAAATCAACAAACAAACAAGATAAACTTTGCTGTTTGCCCTAAAATAATCAGCAGAGAATTAATAAAAACACAAGATTTTAAAAGTTGAGTTTTTCTATCACAAAATGATGTTGTTCAAAGTTTAGAGCACATATAAAATTTGATTTAATATTATTATACTGTGGAAAAAATATTAAACCATTGGAGAAGAAAAACATTTACGAAACCTAAATTCTTTTCAGTACTTTGAGAAAAAAAAATGGAAATTTTAAATTTTTAGAAAAGTATAACATCTCGTCGAAGTCCAGACTTTTAGGAATAAAGTAAAGAGTTTCATTACAGTTTTCATTACAACAATCAAAGTGTTAAGAAAAAGTCTCAATATAATGGAAAAAATAGGAAATTTCTTAAATAAAATTAAAAATTTGGGAATTTGGTTTAAATTTATTAATTTATTAACAATTTATCAATTTATGAAAAAGCTCATTATTTCATGACTTAAATAACAAAAAAAGCTGAAAATGGGTCTTATTTTTAAGAATTAAATTGAAAAACAATAACTCAACTGAAGGTGAAATTGCAAAAAAAATTGATCTCAAAAGCAAACTACAAATTTTAAGAACAAAGATAAAAACAACTTGACTTCTTGAATTAAAATTTAATGTAGGAGTCGAAACTTGAGATACATTATTTATTTTAAGAAGTTAGTTGAAATATATATATATATATATATATATATATATATATATATATATATATATATATATATATATATATACTGTTTTATGTCCAATATTTATCTTCTGTGAAATATAAAACTCAAATGTCAGTATTTGTGCAATAATCCATAATAAATGTCCCTATTATATA
Source organism: Halichoeres trimaculatus (assembly GCF_033239565.1). Lineage (NCBI taxonomy): Eukaryota > Metazoa > Chordata > Actinopteri > Labriformes > Labridae > Halichoeres > Halichoeres trimaculatus. The sequence continues at coordinate 2,342,629 of NW_027437199.1, read as the reverse complement.
CCATTCTTATATTTTATACTTTTATTTATTCAGTCAGTTTTTGTACTTTTTTTTGTATTTTATCATGTTACTTTTTTTACTTTCTGTTGTTCACATTTTTGGGGGGTAATATTTGGAACCAAAAAGCAATTTCCCCAAAAAGTATGTTTGATTCTGACTCTGAAATAAAGTGGAAAGTTTATGACATGTCCAAATTTTAGGAAAAAAAAAGTTGAAATAAAATGTCATAATGAATCTCAAATGTCATTAAAAAAAGCTGAAATTTTGATAAAATAAATAGGTGTATTTCTTCATTTCTTTCTTTTTTTCCTTATCTATCGTTTTCTCTTCCTCTCTGGGTTTCCATTTTTCTACTTGTTGACGCCCTTTGAGCATTATGTGTATCGTCCTGGGCTTTTTGTTCCTGTGGTGTGAATAAACGAGTTGTTTTAGTTTGGATGTTGTTCAGTTTTGTGTGTCTAAAATGTCTTTTCCTTTCTACCTCATAAACAAAAGACCTAATACAAATATTTGTCCTAAAAAAAATGTTGAAAATAAAATCTTAATCTCAGTCAAAGTTGGGCCGACTCATCAGCCAGGGCTTAGCAAAATTTTTCTACAGTGACAGTTTTCAAAGTTCAAATGATTTCATTTTTTAATTCCTCGCACATGCTCAGTGAAGTGGTGTCGTCCTCTCCTGTCTCTTTATCTTGAGCATGTGAACGTTTCCTAATTGGAGCTTTGAGGAAGCAAAGTGCTGATAAAAACTGTAAAACTGCTCCAAACAGAGCCTGAGCTCCGAGCAGCAGCCTCTCCGTCTGTGCTTCTGCAGAGAGAAGCGATAAATCTGCGCGGCAGTGAATGCAGCACAGCATAATGCATTTCCACCAATAGCCAAAGGCTGCTTCACAATCTTTGAGAGCACTACGAGCCCAACAGGATGTTCGCATTCAACAGTCGCACAAACGCACAAACGCACACACTCCCAGTGAATGGAAAAAGCCAACATCTTAGAAATAAACACAATGCAAACGGCCCCGTGACTTCCTGCTACAACAATGCAAACGTGCTGTATCACTCTGCTCCGCTTACGTAACGGAGAGCTACAGGCAAACACTGACTCTGTGTGTTTCTGTGTGTGTGTGTGTGTGTGTGCGTGTGTGTGGGCCCAAGAGAAATCACTGTTTCAATTTGTCCAGGCACACACACACACAGAGGCAGAGATGAGGGCTGCTCTTTACTGAATCACATTTTTCTGGGGAATTCATGGTCTGATTCCCGGTGACTCAATCCACTTACCGACGAGGCAATTTAGCCTCCCGAGAGGCGCTCGACGAGCACACACAGTTTGTCCGACATCAGAGGAAAACACACTCTCATCCAGATTCATCGCTGCCAGTGATGTAAGAAAGTGAAAGGCCGACACACTTCTTTAAATCTGAAGTGGGACACGCCTCCACCTTTGCAGCGCGGCAGCTGAGCGCTGTGAGACTCAGCCGCTCTGTCAGCCGCTCTGTCGGCTGAGATGGATAAAGACCTCACATCCAGGATAACCGCGCTCGCCCATCTGGCCCTGCGCTGTGATGTAACATGTCGACGCTTGCAGAGCGTTGAAGGCAGAGGCAGAGCTTTAAATATCACCAGATCTCTGCAGGAAAGTCTGCAAACTTTGGAGGTGCATGCTACAAATTCAGCTTTCCCATTTTTCAGATCTGTAGAGTAAAAACCCTGGATGGTCAGAGGAAACGTGCAAATTATCAATCATCAACTTTTCATATTGTGTAGAAAACTGGTCAAAATGCAAAGGATGAAATGCAAGTATTGCTGAGTTTTGACCTAAAACACAAACTTTTGAAAACAGCCTTCAGGGTGGATTTTTTCTGAAACACTGCGACCACCGTTGCCGTGCAGACAGCAAGCTAGGTGTTCTGTCAGATTTTGCAACCCACTGAAAATTGCTACTTTGTTGTTCTGTGCATACTCTCAATGTCATTAGTGTTACTCTCATAATTTTTGTCTCCTCGTCTCAGCGCTGGAGTTAAAATCAGAAAGAAAAACGGACAAGAATCAAAAAATGCTCCTCCCCTAACGTACAGGTAAAAACACATCAGAACTAGCTGGGATTAATGACACAGGGATATTAAGGTAAATATTAATGATTTATTATGCATTGAGTACTGTGAGCATAATTTCACAATGATGGACAGTGCTATGGACGCAGCTACAGTAAAATAAACAGCGGTAGCAAAATTTGACAAAGCAGCAAAAATCGATAGATGTGTTCCATCAGAAAAAGCATCAGTAGCAAAATTAGTGCACGATGACAAAAACACACTGTTAAGACATGCCAAGGTTAGCATTCAAGGTTTTTTACATGTAAGTTTTAAGAGTGTGTAACAATGTTTAATGTTGTGTAAGTTGCACCTTTGTGAATTTAAGATGAATGTAACAGTAAAATCACACGTCCACCATTATCTAATGTTTGACTATAATACGGTATTTCAATGTAGCGAAAGTTGCTCATTGTGTGTTTACAGTTTGACTGAGTTTCTCATTACTTGTTTATTTATTTTTGTGTTTACAGCTTGTTCTTATTTATCAGCATCAGCCCCGAAAATCCCATTCCAGTTGGGCTCTAGTGCAAATGATGCTTAAAACACCTAAAACTCCAAGGTCTTCCCAAAGCCCCGCCCCTTGACTCCAGAGGGCTGGCCAATCAGAGGGAAAGGGGGTTTCCTTAAAGAGACGGCAGCTAAAACGAAGCATATCAGACACAAGTTTAAGTAAGGGTTCTCTAAAACATCAGTGAGAGAAAAATGAATTTTTTGTTTGGCTGCAAATCATGTAAAGCTGCTTCGGAGCCACCAGGGGGACAATTTGAAGCCAAAACTAAATAACCTTAGAAAAAAGTAAGGCTACACGATATGCTGCTCTCACAATTCAATTCTTTTATGATTTTTAGGGTGCTGATTTGCTTTAAATTGCGATTTTTTGATATTTCAGACTGTTGCGATTTTTAGTTTTCTTTTTCAACACCAGACTGTGTGAAAAAGTTGCATGATGATGACGTCTACAGACTGTTTCAGGAGCACTTCATGTAAGTCAGAGGAAAACATTTTGTCCTCTGCTGGAGAAAAGTGGTAACTTTTTCTAATCCAGCTTGAAAGACTGAAATGAAAGATTTAAATTTAAACAAAAATACCAATTTTTTAACAAAGAAAAATAAAATCTAGAAAAGATTGACAAACTATCCTCCAAAGTGTATCGTGTATTTCTGTTTCTTCAGCTACGTCAGTGTTTTTCTGTCTTTCCTCTTTTATTCTTCATGTATACCTTGCTTCAAAGCGAAATATTTTACCCAGTGTTTTAAATTTTGCCTTAAAGTTGATATTTTACATTTTATGCCTTCATTCTTTGATATAATTTCACAGGAGGGATATCAGTGAGTGAAATCTTTCCAAACAAAACCAGAAGAGCTCCGTCTTTGAGCGATAATACCTGTAATTATGGCTGTTTTCTGAGAGTTTTGTCTAAAAAAAGAGGCGTCTCGTTCACGTCAGGGTGTTATGAACGACCTGATCCACTTCAGCTTTCCCTTTGAAGATAATTCACCGTCGTTTTGGCTCCACAGATGAGTTAGCGTTAGCACACAGAGCAAATCAGAAGCAGGGTGAGTGTCAAACATGGAACGAGGAGTTTCAGCGTCTCCTTCGTCTCACAGATTAAGCAGGTGAGCCTGACATGCTAAACACGCCGCTGATGGCGACACGCGGCTCAGGTGACCTCTCAGCTGACCTGGACGATGATTGTCTGTCTGAAATAACTCAGCTGGCCGCGCTTGGCTTCACCTCAGTATCAGATACAAGTCTGAGCCAATCAGAGCGCAGCAGGGTCAGCCTGGACAGAGCCGCTGCCAAAAATGTACCTTTCAGGACAGATCGCTGCTCCCTCTGAGAGTTTCCAACCAACGGTGTCGAAACAGAGGAAAACGACCTGATAACATCTGAACAAGCTCGAGCCTTTTTCAGGGAGCGTTCAAACTGCTTCACGATATTTAGACAGAGATAAAGAGCTCACACATCTCACACTCTGCAGGAAAAGTGCTGATTTTAATCACTTTAAGTTTCCAGAAATAAGCCGTCGGCAAAATCCGTTCATGAGGAGCAGATTTTATCACTTTGTTTACAAAAAACAGAAACAATTTCTTCAGAGCCTGAAATAATAAGAAGCTGTGATTCCTCCGCCTGAGGTGCACTGATCAGCTGCTGCTGGCTTCACAATACAATCATACCAAATAAAGACTGAGACTTTTAAAGTTACACAAAGTTCACAGAGGAAGAAAAAAATGTGACACGTGACATCCCATTAATTTCTCTCTAGCGCCATCTAACCACTTCAAAAAAAACACTAAAATGACCATAACGAGGGTAGGGATTTCATAGAGACATAAAACCAACGTCAAAATGTTTGTCTCGTTGTGATGCACAAATTACCCAGGGGGCCGAAAGCCCTGTCTCGCACAGGATAAGACTTTTCCACATTTTTGCCCTTTCTTTAAAAATGATCTCCTCCGAACCCATAAGTAGTATCGGCTTGAAAATCGCTGAGATGACAAATTGGACCCTGCTTTACAAAAGCTATTCGGGATTTTGTTGTTTCAGAAATAGTTTTCGAATGGCGAGCTCTCAAAGTTGGTGAACATGTAAACAGCCCTCTCAGCTCCCTGCATAAAAATGAATGGGAGTGGAAGATCAAACTGTGGCATTTTGGCTTCTACACAAAAAAGTAAAAGTCCTACAGCTTTAAAAGTGACATGGATGGATTCCTGACAAAATTTCCAACAAAAATTTCACATTTTACAGTGATTTGGGTAAAATTGTGGCCTCTGTGAGGAGTTGTTTCTAAAACATCTGTCCTTTCACTCCTTAGTGCAGCTGCAGCAGTTCTGTGATGATGTCACAAACTCATAAGGAGTTCCGTGAAGCTGGTCATGTGACTCACTGAAGGCGGGAAAATGCTGTTTTCCACACACAGAGATTAAAAAGGGACCAAACCTTGACTGTGGAGGCAGTGTTGCCAACTTAGCGATTTTGTCGCCAATTTTGGGGACTTTCTGGACCCCCCAGTGACAAAAATTAGAGAAAAACGACTAGCGACAAATCTAGGGATTTTTTTTGGTGGTAGGCGGCTCCAAGATCACGAGAGGAGAGGGAGAAAAGTTTATCGTAAAGCGCTGTTTTCTGTCTTTCCCCCGTTCATGCATGGCCAGCTGTACACTACGGGCACTAGGACGGCTCAGTTGACAGGTAGGCAGCCTGTCCCACAACAGATATTTTGATTTCTGCTCTGATTCAATTTTTTCGTGATATGTTTTGCCAATCTCTTTCTCTGATAGTGAGAAAGTGCAAATATTGGTGTCAAAATTTTTAACAATACAAACTCCAACACTTAACTTCATTCAAAAACCTTAAAGCATGAGTTTATTAAACAGCTCCCAGACTCAGCAGCATGTTTTATAAAGTTAAATGAGAACTTAAAAAAAAAAAATAGCTTAAGTTTTGTACCATTAATAAAGTTTTCCAAAATCTTAATGTAACTGTGCTAACTGCACTGCTGATTGGCTGTTTCCCGAGCCATGGCTCTGCTTGTAACCAATCAGATGGTGCTGTGGGTGGGACAGTGCTGGGGACTGAGTAGTGACTGCAGACAGGGGAATGGCTGCATCAGAGCTGCAAAAACACAGTTTTTAATCTGTTTCTTATCGGCCGTCGGATTAAAAAAAAGGCAGATGCCGATATGCTTCAAAATGCCAAATATCGGCCTCGATAATCGGCCTGGACAATAATTGGTCTATCCCCAGTTTGACATTCTTCAAGCTGCACTCACCAGAAGATTTGCCTGCTGTGTGTGGATAAAAGCATTTTTAAAAAGGAATGAGGGGGATATTCGTTTTTGAAAATACCCGACTACGTGTGGACAAGGCCTCAGTCTTTTGCTAAATCTGCCGATCTATGTGGACACATGCAGACAGGAAGTTAAGTACTTTCCGAAAAGATAAGGTAACGCTGTGATTATCTCTTCTGAACTGTTAAAACTCAACAGCCTTAACTTCAAACTCAGTTCATTCACAGTTATGGGGAGGAAAGAGCTCGGGACAACTTCTGCAGCAGGTCGTGATGCCTTCAATAACGTAGGAAAAAAGAACATCAAACTAACCTGACTCCTTAATTTCACTGTCAAAACAATATCACCCTGAGCAACCTTAAAGAGACAGTGTAATATATTGAAAACAAGTCTTTTAACTTTATTCAAAAACGCAATTATTAAAATAAAAGTAGAACTAAATAATGACTATTTTGTGACAAAATTGATTTGCCTTTGAGCAAATTTGTCTTCATGTAATCCGCTGATTTAATGCTTAATAATCATCATTAATCCTCAGACAATCATCGAACAGTTGAAATCTGTAATCGCTGCATCTCTACAAAGGAGGCATTTAGGGCGACAGTTTGAAAGTCATTAAAAATGCAGCATACTCCTTTAATCCCAGTGGAAAAACTGGCTAATCTCGTTATAGTGTGTAAGCAGTGGTTGATGCTTTAATGATGAATTGGACCGCGTCGCCCCGCCCTGTTTGAATGCGCTGAAACACAAAAGATGTTGAATATTAACTCCAGTGTTTACATTTCTGTTTGTGTGTGAGGATATTTCTCCTGAAAGCCGTAATCTCACTTCAAACTCCTCCGTCATTCACTCTTTCTCCTTTCCTCTGATTTAATCATCACCTTCAGCTCCCGTCTGAAAACCGGCTAAAGCCGCCCGACCACGTGCGTCACAAAGGAGCGAATCCAGAGCGAGCAGCGCTCTGAAATATGTCCTTAAAGGATTTCTGCAGATGCTACTTATCCCCAGGCTGTGTTTAAAGGATCAGAGAAAACACTCACATGTCTGAAGGTGGTGTGAGGGGCCGCGTTGGCCCCCGTCTCCTCCATGTACTCCTCCCAGTTAAACTCCGCCTCCTCCTCCATGGAACCTGCGTCTGAGAAAACACATCAATCATGGATAATTGTCTTCAGACGAGCAGAGGGGTTAATCTACGGGAGAGGAAACAGATTAAATCATCTGTGTCAGGGTGAAGTCAGCTGATCGACAGGTTGTTTCTGAACGAACTGCTCACTTTGTCCACACCAACCAGTTCACACCAGGTTTGATCTGTCAGAGTCTCTGGAGACTCCTCAGAGGAGGATGGAGGACTGATCCGGCTCCGTCTAATCAGAGGGGACGGTGGGAGGCTGATGTTTTGATGGATTGAAGCGTCTGCTGTCTTCGTTTCTGCTCTCACGTTATAGACTCCCTCGCTAACAAACACTACACAAGTGTCAACAATCGCACCGTTGCTCCTTTCTCCTCGCAGTCACACACACCGCTGGAGTCAACGCCAGCAAAGAACGATTTAAAAACTTGTTAAAGTCTAATAGAAAAGTAAAAAAAGAATCACTTCCTGTGTAGTTTGCTCCTGTTTTGTGCCTGGCTGTGACTAAAATGAGACTTTTTTAATGAACAGATATAATTTTCAATCAATATTAAATTCTAATTCTTTCTCAAATGATGCCATCGTGGATCTTACCCTGAGCTGACAACATCTGAAACGCGAAGAAACAACAGCATTTAGAAAACATACCAATGGAATTAAGAAATATGGGTGTGCTTGTTTTTAAAGTTTATTTTTAGGGTTTTTAATATCTCTCAGGCGCTGTGGGGACCATTTGGAAAAGCTCCTGTAAATCTGACAATATTCAGATCACGGCTGAAAACAGTTTTGTTTAGCTTATCATACAACAACTGAAAGTATTTTATCCAGACCCTCCTCTTTGAATTTAATTAATCATTTTTTTGATTGAATCATTGATTTTATGCAATAATTTTATTTTACGATTTGTGATTTTATTTTATTTAAGCTGTAAAGCACTGGGAATTGTCTTGTGTATAAATTGTGCTCCACAAATAAACTTGCCTTGCCTTGCCTGTTTTTACAGTATAAAGACTCCATTTCCCATGAGCACTGGTACCAGCTTTTTTTTCTTTTTAGTTAAATTTCTTTTTTATTTCTTCCCCATAAACAGGTTAAGATATGTACATAAATGTGCATTATAACAATAGACTACAGGATGTAAACATACCCATGTAAAATTTGTGCACAAATTTAATGAATACACAATTAAAATAAAAGAAAAATAACACAAATGAATACAATTTTTTATATATATTTTTTGTAAAACGTCTTTGAATATCTTCAAAAAGTGCTATATTAATCTCTTTTATAGTTATAATTATTATAATTATTTTATAATTATTATTATCATTTCATTTCACTTTTTCCACAACTTATAATAATATTTTCATTTTTATTATCATTATCATTATTATATATACATATTTTTTTCATTTCATTTTTAATCAATTATATTATCATTTTTATTTTTTATTTATAATTATTATCATTATTATTGTTAAATGATAATATAAATGAAATTATGCATAATAATAATGATAGTAAAACAGAAAAATACGTACCAAATAATTAAAGCAAATCAATCAATCACAGAGTTAAAACAAATAAAAGACAAAAAGTGAATTAAAAAAACAAATTCCAAACCTTAATAAAACCCACCCAATTCTTGGATTCCTGTTTAGTTCCTCTGCTGTGATGTCACTTTCCAGCTCAAGAGTCCAACAATAACAAAATTAATTAAATGTAACTAATCTAAAGTAATTAAAAAGGATTTTAAACATCAAAACTTATATTTTATACAAAAACAGGGAAAAAAGATCATCTAAATCTTGCAAAAAAAAAAAAAACTATAAAAAAATATTTTAAAATATTTTTTTTTCTTTTGTTTTGTGGCGAATTGGAGGTTAGCATTTCTGTTTGTGAATTGTTTTGCTCGTCTGTAAGGAAGAATTAATGGAATATTAAATTTTTTTTTTTTCTGATCATGTGTTGATTTAATATTTTGTAAGAGAAGGAGCAGATATAATAAAAACTGTTCTTCTTTCTGCTTCTTTTCATTCATTTGAGTTTTTTTCCCCTATTTTTATATCGTAAATATATTTTTATGACAACATGACCAAAACTAAACATCTACACGCAATCAATCCAACAACCCAGACTGGGAAACTGTGATAAAGCTTTTTTTTAACCCATTTTAGAGCTGATTTGTAATTTTGTAAGCAAATCCAAAGAAGAGACTTTACTTTGCAGGAGATGGGAGCTGGTTGAGTAAAAACACTGTTATTCAAACAGTTCCTGGCTCTGGTTGGATATAAAAATAGATCTGATCTAGATCTTCGAGTTCATCTGGCAAAGTTTCCTCCCTGAGTTTTTTAAAGCTGCAGAAAAATGCCGCACCCGTTCGTCGGCGTAACATTACTGAAGTCTTTAACAGCTTCACATGCCCTCCAGCTACAGTTAGCTAACCGTGCCTCATTACGAATACGACCAGTGAAAACAATAAAAGTCACGTTAGCGACAAATGTTCGAAAACTGCCTCACCTGCGTTCACCTCCTCCTCCTTCCCGTTGGTGGAGCAGAGCGGCTTCATGGCGGTGAGGGCCAGCAGCTGATCCTGACTCTGACTCTGCATCGTGCACCTTGACCTTTGACCTCAGGTGAGTCAGCTCTCCTTCACTGCATCCTCCCCCCTCCTCGGCCCTGAGACGCAGAAACAAACAGAGTCATTCTGCGCCGTCGAGCACGGACTGGAAACGTCTCCTTTTTGGGAAAAATCCTCCACTTTCAGATTCAAAGTGAAAGTTTTTGGCACCGCTCAGAGAAACTCCCCGCCGCTCAGAGAATTCCCCAGAAAAATTAATCTCACAGACAGGAAACACTGCCCTTTGCAATTTCTGCTTCTTCAGAATTAAGAGCAGAGGAAGTGGGTGGTTTGCATGAAATGAAACGGCATCAAAGGTCGAGAGAGAAACTCCAGAGATCTTAACCAACAAACAACTTCAGAAAAATGAGCCAAAACAGTTTCAGAGTGTAAGAAAATAAATTAAATCCTCCGTTTTCAACCCTCACGCTAATTTCCAGCCTCATTACAGACGAGCAGAAAGCCTGTTATTCAGCGTAATTGCAGACCAGTCTCTGCCCGTCCGGGCCGCGCTCTGTAATATCAAGTTACGCATATTGTCTGTATTTGCATACGGCAGCAAAACTCCATCAGATCACCAATCAGAGCCAAACAAAGAGGGAAAACTGGAAAGACAGAAGTGAAACGAGGAAATATGACCACAAATATGTGTTGATTCAGAAGCTGCGATCACCAGGTGTTGGAGGATCTTGATCTTTTTCCCCCTTTCAACATATTTTCTGCGTCGTTAAACCTGATAAAGAGTTCAAGTCATCAGATTTATGGACTCAGTGAAATCCAGCTCCACCGCAGAGCGTTTCTGAGACGCGGTTTCTGATCTCAAACTGTTTATTTCAGTGTTTGTTCGGGCTTCAACCGCCGAGTCGGTTTGTTTTGGAGAGGTTTGTGGAGGATCTGGACCCTCGTGAAGACTCGGTTTGGGAGGAGTTCAGCGCCAGTTTTTCTGCTCAGACTGATGCTGTCCCAAAACCAAAGAGCAGATACTCGAATCGACTCAGAGCTCGGCCGACAGAACATCAGCGGATTATGTCCACACATCGAATTATCATCCAATCCAGCTCCTCCTTAAACGCTGAGTCTGATTTTATGTATCATCACTAAAGCTGCAACTAACGATTATCTTAGTAATCGATTACTCTGAAAACCAAACTTGCATCATTATTTTAGTTATTTTGCTTGACGATAATTTTCCAAAATATTATTGCTGATAAACAATATTATTGTCAATATTATTTTGATTTTTTTTCCATTTTTCATTGATGTAATTATGATAAATGGGATAATAAAGTGAGTACACGATATCAAAAGCAAGAAACTTTAATTTCTTAAGAGTATTTAACTGTAATTAAAAGGTCAGGATTTTTAAATAAAATAAATTAAACAAAAAATATTATAAATTAAGAGTATTTAACTTTAATTAAAAGGTCAGGATATTTTAAATAAAATAAATTACAAAAAATATATAATAAATTAAGAGTATTTAACTGTAATTGAAAGGTCAGGATCTTTTGAATAAAATAAATTAAACAAAATATATTATAAATTAAGAATATTCAACTGTCATTAAAAGGTCAGGATCTTTTAAAAAAAAATAATTAGAAAAATATATATAATAAATTAAGAGTATTTAACTACACCATATCAAAAGCAAGAAACTTTAATTTCTTAAGAGTATTTAACTGTAATTGAAAGGTCAGGATCTTTTAAATAAAATAAATCAAACAAAAAATATAATAAATTTAACAAACAAGAAAGAGAAAAAAATACAATGAAAATGAAATGGACTCTTTTAGAAAAAAATTCATGTCAATGAAAATAATTAATACTAATCAAAAACAATCAAACATAGACCCTGTCTCTAAAGAAAAAACAAAACTCCAAAAGAAAAAAAAACAACAATAAAAACTATAGCCTAAATAAAAGGGAGTTTATACAGTTCCTGAATTGTTTGTAACATGTACTTTTTCCCAGTCAATCTGTACTGTCTGTCAAACATTTTGAACATTTCTGGCTTTAACCGTATTGAAGGGCTGCATTTCTTTGGTAATGTATCTGTCTTTGAGCGCCACCATTTGGCGCTTTTATTTCTATTTACTTTGCCGACCAAAAGCCTCAGTAAGAGCGGATTGTCAAAGAACAAGGCTCCCCTGCACCTCCCCTTCTTCTTCTTCTTCGTCGCCACTATTTTCAAACAAATGCCACATATCAGCTGGTTGGTGTTCATGAGCTCAAACTTTGTTCATTCTGATAAAAAACTAAATATTCCCACACTGGGACTGTGGCAGGCGGCTTAAGAACCGTATCTTTGGTGCCATCACTCATATTAGCGTGTTTCCTCCTTACCCCTCAGGACGCTCGCTTCAGCTCTCTCCGTGTGTATGCGCCAGCAGCCCCGTCTTCACCCCAAAGATCGCATTTTTGACAGATGCTCACTCCGCTATAAATCTGCTATAGAACCTATGCACTCCGATGTTAGGAAAGATAGACGTAGTGAGCCATCTTCTCATTCAGCCTCTTTGGTGGAAAGAGAGGAGGAAAACAAACAAACATGCACGTGTCAGTTTATCGAGGCTGGAAAACTTACCGAGGACGTTTTTATTTATTGTTCGGTTCATCGATTTATTGATTATCATGACAGGCCTAAGATATATACAAAGAAACAACATATTAGAACTAGAGGTCGACTGATATGGGTTTTTTGGGGGCCGATGCCGATGCTTTCCAAATTTGGGCAGCCGATGCCGATATGCATAGTCGATTTTTCCAATTTGATATTCAGGCCGATTGTTAAATAAATATTTATTTATGACATTTTTGTGAAACGCAGCAATTTCTGAGCAACTAAAAGAAATCTATTACAACAAGTCGTGTCCAGTCCTCTGAACATTTATTCAGCTTTCAAAACAATGACATATTTTGTCTGAGTAAACACACAATGTAACAAGCAGTAGTAAACATTCACACTCTTCTTAAAATGTCAAAAAATAAATTTAAACTTATTCATATAATTTGAACAAAAGTATGTAATGTATCCAAGTGGTTCCACAAGTTTGAGGTGCTCATCTTTTTTGTGCCTGATCAAAAATTGCGTCATTTTATACAACGGATCAAAAATCGGCTTTTTAAAAGAAAATAAGGCCGATGAGCGATAGAGACAAATATCCAAATATCGGCCCGATATATCGGCCGGCTGATATATCAGTCTACCTCTAATTAGAACATAATTAAACGACCAGATGCTACAATTATAAAGTATAAAAAGTGATATGAATGTATTTTCACTTACAGAATCAACAATTTGGGCAAAATAACAGAAAATATCTTTTTATATCATCAGATTTAGAGCTTAGTGGGCCAAAAAGGCAAATAAATAAAATTGTGTCCTCAAACTTTTCACCTGCCCTAGCACTATCTGTAGCAGCTAACGCTAATGCTAACATTGGTTTAAAGAAATCCTCATGGTTTTCAAACAGAGTGACGATAAAATAAAAAGACGTAACGGAGTCCTCAAAGACAAAACATTTGAAGGAGTGTTTGTGGGATTTTGTTGATTTTCATCAATTTTATCGATTTGTCGTCGCAGCGCGACTCGTCACTGATGCTCGCCATGTTCTCCCCCCTCTGGAGTCTTTGCTGCTGCTCTCCCTGCCTTTGCTTTTCACATATGCACATGAAAGAAAGGGAAGGTGTGCTCTCCCCACCTCATGTATATGAAATAGAGATAGACCGATATTTGGCATTTTGGAGCATAACGGCATCGGCTTTTTTTTTAATCCGACAGCCAACGGATGCTAATTAATATAAGCTTCAAATATTGGTTATCGGCCTCCTTGGCTACAAATAATCGGTATCAGTATCAGCCTGAAAAATCCCATATCGGTCTGTCTCTAATTTCAACTCCAGAAACAAAGATTTCAAGTCAGAAACAAGCAGATTCTCACACCGCAGGAAGAGAAACTCGTAAATATTTACTGATTCATCGATTTCTGTTCCAGGTAGTGACATCTAACCACCTTGTTCCTGCATATTCTTCACTTACTCTGTGTACAGCGTCAATAAAGTTTTATAACAGTGTCAGATGATGACAAAGAAAGGTCTTGGTGCTCAAAATGAGCAGTTTTCAGAGTCAGATGAAGCTGATTGTTATAAAATGAAAAAGGACAAAAACAACGAAACAGAAAGGAGCAGAAAAACACTCACGTCTCCGTCACAAACAGGTCTATTTCAGGACAAAAGCAGCACAATCATCCTCACAACAACAGACCCTGTGTGTCACTCGCCTGGCGGTCGTCCCGCAGCGGGTCACGCAGTCACATCACCGCTGACTCACTCCACGACTTCCACCCACTCCCATCAACCCGGCAATTATCACAGAGGCACGCCGCCGCCGCACATCGATCCCCAATCAAGCTACAAACAACTCCACGGTCGGCTCCTCGCCTTCGACTCTGACATCAGAGCGAGCAGGAAATATCCGTAAGCTGAGGGTCGGCATCCTGAGACGATCCGAGGAGAAGAGACGGCGAAACGTGAGAATCAAACGTCCAGACGCCAGCGTCAGAAACTCCCAGAGATCCTGAGAAAATGAGACAAAGCTGGAGCTGCTGCATGAGCCCAGAGTGTGTGTGTGTGTGTGTGAGTGCGTGTGTGAGTGTGTGTGTGTGTGCCTCCTCCACACACTCACACACAGACCCCTGACGTCCCACAGTGGCTCCGGCAAACATCCACTGCGTAAACAACAAGCTGAGCTAATTTGGCTCACATGACGCTCTGCTCGCTCTGCGCTCGCCTGCTCCTCGCCGTTTCCCCTGCTCCTCGCCGCGCAGACTGCAGCGGCACTGACACATCGCTGTCGTCAGCGTGCAGCCCGCTCCGCCGCTCATTAAAAGTCATTAAAGCGCACTCCAACGCCCCGTATCAAACGGTGCGGGGAGGAGTTCACACAGGAGCGTCCTCTGGAGACGCTTTCCTCTCAGTCCTCATTTAGACGAGCGGCGTCTGCTGCTTCCAACACTTTGTTCAGCGTTTTAACCACGAAGCCGCGCTTTAAAGTCAAATATTCAGCACGAAAAATCAGCCTGAGATCAACGGGGAGGCAGCGAGTTTCATGATCTGGATGGAAATGTCTGGATTCAGCTTCTAAATGGGACAAAGAGCTGCTTTTTTCAGACTTCATGCACTAAAAATGAAACTTTTTTCAGCTTTCTGCACAGAAAACTGCACAAATTAAGCATTTTACTCACGATATGATGAAATTTATGACAAAAACCCTTTGAAAGTGTGAAATAAAAGTCTTTATCCTGCAACAAACTACATTAAAGCACTTCTGAAAGCTTTTAGAGCAGGTTCTTGCATGATTTAAACAAAACTTTAGAAGCACTTTCTGATATTTTACATATTTTTATACGCTGTATGATGACATTTTGTACAAAAATCCTGCAAATTAAAGGAAACAAACGTCCAACTACTTCAAAAATCCAAAAGTCCTCCAGGTCTTAATGCTGCTGCACATTTCTTTTAAGCTCTTTTTAAACCTTTCCAGACAATTAAACTGCATTAGTACGCAATTTTTAGGCATGACATGAGACTTAAAGGAGATTTTCTGCTGTTTTCAGGAAGTTTAAAAACTAAAAGATGTCATATTTTACCCCAAAATCTTGCAAAATTTGGCAGAAAAACACCTGATTTCTGAAAAATCTGAGTACTCTGTGTCTTGGTCTGAGCTTTTGGCACGGTTAGCGGCATAAGTTAAACAACTTTAGAGATATTTGGGCATTCAAAACACATTTTAGACCAGAAAATATTACAAAGAGGGGACAAAATGCTGAAAATCCTAAGAACTTTAGGTCATTAAGCTGCAGCACATTGCACATTAAACACTTCCTTCAGCTTTTAGCTTTTTAGCTTCCTTTAGCTTCATGAAGGAAACATAATTAAGACATTAAACTAGACTTAAAAGCTAGGCTGTTTTCAGGCAGTTTAAACACGAAAAAGATGTTATATTTTACCAAAAACCCTGAAATAAATACTACTCCATGTCTCTGTGCTGCAGGATCCTCAGGTTTAAACACCTGTGTTAGCTTCTGTGCATGAATTATTTCATTATTTGGACAAATTCAGGACATAAACTGGACTTTGAGAACATTTCAGGCACAATATACAATTGCTGATGACAATAACATGAGGTGAAGGAAGAAAAAAAGATGACTGATTATTTGATTACTGCAGCGAACTACCATTTTAACATGTTTGTCAAATTCATGCCTGATTGTCATGAAGTGCCATTACATTTCATGAGCGATTTCACAGCTTTAGAGGATTTCAAACATATTTACCCTAAAAATATTTTGCAAAAATTTGGCAGAAAAACACCTAAAAGCTGCAAAATCCAAACACTCTGTGTCTTCACGCTGCAGCGTCGTGCAATAATGAACTTTTTTAGGCGTTTGGCAAAGTTAACAGCATGAATCAAACTACTTTAGAGACATTTCACCAGCTTAAAGGCTCATTTTTTTGCTGTTGTGGACGTTTAAAACACATTTTTGACCAGGAAATATTACCAAAAGGAAACAAAATGCTGAAAAACCTAAAAACTTTAGGCCATTACGCTGCAGCACATTGCACGTTTAACACTTCCTTCAGCTTTTAGGACTGCTACTGTCACAAAAAGAACAATGATGAGGTGAAACACTGGATTTCAGGGATATTTTCTGCTGTTTTGAGGAATTTAAAACTCATATTTATCTTAAATGTTGTTTAAAAAGGGAAAAACTGCATCATTGCTGATAAAATCTAAGGTCTCTCATCTTTAGTCTGTTTAGTTTCCCTTTTTTGCACATTTACCAACATGAAGGAAACATTATTGAGACATTAAATGAGACCTTAAGGAGATGTTTTGTTGTTTTCAGGCTGTTTAAACACTTAAAGATGTCAATCTAACCAAAAACCCTGAATAAATATTTCTCCGTGTCTCTTTGCTGCAGGATCCTCAGCTTTAAACACCTCTGTGTGCACCGCTTTTGTGCATGATTGATTTTAGGGTTTGGACAATTTCAGGACATTTTCAGGCACATTATAGAATCTCTGACGGCAAATATTGCAAAGAAAAAAAAGGTAAAGGATGAAAAAAAATGACCTAATGCTGTTTTTGAGGATTCTGAACAAATTCTACCCAAAAATCTTGCAAAATTTGGAAGAAAAACATCTGATTGCTGCAAAATCCAAGCACTCTAAGTCTTGGTCTGAGCGTTGGGCAAAGTTAACGGCATGAATCAAACAACCTCACAGATATTTAAGCATTTAAAACACATTTTTGACCAGAAATATTAGAAAAAGGAAACAAAAAGCTGAAAAACCTAAGAGCTTTGGGTCATTAGGCTTTGGCACATTGCACGTTGAACACTTCCTTCAGCTTTTAGGACTGTTACTGTCACATATTGAACAATGATGAGGGAAAACACTGGATTTCAGGGATATTTTCTGCTGTTTTGAGGATGTAAAACTCATATTTATCCAAAATGTTGTTTTAAGAAAAGGAAAAACTGCATCATACTGATAAAATCTACAGTCTCTCACCTCTAGTCTGCAGTACGTTGCATTGAAGCACCTCTGTTAGCTTTTTTGCACATTTACCAACATGAAGGTAACATTATAAAGACATTAAACTAGACTAAAAGGATATTTTCTGCTGTTTTTAGGAAGTTTAGACACATAAAGCTGTCAAATTTTTACCAAAAACCCTGCAAAAACAGGTAATAAACTTCTCCATGTCTCTTTGCTGCAGGATCCTCAGCTTTAAACACCTCTGTAGCTTCTGTGCATGATTCATTTCATGATTCGGACAATTTCAGGACTTAAAGAACATTTTCAGGCACGTTATACAATCTATGACAACAAATATTGAATAAAAATTAAAGGAGGAAGTAAAAAAGATGATAAGTTACTTCAGTGAACAGACTTTTTAACACGTTGGAAAGCTTATTGAAAAGTTAACAGCCTAATTGACTGAAACACTTTACAGATATGACTTTACACTTCATGAACGGTTTCACAGTTTTGGAAGATTTTAAACGTATTTACCCTAAAAATCTTGCAAAATTTGGTTAAAAAAACACTGATGGATGCAAAATCTAAGCACTCTGTGTCTTCACGCTGCAGCGCTCTGCATTAATGAACTCTAATGCTTGTCTTAAGTCTGCAGCATGTTACATTAAAGCACCTCTGTTAGCTTCTTTGCACACTTAGCTACATAAAGGAAATATAATTGAGACATTAAACTAGACTTGAGGGACATTTCCGCTGTTTTCAGGCAGTTTAAACACGAAAATATATTATAATTATATATCATAATTTTACCAAAAACCCTGAAACAAAACTTCTCCATGTCTCTTTGCTGCAGGATCCTCAGCTTTAAACACCTCGATTAGCTTCTGTGTATGATTCATTTCATGATTTGGACAATTTCAGGACATAAAACTGAACTTTTCAACATTTTCAGACACGTTTTACAATCTACAATGACAAATATTGCAAAAAATTAGGTAAAGGAAGCAAAAAGAGGTGTTAAATTACTGCAGCGAACTGACTTTTAAACACATTTGGCAGATTCAGTGCCAGATTAAAACACTTTTTAGACATGAAGTGACATTACACCTCATGTGCGGTTTCACAGTTTTGGAGAATTTCAAACATATTTTACCCAAAAATCTTGCAAAAAATTGGCAGAAAAACACCTAAAAGCTGCAAAATCTGAGCACTCTGCTTCTTTACGCTGCAGCGCCGTGCATTAATGAACTTTTTTAAGCGTTTGGCAAAGTTAACGGCATGAATCAAACAACTTCAGAGACGTTACACTAGTTTTATGTCACATTTTCTGCAGTTTTAGGGCATTTATAACACGTTTTTGACCAGAAATATTACAAAAAGGGGACAAAATGCTGCAAAACCTAAGAGCTTTGGGTGATTACGCTGCAGCAACTTGCACATTTAACACTTCCTTCAGCTTCAAGGACTGTCACTTGCACAAATTGAGGTAAATAATGAGTATTATGAGGTAAAACACTGGATTTCAGGAAAAATTTCTGCTGTTTTGAGGAATTTAAAGCTCCTATTTATCCAAAATGTTTAAAAAAAGGAAAAATTGCATCATTGCTGGTAAAATCTACAGTCTCTCGTCTTTTGCACGCTTAGCTTCATGAAGGAAACATTATTGACTGTTTTCAGGTGTTTAAAACACAAATTTAACCAAATATTCAGCAAAAATTGGTGAAAACGCTTTCTTCTGTGTGTCTTTACTTTTGCTTTTCTGCTGCATTTGAAACACAACACAAACCTTAAAGTTAAAGCGTGGACTTTGACCTTTAATTTGAAGGTTTTAACGAGCATCAGATCTGCAGCCCTCTCATTGTCCCTCAAACTGGAGGCAATAAAAAAGAAACGGCGTCTTGTCCCACATTTGTTACGCAATATAAAATGTTAAATTTGTTGCGTTTCGAATCCTTCTGGCTGCTTGTTTTGAGACAAAAACAGGAAGTGTGTCATCGCCCAAACGCTTTTAAACCACAGTTCTCATTTCCCTCAAATCTCCCCCTGACATATTTATCATCTCTGCAAACTTTGGGAGGAAAGGTCACATTTTTCACGCTTCTTATCAAGTTAATGCAGCTCCAGGAGAATGTTGCAGTGAATTTTTACGTGTTTGTCCCGTTGTAGCGTCTGTTAAAGAGTTGGTGTGAGGTTTAAAGAGGGGTCTAAAGAGGCGGACCCTGCAGGTTTTATGGGAACTTTAATCTAATCTCTCCACACCAATCCTTCCAACAACTCTGACAAGAAAATGACGCCTAAACAGTTTAATTTATTAGTGTGTAAAGTCGTCTCTTCGTTTGGTGCTGGTTGAACGAGTTTTTAACCCTCAGGGACGGTTTTACCTCTTTGTTCAGGAGGCGGCTGCACATTTCTCTGAACCTTTATCTAACAGCGTTTTCCTGACGGAGTGTGTTCGTCCTGGCGCTCTCTGCCCCGGAGGAAACAGCCCCAGATTGGGACTCAGGGATTAAGCCGGTCTGGGAGAGTTAATCTCAGACGCGGGACATTTGTGCCCCTGCGGATTGAGAGCAGTGTTTTTTTATTGATTAGCCCCGAGTGGGGCGCTGAGCATCCACATGTTGTCCTCCTGCCTTTCCCTAAACCCATCCATGCCAAAGATTTAATGGGGGATTTAGGAGATTAACTACCACTGCATGGGCGCGGGTTTTATTGCATTACTGCCTATTAGCTTCTCCTCTTTTAGCCGCGTCCAAGAGTTGTTTCCTCTGGGCAGCAGGAGCCTGATCCAACAGTTTGTCCTCTGTTTCTCTCAGCACTTTAACATGTGGACACAATGCGGCCTGTGTGTTTTACGCCCGATTAGCACGCCGTGTGATGCTAACAGAAATCAGCTAACTATCAAATGATGAAGCCCCGAGAGCGCCGCCGGAAAAAAAACAGCAGAAGAAGAAAACAGAGCAGCAGCCAAAGAGGGGGAAACTCCCCGAGCCCATTTTCTTATTTCAACATCAATGACTGGAAACCACATCCAAAACACACACACACACACACACACACACACACACACACACACACACACACACACACACACCTCTATGAAAACAGGAGAGGTCGAATCTGATATTTGACTAAGTCCTCCTCTTATTCAAAAACAGGCCGAGAGTTACTTTGTCTGATGGAAGAAAGGAAACAAGAGACAGACGGAAGAAAGGAAAACAGAAAATCAGGAAGAGACAGAAAGACAAAAAGAGGAGAGACAGAAAAAAAGAGTGAAAGAAACAAAAAAGAACAGAAAAACAGAAACACACAGAATAAGCGAAAGAAAGACTTAAAACAGACAAAACAGAAAGAAAGGAGGTGGAAAAAGAAAGACAGAGAGAAGAGAAGAAGACAGACACAGACATGATAAAGAAATAACAGAAAGAGAATTTAGACAAAAAGACAGAGAGAAAAACAGAGAGACAAGCAAGAAAAAGGATGAACAGAAAGAAAAAGAGAAGGAACAAAAGAAAGAGACAGACGTCAAAATAAAGAGGAAAACTTAAGAAAAAGACAAAAAGAAAAACAGACAGAAGAAAGGGAAGACAGACGTGGTACAAAGGAAAAAAAGAAGGTTAGGAAAGATGGACACAGAGATGACAACACAGATGATGGACAGAAAAAAAGAAAGAAGAAAAAATGAGTAGGGGGAGAAGAAAACGTGAAAGAAGATATAGAAAGAGATTAAGGACTGAAAAAGGCAAAGTTATGGAAAGAGGAGAGACAGTCGAAAAAAAAGGAAAACTAAGAAAGATGGAAACAGTGGAAAGAAAGAAAGAAAGAAACCGTAATCGAAAGAAAGAAAGAAAGAAAGAAAGAAAGAAAGAAAGAAAGAAAGACAGAAAGAATAAAAGAAAGAAAGAAAGAAAGAAAGAAGGAAAGAAAGAAACAAAGAAAGAAAGAAAGAAAGAAAGACAGAAAGAATAAAAGAAAGAAAGAAAGAAAGAAAGAAAGAAAGACAGAAAGAAACAAAGAAAGAAAGAAAGAAAGAAAGACAGAAAGAAAGAAAGAAAGACAAAAAAAGGACTGGAAAGACAAAGTTATGGAAAGAGACAATCCAAAGAAAGGAAAACTCAGAAAGATGGGAACAGTGGAAAGAAAGAAAGAAAGAAAACGTAAAAGAAAGAAAGAAAGAAAGAAACAAACAAACAAACCAACAAAGAAAATCGAAAAGAAAGGAAGAAAGGAAGAAAGAAAGAAAGAAAGAAAGAAAGAAAGAAAGAAAGAAAAGAAGGAAGGAAGACAGCATTAAAGAAAAACAAAAAAAGAAGTGAAGAAAAATAATCCAAAGATGGAGAAGAAAGGAAGACACGGATGATGGACAGAAAAATGAAAGGAAACACAAATTAAAGAAAGAGAAAGAAAAAAGGCGGACGTAAAAACTGAATATAAGCAAAGAAAGTCATGAAAACTAGAACAGACGAGACTGAGACATTAGATAAACGGACAGAAACACAGAGCGATAAAAAGAAGGGCAGAGAGAAAGATGGACAAACCAAAAAAGAAGGAGAGGAAGACTTTCAAATGGAAAGAAAAACAAAAATGTTAAGAAAAAGAGTCAAACTCAACCAAAAAGAAAGAGGAGAGGAAAATGAAAGGAAAGACAGAAAAGTCCAGATCCTGATTAGATTATTTCCTGTAGAGACTCTTCAGTCACAACCAGATTAACACACAATGCTGATCACAAACAGCTAAATGATTAAAAACAAAACATGGCCGTTAAAGAAAAGCCAACAAAACATCAACAATGTGCAAAAAGCAGTTTCTGAGGAGAAACAAAGCCTCTTCCTCCAGTGAACTGCTCTTTTTCTGCGGTCTTCATTGTTTCTCTTCATCATGGAGACGAATTTAATCTGGAGCAGGAATCCGGGAATAATGCAAAGCTGTGAAAACCCCGGATTTACAGCAGAAAGAGAAATAATTAAAGAGATAGATAATCCAATTATCTGCTCAATCATTGTGAATTTACCCACAGAGACACAATAAACTGAGGAGGAACGCAGTGTGAGTGTGAAATCCTGCGCTGAAGGTGACAGGAAGCAGCCTTAATGTGATGGATGTGATGAAATGTGCTCGCTTTGGGGAGAGCTGACGCGTTTTTGGATAAAAGTGAAAGAGGAAACGTGGAGAGGAAGATGAGGAAGATGAGGCTGAGGGGTGTAGCCGAGCAGCAGGCACACAGGCAGGCAGGCTGCCACTCCGGTCGTGTACTTTGCACACTCAAAACTGCAGCGGAAAAAAACTCCCACGGATTCGCCAAAAGCACACTTCGGATTTAATTCATTACACCTCGTGTGTGTCCACCAAAAGAAACCGACCCGGGCGCGTTATCTGCCAGCGTTTTATTTTTTCCTCGTTCAAAGATTTGAAGGCGCAGTTTTTCCCCTCGAACACCATAACCCGCCATGTTGAAAGTGGTTTGACATTTTGGCAGTGTCCGGTATTTTCCAGTGGCTTTCACGCACCTTCAAAAATCCCGACTGACTCATATCTGCCTGAATGACAACAATAAGTGATTTCCAACCTTTAAACGTGAGGACAACTTCGCGTTTGCGTCAAATAAAAAAATGCGTCGTGTCCCTGAAGAGAATATTAAAGCAGCTGAAATAACGTTTAAGCACGCGCGCGAGCTGATTGGAGAAATTCACCTTATTTACAGCAGAATTAAACGGAAACACTGAGAGAAAACAACGCAATTATTACCGCGAGTGCCACGAGACAGCGTCCTCTCCACCGGTGAAAGCTGTTAATTACGGCGCGTGCGAGACACTTTGAGCAACTTGGGCTCGTGAACGAACGCTCGCGACTATTTTCTCGTTTCTACAGAAACCGCCTCGGGAGCACTTCAGGGAAGAAGGAGGGGAAAGATAACTCTCCTCGTGTTTATTTCGTCGACACAACCAAAATTACAAAACGCAGCAACCTCCGGAAAAGCCTCCCGCGAGCCTTTCTGGAGCCGTCACCTGTCTTACCTGTCCAAGTTTTTTCGTCGCCTCTCCTTCACGAGACCCCCTCTGTTTTTCTCCCCCTCGCTCCCTCGCTCCCTCTCTGCTCCTCGTTCGCGTGAGCCCGAGCAAAGCAGCGCGAGCGACGTCTTTCAGCTGCTGCTGCCCCCGTTCCAATATGGCATCTCCCATCTGCGCATGTCCAAAAACATCTACAGATATTTTCGAGCCAACTCCTTCACGGAGCTTTTAGTGCAGCAGAAAAAAGTGTTTTCTTCAGCCTGGTGTAAAAAGGGAACTGAAGACGCCTACAAAAACACAGCACAGTAAAAAATACCGCTTATATAACCACACACAGCTTTTTTTGTTTTATCAGTTAATATAAATGGAAAACTAATTTAATAAATATCTTTTCCTTACATAAAATATTTTTAAGAATCCCAGGGTCCTTAGAAATATTATTATTATTAAATCTAAAAAAAAATAATTTTGTTATCTCAATAAACACTAATTTTCCTGCCTTTAATGTGCTTAAAAGTCACCAGACTGCACAAAATTCAATGCTTTTTGCATCATAGCGCCCCCTAGTCACTAAAACTGCATCCTCTACACTATTTTGCATTTTTTGGTGCAAATGCAAAACATCTCCAAACAAAAATCTCTCATCTTTGCCATGAAAACTTAACAGGAAGTCCAGAATTTTACGTAAACATATTTATTTTTGTTTACAAAAAACAGAGCTTACATCAGATCATGTTCATTAATTTCAGTGTATGCACATTAATAGTGAAAAGTTATTAAATGACTTTTACTACCTCAGTGGGCGTGGTCAGGACAGGTGCCAAAGTTGACGATTTTTCAGAAATTTCTAGAAGCATGTCCCAAAATTTTGGTTGAATGGCCGTTTTTAGCGATTCCTTGGAAGTTTTTATTATTATTATTATTTATCTTTTTTTTTTTTTTTTTTTTTTTTTTAACCAAACTTATCCAAGTTTTTATTCTATTGGATATATCCTGTAGAATAAAAAAATAAATAATACTAAATAATAAAAATTCAATTAAATATTATTAAAACATATTAAATATTAAATAGATAATAAATAATAATGATTAAAATTAAAAATAAAAAAAATTGGAGTTTATAAACTCTAAATTTGGTGCACGTATTGTAGACATAATGAGGATAAAAAGTTATAGATCTTTTAATGGGTGTGGCCAGAGCTAGGGTCAAAGTTCTTTTTTTATTTTATTTTATTTTTTAATTTTTTATTTTATTTCATTATTTATTTTATTTTAATTTTCTTTCCTTTACATCCAGATTAACAACCCAAAGAAAAAAATCTCACATAGCATAGCCACAAAGAAACACTTTTTTACTTAATGTTTGACATTTCTATCTGTAAATAATAAAACACACCCCGCCCATTCCCCCTGTATTCTCCTCTGTGCATGAATATTCCTCTAAAAGTCAATAATTAATGACTTTTTAAAGCAGTCGCCCTTTGAGCTGGTCAATCCGCGCAGTTGGGTAATTTTATTTGGCATGTTTTGGCAGTCTCTCCTCTCGGGTTGCCCTTGAGAAATCGCCTGAGACTTTGTTGTCCTAAATGGCAGAGTCGTCTTAAAGTCAACAGTATCCTCTAGTGGCCGCGGCGCATTTCACCACTTAAAAAACAAAAAACAAAAAAACAAGCAGAAGCAGCTCAAAGTTTGGTTTACAGCTTCATAAAGTCCTTTATTTACACCCCTTACAAAAAACCAAGCTACTGAAGTTTCTGAGGATGTTTTTTTCTTTTGGGGAAGCTGATCTGTCAGCGTACGAAAGAAAGATTTCTCCAAGAAAGAAAGTGAAACTTAATCTACTCCCTGATCGTTGTAACACGAAGATCTGCTGGTTTCATTTCTGGGACTTGAGATAAATTCCTTTTACTGGAAGTTCGTCCCCTTCAAATAGAAATAAAATCATTACAGCTCCGTTTGTGCTGGACTTTGGAGCTGGCTCTGTTAGGTTGCACAATCAGGAGGAAATCCCCTGAAAGTTCCCCCTCCTGAAACTTCAATTTATGAGACTGAAATTTAACAAAAAAAAGTTTGGTTTAACCAAAGATATTTTTAAGATAAACCATCAGAGAGCTTTTTTGGGGGCTGTTTTGTGGGATTCTTGATGAAATAGGGGAGACTGGGTACGGTTGTAACACTTTTTACTTCAACACCTGAAACTCTCTGAATTTCGTAGCTTTAATTCTCATTTCTAAACTTTTTTTAAACTACAAATTTAACACTTTGAGGAATTTTACCTCAACATGTTGAAAACTGCAGTTCCACAAGTGTCCACTAGAGGCTGATGACGAAACATTAAAAATCATATACACACTCATTCAAAAACCTCAGAGTACTCCGCGTTGAAGTTATTTGTGTGAAATGTAAAGTTATTTTAAATGATAAAGAGTTACCGTAGTAACCACAAAGTAGCTAAAAAGTTACATAACAACAGATTTATCCAACTTATTTTTGAGCTAATTACAGTTAAAAGGCTTCAAACTTCCCCAAAAATGTAAAACCAAGGGAAAAAAAAACCAACTTTCTTTGACTTACTGATAGTTGTTTTTCCCGTGACCCTGAACAGGCCTCAAATCAAGCACTCCAAAGGACAGAACAGGCGTTTATTGAGGCCACCAATTAGCGAATCTGACAGTTACGGGGCTTGTTAATGGCGGGGAGTGTTTTATTTTGTAGCCTGTGACGGGAAGTCCAGCTCAGTGTTGTCTTTACGGAGGCGGATCTGATTCATGGAGACACACAAAGGACTCCTGGAGACAGGAGGAGAGGCTGCGCTCGTGCCGGTGTGATGCCGCTGGAGGAACAGATGGTTGGAGCGTGCGCCGTGCCCCATTAATCTGCCAGAGAAGAGGCTTTCCGAGCGCGAGAGAAAGGATTATGCCCCCCTCCCTGCCCCTTCTACAACACACACACACACACACACACACACACACACACACACACACACACACACACACACATGCTGGACCTGTGCATGAGCCGGCAGCCTCCCTGCACGAGGCAGAGGATGGTGATTTTGTTTTGGCAACACAAGTAAACGCTCCCAGTTTTGGCAGGCTGTAAAAATAGAAACATTCAAAGAGCTCTTTAATTATCAAACCAGAAATTAACACGACTAAATCAATTTAATTTCTGAGCATAGATCCTTATTAAGCGAACCAAGCTTGAACTTTGACCTTGAGGTGACAGAAAACGTTAGATGAATGCAGGGTAAAAACTTCAAAGGTCGTCTCATTGTTGACCCTGAGAAAGATACAGACTGGGATCTGCGTCAGTCAGTTCAAGTAAAAAATTATACGACCAATATTTTACTTTTCCCTCTCTTAAAGTTGTCACGTCTGTTATATTCAAAAAATAATCTCCTTGTAGCTGCAGTTCCCTGGGTGTCCACTAGAGGCTGGGTCAAAAATGCAGAACGTCCTGTTAACAGCGTGTTAAAAAGCTCATCTTTGGGGCAGGAATCGCTGAAACTGTATGACTAAAAGCTTATGTTTTTCAGCCGATGTCATCATAAAAATACACACGTTTTCACGTTTAATCAACGTTTAGCTCCACTCGTTCACTGGTGTTTTAGCTGCTTCATCAGAACCTGTCTGCGATCGTTGGCTAACCGCCAACAGTTAATTTTCTGTTTCCAGCCTCAGTTAACCAGTTAATATCTTTACGTTTCAGTCTGTCTACAGATTACGCTGTCACTTGTTGATGTTTTTCATCCACTCACTGATTTCTCACGAAGCTGAGAGTCAGTAACAGTCCGTCAAAGTGATGTTATTTAGGTAAAATTGCTGTTTTTGATGGTTAACAGCCTCGCGTAGCTTGACAAACCGTTTTACTTAACGGTACTTTCTAGTGGCGGGAGAAAAAATTGATTCACATTAGTATTGTTTTTTTGTTTTGTTTTGTTTTGTTTTGTGATTTTGAAATTATAATTTTTATTCTTTTTTTTTTTTTTCAAATTAAATCCTTACGGTGGCCAGTAGGTGTCAGCCGATTTGCAAACGCAACAACACAACAGAAGTTGAGAAGACAGTTTTCCTAAAGGACACAAATTACATTGTTATTATTATTATAACTATTTACTTTTATTTTATTTTGATTGCTTCTTCTGCATTTTTTTATTCATTTGAATTTGTTTTATGTCTATTCTTTTATCTTATATCTTATTATTCTCCTGTGCAGCACTTCGTTTCAACTATGGTTGTTTTTTAAAGTGCTTAACAAATAAAGTTGGATTGGATTGGAGAAAAGTTGGAAGGTAAGTAAATTATACTAAATATAGCTTAAATGCTAATGTTAATGATTCATAAAGCTAAATAAAAGACAACATATTTTTTCTGGTAAATGAAAAAATATAAGTACTATAAAGGATATAACAAGGTGAAACCCCTATGAAGCTTTATTTCTCAAAAATTTGCAAACTATCTGACACCCACTGGCCACTGTAAATCCTTCATTTTAGTCTGTTTTTATACAGTGGTTTGAAAAAAAGTTACCGCTTTTCTCCAGCAGAGCGCAATTTTTTTTTTTTTTTCACAATCCAGTAATGTGATGTCGGATCCCCTGAATAAACCCTAAAAACTGACTTTTCGGGAAAATACTGCTCTTGATATAGTCTGTAGACATCATCATCATCATTCAACTTTTTTCCATTGTCTGGTGTGAAATGAGGAAACCAAAAATTTTGGGAAAAAAATATCAAAGAATCATGATTTAAATTGATTCAACGCCCCGAAAACTGTAAAAGAATCAAATCAGGAGAAAAGCATATTGTCCCAGCCCTAATTCTTCCAAAATGCCTCAGCAGCTGTAACTATTTACAAACACTGCTCAACACTGCCCCCATGTGGTGTAACTTTGGTCCATACAGCTTCCATAAAAATACAGAACCACCTGGGTCTTTTGATTAAACAGGATGATACTCCTCTTTTTGTTCACTGATATAATTTCAGTCAGAATCAGAGACTTTTCAGAGACTAGTTCAGGACCAAATCAAGCAGGAGGTGAGTTTAGTATCTCCTAAGCTGCTCCTCTAAATTGGATCCTCTGGGCCTTGATGTTGGCTCTCGGCCTATCTGTCCGGCTCCAGGTGAATAATCCGCTGAGGTCTCTAAATTGGCCTCCATCAGATTATTTTAATCATGAATCCAATCACCTCCTCTTATCTCCCTCCCTTTAGTCTGACACTGAGCATCAATGAGTTGTTGCTTTCTAATTAGATTCCTCAATATTTCTTTTTCCAAAAACAGTCAGTAAAGGGGTGTGCGATCCTGCCACTGGAGGGCGCTGTAGTCCCAGGAGGAGAGCCAGCGTCTCCAGCTGCAGCCCCACCTGGAGAAGATTCCCTGTTGCTTCAGAGCAGATTAACTTCACGCCAGTTATTACACTCCCTCAATCTTCTGTTTTTCTTCTTGTGATAGAGAGATGTGCTGAGAGAGTCAAACTCAGCACTTTTTCAGGCTCAAGTTTCAGCTCCACACTTTTGTTTTCCATTGGCAGAGAATCATACTGGGGGTTAAACTTCTAAAATGTGTTTTCATGAACAAAAGAAAGAGGAATGTCGTCTCTCTTTCCTCTTTCTAGCTGCCTCTCTGGCGTCTTCCCTCTCCCTCCTTCCTGTCCTAATGACAGACCTGTCCTCCTTTGGGTCCGTTGTGGTGACACACCTGTGTAACTCACCTTTCCAGAAGGTTTAGGAGAGGGTTAGAAAAAGTATTTAGAAGGACAGCTACCTCTCTTTGACTTCTGAAGAAAATATCTTGGACACAGAAGCTCACGATAAAGTTTAACTCCCTGTGAGGAGTCACTAAATCATCTTCAATAAGTCTCACAGTTACATCTGTTCCTATTCAGTATCCTCCACTCAAAATGAGATTATCAGCGCCAGAATAGATTATTATTAAAGTCTCTAAAGCAACACCATGCTTGAGCAGCGTGAAGAGAGATCCGTGTTTTTCTCTGCTAAAGATGATTCATGACTCATTTTTTAGTAATGGTGGACACTGGAGCTGAACTGTCAAAAAGAAGAAGACATCAGAACCAGTGTTGTGGACAAACTCTTTGAAAGGCAGGGGTGAAATAAATTAAAATAAAATAAAATAAAATAATGAAATAAATAAAAAAAATACATAAAATAAAATAAATAAAAAATAACCTTATTGCTTTGTATCCTGCAATAAATAAATAAATGAATAAATAAATTATTAACCTTATTGCTTTGCATTCTGCAATAAATGAATAAATAAATAAATAAATAAATAAATTCATTAAAAAGTGTTAAAAAGAGCAATTACTCTCAAAAGCAAATATAGGGAAAAGATAATCCAAATCTTTCAAAAAATAAAAATAAAATAAAATAAAATAAAATAAATAAATAAATAAATAAAATTATGACATTGCTTTTTTTCTTTTTTTGTGGCAAAATGGTAATTAGCATTTATGTTTGTGGATGGTTTTGCTTGTCTTTCTGTAAGAAAGAATGTTAAAATCCATGTTTTCTCCCATCATGTGTTTATTTAATATTTAATGAAAGAAGAGGAAGATATAAAACTTTTTTTTCGGCTCCTTTTCATTCATTTTAGGTCTTTGTCTTCAATTTTATTTTATTTTTTGTTTTACATATATTTTATGACAACATGAACGAAAAAGAGACCAACTAAACTAAACTAAATGCACGGCTCGGCAAGACAGTGGGTGCTAGTGCTCATGGGAAACAGAGTCTTTATCCCAGAAAAACACTAGCTTTTCCAGTTTCCAGATAGTTTAATGCAGTATGGAAGATCAAAATAACATCTTAATATTTAAAGACACTGAAAACGTTATGAATTAAAACAATATTTTGTAATTGGTTACTTTTTGGGTTGTTTATTTTGTTAATTGTTGTTTTTACTGATTCCGTGTCTTTTATTTTGAAGGGGTTTCACCGGAAGCTTCAAATTCAGTCGTGTCAACTTTACGGTTTTTGTTTTTCTCGTTGATCGTATAGTGTATAAATATTTTTTGACATGCACACTTATGGATGTGGGTCCTGAAAACCGTCGGAGCTGATGCCGTAGACTCGAACCGGTGAACAGAGCGAACCCGTCGGTTGTTTTCCCGCCGTCTAAGCAGGTTAAGCTCCTCTTTACCCACCGAGGCAGAGCTCCTTTTGTCTGCAGCGGGTGTGTTGTTTTCGTCGTGTCAACATGGACATGTACGGATACAGCGGAGTTTTCCTGGTGAAGAGGTTTTTGGACAAAGACGTCCTGGAGGTGACGAACATGTCTGACATTAACAAGGCGAATCCTCACGGCTGTGACTACGGAGCTTTGACGGACAGGTTCGGCGTCCTCATCCAGGGACTGCTGGCGATTGTAGCCTTCAGTACGCTGATGTGTGAGTGTCTGATCCTTTAACCCTAATGCGTCTGAAAACATGTGAATATATCAGTGTAACTACCTCTAATCAAGCTGAGGAGGAACTAAACATGCTGTGTTAAAACTCGCTTTTTAAATGCTCCGCTTGTCCACGTGGCGTTTTGTTGACGTTTGTTTCTTCTGCCTGAACCCCCTTTAAGAACATGCTAATTTCACGTTATCACACCTTTTCACATGAAGAAACGCCCTAATTCAACTTTAAAGAAACATTTTAGCTTAAGAAGAATATTAGCTTAAATTCGGCATCAGTTATGTGATAATACCTTTCATTATTTTAAGTAAAATCAGCCGTTTTGCTTATTGTTTTTGCAGAGCCTCATTCACCGAGCACCAAACTCCATTGAAAAATCTGCACATTTTACACTACCTTGCTCTTGAATGATTTATATGAGTTTTATTCTAATTTTTTTTTTTAAATTATTGTTACTTATGCTTCTCTGCTTATTTCGGCATTGAAAATGTGCTTTAAATAAAATATTATGGAATAAAAACAGCTTCTTAAGGGGTAAAAAACACCAAAACAAAAACACATCTTGCAAATCATTTGAGTAACTGCTCTCTTTCTGCCTTATCTTTTAACTCAATTTGTCATTAAGGCTTAAAGAAGTATGCATAATTAAGGTTTAACATGCCTCACAACTACTTATCTGGAAGTAAAGCTAAAAAATAACTGTTTTTCTAATTTAGAGTTGCTATTTATCCGTCTTTCACACTGTTTATGCCACTAACTGCAAAACAACATATCTCTATACAATAGCTACTGTCTGCCAATTAAGCTGTGAATCACCGGGTGCTGACTTGGAGAACACTGGACGCCTCACAGGTCTTGGTTCTGCAGAGAATGTGATGTGAAATGTATTTATATGTTAGGAAAATTGCACCGATTTGTGCGACACCACTGAGAAATCTCCTGACAAACATCCTTCATTGTATTTTCAGGTAAACAAGTGCATGCAGAAAGGGAGTGAAGGCTTAAATGTGACACAGAATGAATTAAATGTGCATTTTTTTGCAGTTGCATGAATATTAAGCCTTATCATAGGAAAGGTGACGTGAAATTTGGTGCCCCAACATTCTGTTAATCTGTGTTTTTGGCCTCTCACGTGTGTTGCGATATGATTTAGTAGTCACAGTGTAGATTTAAAGGTCAAAGCAGTCTAGTTGATCTCATCAGCTTATCATCAAACAGCTGCGTTCAGAGTCGCTGCAGCGTCAGAGTGTTGCAGAATCAGCCGAGGCCTTCAGGGTGAGTGGGATCAATGAGCTCTAACCTCCGCTCAGTTACTTATTAGCAGACAAATCGATACACTCCTCTTTTTTCTCCTCTGCATCTGTTAATATTTACTCCACATTATTTGAGAGCAGCCGAGCATTAAGGGCCCTTCAGCCGTGATCCCTGTGGCGGTATGCCAAGCCACAGAGGAGCCGGGGCTGCAGCATGTGGCCCTCTGCTGATCTCTTCCTGAGAGACTATTTCTGATCTGAAAACACATCTGCAGGAAGCCTCGGTGCTGTTTTCACACGTTGAGTCACATTCTCCGACCTGAGAGATGGAGAGATAGAGGAACAGTGGGCGTCTGTTCGCCCTGAGCCCAGCGGGTGAGGCATGAAAATGCTGCGGCGGCGTGACAACGAGGACAAGCGAGATCATCCATGTGTCACCTGAGAGTTTAGACTCAGTGGAGGTCAAAGAAACTGTGAATTTGCTGTGACAAGCTTGAGCTCAGTTGGAACATTATCGACGTATTGATTGAGTCTTTGTTTTTGTCTGCAGTGAAACGTTTTCGGGAGCCTGTTGGGATCAGACGACCGTGGAGGATCTGGTCAGAAAAACTTCTTCTGCACAAACAATATAATTATTAAACTATCACACTTTCCAAAGGATGAATCAAACTAATGTCAACACTCTAAACCAGGGGTCTGCAACCTGCAACCTTTAAAAAATTATTATTTAAATAAAGAATTTTTATTTTTCTTCCAGAGGGTATTGATGATTAAAGACACTGACACTAAATGAAATTATGCGTTACCATTTAGTTGAACTAAATCTTCATCCCATCTGTCAATAAAGCCTGCCACCGCTCTACTTCACCTCCTACAACATCAACAGCCCACCAACTTTCCATGCACCTGTGGCTAACCTCAAGTTTTACAGCCCTGGGAAGATAACTACATCTACAAAAAGACTAATCTGGAAGAAAATACTGATTTTTAATTCTGTGTGGATGGATTCATTTTTCTAACATGACAGCTTAATATGTACGCTTGATATGTGGCAGGACAAGAAACAGAAAGTCTTTTTTTTTTCATGTTTGAGGTTTTTTTTTTTTTTTTTTACTATTTCAGCATTTTCTTTTAATTTTTGCAATTTTTGCAACTTTCTGATTTTTTTCAACATTTGCTTTTTTATGCAATTTTATTAAACTTCTTTTCTTTTTTAATTTACACTTTTTTAAAAAAATCTTTTTTTAATTTTTGCAATTTTTTGGAAAATTTTGCAACTGTCTGAAGTTTCTATTTTAACATTTCCAATTTTTGTTTTGCAATATTATTAAATTTCATTTTTTAAATTTTTACTTTTTTTAACCTTTCTTTTTTTATTGTTTTTGCAATTTTTTTTGAATATTTTTGCAATTGTTTGAAATTTATTTTTTATATTTGCAATCTTTGATTTTTTTTTTGCAATTTTATTTAATTTTACTTTTTTAATTTTCAATTTTTTAATATTTCTTTTTTAATTTTTGCATTTTTTTGAAAAACTTTGCAACTTTCTGAATTTTTTTTTAAAAAATTCCTTATTTTTTTGCAGTTTTATTAAATTTTATTTTTTAAATTTCTACCTTTTTAAACATTTCTTTTTTTATTTTTAGCAATTTTTGGAAAACTTATGCAACTTTCAGATTTTTTTGTAATATTTCCATTATTTTTGCAATTTTATTAAATTTCATTCTTTAAATTTTAACATTTATTACTTTTTTAAAATTTTTTTGAAATTATTTAAATTCCTTTCTCTCATTTGAAAATTTATTTAAAATATAAAAAAACCTAAGGCATCACATGTACAATTCTATAAATTTAAAAAAAATCTTAACTCATATAGATACTTAGTTACTTATTTTAACTACACACGGAATTTTAAACACTTTTTTGTCTTAATTGTGAAGATAAAGTAGATTTTGTGGCTCCTGAATGACTTAAATCCAGGTGAGCTGAGGGGAAAAAGTCTTCTTTGAAAGTAAAGGTTGCAGACCCCTGGTCTAAACATTTAGCTGAATTCCTGAAATTTGTCTGAAATGTTTTTCCAGACATGTAGAAGCTGAACTCTGTGCCGTCTGTTGCAGGTTTTTCGACACGTCCAAGCAGGCCATCGGTGCTCTTTTCATCCACTTTGCCAACGTCTTCCTTTCCACGCTCACCAAAGAAGACCCGTGCTCCCTGTGAGTTACCGAGCAGCACAAACCAAGTCACATTAAGCTGGAGATCATGTTTGATGGTGTTCGTTTCCCTCCTCTGAAAGGTACCTGATGAACTTCCTCCTGGATGCCACACTGGGCATGCTCGTCATCTGGCTGGCGGTGAAGTTGGCGTCCAGACTGGTGGAGTACAAAGAGTGGACTCTTCTCATGTTTGGAGAATATGGTGAGAAAGCATCTTCATTTTTAAATTCTGATGTTGTTGGAAAAGTGTGTTCCTGCCACTGGAGGGCGCTGTAGCCCCAGAGGAGGCTAACAGAGAGGGAGGAGAGCCAGCGTCTCCAGCTGCAGCCCCACCTGGAGAAGATTCCCTGTTGCTTCAGAGCGGGATTAACGTCACGCCAGTTATTACGCTCCCTCAATCCACCCGTGATTCTTCTGTTTTTCTTCTTCTGACGGAGCGATGTTCTGAAAGAGCCAAACTCAGCATTTTTAAGGCTCAAGTTTTAGCTTCACACTTTTCTTTCTTTTGCAGAAATATTGATAGTTATCCTTCAGAAAGACGCCTTAACATGAAGATCTGTCTCTCCTTCCTGTGTCCTTCCTCTGGCGTCTTCCTCCTCCCTCCTTCCTGTCCTAATGACAGACCTGTCCTCCTTTGTGTCTGTTGTGATAAGACACCTGTGCAACTCACCTTTCCTGAAGGTTTAAGAGAAGTTTAGAAGCAACCTGTCTCAGACTTTTGGAGAAAAGATCTTGGACGACTCTCAGTGCTGTTAAACAAAATAATTTCACAAAAACAAAAAGAAAACATCTTCAAAATCATGACAATTCCTTTACTGATTCACGTCCTGCCTCCTCTCCTCCAGGTGACCCTCCTCAGGCGGCGGCGTGGCTCGGTCAATGCGGGGTCTACCTGCTCATCATGGTGCTGGAGAAAGGCGTGATCAGCCTGGTGCTGCTCGTCCCCGGCTGGTCCAAAGTAAGGAGGCTGCACCAGCTGCTCTCTGTAAACATGATGCTTTCAGGCCCTGTGGGAAAGACGAGTGACGCTATGATACTTACAGACACTTGCACGGATTTTCCCACGATTAATTTTCCTGAAATTAGCACGTAACAGTTTCTCGTCTCTATTTCTCCATGAATGAATCTGTATGTTTAAAAATCTATTTCTGCTCCAGCTTTGTTTGGCTCGTTGTTTTCAGTGTTTAGAGATTAAAGTCATTAGGACGGCTGAGGATAAACAAGTGGACAGTAAAAAATGACCTTATTTTCATTGAGACTTTGAGTTTTGAGGGAAAGTTTGTTTTTACGACATGGGATCATTTTTGTTTATTCAAACACGCCACGATCAGGGAAACAGATGTCTTTCTGGGAATTAAAATGTGGCTCATCCTCTCGTCTCACATTCGTTTTAAGAGCCATCTGTGTCGTTAGGATGAGTCAACATCCTTTGTTTTGAACCGTCTCTGTCTGACGCTGCGTTTCTCTGCTCCAGCTGCAGGAGGTGCTGCTGAGCTACATCTCCAACCCTCAGCTGGAGCTGGTCCTCGTCATGCTCATCGTGCCGTTCATCGTCAACGTGAGTAACGCTTTGATCATTCACACAGTCTCACCTTTGTGGTGTCTGTGTCTCTTACCTGGTCTCTCTGGCTCCCCCTGCAGTCCATCATGTTCTGGGTGGTGGACAGTCTGATGATGAGGAAGTACAAGACGATGAAGAGCCTGGACGACTCGCTCGGGGACTCAGTGAAGAAGGCCGACTCACTGCCCTGGATGAACAACGAGGAGTCACGGGTGAGAATAACTCATATCATCATTGTCGCCCAATGCTAATGCTAATGCTAACTGTCATTCCTGTTCTAACTGGAACAGGATCAGTACAGTTTGGTGCGGTTGGGATCAGTCCAGTTTGGTCTGGGTCCGATCAGAACAGTTTGGTCCGGTTGGGATCAGTCCAGTTTGGTATGGTTCTGATCAGTACAGTTTGGTCCGGTTGGGATCAGTCCAGTTTGGTATGGGTCGGATCAGTACAGTTTGGTATGGGTCGGATCAGTACAGTTTGGTCCGGTTGGGATCAGTACAGTTTGGCACGGTCGGGTCAGTACAGTTTGGTCCGGTTGGGATCAGTACAGTTTGGTACAAGTCGGATCAGTACAGTTTGGTCCTGTTGGGATTGGTCCAGTTTGGAATGGGTCGGATCAGTACAGTTTGGTAGAGTCGGGATCAGTACAGTTCGGTTTGGTCGGGATCAGTATAGTTTGGTCCGGTTCGGATCAGTAAAGCCTGATTCTGTTTTTGCGTTTCCATGTGTCCTGCTTGGTAGGTGGCGTGTTAGCCGGAAGCTAATGGACACAGCAGCTACATGATAGCACGACACCGTAGCGGCGCGACACAATGTACCCTGCTTATAAATCCAACGAAGAAAAACGCGACACAGTAAACAAAGAGCAATGATGGAAGACATGCAGCAATTCGTCTTCCTTGTGATTGGCACAGGAAGTGACAATTCTTTCAACCAACCAATGGAATGCAGTGTTTCTAGCTCCACCTTCTGGTGTTGGATCGGTATGCCTAAGCCCCAACAGAAGGGAACCAAAAAGTGGGACGGTGCGGGTCGGTAATTCAGGGACCTGTCCCACTTTCAGTCAAAGGAAACGCCACAAAATGCGTGCTGTACCGAAAGGAACTGAACTATTGTTGGAAACTATTGTTTTTCAAGGAGTTATGTAAATAAAATTATTATTTTTACGCTATAAATAACATTTAACTTTGATAACTTAAAGAACAATAAGATATAAGAAAATCAGCCCCCACACACAGCATCTTAAACGTGCATTTTTGATGCAAAAATTGGCATTTTATACTGTGTGTATGTGGTTTCTGCTCCATCTACAGCCAGCCCCTAGTGGACACTTTGAGAACTGCAGTTTTTTCCTCACTTTTGCAAAAGAGTTTTCCTCTTGATAACAGAAAAGTTACTGAATCCACTTCTTTATAAAGTTGTTGATGCACAGTTCATGATATTTTATGATAATCAGCTGGTTTGGGTTTGTTGGTCGGAGCCACGTGCGTCACCATGAGAAAAACTTGTGCTTCAGTTCCCAGATCTATAAACTATAAAAAACAGAACAGAGGCGCACATCGTGAGTTTGGTTGAACTTGGGGTGGAAGTTTTCCAAGTAGAGTAAAAAAATAACGTCCTCTGGATACAGATAACGTCTGATGTGTGTAGTTTGATGTGAGATTAACAAGTTATGGTGTGTTTTAGCAGTTTACATAAGAAGAATTTAAGCCACCATCAGGATAAGTCAGATCCTCACTCTGAGAACTCTCAGCCCTGGGACTGACTCATCCGAGGAGTTACGCAGTCACGCTTGGCGTCAGCTGCACCTGTTGTTTTGGGGATGAACTCAAAGATCCTCTCAGTCTTTCTTCACTTGATCAAACCAGATGAGTTCAGTCCAAGAAAGTCTGACTCACTCGTCCCTCGTTACCGATGAGACGGGTTTGGAAAGTTTGGGAAAGACTTGGAGCTCCTGCAGAGCTACTTGTGATTATGGAGTAAAGTAGAGTGCACATTCTTCTGGTTTATTTAATTCTGGCGTTTGATAACAAACCTCCTCTTTTTCTCTTGCGTTACTCTGCCGGGCAGCCGTAGATCAACCCTTTTTCCTGTTCCTCAGAGTGATGTTTAGGCGTCTTTTCCACGCGCTGATGTTACAGGCGACAGAGAATCTGGAGGAGGAAAGAAAACCTGATCAGTATCTGCTCTTAAAATCAGTTTCCCCTCACGTCAGCCTCTCGCAGAAAGCAACATATGGAAGTTTTAACGCTCTGAATCCTTCGAGATTTGAGTCTCTGCTGCAGCTTCAGAAAGCTTTTACGAGAAAAAGGAAACAAAACGTACTGCTCACGCTCTCTGACGCCGTTTTCATCCCCAGGTTCTGCTGACCGTCGACACCGACACAGATGAAGCCTCTGAAGGAGAAGAAGACCCCTCTGAAGTCCGCCCTCTTCCTCCTGTGCACTACTCAGGGGGACCGCTGAGACCGAGCTGGGTGGTTGTGTAAGCCCTGGTCACATGACCTCCCACCTGTCCTCTATCCACACACACACACACACACACACACACACAGAAACCCTCCCAGAAGCCTAAACGTGAGCAAAAACCGAAACCAGAGCATCCTCGCCTCAGATCAAAGGTCTAAACACCACTTCCTGTGAGCAGCTTCCTGTGAGCGGCGTCACAGTTAAAGGTTATTCCAACCTGCGAATGTGAACACTACAGCCTTAGCCCGACAGGGAGACACACACGCATGCAAATCAAAGTGCATTCTGGGAAATGGAGGCACAGTTTTCCTCCAGGAGATGATGTGAAGCACAGAACCCACAGGGGAAGTCTAAAACCAAGCACTCCTTCAAATCCACATCTGTAGTTTTTACTCAAAGTCATTCCTGTGTTCAGGCTACGGCAGCCTCATTGGACCAAACGTGTTCAATCAGCGGTTATGTAAAAGTTTTTAGTTCCTGTTTTTAAAGGAAAGTTTATCCAGGAAGGATTTTTATCATGTTGTGGTTTAAAGGACCAGGTCTCACTGTGTCGTTGGTCGTCTATGATGGAGTATTTGAGCCACTGCAGGAGGAAAAACAGAGATTTTTTAAACTAAGTGGGAATATTTAGGAAACTCTACCAATTTTGAGACCAAAAGTTGGAAAATTACACAAATGAAGTCAGAAAATGTCAATAAATTGCAATAAAACAAAGAAAACATTAGGTAATTGTTGACAGATTGCCAGGAATTTAAAGGAATAGTTCCACTTTTCAGCTCTTGTGTCTCAACACTAAACTCGATGCTTCAGCTTGCTTAGCATGACCAAATACAGATGGTTAAAATTCTGCTTATTAGCATCTTTAAAGCTACGTAGTTGCAAAGGAGTTGTAGTTAAAGTTGGGTTTTATAGCATTTTGGGAACTAGCTGTTTTCTTGGTCCTTATGCTAAGCTAAGCTAACCAACTACCTGCTCAAAACAGATTAACACAAAAGTAGCATTAACCTTAAGCGTTAATACCAAAACAGTGTTTTAGTAAAAAACTCCTCACAGGAGCTTTAAATGGATCGAATGTAGCTTTTACTCAAATTATGTCGCCTTAAAGCTCCTGTGAAGATTTTTGAACTGGATATGAAACAGGCTGAAAGTCACAGCAATGCCTCTTAATGACCCACAAAATGAATTGAAGCATTAATAAAAAAGATCAAACATTTCGTTTTTTTAATTTTTAACGCCTTTAACTGGTGACAGGGGGTAGGCGTCACACTTTTTATTCTTTAATTAACAGCAGATGCTCATGTTGAGTAAAACATCTGAAAGGAAGATGACGTTCATTGTTAATTGGATGGTTGAGAGATATCACTCAAAGGTTCCTCAAAGGAGCTTTAAAATGAATTTCATTTTCCTTTTTCTGAAACAAAAAAAGCTGTTTTAATATATTTTAAAGCTCCTGTGAGGATTTTTTTAACTGATAATGAAAGAGGCTGAAAGTCACAGCAATGACTCTTAATGATTCACAAAATAAATTAAAGCATCAATGAAAAGATCAAACATTTCGTTTTTTAATTTTTAAGTCTTTTAACTGATGCCAGGGGGTAGGCGTCACATCTTTATCTTTTATTTAACAGGAGGTGCTCATGTTGAGTGAAACACCTGAAAGTAAGATGACCTACTCAAAGGTTCCTCAAAGAAGCTTTAAAATGAATTTCATTTTGCTTTTTCTTAAATAAAAAAAGCGGTTTTAATAAATTTTAAAGCTCCTGTGACTATTTTTTTAACTGGT
This sequence comes from Halichoeres trimaculatus, assembly GCF_033239565.1. NCBI lineage: Eukaryota > Metazoa > Chordata > Actinopteri > Labriformes > Labridae > Halichoeres > Halichoeres trimaculatus. The sequence goes on along the minus strand of NW_027437199.1, from coordinate 2,302,747 downwards.
TGTAAAAAAGGCTGAAAGTCCTTGAGATGCCTCTAAATGACAAACTTAGGGCTTAAAAATTTAAAAAAAAAAATTGATGATTTTTTTTTTTTTAGTTTTTAAAACTTTTGATGGTTGTGAGGGGGTAGGCGTCAGCTGATGCAGTCTAGAGCGCGTATCATCTTTATTTTTCACAGCAAATGTTAATATCCAGTGAAGTATTTGGCTGTTTAAAGGAAGCAAGTCAAAAATTTTTTGTCACTTAAATTGTTGAGAGGTATCAGTTTGTCCACAGGGGGCGCCGGCAACAACACTGAGTCACTCACAGGAGCTTTAAACGATCAAAGTCTCATTTTCTTCCCTTTAAAGTGGCTCATACTCCATCGTTTGCTTTCAGTGGGATTAGTGTTTAAATACGGCACATTTTATTGTATTTATTCGTATTTTATTTTGTATTTTGTGGACCAGTCTGTGGTAAAAAGTTGGAACTGTAAGTTTTTGGAAATAAAAGAATTTTGCAGGTTTTTTTTAAGGTGGAAATAAGCAAAAAATGTCACATAATCATCTAAAAATGTTATTTTGAAGTTTTTCTGATGGTTTTACAGGTCAGCATATTTCATGTGTATTGTTTATTTTGTATCTGATGTCTCTCTCTCGTGTATTTTTGTTATAAAACGACGTAAACGTCTCGTTCTGAAGTGTCATCAACGGGCTGTGAAACCGCCTCGGTGCTTCTTAATGAATGTATCTTTAAATAAAGATGACTGACACACGATGTGAGCGTGCTGCTGTTGAATTCCTGCGTCAGACGGCGTGTTGACAGACAGCCTGAGCGCTACCTGGCTGCAGCACACCTGTGTGGGCGGGGCCAGCAGCCCTGTGACCTCCGGCTGATGACAGGGCGGACTACAGAGCGGTGTGTGTTTTTGGGTCGTGTGTGTCGGGGTCTGCGTGGGGACGAGGGGTTAGCCAGGTGTGATCTTCAACTTGGAGGAAAAACAAGTTTTAAAAACAGTGTTTTTAAAGTTTTATTTACAACAGTAGAAAATAAAACACAAATATTATAAAAACATTAAATTTCTATTAGAAACGGTACAAAAATATATTCAGAGCCGACTGTTTTTGGAGGAGAACGGGTGAAATGTGAAGCTTTCTGTCAGGAGTGCGGTAGATAGGAGTAAACGGAGTTAATCCAGATAAACGCCGCCGCAGCTTCACGCTCTGTTCGTCCCGTGTGCCGCCTCCCCCGTGTCGAACATGTGTGACGTCACGTAATCCTCGTACTCCCCGTCGATCAGCTTGGCGGCGTTGTTGCGAGCGAACCAGCAGTCCACGCTCTGGGTCCCACTGTAGATCCTGCGGCTCTTCCGGACCACGGGGACCGAGCGGTCCTTCACTTTCAGGACGGTGGAGGGTTTGGCGTCTCCGTCTGCAGGAAGCTCGGCGAGGCCCACTTCCTCATACAGGAACTGACCTACGAGTTAAAACGGAGGTTGGAGCCGTTTGAGTGTTTGACGCCAGATTTTGATGTTCATGAGGAGCCAAAAACAAAACAAATAAAGGTTAAATATGTGTTTTTTTAACATTATTCTCTCAGGCTTTTTATCTGTGAGGGATTATGTACAGTGATCAGGTGATTATTAGGAAGTTTTCCATCAAGTAGAGATTAAAAAAAACGGGATGGCTTGATTTTTATCGAGCTATCAGGGCGGTGTTTGAAGGTTAAAGCCTGTTTCACTCTGACCCAGGTGGAGACAACCAGTGAGCAAAGTAGAGACGCCCAGTTTGGGGCTAAAGTAAGGTTCCTGTGAGCAATGGCTGGGACAAAACATCCATATCCTCCTGAGACCAGGAAGAAAAAACTTTTATAATCTGATTTTTCTGCATTACATTATTGTCTTGATTGAAAGTAGCATGTTGCAATATTTTCTTTCAAAAACTTTTTTTTTTTAATTTAATGTCCTTTGCAGGGACAGCAGGACTTTCTTATACTGAAAAACAATCTTTCTTCTGTCATCTTTTCTACCGTTTTAAAGGTTAAAGTTTTTTGTTATAAAAACAAAACAATTAATCAATTATCTAAAACTTAGCTTCTTACAGTTGTAGCTTGTTTGTCCTCTATTTCTAGGTCTATAAATGTCATCAAATCTGGAATAAACAATGAATACTTTAAACTTAACTTCCATAGAGCTGTATATGTGTACTTGTGTATTTATGAGTGTTTATGAGTTTTTAAAGATCAGTTTTTAAGTATGCAGGTACTCTGCATTTCACAAGAAAAGTAGATGTACCAAGTCCCCCTGTCCACCGTGAAAGACACTGGAAAAAACTGTTGTCTTGAGTAAAAAAACAAAAAAAAAAAATCAAAGTACGACATCAAAACTTCTCAAAATACAGAAACATCAAACATTATGCGCAGATATATATAAAAATATCTTTGAAAGTGACGTCAGAAAACTAAAATGCATGTTGGGTCTCAGAAGGACATGCCAATAACAACAACCCCACCAGTAACCCCATGTACTCATCTACCCATCTACTCCATGAGGTGGCGCCACTGATGTGAACAGAGGTTGAAAGCAGCTTCATACCAGAAAAGAGCGGCGGGGATTCGATTCAGACAGCGTTAAAAAAAGAAACTGAGAGATGCTCAAGTTAATCTTGAAACAAAAAGAGAAGCAGCTGTGAGCGCTCGATACTAAGACGAGGAGAAAGGAGAAGAGTATTTTCTTACTCTTTGGTAAATCAGATTTGGTGATCTATAGGGGTGTAACAGTACACAAAAATCATGGTTCGGTGCGTACCTTGGTTTTAAGGTCACGGTTTGGTACATTTTCAGTACAGTATGGAACAATGCTAAACCATTTGCTTGTTTAGCGTGTTTATTAAACCAAAAACTTGCCGTTATACAGCGAGGAGGGAGGCTCTTCAAGCTCTGGTTGGTCGTTAGCAGCAGCCATGATGCACAATTCAGACACAAGCTCCTGTGGCTACGGAAGCTCTTTGATATTCATCTTCTGATTGGCTCACCGTGAGACGTCACGTCCACATGATATGCACATGATCGCAAAGCACGAATCACAGACCACTTTCCTCATGAATATTAAAACGCCTTCCCTGCTCAGCCAATCATAGACGAGCACTCATGTGAATATTAAAGAGCCATGTGCAGCGGCTAATGTAAACTTACTGTACTCGTTTGAATACAGCACTGTACCGAACCCAACGGCCTTATGGAGCGGTTCAGCACGGATACATGTACTGTTACACGCCTAGTGATCTATCGTTACCAGATTCTCCTATAATCGTATCGTGAGTCGCCCTGCAGCAGCAGCAGCTTTCCCACCCTGTTAGGAACAATATCTCATTTATAACAGCAGCCTGGCAAAGAGCACTAAGCCTCTTAAAGGAAAGGAGGCAGAAAGAAGAAACAAAACAAAGGCACACAGCAACAGTCGACAGATTGAGTTGTGTAGTTTGTGTTTATGATGAGAAACTGCAGAGTGAGTGAGACCGGCAAACCTGGACTGACCAAACCTCTGCAACATCAGCGCCATCTGAGCGTGGCTGACTGATGCTCACTTCTCTCAGTAAGATGAAGATACAAGCTGCAGTGTTAGAGGTTAGGTCATACCCCTTGAGCACAGGGGACGTGGACCTCAAGTTCAGGACAAACCTGCAGCTCTCTGCTATTCTGACCCCTCCTCTTGCTAAATAACCACAGAAAAAAAAAGACGCACTTACCTGACTTTTTAAATCCAGACACAAAACCAAAAACCTGTTGTTGGGTTTCGGTACCAGGTAAAACTGATCCAGTCTGATTCTGGTATCAGTTTAACGTCCTCTGATCTTTAATATGAGGGAGACACCGCTGTCATGCTTCCTTTATAACAGTTTAGCTGTTCAGGAAAAATGCACAGACCTCCCAGTGTTGATGAACACAAGGGAGCATAGAACTAAGTTACCTAGATCTGTCCTACATGAAATTCCACAATACAACTTTAAAAAGTTTACAGAAAACTGAAAGTCTGAGTCAATTTCTTTCTGTTTTCATGTTAAGGCAGATTTATTTTGAGCATGTTGAACTCTTTTTATGCTTCTATAGGCTTTGTAGCTCTAAATAACATGTGTTAATTATGTTAATTTATGTGGAAAAATAAGATTTAAGGAAGAAAAAGTGTTGGGAAAACTTGACACTTTGAGTCTGAATTATTTCTAATGATGCAGTTTGAAATCCAGGAGTTTTATTTTGCTCTGTGTGACTTCACGTCCACTTCAGATTGATACTCAGCTTGTTTAACAGTTTTTACGCCTCTATGTGCTCTATTTCTATACTTAACTGTCAGTTTAATAAATTATATTAATGTAAAAATGTGATTTTAGGAAAGAAAATTCATTCGTTGTTTATGTGAACTGTATCCCTGACAGGGTGAGCAGGACTCGGCTCGTATTGGACTGTGAATTAACGTATCATTGATTAGTGACGGGTCAGGTCGGCTCTTACCCAGCAGCCCGTGGACGCTGTGCGACAGCCCCTTGCTCTGTCCGATGTAGAAGCCCAGGTGGTCTCTCTGGTAGGCGGCTGGGTTTTTGTACTGATGCAGCAGAATCACAAAGCTGATGTTCCCGCCCACCGTCACCGTCACGTTACTCTTCCCCACAATGGACACCGAGAGGGCGCCGCTCTCCACTGACACGGTGGAGTGACACGGCAGCACCATCCTGTCCCGCCCGTCCAGGATGACCTTCTTGGGCGTCACCTCGATGTAGGCGCGTCGGGGCCGATCCACCACGATGATGATGGTGCTGAAGTACGTGCGCTGCTGTTTGTGGCTGCCAGGCGGAGCTGGGGCGCCGATGAGTTTACCGTTCACCGTCACACCTGGAGGCGGGAAACATGAAGCGTGTGATTCCTGACGTTGATCACGATGAGAGGTAGAGGAGGTGTTTGAGTCTTACCGGAGTGTTTGTGGTCGGAGACGAGGCGCAGGACGTGACCCGGCTCCCCGTTGATGTTGAAGCAAACCGTCAGCTTACTGAGCGGGAACTCGACCACGAAGTGAGGGTCGCCGTCAGCTGAGGACATTCAAAGGTTAGGAAAATAAGATAATAAGGTATGAGCTTTTATTTTGAAAGGCCAGCTTGAGCGCTCATCCCAGGACCAGGACCTGATCCTCAGACCTGAGCCGGAGCGCCCCCTGTCCTGTGAGAACCAGCAGAGATGAGGGAGATGATAGAGCAGCAGTAATGACGGGGTCATTAACACTCGCTAACGGCCTGTGACGCTCCCTGTCTTCACTGTAACACATCCACAAACATCCACCTTCATCCTGCACCGCGTGTGTGTGTGTTTTTGAACACGCACTTGCATGTTCAAAGTGCCACGTAGAGCCCGTGTTGGTATTTCAATTAGACGCTGTGCTCCCTGCTCTCTTCAGGTGGAGTTCAGAGGAATCCCTGAGACCGTGGCGCTGTCTGACAAACGTCCAAATTACAGGACGGCCACACAGAGCGTCTCACAGCGTCTCACAGCGCCTACTGTACATTCCCCGTCTGCTTTCTCTTTGGTCTGTGTGGAGACGCTAACCGCAGCGTACACGCTTAAAACACGCAGAGTTTAGATGTCGTCAGATGAAAGGAGGAGGAGGAAATGAAGGAGTCACCTGATGTTTTGGAGATGGTGATGGATTTCTTGGCTGGTCTCCTCTGAACGTTACCTGCAGGGAGAAAATATTCATTTACAACCAGACACACGGCGGCTTCTGTACGTAACATCAATCCAGCTTCAGAAGGAGCGCAGCTGCAGATTAATAACACATAAACTTAAAGGCAAAAGATTAGAAAACAGCATCAAAAAAACATCTAAAGTTTCTCTTTCAGCCCAACTTGAAGTATCATATTTATCATGATAAATATGCCCGAAACTGAAATCTTATCAAGTGTTTTTGTCTTATTTTCAATATTGAATGTCTTGTTAGACTTAATCTGAGCCACTTTCTCCTGACCAGTCCAGAGAAATGTCTCATTTCAAGTTATTTCAAGCTTCAGGAAGGAAAAAAGAGAAGATTCAGGGTCTAAAGCTCTTATTTTCTAAACTCCACTTCAGTCAAAACAAACAAAACTGAGTAACTTTCATCTTAAAGCTGCTGTGAGGAGATTTTAACTGACTGGGAGACAAACTGATTTTAATATTGACGTCTTTTTGAGCAAACTAGACTGTTAAATAAAAGAGAAACTGCTTAAATAAAGTTTTATTTAACATCTGAAACCAGTGAAGTCAGATCAAGATATGAGATTTCTTTAATTTCCCACGGCACAGACTTGGAGAATGAGGCATTAAAAGTTTTGTTTTGTCAGAAATACAACTTCATATCTACTGCACAAAATCAGCAAAGACAACTTGGTCCACAGGAGGCGCCAAAATCAACACAAAAAAAAGATTCCTTATAGGAGCTTTAACTTTTTCAACAAGTGCTCTTTAGTTTACCGTAAATCCTTAACTATTTGGGCAAGAGAAAAATCAAACAGCTCATAAAAGAAGAAAATACAAGCTTTACGGCGAGATCCAGGTATTATGGTAAAGCATGGGAGCCCACGTGCAACAACGTTCCAATCACAGGCTATAATTAATGCTCACTGTTCTCATTACCGTAACTCTTCAACTATATGGGCAAGAGAAAATATTCAAATAGCTCCTGAAAGAAGAGAAGATGAGCTGTCCAGGCTCTTTAAAGCACAAATTAACAAAACAAAAGTCCAGGTGGCCTGGTTGAGACTCAGGCGATGAAGGGTTTTACTTCGACCTCAATATTTTACAGTTTCAAGCCTGTTAGTCGAGTTTCTCAGTCACAGCTGAAAATGGAAAGAGTGGACTGTGTATTCTTAACTCTTTACACTGCAAAACTGAAATCTTATCAAGTGTTTTTGCCTCATTTTTAGTAGAAAATGTCTTTTTAAACTTAATCTGAGCCACAATCACCTAACCAGTCCAGAAAAATGTCTTGTTTTAAGTTATTTAAAGATTAAAACGATGTCTGAATTGCTGCGAAACGTAAAAAAAATCTGCTAATAGAAAAGTTTAGGAAAAGTTTAATCTGATTTGTTGTTAGACGGTGAGAAAAAATAAACTTATGTGTCAAATTTCTGGATTCAACTGTATATTTTAGTCACGATCCAGCATGTTGTAGCTAAAGTCAGAGAAAAATGGTTGCTGAGGTAGGATCAAAGGTAATCTGTGTAGTTTCTGGGAAGTTTGTGGTGATTTAAATCAAACTGAAGCTGCTCTCCCTCGAAAAACACCGTCAGCTCGAACATCCTCACCTCTGCTGCTGCTCACAGAGGAAGTCTGGCTGCCTGGTTTCCCTGGTTTCCCTCCAGCCCCCTGCAGCTCCTCGTCCTCTGGGTCTCCTGGCAGGTCGTTCTCAGCCTCACCTCCTGCTGGGCCGACGGTTGGCGGCACCGCCATGGTGTTATCAGGCAGCACTTCGGGCTTCTCCACGACCAGGTTGGTGAGCGGGCTGAGGAAGTGGTAGGTCAGGGACAGGTTGGTGGCGTGCTGGACGTGCTCCTCCCGCTCTTTACTGGTTTGGCTTTTCAGCTTCGACTTCAGCTCCTCTTTGACGCTCAGGAAACCCCAGACTCGCTCCACAAAGTCCTCTGTGATGGATCCTAAAACCTTCGCGCCCTCTGCCATGGCCGCTGTGGCCGCTCTCACGTGTTTCTCTGTCTCAATCTGTCGGCGTCGGAGCGGTACGTCCGTCTCCAGGACGATGCTCTTGTCGTTGTTGCTCGCCGTGACCTGGACGTGGAGAGACTCTGCGCTTAGGTTCTTCAGCTTACCGGCGATGACGAGCTCCGAGCCGTTGAAGTAATTGGTGAACAGGTTCTGGGTCACGTACTGGACCGAGTCTTCGGTGTAGTTGATCCTGATGTCAGAGAGCAGAGGAGTTCCTATCTCATCGTAAAACCTGGAGGAGAAGACGACGACAGACATTACAGTCTTTTATTTCCCACAGAAGTCTGAAGCTAAAACTGTGACAAAGGGTTTCTGTGGTTCAACTAAAACCAGTAAAACCAGCAAAACTCAGTGAAATAGGAGAACAAACTTATTATAACAAAGATTCATAAAGTTTACAAATATATTCACAGATTTCGATCGAGGAAATGTTAAACACCAACTCATCCTGGACCAGGTCCACACTAGACCACCACAAGATACTGTCCAAGGAGCTTCAGAGCAGCAGTTAAAAGAAACTTCATGTGAGTAAGAGGACACTAAGTTATTTTTATTAGTTTGTTTGTATGTGTTCCCAGAATTCAGAGTTTTTGCTGATTTTTTTGTAGTTTCTTTTCTCAGCGCTCTGACTTTATTTTCAGCTCTGAGAGTTTATAGTTAAAATTTTTATATTTCCTTATAATTCAAACTTTTCTGTCTTAGAATCTGATTTAAGTGACGAAATTTTAATTCTTTTTTTTCCCCCATGATTTGTTTTGTACAGAGGAGGATCAGGGCCACTGAGAAAAAGACATCCAATATTTTTTTTTGTTAGTATTTTTTTCTGAGAAAAATTAGTAATAAAAATAGATTAATAATAAATAAATAAATAAAAAGTCCAAATTTTCTGTTATTCACATTTTTTCTGAGAAAAAAACAGTAGAGAGAAAAAAATAGAAAAATTAACAAAAATCCAAATTTAAATATCAATTATTTATTTATTTTTTATTAATTACTGACAAGAAAAATTTGAGGGGTTTTTTGTTAAATTCTAGACACTTTTATCCTACTATTTTTAGGTTTTAATTCTAATTTTTAATATTCACTTTTTTCCTTAATTTTTTTTTCTTAAAATAAATTCTGAATCAAATTAACAAAACAGCTCGAGTTCACATCAGTCGAAGCTGTTTTTAAGAAGCTTGTTGTTACTGATTTTAGTAAAATCTCGTATTGACTCAAACGAACCTCTTTCCGGCCGTAAACCTGCTCCCCTGACCTCTGAGTGCTTCTGCACACATTCATAAAGAGTGTGTGCAGAGAAAAGAGTGTGTGCAGAGAAAAGAGTGTGAACGTGTGTGTGTGTGTGTGTGTGTGTGTGTGTGTGTGTGTGAGTCCTGTGTCCTGTCCTCGCTGTCAGGCCGTGGTAAACCTCCTCACCTCTTCAGCGGCGTGTTTGTTCAAGCAGGACGCGCGCCATTATCTGAGGAGTCTGTCTTTTAACCCCAGGTACACACCCCAACGCAGGTTTCACAACACACACACATTCCTGCCCCGCTGAACAAACACCGAGTGTGTCCGAGTGCGGAAGAGACGCAGAGCAGAGGGATGGGAGAGAAAGAGGGCGGCTGTCACATGGCGGAGTTGATTAAAGAGGCGTGTTGTCAGCACCGTCACATTTTGGCTCCACGTTCCCTCGCAGCTTGATGAGAGACGAGTTGGAGGGTGGAGGAGGGATTAAGAGGAGTGCACTGATTAATAAAAAGGTGTTTTTCCCTGAATGGAGGCGACGGTCGACCATCTTACCCTTTGAGCATGGCGCTGGCATTGGCGTCCTCGTTGATCCGTCTCATCATCCCGCAGTTCTCCAGACTCATGCGCTCCAGGAGCCGGTAGTCCACGTCGTTCCCCAGCCCGATGGTGAAGATGCAGAATTTCTCCTGCACAGCTGAGCGAGTGTTTCCCAGGATGGCGTTGGACTGCTTTTCGCCGACCGTGGGGCGCCCGTCTGTGAGGAAGATGATGAGGGAGACGCTGTTGGGGCTGGCGTCAGGGCGGGAGAGGTGCTCACGAAGGAGAGCAGAGCCCGTCTGGATCGCACCGTCGATGTTCGTGCCTGTAGAAAGAAAACAACGTCAGCGTTTGTTTTTCAAACACTATCACATCTGCAGGTGGTAGCGTCTCACCTCCAGTGGTCGCCAAGGTGAAAATGAACTTCTTGGCGTCCCTGACGTTGATGGCGGTCACTGGTACGAGCTGGTTCGGCTGCCAGACTTTGATTTTGTTGGAGAAGCTGATGAAGTTGAAGCGGTCAGTGGGGCGCAGATCCCTCAGGATGGTGAACAGAGCTTCTTTGGTCTGAACAGGAAGTATAAAAACATCTTTAGTAACAGTCACGGACACTTTGGTTCAGCCTTGTTCTGCCAAACACGTTACGACCGCCGTTAATCAGCAGCCACGCCTGATAACCAGCTGTTGGCTTTGTGTCACACGAATAAGATGTCAGGAGTCTCAGACTCAAGACTCTGAAGATGTTGGAAAAGCTTGTTTTTAAATCTTCATTTCAGGATCTGCAGATCATTTTCTCCAGAGTAACTTTTGCTTTTCATATCCGACCTTTCTCTGCGTTAAAAGCTCGGGCGCTTTGATGGTTTTCACTGACATATTAATGAAGGTTGGCTTGTATTCACATATGTTTATGAGTCTTGGCTGCAGACGTTGACTGTGAGGCTAAAAGATTTAGAGCTCCCCCTACTGACAGGCTTTAACAGAGGTCACAAGCCTCTTTGAGGGTGACAGCTGGGACAGGGCTCAAACTGTGAAACACACAGAGACAGAGGATTCTGGCACAGCGCCACTCGATTCCAAAGTGTTGGTCTAAACTAAAGTTTTTCTCCTTACTTGCGTATTCCTGGAGTTTTGACCCTTTTTTCAAACTTTTTAAATGTTTATTTTTCAGAAAAGTTTAGTTGTTAATCTGCTTCATATCAACCAAGTAATCTGTCCCGCTGTGAATATTCACTCAGATCTTTTATGATTGGTTAGATGTGTGTTGCAGTTAGCAGACTACTTTTTTTGCTTCATATCTCATAAATAAATGCATTTTATCCATTCTATACACAGTCAATGATTACTGCTTGCATCACACTGCAAAAAACTAAAACCTTATCAAGTGTTTTTGTCTTCTCTTAAGTAAAAATGTCTTATTGTACTTGCAATAACCCTCATTAAACTGACCAGTCCAGAAAAAAATATCTAATTCAAAGTTATTTAAAGACAAAATGAAGTCTGAATTGCTGTAACAAATTAAAAAAGATATTTACCAATGGAAAAAGAAAACTTGCTTGAAACTGGAGAAATGTCTTAATACAACAAACTTTTCTCCTCTTCCACTGGCAGATTTTTTCTTAACTTATTACAGCAACTCAGACCCCATTTTGTCTTTAAATATCTTAAAACAAGACATTTTTTGGACTGCTCAGGTGAATGTGGCTCAAAATAAGTCTAAAAAGACATTTTCTGCTAAAAATCAGACAAAAACTCTTGATAAGATTACAGTTTTTGCAGTGTAAAGAATTAAGAAAACACAGTCCACTCTTTCCATTTTCAGCTGTGATTAAGAAACCTCGACTCACAGGCTTGAAACTGTGAAATATTACAGTCTAATTAATACCCTTCATCACCAGAGTCTCACCCAGACCACCTGGACTCTTGTTTTGTTATTTTGTGCTTTAAAGAGCCTGGAGAGCTCATTTTCTCTTCTTTCAGGAGCTATTTGAATTTTTTCTCTTGCCCATATAGTTAAAGAGTTACGGTAATGAGAACAGTTATTGCTAATTTTTTGCCTGTGACTGGAACATGCATTACCGTAATTCCCCAGATATGTCCGTAAAGCTCATCTCTTCTTCTTCTTTGAGGCACCATTTGATTTTTCTCTTGCCCATATAGTTGAAGAGTTACGGTAATGAGAACAGTCAGCATTAATTATTGCCTGTGATTGGGACATTGTTGCATGTGGGCTCCCAAGCATCACCGTAATGCCTGGATCTCGCCATAAAGTTTGTCTTATCTTTTTTCAGGGACTGTTTCAATATTTACTCTTGCCCATATAGTTGAAGAGTTACGGTAACCAGAACAGTGAGCGTTAATTATTGCCTGTGATTGGAACATGTATAACCGTAATACCCCGGATATCTCGACATAAAGCTTGTCTCTTCTTCTTTAGGCAGGCCTGTACAGTGCGACAGTTTTCGTCGCATTTGCGAATAAAAGTCATCATGTGCGAGGAGAAATTTGTAAACACTAGCACATGTGCGAAAGAGTTGCGCAGTAAGGCTTCACGCAGTGAGAAAAGTATTGTTTATGTTGGTACAACTGTTCAACGGGAGTTGTAGTTCTAACGTGTATGGTATCCGCCTCAATTTAACAATTACGGACTACATTACCCAGTATGCTCCGCGCTCCATCTCAAACTACGCTAGCAATGAGGGCAAAATGAAACTATATCTTCAGGTGGCATCCGTAAATACGACCGGCGACGACAAGGTAGCGAAAAGAAGACGTCTTTCGGAGGAGTCGTCTGTCGCTACAGAGTGTCTGGACACTACCGCTTCATCAACTTCATCTGACGGTACCGTCGCTTCGGACAACAGCAAGACTTACCGTTTGAAGCTGCAGTGGTTAAAGGACTTTCCATGGCTCGTCTTTGACCAGACCAAGAAGGCAATGTTAAGCAAGTACTGTGTTGAGGCTGGAGAAGCGTTAGCGGGGAAGACAACCTACGTTACTGGTAACATTATCTTTAAACAAAAAACATGGCACGACAAGACGGCACATTGCCTGCAGAGACGCACACCTCGCCTCTAGCCAGCCGGCTCGCGCAGGGACAGTCCCCGCTGCTGTCAACAAACAAGTTGTCAAGATGAACGAGGAAATGCTCTGTTAAGTAAAACTGAAGATGAATATTGCATACTGCATTGCAAAGGAGGAGCTGCCATTCACCAAATTTGGCAAAAAAGTGAGTAGATTATGACTTTAAACGGATCTACTTTACTTACTTAACTACCTCTCCTTTTATTTACAATTCTCACTCTCCCACATAACGTTTATTTTCATAGAGGAGGGTGCAGCACTGACAAAGTGCAGGAGGAGTGGCAGAATCTAAAGGTTCTTGTTGCCAGGACCTTCAGAGACAAGAACTACCCAGCCCTGTGGCAGACTCTTCTGACAAAGTAACCATACAAACATGACTTTGAGGTATGTCGACAATAATGTCTCTAGTATTAGTTAAATGTGTTTAAGCAGAACTTACATATAGATTCTGTTTTACAGAACATCCTGCACTTTGTGGAAATCATGCTGCTACTTCCAATCTCCTCTACCCAATGTGAAAGAGGTTTCTCCGCCCAAAATAGAATAAAGAATACTGTGCGGAGCAGTCTTCATGTCTCCACCACGGAAGATCTCATTTGGATCAGCACTGAGGGACGTCCACTTGAAACGCTCGACCCAACAAATGCTGCAAACCAATGGCTCTCCTCATCTAAAAGTTCCAGGCGGCCAAACTATAAGGAGTGGCCACAGTCTGTGTCTCAAATCTAAGAGTCTCATTCAGATCAGCATGGGTTGATGAACTGTAAAGAACCTACTGAAGAATGTGTTCCTTACTGTTGGTAAGCTAATGAAATTTTACTTGTGGTATCGAATAAGTACATTATAAACATTTTAACTGTGCATCCAGGTGTGCTACTGAATTTTTCTTGGTGCTACTAAAATTTTGAACTTACTAGCACCAGTGCTACCACTTTAAAAAGTAAGCGTACAGCCCTGTTAGGAGCCATTTGATTTTTCTCTTGCCCATATAGTTGAAGAGTTACGGTAATGAGAGCAGTGTTCATTAATTACTGTCTGTGATTGAAAGATTGTTGCATGTGGGCTCCCATGGTTTACCGTAATGCCTGGATCTCGCCGTAAAGCTCGTCTTTTCTTCTTTAAGGAGCCATTTGATTTTTCTCTTGCCCAAATAGTTGAGGATTTATGGTAAACTGAAGAGCACTTGTTGAAAAAGTTAAAGCTACTTTTAAGGAATTCTTTAATTTGTGTTGATTTTGGTGCCTCCAGTGGACAAAGTTGTCTTTGCTGGTTTTGTGTAGTAGATGTAAAGCTGTGTTTCTGACAAAAAAATCTTTTAATGCTTCATTCTCCAAGTCTGTGCTGTGGGAAACAGACTAGTTTGTTTAAGAAGATGTCAGTGTTTAATCAGTTTGTCTCCCAGTCAGTTAAAATCTCCTCACAGCAGATTAAAGTTGATAATTACTCAGTTTTGTTTGTTTTGACTGAAGTGGAGTTTAGAAAATAAGAGCTTTAGACCCTGACTCTTCTCTTTTTTCCTTTTTTGAAGTTTCTCAGACTGACTCTCTCTGCAGCGCTGAGCGTGGGTGTGATGTATAATCATCGTGTCGCTCTGGGGGATTCACTGAGGTCTCCATACGTGCCGTATACAGCCGGGTCAGAACCACACGCTGACCTACGCTGAAACCCTCTATTGTGGAGCCGCATCCAAACACACTCGTTGTTCTGTTCGCGCTGTCTGCTGGGGGCCGCGATGGGCGGGCGGATGGATGGACGGGTCGAGGGTGCTGTTGTCTAGAAAGTTCCATTACCCCATCGACTCTGACCTTCCTCCCTCACAGCTCGGCCTTGTGCTCGCCGTCTGCGCTGAGAGTCTGTTTTTCAGTTTCTCTGTTTCTGCGCTTTCTGTCACGGCAGCTGCAGAGTTCAGCTTGGAGGATTACCGTGCTGTTACAGATGGAGGGAATAAAGTCCTGATACTGATACTCCTGAGTGGGCGTGAGGAGGTGGGGCGTCAGGTTTCTGATCCGATAAAACCATCTGAAAGTCTGAGGTGAATTGTTTTGCAAGAGAAGCGAGGAAATTCATCAGATTTCCTCTGACACATGTGGGGAACAGTAAGGACAGGTTTGTATCCGGTGTATCCGGCCCTTTAAGACGCTTTAAGCTGCACAGATCAGGCCTTAATGTGAAGAGCTGATAAAGAGAAAGATCAGACGACTTCACATGTGAAATGTGATGAATTCACGACACTGACCTGTCTGATTTTGGTCCCCAGCATGGAGGCGCTGGTGTCAATCACAAACACCACGTTCTTGGGAACCACAGGCAGGTCTTTGGGGGCGAAGTAGTGCACGAAATGTCCGTTTAAGACCTGGGAGGGAAAGAGAGTTCACACACGTGAGATCAGATGAATTTCAAAACATTTCACGATTCTTAAGACAGAGCAGAGTTTGGCAGAGCAGCGGCTGTCGTGGCAGGACGCCAGAGAAATGAATGACTAGCAGGTGTGTGTGTGAGTGTGTGTGTGTGAAGCTGGATTACAAAATATGACAACTATTCCCATGCTCTGTAACCGTCTGCTCTCCTCCATCACCTGGATGTCTCCGATCCCCATGTCTCTCTGCACGTCGAAGTGGATGACGAAGTCTCCCAGGAGGCCGTTGGTGGTGATCTTGGCCTGCTGGACGATGTTAGGGCTGAAGGTGATCTTGCAGACGTTGTTTTCCTTTTTGATCACGGTGGTAATGGGAGGCTCGGGCTTGGCTGGAGCACAAAGACAGGAAGTGTGTTTGTGTTTTAACTGGATCGACAACAAACGGCTGAAGAAAGTCAAGTGACCGTGACCTGGGGGGGGGGGGTTTAAGAGGGTGGTACCCCGGCTCTAAAAGTGATCTCTGAGGATTTGGCTCAAAGACTGCGACGTATCCACTGTCACGCCCAACGCTGGAACACTTTAAGCTAGCAGTTTAGCGTTCTAGCACTATAAGTGATAAGGGAGACAGAGTGAAAAAGCGTCACCTTCTTCCTGACAGTTAAATCTTATCTTTCTTTATCATCGACCTGAGACCAAGAGCATCATTGTCTTTAAACCTGCATTTTTAGTTCTGACCAGCAGGGGGCGACTCCACTGACTACAATGAGAAGTCTGATCAAGATAAGAATATTTAAGTGTTTCCACCATTTTTTCCTTCTTCTAGTCAACATTTTTTAACAAGCTTAGGGTCTCAATCTCAAATTTTCAGTCTTCTTTTGTACAACATGATGTTTTTCTACTCTATGGTCCCGTTTTTTGGAGTATAAACAACCTTAAAGCAGCGTATTCCTCAACCAAACCTACATGTTGCTGCTTGAATTAACCCATTTTTTCAGTTTTTTTGTTGCACTCTATGACATTTTCTTTATTTCTTTCAGTTCTAGCCTTGACCATCTTAAATTTATGTGGCGAGCAAGGATGCTCGAGTTGGTCCAAGTAGAAGCACACAATGCCACCAACCCATGCTCAAAAAAATCCTAGAAAACATGATTTTTTTGATGAGCTTTGCAAACAGTGTGGACCCTAAACTCTTAAAAAGTAAACTTGATTGAACTAAACTTAATTTTGTTCTTTACGCTTATGATAATGTCAAACAAATCCATTAGAACAGACAGATAGTGCTTCTTTCAGATATTAATATGCTATTAATTGCGATTAAAATGTAATTAATTGTGATTAATTAATTGCAAAACCTCAAATTAATTTGATTAATCTTTTTAAACCAGGTCTGACCACTAATAATAGTACACATCCACTCTCTTGTGCAAATTTAATAGCATCTGTTTCCAATAAAATAAGCTAACTCATCAGCTAATCTGCTAAGTTTAAAGCTATACTCTTGTGTTTGCTAATAAATGTAAGTAAATAACATAATTATGACCAAACTATAGATATTGGGACTGTAAACTTGTTAAAAAAGGAGTTGTGAGTTTAAATGGTGTGATGAATAAGTGTTTATCATTTTGTAACAAGTGCAGTCTCCCCCTGCTGGCCATGACATAGAATGCAAGGTAGAAACACATGAAGAGGCTTTCTTTAAAAGGAGCAAACCACATGTCGGAAACTATGAAAAAAAAAAAAAAAGATTAAAAGTAACGTGTCAGTAAACCTGGAATCTTCGGTGCATTCGGGTTTGTGGGGGTGTTGCTCCTGCCATTACGCAGCGGCAGCACCTGGAGGTCGGTGATCGGCGAGTGATCGACGATGGTGACGTCCACACTGAGGCGGCTGACCAACTGCAGCGGCCTCAGACTCGTCACGTGCTCGTAGCGTCCCAGGCGCCGCTGCAGGAGCTCCTCGTAGGTGAGGAGGAAGATGGCGCGGTTACGACCTGGGATGTTCGCCGCCATCTTGAAGACCTCCACTTCTGGTTCTGGGCTGGAGGGGGGAGAGGGGTAGTGGATCAGTTACGTCTCCTCAAAACCAACATAAACCAAAATTTCCTCACAGGAGCTTTAAATTATTCTCTACACGTGTTTTTCTGACATGATGCTGCTTTTGTGACTCCACCTTTTGGCTGAAATGTGAAAGTTAAATCACCAAAGCAACCACAGGGGCGTTCAGGAAAGAGGAGGAGTGTTTCACTAAACCATCCAAGTGGTGACATAATTCACATGACAGAGCTGCCTTCTTCTCAGCTCACTCCTTCCATCCTCGTGTCCTCTGCCCTTTAGAGCTCAGTCACTGAATCATTGAGTCTCCTTTAATGAAAATGTCACTTTAGGAGGAGTTGATGTCACTTCTTCCGTGTGTCACAGAAATTTATGTGAACAAATCTTTAGGGGAATGATGTGATTTTACCCTCAGACACACTGAGCCTGTGTGAGAGCTCTTAGTCTGTTTATTATCAGTCTCTGTTTGCAAAATAGGAACATTAGGGGTTAGAGGAGCTGCTGTGTAATTAGAGGACACACACACACACACACACACACACACACACACACTCACACACACTGGGGTTCGTCTCACCTTGCATCACCTGCCTCTTTGTTCCGTCCTCTTCCGCTCTCCTGTCTGACCTTCTTCTCCCTCGGCTTGACCTGGCTCTGGTACACCCGCCCTCCGATGATCCTGGTTCACAGGGGTCAGAGGTCGAGGATTAAGGGCTGGTAATCAGGACCACCTATTGTCACATGTCAGTCTGGTTCTCTTGAACAAAAAGGACTAAACTCAAACCCCACACAAACACCCAGTCGTTACCTTTAGACGGGCTGTTTATGGGTCTGTGTTAAAGTTTCCCTCTTTTTGCTCTTTGCTAACGTCTCCTTAACAACAGAAACATCATAAATCCTTTTCAGCCAACAATGCAGCATAAATCTGCTTAGATTTAACAGTTTCTGGGGACAGCCTGTACGAGAGACTGATGATGGTGTTATTATGAGAGGGTTTAGTGCTTAAATGGTATTTTAAGGTAAACTATGAGCTAGCATTAATGCTAATTAGACTCTCAGCCTGTTTACTCCTGCTAGCTACAGACGAATGACTGGACAGGCTCAACCCTGAAACTTTAATGCGACTCTAGTTACTAATTAACCATTAAATCATCTTATATTTTACTTTAAACTCAATAAATTCAACGAAACATACCGTAAGGATGCGGGTAAAGCGAATAAACGTCGACATATTTAACCGAGCGCTGTGAGACGATATCACTCCGCCAGTGACAGTTTGTCACGTCAAGGCGTAGTGCGGTGCTATAGACGAATGACTGGACAGGCTCAACCCTGTAACTCTAATGCGACTCTAGTTACAAATTAAACATTAAATCATCTTATAGTTTGCTTCAAACTCAATATATTTGGCTAAACATACCTTAAAGATGCGGGTAGAGCGTAAAAACGTCGACATATTTAACCGAGCGCTGCACGCGATATCACTCCGCCAGTGACAGCTTGTCTCCTCAATGACGTAGTCTGGTGCATCAAATAGACCTATACAAAACTAACGAACAGCATCCAAATTAGGCATTTATCATTAAATAACACCATGAAAATAATCTCAAAGTGAGAATAATAGTAATATACGAACCAAAACTTAACAAAAATAGGTGTTTACACCAACTTTCTTCATTTTAATGATAAAATTTGTATAAATGGCGCGAAACTAGTAATAGGGGAGACCGGATACAGTTGTAACACTTCCAGTTGCTCCAATAAGGAACAAATTCAGAGACACCTGCTTCTCTATTAACATGCTCCGTTTAATCCTTAACCCACATAAGAAGAAAAAGAAGTGCCCTGAAGCAGACACAGTTATATTTGTGAAGGAAAACATCATTTTGACAAAAGAAAGTTTTTCTTTTTGGCTCAAATTATTTTTGTGATTACCCAGCCTGCTTTGCAGTTGAACTCATCAAATGCAGATCACGTTGATCGCGTGTCTAGCCCAGCTTTATGTTAAGGTTTTTAGTGAATATGCATTCTTTCAATGCAGACAACACTTATTTTAAAAATGAGGAACAATTTAGACATTATTCTTACCACAATTTCTTAAAAATGATTTCCCTGAAATTACATTTATCTTTTAACATTTTAGCACATTTTCAAAGAAACTGTTTATCATGTTGGTGGGATAGAAGTCTTTGAAACCCATGTAGCCTATAACATATGACAGATTCAGCTTTATAGGGTTAAATCTTTACTCTGAAGTAGGCTAATTTTGTATAAAAGTTTTGAAGAAAAATATAAAGATTTCAATATCTTAAGTCATTGTCATGGCCTTTATTTCATCAAGTAACATTTCACTCCAAGGTTTGTTACAACTGACCTGGACTAAGGGGTCGATTGTTACAGGTCACTCCTTGTTTTTTAGTTGAAACCATGCATTTCCTGTTTGCTAGTTTGTGCAGCAGTTTGAAGACACTGGGTTAAAAGAGCTTAAAGTTAGAGACAGAAATGTCAAAAATGCAACTCTCCCCAGTCTACCCTAAGTGAAGTTAGTGAAGTTATTTTACTAATCCATCTGAACTATGCACAGGTACTGGATCCCAGCTGTAAACAAGGTGAAATTTAGAAAAATTTTGTTAGTGTATTTTCTTTACTTTTTCTTCTTCTTCTTCTTCTTCTTTTATTTTTATTTATTTTTTTTTTATTTTTATTTTTTTTTTGCAAAACCACAGGTTGATTTTACTCATTACCTGTGCCACATAACGTTATTGTAAAGGGTAACAAGCATTAAAAGGACATAACCCACTGTTTACCACACTTCTTTTGGTGATTTAACAGCAGTTTAAAGTTTAAAACTCTCCAGAGGACTGAAAGTCTATAGGAACACAAAGATGGGAACCTTTTATAAAGGTTAAGTATAGTTTGCTGTTAAAGTAGGATTTGATGAAGTTTGATCATGTTTTCTGGATGTCCCCTGAACAAACCCTGGTTTATCTAGTTCTGTGCTGAGGTATTAAAATATCTAAACGACACAATTTCCTTAGGAAAACTGTCAGGTCATGCTCCAAAAGGATTCTAAAGTGAGTTAAATCCAGTATTTAAATCCTGGCAGTCATTTTTGTGTCTTTCTTACATGGTGAAGTTGGAGACGTAGGCTCCAGCAGGGACCTGAAACTGGAAGACGCCCTCTGAGGCAGCGGTGTGCCTGTTGAGCATGGCGCAGTACACCGCCGTGAAGGCGTAGCGGGAGATGATGGTGGTCTTGATGGAGAGCTCCTGGATGTGAGGTTTAGTCTCCTACAAAACAAATTTGCATCATCAGCGCTGAACCTCGCTAATGTCACACAGATGTTTGTCAAGAAACGCCAGTTTGGCACCGCCTCACGCAGCCCTGGTGCACAAATCCCCAAATTTATTTTTGATAAACTCAAGAAAACAAAATTCCCCCATAGTTACAACAACCAAAGAGCGGAGGAATGCCTTCCCATGAGCGCAGTGCAGTTCAGATGCTCAGGCACATCTGCGCGCTTGGCTGATCTCGGTGCGTAACGCCCAAACGGCACAAGTCAGAGATGACAAAATATGCTTGTAAATAACTTCAAGTAGGTCATGCATTCTAGGTCACTGCTAGAAATATATGGTTCCGTTAAAATCAGGTGTTTCTTTAGGACGAGGAAGGAGAGCGCGCTTTAAACTCTCCCTAAACTGTCACATCATCCAGACAAAGAATCGATTTTTATCAACTGTGCCAAATGATCACCGAGCAGTTTTTAAATCTTTATTTTTGATAAAGCTCTTCAAATATGTAATGTTAACGTATCTTTCCTTTAAAAATGACTTTAAAACACGCCTAAGCTTCTGAATTTAAGAGAAAACCAGAGAAATAGTGACATATCTTCATATCAGTGTAATAAATTCCACCTCACCTTGCTGAGTATAGTTTTCACCTGCCGTGGGACCCTGCGTGGAGCCTGTGTGCACGAAATGAGTCAGAAATTAAGTCTTTTTTACAGAAAAGAAACAAAACAATACAAGATGTCTTTGGAAATGTCCTTACAATGTCTAAATCAAAGTCTGCAAGGTCGAAATCAAACTCCTCTCCAAACTGGGTTTCCTCCAGTTGGCCCAGCACGTTTGGGATGAAACAAACCAGTAAAGCAAACAGCAGCATCGTGTAATCCTTCTCCACTCAGAGTTAAAAAGTTAATTTAACATTATTATAATGATGAATGTTATTATTAGAAGTGTTTCCGCGCGACTGCTCCGGGAGTCCGGATCAGAGTGACCGGGTGTGGGGTGAGGGACTCGGGACTCAGTGGGGAGGGAGGAGAAACCGCCCACAGAGTGGAGGAGAGAGATGCAGAGTTCAGTCCCTCTCTGATCCCGTACACCCCCTGCCTGAGTGCCTCCTGCTGCGTTCAGGGACTGTGGGAGAATTAAAACGTATTTATTCCAGAAAACATTAATTATATTAACTTTTTTATTTACCAAACTCACTTTAACTTCATCTTTGTGCCGCATTTCTCTCAACCGTTTCTTGCTGTATACATACTGAACAAATGCTCCCCAGGCCACTAGGGGGCCCCAAAGCTGCATGCTCAGCCTCACCTGAAGAGCCACGAGTTAAAATGACCTGTCTTTTTCAGCAGCTATCTCTGCCTTATTATTTCCCCTAAATGCTTAAACATTAAATTAAAAAATGAAATAAGCTGCAATGGTAATCTCGGTTTGGTGTTTTCATGGCATAAAGTACGGTGGCCCTAAAGACCAGTGGGAATAAACGTTTCAAAAAATGCAAAATAAATTTCAGGAGTAATGATACATTTTACAAACCACATATAAATTTCAAAAAAGACTGATACAAGGCACAGAATAAAGATTTCGCAGAACAAAAACACATTAAAAAAAATAAAAGAAAAAAAAAATACATTTCATAGAAAGCAAACGAAATCAACAATCACAAAATACATTTTACCAATCACAAAAGAAATTTCATTTATCACAAAATAAATTTCACCAATCACAAAATAAATTTAACCAATTAAAAATATATATATCACCAATCACAATTTTTTTTCACCAATCCCAACATATATTTCACCAATCAAAAAATACATTTTACAATTAATTTTTTTTACTAATCACAAAAACAGTGATTACAATCAATTTTACCAATCACAAAGTAAATTTCACCAATAGCAAAATAAATTTCACCAATTACAAAATAAATTTTACAAATTAAAAAATAAATAGTACCAATCACAAAAAAACAGCAATTACGAATGATTTTACCAATCTCAAAATAAATTTCACCAATCACAAAATAAATTCATAAATTAAAAAATAAATTGTACCAATCACAAAAAACAGCGATTATGAATACATTTTACCAATCACAAAGTACATTTCACCATACACAACATTAATTTTACCAATCACAAAATAAATTTTGCCAATCAAAACATTTTTTTTTTACCAATCACAAAGTAAATTTCACCAATAACAAAATAAATGTTACCAATGACTTAATACATTTTACAAATCACAAAATTAATTTCATGAAACCGGAAAGGTAAGGATCATGCAACTTGTCTCTGATTGGCTAAGTCAAAGCTTGTCAGTCACATCAGTCATGTTTACATTGGATACCAGCTGTAGCAGGGCATCTACCATGATGGGAGAGGAGCTTGATTTAACTGTACAGTACTTCAACAAGGGACATTTATAAAGCGTGATTATAGAAATGTTTTCCTCTTATCATGATACAAACACATCACTAGGAACCCTTAAGTCACGTTTAAAGAACTTTGGGCTGCAGAGGAGTCTAGTAAGGTCTCACTTTTGACACTCAGACCTTGTTTCTGCTTGAGTGTTAGCCACATTGCTTGGTATCCAAACAGTTATCCATACACTTTAAGACATGTTATATAGAAAAAAAAATTGAGATCATTAAAACAGATTAACATTTATTACCACAGAAAAACACAAAAAAAGTAACAAAAATTGGTACTGTTGAGTACTGATATCAATTGCCAGGTACCAGGCATCAGTATTGTATTGTTTCAAATGTGAAAGGTATCATCGTCATCATATTAAAGAAGATCTTTGTAAATAAATAAATAAAGATCAACATTGTTAAACCATTAAATAAAAATGTTAACCTATTTTATTTATCCAATAACTTCAAATTCAAACACAGGTGAATAAAAAGCCACCTGTAAGAAGAGACATGTAGTACCAGCTGTTGCCACTAGGTGGATGCCATGAGTCCAGTTTGTTCCAAGCTTGTTCAGAGTCAGCTGTGTGTCATTTTTCATTTAACAAGTCAAACCTTCAGCCCATGATAAACTATTTTCATCTTAATCAGCCGTTATTCAGTTTTTCTTCTTCTCTTGTTTGAAATGTGCTGCAGAAACTGACTTTCTTGGCTTGATCTCATGTGAGCAAGGCATATTTTTGATTTTAAGTCTAAAATAAAATAAAGATGCAAATAAAACATGCACATAACAAAGAAATCAGGCTGCTTTCTTCATTTTCCTGCAGAGATTCTTCTTTGTACGTGCCTGCTTTCTTTGCCTCTGTTGCCTTGGAGTCTTGTTTTTAAGTTAAAGTGCCCAAACCTCAAATTTCTCCCCTCTGTATCTCTAAATAACACCCTGCTCCTCAAAGGAAAAGATCTCCTGAGGTTTTCTGTGTGATGAAGGAGGTGTGGATGCTGTTTGGCCTCCTTTAGCGCCATCTTGTGGGCCTGCTGCAGCATCACATGTGCTTGAGTAAACTGGGAATAAGCAGCAATAATGTGAATGCACATGATTTAACGTTGTACCTGCTCTTTTATATTAACGCTGCTCCACGGTGAGGGAGACATCAGAAGGATGAAGATGAGCGTGCATCCGGCTGTTCAGGTTGTGACTTTGCCTCAGAGTCCCAGACTACAAACAGTCTGTGTTTGATGAGTTTAATCTCTAAATGAGATTGATGTGTCCTATTTACCCGGCCCACTGCAGGTCAAGTTTCAAAGTTTCCTTCTCCTCTCCGGCTCACATGAAACACAACAAATATTGACAGGGGCCGGAGTCGATCAGTTCAGTGGATTTTAACCTTCAGTTCTCAGCTCGGCTCTCCCCAGAAGGAACGTCCCTGCCGTGTCCCAGCAGCTGTGTTGTGTGTGTTTTTTTTAATATATATGTGTGTGTGAGGGAGTGTGTGTTTGAGTCCACAGGACGGAAACATGAGGCGTCTGGTGCTGCTGCTTCTGGGGCTCCTGCTGCTCCATCAGGGCCGCTGCTTTGAGTTTGTGATCGACGGGGAATGGGAAGACGAGGCGGTGGGTGTCTTAAAAATACTGTTTATAAAACTTTTTATTGGGAGATTATAATCTAACCATTGTTTACAGTAACAGATTATTAGATTAGAGCATGAATTAAGATATTTCTGAACTGTGTGGTCTGATATTAGAGGCTGAAACATGATTTAAAATTTTTATATGTGGATAGATGCGACGCAGTTTGGGGACTTTTATTTTGAAAATCTTTGTTTTTAACTGTTTTTAGTGTTATTTTCCAGCTGATTTAAATCACACAAACCTAAATTACTTTATCAAGAAACTCTCTCATTCCAGTTTCAGAAAGTTTTGAGAAACAAGGAAAGTTTTGAAGCTCGGCATTTGACGGGAAAAGCTTTGTAATTCTTTGTACATGTTTTAAATCACATAAAAAAGAAAATACGCTCATAATAGATTTAAAGAACTTACATAACTGTCCCCCAGTCTGATTTTTCTGGCTCTTTGCACATTTTTCTTATTGTTTAGACATTTTTTGCTCGTTATAAAACAACTGTTGTGTAACTTTTCTTTACTCAAACCAAATTAACCCAGTTCCCGGCCCTGACCTTTGACCTTTAAAACCTTTGATGCCTGTTAAAAAAAATCAATTTTGCAGCTGAATCTTCAATATGAAGAAAAACATTGCTTTGAAATCTTATTAGCATGTGTTTTTTAAAAAATATTCTGCAGAAATTAAACCCTAATTCTGTTTTTCTACTAGCAGACTCATATCCATGATCATCAGGAGAGACATAAGGTGAGATTTTAGAGCTCAGCTTTTTCTTTTCTTTCAATTTATAATCTGCTCTGAGAGTAGATTAAACTGATGATTTGTGTCTTTTTGTGTGTTTCAGAGAGACGTATTGACCAGCAGTGAGCGTGAAGACTTGGAGGTATGACTCCTCGTGCTGTTGAAGCCTCTGCACCGTGACAGAGTTTAGCCTTATCTGACGGTCAATATTCAGCTGTTTGAAGAGATTCTCGTGACTGTCGGGTTATTGACTTTATTCGGCACTAATCCAGCCCTGCCCCCAATTTCCACTGGTCTTTTTCTGCCTAAATGTGTCTCAGGAAACCCAGTTCTGATTTGCATCAAAGTCAATGCTAACAAAGAGCTAATGGTCGCTAACAACTAAAGCTAGAATTTTATTAAGTCGTTACTCGGGAAACAGTCGCTGCAACTTCATGAATCACTCTACCATAAAAAAAATGTGTAATTTGGATTTTACTGGGATGAAACACTCAGTAAATTAATAAGTTTGTGTATACTGGACTGTTTAAATTTTTTAAAGGTTAAAGCTAAACTGGATTAACTGTTCCCTTTTGTTTCCTGTCTCTTGGCTAAGCTGACCAAGGCATAATTAACAGAAAAGTAGAGTGCCTTTTTTTTTTTTAATATAACTTTTACGGAAAATATAGAACTACTTCTTAATAAGGCAGCTTCACATCCTGAAGCACCATTTTCTTAAAAAAAATCTAAAGATTAAAATGTTTGCAAAGATACTTTGAGAAAAAGTAAAGAAAACAGTACGCTACATATCCACAACTTTTACTTTCAGGGTCCCAGACTAAAATCTTACAACAGTTTGTACTTTGATAGTTGTGATTCAGGGTTGCCTCCCATACTAGTTTTGGATATTGAGTGAATTTCCATAGGGTTGTATTTAGAGGCTATAAACCACAACA
This sequence comes from Halichoeres trimaculatus, assembly GCF_033239565.1. NCBI lineage: Eukaryota > Metazoa > Chordata > Actinopteri > Labriformes > Labridae > Halichoeres > Halichoeres trimaculatus. The sequence goes on along the minus strand of NW_027437199.1, from coordinate 2,276,774 downwards.
AAATGCTCGTTAACTGTAGCTACGTGTGGGAAAAAGAAGGCAAAATATGTAACTTGGGGGAATAAGCTTGGAGCAGTTACAAAAAAAATCCTAAAGCAGCTTTAAAGGGAACTTTTCCAAGCCAAGACTTAAGATTCATTAACAATAAGCTTTGAATTTGTATCTTTCTTTCATCCAAAATATCAAACTTTTCCTCACAATTAGCAGCTTCACATCCTGAAGCAACATTTTCTCAAAAAAATTCTAAAGATTAAATTTTTGCAAAGCTACTTTAAGAAAAAAATGAAGAAAACAATACGCCACATATCTATAACTTTTAGTTTTTAGGGTCCCGGATTAAAATCTTACAAGAGTGTATATTGTGATAGTTGTGATTCAGGGTAGAGACAACAGAGAGGAAAGTGTAGCTGTTAAATCCTCTGCCTCCCATACTAGTTTTGGAAACTAAGTTTGTTTCCGTAGGGTTGTATTTAGAGGCTATAAATCACAACAAAATGCTCGTTAACTGCAGCTACGTGTGGGAAAAGAGGGAAAACCTTCAACTTCGGGGAATAAGCTTGGAGCATTTACAAAAAAATCCTAAAGCAACTTAACTAAGAACTGTTCCAAGCTAAGACTTAAGAATCATTAACAATTAGCTCTAAACTTGTATCTTTCTTTCATCCAAAATATCAAAGTATTCTTCACATTTCACCATTTTTTGGATGATTTTAAAGATTTCTTAAGATAAAAATGACTGCATAGCTACTTAGAAGTCACCTTAGGCTCATTTTTAGCACAGTCTGTGAAAAACAGCAAACTACATATCAATTATTTTAACATTTAGAGATCCAGGTTTTGAAATTTTACATTATAGTGTTGTAATATTTAGTGAGTATTGAGAGAAATGAGATTTAGAGCGTAAACTCCCTGCCTCCCATATTAGTTTTGGAATCCAAATGGGTTTCAGTGTAGTTGTATCTAACTATAAATCATAGCAAAATGTATTTTAACTACAGCTGTTCTTATTAGACAAAGCCAGTTTTAGAATTATAATAATACTTAAAAAAAAAACACTTGGAGAAACCAGACAGAAAAACTTCCTAGGAACAAAAGCTTAGAGCAGATATGAATAAGCCAAAAAATAGCTCAGCAAGGAACTGTTCTAAGCTAAGACTTAATAATCCTTAACATTAAGCTCTACCTTTTCATGTTATGTTCACATGAAATATCAAATATTAGTTTAAATTAACAACTTCACAACCTGACGCATGAATTTTTTAAACATTTTTAAAGATACGTAACGGTTAAAATGTTTGCGCAGATAGTTGATGATGATTATCAAGTGTGATTGGTGATTGGAGATACAAGCGTGTTTCAAAGTACGGCTACAATGAAGTTCAGAGGCCACCACTTTAAGTCTTGAAAGATGTTTATGAAGTTATGAAAAGAAATGGTTACTAATGCGTTTGTATCACATGAAAAAGCAATTGGAAACAGTTTGTCCACAGGGGGCGCCAAAATCAACTCAAAGTGAATCTGAACAAAGGGAGATCCTGAGCAAAAAATGAAGCCTACCTTCAAGAGAAACGTTTTCACCCACTCGACTATTTCCTCTACAGGCCATCCGCGGAGATGACATCACCGTCAAGAGCTACAAGGTGGAGAGCCGCATCACGTCACGGTTCGCCCACACCACCGTCAGGAGCTCCGTGGTCAACTCTGGCTCCAGTGCTCAGAGCATCGGCTTCAACGTCCAGATCCCCAAACGAGCTTTCATCACGAACTTCACCATGTGAGACCAGCTCCAAACGCTCCCACAGGTTTTTGGATTGACGTGGTTTTAACATTGGTGCTTCTTTGTTGCAGGAATGTGAACGGGATCACATTTATGGGCTCGGTTAAAGAGAAAACAGTTGCGAGGAACCTGTACGCTCAGGCCAGAGCCAGAGGCAAGGCTGCAGGGATCGTCAGGTACCAAATTCTCAAATTTACCTTTGAGATTTCTTACTTCAGGAGACCTTCAACAGCTTCTCACAGACTCTGACGTTTCTTTACAGGGCAAACTCTCTGGATATGGAGACCTTTCAGACCGAAGTCCACGTCCCTCCTGGCAGTCACATCGAGTTTGAGCTCCACTACCAGGAGCTGATGCAAAGGAAGTTTGGCTTCTATGAGCACTCGCTTTACCTGCAACCCCGAAGGCTTGTGCCACAGTTTCAGGTAAGATAATCATGACTTGATGAATGTTTTCACTCAATCCACTTGTTCTTTAAACACACCTTGATGTGTTTTCTCTCCAGGTGGATGTGTTCATCTACGAGCCAAAGGGAATTTCAATGGTTGAAACGCCAAACACTCTTGGGGAGCAATACACAAGCCTGATCAAGATGACATCATCCAAAGACAAGGTACAACTGAAGACAACCAGAGCAAGGTGACTCTTAAAATCCCAAACCTTTCCTAATTCCCATATGTCTTTCCTCAGGCTCATATCACCTTCAAGCCAAACCTGCAGCAGCAGAAGAAGTGTGCAAACTGCACTGAGAGCGGCATCGACGGCCCCTTCACCGTGAGATACGATGTGAACAGGGACAGCAACGCCGGAGAACTACAGGTATCACATTAACCTGTTCAACTGCATCAATTCGAGCATCATTAACTCATTAGTTGATCAAGCCATCGCGATTTCTTCCAGGTGTCTGATGGGCACTTCGTCCAGTTCTTTGCCCCGAGTAACCTGTCATCTCTTCCTAAAAACATCGTTTTCGTCATTGACGTCAGCGGATCCATGTGGGGAGTCAAGATGAAGCAGGTAAGCTGGATTCTTCGCGCTACCTCCCATACTACTTTTGGAAACCATAAGCAACCACATTGTAATCCCGTCAACAGACAGTGGAGGCCATGAGGGCTATTCTGAGCGACCTTACGATCGACGATCACTTCAGCATCATTGACTTCAACCACAACGTGCGCTGCTGGAGCGAGGAGCTGGTCCCTGGTTCCTCCATTCAGATTGCAGACGCCAAGAAATACGTTGAAAACATCAAACCCAACGGAGGTGAGAGGGGTTATTGCTCTTCTGTCTTTTCTCGAGTTCCCTGATCAAGAAACGTCACCTTAGCTGACTTTCAACCCAAGGTACCAACATCAACGAGGCGCTGATGAGAGCAGTTCAGATGCTGGTGAGAGCGTCCAATCAAGGGCTAATCAACGCTCGCTCTGTCTCCATGATCATCCTGGTGTCTGATGGAGACCCAACCGTGGGTAAGACTCACTGAAACGACATATTGAGGACATCGTGAACAAGTACCAACGCCAAGAGATAACAGGTTGATCTGTTCCAGGTGAGATCAAGCTAAGCGCCATCCAGAAGAACGTGAAGCGGGTGATGAGGGAGGAGTTCTCGCTTTTCTCTCTGGGCATCGGCTTTGATGTGGACTACGACTTCCTGGAACGTATCGCCATGGAGAACAGAGGGATGGCTCAGAGAATCTACGCGAACCATGACGCTGCAGAACAACTGCGGGTACGTTGACCTTTCTTGCTCTTGAAGGGATTCAGTCCGCTTTGTTTTGACGTCAGCATCCTCTTCCTCTTATTTCTTTCTCTGCAGGCATTTTACAGCCAGGTGTCCTCTCCTCTGCTGAGACAAATCACCATCCAGTTCCCAGAAGACACCGTATCAGACGTCACCCAGAACAGCTTCGATAAATACTTTGGCGGCTCAGAGATCGTCGTGGCTGGAAAGGTGTTGCCATCCGACAGCAACACCTTGACCAGCTTCACCACGGCAGCTGCTGTGAGTACAACAAGCACACCTGTAGATTCACATCCAGATTTAACACCTTTAGTAGCACTCACAGTCTTTTCTGTGCTGTAGGCGAGCCTCGACATCACCCTGGAGACGGACGCCGACATCTCGGAGCTGGACGAGGAGCTGGTCAAGCATCAGCATTCCTTCACAGGGTTTGCTCGGCAGCTGTGGGGCTACATGACCGTCAAACAGCTGCTCTCTGAAAGGTAAGAAAAGGAGGAATTAACCGGAAATTAATGCATATGAAAGGTTATAATCAAACATGTTGATCTGTGGTGTGTCTCTCCTGCAGGGCACTGGCTCCCACAGCCGCCAAGAAAAGGAAGATCACGCAACAGATCATGGCGCTGGCAAAGGAGCATCAGTTTGTGACTCCTCTTACGGCTTTGCTGGTGGAAAGTGAGGATGGCACGGAGAGGCTGCTGGCTGACTTCCCCAAAGACCCCAAACATGGCTGCTGCTCAGGTGCCTGACAGGAAAATCAGTCTTTAAGTGTCGATGGAGTTCATTGTCTCAAACCTGACTGTACCTGACTTTGTCCTCGGGTTGTAGGAATTGGCGGAGGAATTGGTGGAGGAATTGGCGGAGGAATTGGCGGAAGGCCCGGAGGAGGCAACGGAGGTGGCTCGGATTCCTCCAATCTGGCTCCAGTCCGTGTTGTCTACGCACCTCCACCTTGGGTCCAGGTGGCAACTGCAGCGACCCCTAGTGAGGCCGCCAAGGGTCCAGAGGAGCAGGCCGTACCCGGTCGACTCGCCTTAGGTACGAACTTTGTGGATAACGACCCTCACTTCATCGTCCACCTGCGCAGAAGTAACGCGCATGTCTGCTTCAACATCGACTCCAAACCGGGGCACATCCTCAACCTCGTCTCCGATCCTGGAACAGGTAAGCTCCACTACATCTGTAATTAAGTTAATTAGCTTAAATGTTTTAAAAATTTTAGGAGATGCTTTGCTGGGATCCAGAACTTCATGTTTCCAAAATATAAACAAAAAGTTTCGCGATCATTGCCACACAGTTCCACTTTTGTAAAGCAGAGGAAACTGATCTTTTGTAGCATACTGTTTTGTTAGCGATTATTAGCCTATTAGCTTTGAAGTATCAGAGATGTTAGATGCCTCTTTCAACAAAAACTTAAAACTACAACTTGTTGATGTTTAAAGATGTTATGCTCCTGATATGAAATCAAGAAAATGCAGACTCTTAATTTAAGATACGTATTAGCTGTTTTTACCTGAATGCTAAGCTACAAGCTAACTACACCCCTGCTACAGCGCCATGTGCAACAAGCATAGGCATGTAAGGTGTCAAACTTCTCCTCTTAGCGTCTGCAAAGAGGTTAGTCTATTTTTTTCTCAATATTTTTTTATTGTTTACTTTCACTTAAGGGTTTTATGTGTTGGTTGTTGAATTTCATCCGTCAGACAACAAAAATGCAACATGATATTTCACTTGACTGTACAACTCTTCAATTTATTACATCTATTCTATTTGAGCCAAAACCCCAAAAATTATTTCATAAAGAAGATTTCAGATATTTCGCTGCTTTTCTCTGACTCACACTTCTGTCTTCAAGGTTTGGTGGTAAACGGTCAGCTGATTGGCTCAAAGAAGTTAAAAAAAGGCAAACTCAACACCTACTTTGGCATCATCTCAGCCTACTACCAGCCTGATGGAATCAGAGTGAACATCAGCCCTGAAAACATCGCCATGAGCGACGGCGTCAACCACCAAACCTTCACTTGGGGGGCCACAGCGGACATCACACAGGACGGGTAACAGTTCAACAAACTTGTGGCTGCGCTACCTGCTGCACGTCTGGGTATTTTAAACATTTTTTTTTATGTGTTTGTGTTTCAGTGTGAGGATTTCCATTGTGAAGAACTCCCACGTTACTATCGTCATAAATAATAACATCCAGGTGATGGTGTTACTCCACCGTGTGTGGAAGAAACACCCGATCAGCGTTGACTTCCTTGGTATCTACATTCCCAACGACAACCCGTACTCCCCAATGGTCCATGGACTCATAGGTACCCCAACACTCAGCAACCCACAACACCTGGGAAAACCACTCAGAGTTCCCTTGAGCAATTTTCTGACAACCAGTGGATTTAAAGTTTACCTTCTGGTGCGTTTTTGGTCTTTTTTATGAGACAGGATGTCTAAAAATAAGACAGGAAGCGCAAGTGGTAGTGTCAGAGAGTCAAACCAGTGAATATGTAAACAAGGGTGAAAGCTTCTGCACAAGAGAAGTAGCTTTAACCGCTATGCTAACAGCGCTCCTGCTAGCAGGATATAGAAAAAAAAGTTTGATTTTTTTTTTCTGATTTTTTTTTTCCTTAAAGAGGTGATATTAGCTTTTTTTTCACATTTTATGATACTAAACATGAGCAGAGATTCCAATTTTGATGTAATCCTGTGTCGGAGGGATCTCAAAATGAGATGTATTTGAAAAGTCACGAGATTTCAGTGAGAACAAGGTGAGATTTGCTCAATTTGTAACATCATCAGTTGTTGAATAACCTTAAAAGGGCAAAATTTGTATCTAGAAAAGAAAAGTTTATCCTTACCTACAATAGAGGACGGGTTCCGGAATGTTTCTGGGTACTCTGATGTTCCTTAAAGAGACAGTAGCTGAAACAAACGGAGGCTGAAAGGGCGGTTTTCACGTCACTTGTCTGAGATAAAGAGAGGTTTTTCAGCTTTAAATCGTAAAACTTTGAGTCCTCCTCTTTAGCAAACAAAAGCTAACGGCTACATCCTCTTAAAGGTCCCACATCCTGCTCCTCTCCTGCAGTTTAATCTGGATCATTGATGTCTTCATGAAATGGTAGTAACATGTTTTGGTCCAAAAAGCCAATAAATCAAGCACAGCAGCATTGTTTCCAGGCTCTCATAGCCCCTCTGTTCAGAACGCTCTGATTTAGTGGGCGTGGCCTTCATATGTAAATGAGCCACCGCTGATACCGCCCCGCTCTTCCACGTCACTGAGAGCGGCGCCACGAGCTCCGAGTGCACAATGTTTAGAAAACAGCAAAGCTCGTTTACCGTAACATTACAGGCTAAAACAACAGGCTAACTGCAGCTAAAGTTAGCATCCTGAAGCTAACACAGAGACAGGGGGGACACTGAGGAAAAGCTCTTCCATCTGCTCCACAGCACACAGCATTTAAAATACTCACATTTCCAGGGTCCCAGGTTTGTTGGAGGATGGTTGGTAATGCGCCTGGATTCAGGACCAGTCTATTGGCTAGCCCTCTGTTGGACTGTCCAAAGTTGGAAAAGCAGTCGGCCGTGAAGTGACTAGCACACACATGCACAGTTTTACTGAGTGTAGCTGGAACATTTCCTGATAAATGAACTCTAGACACTTAGTCTGTCTTCTTCTGAGATGGGAAGCTTGAGCATGGAACTATGTGGCTGTTTACAGCCAAAAACAGAGCAGTGATGGCTCTTCAACTTTGGTATTCTCCTCCCAGGGAGGTGGTTTGGAAGTATCTGCTCTGGTGGACCAATCAGGTCAGACTTGCTCCTGATTGGTCAAAAAAGGGAATCACTGACGTCAGCAAATCCCCAAAATCCAAACAGCTCGTTTTAGGTCAGGATTTTACATTAACAAGCTCTACTAAGAACAGGTTTTATCACTAAATATCACATTTTGTGGGCTGGGAGGAAAGACAAAGACCCACAAATTTCACTTAAAGACTTGATAAAGTGATTTTTGCATAATATGAGGCCTTTAAATTTGGAGTTAAAAAACGTCCGTCATGGCTCCTCAGGTCAGTTCCACAGAGAGCCCGAGCTCAGCGTGTACGACGTGCGTGACGGAGCCGACCCTCTGAAGAAAGAAGCCACCATGGAGGTGAAGGGCAACAGGCTGCAGGTCACCAGGTGCGTTAACCTCACATGAGAAGAGCTCAGACAAACTTCTTCTTCCTGATGACGTGAACTTGTCGTGTTTGTGTTTCAGGGGCTGGCAGAAGGACTACAGGCGGGACAACAAGCTCGGCACAGACGTCTACTGCTGGTTCATTCACAACAGCGGGAAAGGCTTCATCGACGGCCACTACACCGACTACATCGTCCCCAGTCTCAACAGCTTCCTGCAGACGCACTGAGCAGCTCTGAGAGACGTTCGAGAACCAACTGCTGCTAACAATCCTCCAAAAGTTTAACCGTTAGAAACCGGAGCTGGTGTCTGCGTCTTCACTTCCTGAGTTCAGTTTTTCTTAATCATTTTCCAAAAAGCACCAGGAGTCACATTTCATACATTTATTTGGAGAAAATGTACATCGTCAAATTTAGGATCAACTTGAACAATAATACAAAATAAAAAACAAGTTGAACAAACTGCTCTCGTAGTTTCTCTGTGTTACCTGGCTGGTGGTGCATTGTGGGATATGTGTATGTACAGGTGAGTAAAGGGGGAAGTAAACTCTGACACAGTAGAGTCTTTCAGCCCTTCCTGAGATTGAAACAGGGAGGAGTCGAGTTCAGGCCAGTTTGGAGAAATCCTCGTAGGCGACGTCGACTCTCTTTCCTCTCTGCTGACCCTGAGGACGACACGGAGGGAGACTGTGATTAAAGCTGCGGCCGCCACCGACTCGAAATGATGATACAGGGAGGAAACAGAGATGCCAATTCTGGGATTTTTCTTTGATTTGTCGTAACTTTGCCTCTTTCCTCGCACTCTTTATTTGAGATTCTGCAGAAAACAGTCAAAATTATGATTTTCTTGAAACAAAAATGTTAAATTGCCTTTTTTTCCTGGCGGGAATAAACAGCACAAAACTGCAAAAAAATTTAGAGGCGTCATATTCAATCTGCAGCTTTTCTCATACAAACGTTGCCTTTATAATCGTCGTCTTTGTGGTTTTTATATCTTTTGTCATAAAGTACCAGGCGCTGGGACACTGACACAATCAAGCGGTCCACCATGTTGAATGTTTTGGTATGTGACATGCAGACTTGGGGAGTGACCGATTACATGTAACAACGTTACATAACCAGGATACAAAAGAACGTAAGATGTTAAGTAGCTGTAAGCTAACTTTGGTACAATGCATCAAATAGTGACATTTATGTTAAATATCGTAAATGGTCCCTTTATAAATCGATTAAATTAATTATATTAAATTAAATTAAATTATTTTAATTTATAGCTTTAATTTTCTTCTTTTTTTTCAAAATTCAGTATTTGAACACCTTATTTGTTAAAAGTGTAAAAATTAATTTCATTGTTTTGTTTCTTTAAAAAAATACACATAGAAGACGACACATCTTTCATACCCTCTTGTCTTTATCTGCATGTTTGGTATTGAATTATTTCAAAAGTAAATAAAAGTAATCAGTAACATTACTTAAATTTTGTGGTACTCAGGGTAAATTACTGATTACAATTTTTAACAGGGAACTTGTAATTGTACTGGATTACATTGTTAAAGTAACCTTTCCAACCCTGGTGACGTGTCAACAACCAACGTTTTGATTGGTTGGATGTTTACCCATCACAAGCGAAACTGGAAAAATCAACCTTGGTCCAAAAAAACAAAAGCTGCAGTTTTACTCAGTGAAATAACGTTGCTGCTGTGAAAGCTTGCTGAAAAACAGTAAGTTTGAGAAAAGATTAATAACGCATGAAATATTAGCACAAAAATATGCGTCTGGGGTGTAAAGGTCTTAATTCTTATCAGATTTAATTTTGTGTTAAAGCTTTTGGTCGTCATGGACAGAACAGCCTCAGACAGTTTTGGATAATCAGCATTAAATCCTCTCAGGATCTTGATTCGATCTCAGGACCAGAGCGCCCTCAACTGGCTGAGCCAAACTGTGCTGTCTACTGTCTACTCTGTGCTTAAAGTTTAAGATGACGACAGACTGGATGAAGCCTGGAGCTGAACAACACTTACAGAGTCGAGTGTGAGCGAAGCGCTGAAGTTCTTCTCGTCTATCCCTTCCAGCACGGCCTCTGTGTCTCTGTGTGGACCGTTCAGGATCAGGACACGTTTACCTGTAGGAGGAGATCAGTTTAACACCACTTCCTCTGATAATCTGAGAATATTTCCTGTAGATTATTGGTGTTAATGTGAAGTGAAGGCTTCACCTGGTGCAGGTATGACCGTCTCCACATGGTTCTGATCCAGTTTCAGTTTGTCTCCAGAGTCCACCATCTTCACCACCGCTCCGTATTTGTCTCTCACCTCCTACAAACACAGGATCTTCCACAGTTAGCAGCACAAATCTTTGTTTACTCTTCCTCTTAACAACAGTGAAGAAGAAGTGCGCTCACCATGACCACGCCCTTCTTCTTGTGGTACTTCTCTCCGAGCCTCTTAGTGACGACTTTGACGACGATGTTGGGCTGCAGCCAGTAATCCGTCCTGACCGACTGCTTCATCCTCCTCTTCTCCTCCATCTGAAGGAAATAAACTCACTCTCAGTACAGAATAAATAAAAAAACAGAGGAAGACTGGATCAAATAATCATCATCTCTACCTCCTTGATCTCCTCCAGAGCTGATTTCTTCTTCTTCTCCATCCTGGAGTCTGAACCTGAGGACGGCTCTTTCCTTTTGGTGGAGGATGCTGCAGCTTTGAGGGCGCTGGCACTCAGCGCAGAACTGAGGAGAGACAGAAACAGCTGAAGAAAACCAAACAAACTCTGCAGAGCAACAAACCAAAGGCTGACGCATACCTGGATTTGGAGGGACCGGCTATGGATGAGGAAGCACCAAGGTTGAACGTGACTGCAGGAAACAGGAAGAGGAGGAAAAATTCACATCTCTGTTCTTTTAAAACCAAATCTGCTCTCATATTCGTCTGTTAACGCTGCCTCACCTTTTTCTTCCTCACTTTCTCGTTTCAGCTCTGTGAAAACTGGAGTCTCCTGCAAAATAAAGCTCAGGTGAGTCACAGCTGGAATCCATCTGAGCACGTGCAGAGCTGTCGGTCTGTTCCTCACCTCCGGCTCTTTGCCGTCTCGGCCTCTGCGGACCTGCTCCTCGATGAACTTGGCGCTGCGCTCCTCGTCGTCCAGCTCCTGCTTCTTCTTCCTCGCCTGCTCCTCCTGCCTGCGGATGGTCTCGGGGTCGCGGTCGATGTACTGGACGTACCAGCCTTTAGGAGTCTCATCGACCTTACAGAGACCTGTCAGGAACATCCAGCACAAGGTTATTCTGAGGAACTTTAACTTCAAATCTGTCCGAGTTTAATTTGGATTTTTAAAAAATTTAAGAATTTATTTCTTTCACGGTTTTAGTTTCCAATTTTTATTCGGCTTTGATTTTTTTTTTACAGGTTTTCTGTTCGATTAATACAATGTAAGTTCTGGCGCTGGTCAAGTTTCATATTTTGTTTTTTCATTCTGATTTTTGAGACATAATAACATCCATTTCAAATGTTGACATTTATCTTTTTTTTTTTTTCTTTTTCCAGGTTTGATTTGATATGATTTGCCATAAGATCACTCATACATGGCTTTCTGTAACCGTCACTTCTTATTTTTTTTCACAACTTTATTATTAAAGTTTTCAATGATCACAAACAAAACCTTTTCTCTACAAATATAATTTTTTTTAACAGTTCCCTACCCACTTCAACAACATACAAAAGAGAGAAAGAGAAAGAAGGAAAATAAATAAATAAATAAATAAATAAATAGAATAAAATGAAATAATAAAGAAAGAAAGAAAGAAAGAAAAAGAAAAGAGAATACATTTAATTTGTTTTATTGGACTTCTTTTTTTTTTGAGCAGGTTTAATTCAAAAATTTTAGCGGTTGGCGTTTAATTTTTCTGCAGAAAATTTTCAATACACTGTATATATTGATTGAAATTGTAGTACAGTAGAAATAAAATGTCATATGGTTTTATTTGGACTTTTTTCCACATAAAATTTAACAGATTTAAGATTTAAATTCATTTACTTTATTTTTTTCATTTTTTTCACAAATACTAATGGACATATTTAAGAGTATTTTAGTTTTGGTTGTTGTACAGGTTTATTTCTGATATCTTTAATGTTAATATAACTGAAAATTTAGCATGTTTTTAGTATGTTTTGTGTATTGATTCAGCCTTTAAGCAGCTCTACATCACAGTTTTTTTTTCCATGGGTATGAGGTGTTGTCAGATGTGACACATGCTTTACATAGGATGCCTGAATTTCCCGGGGATCATAAACGTTACATCCATTAATATCTGTTTTTAATCTGCTGTGAATCTATGGCCCCACCTTCTCTGCCCAGCCACTTGGTGAAATCTGTGAGCGTCTCCCACTGTGTGGAGTTCATGTGGACGTGCTCTCGGTCACTGATGTACTCATTGTAGACGATGTTGTTGTGCACACGCTTGGTCCCTGCAGGAGGGAAACAGAAGCACAGATTGATGATGCTTTAAAGCTGCTGCTGAAGAAACTTCTGGATCATGTGTGGAGAACCAGGACTCACCAAAACGTCTCCTGAGCAGCTCCAGGAAATCACTTTTAAACTCACTGAAAGGGAGGAAACAGTGGGAACAGGTTAACTACTTTAATAACATTATTGTTTATCAGATCATGGAGCTGAACTCACTCTGAGAAATAGTCCATGAACTTGTTTGGGTCCTCTGAGGCCAGCAGCAGCTGTCTCTGGTGAGACTCTGACATGCAGTGACATTTAAAGCCATTCTGTGAACAAATACAAGAAATAAATACATACCCAAATGGCCAAAAACAGGAGAAACACTAAATTATGTGGATCTAATAATCAACTCACCTCATCTCGGCATTGTTTCTGACACATTTGACAATACCATCTCAACTTCTGGAGTCCTTTGGATTTAATCCGGTTGGCGATGGCCTTAGGAGACAGAAAATCGGCCTTTCCCATCCTGGCCTTATAAAATTAAGATAGAAGTCTTAATATTTATTAATTTATAACGATAAAAATAAGAAAACACTCCTCGATACGATGCTAAACTTCAACAACCGCTAACATGGTAAACAGCTTCCGCGTGTGAAGCGTCAAAGTCTCGCGAGATTGTTTGAAAGAACGCGATTACTGTAGATGCGTTCAGGGACTCATTGCAGGCTTTCGCCAAGTTTTAACTGCTAGAGTGTTTGACCTAAAATCAAATGGTAAGTTTAATCAGTCTGTATTCAAAAGGTAAATTATTGAGATTAAATCATATAGATGAGTTTGTGCTGGGTATTTATCTAGTTTTTTTTTTTTAAACAGATTATTTTTGTATTTTCTTCTATAATATGTTTTCAGCTCATTGAAACTTGAAATTGTTTATTAGAAAACATTGAAAATATATATTTGAGAACCAGATGATGCTTCCTCTATACACCTAAAACATATTCATGCTTTGTTTTGGGGGTATATGGCGTCCGGCTATGTAAAACTAATTGTTACAGTACTTGTGGTAGTCCGTGAAGGCAGCATCCATCCATTTCGACTTTAAGTTGCGCCTGCGCAGTCCTGCGTGTCTGACCTTCATAGTAACCATGTTCGCCAGGAGCAGCGCGTTGGTTTTCACCCCACAATGGTAAATTTAAGATATTTAAACACGCTAACAATATCATTTAACTTTGAAATAACTTACTAACTCTTTATAGATCGGAGAATAAACTTAACTTGTTTCTCCTGCTCTAATTTTCATTGAAGTATGAATGCAAGGACATGCTAACGTGGAGGCCGCAGCTAATGAATGACAGCGGTGTGCGGCTAATATGACATTTACAGGCTAACGATCCCAGACAGTGCGGGAGAAACTAGTCCACAAAGTGAAAAACATCATTAATGACACTGTTTAACAGTTACTACACAGTTAGGATACATTAACTACAACATTATCTTCAGTTTGCATGAAAACGTTACGTGCACACTGAAGCTAAGTGATGCTAACACGCCTGCAATGTTATAAATCAATTAAAATTCATCTGATTGATCCAGAAACTTCTGTTACTGCAAAACTCTGTTCATAACATTGATTTATGTTGATGATATTTGCAGCTAGAGCTGATATGCACTGTTTCTGTTAACAGGGGGCAGGTCAGGAACATGGCTACCTTGAAGGACAGTAAGTACTTTAGTGTTTTTGTCCCTGACATGAGAAGCAAACGTTTAAACAGCATGTTTTAAGATATCCTCTCTTACTGATATTAAGTAAAAAGCAAAGAATGAATTGTCTGCAAGTCTTTGCAAGTAGTGTAAAGGTGGTTACATGTAAATAAAGCTGCATAAATGTGGTTTATTATCATATAATTAATTTCTTTCCAGAAGTTTTCTTTAATGCAAACTTACTCTCTGTGGTTGCATTTTAAAAGACTTTGACTTTTCATTTGGTGTGATATTATTCGTGGGAGGTGACAGCAACAACTATGGGGGACAAATAATTGAAGAGAAATGCTAGCTTAACTTCTGCTGGTGAACACTGATGGAAGATAAATAAAAAGCAAGATATATGGATGTAGGTTTTGTTTGTGTTTGTTTGTGCTTTAAAGGGTTAAAATCATTGCTATTCAATATCTTAAGTACATGTGTGATCTGTATCCAACACTTTTCAGCCTGTGACCCCCAAAATAACTGTACAAGGACCCTTGACCCAGCTGTTTTACACTAAAGCCTAGAATAAAGATAGAAACCTAGTTAATCTGCCACAATCACACAAAGGTCATGTGGCAACCAGAAAGTTGGAAAATAGGTGAAATAGTTTTTATTTGCATGGTTTTATTAGAAATGTTACTTCTATTTTCATTTATAGTTAGTCAATAAAGGATCAAGGAAGTAATTTTACTCTAGAAGGCATCTTGTGAACCCCTGGGAGGTCTTAAAGGCTTTAATAAAAAGGTGAAATATTACTAATAATTTTTTTAAACCCCAAGGTGAGGTCTTGAAATTGACCATTTAAATTAAATTTAATAAGCTAATATCAGAGGAGAGTAGGAAGAGGAGTTTGTGCTTTTCTATTTCATTAAAGCTCCTGTGAGGTGTTTTTTTGATGGCCGTTAAACAGACCGTAAAGAATATTAATGTCTTTTTATGGCCTATTAAAGCAAACAGGATCATGACAAAGAGATAATTTTATTTCTATATTGTAATTTTTTATGTTTGAAACAGCTGACGGGGGGTAGGTGTCAGACAGAGTGGCTCCTTTTTAACAAAGATTCTCTCTCTGACTGTTGATAAACGGAGATTTTTCTGTAAAGAGGCACCAAATCTAAATCAGGGTGTCTGTGGGGTCTTAAAAAGTATTAAAAGTTGATAAGTCAGTTTTGGGAAAATTAAGGGCCTTAAAAAGTATTAAAAAGTCTTAATTGTGGTTTAATGAGGTATTTAGTTTCATAGGTATTCAAGCTTTGACCCAAAAAATGTCCATGAATATTTATTTTCCCCTTTGCAACCGTCCCCTGATTGGGACGTTAATACAGTTATAAAATAGAATAGAATAGAAAAGAGTAGAGTTACTTTATTGATCCCAAACTGGAAAAATGTTGTGTTAACAGCAGAAATCGATGTAGTCAGTAGAAAAATACAAAAATAAAAAAGAATAGAATAAAAAAAATACTTAAAGACTCTAGTTAGAATAAAATACAACAATAAGGATTGTGAGCGGTATAAACACCAGCTATAAATTAACGTCATTTCTAGTTTCACAAAGAGAAATTAAATACAACATTAAAGCAAATCACACAATCTCTGGCACATGTCCTAAATTTTAAAAATGATTAAATAATTTCTCTATTTTTTTTAGGAAGTTGGCCTTGAATAATTTAGTTTCATGTGTTCTTTCAAGCTTTATTCCTCCTTAGCTTGCATAATTTCTGTAAAAATGTAAACTACAACTGTTAAAAAGTGGATGCCATCAACAACTGAAAGTTGCGATAAAGTCTTAAAACTTTTTTAAAGGTTTTTGAAAAAGTCTCAAAAAGGTATTTAAATCAACCTCAGGATTATAGCATATACCCTGTAAATGCACAGGACTGCTGAGTCCATATGGAGCGCCAAAACATCCCTCACAGGAGCTTTAAAATGACTCAGATTGATAGATTCCTGTTGCTTAATTTTGTATCATTAAACATCTTTGCAGAACACGTTTTCTTAATTCTTACTTTGCAAAATCATCTTTTTCTCTCTAGTCACCATTCGGTTGAAGTCCATCAAGAACATCCAGAAAATCACCAAATCCATGAAGATGGTGGCCGCTGCTAAGTATGCCCGCGCTGAGAGGCAGCTGAAGCCAGCGAGAGTCTACGGCACCGGCGCTCTGTGTACGTACGCTTCACCTCCTTGTTTCAAGACTAACGTTTAATCCAACTTGAGACTGAACTCTGTGTCCTCTCCAGCTCTGTACGAGAAGGCCGACATCAAAGTGGACGAGAAAGCCAACAAGCACCTGATCATTGGTGTGACCTCTGACCGTGGGCTCTGCGGCGCCATCCACTCTGGTATCGCCAAGGCCATCAAGAGCGAGATCGCCAACCTGACCGACGCTGGGAAGGAGGTGATGGTGATCAACGTGGGGGACAAGCTGAGAGGTCTGCTGCACAGGTACGGAGGGGCAGAGAAATGAGATCAGCTGATTTCAATAGGATACAAGCTTTTAATTCTGCCAATATTATACTTTTGAAAATGTGAATTAGATAATTTAGATTTAGTATATTTTGTTTGGTAAAACCAGTTGGAATCGTGTATTTTTAAAAATTAATTCTCAGAAAGAAAAGGTTGTTGTGTTGTTTTTTTCCTCAAAGTGCTGCTTCAGCAGGTGAAATTAAGATTTATTCCTAAATTTTTCCACATCTTTCTCATAAAACTGTTTTTCTCATTAGAACCCACGGGAAGCACATCATCATGAACTGTAAGGAAGTCGGCCGTAAGCCCCCGAGCTTCGGCGACGCTTCAGTCGTCGCTACCGAGCTGCTGAACTCTGGATACGAGTTTGACCAGGGAGCCGTCTTCTTCAACAGATTCAGGTACGATACTTCATTTTTCTGTCTTCATGGGTTTTATTTTGCAGGAGGAATGTTTCAGAAGAAGAATAACCCTCCTCTTTCCTCCTCTGCAGGTCTGTGATCTCATACAAGGCGGAACAGAAGCCTCTGTACTCCAACGACTCTGTGGCCAACGCAGGTAACGATATTTATTTGATAAATCTCCAGTCTGAGATTTATTTACTGTTTCGGATCGTAGCAACAGAGTAACTAACGTTCCTCTTTGACAGAGAGCATGGGCGTGTACGATGACATCGACGCCGATGTGCTGAGGAACTACCAGGAGTTCGCTCTGGTCAACATCATCTATCTGGCTCTGAGGGAGTCGTCCACCAGCGAGCAGAGCGCCAGGATGACTGCCATGGACAGCGCCAGCAAGAACGCCTGTAAGACTTCATCGCTGACACGTTTAACTTTGAAATATTTACTTCCTCCCACTCTGAGTCTAAAGTTTAACTCCTGACACTTTCTCCCCTCTCCTCCTCTTCCTCCAGCTGAGATGATTGACAAGCTGACCCTCACTTTCAACCGTACCAGACAGGCCGTCATCACCAAGGAGCTCATTGAGATCATCTCTGGAGCCGCCGCTCTGTGAGTCTCCAATTTCCTGCTCTTCATTTGCACATTTTCCTCTGGCTCATTATCCTCCTCCGGCTAACTCCTCTGACCTCTGAGACCTCCTCCTTTTCCTCCATTCACGTCTTTTTTTGTGTTGAAACATCCTAAAGCTGTCACATTCTCTCGTGTCTAATTCTCCTCTCTGACCTGATCCTCACTTTCTGCTCCACTCAGGAACTGAAGCTTGTTTTAACAGAGGAGGTAAAGCTGTAGAGCAGACTGTGGTGTTAGGATCTGGTCTGTGGAGCGCTGTAGGAGAATAGAAAGATGTAATTGTTGCTGTAATAGTGTAGTCTAGTTAATTTGAGGTGTAGTAGTGGAGATTTTAGCTTGTTAGCATTCTCTTTCTGACCGCTTTGTGTTTGTGTCTCTGCAGATAAACGGGTGAACTCATCGCTCCCTCTGCCTCCAGCTCTGCAGAGCACTTCAGACCCATGTCGTCGAGAGTCTATGAACATTTGTGCTTCTATTTGTAAAATATATAAGGAGAAAATAAACCTCTTACTGATTCCTCATTTTCTCAGCTTTTCCTGTAGATGTCTCTCACAATAAATCCTGATGACCAAGAATGAGAAATGTTGATGCTTCACTTCTGTGGCATTGATTTTTCAGAGACGGTGAATTATACATTTCCTGTGGTTTATCTTTTTCAGGTCCTCCTTTAAACAGCTCTGTTTTAACGAGAAATGTACTCTGGTTAAAACTTATTTGACCATTTGAGGAAGAAATTCAGTCACCTTAAAGAAAAACGCAAATTTATTGATTTATAATCAACAAAATAAGAGTTTAGCTGCCTGTATGACGCTAACTATTTCAAGATTTGATCTGTTATTGTTCACAAGGTCATTTTAAAGCTTAATCATTAAAATGAAATAAAATAACTAATGCAATACTGAGCTAAAAAAATTACTTTCTAGGGTGTTAAACTGAAATTGCAAACCTAAGATACCAACCAAACATGTATATGATTAAGCTAAAGACCACTATTTTTGTTTTAATTTTTTTGCTAATGTGTTCATGCTTTACAGGATTGACATCAATCAATCTTCTGAGATCCTGTTGTGACAATGAATTTGGTGCAGCCATAAATACTGTTGGACCTCACTGTTAATTTACTTAAAAAGAGGCAAAGACAGTTATATATGTATAAATTCAGGTTTATACTGATGCATCAAATAATGAAAGTAATAAGACAGGAGTGGTATTAATAGTTCTGGTACTAGAGTTCAATATTTAAAACAATAAATGGACTAGTGATGGAGTATCAGTGTACACAGGGGAGATGGTAGCAATTCTTTTAGCAACACTATTGGTAGGGGAAATAAAACCAGTTAAACCAGTAATATGTTCAGACTTTTTTCATCTTTAAGTATTAAACATAGAGTTATGTGTATTTTCTTAATACAGAAAATTGACAATAAAAACCTTTATATCTTGATGATAAAGAGGAAGAAGAGAGTGAAATATGTAATCTTATCAAGTCAAAACTGGTAAGGAAACTTGAAGATGTTTAAAATATAAAAAACAAAACAAAAAAACCTGAATAGATAGATGCTGCAGATCTTTGTTTCAGTTTCAAATACGGAAAAATTTGATTAAAACATTATGAAGTTGGTTTGAGCATCCTATGGTGATATCCTGAGCCACCCCATAGGTGGCGGTAACGCGCCGAATCGTTGTTCGCCAACCGCCATGAACAAAGAAGAAGAAGACGCTGAATTTGAAAACACCGGGAAAACTTGTGTTCGCCGGCAGCTTCCCTGAACTCAGTGTGTCTTCGTGTTTTTACGGGCACAGGATTAAAACAGGAGCTCACTTTGACGAAAGTAAAAGGTTTTCTGGTAAGTTGTAGAAAATTTTCTCCGTTTCTTGAGTCAAACCGTCGGTTTTGTGACGAAGTTAGCGCCGCGGCAGCTAGCATAACTGTCTGTGAGTGCAGAGCCGCGCCAAAACACGACAGGCGTTCAAATACACGAACATTAACCGAGTACACGGTGTTTTTACTGTCTAATGTGAGCACAACATAAAAATAGTAGCCAGGGAATTCATTTTACTACATTTTGTACACTGAAAGTGCAATAACTGAAGACGTTTTCTGCTTAAAAGGCATCTAAAAAGGTATTTTGTGATGTTTGTTCCACTACAGTAGTGTCCACAAAAGTGATCATCCTCTTCTGAGTACTGGATTAATTTGTTCTCATGTAAATGATTTCTTAAAGGCAGATTTGTGCAACTTTTCATTAAGGATTTGAACTTAAAACATTATTCAAAATCTAAATATTGCTTCCAAGTAGACTCATTTGAAAATATAAAGGTGAAATTTGTTACCTTTTGGATCAGACATAAAATAGAACAAAACAAACTTAAATACGACGATTTAATAAAATATGGTACAATACAGGAGGAAACTATGCAGTATTATAGAGTGCAGATGTGTTAAAAATGTATTCTACTTTATTTTATTTTATTTTATTGATTTTATTCTGGTCTAGTATTTTTAAACTTATTGATTTTTATTGTTTTTATGTATTATTTGTTGTAAAGCTCTTTGGTTCACCCGTGGGTGGTTGTAAAGGGCTGTATAAATAAAGCACATTTAAATTTACATTTTTAAAAATCAAAGAGGAAGCAAAACGAGCATGAATGTATTTTTTTTTTTATATAAGAAATGACATTGTATAATTAAAGTATCTGAGCTGCTAACGGATAGAAATTACCTAAACAAAAATGTCAGAATTTCATCCAAAATATTCTTTTATTATTACATCCTTCTGAACTCAATTTTGTGATTTTGTGATCAACATTAATATTCTAAAATGGACTTCCTGTTGTTTAAAAATGCCTAATTATTATCTTTGAACTTCCTCATATAAAACAAAAGAGCTGTTTTACAGTTTTTCTCTTTGTAGGTGATGTGTAGATGACTTTAGTTCCAATTTTGTAGCAACAAGTCAGTAATCTACAGTTTTATGCCATGCTTTCCTTTTCTCAGGTTTTTAAGCAACAAAAATGTTTCACATAAACAATTTTATTATTGTTTATCATCATTATTTTATTGACATCTTTATTAGCTTCCCTTATTTTGATTTAACTGGGACCTGACTACTATTTTTTTTTCCACCTGATATGGCAGCATGTGTTGGCATAAAAATAATCAACCTTTAATCTTTAAACAAAGGAATAAAAAACAGTTTTTTGACACTTGTAAAAATAAAGGCTTCAAACAGAAAGCAGATTAGTAAATAAATTGTGGTTTAACAAAAGAAGTATCATCCTCATCCTATGTTTTGTCTTTGGGTTGTAGTATCAAAAATGTCCACCAGGCTGTGCTGTCTGATAAGGCATGAAGCATGTTTCAGTCTTCAGGACCAACCTGACAGTAAGTCAAACTTACCAGGAGTGTTTTCCAGCCAAACGTCACATTCAGCATGAGAAAGGGTTTAGTTTTGGTCAATTTAGCGTCTTTCTTCAGCTCAAACTTCAGATTTTTGGTGTAAAGATGTGGTTTCTCATATTAACGCAGAGCAAAAGTTATATTCATAATTTCCTCCAGAATACAGATAGAAACCAGGACACGAGCTGTGGTTTGCGGTTCGCATTTATTATCGTTTGTGTGTCCGAAGCGCCTGTGTGTGCATAAACGAGTGTGTGTGTGTGTGTGCATACATGTCCTGCAGGCCTTGTTTGTCTATTGTGTTTGTGCTTGTTATTGTTTACTCCTGAGGGGAGAGCCGAGCGATTGCATCTGAACACTGAAATTACAGCGATGCCAGACTCTGATAAACGCAGTCAGAGAGCAGCAGCCTCCTCGTCTCCCCCCGCGCTGCACATACCCCAAACTCAACATCACGTAGACGCGGGTGAGGAAGGGTGAGGGAGGAGGAGGAGGAGAGACTTTCTGCAGAGTCGAGGTCACAACTATGAGAGATGAGAGCAGATTGTCTGTTTGTTTCTGTCGTTTTAATGTTTGTTTTGTGGAAAAGCCAACGCAGGGTCTCGGTGAAAAGGAGAAAAAGGAAGCGGGGAGTCGGGTGAGGAGTCTTATCGCGCTAAGAGACGACTCAGAGGTTCATTCTGCTTTGAGACGGGACAGTGTGAAGTCTGAAGGTGTCTCTGCAGCTGTAATTCTCTCCTCTGTCTTTGTTCGGGAAATAAAAACAGTCAATTTTGCACAATAATACAGTTCATAAGCTCCTGTAAACTCTTCCTTTAGAAGTTGTCCAGGCTTTGGGTCAGGAAGTCGACCGTTCAGGCCGTGAAAGACAGGACATGAAGGCACAGTTTGGACCAAAATTTAAAGTTGAAGTCTGAGAAAGTCTGAGTTACTGAGTCAGTAAAAACAAACTTTACTTCACAAGTTCAACTTAAGTTATCAGTGTGCTGATTTCAGCCTTTTATCCTCACTTCTACAAGTTTAATATCCAAGAAAAAAATAAACTGTTGAGTCAAGTTTCAAACCTGAAGCAGGGCCAACTCATAATTCTCAAAATATCTAGAAAATCAAAGTCTGATGTCCCTACTTTTCCTGATTTTATCTTCCTCCTTCTTTAAAAGTGAAAGTTCAATAACTGCAGTTCCTTCAAGTGTCCACTGGGGGCTGTCTCAGAGAAAACTGTTCAAGCCAGAGTTAAAATGCCTGTACTAAAGCCTGGTGAGGTTCTTTTAAAGAGGTTTACGTCTCTTTACCTCAGTCATTTATTAGCGATGGCTGTACTGGAAGTAAATATTATATAATACACTCATTTCATTAAATTAAAAAACTTAGTTTGTTGTAGCGTCATCCCTTTGCCTGTCTTCAGCTCAACATTTGTTTAAGTCAGCATTTCTAGTAGGATTATGTAGAATTAAGTCTTTTTATTGTCATTGTCAATATGATAAATAAACAAAAAAATGTAAAAGTCCCTTCTCAAGCTGGCGTTAAAACACTCAAGGGGGGAAACTTTAAGGAAACTGAGCAATTCTGCCAACAAAGCGTATTTTAATAGACACAAATAATAAATGTTAAACAAATGAAACCCATGAATTCTCAAGAGACTGTGTCCAAATCCAAAAAAGTTTACTATTTAATCAAAATCAATGAACCTGGCGCGTAATGATAATCCGACTGAAATATTTGCTGAAACAAAGCCCCAAACACAGTCCTTTCTAACCCTAAATTATGTAACAATCCCAATCTAACGGAAAATACCCCGCTTGTCCTTTTCCAAGTCCTTTTGAATTGTCTTTTCCGCAGTTTTTTGGTCCACTTGCCCACAACAGAAGCCGCGGTAAATCCTCCAAACCCTAAAAGTTAACCCACACAGGGAAAAAAAAAAACAAAACCCCAAAAAACATGATCGATCAACCAAAAACACTGGTGTACCAGGAAAAATGCAAAAATAAAGATGATCTCACCACTCTTGAAACAAACTTAAAACCACAGAAACGTCTTTCCGTTCCGAGCGCACTCTTGGTCCGGGGAAGCAATAATCCGAGGGGATCCGTTGGGATGTTGGACCGGCACCAGTAACTACCCTTCAGGTCGTTTATTTTAAGTTTATTGCAACTTAGTCCGAACAGTTTATTACTTTTTCAGGCCCTTTCTACAGACACGCCTGTTTCATTGCCTGATCCCTCGCGATCTCCTCTCCGCCCCTTCTCTGACGCCACGTCCTCCTTTTATAAATTCTGTATTTTCTTTTCGTTTTAACCATAAACCAACTCAGGAAACATTACAACAGGTACTCCATCCTATATTACATTTTTCTAACAGGGATTTATTTTCATCATACTGAAAACGTCTCATTAGTTTCATTAATCGCACTTTCATTCATTTCATTCACGATAATATTTCCCTCATTTAATCAAATTTTTGTTTTTGGTGACACTGAGAAGATGTAATATGTCATCCACCATTTTTGGTGGATTTAAATCTCCAAACTTAGGAAAAAAAAATTGTTTTATTTCAAGTAAAACACATCTGTTGGAAAAAATATGATCAAAATGTATGCATAGAGTCCAGAAATGTCTTGTTTGTAAGTATTATGAGCTAAAATGAAGACTTAATTGCAATCCTATAGGGTACAGAGACAAGTCCATGTTTCCTTAACCTGTTGTCGGATTGATTTCACTTTTTACTAACTAATTTTTTGGCCCTTTTAATTGTAAAATTATATATTTTTTAGGGGACTTGGAAATGAGATCAATCGCTCACAGTGTTTTATATACTCTTGGGATTGTACGTGCACGTTTGTTTTCATTTTATCAGCCCACACAGACCTCTGCCACCTTTAGCAGATCACCTGTGAGCACTAAAAAACAGAGGGTGAAATGCTTTTCTTGAATTGCAGTTTGACCCTTGTTTCCTCAGTTTTAACACTTCAAACAATCCTGCGTCTCTTAGGAAAGTGTCCAAAAGTGAGGAACCTTTGGAGGAACTGGGAATATTTCATCCAGGAACCACAGTATTTGCTTCAAAAGTTCCTAGTGAAGGAAGAAGCTTAAGACACTGAACAGTTTGTTGATATCTGCATCTTTTGATCCAGAATGGGTGGATTGTGATTGTGCTTTGATGTGTAAAGGAAAAGAGTACCAGCAGAGAAGAAACTGTGTGCTTATGTCCAATAATATCACTGTTTTATTAAATTTCTGCAGTTTTCTGTGAGTGAAACATCATTAACATCCAAACGATGGACAGAAACTCAGAAAATGAGCCCTGATGACTCCAGGATTCAAACCAGCAGCAGGTTACGAGCCACTAACCGAACTATAACCACAGAGAGAAACACGCCACGCTCTCATTCTTCTGCCATGTTCACGATGAAACTGTGAAAGTAACGAGACGGTGATGTGAAAATTAAACGGCTCAAACATTTGCGCGCGACTGCCTGAAGAAAAAAGACCAAATGTGTGAGTGTGTGCATACATCTCTGCATTAGAGAGTGTGTGAGGGTGTAAGAGTGTGTGTGTGTGTGTGTGAGTGAAGACATCTGAACATTGTGTTCAGGGGCCCAGACGGCGCTCTGTATTAGCTTCACCTCGTTATCGTTATCGCCCTCCTCCATTGTGGCATGAAGGGCGGAAAATGATTAGAGGAACAGGTGACAATGGAGGCAGAGATTTCTGCCTTTACCCGGGGCACAAACCTCCGTCAGGTACAGCGGCGTTACACTCAGAAGAAAAGACGACGCACAAAAGAGCTCCTTTCTGACTTTAAAACACTCACGTCTTCTTCTCAGGAGCCAATTGACTTCCTCCATCCCTCCATCCGTCTGCATGCTAATCACAGGAGGAGACGAGGGCTTCAGAGGGACCACTTTATCATCCTCCTCCTCCTCACTCATACTTCTCTTCATCTTTTTTCACTCCTACCTGATTCCATCATCTTATCTTTGTATTTATTTATATTCCTTTGGATTCATGTTAAACCTTCATTGTATTTGTCTTAAATCCTACAGCTCACAGATTCTTCTTAATGACCTACGAAATCAAAACCATCAGAAAAACAGATTGCTAAAAATATTCAAATAAGTCAGGGAGACCAAAAGCCACAAAAATTAAAGAGCCACATCAAAAACGCACTTCCTCTCACACATAAACTAAATAACAAAATTTTCAAAGCGACATTTACTGCGTTTGTAAGCACCAAGGACAAATTTCTGTTTTTACTGCAGAAGACACAAAGTTCCATCAATTTAGTAAGCTATGTGCACATGAGTGATGTAGAGAAAAGAAACTGAAACTGAAGTATCAATCTCATCACCCAACTATTGATCAGTACTGACCCCAATGTTAGCATCAATATATCAATATTTTAGAATGATTGGCACATCACTACTCATAGCAATATAATATTTTTTTAATGAATGGACCAAAGAGCCGCATGTGGCTAGCGAGCCGCAGGTTGGCCACCCCTGAAATAAGTGATACATTATTTCAGGCTGTTAAATAAAGTAGAATAATTTATTTTTGTTTGTTAAAATTGCTTTCATAAGCAGGTGAGTATCAGTAAAGCAACAGGCGGTATCACTTTGTCCACAAGGGGCGCCAAAACCAACACAAAGTTTCCACATCAACTGCAAGGGTTCCCCCCACCTGATTTGGAAACTTGGGTCACATCAAACCTGCATTTAAGTATTTCTTAAAGTATTTAAAATCATTGGTTGAAAAAAGAAATTGATGACAGAGTTGAATTGTACATTACAGTACCTACACAGACCACTAGAGGGCCACAGTCCACACATTTGGAAAGCTCTGTGGTAGGGAACTCCTGGAACAACTGATTTAACCGTCTTACCCCTTTACATCCTTACGATTCTTTCTCTGTTTTCTTTTTTTTCCATTTTTCCATTAAAAATTAAATGATCTTGCCCAAACAGTAAAATTGAATAAAATAAAGAATTAAAAAAAGAAGCAAGAAGGTCAGATATTAACTCTTAAAGTCCAGTCAATCCAGTTACACTGACCCTTTTGGACACTGAAAACTATTAAAGCATTCTGACTTTTACGGATATATCTAGGGATAGCTACCCGGCTAGGTACTTTTATAGGTACCGACCGAATTCTAACAAAAGTACTGGGTACCAATTCATGTAAAGTCAAAAGGTACCATGTTCAGGTACCGGGCATCGGTACTGTCATCAATTCATCATGTCATCATTTCAAATGTGAAAGGTACCCATTCCTAGATATATCTATGATTTTTGTTTTTGTAATTTTCCAACTTTTTCAATAAAGGATTTGACAGTGGACTGAGCAGGAAACAGTGTGAGAGTAGAAAGTTAGCTAGCATCATGGGGAGTGTGACCTAACCACTTGGCCATACCAGCGCCCCCAAAAGGTAGGGTCTGCAGGATTTTCCTAAAAAAAAAATGGGAATGTCAACTTTTACAGGAATGTGTGTCAGTGTCTGTGTCTGCCTCAGCCCCCTCCTCTGCCTGGATGTTGATGTTTTGATTGTGTTGGGACGTTTCTGCGCAGAGAGTAAGTGTGATTACATCAGCCAATCACAGAGCGCCCAGTGCACAAGTGACTTTGTGTGTTGATTAGCGAGTGGAAGAAGCTAATCAGAGCAGCTACGATTAGCGGACGTAGCACGTAGGAAGAAAAACAACCAAAGTGAAACAAAACAGGGTGAAGCTTGGCTCGACTTTCTCTCGCTGTCAGGAACTTGGGATGAAGAGCGGCGCGAGTTAGCTTTCTGCTAACCAGGTATGTGTCAAATATCTGTGATTAGTTTGTGCTAACATGCTAAGTCAGGTGCACGGCTTTTGAAAATTCCTGCGGACCCTAACTTATAATCATTTTTAACCTCAAAGTTTAACTTAATAATGTTTTTTTATCTGATATCTTTTGTCTTATTTTTCGACAGTCATTGCAGGTGATTGTATCGTCTCTACGATGGCTTCTAGTGCAGAGACTTATGAACGTATAATGTCAAGGTTTGGCTGATGTGTTGGAAATCCTCCAGTCTTGGTTATTCCCACATCATCTCTGGTATTTTTTAATATTTTAGCTTTGTTTTGTCTTATTTATAATTTTTTTCTTTTCTTGTTTGTCTTGATTAATCGTGCACCAGAGTTTCCCATCTTACTGTAGAGCATTTACTTCCTCTTCAGGTGGGCTGGACAGACGTTCACGGATGCAAACAGACTCCTCCACCCCTCTGTGGTAATAACAGGAGGGGAGATGAGAGCTCAGACCTCCTCCTCCTCTTCTCCTTCCTCCTCTTCTTCTCCTTTTTCTGATCAGAGGCAAAAAAGAGGAGAAGATAGGGACCAAAGGAGGGAAGACAGGAAGCGAGGCCGAGGCTGTTTCCCACGGCGTCGGCTGGACTCTGATGTAGTAACGCTGGAGCATTATCTCATTCACCCCCCTCCTTCTTTTCTTATCTCAATGCTTCCTCTTTTTTCCTCCCCCCTCCCCCTCCCCCATCCTCGCACAAAGCTATCTGCTCCGTGGACTTTTCTGACTATTTATGTCGGACAAGGTCAGGATCGTTTAAACCGCTCTGCCTCTCTCAGCCCCCGCAGATGAGATAGCGCGGGAAGGGAGGGAGAAACGATCGATTCCCGCCGCCACGCAGATTTATTCCTCCCTCCTCCCTCCCTCGTCCTCCCTCGGTCTTCCTCCTCTTCTCTCTCAGTCGCCCATTTGGGCTTTAAACCGACTCAGGAGGGAGGGAGGGTCACCGTCTCTGCCTCCTCCAGCAGCCTCATCAGTCTCTTTAACACCCGTGGCGTTTAAAATACAGCAGCAGCTCTTAAACTGGCCACTTTTCTCCTGGTCCAAATGAGGGCCCAGTGCCCATCAATCTGTTCAGCGCTGGTTTCAGGAGGAGTGAGGCCTTCAGGGGGAGGAAGAGGAAGAGATTCAGACAGGGGAGGCATTGGTTCGGATCAGTCACAGGAGAGTTTCACCGTTGGAGAAGGAAACTTGGTCAAACTTGGAGGATTTTCCTGAAGAGGGCTAACTGATCAGAAGAAAAGAGTTTCAAAAATGACAATAAGACGTTGATATTACTATTATATAAAAATTAACAGATAGCAGCAGAAATGGGACCAAAAGAAGCTGAAAAGCAACCTCAGGTGTCAGCAATTGACTGCATATTAAGTTGGACAACACCTCTCTACCTCCTCTATAAAAAGTAACACCCAAATACAACAAACCACAGAAAAATCTAAGAAGAAACCCAGATATCAGAAACCAGATTTAGTCACAAGGAAGAAGATTGCCCAAATTAATCATTTAATCAATGAATTTCTACCTTTATATCCACAAAAATCCACCAATGACTTAAAGAGGGGGTGTTTTGCTGTTTGACACACAACAGCTCAAGAAACTCACGTGTTTAAGTAAATCCTTATTTTGTCTAAAATACATCATTTTAGCTGCTCTCTAAAGGAACCCCACTCCACAAGCCCCCTTCACTCTGATTGGCCGGTTCTCTCTAAGGCTTGTGGGTGGTGTAACTATGTGAAGACCTTAATGTTTGAGGATTCAGGGATTTCTGCAACATTTGAATCTGCACGTTTCATAAGACCATCCTGTATTGTTTATGTCCATATTTAAAATATAGGACATCTGGATACCCCCTCTTTAAAATTGACAAACCCCTTGTGCTCTGCTTAAGTTGTCTACGATCCAGATTATTGTATAAGAGTTGAACCAAGGGCGGCGTTATGGGTGAGCCAAGAGGTCCCAGGCCCACCCTAAAATTTTCTTATAATTTTTATATATATATATATATATATTTTTAAATTGTTTTAAAATGAAAGAAAAGAAAAGAAAAAAGTAAAATAAAATTGAAATAAAAAAATTATTTAATATTTGTAGAATTTTGTCAATTCATGTTTGTTTTGTTAGTGTTTAAAAAGAAACAAAAGTAGAAGAAAAAATTAAAATAAAATTGAAATAAAAAAAATAATTTTTGTAGAATTTTGTCACATCATGTTTGTTTTGTTAGTTTTTAAAAAGAAAAAGAAAGTACAATAAAATTGAAAAAAAAAATTATTATTGAATTTTTGTAAAATTTTGTCACTTCATGTTTGTTTTGTTAGTGTTAAAAAGAAACGAAGAAAAAAATTGAAGTGAAAAAATTTATTTGATTTTTGTGATATTTTGTCACTTCCGTTTTTTTTTGTTAGTGTTAAATGCTTGGTCTTTGTAAAATGGGCCATGTTTTTCAGCCTGTTGGAAAATAAAAAATTGAGTTATGAAACATTCAGCTTTATGTGTGCAGGATCAGTACATGTTTTTTGGAATGACTTTAGATTTTATTTTGTTTAATAATAAACAAAAATGCCGTTGCGGTGAAGCCTACTGGTGCGTTAGAGCGCCACTCTTTGGTCAGTACCATGGAGAGCAATTGCAGGTAGATCAGTCTAATGCACCAAAGGGTTACAAAAATGCAGTTAAAGGTGAAAAAAGCAACCAAAGCCGCTTCAAAACCCCACATGGTTACTGTAGTTTATTTTAAGATGTCTTTGTTAAATTAAATTAAATTAAATGAATGATCAACAAACTTTTGTAAGACCATCCCAAAACTGAAATCCTGGCTCCGCCCCTGTTTTAAATCTTTCTTTCTTATGTGTAAATATTTGACTGTGGGCGTGCTGCTGCCATCTAGTGGTGAGAAGCTGAAACATCTCTCATGAAGTCTGTAACTCCAGGATTATAAGATACAGATGTGACAGTGAAGACATCTGTATTTAATGTAAATGTAAAGTGTCGATAATTATTTATGAATTCCTCGTCGCTCTTCGCTCTGATGGTCTGAGATTCGACGGTTTTAGGAATTGATGAATGGAGAAAACGCTAAAGATTCTGACAGTGACGAGGCAGAAAAAGCGCTGATTCATGCTAACCTGCCCAACTTAAGCATCAGATTCAGGACACAAAGAGAGTTTATCAAAGCGTCGTACGAAGTGGCATGTTGTTGGTTTGGTTTGAAAGAATACTCACACAACTCTTCCTCTTTGTGCGTGTGTGTGTGTGTGAGGTGTGTGTTTGAGGTGTGCTGTCACTCATGTCTCTGGTTTCAGTGTTTTAGCTCTATGATAGATGACTCAGCCCAACCTCAGAGCCGCGAGCCGGAGCTGCCCGACAGCATGTCACTGCCAGTTTCCGCCAACCCAGTGTGTGTTTTTGGATATGAGGATGTGTGTGATCCTGTGTGTGTGTGTCTGGCCAGTTCCGACCCCCTACTGCAACAGGATAGGTGGGTAGACACAGCCTGGCAGTGTGTGTGTGTGTGGCTTGAAGTGCCTGAGGTCCGTGTCCTGCTGAGTGTGTCGGCCCCGGCCCTTTCCTGTCCAGACCACACGTCTAACCAAAACCCAATGTGTGTTTACACGTCTGTGTGTGGATTCATACGCGTGTGTGTGTCCAGGATAAACAGTCATACACACTGCTGTTCAGTTTCATTGTGTCCTGATCACTTATCTGATCTTTCAAGTGTCAAAAATTTGTTTGACTCCTGGAATCTTTTGTTTCCTACTCCTAAAGTCGAATGAAACCCAAGTTTGTGAATCCTGAAGAAAGATCAGCTTACCCATCGACGGCTTTTCTGATTAACCTGTCACCTGTTTCGTAGAAAAAGCACAAGTGACACCTCTAACTTGTCGTGTTGTCCGACCAGTAGCTCAAGAAGAGGAAGGCCGGTCGTTATTTCGTGCCACGTCACGAAGCAAACTGTAAAGTAGCTTTTTTTAACTTGTGTATCTATTGCTCTGCTTTTGCTCCACTTTACGGCTTGAGGTGGACGGAGGGTCACAATCACAAAACGGACTTCTATCAATAATAGACGGTGAAAGAGCTTGAATACCTGGGAACGGTGGTGATCATCTGACTTTTGACCCAAACATCAGTGAAGTTTGTGCAAAGGCACATCAGTGGAAGTTGACCCGGTCTTCTTCTTTATTTTTTATTTTTTATTTTTATTTTTTTTATTGAAGTTTCTTTTTTATTTAAGACAGACACCAGCAATTGAGAAAAGAAATCAATCATTTAGAGGCTATATGTTGCTGAGCCTGCTTGTCTGTCATCAATCCCCCCCATGCATCCATGATGCCCTGTATAAATTTATGTCAAAAAGAGACTTTACTGGACCAGTGCCTTGTTGGTGTTAGAGTATTAAATATAATAATAACAATAACATATGATGATATGTCTTAAGATGTCTTAATACACTCAATGTCTTCAAGACACAAAAACCTGTCTAGGTGCACCCCATCTCATGTCTTAAGACATGAGTGGTACCGAATTAGGTACTTTTATAGGTACCGACCGAATTCTGTCCAAAGTACCCGGTACCGATTCATGTAAAATCAAAAGGTACCATGTTTAGGAACCTAAATGCATCCTTGTGACTGTGAGGGAGTGGAAGAGTAGGAGATTTTCCATACTGGACATGAACACAGCATTACAGGGTTTTATTTTGAAGAATAAAAATGTTAAATTAAATGGAATTTACATTTTATTATTAAACAAACTGAATCTATTCCACCCACACATACAAAAGTACTGAAAATTGGCACTGTTCAGCACTAATATCGATTGCCAGGTACCGGGAATCGATACCGTATCGTTTCAAATGTGAAAGGTACCCATCCCTAGTGGCGTCTTTAAATTTTTGTTTTCAGATGTCTTAAGACGTCCTGATGTACAAAAATGTCCTGAGACACTTTGATGGCTGGGTATGTAGACACCAGGACTACAAGAAAACACAAGAATTTTCAAAGTTGACCACATCTTTATTAATATCTTGTATCTTGTCTCCTGCGCACACTGCATGAATAGGACATGGGAAATGGCTGTTAAACCTGTTGTGGACAGTCTACACCAGGGGTCACCAACATGGTCCCACAAGAACCACTTCAGGTGCCCCCAAGGCATGCTCCAGAAATCAGCACAGGTCACAACAAAGCTCTTTTTAGAAATTTAAACATGTTTTCTACCGCTGTTGTTGTGTAAATCATTAATTATAACTCACACAGTATTGTTACCACTACTATTATTATTGTTAATTAAAGTTCATAACAGACAAGTAGTCATTTCCTCTGAGGTAGCCCTCAGCCTCAAAAAGGTCGATAAACACATTGATAACTTAAAAATTTGTGACACAAAAGCCTTTGAACAACTGTGAAAACGATTGACTTCCTGGTTTTGAGGATTTCCGTGGTAAACAGTGACTCCGTCATTCGTTTTTAAAAAATACTTTTGTCCACACGCACCGGATCAACCCACCAATAAGTGTTTCTCAGTTCTAAAAAACCTATGCCAGCCAATCAGAGTGAAGTTATAGCTGTGACTTTTGAGAACCAAAAACTCTATTTTCCCTGGCGTCTACTTTGGCGTTTTTAAAAAACATTGTTCTTTGTGACGTAACACTGCTATTTGATGCAGATGACAGGCGTAAACGTATAAAACACGCCGTTTCTACCGTTTTCTGGGGAGAAATTCTGCACGTGGAGCCAAAAAATTCAGCACAAAAAAAATCAATTATCAGGATTAATTTTGTATTATTTTACTTATTTTGGTTAAGTTTTTCTCAGTAGACCTCCTTTCTCAATCAATTTTCATCTTATAATTTTAAACTTTTTAATTGTTCAACATCCTTAACGTGCTCAAAAATGGAAATCTGATCAGGGTCAAAGGTTTAATCTGATGACGAGATTCATAACAGTTAGTTAATGGACGTCTCAGCAGTGATTAATCAAATCAGAGCGTAGAGATGACGTAGCAATAAAACTGACAGATTCATGTAAACAATCTGTCTTGTTTGTTTGAATCAGTTTTTGTATGAACTGTTGGTGAATTTTCTTTAACATTTAATTATTACATTCTTTGGTTTATCTGCTCGCACTTTGTTGTGATTTCTCTTAAAATACGTCCTCAGATTTCTCCGCTGATACCCGACAAACTCGCGGCACCTAGAGGAGAAAGAAAAATAAGTAGTCAAATCCCGCTGCCCCCCTCCTCCTCCTCCTCTTCCTCCCTATTCTTCCTCGCGCTCTCCAGCTCTGCCAGCAGACAGTGTGTTTCTCAGCGTAGTGGAGATTATAGCCGGGAATGACAAGCACGCCGTCTGATACCATATCCGCTCTGAATTACAGATCAGCCCTTTTTAAATGATATTTTAAATACTTGCTGCAGGCTGCGAGTTTTCACAGGGTCTTATTTCATTGTTATTATACTAGTACCATATTTTTGTTAGAAAATCAGTGTTGGCGCTTATTTAAATGAGGGAGAGTGGAAGCCGATATACACTCCAGTGTGTTATTTTACTGTGCCACTTTGGAAAATCCCTCAATACACCCCCCTCCTCTTTCTTTCTTTCGCCGCTGCTTTTCTCTCCTCACACACACACACACACTCCTTTCTTTTTTTACTGTGTTCTTGGTTGGAATTAAAAGGGAGCACTGTGAAAAGGACAAAAGAGAAAGGACAAATTGTAATTAGTTTGATTTTGTGTGTGTGTGTGTGCTTAGCTGTGAGGTTGGTGGAGCCCATTAAGGGTTAGATTCCCACACAGAAAGACGGCGCCGGCTTTGATTACCTCTCTCATGTGTTTGGTGGGCGGTTGAGTCAAAAAACGTGCGTGGATTTGACTTCACCGTCGCTTATTTTGATCATTGAATTAATAGCAAAATTGTCCCTTTTGTTTCTCTCTTTTCTAGAGGAGGTGTAGTACCGGCTGTGGCGTGCTGGGTGGCGCTGTTGCCCCAGCCATGCCCTCCTCCCTTTGGATAAAAAAGGTCCCTCGGTTTCAGTCGGAGGCTCTGAGCTCTTTGTGCTTTGGCGTTTCATGATGGGATTCTCTGGAGAGCAGAGGATGGAGAACGACACTCCTTCCCCCTCTAACCCTCTTCCTCTCCTCCTCTCCTCCTCTCCTCCTCTCCCTCGCGCGCCGCTGGAATACACCCTAACCTTGACATATTGAGAATGAAAACGACGGTTCCACATCCCGTGCTCGCTTGTTGACAGCGTTAACTCTCTATTCATGTGTGTTTTGATAGCTGGAAATGAACCATATTAGACTGTTATGAGAAATTATGTTAAGTGAGTCTACAAAACATGCATCGGCCTTACGTTAGTGTGTGAGTGTGTGTGAGTGTGTGTGTGTGTAGCGTATGTCTATGTAACCAAACTCCCACACTCAGATGAACGTACACGGGTCTAATTGGGCTCCTTGTTTGTTTATTTGGTCTGAGACAAAAGTATGTAAATTAGACCCCAGAGGCACAAATTTCGCCTGCGGGGCTAAACCAACAATCTGAACCCTCCCTGCTACTGTCTCACCCTCCTGACCCCCGTCTCACCCTTTTATTATTCGACTTACCCTCCTAAATGTCGTATTAATACACGGACGCCCCCTTTAACTGCTGTTCCACCGCTTTTATCACCAACTCAAAATCAAACCACATTTGACTTTGATGTGACTATAGACCTAAGACAGCTAAGTAAACAAAACTGGCAATTTTAGGGTGTGTCCGTATTGCAGGACACCAAACCTTAAGAGAGCTAGTATGATGAGGTCATCACTTAAAAATCCCTTAACACATTCATGACATGTTATTATAATGTCAGGGCCTCAAACACAAAGGTCTGCTCACAGCTCTTGCCTCTGGCCAATCAAAAGAAAGGGGGGTTGTCTTAAAGAGACGGCAGCTAAAAAGAGGCTGAAATACGTTTTTTTCTAAAACACCAGGGAAAGAAAAGGCTGTAAATTATGGAAAACTACTACAGATGCGCCAAAGAGACAATAAAGAGACAAAAAAAATAAAAATAAAACACAAAACAGCTGAATACCCCCCTCTTTAATGTTTACACTTGTAATAAATATATTTTAGCAATGGTTTCAAGTTTCCATATCTTTTTAATCCAGATAAAGTATTATATATTTATGAAACTAACTCATTAACAGCCTGAATACTCTGAAAAGAAAGTTAAAAAGGTTTTTCAACTAAACTCAAAAACACAACATCCCCCGGCCTTTAAAGTGGGGTCATACAAAAGCCTGAAGTGATGCTGAATCCAAGCTCCTACTCCTTCCATATCCTCATTACAGACATTATTTCAGTATCCTGGTGATAAAACCTTCAGAGGTTTGATCTTTTATCAATTCAATAATCAGAAAAAAACCCCAAAAGTCATAATATAATGAACCGGGTGTGATTTTTAATAGTTATTTCCAGGCTGAGTTTTAAGTCGAGTAGTTCAGGGAACGTGGAAAATCACCGTGTTTAACACTGACACACAGTCCTGCACTAATGGTGCTCACTTCCCTCTCGTTTGTTTGTTTATAAGAGTCTGTGTGTGTGTGTGTGTGTGTGTGTATGAGAGAGAGATACATTCCTTTACTGCATTAAGTTCTGCTTCATTTGTTGACTGGTTTCACTTAAAAGTCTTGTCTTATAATGAGGAAATAAGTTTATACAGGTTTGTTGCAAAACTCGAGGCAGAGCCAGTATATGTGTGATTGATTTAGTTAAGGTCTACGACTCAAAAAGATTACAGGTGGGCTCCTTCTGATGATCTTGATGAGTGTAACAAACCTCTTAAGCTAGACACTAAACCTGCATGAGAAGTGTTAACTGCAGTTCCTGAAATGGCCACTGGAGGCTGGCACCAAAAGCTAGTCAAGCCCCATAGAGCCTAATGTTAAAATGCCCCACATTAGAGCAGGGTTAAACATATTTACAGCATGGTAAGGACACCGTTTTAGTTTAATTTTTTCCACAACCCCAAAAACTAGAAGGGCTAGCGATTTTAATTTGTGTCACAAAATGAAATATTCAAACAAATATGTGTCTGTTTCTCTACAATCGTAGAGCT
The DNA here is from genome assembly GCF_033239565.1 of Halichoeres trimaculatus. NCBI lineage: Eukaryota > Metazoa > Chordata > Actinopteri > Labriformes > Labridae > Halichoeres > Halichoeres trimaculatus. The sequence goes on along the minus strand of NW_027437199.1, from coordinate 2,241,068 downwards.
GTTCATGGAGATGTTATTTAACAAAGATTTGAGTCTATTCTAAGCAGACCACCTCTCCCCATGCCTCTGATTTTCCTGTCATCACACAATTCAAATTTTTCTTTTCCTCCATCTCTCCGCTCCCGTCCTCTCACCTCATCAACTCCTGCTCCGAGCTTTCATTTCCCTCCTCCCTCATCCCGTCCTTTTACCTGCTTTTCTCTCCTTCTCCTCTGTAGATAAAGGATGACTGCATGCATAAACATGTTTACACACAGAAACGGAAACATGCATGAAAGCGATTAAAAGCAGAGATGTGTACTGTACATGAACTGATACTCGGGTTGAACCAGCACATGCATAGCGCCGCATGTTTCCACTGAAGCTATGGATCGCCTCAGGGCCTGAAGTGAAAACCCATTAAATCGGACATTTTTCCCTTTCAACTGCGTACTGTCACAGTTTGGGGAGGACTGGACGAGAAGAATTAAACCTTTGTTTTCTTTTTTTTTTGGGTTGGAGGTTCCGAATGTTCTAATCAAGACCATGGGGACATCTCTTGTGATGTATGAATGCACTTAAAGAGGGGGTACAGTGTTTTTTAAAGTCTTTGTTTTGTTCCTTTGGTGCCCCCATAGCAGCTGTACATGTTTTCCAGCTGATGTCCTCACACAAATGTTTAAGAAAACCCTTATTTTAGGCTCTGTCGGTTTGATTTAGCCGCTGTCTCTTTAAGGAACCCCCTTCCCTCAGATTGGCCAGGCCAACCCTTTACACCGTCAGGGGGCGGAGCTACAGGCAGACCTTGGTGGTTGAGGCCCGCTTGTCCAATGTGTCATGATCAAGTCAGTGGATCCCAATATAATGATCTCATCATTGACACAATTCTAGTGAAGATTTTGTGTTTTATTTTCAGAATGTAAAGACAGATTCAGAGATTTTTGCAACAAATGTAGCAGGTTGAACATCCAGTATTCCTACTTTGTATTGGATATATACACTGCAGATAACACACTGCTAGCAAACGTTAAGGACCACAAAGAGGGAACGCTCAAATTAGTATTCTTGGTGACAGATAATTGAAACAGAGGTTATTGATGATTGATTTTTTAATCATCAATAGGTTATTAAGTTAAGTAATAATTAAATTAAGAAAAAAAAAATCAAAATTTATTAAATTTCTTTTTAGAAAAAAATATATGAAAAAAATTGACATTTCGTTTTATTTTGCATTTTTTCTTATTTTTGCAAATATTTTTAAAAAATTGAACATTTTCGAAAATGGAATTTTTTTGAAATTTTATAATTTTTTAAAAATATTTGTAAATTTATTTAAATAAAACACTTTGACAATGCATGCACAAATGTATAAATTAAAAAAAGAATCTCATTAAGATTATTATTCACTAGATTCTTTCTACACAATTATTAATATGTTATTAAATTCAAGCAAAATTTACATTCTAAAAAAATAATAAACAAAATTTTTTACATTTTAAAAAAATACAGAAAAAAAAATGACATTTCAATTTTTCTGATCTTTTTTTTCTTATTTTTTTTTGGACATTTATTTATTTATTTTGGAAAAATTTGCAAATGTTTTTTAATGGAAATGTATTGAAATTCTTGTTTTTTTTAATATTTGCAAATTTATTCAAATAAAAAGTGACAACATTACATGCACAAATTTATAAATTAAAAAAAAATTTATTCAGATAATTTTTCACTAGATTTTAACTATGTAGAATTTAATATACTAAATAGTCATAACTTTGAAGATAACATAGATTTTGTGGCTCCAAAGTGACTAACCCAGGTGAGGTTACAGACTCCTGCACTAGTTGATAAAAAGATGTCAGTTTTGGTGATAAACAAAATAAAAAACCTTAATCTTCACATAAATTAAGCTAATTTGAAAATAATCTTGAATAAACTGTAACAATAGCCAGAGCAAACTACCTTGTTTAAGAGTATTTTCATCTAAAAAAAGCTTAATTTTTGATACGTGATAATTACATGTTAGCATGCTTTTCTTCCAGCTTGTTGAACACAACACTGATACAGAAATATGGCCCTGGCAGTAAAGGATTAGACAAAACCACAACAATTCAGACAATCAGATAAAAACTCACATTTGGAGGATCTGACCTGTAGCTCAGATTTGAAGCTTTCCTCTGAGATTTGTTTCTTAAAACAAACACTGGCGTTAAAGTCGTCTTACAGTAAAGTGTTTTAGGAAGGTAAATATTCAAACCCTGCTGCCGTGGGTTCCCACAGTCATTCACCTTTTTCCCACCGCCTCAGAGTGTGAAGTCCAAATGAAACAGAAAATATTCATGGCTCCTCTCTGTGGGCATAAAGACCTGGACCTCCTGCCCTGGCCATTCAATTAGCCTCAGTGTCCAGCGTGTGTGTGTGTGAGTGTGTGTGTGTTTCTGTGTGTGAGTGTGAGCACAAACTATTGCCCTGTCTGAGCAGCCAACCTCAACTAAGGGCCAGGCTCAAACAGCGGCTTAAAGCTAACCAGGTCACAGCTGATGGTGTGAGAACCGGGGCTGTGCACGCCGCAGAGTGTGTTTTGGTGTGTGTGTGTGTGTGTGAGAGGACGAGACTAAGAGCTAAAATAGCTCTCCTAACTCCGTCTATATGTCAGAGTGTATTCCAAAAATAAAACCAGCTACCTGACAGTTTTCCCATGATGTCACTCACGCTGCGGCGGCTTGAACCGTGTGTTAAAACTCCTCTCCATGTGCGTGTGTGTGAGTGTGTGTGTTTAGTTTACTTCTGCCTGTTTTCTTTGCAGCTGGCAGCGGCCTGCCTACGTGCCAGGCTCTGCCAGGGCTGCCATGTCTTTCAGCGGCGAACAACAACTCTGTCAAAGCAGTCAGGCTTCAGCGGCTTTCTGCTGAAGTTGTTGAGTAATCAGAGGCGGACTCTGTGGAAACACGGCGTCCTCCTGCTGACATATGAAAGCTCGTTGTGTCTCTTTAAGCGCAGGCAGCACCGCAGGGTTAATAGTGCGTCCACATGGAGCGGTAGCTTGTTTATTTTTGGCGACAGCTGTGGAAACCAGGCTTGTTTAATTGGTTTTAGTTTACAATGTATAGAGTTACAGATAATGTTGCTGCTCGGGGGGAGCCTGAAGCGTTTGTTGTAACAGGTAACATGACACCTTCAGGTGTTGTTTATTCAGAAAGGTGAATTAAAGGCCCTGGAGGTTTTACTTTTATATATTTAAATTTTCATTATCAGTGATTTATAATGGGACCATCAATGTCAAAATTGGCTATTTCCTAATACTGTTTTCTCAGTGTGTGTGGTTATGAATCCCTTCAGCTCCCACGGCACATAATCCGACAGTCCCTTTGACAATGCTACGCTGGCCAGCTACGTAAAGCCACGAAGATAAAGCCCCGTTTCCACCAAGGGTCCGGTTTGGATCAGTACGATTTGGTACGAGTTGGATCAGTTAAGCTGTTTCCACAGCTAACCATGCCCCCTTGTGGTAGGCAGCTTCAACCGGACGTCATTAGCTGCGTCAGTTACGTAATAGTAGGGATGGGAATTGAAAAGCAATTCCTGTTGAGAATGGATAAGAATTTTTCAATCCATCGATATCGTTAGCCTTTGTGCTTAACGATTCCCTTATCATTCTTTAGACTATGCAGAGCTGCAGAACCTTACTTACACTAGTCTGCCCCTGCTATCTTAGCTTAGATACTTAGATTACTGTAGAACTGAACTCACAAAGAAATGTACATTACTCTCTCACAGGAGATTCTTTTTCACTACAGTCAACATGTTATAAATCTCCAATAAACAAAATGGCACTAGCTTGATGCTAGCATATATGGAAAACTGATATGCTAGCGGTTTACATACATCGGTATAACTTTGGCTTCAGAATAGAATTTCAACTTTTAGCACAGACATCACAGTTACTCTTTGTAAGAAATACTGAAAACTCCAATTGTCAAATACAGGTGCAGGCTCATGGTTGGCTTCATAACTACGGCAAGGTTCCAAACAACTTAAAATAATGCTTTAACCACTTCGAGACGCTAGATGGCCTACTTCAGTCAATAACATATCACAAAACACTACATTGACATCCCATGACAAACAATTTTTACCTATTTCTGTATATTTACGTCCAGATCCAGTGACCAATTACATATTTATTCACTTACAAACTCAATGAACTGTTGTTGACATAGAAAACCTGTAAAGCTACTTTTTTTTAAAGAGAAAATTCACAAGAGGAATTGATAAAGAATTAGATCAATAAGCAGAATTGATAAGAGCATTGGTATTGATAAAATCTTATCAATACCCATCCCAACGTAATAGAATGACGCCACAGCAGCGCAACACAGTGTACCTTGCTAATAAAACCAAAGAAGAAGAAAAACAAAACGTAAACAAAGGGCAACAACAGAAGACATCCAGCGATTTGTCTTCTTTGTGATCGGCACGGACTGCAGTGTTGTAGCGCCACCTTCTGGGACTGGATTAGTTTAGTCTGGCACCCAACAAAAGGGTCCCAGAAAGTGGGACGGTACATCTTAGTTATTTGGAGATCCTTGCCAAGATTAGTTGGAGGAAATGCCACAAAATGCGTGCCGTACCGAGACGAACCAAACTGAACCGCTTGGTGTAAACAAGGCTTAAGTGAGAGCCAAGTTTTTATGACGAAATAACATCTTTAGTTTGGGAAACTCTACTGATTCTGGCCACAGGTGTCACTGCAATCCACCCCAAACTGATCGCACACACTTGTTGTAGTTTCACTTGACCTCCTTCTTTAACACTTCTATAAAAACAATAATGTGAAAGTTCACAGTGTGACTCCTCCACTTGTCATCTTTGCCTCGGGCGTTACTCCGCCTCACTTCCTTGGAACAACCTGTTGCCCAAACAAAGAATGGGAATTTTCTTCCTTTGAATTTCTGATGAGGAAGTTTAAGACACATAAATGTAAAACCCCTGTTTAGTCATTCTTACACCACCCTTGGCGTGGCTTCATTATTTCCAGAGAACTTCATATAGTTTCCCTGATCAGAGATCTCATAAACTTCAGTTGTTCAAGCAGGAAATCTTATTTTAAAAAGAAGAAACCTCACACTGTTACTGAAATGCCCCGATGTGAGCTGGAACTTCAACAAACCTTCCTCTTCCTTCCTGACAGGCGTTTCCCACCATCAGAGACCGCCGTATAGTGTGTGTTTCTATAGTCTGCCATTCCCAAAGTTGGCGGAGTGTGAAGACATATAATTGCTTCATGAAACCTAACTAGGTGATATGAATAATCTGTCAGAGGAAGAGGCGACCCGGCCTCCTTGCCAATCACGGAGGTGTCCCGGAGTAGCGGAGCGTGGCCAAAACCATACCTGTCCATCCGGAAAAAAAACATATCTGTCCCTCAGCTTCACCCTGCTCCCCCAAACGGCTGTTATCAGACCAAACTGCTGAGTGTGTGAGTGAGTGTGTGTGTGTGTGTGTGTGGAGACTGTCTATATGCCACCATGATCAACTCCAACATCAGATAGAGGAGTAGCCACTGATTGGTGTGTTTGTAAGAGTGTGTGTGTATTTGGCTTTTCTTCACAGCGATACAGAATTTGGGACAAGAGAAAAGCTGAAAGGAAACAGTTTTGATGAATACATCGATAAAACTGGATCAGTCAGAGCTTTTTACACATTTTTCAATTCATAAAAAAATGACTTTAGTCTTTTATTTATTCATTTATTTATTTTAATTGACTTATTAATCTTGGAATTGTTTAAGCTTATGAGCATTTGGATGATCCAGACCCATGGACTAATACTGGAACAAAAAAATAAAATAACAAAAATAATAACAATAAAAAAAATTGAATGATAATAATAACAAATAGTTCTGCTGACATGACTAGGTATAAAGAAAAAAAAATCTTTCTTTTTTAAAAAATAAATTATATTGACATTAAGACCTAAAAAAAAAAAAAATTCAGGTGAAAATGCCCATTCCTCCATTATTTCATCCCATTTTTAAATAAACTCCATCACTTCTGCACTTTATACACTAAAATGTAACACTAAGAGCTGAAAATAAAATTAATTTTAATACAATAAAACAGAAAGACCCCATTTCCTTCAATCTCAACCCTTTCAAAATAAAAGACTCATTAAGATCTAGAGCTGAACAGCAGAAAAACAAAATTTTAAACTTAACAAGAAGCTAAGAAAAACAAACTGGACATCTTAAATCATGTTAATAATCCAAAAAAAAACCAACTAGCATAACATAAAAATGGTGTAAATTATAAACTAAAAAAAATATAAATATATTTAAAAAAATCACATAATTTGTGAATTTTTAAAAACAAACTTAATAAGTAGCCCAAAATTATTGAAAGCTCACTAAATATCTACAAGAACTTTTTATTTCAGGTGGTATTACCCAGTTAAAAAGTTTGAAATATTTGCTCCTAATGTGTAAATGTCAAATTCAACCCCTATGCTGTAAGAAAAGTGCAAATAACATAAAATAAAAAATAAAAAAGTAAAAATAAAATAAATAAAAAATAAAAATGAAATAGATAAAATAAATAAATAAAATAAGAAAGAAAATTCTTAGCCTGCTTTAAAATTAAGCTAATGTTTTTAAACCTTTGCGGCTAATGAAGCATTAATTCATTTATTTTTTCTTAAGATTACTTTGTTTTTCAGCCTTGTTTTTAAATAACAGCTAGAGATAAAGACAAAAACTATATGGAAGAGTGGTGGAAAACATTAGCACCGAATCTTCAACCATGAACTTTTAACCAACATTCCAGACCGCTAATTCAAGTTAGCACCAGAGTAAAAGGTTTCAACATCAACTATTCAATTACCTTTTTATATTGTGTGAGTTGTGTAGCGTGTTGGTTGTGGCTAAGTTGAGCTAACTGGTGTTCAAAAATAGAAACATGATTCCTGAATCATTTAGAATGAACCAAGCAAAGAGCTAATGCTAGAGCTAGCTTGTTTCCAATGCTTTTACGTTGTATTATCTTATTGTGCTTTTTCAGTACGGTTGAATTTTCAGTTTCCCGGAAACTGATACGTACATACGTCTATACGTATGTTCCTAAAACTCTGATTTCAGTGTGATCCTTTCAGAGCCGGGCCTCCTACTTTGACTGAAACTCACAAAATTAGCTTATTGCTGTTTTAAATGAGCGTAACACCTGCTCTTTTCTTCTTCTGTTGTGACAGAGTGGATTTATCCACACTGAAAATTGGTGTTCACTTCCATGCCTTTTCCCATGATCCCCTGCTTTCACCATCCTCCACCTCGCCATCCTCGTGGTGATCTTATCGAGTCTTTTTCATTTACAATGCTGAACTGGCTTCAATGTGCGGCTGCGAACACACGGACTCACCAGCGTCCGCGTTTACACACGGATACAGGCGACGTTTGTGTTTCCCTCCTCAATGAACGTGTGTTATGTTCGGTTTGTGGTGTGTGTATTAATCTGTGTGTGTGTGTGTGTGTGTGTGTGTGTGTGCAGATACAGTATATAGCGTGTTTGTTTTTATCAGAGATCTTTAAGCTGGGTCATGTGTTGTTGCTTCACATTTCATCATCCTGCGCTCTTATCTGCTGTTTTCATACACAACTGCTGTAATACTGTTATAACACACACACACACACACACACACACACACACAATATACCAGACTCCCACCATATAACGGTAAGCCGGTAAAGATAGTTTGTAGGAGGGAGCATGAAGGAGTAATGGAGAGAAAGGAGGCAACAGCGTTGAGCAGGAGAAGAAGAAGAAGGAGGAGGGAAGCGGCCATTATCTGACGCTGTTTGTTGTTGTTTTTCGTCGTTGTTGATTTTGAAGCCTGATGTGGACCGACAGAAGCTGGAACCTGTCGACGATGCGAGGAATGAAGCGTCTCAGATCGTCTCTGCAGATTACTCTGTCCTCTGACACACACGTATCTCCCCCTGCACGCTCCACATAGCGTTGTTTTGTCTGCGGCGCTGTAAATATGAAGGTTTTTGTGTTTGTGTGTCGCCATGCTCAGGCGTACGAAGGTTAGCGACGGGTCATGATGGACGAGGTATGAAAATCAGGGACTTTCCTCGACACTTATGGGGAAATGATGTTTGGGTCACTCCACAAGAAGTTGCGTGCAAAAGGCTCAGAATCGTGTCACAAAGTCAGGAAGTGTAACGCATGGCGCGGACATTTCCCCCTGGTATTCAAATAAAAATAAAAGGGACAGATGTATAAACACACAGGATCTGAGAAATCATGCAAATTATTGGCAGATAAAGAAAATAGTGGATGGTGAAAATGTTGTAGGGCGCCATGCGTATTTTATTTTTTTATTCATATTTAACATCCTGCTTTCCTTTATTTATCATCATTTTTCTTCAGGGCCGATACTGATACTGATTTTTAGTCGTCGAGGAATGCAACAGCTGATATTTGGGCCGATATTAATTTGCAGTAAAACTGAAAATATTAATGTAAGAGATGACTACAATTCAGAGGAAAAATTGCTGACTTAATAAAGGTCAAATTGTCAGCAACGTCATGATTGTTTTAATTTTGATTTAGTTGCTTTTAATATCAATCGTACTCGTGTTTTCTTTGGGACTTGCGCCAAACGTCACGCAATAACTCACCTTCGAAAAGTAGATCTGTTATATCCATAGACTGTAAAAAAAAAAAAAAAAATGGACATCATCATGCTCGGCTCGTGGTGAGGTCTCCACAAAAACTGCTCCCCCTGGTGGCTGGCTGCAGTGTTGGTAAAAAAAAAAAAAAAATCCATCTCCCCAGTCATTCCAGATGGGCTGTGGTCAAACTTTAAAAAATTAATCCACCTGGTAGAAATGTTTCTCTGATTGTTGTGGTGATTTGAAGATATCATTTGGCTGTCTTGTAAGTCAGGAAGTGTAACTCATAGCACAGACATTTCCCCCTGGTATTCAAATAGATATAAAAGGGACAAGTGTGGAAACACACAGGAGCTGAGAAATCATACAAGTCATCAGCAAATTAAGAAAATAGTGAATGGGGAAAATGTTGAAGGGTGCCATGTGTATTTTTTTTATTTCCATTCATTTTTAACATCCTGCTTTCCTTTATTTAACACGTTTTCTTCAAGGACGATACTGATACCGATTATCAGTAGTCAAGGAAGTCAATAGCCAATATTTTGGGCCAATTTACATTTGCAGTTAAAGTGAAAATATTTATATAAGAAATTACTACAATTCAGAGGAAAGATAGCTGATTTAATAAAGGTCAAATTGTCAGCAACGTCATTTTTTCAACGTTGTGTTAACTGATTTTGATATCAATCGTACTCGTCTTGTCTTTGGAACTTGCTCCAAACAAGTGATGCAAAAACTCATCTTCGAAAAGTAGATCTCGTCCTGTTTGGCCCATAGACTGTTAAAAAAAAAAAAAATGGACGTCATCTTGCTTGACTTGGAGTGAGGTTGCCACAAAAACTGCTCCCCCTGGTGGCTGGCTGCAGTATAGGTCAAAAAAATCCATCTCCCCAGTCATTTCAGATGGGCTGTGGTCAAACTTTAAAAAATTAATACACCTGGTACAAATGTTTTTTACATCTGATTGTTGTGGTGATTTGAAGATATCATTTGGCTGTCTTGTGTTTAAGTCCTCTTTTTTTCTGAAAAGTTTTGTTTTCATTAATTATAGGAGGTTAAAAATGAGGTTTTACGTCATGTTTAACAATGATTGACAACCACAGTGGCTTCAAAAGCGTACAACAGTAAATGGCAGAGCCGCGCTGTCCACTCTATGGTTGAGTCTTTAAGCTCCACTGAGACCCCGGCACATGAAACATCCTTTGCTTGCTTTTCCTGTCTGAGCACATCGTCTCCCATGAGCCTTTCCTCCGTCCCGGTCTGAACCATGGGAGTTTTTCCTTCCTGACGCTCAGCTCAGAAGCTGATTGGATGATGACCGTAATGGTTTGTTGTTGGACGAGAGGGGCAAGCCGAGTGCGTGGGCGCATAATGGCATCCGATTTTGGGAAGGAAACGAGATGTAAATGAGGTAATTATGTGTCTTAACGAGGGCAAACTGCGTTGACATTCTAGCCCCAGTAACTGGCGTATTTATAGCCCATAATAACCTCAAGAGGGACTGGCTGGAAGACTGTCAAGGGAATTAGAGGCGACTGAACAGCGCTGCTTTTGTTTTTATTAGGGCTGTGTGCTTGAATCAGCAAAGGTTTGACTTGGATTCTGTCTTCAGACTGGAGAGAATGAAGTTGACAGGCGTAGCGTTGAGCTCTGAGAGATGGGAAGGATGCTGACAGACTCCCTGCTGATTCGTCCAAACTCCCTTTTAAGATAGTTTGATAGTTTCGATACAGAAAAAGAGCAAATTGAAACTGGAATCCCCCCCGTGGAGAGAGATGGAGGGGTCTAATTTTACTTGGCCTCTTGTGTGAAGTGTAAACAAAAAGGTGGAAATATTTCCCTCGAGGTTTTTTTGAGTTTGTCGTATTGAAAGATGGCTCCTCTAACTCGTCTACCCTCCCTGCTTTGGAGCTGAGGAGTCAGCACTTTCAACATCCTAAACCTTCCCTTTAAAAGAGTTTCATAGCTGTAAAACACAAGAAAAGAGAGCAGGGTGAAACTTTATCACGTCGCACAGACAAAGCTGTCAAGCACCCATTTTTCATATCCTCTCACATAAATGTGGAAAAAAACCTTGCAGAGCTTTGTTTTGCTTCACAGTAAAAAACCAAAATGAAAATGTTCCAAACCTCCTCTTTAAGGAGTTTTAAAGTTTGGCTGTATTAAAAAAAAAAAAAGAAAGAAAGAAAAAAGTAAAAGGAATCAGGATTCAGTCAAGTGGCAGTATAACAGTGAGAAACAAAGCCTGTGCATAATTGCCAAAAATCTGCAGTTCTCCAAACGTCCACTTGAGGCTGGCTGCAGAAAGATCAGAGACCATATACACACCAAGCCAAAAAGACTTTTTCCAAAGCGCCCCACCTCTACGTCATCCTTACTCCTACAAATCCAGGTTGAGTTCAGGTTTTTCAATATGGCCTCATCTGACGATCTGCTTCAAAAATCTGTATCACAAACAAATAGATGATGTCACAGACATTGCAGTTGCGTAATATACAGTGTATAGATGAAACTTAAATCCCCTGTTGGAGAAAGCTGTTGGGGTCGTCTATTTTTTCATGGATGAACATTTAAAACATTTTGAACTGGGGGAAATATTTTCCCTCCAAGATTTTTTAATTTGCCGTATCCTTGGAAATCCTAAAAACCAGTTTTCAGAGATCAGGTTTACGTAGATATTGGCTCCTCGAACACTTCTAACTTCTTCCTATGTCAAAGCTGAACTATTTAGCAACTTTAAGATCTCATACCGTAGATTTTATGAAATATGGATGTCGTCTCTACGTGGGTTTCCGTCCGCCAATCCGTGAACACCACATTGGAAATGGCGCCGGCTGTGAGTTTCCTTACAAACCACTATAGGGCGTCTGTCAGTCACGTAACCTGAGCTGTGTCTCTGATTGGACAATTAAAATGATCCTAATAACTTCTGAACCACCAAGTTGGAAAAAATTCACTTTCCGTACAGTGTGTGCTGATAGTGAAGTCAGTGTTTCAGACTCAAGCTGTTTTTTGAACCAGGCTGTAATTATGTTTTTTAATGCCGTACAAGTCTGGGTTTTTTTTTGGCTGGGTGTGTACATGACTTTGGGGCTTTTTGCAGCCAGCCTCAACTGGATTCTTGATGATTAGCAACTTTAGCACTTCCGCATTGAGCTTCATTTTTCTAAACCGGATGTTGCCCCTTGTCTTAAACCTTGAAATAGTTTGATAGTTTTCATACATAAAAACAGCAGGAGGAATCTGTTGCCATTTTTTGTGAATCTTCCGTATACGTGACCAAAACCTTGGCGTGAAAAACTAAAGAAACATGGCTTCCTGTGTAAAATTTATACAAACACTTCCCACTAAATTTGATGAATTTGAGAAAGACAGGCAAATACTTTCTGGCTCCTCCAACACTTTCGACCCTTCTCGCTCATTCAAGAAAAACTCAAAGTTTTGTTTTCGTTAAAAAGAATCTGCAATTTTAACAACTCAAACTTTGTTTGAAAAAAGTTCAGGATGAAACGTTGTTGACAATATTGTCTGTATTTCATGGCCTCTCACGCAAATGTATAAAATGGTGAAAACATCTTTCCTCCAACGTTTTTGTTTTTGTTGTATTGCCTGTTTATCATAAGGGTTGATTATGAAGAAGTGAGTGGGGCTACTTTTTAGCTCCTCCGACACTGCTTCCCTCTTCATACGTGGAATATTTATTGATTAATTCGTAAAAAAAAAAGTTAAGAATAAAACTTTCTCAATTTTTTTTTGCCTCTCACAAAAATGTGTTAAAAACATCTCAGAACTCTCTTTTTGAGATGTAAAAAAGTTCAAAACTTCCCCTTTAACTTTCCCTTAAAATAGTATGGATATCAAAAAAGTAAGCAGGATGAAACTTTTATCCCACTTGTGATGAAAGCTGAAGAGGTTGTCCATTTAAGGATTTATTTTGAGAGACTGGTCTAAGATAGTTTTTGTCTCCTTAAACACTTATAATTTTGTTTTTTAGCAAATGTATCAGCAAATCTTCATCCTTAACCCCCTCTTTAAAAAAAAGTAAAAGTTTGAATGTTAAAGATAAAAGAGCCAGACAACAACAGCGTTCATTTTTTTTCCTTACATGATGTGACAAGAAAACTTGAAGTCTTTTTTTTAACTTGTGGTAAAATCTGAAAAAGTCTGAAACCCCCCTTTAAATACTTTCAAACCTGAAAAAGAAAGCAGGATGAAACCTTAACCCCCCTGTGGAGAAAGCTGGAGAGGTCGTATACATTTTACATGAGAGGCCACGAAAAAAAAGGACGAACAGGCGAAAATATTTACCCTGTAGGGTTTTTCTGTTTGTCGAACTAGTTAGTGAATCAAAAGCCTGAGCCCTGAGTCAAAGAAAACACCGAGCGCTCCCTAACCAGATTGAGTTTCAGTCGTTTTTGGCTCCTTCCTGAACTCCGTTTTTGGTTCTTTTTGTTTTAAAAACAATAAAAAACGATTAAAAACCAAAAGAAGTGAAGCTGAACCTGGTCAGGGCGAGGCCAGCAGGACTCTGGGTAAAATGTTTTGGCATTAGGATTGTGCCGAGCGCAGCAGAAAGGCGTTTCTGACGGAGTAAGCACAGGGGGCTTTGGAGTTCACCCTATTTTCATATTCTCTCATACATCCATTTCCCTCCTCGGCAGATTAAAATGAGAGTTTCTGCGTTGGCAGGATTATCACACGGCACTGAGGGGTTTTCAGGGAGAAGAAATATGGAGATGGAGTGAATTTATTTAGAAGTGCTGGACGTCGGCTCGTAAAATGAGAGATTCTTGTTTCTGTGAGAGGACGAGGAGTCGGGACGTTTCTGCTTCATGAATGAACTCGTGAGTAAAATCTCAGAGATTAACAAAGATGAGTTCATCGTCCTGAGTCAGTGATCGTTTCATGGCGCGGCGATGATGGTGCAGACAAAGTGGCATCACCTGAAAGGCTTCACCTGCTTCCCTCCATGGTACACATATTAAGCTAAACGCCTCCTCCCCCTCCTCCCCCTGTCGTCCTCCCCCCGTGGTCGGTCTCTCTTTCCGACGGCACTCAGCCGTTACGTTCTCAAGGGAAGGGCAGACTGCTGGCGCCGCACTGTTTGGGCTCTCGCTGTATCTCCTCACACACAGTAAAACAAGCACACACACACACACTCACACACACACCTCCGCAGGTACACAGGTACTCACACAGCAAATTAGGCGTATTGTTGCGTTGCCTCCACCATCCAGGGGGTGAAAAGTCACTCAGAGGTTTATTTGTTGGACCATATGAGGGTTCAGGCCACCGAGGGTTTGAGTCTTTGTGCTGAGGAGGACGGACAGAAAAGTTTAGGAGATGGTTTATTGTGATCTTTGTGCTCCTTTAGGAGGAGGTTTGTCGTAGTTTTACTGCTGTGTCAGCTCTCTTTTGGTCCGTATGCAGGGTGAAATGTGAAAAAATGAGCCAATAAAGACTTGGCACCTTTTTAAAGCTAGATAATTTAAAATAGGCTAAAATAAAAAAAGCTTAGTGTAATGTTAAAGCAGCTTAAAAACCAAAGACAAGAAAATGTAATTATTCTGCACATAAAAAAAGTAAAACTACGAGTCACTAAAATATGAAAGTGCTCCACAAACATAAAAAAACTGATTGTACAGATGAAAAACTGGATATGAATAAAAGTTTAAACATTTATACTTTCAGACTGAAAAAAAAGTCTCAAAGGCAAAACTGCAACAGAAAAATCTCTTCCATAGAAAATTGAAATTTTTAGGAGAGAGTTTTTCAGATAAAAGCTTTTATTTAAGATTTAAGAGAAATGTGTCGATGGCAACAACCAAAAGTTAAACACAGTGACAGAAATGAGAAGTAGATAAAACTACAAATGATTGTACACTTTAGATAACAGAAAAGAATAAAACAAGATAAAAAGCTAAAAACTACCAAAAGATGAAAGAAATACAATCACGTCAGAAGGATAAAAGCAATAAAAAGCTAAAATTAAAATAAAAATACTGAGATCCTGCCTGACAATGAATAAAAGCAGCATCTACTCTGGAAAACTTTCCCATAAAAGTACTTTTATTTCATCAAAATGTGTCTCAAACTCCTATGAGAAATTTTTAACCAGCTGTAAAATAGCCCTTAATTTAGAATCTAATGTTATTGTTATCTAAAAAAGACAACATCATCATCAGCGTAAAGGTTTAAGTTTTCTTTTTTTAAATTTTTAAATTTATTTATTTTCACCAAGATAAATCTGTCAATGGGTCTGAAATTTATCTGAATAAAGTGGGCAGGAGAGTTTGCTTTTAGGTGAAAGGCTTAAATCTACAATAAAATAAGTGCCATAACTTTGTCCACAGGGGGTGCCAAAATTAACAAAGTTTTGTGTGACTTCTCACCCACCATATTGATTCATTCCTCACCCCAACCCCCCTGAAACCTGAAAAAACGTACACCCAGAATTTCTCAGTGGCTCAGTGTGAAGAAATGAATCCCTATACACATCTTTATCTTCAAAGCCATTCCGGAATATTCCTCTGTATCTAGAAAGCCATTCTGAGTAACATTCCGGAATACTTCTCTTTGTCTATAAAGTCATTCTGAGGAACATTCCGGAATACTTCTCTTTGTCTATAAAGTCATTCTGAGTGGTGTTCCGGAACATTTCCTCTTTGTCTATCAAGCAGTTCTTAGCAACATTCCGGAATGCTTCTCTTTGATTATAATAAAGTTTAACACTTTCCTTAATTCAATCTTTGGGTTGCAGGTGATTTTTTTATACTAATAACAGGAAATTAAAACCTTAAATAAATATGAATTTTTAGCTTTTACATTAAATGGTTAATAAGCTAAACATACCAAACAAACCTACAGTAGTTTCATTTAAGCTGTATCTCTGAATGTGGACTTTTTCCTTTTTGCATTTGAAACAGCTCAGGTGTATTTTGCATGACCACAGAAAGTTTCCGTCATTTCAAAGGTTGGATCTCCAAAAGGAAAACTATTAACGCAGGTTTTCCTCCGTATGATAACGTGCAACCTGTAAAATAACTTTGGGTCGGAGGTACAGTTTGCAGTCAAAACTCCCAAACCCCCGTAAAGACTTGAAAGGAAGTTTGATATTGTGTGAAAACCTGAAGGACTCGTCTTTCTGTGAGCTTTTCATTTCCAGCGTGAGAGATCAGATCAGTGTTTATGAACCGGACACTTGTCTGGTCCTTTCTGTGAGTGAGCGCTTTAACAGACCCAACAGGAGGAAACAGAAAGTGGTTTTAAAATGGGGAAAGTATTCACGACACTCAGCGTGACCCTCGTGTGAATCCCAGCCTCTTTCGGCTGAGTGTTTTTGCGGTTTGTAAAGCTTATTTGACTTTTGACAATAAGTTTAAAGCACGATGTTTAGTTGAGGGTAACGCAGGATTATTTTTCCAGCCTAATTTGAAGCAGTAGGCTCCCTCTCGCCCTCCATTTTCTCCCCGTCCCTCTCTTCTCCTCCTCTCGTAATCCGCAGTCATCTTGATCAGAGGCAGACAGCGGGGTTTGGCGGAAAATTAAACAAATAAACTCTGATGCTTTGGATAACATTCCCCTCTGATTGACCCGACCCCCTGACCTCTCAGACACTCTGGCCGGGGTCGTGACCTCGCGGTGGCCTCAGCTGGCAGCGTCAGAGGGGCCTCAGTGTGTTGGTTTGGCCTCCGTGTCCCGACCTGAAGGAAAACATACAAAATAAAGAGACCAGGCCAGAAGATGATGTTAGACCCAGACTCACTCAGATCTTCCTCTAACACTGGAAGAATAAAACTCAAGGTTTAAACTGTACGGAGGTCCAATCTGGCAAAAGTTTAACAAGAAATTAAAACTGTAAAAAAGTTGGAAAAACTTAAAAAGTAAGAGGACGAAATACTGAATGTTCAAACTGATACACGTTTAATAAATCTGGACTCATTCATTTTTATCATTGTCTCAATAATTTTCAATATCTGTTATTGTCAGGGGTTGAGTCTTAAAATTTCAGATTTTTACAAATATTTTACTAAAAACATCAAAACTCTACCACGACTATTAAAATTTGTTTTTCCATTTCTTTAAGATTTACAATTATTCAAGAGATTTATAAGAAAACAATCGATTAAATCTTTATTGTAACTTTAAAAAGGTTTTTAAAAAAGAGATGAAATTTTAAATATAACAAAGATTTGAGTATTTCACTGAATGTAGTGTTTTAGGTGAGCACCCGCTTGTGGTAAGGCCTCTTTGAAATATATTTATTTTTTATTTTTATTTTTATTTTTTTTTGTATTTTTCCTTTATTTTTGACAAGGCAGCTAAAGAAAGACAGAATATGAGGGGAGTAGAAAGTTGGGGTGGATCAGTTTAAGGCTGGGGTCATGAGTTGAACCATCAACTGTTGCAATATGGACTAGCTAACTTCCGTACATGGGGCACAAGCTCAAACCGCTACGCTAACTGTACCCCATCACTAGCTGACGATACCGTTTCCTTAACCAATACTTAACATAGACTGTAAAAAAATGGACATCAACTTGCTTGGTTGAAGTGAAGTCTCCACATAAACTCCCCCTGGTGGCTGGCTGCAGTATAGGTTCAAAAATCCATCTCCCCAGTCATTCCAGATGGGCTGTGGTCAAACTTAAAAAAATTAATACACCTGGTAGAAATGTTTCTCACATCTGATTGTTGTGGTGATTTGAAGATATCATTTGGCGGTCTATTGTTCAAGTCCTCTTTTTTCTGAAAAGTTTTGTTTTCAATAGTTATGCGAGGTTAAAAACAAGGTTTTACATCACGTTTAATGATGATTGACAGCTGACGTTCTTGTGTATTTTTTTTTCGGGGATTGTAAAATATGTCAGGAGCTAGAGTCGAGAAGTGATTAGACTTTCAAAAGAAATAAATAATTATTATTTTTGTCACTCTATGTACAGTCCATGATATTTAGTTACTTTTGAGGCACGACACTTCGCTCTGCTGTCTTTTATCATAACGTTGAATTACAGCAAACTCACTAGTTTCTAGGAAGTTGGACAAACAAGTTTACCGGCTGATGCAGAGACGTTTTTGTGATATGGTGAAGTAGTTTTCTTATAAACTAAAACTG
Organism: Halichoeres trimaculatus; assembly: GCF_033239565.1. NCBI lineage: Eukaryota > Metazoa > Chordata > Actinopteri > Labriformes > Labridae > Halichoeres > Halichoeres trimaculatus. Next base: position 2,223,309 of record NW_027437199.1, on the reverse strand, counting down.
TAAAAGTTATCTTCTTATATTCTTCTGATATTAAATTTAGATCATCTTGATTTACGGGCACTGAACACGTGGCACGCCAACTTTCTTTTCTGCTGTTAGAAACTTGTTTTAAACATTTTATTAACTCAATAATACTTTTTCCTTATCTCACTGCGTACGTCTTGTACATAAATTCCACAAAGTTTTGTTTTCTTGTTTTATCCGTACGTTGCTTCAGCACCGTAAAGATGATCATGCATTTACTCAAACGACTATTTGAGGAGTTGAGTCAGAGAATAGTTTTAATGTCTGGTTTTAAAATGACTCAAACCTCACTCGGTCATCAGAATAGTTTCATAACGCTTGTTTATCTATTTCCCTTTCAGAGATAATCTGCGTGTCGTTGGTTTACTTATGCTGTGCAAATAGAAATGTACACTATGTGCACCAACAGGCCCCTATCCCTGTCAGTGGCGTGTAACCGTAAGCCGACCTCGTGTCTCTGTTCTGCAGCTCTGAGCGTCTGAAATGCTGATTTTCAGGATTTGGGGTTTAACGTAACGAAGGACGGTTTGGAGTTCGTGACCTGAGCGGAGACAAAGCCGAGGATGTGACTCAGTGACGGGGTCGTAGACAGGAAAGTGAGAGGAATGAAAGACGCTTGGTGTTGTTGTCGTGGTGTCTGCACTGATAAAGATAACCATTATCTTTAAACTTCAAACCATCAGAGCTGTTTGTTCAGAGTGTTTGAAGCTAGCAGGAGCTACGCTACGTAAATGTAGGTTGACTGTAAAGGTGCTCCAACTTTACCTGTTGTTATATAAAATCTCAAATGTTGAGTTTTAATTACTGATCCCATAATCCAGGTGTTATCAGCAATTTCTTTCCTTTTTAATAATATTAGCCTGTTAAACCTTTCCAAAAGCAGTTGATTTTTCGTTTTTTAACTCTTCAAACTGCAACAAAAATAGCTTGAAAAGCGTCAAATAATACTAAAAAAGACATTATTAGCTTAAAGCTCCTGTGAGTAGATATCAGCCAGGGGGTCTGCAACCTTTTTTTTGCCATTTTTCTTCAGCTAACCTGGATTAAAGTCATTCAGGAACCACAAAATCTGCCTTATCTTCACAATAAAGATTTTAAAGTGTATAAAATTCTAAACATACTTTAAAAATTTAGTACATAAATATCTTTACAAGTAGTTTTTTTTAAAATTAATGCGATTGTAAATGCGATGTTTTAATTTAGTTTTGTTAAATAAATTAGCAGAAATTTCAAAACATTTTTGAATTAAAAAAAATTCCAAAAAAAACCCACTTTGAAATGTATAAAAATTTGCAAAAAAACAATTATTGAAATAAAAAAAAAATTGCAAAAAACTTTTTCAATTTATAAAAATTTTTAAAAAAATAAACACTTTTTGAAATAAGAAAAAAATTGCAAAAAACCTTGAAATTTATAACAATTTGAAAAAAAAAATCACTTCAGAATTTATGAAAAATGCTTTTTCTTGGAGATTAAAAAAAATGCAAAAAAATAAAAAAATAGAAATTTAATTTGCAAAAATCATTATTATTATTATTATTATTATTTTTGAATACAAGCCACTGACTCCCAAAAATAATGATACCAGGAACCAATGACCTACAGTGGAAAAAACCCCACTAATAACCCAATCCAAAAACTGGACAAAAATGTACAAACAGAGGCCTTAAATGCTTAATTTAGCTGATTAGCTGGAAATAAGGCTTTATGTACACCCTTATTTCTCTGCTTTCAAAATTTACTTACACCATTGTGATTATAAGATAAGAAAAGTGAAATTATGATTTCATGATTTTATTTAAAATTCATCTCTAATTTTTGTGGATATTTTTACACAATGGATGAAAAAGCAGGTTTTGAATTTGGAAGGCATTTCACGACCCCCTGATTATTACACTGTTTTAGCCTGGTTAAAGAAAGCAAAATTAGATTTTTGTTTGGAAAGTTTTGTAACAGTGGGAGCAAATATATCTCCTGCAGGCAGGGGGCGCCAAAATCAACACAAACGTAACGTTTCTTATGGAAGCTTTAAGCTGTATCACTTGCACCTGATCTGAGGTGGCTGTAGTAAATTTTTGATATAAAAGACAAAGCTGGATCCCATCACATGTCGGCATATTTTGATTTTAATTCTGCTGGACGTAAATGTAAAAAATAAATTCTTGAGTCCGTTTTTGACCAAACATGAAACTGAACCACATGTAGACGTGATAATCAGCCTTCCACAGCTCACGTTGCTGTGATCTGGTGTGTGTAGATGCTCCTTGAGCAGCCCGTGTTGCCTATCGGCCTCAGAGGGACGGAGGACTCTACCCGGCCCTGGAAAACCTGCCTCGCCGTCATTTATCCCTCCAAGAACAAAGCCGAGGTTGAACGCGATAGGCGGCACGCATACGTGTTCTCCCGCTTATCTTGTTTATGTGATGGAGTTTTTCAAACGCAAACATTTTCTTTAGATGGCACAGTGGACCTCTGCTCTGAGATAAGCATCGAATGCAGACTTAATTGCCTGAGATAGAAGCTTATTATTCCCATTAAAACGGCGTTCGCGGCCTCGCTCGGCGGCTCTCTCTGCTGCAGGAGCCTCCCTCCCTTTCATCCCTCCTCCTCCTCCTCCTCCTCTGCTCCCTGCTCGTCTCTTTTGTCCGTTTGATGTGGAGATGAAGGGGAAAAAGGGCAACGAGAACAGTTTGGTGCTGAAAAGTTTGGGAATCTGGCAACAATTGGAACGTAATGGAAGTGTTTGGAGGTCTCGTCCCCTGATGTGCTTAGCTAATGATTTCGCCGCCCTGCGTGCACCCTGCGTACGTGTTCGCTGACACATAATAACATTTCATTTGACTTATTTCGAGGTGGGCTTTCTATTTCTTCAAGTTCCAATCTTTTATTTCACCTCTCTGACATCTTTTATTGACTCTAAAAAACTTCCTCCGCTCAAAGTTCTCCTGCACGGACGTTTGCCTCTGTGGGATTTCTGCGTCTCTGGCGGCGTTTTCCCTCGCCGCTCGGCACTGAGCCGGCATTCCTTCATGGGTTCACTGGCAATGCTCAAGTGGCTCCCTCTTAACAGCCCCCCTAATCACTCAGGGACATAATCACATCCCACTTTGAAGTAATAGTCAATTTGCTGCGAGTCCACCGTTTAGCAGAACTGCTCCGACGCGAGCTCGGCCACTGCTGATGTAAAGATACGGGAACTCTTGATTTTTGCTGAAACCAGCTTGTAAAAGTGTTTATTTTGGGGGAAAGTCAACAGAAGCACAGGTGAGGTGGAGAAGTTTGCGTGTGACCAGTGGAGGAGAAGTTCACAGGAAGTGCTCAGACTCCAGCCCGTCACTCATCCCTGCACGCTCTGCCCCTGAATGCACCGCCGATCGCTCACAATGACACACTGTACCTGCCGCGATACGTGCGAGGTGAATCAGGTAAGGAAGGCGCGGGGCGGCCTCCAGTTGGCCCGTGTTTATTGTTTACGGGACTCCGGGTGGCGCCAGGCCCTGAAAAAACAGGAGCTGAAAAACACTTTGTTTTGCTGCTGCGGTTTTGTAATCGCCGTCTCTATCAGGGGCCCTGATCGCTTCACAGCGAGCCGGGGAGGAGGGGGGAAAGGTATGTTATTCCACACGGAGCACAAAGCAGGGAGCAGGGAGAGGAGAGATGTAGGCGCTTGGCAGTGGGTCACTTTTCGGCCTCTTCACAAACTCCTTCACCCTCTGAACTCAGACTGACGCTGAGTCAGAGCGGGACTCAGACTGTCGCCTGTCTGAGCAGCTCGCACAGGTAGCCTCTCCTTAAGGTGTGTTAAAGACGTCTATGACTCCTACCAAAGATATTACACTCTCACACTCCACCTTTAAACAGGTCACAGTCATAAACACATGATTATCATGGCAGAAATGAAGAGTTTTATTGGGTCAAGTCCGAAAAAGTCCTGTACTTGTGTGACTCGCTGCTGTTTCCACAAATTCACCAGAGTTCAGAGCAGATAGTTTATTTTGATTCAGCTTCGCTTTAAAAGTTACATGCAAACGTATTATTTATTTTCTGTACACATGTGCCCAACGTGAATCAGAGCAAAAAAAAAATTGCATGTTTAACAAAACATTTTGGCTAGCTACGGTGGCTGATAGGTGTCAGACAATTTGCAAAAGCAACAACTCAACAGGAGTTAAGAGGACAGTTTCCCTACGGACATAGAAAAGTAGTGAAAGTAAGTTAATGATTGTTTTCTTTTATAACTTCAGTAGAGCTGCAACTATCGAGTATTTTTGGAATCGAGTACTCTGTAGATTATTTCTTCGAGTACTCGAGTACTCTAACGAGGTATACTATTTTGTTTTTTAAACAAATTAATCAATTATATAGAATGCAACATGTTAAGGCTTTTAAAATGAGCAACCAAATACTGTTTTTTCCTCAGAAAATGTTTTTTAATGAACAACTTTCAAAGTTTTGACCAGTTCTGGCCTAAAATCAAAGCCAATTCAATACTGCTTTACAAAACAGTAATATAATTCTGCAATCCAAAGCAGCCTAAAACACAAGGCATAAGAATGTAGTGTATTAGTATGAATTTTTCAAACATGTTTAAGGAAGGCTAGAAAGAGACAGAGATTAACTCTCAAGTCCCTGTAGAAAAAGAAAAAATCACAACACTACATCAAAACATAGTTAAGATATGTGATATGAGAGAGGGGGGCTGCAAAGTGCTGCTCTTCCCCTACAAAAGCGCACCCTGTAAGGCAGGGGTGTCAAACTCAATTGCACATGGGTCCAAAACTCAAAACACACACTTTAGGTCAAGGGCAGAAAAAGAAAAGTTGATTGAACACATTAAATCTAAAATGTTTTGTTAATAAATATGAATAAATGGACACAAATACTATCATTATAAAAAAAAATAAAAATATGAATAACTATGGATAACTTAAAAAGCTTTTGCTCTCCCTAAAAATGTCTCCTGTCAAAATAAAAAGTTGAAAATATGAACACGAAAAAAAACAAAAAAACCCCCTGAAAATATTATATAAAATTGTGCTTTTGTTTTCCATTTGTCTATTGTTCAGAAAGGCAGCTTTTCCACTGCATTATGGGATCTGTATTTTGTGTGTTATCAGCACTTAATAGGGCTAGACCATTGGTAAAAACAAAAAAACAAAACAAAACAAAAAAACAATATAAAACTATCGCGTGGGCCAGATATAATTGTCCCTCGTGCCCCCTGGTCTTGAGTTTAACACATAAACTGTGAGAAGTGGTTACAGCTGTATTTACGTGAGTGAGTAAAACTTGTCTTGCTACTATATCGTACTATACAACAGAGTCCTGCGCGGGTCCAATTTTCAAGATCCGACCCGCCCGCCCCGACCTGGGGACGTACAAACCCGCACCGCAAACTCGCGCATCAGCCTGATTAGTACCGCAACCCGACCCGACCCGTTGAAACACGACCCGCAGCCCGACCCTTAACATTCTTTAAAGTATTCATTTTGGGTCATATTGTCTGAAAATTGAACGGTATATCGCCATAGTTCAGATGCCAGTGAGTAAACAACGCACCTGAATGAAGCAACTCTTCCAATAAAAGCCTGACTTCAGCTCCATCATCAACCCTCTGTGATCTTCTCACATACAACTGTAAAATCACTTGTTTTTTTACGTTTAATGCTTTTAAACTTTTAATCTCTTAAAAGGACCTTTACATGTGTAATAGTAGACTTACTTTCTGTCCAGACTTAAGCGACGCTCAGCAGGTATGAGCCGTGATCATGTCACAACCATGGATGTAGTATAAGAACTGGATAGCGTGGCTATATGGTCACAGCCCTACAACCAGCTTACACCTTACGTTTTTATTTTATTGTATTTATTATTATTTCATATAAATTTTGATGCGTCAACGACACTAAAACCCGCAACACGATCCGCATGTTATTTTTTCCACCCAGATCCGAGCCCCGAAAAATAAAAGTTTTTAAAAACCACCCGCAAATCAGCTGTTTCTGCGGGTACCCTCCCCAGCGCAGGACTCTGCTATATAATGAGCAGGCGCTAGGGTTAGCAATTTTAGGTAAGTTACCTGGTAGAACCTCCTCTACTTGAAGTGGTGTAGTGAGGGTGTTTGCGTTTAAGGTGCTGCAGTATCGTCGACGTGGTGTGATGGTATGCAAGTTCGGCTTTGCTGTATACACACTGAACGATATTTTCGGCACTTCGAAGTGTGAAGTGGTCCCACACACCAGACGTTTTCGGTCTTTTTCGTCCACCTTCCGCCATTGTTCAAGTCCGGCATCGCTGTGATATGTCCGTCAATTAAGACAGTCCGGGTGACACACATACACATACACTCACACACACCTCCTCTCTCTCTTTACCTCTCTGTCCGTCAATCACAACAGTCCGGTGACACACACACCTCATCTCTCTTTCTCTCTCTCCTTTTCTCACACCATCTCTCTCTCACGCACACATACATACACAAACGCGCGCACCCGATAGCTCTCATCGCCATGTGATGTTAATTAAACGAAGCCTCGAGGTAAAGAATTTGCCTCGATCATTTTTTGTACTCGAGGTACTCGAGTTACTCGAGTAATAGTTGCAGCCCTAAACTTCAGCTATGATAAATGTAGCTCTAATACTAACGTATATAAAGAAATAAAACTACTATGACGTATTTTACAAGGTGACACCCCTGTGGCGTTTGCATCTGTGTTTTCTGCGTTGTAGCTTTTGCAAATTGTCCGACACTCACCAGCCACCGTAGCTACAAATCTTACCTCTCACATGCCGTGTAAGTGAAGCATCCACGCATATAACTTCCTGGGTGCCCACCCAAGTGCCAATGTGACCCAAACTCATGCATAACACCATGGAAACCAAACTAAAGTAACCTAACGTTGAATAATCGAGCACAAAACAAAACATTGGCTCCTAAAGACGTCATCACCTAATTTGTATAATTGAGCCCTTTGCACACTAGACGTGTGTTTTTTGCACAAATATTTCGCTTGTTGTTTATTTTTTCTTTAACCTTGGTTAAACCTGGTCTGAAAAGTTGTTAGTTGGTATCACTGTCCATTGCTTTGAGACGTGATGAGAACTTTTCAGGTTGTTTTTATACACAGGAAGTGTGTATAGAAACATCTTAAAGTAGTTCCAACTGTAATTTTTCATTTTTTATTTCTTAATTTAATCTACAATTCATATTAATTGACATTTCTGTAAATATGCCAGAGTTAGCCAAAGGGCCAGTTTCCACTTTTAGTCCCTGGCCGGATGTTGAAGTAAGCGACTTAATATGAAATTTCTTTTGTTGAATTTTGTTTTTATGTCAAAATATCAACTCTCCTCCTTTATTCTTTATCCGAGCTTGGGAACTGCAAAAGTGACTAAAAAAGAGGCAAGAAAAAGCGAGATTCATATGCATAAGTCGCCTGCTCTGACTGTAGCTGCGAGGGACGAGGACTCGTCCGTCTGTAAGTGTTTTGGATTAGAAGCAGCAGGTGTTTGAGATCGCTACATCCTTTCACATCAGTCTCCAAACTCCAGAAAACTCGCCAGATTTGTTGCTGGTCTTTCTTTAAAAATGTTGCTAGAGTGGTTTGAAAAGTTGTTAGTTGGCATCACTGTCCGTTGCTTCGTTTTCCTTCAGTGCATCTTTAATGTGACGAGAACTTTTCAGGTAATTCTGAAAATCTTGTTTAGTCAAAACTTGAATTTTCTCCTCTAAATATTTATGGCATGTTTTTCAAATCTCAGAATCAGGATCTAATCAGAAACCAGAATTTATTGTCACTTCTAAGAGCACATCTTGGCATACGTGGAGAGGAAATACTGCGGTCCACTGATCAGACACAGAAACACAAAATAAGACAAAACGATAGCAAACATTTACAGTGGGAGCTACTGGGAGAAAGTGCAGATTTTTCTTTGAAAAGAAATATATTTTTATCAATTTAAATCCTTTTCTTGTCCTCTGAAACAGTGAGAAATATGAGTGACACATTTTTGACTCTGTTCCTTTCAGAGTTTGTTAAAATTCAAGTGAAAGTTTTTTTGTTTTTTTACACGTAGTGAATTTTAAGAAAGTTTTCCCATCACTGACCGTTAGTTTATTTGTTAATCTGGTAGAAAACCACCAATAGTTGACCAACATCTTTCAGGAAATGAGTTTTCTGTTTGTTTATCTTTGGTTTTACAGAAACAAAGCTCCTGGTTTTGACTTCCTGGGATTAAGAAAAGGACAAACATTTCCTGAAATGCACCGTTTCGTTCAGAAAAAGTCAGACTCCATATGACGGTGAAATCACGCCTCGCTTTCAGACGTGAACCTGCAGAAAGGCCGCACACGTCACGGCTCGCCTGCTCTACCTGTCCGCCAACAAAGAGCCGCGCACGGAGAGGGGACGCCTGCATTTTACGACGGTTTGTCCCATTTTTCAGAGCCATTAGTGCGAGGAGTGAGCGCGTCTTTATCCGCGCGGCGACATTAGAACGTAATGAATCATGAAGAAAGACGATTGTTCCACGCCACTTTCTCTCACAGGTGTAAAAACATCATTATCACCAGGCTCCAATTGATGAAGAGTATTAAACCCCCCAAATTGATTTTCCTTACTCTGCGATCACGATGACACCAGCAAAGAGACGACGAAGAAAAGACGCAATCATCAACAACTTTATATTCCAATCAGCATATCTGAGCCGCACCAGGAGAAAAGAGGAGAAGGAGCCGGGGCCTCAAATCAGCTCAAATTGCTTTGCTTTTTTTCCCCCTTATATCATGAAATGTTGGCGATTATCATGAAACGCGTAAATTGAATTCTTTTTTTCATTTAAGTAATAATTGATTTGACATTTCCCAGCACTTCAAAGGCAGTTTGGCCTGAAGGCTCTGCAGTAAATTACAGTATAAAGCCGAGGATTTACCATTAGCTGAGTGTCAAGAGCGCTCGGCTTTCTCCCCCGTTTCCTCCCCCTCTATCTCCCCTCCTGAAATTCCAGTCAAACTTTACACAACTTGCCTCGGCCGCTCTGTTTGTGTGTGTCCAGGTCTGCTGGTTTATTGTAACACTATAAAGGCGCGCTGTGTTTATCAGTAAACCGAGTCGCCCGCTTCCATTATAACTCCTCTCACTTCCTTGTTTAGTTTGTATATTTCTCTGCAGAAAATGTCTTTTCGCGCGCGCAGGGAGGAAGCACGGGAGGAGAAAAGGGGGGAGTGTTTGATATGTAAATATTCAGTTCAACAAAGTGCAGGTGTTATCTGCGCCGACAGAAGCCGACACTTTGAGCCGGGGATGTCTGAAACGTGCAGACACAATTAAAACACACAGGCTGGACTCAGAGCAGAGAATGAGGAAGATATTTTCATTTTTTATTTATTTAAAGAAAAAAATCAGATCAGGTGTGGTCAGTGTCAGACGCCCTCCTGACTCGAACGGTGGAAACAAAGCTCTGGGTTTGCAGCACGCGGTCGATAACGTGAGCTTATCGGACGCTTTGCAAAGAGGAATCCATACTTTGACGGATGAATGCAGCAGATTTCTTATGATTATATTCACATTTTTAAAACCTTTACAAGTCTCTGGATCTAAACACTCTTGTCTTACCTGACGGGATACAAACGATGCAAAGATTTAGTCATAATTAAAAAAGAACGAGCATTGAGCCGACCCATAAACTGATTTCTTTTGTGCACAAACTAATATGCATCCATATCATAAACCTGTTAGCATGCACATTTGCGTACACACATTTTTTTTGGCTAATATTTGCACAACCTCTGACCAGATGCTATTGTTTGTTATAATATTAAAAGTGCAGAGAAAAAGGGATTTCTATCAGAAAATATAACTCTCACTTAGGAACCAAGACAAGCAGAGTAACACCTGGTCAACAGAAAGCGCCAAAACTAAAGGGTGCTTTTCAACCACAGGAACTCAAGACCTGTTAAGGAACTCATGAGGAACCAGGGACCAGATCTAGTTCCTAGGACATTAATCTTCCTTAACATAGCCGTCTTTTATTCTGCATACTCTTCCCTCTGATATGTGCAAACACATCTTTAAACATTGATTTTATTATAATGAAACATTTGAAATATTTTAATTTCAGCACTGTCATGTGCAATATGTCACTTTTGATATTATTATTATTATTATTATTATTATTATTATTATTATTATTATTATTATACCCACTAGAAATGTGTAATACCCGGTCTGAGATAACTTGTTTGTGTGCAATAGTCTGACTGCGACTGTCCCCTTTCTACTCTGTGTACAGTGCTTTTGGTACTCTAGTGTTTTTTGTATATTCTTTATTGAAATTGTTTCATATTCTTCATTCTCTATTTTTAAAATGTTTATATTCCCTATTTAAATCTTTTATACATATCTTTAAATCCTTTATATTTTTTACCTTTAACTCTGAGACAGCCCTGCACAAGATTTCCATTGTGGACTGTCGGTCCATCTACAGATGGCAAATAAAAAACCTTGAATGCAATTCCTTTTTTTCTTGTAAGGCACAAAGTTCCAGGAACTTTGGGGGCGGGGCCTGTAATCCCGGACATTTCTGACTGGTGCAGCAGCCACCGTATCTTTATTTCCTCCTCCCTCTGTCCAAATTAAGTAGGGATGTTCAATACCACTTTTTATGCAGACCCATACCAGTACGAGTACTCCTTCTTGAGTACTCACCGATGCCAAGTACCGATACTATTAGTACTTTTGATACATAAAATTTCAATGAACAGTGACAGTTCATTTTGATCAAAGACAGCACAGTCTCTCTGACATTAAGTCCAAATAAAACACAAACAACTTCCTCTGAGTTTAGAAATTTTTTTGATAAATATTAAAAAAATATAAATTAAAACTGCACAATAAAACTAACCACTGTCAGAGTTTGAATATTTTTTAAAGTAAACTAAAGTGCAAAATAAAAAAAAGTTTAACAGTTAACTCTTCCTGGTTCAATCATATTATCTGAAAAGGACCTGGCACACATTTGCTGTGGTGTTAAACCGCAGCAATTAGCAGCATCTAGTGGCGAGGAGGACTTCCTCGACGTAAGATTTTCTTGTTTAGAGTATCTGCTGCTGGTATCTGCAGCCTTCTTGAATACTGATACCTTGAAGAAAGGCTGGTATCGGCCTGATACCGATACCTGGTGTCGGTATCTGGCCATCCCTAAAATTAAGCTGACCCCCAGCTGTGGTGGTCTTGGTTTAGTGCCTTCCAACCAATGGTCTTTTTGAGCCTGATTGTGTGAATGTGTCTCTGTCAGCTCCCGATGTTTTGGTTTAAACAGTGACCTTGTAAACTGGAGACCTTCATCTGAACGTGTCAGTGGAGATCCAGGTTACATCAGCTGTTCAAACACAGAAGAAGTCCTCAGGAAGTCATCCTGGTTTAGTTTTCAATCGAACGTCCAGGTCTCTTCATTAAAAAAGTATTTAATGTTGTTTTAAACATGGAACGTCCCGAATTAAAGGGGACGCTCTTAAAACAGAAACATCGTCCGATCTCTTGGCTTTTGAAATCTTGCTTTAATTGAAGCATTTTAGGCCTTTTGATTCCTCTTTATCTCAAGAGCTTGTCTTCAAACAAACACACTAACTGCACGTGTATGGCCTTGGTCATTCTATCTTTCTTGCTGCCATCTAGTGGTTTGGAGTTGAAGTGCAGTTACTTGTGTAGTTTTTTACCAATGTACGGTTTTAAGCCAAAATACCCCGTCACAGGCAGCCGGAGTGGAGCTGGTGTTAATTCAAAGTTGTTTCTTCTTCTCAAAGTCTAATCTCTTCTTGGTTCTCCATCCAGACATATCTTACTATTCCCCAAAAAAAACTATGCAAAAACAGCAGCAGTCAATCATCGTTAAAAGTGACGTAAAACCTCATTTTTTAACCCCTAATGACTAAAGAAAAAAAAAAACTTTTCAGAATAAATGTGAGAAACATTTCTACCAGGTGTTTTTATTTTTTAAGGTTTGACCACAGCTCATCTGGAATGACTGGGGAGATGGATTTTTTGACCTGTGCTGCAGCCAGCCACCAGGGGGAGCAGTTTTTGTGGCGACCATGGTTTTTCTAGTCATCATCAGGCCAAAGGAGCCTGGTTAGTTCCTTGGAGAAAGGTTCCTGGTACATGCGCAGAAAATCGCTTATAGTAGCTTTAAGTTTGGCCACTAGTTTGTACAACATTCATGCTAACACCTGCTGTAGTTACGCCTGAATGATTTCCAGCTCATCAAAATCACATTTTCTTTAAGGTTTCGTTGAAAAACATCAAAGTTTCCTGAATTTAAAAACACAACTTCATCACTCTGCCGCATCTCCACACGCTCTTGATCGCTCAGATTTATTACGACGAGTCTCATTAGCGAAACTTTAACTCATGCAGGCGCTTTACACACACACACACACACACACACACACACACCTCTACCTCCTGATTGTCACCTGAATCCCGAGTTAGCTGGAGGTGACACGTATTGTCTTTTGGCCTTGAATTAATGTGCCTGTAAATACGTTTTTTTTCGCCCTCATTCCTATTTGTTAAGTTATTCATAGAAGTGCTGATTGCAGGCAGCCGTCACAGCTAAATGAGGCCCTTTGTTATTGTTGAGTAATTAGGACAGCCATCATCGTGCTCCGAGATGACAGGGTCAGTTAAATACTTTCTCTCTCAGTAGTCCGCGGCTGATTATGGCAGAGAGGGAGGCAGGCCTGGGAGGAAGAGGAGGAGGAGGAGGAGGAGGAGGAGGAGGGGGGAGGAAAGCAGACCTTATCTCAGGCAATTAATCAGAGACACTCATATTGCGGGACAATTATTCAAAGCTCACTCCTGCATAACTCAGCCCAAGGTTCCAGTGGGCTCGCTGTCTCTTTCCATCCAACCACACTGGAAGGTCAGGAGAGTGAGAGCAAGGTATTGTGGGAGTGTGTGTGTGTGCAGAAGACAGAGACACGGCGTGCGCGCGTGTGTGTGTTAGTGCAGGGTCAAAGTCGTTCAAAGTCTCCTCTCCTCTGGAGGCTTTTTTTTGTTTTCCGACGAGTTTATTCCCCGTCATGTTTACATGTATTCGCTTTTCTCGCCGGTGGTGGAATAACATGGGCGTCGCCGCTTAACGTGTGTGTGTTGGTGTGTGTATAAGAGTGTGTGTTGAAGCCCAGGGCCAGCATTATCAACATTCCTCGGTGGCAGCAGGGTGGCTCGCCTGGCACAAACAGGAAGAGGAAATAGCTCGACTTAACTGCGGTTATCTCCTGGAGAGCCCTCACAGTGTGTGTGTGTGTGTGTGTGTGTGTGTGTGTGTGTGTGTGTGTGTGTGTGTGTGTGTTTAAATATGGATCCCAGTGGCGATGGTAAACAGCAGTTGATCTGTTTATTAAGAAGTTCTTCATTAGCATCGAGACATTGTTGATATTTGGAGTTTTTAGCAGCAGCAGCAGTGGTGCACTGTGGGGTGTGGTGCGTTCAAGGGCATCAGGAATTTTCCAATGTTACGGATATTCAGGATAGAAACAGATAAAGTCTTCTGGGGGTTGCCAAAAGGGGAGACAAAAGTTTGAGTTAAGAGTGAAACCAAAAGTCAGAGTTAATTTCTAAACTTTTTTCCTGAACAAAACGTGTCGTTATGAAACTTAAACGTCAAATTTAGCGAATCAAAGCAAAACATGGGCATAAAACTCCAAAGCTCCTGTGAGTTACTCTCTGTTTGCGTCGTCTCTGGCGCCCCCTGTGGACAAACAGTGTAACAGTTTTTTATAGATTTCAAATGCCGAGAATCTGAGCTGTAGGAGTAATTACCTCACACGTAGCTTTGGTACCAAGAACTAAAAGTTGGTTCCACCTCATTGAGAGTTTTGCAGTCCACACAGAGATTTTCAGATCTGTTGGGAGCTACTGTGTTTTATTACATGATATTACACTTTGTTAAAACAAGTTCTGATACAACATGGAAGAAGGGACATTTACAAACATTTATAAAATATATTTTTGTTCAGGGAAAGTTCCTATGAGGAGTCCCTGTAGGTCAGAAACTGTTCGCTTCAGAGATGAACGGCGAGATGATTGAGTTACAGAGAGATCTGTGGTGAAGGGATTGAATTTCTTGTTGTCTGGATTGCAAAATGTAGTTGTTGAAACTGTTGTCAGTTCAAACATGTTTTTGTTTTGTTTGTTTGTTTTTTGCTTATTTAAATAATATCCATTTGTCACTTCCCTTGATGGTTGAAAGTTTGCTTTGAGAGTTTAAATGGCCCAACAATAACGGCGTGTTAACTTTTCATCTGTCAACATTCAATGATTTTCTTTTAGCCCCCAGAAATCTGAATCAGAAACTGATTAGAAGTATTATAAAAGTAGTAGAGGTAGTATAAAAGTATTCCTCTCATACTCTGGTCAGGCTTTTTCTGTTCAGTCTCTTTTTTCCAACCTCTACTTAAAAAAAAGTTAAAGACTTTGCAAAAAAAGTTCATTTATCTTCTATGAAGTCTTAAAAAAGTGAGAAAAATCAGATTAATCTCTAACCTGTTTAATTCTACTGGCAACAAAAGTTGTTGTTTTTTTTTTGTTTTTTTTTACTTGTGGACTCTCTTGAAGTGTTTGTTTGACTGTGGTTAGCAAGTTTTAAAATAAGAGTATATGAAAAAATATGAATTAATTAATGATGATGATGATAGCTACAAAATAAATAATACTGATTTTAATAAAATAATAGTGAAATAATAGTAAAGTAATGAAATGTTTTAATATACATATACATATAAAAATGTGAAAAAAAAATCTTACATATTTTTTTTACTAGGGAGAACTAAGAAATGAAATGCATGAACTTATTTTGCAGGGAAAATTTGGGATTAAACCAGTTAAAAGTGTTAAATAATAACCCTGTTATTTAAGAAGAATGTAAAAACTAAGTTTACACTAAAATGAGAAAAAACAAAATTGTTTTTTTACAACTTTATCAGAAAGGAAAGACAAATGATTTGTGCCATATTAAGTGAACTTTTGTGATTTTAAAATATTATTATTTTGCTGTATTTGGTGTTTTAATTCAAGAAAACTGAATAAAATTGACAAATTTGCACACATGTTCTAAATGTTGACTAAAGTCACAGAAACTGAAATGCTGAGGCAGGGAAATTTTGACCAGGCAGTAAAATGTGCCTTGTAGTTATTTATTTATTTTTAAATATTTTATTCAATTTTAATTA
The DNA here is from genome assembly GCF_033239565.1 of Halichoeres trimaculatus. Classification (NCBI taxonomy): domain Eukaryota; kingdom Metazoa; phylum Chordata; class Actinopteri; order Labriformes; family Labridae; genus Halichoeres; species Halichoeres trimaculatus. The sequence goes on along the minus strand of NW_027437199.1, from coordinate 2,208,053 downwards.
TATTTTGTTACATTTGTTATTTTTTTAATATTAAATTTAATTTAATTATATTTTATTGATTTTATTTTATTTTTTAACAATTAATTTAATCAATTAATTTATTAATTTATTTATTTATTAATTTTGAAACGATGAAGATGGATGGATGGATGAATTTCAAAGTTTTTAAAATTTTCTGAGACACACAATTACATTTTAATAAGTTCTAAGGACAATAAATAAATAATAAATTCCAAAAATACATTCAAAGGGAGTAAATATCAATAGATTACTAAAAAATCAAAACTATTCTCTCAGAAAAGTTTTTGCCACAGCAACCAAAATAACAGTATTTACAGACATCGCTAACTTTACCAGCAAAAAACAAGATCTGGGGAAAGGTTTTTATCTTAAAGGAAATTAATAAATTAGCCCCAGATATCTTTAAATAATTCTTGTTTGTCTTGGAGTGTGTGTGTTATGAAAAATGTGCTTTTATTTTATATATAAACTCAACTCTACCAGCTTTAATTTGAAAGTCAGCCCTCTCTTCCTGTTTGGCTCAGAGCTAACCCCAGCAGGTTTGTGTGTCACTGTTCCTCAGGTCATCAATAAACAGATAATCCAGCTGATCATCCTGAACAGAGCTGATCCTGCTGAGATAACCCATCCATTCACCCCGCCCTGTTATGTAAATCATTACACTGACGGGAACTATTTTTAGCGTTTGAGCGCGTGCAGAAAAAAAAAAAAACCTCCTGCAAATAAAACACGTTTAAACTCTGGCCGACATTCAGGAGCATTCATCGCCTCGCCTTTCTCCCTTTTCTCTGCTCTCCTTCCAGCCCAGACCTGATCCACAAATGTCACCTCCACTCGGCGAATAAAAGGAGAGGAAGACATCGAGGAGGAGGAGGAGGAGGAGGAGAGGAAGAGAGAAGGAGAGTGTCATAAAATGCAAATGCAGCCGGCGTCCGCTTTTTTACAAATTAAATGTCAGGACGTAAAATATTGTCAGTTTCATTTTGCCGCCAGAAGGATGACAAATCCATATTCTGCCTTAAATAAAACTCTCGCCGCCGAGGAGGGGTAATCATGGCGGAACAAAGCGGCGTGATTAACGATAGCAATTTATTGTATCTGGCGGCCGGCAAGGGAGACATCATGGTTATCATAATTCATATCGTAAATAACCGGGCCCGGCCAATCACAAGGAGGCGCCGATGTCATCCCAAATAACCTTTGATAACAATTACCATAGAAGGAAGTACAAACCCTGGAGTCACAATGTTATCTTATCCCCATTCTCTGCTTGTAGAATACAACACTATTACCATATAGATTAGACTATTTATAATGCTGTGTGTCATTCTGGGCGCGGCTTTAGGTTGTCAGCGTGTGTGTGTAGGTAGGAGACACAGAGAGGTGTGTGTGTGTGTGTTGTGGGGTAGGTGGACCTGTCGTTGGGAGCAGATTATAGCCGGGTCTTTATGAGGAGCTGAATTGCCCCTCGCTCAGTATCACACGGACGCACATTGCCAGGGCGGCCCTCGGCTTTCATAATGGCGTAGTGTGTGTGTCCACGTGGGAGGGGTCAGGTGTGTGTGACTGCATGAGTGTGTGTGTGTGTGTGAGATGAAGGGAAAACTAGAGGAGGAGATATTAGCAGGGAAGCGTTGATAAGTGTTGGAGATTAGTGGCGGCGTATCTTGTCCGAGGTGTTGTTCCTCCTTGTTTTATCTGCTGATAGAAATTTTCTGATGGAGAGCGGTGATATGTGGCTACACACACACACACACACGCACACACACAGGGCCCACCCACTGCTGTAGACTCCCGCCCACGGGATGTGAAGTCTTTTTTTTTCACCTTTTATTAAAATTCTGTTTGGATCATTTTTTACAGAAATCTGCAGAATTAAAGACACCCTCTGCGATTTTTTTTCTGGCTGACGCATGCTTCAATGTTTGAAGCTGTTGGTCAGATCACATCACAAGAAGAGCTAAAAGCAGAGACAGGTTGATGCACAGCTTAACTGACTCATGCTACAATAAATCAGGAATTCAAACCTCTTTGGAGTTACAGAAAATTCACAGTATCTTTTTTCCCCCTAATGTTTATTAATAACTTCATCCATGGTCTGTGTCGGATCTTCATTGTAGCCTGATGCCTCTGCACATAGCTTGGCGATCAGATCTCTGCATGGTAAACTTTAGCTCAACTTCAATGCAACACTCTAATTAAATTCTTGAATAATGCCCCCAAGGGTTGCAAAAACAAACTCTATTATATGTGGATCTGGATCAGGGGTCTGCAACCTTTACTTTCAAAGGAGCCATTTTTCCTCAGCTCACCTGGATTAAAGTCATTCAGGAGCCACAAGATCTACTTTATCTTCAGACTAAAAAATTATATTAAATTCTAAACATCTTAAAATTGAGTAAATCTAAAAAATTAAATTCAGTAAAAATGTAGTGGATAATTATCTAAACAAGAAGTTTTTGTAATCATAGAATTGTGCATGTGATGTCTTGGTGTTTTATTTGAAATAAATTTCCAAATATTTTTAATAAAAAGAAAAAAAATGTAATTTCATAAATTTGCAAAATTTAAGACATTTCTATAAGTTGCAAAATTTTTCAATATTTTTTTTATTAAACTCAAAAATTAGGAATTTTTTAAAAAGGAATATATTTCTAAAAATGTGGAAAATTTGTGAAAAACACTCAAATTTAGAAATTTAAAAAATTTGCTAAAATGTCATAAATTTGCAAAAAGAAATCAAAATATTGCAAGATTTTTCTAAGAAATGTAATTTTTAAATGTTCGAATATTTCAAAAGTCCACAAATTCTTAAATAATAAAAAAAAAATGCTTACATGTCATAAATTTGCAAAAAAGAAAACTCAAAATTTGCAAGACTTTCAAAGAAATGACATTTGCACGCTCTGCAAAACTTTTCAAAATTTCCTAAATTTTTCAATTAAAAAAAAAAAGCTTAAATGTCATAAGTTTGTAAATAAATAAATAAATAAATACTCTCAATAAAATTAATATATAAGTCACGAAATAAATAATTTAAAGAATTAATTTAATATATGTGCAAAATTTTTCAGTGTTAAAATTGTAGTTATTGCACTCTGTGGTTAGACTTTCAGTGATCTCGCATGTCCAGATGTCCCATACATGATAAATGTTTTCCAGCAAGCTTTGATTTCAAACTACTTTCATAAAAGAAAACATGAAGGAAGCGTTTCAGGAGGCGGTGGTCAGTGAGGCCGATCATGAAAGATCTGACATTGTTATTTCCTGCTTAAAGCTGTGTAACGTGTGGCAACAGCAACACTGCCCCCCATGGTTTCAGGTGGTACTTCTCTGTTTCGTTCATTTCCATAAAAGCTTGATGGAAATGTGCAGAAATATGGACAAAGAGAACACAGAGCATGGACAGAAGGCTCAGTCCGTATCCGTATCCGTATCCGGATATCTCTGATCTTGAAGCCCGTTGGGAAAAGTAAAGACGGACTCTAAAAGACAGTTTTTCAACTTTCTGTCATGTCATGGCCTGGATAATAAATCAGTTTTCAGTCAAACAGAAACAGATTCTACTTAAAAAAAAGTCTTTTACTAAGTCTTTTTTTTATTATAATTGTGTGTAAATGAAATGTAAAATGTCGGAGGATTCTGAGCACAAAAAGAAAACAACTCACCGCCCTCAAAAACGTAAACACACAGTCAGAATCTTTCCAAAACCACACAAAGAAATTCAACATCTCCCTCAAATATTTCCAGCCCTGTTTGGTGTTTCTTTAGCAAACACCTGAGACAGCTGGGAAAGAAAGTGAGAACAAAAAACCGTCTTCAAAGGACACTTCACTTAAAGGCGGAGGATGAGGGGAGAGGACGAACACAAGGACGAGATAAAACGCTGCGCGAGCGCCGCAGAAGAGAAGCAACCAAAGCAAGGACGAGGTGAAGGAGACCAGAGATATTTTATTCTTTTGCTTAAATTCAGAGAGGCAGAAATTCACGGCGCTCTCCAATCCCCGACAACAAACGCAGGACGGCGAGACGGAAACAGGCCTGAGGTAGATGAGGAGATAGAATAAAAGGAAAGTTTTTAAAAGTCAAACTGAGGAGCAGGAGACGGAGGAAGACCTCTGAGGACATGGAGCGGTGCTGAGGCAGAGTCAGAGCTATGATATCTGGAGTTGTTGGCTCAGAGATCCCTGTGTGGGCTCCTGAACAGTTAATCTCTCCTGACAGGATCTTCATTTGAATAAAGATCCTGTCAGCAGCGTGTGCTGCCGCTTCGCTGAAGAGGAGGACCTACAGGAGCTCAAATTGCTTTGACAGATCGCAGCTGATGGGGGGAAGACGGCGTCCTACCTGAGACACCTCAGCGTTAACTTAAAAATCTGCAGGAACAAGCGGCGAAACGAGTCTCTGAGATGTTAGAGGCTTAAAGCTGGACGTGTCTTTTTTTTTATCATCTATCATACACGAAAACTAAAGGTGGAACACTCACATGTAAAATCTGTATTTGTAAAAACTGGGCTGACTGTCTGAGGCCTCAACAGGCCTGTTTGATTCCTGCTCTCAGCTCTAACTGTGACAAATAAAGTATAACTGGCTGAGGAAAAAGACGTCATGATCATTCTCATTAAATACGTACGATTAGTGAGGCCGTCCATGGTAGGATTACCGAGCTTGAAGGGTCAAGACCAAGTGACTGATGCTGACAAAACCAAACATGGTTGAGCCTTGGTGGCGTCACACATTGGTTCCTGAAGAGACGTTATGAAACTGAACCATGGTGGAAATGCTGACTCAGCTATTCGATTGGTTGGTCTTTGGTTTCACAGCATTAAAAACAAATTTACAGCCTGATTCAAAAAACAGCTTGAGTCCGAAACGCTGATTTCTCTATCGACCTTTTGCATTTGTGTGTTTTGCTCTTGCATTTGTGTTGTCGCTTTATCATAAGTACAATCACTTTTGCTTTCATGTTTTGGTTTTTGCATTCATGTTTTTTCTTTGGCTTTTGCAATTGAGTTTTTTGCTCTTGTATTCGTGCTGTCACTTTTGCTTTCATGTTTTGGTTTTTGCATTCATGTTTTTTGCTCTTGCATTAGTGTTTCGGCTTTTACATTTGTGATTATTGTTCTTCATTTGTGTCGTGGCTTTTGCATTCATGTTGAGACTTTTGCATTTGTGGTGTCGCTTTTGCAATTGTGTTTTTTGTTTGACTTTTGCATTCGTGTTTTTTGCTCTTTGCATTTGTGGTGTCGCTTTTGCAATGGTGCTGTCACTTTTGTATTCTTGTTGTGGCTTTTGCATTTGTGTTTTTTGCTCTTGCATTCATGTTGTCACTTTTGCAATGGTGCTGTCACTTTTGTATTCTTGTTGTGGCTTTTGCATTTGTGTTTTTTGCTCTTGCATTCATGGTGTCACTTTTGACATTGTGCTGTCACTTTTGCATCCCTGTTGCGGCTTTTGCATTCATGTTTTTTGCTCTTGCATTCGTGTTTAGCTTTTGCATTTGTGTAGTGGCTTTTGCATTCGTGTTGTTTTTTTGCATTTGTGCTGTCATGTTTACTTTCATGTTTTGTTTTTTGCATTTGTGTTTTTTGTTTGACTTTTGCATTCGTGGTTTTTGCTCTTGCATTTGTGTTGTCGCTTTTGCATGTGTTTGTTTTGCTTTTGCATTAGTGTAGTGGCTTTTGCATTTGTGCTGTAGCTTTTGCATTGTAGTTGTGGCTTTTATTTGCTGTTGCATTCATGTTGACACTTTTGCAGTTGTGCTGTTGCTGTTGCATTCACGCTTTGTTTTTTTTTGCATTCATGCTTTTTGTGTTAGCTTTTGCAATCATGTTTTTGCCCTTGCTCTTGTGTTGTCCCTTTTGCAATTGTTTTTGCTATTGTATTCATGTTTTGGTTTTTGAATTCGCTTTTTTTGTTTTGGCGTTTGCAAATGTGTTTTTTGCTCTTGCATTTGTGTCGTAGCTTTTGTATTTTGTGTGTTTTGCTTTTGCCTTCGTGTTGTTGCTTTTGCATTTGTGCTGTCACGTTTCCTTTAATTTTTTGGTTTTTGCATTGTGTGTTTTTGGTTTTGGCTTTGCAATCGCTTTTTTGCTCTTGCAGTCATGTTTTGGTTTTTGCATTCGTGTTGTAGCTTTTGCAAACCATCTGACACCCATCGGCCACTGCAACCATCACGTCTTGAAGGTTTTAGTCGTAGTTTTGCAGAATAATCGACTGTACCAGAATCAGATTGTGGTTAATTTACGTCTGTTTGACCTGTGAATCAAACACACACACGTCTCTGAACACACCGTGTGTGTGTGTGTGTGTGTGTGTGTCTCCTTAAAGGCAGCTGATGCTGGAGTTCAGAAATCCCCAGGCCTCTCCTCCTCTCCTCCTCCTCCTCCTCTCCTTCCTCCTCTTCCCCTCAAACATTTCTCATCTCCTCTCCTAGATGGGATTCACAAAGTGATTTTCTCCTCCTTCCTCTAAATCTCTTGATCACTTTAATTTTTTGCTAGGCTGCTTCATCGGTGTCCTGGGAAACAGAACGGAGGAGGAGCGGGGGCAGGAGGAGCGGGGGAGCCGCTGAAGGGCGAGAGACTGCAAACAAGGCTGCGTGAGTGTGGAGAGAGAGGAGGAGAGGGAGAGGAGCAGGGAGTTAAGGCTTTATCAGTGAGTGCCCTGAGGTATGTGGGGACGCTGCTGAATCCAGAGAGATTAGGGGAAAAATGCAGCACATGGCAGTAAGGGGCTTACGCCACAGCTTGTATTAGTTCAGGTGAAAAGAGTATTGCTTTTACATAAAACTGGACAAATCCAGCCACAATGCGTTTCCCGTTGGACCACAATGGGGTCCTCTATCTGCGGACCTCACCTCCTGTCCCCCCGGGTTCCCCAAAGCTCCTCTATCTAAACAGGAGGGGAGACGGAGGAAGGAGGAGAAAACAGGCGGACGGGAGCAGGAGGAGGAGATATGGCGCCGCACCAAACTTCATTTTCAGAGTTTACACCTTGTCAGGAGGAGGCAAAGGCGCAATTTCCAGCGGGGGGCAGGGGGGGTCATGTCCACCTTACTTTTCTGAACACCGTTTACCTCCCTCTGACTTTTACAACTTGGCTTCATCCACATTCAGACGCCTTTCTGCTTCGTTCTCCCCCGACACGGAGTGACAGACGCTGAAACCTCAGACTCTAAAACTAAAGTCCAAATACTGACCCACAGACACAAGAAACAGAAGACGTTTATTCACATTTTACACATCTGAATCACATCAAAACCCTAAAAACACCAAAGGTAGTTTCTTTACAGGCGCATAAGTACCTGTGTACTTTCTTTCAGAGCTGTATTTTCATGCTTTTACAGGTCAAACCTATAAATTAGCTTAATAAACACACGTTAACATTAAATCAGTGTCTCTAAACCAAGGGTCTTTAACCTGTGGCCCTTTGACTCCTTTGCAGTGGCTCCTTCTAGCTTTAAAAAAATATAATTAAAATAAAGAATTGTTATTTTTCTTACAGAGGGTATTGATGATTAAAGACACTGACACTAAATTTTAAAGTTTTACAGCCCTGGGAAGATACCAAGACAAAAGGGGTGAAGCAGTTTACCCATATATGTGATCAAATTCAAGTATTCTTTAAAAATTTTTGGAATTCCATTTTTTTTTCTAAATTTTGCACATTTTTTAAAAAACAATTTTCTTTATTTATTTATTAAAATTTTTTAAATTTCATTTTTTTCTCAAATGTATTTAATTTCTATTATTTTTAATTTTTGCAATTTTTTTGAATAACAATTTTATTTATTTATTTATTTATTACAATTTTTTAAATTACATTTTTTCCTCAAATTTATTTAATTTCTATTATTTTTGATTTTTGTTAATTTTTTAAATAACATTTTTTTTTGACATTTTTTTTTACTTCAATTTTTTTTGAAATTGTTATGTTTTTTTTTTTTTTAAATTTTCTGCTTTTACTTTGTTTTATTTCAAAGTGTTTGGGAATTTTTGCAATTTTTGGGGAATTCCAGAACTTTTTTGAAATTTAAAAAAAAAAGAAAAAAAAGAAATTTTTGCAATTTTTTTTTTTTTTACATTTCTTTAGACTGAAATAATAAATTCACATATGAAAAACTAAGAGGAAACATTAATGTCTCCAGCAGAGTGGTTCACTCAGTACAACAAAACAATATTATTAAGCTTTAGAAGCTAAATATTCCCAATTAATTTGATATTATATTTCTTAAATAACTTCTTTCATCAGTACACCCGCATAACTTCTGGTATGGTGAATTATTTTACACTGGTCATGTTTTTGTGGTAACACCATCTAACATTTTCATGGAACTCATTCTTTAATTGGTTAAAAATGTTAGAAATGTCAGTTAAAACACGTTTCAACAAACATCCAACATGTTGTTTCAACTAGTTTAAGCTGATTTTTGATACCAACCCTTTTTGTTACAGGCCCCACTTCAAAATACTCAAGTCCTGTAAATAAAAACTCTAAAAACACCTTAAAGTTAGTTTTACACCGAGGCTTTTTGATGTAACTTTAGAAGCTGCAAGTCGAACTTCGTCTCCAGACGTCTGATGAATAAAATCCTCTTTAGTTCGATCATTTTGGTGAAATATTCACTAAATTCAATTCACCACATGAATTTAATTTCTTTAGATCGTTAATCGGACGCTGACTTTGATTTCAGGGTCCGTAGTTTCAGCATTTTTAGACTCAGCCTCTGTTATTCCATGTACGATCAACACTCTGGGAAACGATGCGGGGAAAGGCTTCTGAATTCAGACCAAGTTGTGAGCGTCAGGGATTAAACTACATTGAATTTATTTAAAACAGTAAGAGAAGTGAAAGCTTGGAGCATTTTAGTGCTCTGTATCGAGCCACGGATCCCCATGAACCTGGACCTACGTGGAGCGGTACGTTGGGGGTCAGAGCTCTTGCCATGACAACCACAATTCTCTGACTCCCTTCACTCCTTTAGAAACCAATCCTTTCAAAATAAAAGCCTACAAAACATGACTTTAACTCCCTTCAACAAGCATCTTTGAGAAGTAAAACAAAAAACAAGTAAATAAATTTGTTAAGAGGTGAATTTTTTCTGCAGGGATTGCATTGAGGTTGGATTTCCTGAAATATAAAGGAGGATAAATACGACCCAGAGTCTGTGGTCGGCAGACAGAGCAGGAGCAAAGTTAGACAGGAGTAAAGTTTGACTCAGGAACCAGCAGAGGGAGGTTTAGATGAATGTAAATCAGATTTATGAGGAGAGGTTTGACGCAGAGATTCACGATGAATACCCTGAAGTGATGGAGCAAAAAGGTCTTTGACGCTGAAGTCTCCTTTTCTACTTTCTCTGGGACTTTTATCTAAATCTTCTGTTCCTCAGCTTCGTTTATCTCAACACTTTTTCATCTTGAAACACGGGTTGAGGAGAGCTCGGCCTGCACACTTCTTTATCTCTCACCTGTCATGTACAGTAAGCCCGGCTAACAATGGCGCCTTACATTACATTACACGTCTGCTCTGTATTCACGCCATCCCGACAGACATCCAAAGCGGCTCCGTCGGCCTCCCATCCTCACTATTATTGGCAGAACAATGCGCTCAAAAAGCCGAGATGGTCAAAAAAAAGGAGAGGCTTGGTATCAGCGATGGTGCTTAACATCAATTTGTGACACGATTAATCAATTTGGACCCCCTCCCTCCCTCCCTCCCTCTCTCTCTCTCTCTCTGTCTCGTCACTGTTGTCACGTTTAAATAAAGAGCGGCGGCGGTTTGAATGAGCCCGGGCTCATCGTGATACGGCGCAGGTTAAGTAGGAGGCGCATGTTTTAGGATAGCGCCCCGCCGCTCCCTCTCGTCCTGAAACACTTAGCTGGTGATTAGCATAAGCTGATAGCGCTATCAGGAACGTGCCATGGAGGTGACCCTGAAGCCCCCCCCACCACCCACCCCCTTAACCAACACCCACCAACCCCCCCACTCTCCACCTCCTCCTTTGTCCCTCTGAGAAGGTCTTATCAGGGATGTACAGGGCCTCTGGAGCCTCCTGGGGAGGAGATGGAGGGAGGAGGCAGAGGTGGGTGAGGAGGATGGGGAAGACGAGGGGATCTCGTGTCTTTGGATGTGTCCTCTAATGTTTTAATACCTTTGGCAGAATTACACTGCAAGATAAACTTTCACTGATGATGATTTTAGACTCACTCTGGAAACTTCTGGAAAATTTTGACGTAAAGTCACTTTTTTTACATCAGCACATTTTTTATTCCCTGACTGAAAACAACACAGGCTTCTCAAAAGAAAATAAGACGATGTACAGGAGAGGAAAGAAAATAGATAGTCTAAAGCCTCCTAATTACCCTGATTGGTTCGAGGACAGTCATTAAGCTCACTGAGGTTTTCACCTGTGGTTGCTCACAAGTCAGGAAGGATTTTAAGGCCATATCTAGGTGTTTTTAAGTCCCAATACTTAAAATATGAGTTGGGAATATTTTGGATGCGTCTACGGTCCGGCTCCCCTGTTGCGTGTTGGCTGCGTACATCAACCCACAGCAGCTGTGCGCTCCGTCCGCCACTTTGCGGGACACTGGACAGCTATCAAGACCAAGGAGTTCCCTCGAAACCCACCTCAATGATGATCCACTCCTTGTTTATGTTGGGCTGTAAAACCTCAAACCTGAAGTCTCCAGTGGCCTGTACTACGAAGCTGGATTAGCTCTTCGAGAGATAACTTCCTGGATAAGTTTCGGGCTTTCCGTACTACTAATGTGGATCTCTTTTTATCCAGACACGTTGCCCTGGTAACTGATGCTGAACGCCAAACCTGATCTGGAGGAGGTTAAGTTCCAGGATAAGAGCTCCCGGTTCTCTCGGGCGGGCATAAAAGACCGCTCAGTCACCAATTGTGAAGTCCTCCGGCGCGGGACCGCCCCCTGTCATTTTGGACCAAGATTTTTTCTTGTGAGCTGTGAACAAACAATATCTGATCATCATAACTGAGACATTGTCAGGGAAAAGTAGAAATGTGAGCAAAAGGAATCTTTCATACTGAGCACTTTGAAGGATGTTTTTATATTTATTTTTTATTTGCTCCCACCTCCTTTTCTCCCCTCTGCTATTGCATCAACACAAACTGCCTATAATGAGCGTTTTCCTTGGGATTTGAAGGAAAGTGGACTCTTTCTAATTATGAGGTCAGATATGAATGAATAAGGACCTAACTGCCCGTGTCGTCACATGATGAGATAGGTCTATTAATATCAGCATTTTGGAAATTTACTCATTCACAGAGTCGGCCATTTTATGCCAGCAATCCCTCCGGCTTCTCGCGGCCGCAGTCGTGTTGCTCCTGGCCTGGATAATACTGCGGTACACCTCGTATTTTTGCAGGATTATTTGCTGCACAGATCCCAGCCAGATTCACTGATCGAGTTGATAACAAGCTTCGTAGTACAGCAGATCTGGATGACGGAGATCCGGTGAAGTGCAGCGAGTTGTCGCAGAGTTAACCTGGATGACTTAATCCAGCTTCGTAGTACAGGCCCCTGGTCTGTCAGTTTGATGTTACGGTCAAGCTAAAGCTAATGGTTTCAACATGGTTGGTTTTGATTTTTAGGTAGATTCTGTGCACGACTACTTCTTGTCACGCTTGATCTTCCCCAGTCCCCAGTTCCCAGTGATTTATTGTGTCACAGCCCCGGCCTTTGGCTAAAATACTGGATGGTTGCATATTTGGCCCGATGGTCAGAAAACTTGTTCTGGCTTAGTCCATATTCTTAAACCCAATAAAGTTTTCTGACTATCCAGCCTTCTGACATGGCTGACGCAGCTGGAGAAGATCCAGATCTGACACACTGTCTTAAATAGAAACCTACCAGATCCGGACTGGAGACGCATCTGGTGTATCTTGGCTGAGAACCTAATGGCCCATTTCCACTAGCACGCCTTGGTCCTACTCTACTCGGCTCTACTCGATTTCCACTAGCCTAGTATCTCCTGAAACAAGCCAGTTTTAGTACCTACTCCGCTCTGGTTCCAAACGAGCTGAGTCGATACTAAAATAAATGGCGTCGCCGACTGCCGGATACTGACTGGTCAGACAATGTCGCCATCGATGAGTCATGAGCGTGACACCCAAAACAAGACAGGACATAAGAGGACGAGAGCCACCCGATATTTTTAAACAACAACTTCAAGAATGGTGTCCCGTCAAGTTATTCCGGGGTCCAACGACGGGGTCCAGACCTTTTTGGGTTTGGTGGCCGAGGACACCACCGGACTTCCCAACAGTGCCGCGACCCTGCCCTCCAGTGGTCAAAGAACCGAGCTAGTGGAAACACGCTGCAAATCGAGTAGAGTAAAGTAGGGCCAAGGCGTGATAGTAGAAAAGGGTCATAAGGATCACCACCAAGGCTGTTTGGGTGAATCTGGGCCCTACTGGTGGCAACGTCTTAAGGCAGAAAGTCTAAGTCTTGACCAAGGAGGACACCATTTCTCCAGAGAAGGCACCCAGAAGCCTGCTTGACTTTTAGTCTTTTGTTTTGTTCAATCAAAGTAGCTTTATTTCTACCAAGTGGTCCGATGCGCATCGGTACAGTTTGGTTTGGGTTGGATCAGTAAATCCTGATCCTGTTTGTGATTCCAAGAAGAAAGGACATCTAGCAATTTGTCTTCTTTGTGATTAGCATGTGGCTCTTTTTGATAAAGCACAATCAACGGACTGCAGTGTTTCTAGCTCCACCTTCTGGGATCTGGTACCCCAATGGAAGGGTTGCCAAAAAATGGGACGGTACTTGTTGATAATTTGGGGTCCTGTCCTGGTTTTAGCCGTGGGATTGCTGCTGAAAAAACCACCTAAGACCACCATCCCTCAGTCAAAAAAGTGGTGGGAACTGATGGACCTGGGAAAATGGATCTTTTGGAGAGCCAGAGTCCTGATTTGAGTCGGAAGCTAACGAACCTTTCTGGTTTGTTTACAACATCTGGCCTCCTGTGTTTCATCATGTGATCGTCTTCTTCTTATGTAAAGTCTAAAAACAGCCCAGGTTGTATCAAAGTGGGTCTAATCTTTGCGAGAACAGGTGTAGGAGTCCAGGTTTGATTGTCTTTGCGTCTGATTCGAGGTATCTAGGTAAATCTTATGCATATCTCTCCTACGCTCAAAGTTTTCCGTGCATTTCAAACTCTGGATAAAAAGTTGATTCACCTAGATTCCCGTCTTTGTTGCATTCACGTTACCTATTTCAGGAGGCGTCTGCATCTCTAAATCACTCCTACGATACCTCGCCGAGACTTTTATTCCCCGGTGTTTTTGTCAAAAAAAAAAAAGTATGATGAAACCCGGAAACAATACGTGCACATAAACACAAAACGTGGCGACACATTTCTTGAAGGTAAGCAATTTCCACGGCCGTTAAGAGCTTAGCATCGACACAGCACTATTCATATCAGTTTACCATTATGATGCAAATGATAACGGTGGTGCCTGGCTGCCTTCGCGCTCCCTTTTCTTCTGCACTTTTACGACCAACAACACTGATGCACACCTACATTACACACACACACACACACACACACACACACAGGGTAAAATTCACCCGGCTCCATTGCTTATCCCCTTTGTTTGAGCTGATTGGATCTGTGGCGATCACATGTTTACCCAGAGCGCTATCTCTTTGAGAAACCTCCGTCACGGGTAGCGGAGAGTAACGTTCGCCTCTTTTTGTGTTTTCCTTTTATTTTGGAGACGGGCACGCACACACGCTCTTTATGTATATATGCTAATAGGCTGGCTAACACGGTTTCACACTGTTTGTTTCTGAAAATGATGCAACTTGCCAGACATCCGTTTTTCTGCTGATGTTCACATTTTCTTTTTTTCCCCTCTCCTCTCTTTCTCAGGGCGGGCATTTTACAGAGAGGGAGAGGGGATGATGAAGAAGGGAGGAGGAGGAGGAGGGGTGAGAGGGAGGCGTGTGTTCAAAATCCACAAAGGTTTTGTAATAAATGCATCGACGACAATAAAAACAAAAACATTAAAGGGAGAAAAGACGTGTTTCTGTGTTAAACAATTAGTGCTGCAGCATTAGAGGCGATCAGGACGAGACAAAAGCTCGGCAGCAGCAGGGGTTTACCCCAGACACAAAGACACAAAGACAGATGCTCTGCAGCCCAGCCAAGCTACAGTAACACACCAGCTTCAGAGGAGCTGAGAGGATCCACGGCGCCGGCGTCTGAGGCGGCGAAACAGAGGAGCTCTGACGTGAAAGAGTTTAACACTCGTCTGCTGCACCTGCCCCAAAGGTGACGAGGCTCAGAGTCTGTTTGTCTTTGAGATTTAGGAGGAGATGCTGAGTGACGGAGCTGTTTTCAACAACCAAAACTCTCTGACTGGAACAACCTGCTCACTAAACACCAGAGATGTTCACAAGTCGATCCCAAGTCTCTACACAGCTACATCTACGAAAAGCTTTCAAAGCACAGTAAGTGATGCTGTGTGATGCCCAGAGGTTACCGTGGTTACCATGAGAAAAAAGGAAGGAAGCACATTAAGCTCGTCAGAGTTTCCTCAATCTTAATACTCCAAAAAAGAAACACAAAGATTGTCAACAAGTCCCAAATCACAACTCGAGTCGAGTCCAAAGTCTCCTTGTGTGAAAGTCCCACACCATCCCCATTCCTGTAGATACCCACAATTTACATCAAATATCGATTTAATGGTTTAAGAAGAGTCAGTTTGCCTCATTTGGAAATACCAGCCTTACTTATTCAACTGGCTCAGCTGTTACTGCTCACATTAAAGGGATAGTTCAACTTTTATCAGGGTTTGTTAGCTGTATCTGGGAAACCACGTATACTTTTATACGTTAAGGCTTGTAGTCCACATGAAACCGCAGTGTGACGACTATGTTTTCTGAAAACTCTGGCCAAAGTGAAGATTTTGGAAAGATGCCGAAAAAAAGGAAGTTTTGGTTCTCAAACATCACAGCTGAATAACGAGGGTTTGCTCTGATTGGATGGCATTAGTTTCACATCTGAAAAACCCAGCTGTTAATCTCTTCAATCAATCAATCAATCACGTTTATTTATATAGCACATTTAAAAACAACCAAGGTTGAACGAAGTGCTGTACAGTCTTAGAACACAATCAAATAAAAGCAAGTTTTAAAAAAATAATAAATAATTGACAAGAACAGCTCCTGCCTACCTGGGGTCCCTCATCCAGGTCTACACTCCTTCTGGTCCACTACGCTCTGCTTGTGAAAGACGCCTGGTGCTCCCAGCCCAGCATGGCTCCAAATCTCTAGCCAGACTCTTCTCCTCTGTTGTTCCCAAATGGTGAATGAATTCCCTAACTCTATACGATCCACAGAGTCCCTTTCTACTTTAAGAGATGTCTGAAGACTCATCTGATCAGGGAACACTTAGACCCTTAATCTGAGCCTTCTCCTCTTTGTCCTCAGGGAGAGAAGGAGTCAGTAGGTCTCAGACCCAGCTCTTGGTGAATTTTCAGCACTAATTACTGAACGTTGTTGAAGGTTGAGGTATGTGTTGCAGCAATTAATTGTGGTTTTTTGTCTAGATTATTCTACACTATAAAAAAAAAAAAGCACTAACTACGTTTTTCCTTCTGTCTAAATTCTTGCTTGTGTTGAACGTCGCTTTGGACAAAAGTTTCTGCTAAATGAAACTGTAAACTGTAAAAACACTGATAAATGTAGGTTTGGCTCGCTTTGAGCTGCAGATTTGCCCACAGCGTCTGGACGACAGTATTTTTAAAGACGAATGAGGGAAGATATTGGTTTGTGAAAATGACTTGCAGAGTTACGTCGCTGTTAGCCGTGCCAGCTCAGCCCCTTCAGTAAAAGCGTATTTTACTATTCTGGGTGGTTTTCAGTAGTTTTTGGTGGTTGTCATGCAGGACTTCCTGCCCCGCTCTATGTGCTTCTTGTAAATTGATGCACCAAAGCTCCAGCATCCAGCAAAATTAGGAGTCTTGGGTATCTGATGCACCTGGTTGACACGTTGACGATCCGGTTTCTCGACGGGGCAGAGACCAGTTTCATTGGTTGTGTTTTGGCCGTAGTGATAGAGCATGAGCTAAAACCAAGCGGTAACCTCCGGTCTAAGAATATGAGACGATGCTGAAGAGCTAAAATCTGCTGTTTCTCCAGTGTTGGCTTGAGGCTGGTTGAGAAAGTACAGGAAGTCACAAACACATCAAGCCAAAAAAATCTGTTTTCAAAGCAGAAATTAACCTATTTACAGCCTGGTTCAAAAAACGTCTCCTTTCTGAGTCGCTAATTTCACTTCCAGCACCCACTGCATGGGGGGTGAATTTTTTTCTAACTCAGCCATTCAGAGGGTATTAAGATCGCAAGCTCTCTCAATCATAGGCACAGCTCAGGTCACATGACCAACAGGCGCCCTATAGCTGTACACAAAGCCCTTGCCACTACCAATATGGCCGCGATAGCCGATCTGCTTCAATTCTGTTTCAGTAACAAACGGGTGACGTCGGGGAGACTACATCCATGTTTTATACACTCCATGGCGTAAACACGGGTTAGGATGTTTGTGATGATGTGCATGACAACAGCAGTTGTTGCTAGTGCTCATGGGAAATGGAGTCTCTACCGATTTCTAACAGCATCTTTAACTCCACATGTGACGTCTGAAGTCGCTCACATCAAACTGTGAGGATGTCGGTTTGAAACCC
This sequence comes from Halichoeres trimaculatus, assembly GCF_033239565.1. Taxonomy (NCBI): domain Eukaryota; kingdom Metazoa; phylum Chordata; class Actinopteri; order Labriformes; family Labridae; genus Halichoeres; species Halichoeres trimaculatus. The sequence goes on along the minus strand of NW_027437199.1, from coordinate 2,191,309 downwards.
TCAGCCTGTGTGTGGGCAACTCTCCTGTTTCCTTTATTATATGTGTGTGTGTGTGTGTGTGTGTGTGTGTGTGTGTGTGTGTGTGTGTGTGAAGGACCCCCCTTGGTGGCGTCTACTCTGTACATTCGACTCAATGGCTCCAGTGTTCGTGTGTGTGTGTGTCTGCATGTGTGTGTGTGTGTTTCTGCGGCACTTAACCCTGTGACCGGTCGAGGAATGAGCTCCACTGAAATCGTCGCTGAGCCTCCAGACCCCCCTAAACTCTGCGGTGTGTGTTACCACCCCAAGAGAGACCAACACACACTCCTGTGGACTCACACACACACACACACAGACGAGGTGGACGGTGACGACGCAGAGCCTGGTGTTTAGACTCTGGGTCTTTGTTCGTCCCTGATGGAGCCTCGTCTACCTGCATGAGGGAGGAAGTCTGCGCTGTTTCCACTTTAAAGTCAGGAAGTGTTTGATTCCTCAGTTTCCTCCTGCTCCGTTAAAAGCTCATTTCATCTCTTTCCCCCAAAAACCGCAGAGTGACACGGCGCTATTATCCCCCTCCGTCTGCGCCCTCTTTCTTCTGCTCTTTGATTCTGGGAGCAGCTTTAATTTGGCTTCATTGTCACACACTTGTTGCATGATTACAACACAATGGATCACCTGCTGCAGCGTCAGAGGTGTGGGAAAAAGTTAAACATCAGCTGTGTGTGTGTGTGTGTGTGTGTGTGTGTGTGTGATGAAGCAGGTGAAAGAAGGAGGATGAATGGATTTAAGGCAATGATATTAATCTGTTTTAGTGATTTTTGTTCCTCATGGTGGGGATTTTTTTGCTTTAACAGCTTTAAAGGCACAGTCCGTGATTTAATGAAGACAAAAGCTTCACATCAGACACAAAATGAAAACTTTAGAGTCCAGATTCTCTCAAATTAAAATTTTTTAAAGTTCAAACAGAGAAAAACTGACACGGATTTTGCGTCTGAAACTCCTCCTGTAGATCTGCTTCTAGACCCTGATCCCAAGTCCCAATCTGGATTCAAGGATCGACGACACAACGGCTCATTTGGTGAGATATTAAAACACCAAGAGGAACTTTGAAGTAATTTTGACTCTTTTTGTAACGATGTGTTTTGCTTTTCCAGGATGAAGACTACATTTCCCATGAGCACCGTCACCCAATCTGCAGGGATTCAGAGTCATAAGGTAACGTGTTGATCTAGAGCTGATTGGTAACGAGAATCAGAAATTATAAACTCTGATTTAGCTCAAAAAACAGTTTCCAAACCCCTTCATTACATCGTCACAGACTGATGACATCACAGCTCACCTGTCTCTCAGGTGTCTCAAATGATCAGTTTTCTGCAGTGTTCATCCCCAACCAAATCTGTAACTGTGCGTTCACACCAAAAGAGGCAAAAGAGGCATAAAATGAACATAAAATAAAATCACCATCTGATCAGTCAGGAGTGGATTGACAGGCAGAGTGTGTGTGTGTGTGTGTGTGTGTGTGTGTGTGTGTGTGTGTGTGTGTGTGTGTGTGTGTGTTCTATGATACTAAAGAAAAATACCCAGGAGTTGGACTCAATGTTGATCTTTTAATCAATAAATCAAACCCCTGCGCAGCCCGTGCGTATTCCCCGTTCCAAAATAAATCACAACCAAAATAAAACAATAATCTCATTCTTCATAAAACCAAAATCATGAAAAAGTTCCAACTAACAAAAAAATACAAGCTGTCCTTCTTCACACTAGTTTAAACGCTCCTTTAACCCTGTTTTTTCTGGCCCTCTTAATTTCGTAACGCAAAACGACGTTAATCCCCAAGAAACTAAAGATAAATCCTCAAGGAAGAAGAAAGGTCGCCCAAAACAGGCAAGTGAAAACCAGGTTACCGGCGTCCGTTCAGATCCCGGAGCAAAGTCCGGTACGAAGCCATCCACTGAAGGATCCAGAAGGATCTAGCGGAGACTGTTTAGTAATAAAGTAACCTGCTCCCCCGGTGTAAACCTCAGATCGTTGCTGAACAAAGTTAGTCTGGAGCCCTGGTGTCATCTCATTCAGATGAAGCAAGAAATGCTAGCATGCTAGGCTAGGCTACGTCTTAGCCACAGACTACACTTCACTTCGCTATTTTCTGCTGTTACTGCACATTTTTTTAACTCACCAGAACAATCTACCTCCTCCACGACACAAATTTTTTGTTGTTGGTGGCGGTAGCTAAAAAGGCGGACATTAAAAAGAACAGGATGAGCCTGAACACAGTTTATGAGCTTTTCTGTTTCCAAGACCAAACCAGGAACCAAAGTTACATGTGTTGTTCTTTAGGGCCTGCTTGATCGAAGGACATCTCTACTCTGATTGGTTGCCACCGTTTGCTGCTGAACTGCGTCATAGCTAATTACCATAAAGTTGACCCAGACTCAACTTCTCATCTGGTGACGCTCAGGACGCTTTGGCCGCTCTTTTGGTGTGAACGCACAGTAAGACTACATTTTCCCACCTCCAAAACATCGCTCCTCTTCATCCCAAACTGTCTTTATCTGCTGCACAAACACTCACACACACCTTCATCGCATTGAGCCTCGACTACTGCAACCGTCTCCTCTTTGGGGCCTCCTCCTCTACCGTCTCTCTCCTCCTGGAACAAAGCTCCCAGCGTTAGCCCCGCCCCCTGATCTCCAGCCTCATGAGGTCACAGGTCAGCTCCTTCCCTCTGATGATGTTGTTTATCTGCACTGACTCACCCAGCCGTCAGCTGACTCTGTGTGTGTGTGTGTGAGGTTTTAACACACACACATTGGTGCTCAGATAAGACATAAAAAACGAGCGCGTCATGTGACACCAGCTTGGGTCACATGAGGTCAACGCTGTGGCTGCAGAGGCCGTCTGACGCCCTTCCTGTCCAGTAACTCTCACGTTCCAGTTCGTCCACAAACGCCACGCCGCCGCTGTGAGCTGTGAGCGCGCTCCGTGGAGATGACACTGTTATTGCACTGATATTTCTCAGCCTAATGAAATCTGCTCTGCCTCGCACCGATGCAACACTGTTAACTTCGATCTCACAATTAAGTCTCCGTGAACAGCTAATAAAGCATAATCTGCTCTGTATCTGCTTGTCTGCACCACGAGCGCAGAAAGCCTTTTAGCATATCGGCGCCGCCGCCGCCGCTGACTGACTGACACGCCGTCGCTCTGGGCTGAAACAGTGACTTATTTTTATCACGCCGCAGATAATACAATCAAGTATTAAGGAGTTAAAATCAAACGGGATCTGCATGGCTTGAGTGGCAGATGAGTGGCAGATGCCTGCAGGGCTCCTCGTTATTCAGTCTCCTCTCCTTTTTCATCAATCTCCCTCCACTTCTCCTCAGATAAGTTGACATCCCTGAATACAAAACAGGAGGCTGCTTTTGTCGTGGTTTCCTCACAGGAGGTTGTTCTGTCCTTTCGCTGAGGCTATTTGGATACGACTGAGTTACCGGTTTATTAACCACAAACATGTTAATGTTGCAACACTGTCTCGCAGCTTGTTTGGTGATCTCTCAACCTCAGATGAGGACGATACGACGGCTCTGGATGTAACACCATGTTTATATATCACTGACGATGACGATCACTGTGTCTCTCCATCATTTATCCCCCTGGCGCTGAGGTTGTGAGCGATGGCAGAGCACACTCACTTTTAATATCCTTTAAGATTTTGATCACATAAGATGTTTTTCAGGAACTGAGTTCTGAATTAAGTTCTGGGGTCATAAAGTCAAACATGAAAAACCACCATACCTAGGGAACTTTAGGAGGCGGGGCCTGTGAGATGAGCATCTCCCCTCCCTCCGTCTACAATAAGATGACCCCCAGCTGTGATGGACTTGGTTTAGGGGCGGATCAATCAATCAGTCTTGATTTCTGTAGCGCCAAATCTTCGCAAATTTTATCTCAAGACACTTTACAAAAACATGATAAAATTGTATTAGCAGAAACCCAACATCAAGACAAGATAGGGAGTCTGATCTTATCTTAATCCACCATGAGTACAGGACTTTGCAGCATTTAGCAAGTTACAATGGAGAGGAACAACTTCCCTATAACAGGCAGAAACCTCGGACAGAACCAGACTAATGGAGACAACGTTTTAGCCAAACTTAAACGCAAACTTTTGGAAACGGCCCCCCCAGAGTGGATTTTTTCCTGAAACTCTGCAGCCACCGTTGCTGTGTAAACAGGAAGCCAGCGTTTTCAGCGGAAAAAAACGCCAAAGTTACGAATGTGCATCCAACAGTCCCGTTGCTACAATCGTGGTGATCTACCGTTTTGAGTTTGTTCTGCTCAATCTGCTGAATCTGTGACTGTCTTTAACAAAATGAGCATCTGTTGCTCCACTTCTGCTCTTAGCATTCACCAACACACCAGATGATCAACCCAACTCTGCTTCAGTGGAGATCTACCAAAAGCTGCTTCTGAACGAGGTAGTTACAGCACCACCTACAGGCCTGGCATGCTCACTACAGCGTTTTCAGTCACTCAGCTTTTTCGTGTAAACACAATTTTTTTGCGGTTTTAGGGAGAAACGTTGTCGTGTTGGCCTTGGTCTGCTTTGAGCCTGATAGTGTAAACGTGTCTCTGTCAGCTCCCGGTGTTCCAGTTTAAAGAGTGACCCTGTAAACTGGAGACCTTCAGGAAGAAGTCCTAGTTTAGTTTGATAAACGTGTCGTAATCTCCTCAGATCAGGATTTCATAATAATCTAAAGCTGTTTGAGACAGAGACAGAGCCAGGATTTCTATTTTGGGGGGCCCAAACCCATTTAGGGTGGGCCCAAAATGACAAAAGTTTGTAAATAACTATTACTACAGATATATTACTGTTACTTTGTCTGTTTTGAAGCAGATTTGGTAGCTTTTTCTGCTGTGCCACCTTAACTTTCTACATATTGTAGGCGGTAAGACCAGCAACATTAACCACAGTTGAATAAAAGAAAAAAAATTATAAAATTTTATAATATCCTTCCCTTTTTAAAGAAAGGAAGAAAGAAAGAAAATCTTTTTTTTCCTCAAGAATAGTTTGAAGTGGGCCTGGGACCCTTGGGCCCACCCATGAAGCCGCCCCTGGTTTGAGAAGGATGCATCTCCGCTTTGTTGTGTGTTGGTTTTGCGCTGTTTCATCTGCCAGCTGGACTCACAGACCGAAGCCAACTGAAAACCGTTGAAGTCGCTTCAGACGAGGAAGTGGTTCGCTGTTTCTCTCGTCGAGTTTTTAGAAACGGCTTTGACCGGTGTTTGACGGCTTTGTCTTTTTCTCGTTTCCTTTAAAGTGTCAACAAATCCATCTCCAGTGAAACAAAACAGAATCAAAACCAGCAGACTGAGCATCCTCCATGCTAACAGGCTAACCGCAGCTTCACTAAAAGGTCTCCTCTTGTCTTACTGCCCTCTGCTGGTCTGCTGGTGTGTTGCAGTTACTCTTTTTTTCTCCATATGTCACTGGCCTGATTGACCTGTGGTGGAAACACAGGCGGGTTCCTGTAAAACTAAAAGTTCCTGGATCTTCTTGTCAAAACACAAACAAAGGATTCTTTTTTAATCAATTAAAGTTATTTTTGGGGCTTTTCACGCCTTTAATGAGACAGGAGAGGACAGTGGATAGAGAAGGAACAGGGTGAGAAATCAGAAATCAGGAACATTCACATCCAAAGTTCCTCACACAAAATTCCAGGATTAAATTTGTCACCCAGGACTAGATTTTAGACCCTAGTTCCTGCAGTTGAAAAGTCCCATGAACCACACACAGAGGGGTACCGTATATTTTCGTGTAGCGTCTCTGAGAACCCTCCATGCCGAGCTCAGAGCGAGATAAGCCTCCCTCTGACGTCGCCATCGCCTCGATAGCTCTCATAACCTTTCATATATTTGGTTGCAATGTCCTCAAACTTTGATCTGACGTAACCGTGAGCAAGACCAGCCTCAGATTCCTGCATCCTGATAAGAGCAATCACAGGAAAATTAGGGCTCTTTATTTTCAGGATGTGTTCCTGTTGTTTCTCAGGGAGCGGACAGACGGTAGCAGTTTGGAGCTGCGTGTTGGGGAATCGATAAGGAATGTTTTCCACATGAGGATTTTCTCTCATCTTAAACTGATGTGGATCCAACAGGAGCCAGATCTGCTGATGTGTACGTACGTACGGAGCTACAGAAACAGTTCACGTGAAGTTTACGGCGTTAGGAGGAGCCGACCTGACGAGGTTAAACTTCAATCAGCACACTGTCACACTCCTCATCCTCCACCTGTTGTTTGGGCTGGAGGAAAAGACTCTGAGGTTAAGGAGAGCGAACAGAAACACGATCCGTTTTCAGGGATAACGGTTTGTGATGGATATGTTTGTGGAGGAAGAGGAGCAGATCAGATTAAAGCGGCCTCACAGTCGACTTCCTCCTCATCTGAAGTGAAGTTTGAAGCACTTTTGAATCATTTACTGTTCCTATTAGTTTAATTTGTGTTAAACATCCACTTTGAGTCATTAATCATCCTGCTGGTCAAACACCAGACTTTAAGAGAAAGAAAACAGTGTCTGCTTTGATTTCAGTTTAAAAACTCTCGTCTGGATCGAAGTTATGACAAAATCAGAGTCGACGACGTTTTGATGAAGCATGAGCTCATGGGAATTTCCCATGAGAGGACGGTGACTGCTGATGAAAATCTCTGAGGAGGTTTAAGCAGAAATCACATTTTAGGACAAGATGATATCAAGCTTCCCTCAGCAGCTGAAGTCAGTTCAGGTTATTACTCGGACAGGTCGCAAGCTTGGTTATAGAAATGGACACTAACGGACTCACGTCTGTATCGATAAGTGTTTTAGAAACACTGGTTTTATGAAAGTCCAGGACAAACATGAAAACTCCTCAAAGAAAGGCTCCAGGCAGGATTCAATCCAGGAACCTGGCATCCAAGTTCAGACTGCTTCGTTTCAACAAACTTCAGTGGCGTCAACTGAAGTCAATCCTTTTAGTATCACCTGCGACTTGCAATAAATAAATAAATAAAAAATTAAAAAAAAAAAATAATAATAATAATAATAATAATAATAATTTTATAAAATAATAATATTTATATAAAAAAATAATAAAATAATAATAAAAAATATTTATATAATAACTTCATTTGTTTAGAACTTTTAAAAACAGAAGTTTACAAAGTGCTCCGACGGCCAGGACATAAAAAGAAACACAAACTAAAAACAAAAGGCTCAGTTCAGTGGAGATCATCTTAAGGCCTTTGCACACCTATGTCAAAGCAAATAATGGCACGAAATTACGAAAAAGTTTGGAGGCGTCATATTTAATCTCTGCAGCTATTCTCCTCCAATGTTCGTCTTTGTAGTTTTTATGTCTTTTGTTGTCAGGAACCAGGTGCTGGGACACGAACACAATAACTGTTGAATGTTTTGGTTTGTGACTTGTCAACAACGAGTGTCCTGATTGGTTGGGTGTGTACTCGTTGCAAGCAAAACTTTGGAAAAATCGACCTCAGTCTGAAAAAAATAGCTGCTCAGCGAAAGAACGTTGCTGGTGTGAAAGCTTGCATTGATAAACAGTAGGTTCGAAAAAAATAATGTACAAATTGTTCGCGCAAAAAATATGCGTCTGGTTTGCAAAAGGTTTTGGAAAAATGCTGTAGTTTCATATGAAAAATGAACCCAGACAAAACAAGAACCATGCAGCATAAAATGAGAGCATGAGGAGCAAAATAAAAGTGAAAAAACATCAATCAACAAGAAAAAAGTAAAGACAGCAAAAAGGGACTGAGAGCATAAAAACAGGACAGCAAGTATAAAAAGACAATATTAGGAGAGTTAATAGAAAAATAAAACGATAATAACAAAAAAAATAAAAACGCTACCAAGACAGTCAAACGGAAGAAAGATGAAGTTTACTAATTAAGTATTATGTTTTTGATATGAAATGTTAAACTATTGTTGCGTGAAAACCACAACTTTTGTGAAAAGCTCCAGAAGAGCAATTTTTTGACGATGCTAACCTGAGCGCTGAGTCTGTCTCTACGAAATTTGAAAATCTCTTCTCAGGACAACAAATGTAACAGTGCCAACTAGTGGCCTTGCAGGTGTACTACAACTCCTTTTTTTTTGCAAAGTTAAAAAAGACAAATTTGGAGCACAGATGGCCTAATGACCTGTTTCCTGCTCAGTCCACTAAAGTCCAAAAAACAAATTAATTCTAAATTTTTTACTTTTACCACATTTTTGTATTTTCCTTGAATTTTTTGGTTCTTAAATAGTTTCAAAAAGCAGAACTAAATATATTTTTGCACACTTTAATGTATGTTTTTAACTCTTATCTCACAGTTCAGTTCCCTTTTAATGACTTTTAAATCAGCTTTTATCCAACATTCACTATTAGACGACATAAAGACATCATTTAATCGTTTTAAATGCTGCTGATGTTTGCAAATAGACCCAAACAAAAACAGACTGGAAGAAATCTGATGTAAAGATCAGTTAAATCAGGAACAGTCAGGGTGAAGTTTGTTTTTAAATAATGCAGATAACGCGCTTTTGAACATGTAAATAGAAATATTTAGAGTCTGAATCCTGAAAGTGATAAGCGTCTGTTTTCTGTCACAAACGTCCTAAAAGTTCAGACTGCTCCGTTTCTCTTTCAACAATCTCCAACTTTCCTTTCTGCTTACTCCTGAAACAATCTCCCGACCTTTCATCAGATGTGTCGACTGCGTCAGACTGTTTTTACCCCGAGAGCATCTCTTCTATCTGCGCAGCCCGCGGACCTCCTCCCCGCTCCTCTCCGCTCCTCTCCGCTCCTCTTTATCAACTCTTTTTAAACATCAGCTTTTCACAGAGCTGTTCGGGGTGAGATGTGAAAGGAGGGCAGTTTGAATATTTGCACAGCTTTTTTCTTTAAAGACAGGCCTAAAGCATCGTCTGCAATTACACCATTCCTCGTCAAATATGTTTGCATATTCAATAAGAGAAAAGCTGCTGGATGTGGCTTAATTTCAGCAGCCTCATAGGCGACATGCAGACGCTTCAACAATGTGCAGCGGAGAGATACCTTATTAGCCTTATTATCATTACTCCTCCTCCTGATTGTTGTCCTTCACCTAACTTTCCTCTTTATCGCGCACACACAGAGCAAACAAACTCTGCGGACGCCCACGGCTCTCCGCTGAGACTCTAACTTGGTGGCTTGTGTAAATAAAAATTAGGGGACCACCGGTGCCAGGACTGGCTGAGGAGTGGGCTCCGTTTCCTGACAGGTGTGGTGTCGTTTGGACCGAGAGGCAAAGCTGTTTCTGAATTAATGAGGCCAGGTGGAGCCAGCTCCGTCGCCTGCAGTTTATTTAAATGACTGCCCTTGATCTGGCTGATCACCGGGCTATAGGCTACTTCATTAAAACTAACAAGCAGTGCATTAACACCCCGCCGGCGCGCTGACACCGTCAACCTGGTTGTAAGTAAGCAGCACCCCGGGGAGACGGGAGCAGGGATCCAGATGCAGGTGGAGCTGATTTAAAATGCCAGAAAGAAAGATGGCAGCTTTGTGCGCTCTGATTGAAGGCATTTCTCACTGTTAAAGGGGAGTGTGTGTGTTCATGTGTGTGTGTGTGTAAGAAAAGGTGACAGACTTGCCGTGTAAGACCGACCTCGAGCTTCATAGACGGACGCTTTTGATCAGAAAGGACGGTTTATCTTCACCTTCTTGTGGTCGTTTTTTACCAAACTTCACCCTTGATCGTCAATAATCTGACGTTTCCACAGAGAAACTTTTAAAACGTCAACAAAACTCAGAGCTGCTCTCTTGTTATGCAGATGACACACAGATATACCTCAGGAGAGCCTCTCTGCTGGTTTTCAGAGATTAAAAACTGGATGTCCCAAAGTTTCCGACAGATTAATGACCTGAAACAAGTCAATCAAGCATCGTCTTCTCTCGACTTGATGGTTTTAACGACGTCCTCTTCAGTATCATCCATAAATCACACTCCTCGGCTTCTTACAGGTTTAAACAGGTGATATCACATCCCTTCCATCCCTTAACTTTAAGATTTTACCGATCACGTTAAAAGCCTGTTTGGATCGAGCCAACTCGCAGCTTCGGATCCCTGGGGTAAGTTGTAATCTTGATTTTAATCTATCAGTTATTATTATTTTCTCGCTTTGTTTGTGTAAATTTGCGTACAGGAGGCCCTTGACTTATGTCATTTCGACTTCGACGCCAATAAATATATGTACGTAAGACAAAAGAGAAGGTTTTGAAGTTATGCTGCTCTGTTCGTAAGCTCCTACGGCGCGTACTAGTTTTTGACGCGTATGAATACTCAGCTACACGGTCATTAGCATCGTCCACTTTGTCTCTAGTCGCATCATAGTGTAGATTGTCTGTATTTGTGCTCTGTAATTTTCTCGGTATCCTCATCTTTTTTGCACCATAGACACAAAAAGGAAAGCAGGATCTGTATAGTACATGTATTTGGAAAGTTATTTAGAGATTTAGGAGGTATTTGGGGTAAAAATTTGGCTTACACAGAAGTTTGGGTTACAACGCGTCGTAAGAATGAAACTCGTTTGCAACTTGAGGACTGCCTGTATTTACTTATTTTATTATTTCATCTTCACGCTCTTATGTGTTGCTCGATAGATTTGAGTTTTAATTTTTTTTATCCCAGTGTTGCACTTACTGTTAAATCTTTAAATTTTTCCTGGACGTAACAGTGCATCATTTCTAATACTTTTCCTTTTTGCTTTTGTGTGTTTGTCTTTGTAGCACCAGTACTTCTGAATTCCTTTCACTAAATATTTATCTTGTTGTCCCCTCTGATTTATTAGGCAGCGCACTTTAAGGGTGACATAAACAAAGTTTTTATTTTTCTACCCTCCACAGGTGCGATGTGTCTCTCTTCAAAGACATCAAAACTTCTCGGAAAAAACTGTGAATTTCACATTTTTGAAATATGGGAGTCCCTGGTCTACTTCTTCTATTGACGGGTGGAAAGTAAGTAAATTTTACGAAGTATTTCACAGGAAAAATATTAATTGAGATCAGTTTTAATGGCTTGAGGTCTGCACAGGGAGAGTTGAAAACCTGCTGTAAAAAAAAATTGTCTTGAAGAGATTTTTAAAAGTGATGTTAGAGACAGCTGGATGATCATTTACTGGAAAAAGAGCAGCAAATACAAAGCAATTAAAAGAGGACCCAAAACACAACCCTGAGGAACACCACAGGAGAGAGCAGCAGACTCTGACATACGTTTTCTGTTAAACCCTTTGCACACCAGACGCATATTTTTTGCATAAATATTTTACATGTTTTTTTCAAACCTACTGTTTTTCTTTCTTTTTTTAAAATTGATTTTATTTATTTATTTATTTATTTTTTATTTTTTTATTGTACCGATGGCAGTGATAATTGTGAAAGTTATGTAAAAATAAAAGCGAAGATTACTTAACCAAAAAATAAATAAATTATAATAAAAGGAGAAAAGTTAATAATAACAAGGATAGCAATAACATGAATTAGAGAATTTTATAATGCATGAGGTAATCATAATATTGATTGTGATATTGATATTTGTGATATTATTGTTAAAGCAATATTAGAAGTAATAGCAGTAACAGTAATGAAGACTAAAGATCAAGTGAAACAACAATACTACTTTTTCTAATGTCCTCAATATTAAAAAAAAATAATAATAATAAAAAACAAAATAAAAATAATAATGATGAAAATAATAATAATAATAATTATTGTTATTATCATCAAAGGAGAAGGGAGAAGGAGACCATAAGAGGAGGATTTCCCATGTTAATTTTTATTATATTTTATTTTATTTTATCATATTTTATTATATTTGATTTTTTTTTATTTTATTTTATTTTATTTATTTTTATTTTGCTTTATTTTATTTTATTTTATTGTATTTCAGAGTCTTAAGTTGCCCCCAGAGAAAAGACATAAAAACTACAAAGACAACTATTATACCGACGCTTGGAGGAGTTTTCTCCTGAAGTACATAGACAGACTTGCCTCCAAATTTTTGCAATTTTGTGCCATTTTTTCGTTGCTGTTGGTGTGCAAAAGGGTTCACTCCGGGTGTTTCAAAGTCTCATATTATCAAATACAACAGGTTCAAAAGTCCAGCTTAATTAGTGTTTAGTAATCTGAATATGTATATGTTTTTTTTTTTTTTTTCTCAAAATAAGCCTTTCATATCCACATCTTGCCATCTGTCATGTTTCTACGGCAGCACAAAAAGGACAAACTAGTGACATATGTGTTTTTGAATTCTGTTTAGAAGTCGGAGAAAACACTAGTTGTTGCTTTGCACCAAAATTTTTTGTTTTTTGATTTTACAAACTTGACAAACGGAGGCCCCAAGTCTTAGCATCTCAAGCTTTTTGTCCTCGAGGGCCACCGTCAAGACGAGGGGTGAGTAAATTGGTATCAGACCACTATGTATTTATATAGGGACATATGCTAATGTGTGCAGGTAAACGGCGTCTAAGAGCTGAACTTTGACCTGTAGTGAAGTATTTCTGTCGCTGTATGGTTTGAGAAAGTGTCGTCCTCCAGAAAAAGTGCGGAGTGAGACCTCCTGTTTAATCCCCGCTCTTTGATTTAACAGTGAAGTAATGAGTAATCTGTTCCTCCAGAGGAATGACCCTCCCCTGTGTTTGTGAACGACTTTGTTTCGACCTCTGCTGCACACACTCCCCCCCCACCCCTTCATTCGCAGAAAATGGAAATGGCTTAGCACTATCACGTTGCCGTGGTAACCATCTGAGTCCCCCATCTCGCGGTGGAGAAATGAGTTCTGAACGGGCTTGAGAGAGGCAGGGATTAAACATGATCCCGCGGACGGACTGTCAATCAAAGGGCCCCCGCTCTCCAACCTCACATTTACAAAAATCACACTTTCAAAGCCGAACAGGTGCGTTTGTCCTGAGCGATCTGAGAGGAGAGAAAAGAAACCCGGCCCCGCTAAAGCCGCTGCTGCTTTTAAAAACAAACGTGTTATCCTGCCCAGGATTTAGTGCTGGTCGTTATATTCCCGTGCCAAGAGGCGATGGATTAATTTAATTAGCCTGGTGAAGATTAATGACGATGCATAGGCCGCTCTGTAGATAAGCTGTTAACAAGGATGTGTTATTTTCTACACCACGCCGTGTCCAATCTGGGGAACTTGTGGTTGAAGTTAAAGCTCTGAAATGAGTCTGAAGTGGAGCTTTTAGAGCCGGTTCGTCATTTATCTGAGCAGACCGAGCTTTTACTGCTACGTCCTGAAACACAGAGTCATGACTTATCGTTTTCATGATTCAGGCATGAAACAGAAACCAGAGCAGGAGCTGACGCACGTCGCACTGACGCAGCAACATTTAGATTAATCTGTGACAAATAAAAGAAAATAGATCCCAAACTTTTCTGCACCATTAAATCTAAAACCAGACATCAAATTTAACTTCAGTATTTGTGTAATTATTTTAATAATAGATTAAATTTGTGATCGTAAACAGTTTTTGAGTTTCTTATCATGACCCCCACTTTAAAGACCACTGGTCTCGGCTAGTACTTGCAAACTTTCTGCTTTGTTTATCATCAGTTATTCAGGGTTCAAATCTCCAGAATACTCCAGAAAGATGCAAATGTTTGTTAAAGCATCCTCATATTTAACCTGAGAGTTTGCATTTAGTTAAGCTCAGCTTTGATTGGTTGAATCTTTGTTTTTGTGCAGAAACCACAGACGTCAGACGTTTCTACTTCTGTGAGCTGTTTCACGCTGAGTGAGCTCCTGTCGTTTTTCTGTTTGTGTGTCTGAATGATCCCATGAGAGAAAGGATCAAGTTTATGATCAGATGTGTAGATAAACGTTTCATTTTTACATTTATTTATACTGTGGTTGATGGTTCAACTCCAGGACCAACAGATACAGAGTTGGTTTCCAGGTGAACTCATGACGCGCTTACGTTGAGTTTAAACCCGAGAGTGTTTTTGTTTTGTTTTGTTTTGGAGGAGATTTTATTTCTTTTGAGACATTTCTCAGTTTTTCTTTATGTTGTGGTCTGTGAACTGACCAAATATAGTTTGCAGCTCTGTAAAGAGGTTACATCAGGAAGTTATGTTTTAGGTCCTGAATCCTGGAATCTGCTGCAGAAGAATTAGAGTCTGAGTCTCTTATAATATTCTGAATATCAGACTTAAAGAGCTGCAGGAAGAATGATCGGATTTAACATCTTAAGATCCAGCATCAACATGTGTGGACATTACATTTCTGCCCTTAAGACCCATTCATTTTTTAACACTGACCATTAGCCACATTTAGGATCACTGCCCACATCATCTTTGGTGACATCGCAACATTACACTCCTTTGAATGCAAGAGCAGAAAAGCAAGAATGCAAAAGGCACAACATAAATGCAAGAGCAAAAAACATAAATGTAAGACCAAAAACAAGAATGAAAGAGCAAAAAAACAAATGCAAGAGCAAAAAGCCAGAATGCAAAAGGCAGAATAAGAATGCAAGAGCAAAAAACACAAATGCAAAAACCACAACATGAATGCAAGAACAAAAAACAAGAATGCAAAAGCCACATTAATAATGCAAGAGCAAAAGAACAAATGTAACAGCAAAATACATATATTCAAGAGCAAAAAACACAAATGCAAAAACCACAACACAACGAAAGTTAAGAGGTTACTTTTTCAAACAGCCACAGAAAAGTTGTCGAAGTTAGTATGATTTTCTTTTTTCCCCTCTATCTGTGATAATTAAAGCATTGTAGGGGCCTCACCTTGTGATTTCCTTCATGGTACTTTTATTTTCTTTATTCATGTTAGCATTAAAGCTATATTTATCATAGTTTAGGTTAGAATAGAAAACAATCATTACCTTCACAACATTTTCTGTATCTGTTAGGAAAACTGTCTTCATTACTTCTGTTGTGGCTTTTGCAAATCAGCTGACACCTCTCAGCCACCGTACGTTTTAATGAAAGGAAAAAAACAATTTGTTTAAATACAATAGCACTAACAACTAACAACAAAAAGAGAACTGAACGCAAATAATCCAACTTCCCGTACAAAGACCAAGTTTAGTTATTATACTTATCAGGTCTTACTGATTCCAAACAGCAAGGTGAACTGAAAAACACACATCAGACCAAAGCTCAGGTATTAGGATGAAAAGTTACTTTGACTGAAGACTTTCTGAAATGATCCTGGATAAGTTAGCATCTAACTTGGCTAATCTGAAGTTTTCCCCAATAAAACTTTCTTATTGTTTGGTTTGTTTGCCTTTCAGAGGGAAACGTCACAAACTGCTTCGAAGACTTAAAATTAAAAAAGAAGCAACAACAGTTGAACAATCCTACCACGCTGCAGAACGACCACATCAAACGACCAAAAGCCGCCTGACCTAATGTGTTCAAAGATACTTTTTGCACCAGGAAGTTTGCTCCAAAGTCAGAGACATGATCATTTTTTGTTTACAATCCAACATGAGGCTGAAACTCCCAAATCAAGAGCCAAAGAAGAGTCTCAGATCATGTTTGTTTTCTACCTGAGCTGGCTCTCATTCCTCATTCCTCGTTTTGACTCCTAATGATCACATTTCTGTCTCAATCTGAGCTTTAACTGGAGTAAAAGGAGCTGAAACTGTCAGTTTTTGTCTTTAACGAGCAGCTGATCAGACAGACGTGATAAATTATTAGAAACTGATAACCCGTCTATCGCCTCATCAGAGGAAATTGTTCCCAAATCGCTCTTTCTGAATAAAAGCTCCTCGTATCGTTTGATGTCTCTCTATAAACGAGAGATTCTCTTAATAAAGGATTAATTCCTGCTCCTGCAGAAGTAATCAGATTACAGTTACACATTCCTGGTGCCAGGCTGGCAGAGGAGGAGGAGGAGGAGGAGTGAGACCCCGTGCAATTTGATATTTGCCTCTTTGACAGTCACTTAAAGGGGATCTGGAGAACCTGATACCCGGGGACTTACACCCCCTCCAAAGGCTTTGGGGACACTCTACCTCGGCCCGGCTCGGCCCTGCAGCGCCACTGAGTCTCCAGACGGGGTGTAAACCTTAAATGTTGGCTATTTGTTCCAGGAAAGTCAAGTTACTGCTCCATTCATCCTTCCTCCCCTCCTCCTCTGGTCTCCTCGACGCTCATTGACTGCAGGGAGAGTCCTAATCACGAGTTTAAGGCCGAGGAGAGGGAGCAGCTGACGGCGTGCAGACAAAGAGTCCTGATGCAGTGGAAGAGGAGGTTATCTGCTCGCGCTGCGGTTCCTTATCAGAGGATAAATATTTGTGTATCATGGCCGTGTTGTTGTGATTGTTGCAGCACAGGTGATGCACGCAGAGATAGAGCCACTGTATGCATGCACGGCTGCAGCGTGGGGGGGCGGCACGCCTCCTGCACAGCCAATTTTTCAATTATGAGGTTAAAGGAGTGTGTGTTTTTAATAAAGGGCTGCTCATTAAAGAGGGAGTACATTCCCCCGCTGATAACAGGCAGGTCGCTTTGTGGGGACGTCTCCTGGGACGACTCCTGTTTGTCCCCGGACTCGCATCTCGTTAGGAGCTCATCTCCACGTCTCTATCTGCAGGATCAGGGCCGCAGCATCAGCCTCCCCTGGATGTGACAAAAGATTAAGATTTCCTTTCACAGGGAGAGAAAATCAGGCTATTTCACTCACACACCCTTCCCCCTTTTTTAAGCAACAACCAATGTGATCTGGTCTCTCTCTCTGGACTCCCAGTTGGCCCACCCAGTCCAGGATTATTCTGCTCAGCCAGGAGGAGAAGGAGGAGGATGATGATGAGGAGGATGAGGAGGGAGGGCTGTACCCAGCCGCCCGCCGCCCGCCTGTAAGTGTCCATCCCCGGTTTGTTTGACATGGCGCTGTCCCTGGGTGTGGGAGCGATAAACATCTGGTGGCGCTGCCAGGACATCGGGAAATGAGGGGAGCGTGGGGGGGCAGCGGGAGAGGAAACAGAAAAGCAGAATGAGAAGAAAGATGGAGGGAGATGCTGATCAGCTAATTACAGCTGCAAATAAAATGCAAATTTATCCTGGCACGGTGAGCACGCCCAAGTTTAAACACAGCGCCGTCCAAAAACTGGGAGCTGCACGGGCACGCTGCCAGTGACGAGTCCCAAACAAAGACTCATTATCCAATAATAATAATCCAACCTCCAGATCAGAGTCACTGTTAAAGCAGGGGATGAAGGCCGCCTGTGAAACTCCGAGAGCTCCACATCAACACTTGGAGGAGCAAATTCAATTTCTGGATTACTGATTTATTCTCACATCTGCTCTTAATCCTTCAATCCCAGAATTTCTGATTTCAGCTACGAATTTCACCGTTTAATCCCAAATCTTTCCCAAATTCTGACTTCTTATTGTTGTTCCTCTCTAACATAAGAAAATTTCTTATTTCAAATTTAAACTAAGATTTTGAGAATGTCAATCCCAAAATACCAGTTTTGGCACTGGATTATGGCTTCAATCCAATATGGTTGTTTTCTAATGTATAATCCAGATTTAAACCTCAAAATTTTTTGCTTTAATCCCAGATTTCTGGCTTTAAATTTTCTACCTCATTCCAAATGTTTTTGTTTAAAAACATAAAAAATTCCTGCTTTTACCTCAGATTATTGACTTAAAACAGGCAAAAAATTAGTGTTAGACTTCAAATCTGCAAATTACATCATGTGGGTTCCTTTATGACTCTTGTTTTAATCTCAAAACATCAATTTCAACACTGAACCACGTCCCTAATCCCAGATTTTTGTTTCCAATGTTTAATCTAGACCTCGATTTTACATGTGTCACATTAATCCTAGATTTCTGACTTTAAATCTCCTGTCACTTTCCCATATTTGTGTTTTTTAAACATCATAATTTTGATTTTTTTAATCAAGAGCTGGTAAAAACACACTTCTCGCTTTAATCTGAGAATCCTGACTTTAAAAGGTGTCAGATTTGTAGTATGGGTTAAAAAAAAAACACCTCAGAATCTTGAGATTTAAGTCAGAAATCTGAGATTAAAGGTGTAGTGGTTTTCAGACTGCATCCCTAAATATTTAATTTGACATGTTAATCCCAGATTTCTGATAATAAATTTATTGTCACAGTCCATAGTTTTTTTTTCATTAATTAATTAATCAATTTTTTATTATTATTATTATTATTATTATTATTATTATTATTATTATTATTTATTTATTTATTATTATTTTTTTTTTAAGTTTGGACTTTTCATTTTAGAGATCATGCAAAATTTGCCCTATAACTAATAAAATAAATTAAAAAATAAAATAAATTAAAATTAAATTGAAATTAAATTTAATTAAATCAATAAATTGTAACCTCTGACTTTAATCTGAAATTCCTCATTTTCAAAGATTAAACAAAAAAATCTGTTTTGTTAGAGTTAAAGCAGCATCCTAAAATGAAAGTCAGAATTCTGAGTTGAAACCTTTAAATTACATCCTGTGTTTTTTTTTAATCCCCTTGACCTCTTTTTGACCCTTGTCTCAATCTCAAAATATCAATTTCGATGCTGAATTATGTTCTTAATCCAAGAATTTTGTCTATAAATCCTAAATTCAGACTAAAAACTCAAATTTATTACATCAGTCTCAAATTTCTGATATTAACTTTACTTCCACTGTTTTATAATTTTTTTTTCTAACATTTAATTTGATATTTTTATCTGTTAGGTGATAAAAAAAAATGTAAATTTCCAACAAAAAAATTGTTTTAATCTCAGAATTTTTTTTGGCTTTAATCTGAAAATCCTGATGATTAATCGATATAATATTTGCCGAAACATAACAATCAATCAAAGCAGAATCCTGAGATTAAAATCAGAAATCTGAGTTTAAAGCCTGTTAAAATAGTCTACCAGCTAAAAAAACTCACGGACCCCTTCCTCTTGGCTCAATCTCAGATTGCAGATTTAAAGTCTGAATTATAGCATTAATTTTAGATTTTGGTCTTTGATTCTTAATTTAAACCTTTATCTCAAATTTGGTGCATTAATCCAGGTTTTCTGATTTTAAATTTACTGTCACGGTCCCATTTTTGGTTGAATTACATTAAATTTTGGACTTTTTATGTAAGAAACGAAGCAAAATTAAGATTGTAAATAAAAGATGAGTCAAAAACCCAAATCTCTGGATTTAATCTGAGAATCCTGACTCCAAACAGATTAAAGACTGTTATGTTGTTTAGATTAAAGGTGGGAATCTGAGTTTGAAACCAAATCCTGAGGTTAACTTCACCCCCTCGACCCCTTTTTGATGCTTGTCTCATTTTCAAAAATGCAAATTTAGACACTGGATTATAGGCGTAATCTCAGATTTTTATCTTCAAAATCACAATTCAGATTTAAATCTCAGATTAATTCTTGATTTCTGATTTTTAATTCTTTAGATTGGATTTAATCTGAGCATCCTGACTTTTAAACAAATGGGTTAAAAATAACAATATGTTAAAAAAATTACAGCAGCATCCTGAGATTAAAGTGAGAAATCTGGGTTTGAAGCTGAATCCTGTGGTTGTCAGACAGGCTAGCAGCTCCTCCACCCTCCTCCACCTCCTCCTCCACCTCCTCCTCCACCTCCTTGGGAAAAAAGAAGATGGCACATTTCCCAACAACAGTGACACCACCGTGCGCACACACTGCTCCACATCCACAATCCAACAATTACAGTTCCCCACACTGTAGCCTCTGTTTACGCAGGAGGAGGTGGAGCACAGGGAGCTACACACACACACACACACACACACACACACACACACACACCCTTCTTGTGTAGTGATTAATGATACACCACCTCCCAAAGATTAATCATGGAAAATTAAAAAACTTGGAGGTGCAGCGTGAGGACTGCAGTAGATCAGGTGGGCTTAGGATGGAGGATGGAGGAGGGAGGAGGGAGGAAGGAGGGAGGAGGGTGAGGAGAGAGGGGTGGGGGTGAAAACGAATTAGCTTCATCGGATCTTTTTAGATGCAAATATTTTGTTATCTCCACTTTGCTGCACTGTTTTCAGTGTTTATGATTAATTATCTCTTCTTGGTGAAAAATAAATCATGCGAAATTAGGATCTCGCTGACTCCACCGGCGTAAGCAGAGATGGCAGGTCGATGCTGTTAATTTCAGGTTGAAATTGACACACTAATTATAGTGCAGAGTGCTGCTGGAACACTAGCAGGCAAGATTATACCTCTGTGCTTCTATTTTTTCTGTTTTTATCAGATCCCCCTTATATTTTACCAATTAAAAATCGTAAAGGCATTTCATTGCCCCGGGATAAAAAAAGGCTGCCTCTCTCCTAACATGGCCATCACTTTCCCCCATCAGATTCATTGTGATGTATTAGATGCAATAAATTATCCCATGTAACAAAACATGGCGAGCTGAAAGGCTGATAATCTGCAGAGGGGAGATAAGGATTCATTATTCCAAATCATTATGAATCCAGCGTTGGCTGTGACTTCTTTCTTAATCAGCTTCTGTGATCCTGGATACGTGAAGGGAGCAGATAAGAGCAGAGTCGTTTATAATTCTCCCCACCTCGGCCTAATATTTTAAAATAAAATCGCAGGGAGAAGCCGGCGTGAAGGGAGAAAAAAAAGGAAAACACACACTGGCTTAACGTTTGGAGGGCTGCACAGGACGAGAATAATAAAACACATTGAGGGAAATAAATAAGTAAATAGATAATGCGTGGCCCCATACGTTTTTGGAGGTGTTTTGTCTCAAATTAAGGTCATCTTATTCGACATTTACAGCGGAGAAATCGTGTAGGCTGGGGACAAAAAGCGAGATATATACTGCAGCGTTTATTTCACATTTGGAGTGGGAAGTGTCTAATAAAATTTAGGATACACCACGAAGCTGAGAGAGCGGCTGACCGTAAATGATTTCCTCCGTTTATGCACTAACGGTGCAGAAAAGCCCCGCTGCAAAGCAGATAAAGACTGCACTGCGCGCTGCGTTTTTTTGCAGCTGCAAAATTAACCCCTTGGAAAAATAAATATAACATAAAAAGCACAAAACTGCTGCAGTGTTTAATCAGGATATAAAGGTGACATTGTGACGCTTCAGTCTCAGATTATAAATATCAGCAGGGACAGTGTGGCTGCATGGATGCGTGCGCGCTCCGGATCCAGACTGGAGGGTTTTTTTTTTTTTTCCCGCGCGCAGCTTGTTGTCAGACTGTCACGCGGGAGCACGCGTCGAATTCTACATTAATCACGCGATTTTGGGCACCGCGGTTCTAGAACAAAAAAATGCAGACTATCCCTTTTTTTTTCTTTTTTTTTTTTGCTTTTTTTTTTTTTTTTGCTTTGATGCAGCGAGAGGTACCAGCATCCCTGCCTCTATTTAGAATTAATTACGGATTGCCTCCACAAAATCAACACCCTCCTCTTCTTCCAAATTTATTATTTAATTGTATCGCGACAAAAAAAGGCAAAATTAATTCAGTTATTTCTCATAATTAATCTTTTTACAACACATTTAATGTGCTTTAATTATCTGCTTGTTTATTAAAAAAAAAAAAACATTTACGCGACAAAATCCACCTTTACATTAAAATCTGCCCCAAAATAAGCATTTTATTTAACAGCAGATTAATAAATCATTACGATCAGGATTTTTTAATTCTATTAATTCCATAAATGAAAAGCTCTGAACGCTGAATAATTCATCGTTTCACATCTGCATCCGTAAGTTTCTGCGATTCTCTTTAATTTATTACCTTAATTGAATTTCTTTCTCCCCCTCAAAGATAGATTTGGGTGTGATCAGTTTACATTCTCCTTCGAAGAGTCAAGGCGCAACATGAGAGATACCAAAGCCTCCAGCATCCTCCCTCTCCTCTGCTCTGCTCTCCTCCTCTTCCTCTCCTCAGTGCATTTCACACAGAGCAGGATCGGATTTGCTTGGTGCTCCTTTCAATGAACCATGGTGTCAATAAGCAGGCTAGCTAGGCCTCTATATGCTCCGGGTTAGAGCTGGATGTATGTGCCATTTTTTTTTCCTCTTCATCTAGAGCTGCTAAAATAAAAAACACGCACAAGCCAGGGCCACAATGCGAGCAGCTCCAATCTCACATTAGCATATCGATACGGAAAGATTTCAGACTCTGTTTGCTCACACATTGTTCAAATGGAGCTCTAATTGCTGTGGAGTTTGGCGCGGATCTCCTGTGTTGATTAGACACCCGAGCTACAGCTACGGCTTCATCTGTCCCTTTTGTGGCAGAGGAGAGAAAGAGGCTCCTCTTCCAGCAACAAAAGGAGGTGCAACATTTTGTGTGTCACGCAGAGGTGTTGTATTCTGCGGTGCAATATCTGCGCCATTCTTACAGGGATGGATGTATAGATAATACACTTACACAACACGCGGAAATCTGCAGGAGCACAGAATTAACATTTGGCCTAAAAATGTCCTGATGTGAACCAGAGGAACGAGGTGTCTCATTTCTAACCTCGAACATAAAAATACAGTCTTTGTAGGGGAGACTGGGGAAGGGTGTAACATTATTTTTAACATCATCAGCAGCAACTCTCTAAATTTTAAAGCTAGGGTTCTCGTTTAGAAAAATAAAATAAAATCAGACCTCAACACAGTTTTTAGGCTACATCATGTTACAGACTTGGATGGAAATTTACATTTAATTATTAAAAAAAAAAAATAGAAAAGAAAAAGAAAAAATTTTATCTATCTTTTTTGCGGCCTAATCCATTATTTTTAAGATGCAGACAGAAACACCAGCTTCTTTTTTCCTCTTTTCTGAAAAAAAAAAAGAAGATAAAATCACTTCCTGTTTGACTTTACGTGCACATGTGGGAAAAAAAAAACTTACAACCACTTCAACTAATTTATATGCATAAATATTTTCATAAACACACTCATTTACACTATTTATGTTGTTAGCAGCATGCTAATCTTGAATTATAAGCACAAATGGATGCACTGTAGCTCCCCCTGCTGGCTGTTTGCGATATGTTTCATGGCTCAAACTTTAAAATCAAATAACACGCCTAAATGTTATTTATTTTATCTATCTTTTTTGGGGCCTAATCCATTTTTTTAAGACAAAGACAGAAACACCAGCTTCTTCTTTTCCCCTTTTCTGAAAAAAAAAGGATAAAATCACTTCCTGTTTGACTTTACGTGCACATGTACACAAAAAAAACTGCAGAAGTAACCCTCCAATTCTTTATACGCATAAATATTTTCATAAACATACTGATTTACACTTATTTTGTTGTTAGCAGCATGCTAATCTTAAATTATAAGCACAAACAAATGCAATGTAGCTCCCTCTGCTGGATGATTGCAGTATTGCAGCTGACTCAAACTTTAAAATCAAACAACACGCCTATATGTTATTTTTTTATCTGTCTTTTTTGTGGCCTAATCCATTTTTTAAAGATGCAGACAGAAACACCAGCTTCTTTTTTTCCCTTTTCTGAAAAAAAGAAAAGATAAAACATATTTTGTTGTTAGCAGCATGCTAATCTTGAAATATAGGCACAAACGAATGCACTGTAGCTCCCTCTACTGGCTGGTTGCAGTATTGCACACGACTCAAACTTTAAAATCAAATAACACGCCTGAATATTATTTTTTTATTTGGCTTTTTTTGCGACTTCATCCATTTTTTTTAACACAGACAAAAAAACCTGCCTCTATTTTTTCCCTTTTCTGAAAATTAAAAAAAAAGAAGATGTTCTAATAATTATAATAATAATAATAATAATAATAATAATAATAATAATAATAATAATAAACATAATAATAAAACAAATAGTCTTGATTTTCAAAAAGTTAAAATTATAAAATCAAAACAGAAAAAATAAAATAATCCTGAGGGATGAAGGAGGAAGGTGTAAACACAGAAATGATAATCTGACTCCTGATTGGTGGAAATTGTGTCCCAGCCATGCCCAGTCTCCCCTATAATATAATTTAATAGCAATAAATAAACCGGAAATGGCCTGAAATCACACATTTAAGCCACTGATACACATTTTTTTGATTCGTTATAAGAGAAAATGTTCGTTTAGTTTATATTTTCTCTGGAGTGTGGGCGTTTCCTGATGTTTTAGGCGTTTATCTTCAAAACATAATAAATTGGCTGAGAGAAGGATTGAGGAATTAGAAAAATTGGATTTTAAATTTTGTATTTGTGGTCATTAGAGAGTTTTGTTTTGGTTTCTGTGACTCCTTCTTGTGATGCTTCAGACGCGGAAGCGCAGGCGTGCTGTGTACAGTAAGCGCGGTGAAGGAGGCCGCCTTTGGTTGGCGCGCACAGCCTGCCCGGTAGCCTGTGTGCACGCGTGTTTTTCCTCCTTATATGACGCTGATGTGACTCCGGGACCGAGGGCGCGCGCACCACCACTGTTGGAGAGTGTTTTTTTTTCTCCCCCCTCCTCCCCTCCTCCTCCTCCTCCTCCACCTCCCCCCGTCCACAGCTCTCACTCTCGCCCTCTCTTTCTTTCACTCTCTCCAAATGCCATCGGCGCTGCCATCTCTATGTCACTCTTTCTTCACATCCGCAGAGGAAAAAAAAACCTCAACGCGCATCATCCGCACGTCCAGCGTCCGCAACGAACAGGTCAGTAAATATTTAGATTCGCTCTGTGAAGCCGGTGCATCCTAAAATATGTTCCGTCCAATCGGCTGCCTCGTCCCTGTCAGAGGCTTTGTATTGATCTGAGAGCGCAGTGATGCTCGGGAAACTTTTACGAGTGAGGAAATAAAAGAATTAAACGAAAAAAATCGAGAAAACGAAGCAGCCTGGTTGTGTTTGTCTCTAATCCTGTCCACTGTACGAGTGTGCGCACTTGCTTGGAAAGAGGGGCTGTAGTGTTGATAACACCGGCTATAACACCCATAACGTCCGCCATTGTTGCCGTTAACGTCGTCTCGAGCTGCTGCTTTATTCTCCCTGAGCTAGCTTGCGCGTAATTGGCTTCGCTTAATAAATAATTAGACATTTCCACCCGTTTCCACCCGTTTCCACAACTGTCAGCCTCGATTTCAGATTGACACGTGAAACGCAGCTTTTTCCTCAAATATTACACCACCTCTCCTCAAACCCAGACCCCCCAAAATAGCGCAGATGAGGGGTTTTAACGACCTATTACCTCGCGCTCAGGTTGGAGGTACAGGCAGACTCTCACACAAGCCGTGAAATTGATCTGATTACCTTGCCGGCGGGTCATAAAAAAGGGGGAGTCAGGGTTGCTGAAGCTGCGTTTCCCTCCGTTATTAGCTGCCTCCATCTCGTCTGTGGTCGATATGTCTTGATATGGCGCAGAAAGAGAATGAATAGGATGCCAAATTAAGGGCATCTTACGCGCGGGCCAGAGGTCCTAACGCTCAGTCAGTGAAGGAGAGGAGGAGAGGAGGAGGAGGGAGGAGGATGAAGGAAGGAGAGGGAACATTTTGTCTTTTTTCTTCAGCAAAAATCAGCATTTCTTTTAATTTAAATCAAGCTTTGTTGGAGAATTTTAATAAAGGTTTAAACTGGAGACAAAAGCAGCAGATTTTTTTTTTTTAAAGTTGTGCCACATTTTTAAATTTCTTCCCCCTTTAAAATTATTTAAATCAAGCAATCTGGAGTCCAAACAAGAATATTTTTTAAAGAATGAGAAGAATTAAATGAGCTTGTTGTGTTGGGGTTGCAGAGGCCCTGCATGTGCTTTAAATCAGAGATTACATCAGTGCGTCTGGCGAGCTGCGATATAGACGCAGATAAGCATCAGAAGAAGTCAGAAAATTGGCAGACCATTTTGTTTTCCTTTCTCGATGGGAGGAATGACACAAATTAGCCTAAAGGAGGAGTGCTGCTACTCTTTTTTTCTGTTTTCTTTTTCACACTCGCAGGAATAAAAAGCTGATTTATGTTCTTCTCATTTTAATCATTCTAGGAAATCCACTTCGTCGTCTTTCGCTGATTTTTTTTTTGTTCCCTCCAGTTTCAAGCGCAGAATTTGACGCCCTCGTTTTGTTCTAAGAAGCCGAGTGTGTTCACATGCTGACAGCAAAAAGCAAGAGTGTTTTCTTAAAAAGACTAAAGAGAGGTTGACAAATGACTCAGAGTGTAAGCGGACTGTTACGTTTTAAACTAGCTACCGGTTTCACAATAAAGCTGTGAAATGAGCATTTGACCTGGAAATTAAATCGTTATTACGCATCACGTCGCTCTGGCTGCTTGGCTTGTTGCATTTTTAATCTGTGGCTGGGCTATTTCCAACAACACCTGCAGCTTTTACACCTTCTCTGTTATTATTTACCTGTTCTATGCTTTTATTTTGTAATTTAAAATTTTGTTTAATTCTAAAAAAAAGTGTTTTATTTTGAAAAGACTTAAAAATTGCGCCAAATTTGACAAATTAAAACAATTTATTAATTTAAATTTCACAAAGAGCTACACACTGATTTATATCTTCATTAGCAGCGTTAGAGTATTATTGTTGTGGTTGTAATACCCCGGATGTTAAATTAGTGTTTTAACGTGAGGTTTTATCTTTTTGACCTCTAATTAATCAGATAACAAAAGGAAATTATATTTACGCACAAAACACACACTCTTATTCTCTCTCACACACACACACACACGTACAAAGAGACGTTATCTGCAGCATTTCATCCCCACACACACACACACTGCCAGTGGAATAATCCGTCCGTGTCTTAAATTCTCAGCCGTAGAAGAAGAAGAAGAAGAAGAAGAAGAGGAAGAAACTGTGCCATGTCGTGATTTTAATCAAAGCTGGCTGACATAATCACTCAGAAATTATCTCTGCCATCACACGCCGGACTGGCCCCTCGCCTGCTTTTATGAATCAACCTTTACGCACACACTCACACACACAGAGAGAGGGAGACGCGGCGCTATTTGTAGGCCATTAACTTCAAAAATAGACTCCCCCCCTCTCTCCCCCACACACGGAGAGGAGAGGAAAGCTGAAGTCACCGTTTCTCCCTCCGTGGAGACAGTTTTCGGGATTATAAATGACAACTTTTTAAGAGAGCCAGCCTCACTCCTCGCTGAATAAGCTCCGGCGTTATTGACACCGAGGCGCGGGGAATCAAGTCATGGGACGGCTTCCATGTCCCATTCTCTAAGCTTCGATACATCCAGTCAAGAAACAAAAAAACATAATCGGGATTTTCGGCTACATTTACCGTCATGTGTTTGCCTCTGAGCACCTATAACGGGGACTTTGTGGATAATGGCCTCCGCGATACTTTTCAAGAGGATAATTACACGAGTCCGCTGACAGCTTGACAATGGCAGCTACAGCAGTTTGCATCCAAGTTCAGTCTCAGGTTTGCCTCCCCCCCTCCTCCCTTCCCTCCCCCCTCCTCCTCCCTCTCTCTGTCTTTCCAGGTAGGGCTATCCTGGAGAGGAAAAATTGCGCGCTGTGCCAAGACTCCTCCACTCGCTGCTCCCTGCGCGCAGCAGGAGGAACCACAACACCAAGAAAAAAAAGAGCAAATTAAGACTCCAGGTGTTTAAACCTCAGCATCCCTGCTGCACCCTGCATTAGACGGAGCCCTACCTGGTGTTAGACGGTGACAGAGTATTGCTGAAGGGGAAGGGCGCGCGCGCTCACGCTGCCAAATACGCACGAGCTGCGCGAGAGGGGGGGAGAGAAAGGGTTCATTTCCTGGCTGTTTACCACGCGGTGACGTCACATCCAGTGGCGTCGCCAAGGCTACCCCCCCCCCCCCCCCCCCCTCCTCCTCCTCCTCACACACACACACATATTCTACTATTACACACAACAAATCTGGAAGACTCCAAACTCCTGACACAAAATAGTTCCCCGTGGAGGAACACACACCTTCCCCTCCTCTTTCTTTTCTTCTTCTTCTCCTTCCTGGGCTGAAAACCCGCGTGTGTGACTCTGAACATGCAGCCTGAACTCCTCTCCTCTCCGCTCCAGAGAGAGAAAGGTCGCCCTTTGAAGTGCTCAGATGTTAAACTTGCAAATAAAAAAAGATAGAAATCGAAGGAGGTTAAATCACTCCCTGTGCGCGCTATCCTGTTACATTTAATGCACTGTTTTGAATAAATAATGACATGCTCCATTGTTGCTTGTCTGTCTGAGCTGCTGCAAGGTTACAGCACGGTTACTGCTGCTTTAACTGACAGCATAGCAGCATACGTTCGTTTTTGATATATGTATTTTTCTCTGAGACTTTAAGCTGCTGCGTCCTTGCCTTACTCTGAGGAGATCTGTGCTCACTCTCTTTCTTTCTTTTTCCTTTTTTTTGGATGGTGCCATTAGAATAATGTGGCTGTCACCGCGAGAGGACGCACTGTCACAATTTTAAGAGCGTGTGCATGTCCCGCAACCTGCCTTTGGCCCCCGAGCAACAGGCTCTGCAGACTGCAGAGTGAACCCAAAAAGAAGCTTCAAAGAGTGCTCCAAATGTGTAAAAAAATGTTTGTTTTTCTTTTTAAAACACTCTGACATTAATCTCTTTCAGGGGTTTATGTGTTTTAATAACTTCCTCACACATGAACTCTGCGCTTTCTCCGGGTTTTCGTGCGTAATTTGGATGAAAGTTTTATCAGGCCCATTAAAAAGAAATATCCTCAGTTTAATAACATCTTTTTTGGCAAGGTCACTGAGTAAAAAAAAAAAAAAAAAAAATCTTGCAGCACTCACTTCTGCATCTCTCCTTGGCCCCCACGTTATATTCAATTAGGGCAGGCCCCTCCCCTTAACTGATGACACTGACAGACCCTCCTTAAGTTGCGTCGCGCCACAGCTGTCTGCAAGCATTGAGCTGCCTGGCGCCATCCTGAAAGAATGCCTTCACTGTAAAAAAAAAAAAAAAAAAAAAAAAGAGCGAGAGGGGAGCTGGAGAGAGAGAGAGAGAGGTAGAGCCACACAGAGCAGAGGGGCAGGAGAGAGAGGGGAGTTAATGGAGAGAGAGGCTACAACAGCGCACAAACACAGATTTGATCAGTGAGTTAAACTTGCTGCTGCCGGTCAGAGTGCGGCGAAGCCTCCTCTGCGCTCCTCTCCAATCCGCGCTCTACTTGTTGAGCTGAAACCGAATATTTCTTTTCAAAGAGGAAGAAGTTCAGGGACTCTGCGTGGGACTGGATTCCATTTTGGACGTATTTATTTTCTCGCGTTTGTAATGTGGGGTATGTTTGAATTTCCTTCACTTTTTTTTAGGGGGTGAACTGACTTAACCGTGCCTGTTTCTTTTTTTTAAACCCTGCTGCATGAGAGCAAATGTAAGAAATGAGACTCTAAATTCTCTTCTCTGTCCTCCAGGTGATCGGAAGCCCGCGCGGAACCTGTGGATTTAACCGAAATAAACGGATTTTGGACTGATTCTTTCTTCTCGTGTGACTTGTACCGGTTTGCATGAACACTTAGTGAAGAGAAAAAGCGCAAACAGATTTAATAAAAGCATGGAAGTAAGTGCGGATCAGCCACGATGGATGAGCCATCATCCCGCGGTGTTGAACGAGCAGCATCCCGGCTCACATCACCCGGGCCTCGGCCACTCTTACATGGACCCGCAGTATCCCCTCGCTGACGATGTGGATGTACTCTTTAATATCGATGGACAGGGGAACCACGTCTCTCCCTACTATGGAAACCCAGTCCGAGCCGTCCAGAGGTACCCTCCTCCTCCTCACAGTGAGTAAAAACGGCCTCTTTAGGCCTTTTATTTATTTAATAACGTGCACATTATCCTGTTTGGATCCTCTCGCGTAACTCAACCCTCTGCTGTAAATATCCAGTTACTGTCACCGTGTTTGGGATTATTTGAACAATCTGACTCTTCTCCGGGCCAGGTTTCGGTTTTGGCCTGATTTTGACTTTGTCTGAAAAACCTGAGAGCTTTAAGTGTTGTGAAACCACGCCGTAAACACGCATGGTTCACCTCTTGTTTGTCTCTGGTTTCTAAACTTCACGGGTATTAAACCCAGCCGAGGTGACAGAGACGTAAATGACAAAAAAATGACGCGCGTAAAATGTGTTTTCAGAATCAATTTAATTGTGAAATTAATCTCATTCACACCCTCACAGAGAAAATATCCCAGCAGTTGCTCTGTGCTGTGTTTACGCTGTGTTTACATTTATTAAAATGTTGGATTCATGCGCGTAAAAGTCACCGGAGCTTCCTTTATTTTACAATTTAACTTCCTCTACTATCAATCACCACGTAGGTTCTTTGGAGGATTTACGTGCAGGTTGTTGCAATCAAGGCCTGACAAATGTAAAAAGGAAAGGTTAAATTTACGCACATGGAGCTTGAGTTAAAAATAAAACTTTAATGTTTGCTGAAACTATTTTAGAGGCTGGGTAATTTGGAGTTTTTGTGTTAAATGTAGAAAATGCGTAAAAGGTGATTTCGTGCGTAAAAGGTGAATTCGAAATTTTAATGTGAGGTGAAATAAAGTGTGTTTGTGTGGAGCACAGCTCCTAACGTGTCCCTGTGTTTCTGTGCTGCCTCAGGTAGCCAGGTGTGCCGTCCCTCATTACTGCACGGCTCTCTGCCCTGGCTGGAGGGGAGCAAAGGCATCGCCCCGCACCACAGCACTTCTCCCTGGAACCTGAGCCCCTTCCCCAAGAACCCCCTGCACCACGGCTCCCCGGCCAGCCTGTCCGTCTACCCCCCGGCCTCCTCCTCCTCCTCCTCTCTGTCCACCGGCCACACCAGCCCTCACCTCTTCACGTTTCCCCCCACCCCACCGAAAGACGTGTCCCCGGACCCGGGGATATCCACGGGCTCCATCAGCTCGGTGCGGCAGGAGGATAAAGAGAGCATAAAGTACCAGGTGACCCTGGCCGAGAGTATGAAACTGGAGTCAGCTCACAGCCGGAGCATGGCATCAATCGGAGCAGGGTCATCCTCTGCCCACCACCCCATCGCCACATACCCATCCTATGTCCCCGAATACGGCCCAGGCCTCTTCCCACCAAGTAGCCTGATAGGTGGGTCACCTTCTAGTTATGGTTCCAAAACGAGACCAAAAACAAGGTCCTGTTCAGGTAGGCGTGCGCTTTATTACATTCCCTTTTGATCTAACATGATATTCCCCAGATTTGCAGCCATAATGATCAGCCATGTTTAATCTCACTTTTTAAAAAATGCCCAGAGGAGCTCATTCATCCTTCAGTTTCACATTCTGTAGGGACGCAACAAAACGCCTCACAGCTCTTTCATCATCTGGTGTCAGGAAAAATAACTTTAACAATTAAAGAAATAAATAAAATAAAGGCCAAAAAATTCAGAATGATATTTTATTAAACAACATTTTTTAGGATTAATAATTTTAAAATGAGGATAAACTTCTTTAAATATTTTTTTTAAAAAGCAGAAGAAGATCGAGTCCACAGCCAAACCCTGCTGTGGTTGACTTCGGTCATTTTTCACCTTCCTGCACACACACACACACTCACACTCACACTGAAACAGAGACAGAGGGGAAGCCAGCTCTCTGGGCTGTGTCGCCCCGTTTATATGTTTAAGATAATCCCATTACTGTCAGACCAGTGCGCGCCACAGTTGCATTGTTTACCCAGCGGTTCAGCACCGGATGCTGCGTGTTCATTCACAGGGAAAAAGCGGGTGAAGCGTCGCCGAGGCAGAGAGCACGAACCTGCAGAGACACACACACACAGAGAGAGAAAGAGTGATGTTTCCAATTTACGAGGAAGCAGAAGAGGGCGGGTAATTATTTTAAAGGTTATTCTGCAGCTGAAAAACCAGTTTGCAGTAATGAGATTAATATCAGAGCTTTTGATGGGAGCATAGAAAACACTGGATTATCTGATGCATATCATCGGGATTATTCTGCATCATACACTCAATGCAAATCAAGATTTTTAATTCGGGGATAATGTGAGATAATGTGCATTTATTTAAAGGTTTCAAACTTTCAGAGAATTAAAGAGAAATTGCGCAGAATCACAAACGCCTGCAGCAGGTCGTGTCTCTGCGTTTGGATGATTTCGTGTTTGATTCCAGTAAAGAAACACTTCTCCAGGTGCTTGTGCGTCTCTCACATCTAAACGCGCCAGACTCGCGCATTTATCTGTTTTTTTTTCCTCTTTCTGCGTCTTTGTGAAGAAGAAGAAGAAGAAGAAGTCGGTGTGTTTTCTGCAGCTCGGGTTGAGAGGAGAGGAGAAAAAAAAGGGGGAAGTGCGGCTGCATGAAAATGCAAAAAGGCTCTCGGCGTGAGCACAAAAGCGCTGTGTGAGAGTCTGCTTTCAAATAATGTGGCAGCTCCACTTGTTTCAGTTTCAGGGACCCCTTTCTCTCCCTGAGTGTGTGTGTGTGTGTGTGAGAGAGAGAGAGTGTGTGTGCTCTATAATCAAACTGTTAGTGCGCGGCTCACCTGTCGGTGTCACTAGAGAAGTGCCAGTCACAGCCCCTCAATCCTTCAAAACAAAAGGACACAGCCCCTCTTTAAAACTACTACACACACACACACACACACACTTACACTTACACTCCCTCTGTGTGAGGAGCAGAAAACACACTCCTGTTAGTTTTTACTCTGGAAAAAAACTCAGTGTTTTTGCAGAGTCTTAAAAAGTGACACTGAGCTCAGCTTGAGGATTTTGTGGTTTTATGAAAATGAGTGAGGACCTTTGCAGTGTTGCTGTGTTCACACCAACACTAACCACATGTTTTAAAGTGTGTGTGAGTGTGTGTGTAAAAATAAAACAACTGCTGCATTAGAAGATCTGCACATGTTTGAATCCCTGCTTTAATATTTTACCATGATTGATGATATTTTGCATAATTTAAAAATGTTGCACTGATTTCTAACCTTTTTATCCTCAGCGCATGCGCAGAATGTTTTGCTGTTTATTCCCATATATCTATTTATTTATTTGTTCACATTTTTTTTGACATGTTAGGACCAACTGACCGGGCCACTCTGTCCATCTCCTGTGTGTGTATGTGTGTGTGTGCTCTTGCAGAAGGTAGAGAGTGTGTGAACTGCGGGGCCACGTCGACTCCGCTGTGGAGGCGGGACGGTACGGGTCACTATCTGTGTAACGCCTGCGGACTCTATCACAAGATGAACGGGCAGAATCGCCCTCTCATCAAGCCCAAGCGGCGGCTGGTACGTCTCCTCCACGTTTCCTTCTTTATTGACGACATTCTCCGTCTCTCTCTCTGTTTTTTCCCCTATCCAGGAAGAAGTAGGCCTATTAGCTGCAGGAAATTGACTCGACAAGTGCAGGTCTCTGTTTTCAGATACTACCTTAGAAAAAAAAAACAAAAAAAAAAACAAACTGCACATTTTTTCTCTCTCTCCTTAAATGCAATGACGATGCTATTTTTTCTTTGCATTAAAAATGTCATTGATCCACGGAGTGTGCGCGATAAAGGCCTCTTTCGTGCAGCTTGTTGCAGTGCTGCTGCAGGCCTGCATCCACCCCATGCAGCTCCATCATATAAACTTTGAGTTGTGTTAGTTTAGTCCACATTTGTAGTTCAGGTGGAGCTTTTTTTCCCCTCCTCCTCTCTCAGGGAAACCCCCTTAATCACATGAAAGCTTTTTAGAGGACTCCCCCTGCCTTCCTCAGAATAAATACTAAAAATCTTAGCCCAGGCTGGTCCTGCATGCTCTGGACCTCCATAATGTGAAAAGCCGGCTTCCCAGGAAAGGGCTGCCGGATGTCTGAGCAGCGCAGATAAGTCGCTTTTAACAACACAAGCCCCGCTTCCCCAGTCAAAACATGCGGGGGGCTGCGGGGTCCCAGCCAGGCCGGGCACAGTCACGACTTCACATTTGTTAGTGTTAGCTCTGAAATAAAGAGTATGGCCAGGTGAGGGTGGTTTCCACGAGTGTTGACGTTGCAGATTTTATTTTGGAGCGCGACAAAAAAAAAAAAAAAAAAAAAAATCACACCTGGAGGCCAGAGAGTCTCACAAGAAGAGGATTAACACAAATAAAACTTGAAATTTGATCAGAAAATGTTCATCAAGCAGAAAAAAAACAAAACCTCTGATTGGTTGGATTAAAATGAACGTATTTAGACGTTTTAAGGTGATTGCGCATGCACAGCACGCACCAGCAGAGGTTATTAGGCCACCACGTGTGTATAATTGGAAATCCCTCCGAGAGATAATGTAGTCCTTTACGTTGGCGTGTCCTCTGCGCTCACCTGTCTATTGATTGTTTTTAGAGATTATAACATCAATGTCAGAGGCGCTGCAGCAGCAGCAGCAGCAGCAGCAGCAGCAGCAGCTGGATCCATGAGGAGACTGTCACAGTGTCAGGATGGAGGAGGGTTTGTGCTCTGCCTGCAGCCAAGCCCCAAATAAACGCGTTTTCTATTTTATCACGCTTTTAACCAGCGTGCAATTATCCACTACCCTCTTTATTTCTATTCCACTTCTCCTGTTCAGGCCTCTTTCTTTTCTTTTCCTCCTTTCTTTCTTTTCTTTTCTTTTCTTTCCACGTGAATCGTTCAGCGTCATGAGGTCGGTGTTTAAAACAGGCCACGCACTTTAAGGAGGGAAATTTAATCAGATTTAATAGCTCTCCCATTTCAAGGCACTGCTTTTATGTCTTCTGTAAATATTTATTCAGCAAGAGGTATGCGCTCTGGGGCTATTTTTAGCCTGCAGTGAAAGCAGCGCTCTGTGTTTGTTCCTTTTCCTGTTTTTTATTTTTTAAATTTTATTATTATATATTTTTTTAATTCATTAAAAAAAAATCAGCTTTAGGTTGATGCAAAGAATAAAAAAGTGCATTAAGAGGTTTTTTTTTTTTTTTTTAAATGTTTTTATTTTTTATTTTATTTTATTTTTAATTATTTAAAAATAAAATTCAGCTTTAGGTTGATGCAAAGAATAAAAAAGTGCATTAAGAGGTTTTTTTTTTAATTTTATTTTTTTTAAATGTTTTTATTTATTTTTTATTTTATTTTTAATTATTTAAAAATATAATTCAGCTTTAGGTTGATGCAAAGAATAAAAAATTGCATTAAGAGTGTGAATGTTAGAATAAAAGTTATTATATTTGAACATTTAGAACAGATGTGCTTATTACGCATGCGCACAGATGAAGCGTTATTTTCCGGTTATGATATTTCTAAAGGTTAAACCAGAGTTAATCTATGTTCATATTACAAACATATTTTTAATCATAAATTTGGCATTTTAGCGCCAAAAAATAGCAGAAATACCCGCCTTTTTTATTTGCTGTTAAATCTGTATTATTCTGCAGTCACGTGACCTTTTCTTCTTCTTCTCCTTCTTTCTGTTTTTCGTACAGTCCGCAGCCAGGCGGGCGGGGACGTCATGCGCAAACTGTCAAACGACAACGACGACGCTGTGGCGGAGAAACGCCAACGGGGACCCGGTGTGCAACGCCTGCGGCCTCTACTTCAAACTGCACAATGTAAGTAGAAAACACCTCCCTGCCTCCTCCTCCTCCTCCTCCTCCTCCTCCTCCTCCTCCTCCTCCTCCTCCTGGATGTTGAATATTTATCTGGCTCGTCCCTGCAGAGAGTTTCCGGGCCACGCTGATAACAAATACTGTAGAATTAATATGATTTATTGGCAGTAAGTGCGAATCTAAAATGTATAAGAGCGGAGTGAACTAAGCCCGCAGCCTGCCGTGGTTTGGAATATTAAAGAAGGAGGGCTTAATTAAAATTCCATTAATTCCTCCTCCTCCTCCTCCTCCTCCTCCTCCACCTCTCTCCAGGAGTTGGAGTCCCCCCCCTCTGACCATCAATCCTCACTGATTCGTTTTGGGGTCGCCTCATCACATCATTTCACATCCTCAATCTGAAAACCTCAGGGACTACTTTACCTCCTCCTCCTTTTTATTTCTCCTGCTGCACAAAGCTGTCACTGCCAATCTGACAGACACAAACTCAGAATAATAAAAAAAAAACAGTCTGAGGTGACGTTTCTGGCGCTCACACCACAAATACGGCGCTTTATTTGCATCACTCTGCAAAAAAATGAGCCCAAACTTCTCCTGGAAGTCTCACTCAGCTGGATTTGACATGTTTCTGCCGCATCACGTCGCTTATATCTGATGTGCATGCATGCAAACGCACAGGAAGTCTTGTTTATGAGGCGTTAATGTTGCAAAAGCGTTGGATTAATAAATGCATGAGAGCTAACGCTGTGAGTCTGTTTTTAAAAGTGTTGCAAAGAAATCAGCGTCGTTAAAAGTGAAGAAGCAAACGCAGAATCGTAGAAAGTTGGAAACATCTGCACAGAAAGCTGAGTTTTGAGGAAGAAGGAGCAGATTTTCAGGTGAATTAAAGCGTCTTTGAAAGCAGAAAGTGTCCTCCAAGTGCTCTTTGTCAAATGAACTCCCCGTGTTTCGCTTGGCACAAACTTCCCGTCTCTGCAGACGAGGGAAAAGAGAAAAGAACAATATTTCCTTGTTGCGTATTAGCATCTGAACCGACCCTGACCTTTGGGCGTAATTTGGGAGTTTATTTTGGTAAATCCAGACTTCTGTTTTGGATTTCTCCCTTTGAAACAAGCTCCACATTCTTCACGGTGAATTTAGTGCATGTGTGTCCAGAAACACCTGGTGGGAGCGGCGTGGTGAGCTCGTAGCGTTAGCTCTCAGGGTTGGAGGCTCGTCGTAGCGTCTGCGTTTAGCACCTTTCTGTTGAGGTTGAAGGTGTCAGGGAAGGTCGCGGTCACTGACCGAGAAACGCTTTGGCGTGGCTTTCTGTTTGAAGTCTCAGAGGGCGGGCGGCGGGCAGCGGGCGGCGCCCTCAAGCGCAGTCCGGAGGCCCAGGGGTTTCCTCCTGCGAGACATCTCAGGCATCAAAGAGGCCTGACCGGGGCTTTAGGTGGGCGTCGAGCTGGAAGTGAGGCACATCTTAGAGAGTGAAACCACAGATCTCTGCCCTCTGCTAATCATCCAGGCCACTCTCAGAAAAAAAAAAAAAAAAAAAAGAGAGAAAAAGAAAACGTCTCAGACAACGAGGAAGAAATCCCCGCTCCCATTTCCCCGGGAAGAAAGATCAGGAAGCCAGTCGGCCTCATCCACCTCCCCTCGTAATCCTGCCCACAGCCCGAATTCCATCATCCAGCTCTCGTCGACGGCTAAACCGATGCTGGAATACGGCAGCTGGGGCCATTTTGGCCGGGAGACGACGGGGCCGAGCGGTTGAGGAGGAGGAGGAGGAGGAGGAGGGAGAACTTGGCGGTCGTCGCGGCCATGTGTCTCTGTGGTCGACTGGCTCGCACATGAGCTGCCAGACACTCTCCATCTCTTCCTTCGTCCTTTCCTTTTCTCTCCGTTTCTTTCTGGCGTGAAGGCCGACTCAGATACCACAATAACACACACACACACACACACGGGTTACTTGTGTGTAAACTGGGTTGTGTTTTCGTCGCATTTTCTGATTTATTTTGAAAGATTCCTTCTCGTTAAAATCCCGTTAACTCAGGCTGATGGTTAAAGTTTGTTTACTCACAGGTTTTGTGCAGAAAAACAGAAGTTTTCTTCTTTAGTTTCCTGTGAAATAATCTGAAGAAACGTCATGAACTCAACTTTCTTCCTCCCAAACTTTGCAAGGCTAACGAAGCGTTTAGCATCTGTTAGCTCGACGATGTGTTTCTGATTCCTGTGCCAGATTTCCCCGCGATAAAAAATACTAATCTGCCTCCTTCTCTGTCTCCTTTCGAGAGCAGATCAACCGACCTCTGACCATGAAGAAGGAAGGCATCCAGACCCGGAACAGGAAGATGTCGAGCAAATCCAAGAAGAGCAAAAAGTCCCAAGACAGCATGGACGACTTCTCCAAGAGCCTGATGGACAAGAGCAGCTCCTTCAGCCCGGCCGCCCTCTCCCGCCACATGTCCTCCTTCCCGCCCTTCTCGCACTCCGGGCACATGCTGACCACGCCCACACCCATGCACCCTTCCTCCAGCCTCCCCTTCGCCCCGCACCACCCCTCCAGTATGGTCACAGCCATGGGTTAAAGCCTGCGACCCGGCCCGCTCCGCTTTGACCCCGCGGTACCTCTGCTGACCTGCTCACGCTTTTCTTTTAAAGACTCATGAACGTTTCCTCCACGCCCCCTTCTCTCCACGGCGACGGCGGCGGCGGCGGCCTCCTTTCTCCTCGGTTGTCTCTTATTTTTATAAAATCAAAGTGTACTCTGCGACGTGAATGCTTTGCAGACTTGACTTTTACCTTTGGCGCACTGACCTCCAACGAGGAAGACTTCCTTCCTCCATCACGGGAGAACGCTGTCTCCCTGCTGACCGCCGCTCCTCCTCCTCCTCCTCCTCCTCCTCCTCCTCCCAGCTGATCCTGGACCTCCATTTCTGTACAAAAAGCCATTTTTCCACTCATCAAAAAACAGACTTTAAAAACTTTCACTCTCCCCTCAACTTTTCCTTCCCTTCCTTCCTCTTTCCTCCTCACACCTGTGTAACAGGAGCCCCGCCCCTTCCCCTTGACAAGCCCCTCCCCTTTCTTCGACGAGGAGAGACGGACGTTGAATATATTTGTACAAATTGTATGAAATACAGTACATTTAATGAAGACTTTTTAATTAAGCAGAAGAAGAAAAAAAAAGGAAAACATGCCCCCGGGCAGCTACGAAGGGTACGAGTCGCGGCAGGTGGAGAGGACGCCGTTTGGAGGAGGAGATGAGACTTTGAGAAAGGGCAGGCCTCTGTTTTCGCCTGCGTGAATTGCATCGCATTAAGTTTGCAGAGAGTCGGCGGCACCCGGTGGCTCCTGGCGTCTCCTGGCGTCTCCTGGCGTCTCCTGGCGTCTCCGGCTGCTCTCTTCTTTTGTTTTTTTTGGATGTGCTATAGGTCTCGGGCAATTGGTTTGTGTTGCACCTACACACACACTTGCATAAACACACACACACATGCACACACACACTCACACACACACACACACCTGAAAGACTTTCTTCCTGCCCACAGATTATATGCATTGTGAAAAAGTTCCTGTATTTGTTATTTGTATGTATAAATCAGAGTACCAAAAATACGAATAAACAAAGATGTAGAATTATTTCTTTATGTTATGCAGACTGAATGGTTGTAAAAATTTAATAATAATCACTAGTGTAAAATATGACTGCTTTTTGTTTCGTAATTTTTTTTCCCTCTTTGAAAATAATAAACTAGTTTAATCTCTGTTGACATGTTAGCGCTGTTGTCCAGAGCCGTCTTTTCTGACTCCACATCCAGCTTCTGTTTCTGTAGTTTTTATATTTTTACCCAGGATTCACAGGGGCAGGAAGAGCACAAACAGGAAGAGAGGAAGTAAACAGCAGCGAATCAAACGTAGAGGGTCAGAGAGGCCGCGTGGACGTAAACACGCACATGAAACGAGGAGGATACGTCGCTTCAGGCATTTCCCCCGACTCTGCGTCACCTCCGTCGTTTCTGCAGAGATTATCTGAATAATCTCATCAAGCTGCTGAGTAAACTCTGGTTTCTGAGACCATGTGATGATGATGATGATGTGTGCGTCGTCATCATCATGACCACATTGCACAGTTTGCACAAAGCAGGGAGGGAAACTGAGAAACACCAGCGCTGGTTTGGTTCTGGCAGAAAAAACATCGAGCAGAGAAAAACACTCAGGATTGAAGATTTAGAAACACACACACACGTTAATCTGATGGAGGTGTTTCTGCAAACCAGAGGTCGAATCAGACAGGAAGTGATGGGACAGAAAACGTGGAAGCTTTCATGCTTATTTTTTTATTCTTACTTAATTCTTGGAGAAATGCACCAAGAGTCCAAGGAACAAAACAAACTTTTTAAGCTGCAGGAGAAAAACACAGACGCTGAATGCACATGCATTTCAGAAACACATATAGCTCTATGTTTATGTTTTATTCTATCGTAGAAAATGTCTCCAGTGTGCGTCCACTATCTGTGCACGTATAAAAACATCAACAGCTAACCTCAGCCGTTATGATGTTGGTCTGAAATCTTTCAAACTGTGAATAAAGGAAGTTAAGCTTCTGACTTTTTCAGAAATTTACAACTTTCAAACCAAACGAACAGACCAGGAGAAAAGTTAACCTCTCAGACGTTCCTAGAAATTAGTTTCTGACGTAAACAAAAGCACATCAGCTCCAGCTCAGCTCCTTATGCTGGTTTTTAAAGGTGTAAATGGTCTCACCTGGTCTTACCTGTCTGAGCTTCTTCAGGTTGGAGGATCAGCTGCTCCTGAGCAGGGATGGTACCTTTCACATCTGAAACGATACGGTACAGATGTTCGGTACCTGGCAATCAGTATCAGACCTAAAGTGTACCAATTTTTGATACTTTTTTTTGTAATTATGTATCAAAAAACCATCAATTACATTAATTAATTTTCTGAACCACTTA
Source organism: Halichoeres trimaculatus (assembly GCF_033239565.1). NCBI lineage: Eukaryota > Metazoa > Chordata > Actinopteri > Labriformes > Labridae > Halichoeres > Halichoeres trimaculatus. The sequence continues at coordinate 2,150,900 of NW_027437199.1, read as the reverse complement.
TCCTGTCCAGGGACTCGGGTGGCTGGAGCCTATCCCAGCTGTCATTGGGCGAGAGGCAGGGTGGTGTTTGGGTGGAAATCTGGGTGGAAAAAATAACATGCAGGTCGGGTCGCGGGTTTTAGTTTGACACATCAAAATAAATATAAAATAATAATAAATACAATAAAATAAAAACGTAAGTTGTAAACTGGTTGTACCTGCTGAGCGTCGCTTAAGTCTGGATAGAAAGTAAGACTACTGTTACACATGTAAAGGTCTTTTAAGAGATTAAAAGTTTCAAAGCATTAAACGTGAAATGATTGTGAGTGATTTTACAGATGAATGTGAGAAGATCACAGAGGGTTGATGATGGAGCTGAAGTCAGGTTTTTATTGGAAGAGTTGCTTCATTCAGGTGCGTTGTTTACTCACTGGCATCTGAACTATGGCGATATACAGTTCAATTTTCAGGATCTTGAAAATTGGACCCGTGCAGGACTCTGGTCTGGACTGGTCGCTAGCCAATCACAGGGCTGACACAGAGACAGACAACCATACACTCACACCTACGGAGAATTTAGAGAGTTCGATTAACCTAACGAGCATGTTTTTGGACTGTGGGAGGAAGCCGGAGAAGATCCAAACTCCACACAGAAACGCCCACCGGCCAAGCTGGGGATTTGTGAGGCTTTAGCACTAACCGTTGAGCCACCGTGCAGCCCAAAAACATTAGTTTGTTTAATAATAAAATATAAAATGTAAACAATTTAACATATTTATTATTCAGTTTAAAAACTTGCAATGCTGCGTTCATGTGCAGCATGGAAAATCTCCTACTCTTCCACTCCCTCACAGTCACAAGGATGCATTTAGGTACCTAAACACGGTAACGTTCGATCTACTTGAATCCGTATTTGGTACTTTTGACAGAATTCTGTTGGTACCTATAAAAGTCGGGATGGGAACCGGAAACTAATTTCAGTTGAGAATCGTTAACAGTTCCATCAAAGAATCAATATCATTAATCAATTCCCTTATCAATTCCATTCAAATGACCGGGTTCAGAAGCATCAGAAATGTGTCTTAATTTTAATTACACCGACTGCACAACCTTAAAGGGATAGTTCAGTTTTTTTGAAGTGGGGTTGTATGAGCTCTATGTGACCACTAAGGAGTAAGGACAGACGGTACCAAATTCAAAGGCTATTTTCTCTGCCTACAAGAACTAAAATCAAAAAGTAATACCACAGTTTAAGAGTACGCTACATAAAATATTTTTTAAGTGCATTAAGTCTTCGGAAATATAGACATTTATCCGGACCTAACTAACTGGTCATGTATTCTTCCGCGCAACGCTACTGCGCTCTGTCCCCCCTCCTCCTTTCAGCTGCAGGGAATGTAAACAAGCTATGCTTCGGGCGCCGGTTACAGACATAAATGTTTATATTTCCAAAGACTTAATGCACTTAAAAAATATTCTATGTAGCGTACTCTTAAACTGTGGTGTTACTTTTTGATTTTAGTTCTTGTAGGCAGAGAAAATAGCCTTTGAATTTGGTACCGTCTGTCCCTGTTAGCGCCTATTTCCTCGTCACCATCGATTAAAGTTTGTGTCTTACTGAGGGAGAGGAGACAACTTTCTACTGTATAAGTTTCAGAACTCAACGATACCAATTTTCTGTACTTTTTTGAGTTTATGTGGTGATAAACATAATTTGTTTAATGATAAAATCTCAAAGTTTTTCAGTTTAACAAATTTATTCCTCAAAATATAAACTTTAAATGCTGTGTTCATGTCCAGCATGGAAACTCTCCTACTCTTCCACTCCCTCACAGTCACAATGATGCGTTCAAGTACCTAAACATGGTACCTTTTGATTTAACATGAATCATTTCTACAAGACTGGGTCGGTACCCGTCCATATTTAAAAAGTGACTTTAAACCCATTTTATCACTAAACTTTTAACCTCAGTGAGACTTAGTTTCTGCGTCTGATCTGATTTTCTCTTCATTGGTTTTTATATTTTTTCTTTTATCTGTTTCTTTTTTATTTCAGCTTTCTGTGCAGCTCTTTGTTTTCAGAATCAGAAATACTTTTTTCATCCTCAGGAGGGAAATTTGGAGTTACCAGTTGCTCATCATAAAGTGAAATTAAATAAAATGAGCAATAAAATAAGTAAAGTTAGAAAAAAAACAAGTGAAAAATAGAATTATCAATAAGTACCAAGAAAGTGTTTCCACATAATCGAGCAATGTCTATGAAATTAAAGTGACAAGATGAGTTGATGTAAGACATTACTCTCATGAATTATACGGACAGACGCTGCACATTTGGAAAAACTGCTGAAAACCAGATGTTTAAAGGGATATTTCAACTTTTTGTGAGCGATAGTTTACCACTGACAGAGTCAAGCTCATTTTAAGAGTCTCCAACCCGGGGACTCATCCTGGTTTACGCAACTTCTAGTTTTGTTTTTTTTATCCATGCTTTGACCAAAAAGTCTGAAGAGTCTGGATCTGCACGCTAACAGGCCGAACTATGATGACCCGAAGCCTCCAGGAGCAGATCCACGTAGTAAACATCAGGCCGCTCAATCAGGAAGGAAACACGTTGGGATGAGTTAATCCTCTCTTACGCAGCACACACTCTTTGTTTTCCTCCAAACTGGTCTCCCATCGTCTGGATCACGTGGACCCTGCTGATCCACATTTCCAATATCAGAATCTATTTGCACAAGTGGAGCAGCAAATCCGGGGCCGTGGCGCCCTCATGCCTCCCCGCAGGAAGAGGCCAACAGGAGTCAGGTATTTGGCGTCATTTGTTTCTGAGCCGCTGTGACCAATCGGGAGATTTGCTCCTGTGTTTTAATAGTGAGGTCAAAGGGGCATGTGGGATAGTGTGTGTGTGTTTGAGAGAGTGTGTGTGTGTGTGTGTGTGTGTGTGTGTGTGGAGGGATTGAGCAGAGCTCTGCCCTGTGCTGGGACCCCATGGCCCCTGGCTGACCTCTTCTTCTTCTTCTTCTGTGGTGCTCGCTGTGGACGTCTGCCAGGGGTGAGAGGAGGTGTGGATCAGGTGAGGACGACTGACGGACCCTGTGTGATCTCCTCCTCCTCCTCCTCCTCTCTGTCTGTCCTTCTTCCTACGTCTGCCCCTCGTCTCTCAGGTGAGGATGCTGACAGATTTGTGGCGGTAAGCGGCTCCGAGGAATAGTCCGTCTTCATCACCATCAGCAGAGGTCGGGGTCACATCTGGGGTCAACTTCTCAGAGGAATTTCAAAACTTAGAAAAAGTTTTGTCATCAAATTTCTCCAAGAAGTCTCTTAAACACTAAAAATCTCTAGATTCAGAGATGAAACTCGAGGCTTAAAATCATGAGTGAGTCATTTAACTGACAAAAATGACTTTTCCATCAAACTTTGAAAGAAAAACTTAACTCTGTAGCTAAAAGTGATGATAAATAAGTCTTAAAACACCAAACCTCTAATAACAGTAAATCCTGAGAGCAAATTTTATGATTTTAAGACAAAAAAAGCCCAAAATCGTTTTTATTTTGCAGTTTTAGTCAGATAAATACAAACACCAGAGCTGATATTTCGGCTCGTGGAGCTAAAAATAACTCTGATCTGATCTCAGGTGGAAGAAACTTGTTTTTACAGGATGTGTCGACACCGCTCTTTACATTACCCATAGTTCCTGTCACACACTTCACATCTCTTGGTTTGGGTGTGTTTCTGTTTCCTCTCACACACACACTCTCACACACACACACACACACACACACACACACTCAGTTATTGGTAGTATTGGTTTGGAGGTGTATCAATACCGTCCTCTGGACCACGAGAGTCAACGTGAGTTTCAGACTTGTTAGTTCATGATGTTTGATTGTTTTTCATCTGTCTGTGAAGCCTCTTCAGTGTCTTTCTGAGAAAAGTGCCTGGATGCAATAAAAAAAAAAATATCTGCTGTAAGTTTGAAGGTGATTCGATCAAAATAAAACACAAGCTAACATCAAAACTAAGACTCAGTTCTTGAAACTCAGCTTTGTCTCCTAAATCTGTGACTTAGTTCGGACCTGAGCCCAACCTCAGGTGACGAGCCTTTGTAACTTGAGGAATTATTACTTCCTGTCTTCTTCTACGTCAATAGAAATCCAAAGTTGCGTAACTTCACTGTGCCCCAAAACTCACCAAACAAAACAAAACAAAACAAAACAAAAAAACAAAACAAAACAAAACAAAACAAAACAAAACAAAACAAAAAAAAAACAAAACGAAAAAAACAAAACAAAAAAAAAAAAGAAAAAAAAGAAAAGAAAAACAAAACAAAACAAAACAAAAAAAAGAAAAGAAAAAAGAAAAACAAAACAAAACAAAACAAAAAAAATAAAAATAAAAACAAAAAAAATAAAAATAAAAATAAAAAATAAAAAAAATAAAAACAAAAAAACAAACCAAAAAAATAAAAAAATTAAAACAAAACAAAAAAAAACAAAAAAAAAAACAAAACAAAACAAAATAAAACAAAAAAACAACAAAAAATTCAAAACAAATTAAAAAAGAAAAAAAAAGTGTTTTTGTGTATTCTGGTACTCTACTACCACCATGTTAAGTTTTGCTAATCAAAAACTCTGTAAATAAAATATCAAAAGAAAAACAAAAAAAGAATTGATTATTTCTTGGTCCCTTGATAACATTTTAAAAATGCCTCGATAGCTCCCCCTAAAATTTCAGATTTTTAACATTCAGGCACTTAACACAGCTCAGTGTAGGGAAATGAAAAAAAGGTCTCTATATGCATCATGGGAAGAACAATCCTCTTGCACCAGTTTCCGTAACCCAACAGGAAGTTGTCCGTTGTGAGTTTGAAACTACGTCCAGTTTCGCGTTGAAATGAACTCGTCTCAGTTTTCTTGTTACTACCCTTCAGAAAAAAAAAAGAGCAAGGCGAGCTTTATGCGTCTATAAACAGGCTGTGATTCTACACAGTCGTGCTTGCAATCCTGCAAGTCTAAAAATTTGGGAGCACATGTAGTAGTTGAATAAAAGAGGCCCGAGGACGGATCCCTGAGGAACTCCAGATTTGATTAAATCTCCTTTGAAGTTAATATTTTCATTCTTCTGGCTAAAGGAGAGGTGCAAAGTGGTTTCTTTTGGGGATTTGAATCAAATGTAGATCCCAGATTAATGTTTTTGATGTGTAACTAAGTAAAAACACAAAATTATAAGGCTCGTGAGCTTAAAAAGGAAACTGGGGAGTGGATTAAAATATAGGATAAAATTCTCAAAAATGCCTCAGTAGCATCCACAGAAATTTCAGATTTGTAACATTCAGGCACTCAACACAGCTCAGCATAGAGCAATGAAAAAACATATCATTGCACCATTTTTCGTGACCCAACAGGAAGTCGTCCGATGTGAGTTTGAAATGACGACTGATTTCACGTTGAAATAAAGTCGTCTTCATTTTCTTGATGCAACCTTTCAAAAGATAATCCCATCTTTAACAGATTTTACAAACACACCATTACAGCCCCACTCTGGACTCATCCACACATAGATCTGAGTGACAGGAGGAGCGCCACCTATGGGACACAAACACTATTTTCTCTCCTAAACACTTTCAAATATGTTAAAACCTGATTTCCCCAAGATGTCTCAACAACATTGCTGCAGATGAGAGCTCCATAAATTCAAAGCCGTACCTAGTGGCCAAAAGCAGAACTGCGATGAAGTCTCTGCTTAACGTAACCAATGGTTACCTGCTGTAGCGGCATTAGTTTTTCGTTGATGTACGACTTTGTTTTCACCAATTTTAGTCTAACTTGTTGTAAAATGGTTATTTTGGTAAATTTAATCCCAAATTTGAAATAATCTTCATAAATTTTCAGGTATTTTCTCCAAAATTTACAACCAACATGCTAATTTCTGACTTTAAACAACTTACCTTCTTCTTGAACTTGACAAGTTTTTTCTTGTATATTAACGACTTTATCTGGGTAAAAATTTACAACTTTGTTGGCGTAAATTTAAGACTCAATTCTTGGTATATTCACAACTTTATTGTAGTAATTTTATTTGCATGAATTCAAGACTCAATTAATGTAAGTTTACGAGTTTATTGAGCGGGTTTATGATTTTATTATTTTTTAATTTTGCCTTTTTTTCATTTATTTTTAATTTTTATTTATTATTATTTTTTTGTGCAAATTTTTGACTTCATTCATACAGGAAATTTGTGACATTAGCCTTAATTTATGACTACATTCTTGTGATTTTCCTTTTTTATTTGCATGAATTTATATTTGTGCATTTAGAATTTAATTTATGTAACAATTATATTATTCAAGTAACTTTATTTCTTTTTTGACAAAAAAAAGAATATATATATATATTTTTTGACTAAATTCCTGCAAATTCTCAGCTAATATTATATATATTTTTTATTCATTTTTTATTCATTAGGGCTTGTGATTCTCTCAAATGTTTGTATTTTTTATCAGAATATTCTGTTTGAAGTTTGACTTTATTTTAAAATATTTTGACTTAATTCTTAAAACTTTACCCCGCTCTAATATCCAGTCATCAAACTTTCCTGACTTTGATAAAGAATGGATAAATTCATGTTGTTTAACTTAAACTCAGGTCGTAGGTGAGCTTACAGGAGCTGTGTCTCAGTCTGAGGTTTCTCTGATTTCATGTCGTTCACAGATTAAACAAACAGTTTTCTCCTTAAATTAGTCTGGGATTACTCCGCTCCTGTTCGGGACTAACTGCCTTTTGTGTTTCTGATCCTTTCTGCTTTGTTCAGAAAGACCTGGAGCCTGAAACATGAGGGATGAGCTCGCACGGCATTGTGGGAGTTCTCTCACTTGTTGGAGACCCCCTCGCCACTTTGAAAGCGCAGCCTGGCGTTGCATTGTCTCCTTAACAATCGTAAATTTGAACCATAATCTCCCGTCACAACACGGCAGATAAAAGATAATTATCTCTTTTACTGAGGTGCCCTGGGGCTTCTTGGACGGCCTCGCAGACAACGCGCCTAAACCCTCATCCCACACACACACACACTCACACACTCACACACACACTCACAGGCTTGCAACAGGCTCCTGCTGCTGCTGTGATGAGAGATTTGTCAACAGTTAAAATGTGTTGGTGTGAAATAAAAACAGCGTCTGAAGCTTTTTCTCCTCAGGTTTTTATTCAGGAAGCTTTAAAACGTGTTTTTCACCTTTTTCAGATTCTGCTCGGGTTTTTTCGGAGAACAGGAGGTGGCACAGAGTTCAGAGGTTCACTGGAGGAGCAGCTCGGAGGAACAACACGAGTCTTTGAAGGAGTGTCAGAGGATGAATGAAGACCTGAGAGGGTCCTGAAGAGCGTGAGCTGACGCGCCTCAGAGAGAAACGCTGAGGCGTGGAGGAGTCAGAGAGAGGAGGAATATTTCAGAATGACATGATAAAGTGAAGATGTTTTCACTGATTTATCCAAAGTGTTTCATCATCAGACTCTTCTTTATTCTCCAACAGAGAAATCAGCAAACTTTGTCCCATCCCAGTGTCATATGTTATGATCTTAAGACAAAAAAAGCCAAAATATCAATTTTTAACTTCACATTTTATTCCAAAACACCGGGATTATGTTTCAAGTCTAAACTGGTCAAAATAAATAAATTAATAAATGATAATCCTGAAACTAAACCAAATTCTGTCTGATTAAATCCTGAATTCTAAATGTAAAAAGTCATAATTCTGAGATTAAAAAGACAAAATTTTGAGATTAATGTCAGAGTTATGAGATTAAAAGTCAGAATTCTGAGATTTTAATCTCCAAATACTGAGATTAAAGTCAGATGATCAGCTTCCTGGCATTAAAAAGTCAAACACCTGAGGTTAAAAAATCAGAAGTTTGAGATTAAAACATCTGAATGTCTGGTGATGGAGTTGTGACTTTACCGTAAGAATCCAGATTATGAGTTTCAAGTCAAAATTATGAGATTAAACAAAATTCTGAGATAGAAAAAACAGAATCCAGGAATGAAAGAGTTATGAGATTAAAAGTTGAATTTCCAGAGATGAGAAATCTGAATTATGATGTTAAAAAGACTCAATCAACCAAAGAGCTATGACTTTGATGTAAGAGTTTAGACTTTTTAATGTCAGAAACATGAGATTAAAATCAGAATTCTTGGATTAAGAAATCAGATTTCTGAGATTAAAACAACATCTAAATTTCTGATCAAATTTGTGACTTAAATGTAAGAACTGTGAGTTTTTAATGTCATGGTTATAAGATTAAAACCCAGATTATGGGTTTAAAGTCAAAACTGTGAGATTAAAGAAAAATTCTGAGATTGAAAAAACAGAATCAAGGGATTAAAGAGTTATGGGATTAAAAGTCAGAATTCCTGAGATGAGAAATCTAAGTTATGAAATAAAAAGCACCTTTTTGTGTAAACTACAAAGTTCTGAGTTTAATCTAAGAATTCAGACTTTCTAATGTCAGAAACACAAGATTAAAGTCTGAATTCTAAGATTAAGAAATAAGAGTTCTGAGATTAAAACAGCATCTGATTTTCTGATTAGAGAGAGTGTAAAATGATCGTAAAATTATGTGTTTCAATGTCAGGATTATGAGATAAAACCCAGATTATGAGTTCAAAATCAAAGTTTTGAGATTGTATAAAATCTGAGAACAAAAAAACAGAATCCAGTGATAAAAGAGATATGGGATTAAAAATTAGAATTTCCAGATATGAAAAAGCTGAGTAATGAGATTAAAAAGACAGTTGTTTTTTCTATTTTTATTTTTTGGTAAACTTCAGAGTATAATCTAAGAATTGAGACTTTTTAATGTCAGAAACATGAGATTAAAGACTAAATTCTTGGATTAAGAAATCAAGTTCTGAGAGAAAAACATCTGAATTTCTGAGTTTTAACGTCAGGATTATGAGATTAAAACCCAGATTATGAGTTCAAAGTCAAAATTTTGAGATTAAAGAAGAATTCAGAGATTGAAAAATCAGGGATGTTAGAGTAATGAGATTAAAAGTCAGAATTCCTGGGAAGAATTCAGAGTTTTTAATATCAGAAACACAAGATTAAAGTCAGAGTTCTCGGATTAAGAAATCAGATTTCTTGGATTAGGAAACTGAAACTATGAGACTGCCAAAAAGTCAGACTATGAACTCAAACTTTTTTACCTCCAAACTTTGAGATTTATGTCAGAATTCAGGGATTAGAGTCAAAACTGTCAGATTACGAAATCAGACGACTGAGATTAAAGTCAGAATTAAAGCTTCACTGTTAGAGTTGGTCTCCAGGTTGTAATCCAGATAATGTTAAAATCAGATCTGATCTGCTCATTACATAATGATCTTTACCTGTGCTAAGCTAGGCTAGGCTAACTGACCTCCAACGTGTGAAAGAGGGGATGTGATTGGCTCGTTCATGTCTGTAGAGTTTCAGAGTTTTCAGCGTCTGAGGTCACGCAGGTATTAAAGCTCAAAGCGTCTTCTCTGAGACTTTTCTCTCTGATGATGATGATGAATGTTTTCCATCTCTCCGCCCTGCAGCTCCTCACAGCTCCTCGCAGCTCCTCGCTGCTCCTCGCCGCCCGGCTCTCAGGACGTGTTTTACAGCCTGGTCCCCTGACTGGCGCTGAGTAACGGACAGCCGTCTCTCCCAGCCCCCGGGCCTAACTGAACCTCACCTGTCAAAACCTCCGCGGCAGCAGCACATTTGCATGGGCCCGCATCCACAAACTGTCACTGGGGGTTTACCCAACGTCGTGTGAAGCCTTCACCGTCAGCCAAATCACCTGAGCCGCGCGGCGAGCGACTGATAGCTGACTGGCATCTCTTAGCCGCATCACAAATCGGCAGAGAAAGTGGAGCAGACAGGTGCTTGTACTCTGCTCATTTGGCTGCAGCGCCAGGGGACACGCATTAGCTAAGCCGTGTTTGATGACACGATCTTGGCAGCATCTGCAAAGGTGTGTTTGAAGAGTGTGTGTTGAAAACCACTCCGTTTATATCTGGGCCAAGTCGTGCGTTAATCACCTTTTAATAAACAGGGGAAGAAGTTGATATCTGGAGACAGATGCTGCAGCTTTCTATCTCCGCAGACTTCTTCTGGAGTGACTATTAATCTATTCAACTTTCAGAGTTTATTTTCCTCATCCCGCCGTGATTACCACTCCTAAAATAACAGACACATTTCCACCGTTACAATGAGGTTTAGGCTGAAGCATCAGCTTGACACCCGTGCCAAAAAACTGCAGAAATAAACATCTGCCATGTTGGATTTCTTGGCACAAAACTCCTTCTCAAAGATGCAGAATTTCACATCTCGCTGCACACCAGATCTGTTGAAGTATCAGCTTTTTGGATTCAGCGCTTTTCCTGGAGCCAGAGATTTGTTTTGTGTGCGTTTTCTTGTCTACACATCTCTGGGCCTGCAGGGGAGAGCGCACGATAAACAAACTTTGCTTGATAGATCAAACAAAATGGAGGAGTTGATGGATAATTTCTTGAATTTTAGGCGAGGGATGTGTCCATCAGCTGCAGGAAATGCACGAATCTTCTATATGAAAACACCTCACAGTCAATGCAAGGTGAGCTTTAACTTTTAACACCTGTATGCGTCTACAGTCGTGCTTGCAATCCTGCAAATCTAAGAAACTGGGAGCACACTGAGAATTTGAATAAAAGAGGCCCGAGGATGGATCCCTGAGGAACTCCGGATTTAATTAAATCTCCTTTGAAGTCATTATTTTCAGTTTTCTAGCAAAAAGAGGGATGCAAAGTGGTTTCTTTTGGAGATTTGAGTCAAATGTAGATGCTAGATTGACATTTTTGATGTGTAACTGTGTCAAAACAGAAAATTAAACACTCGTTAGTAGGGTTGCAATGACGAATTGATAAAGTCGATTAAAATTGGTTCGTAAAAGCGTTGACAGCGTTTTTACTGTATTAGTTTCTCTTCAGTTTATTTGTGTACTTCCCTTTTCTTGGATTATTTAGCAGTTAGCAACTAGCTGAAGGTGCATTACTGCCACCTACTGGACTGGAGTGTAGATTACCTGGGCTGTGGGGCACTCCTTTATATGTTGTGAAACGCATGGCTTGTCTTTTAGGCCTCGTTTAGTCTTTTTATTAAATCATCACCCAGTTCAAAAAACCACGAGGAGTTCATTAAACCAATGTTAGCATTAGCGTTAGCTGCTACAGATAGTGGTAGGACATAGGGGGTGAATTTTTTGACCTGCAGGTGAAAATATTGAGGACAAATTTTCATTTATTTATTTGCCTTTTTGGCCCACTAAGTTCTTAATCTGATGACATAAAAATATACAGTGGGGAAAATAAGTATTGATTATGTCAACTTTTTCCTCATCACATTTATTTCCAAAGCTGCAATTCAAACAACATTTCTCCCAGACATTAGTATTAACTGAAATAATCCACACATGAAAAGAAATCACAACGTTCAGGTCCATAAATAATGATTATGGTGAATTAAGTACGATAACACAGGAAAAAAGTATTGAAGACGCTAACTGAGACTCATCTAATACTTAGTGGAGAAGCCTTTGTTTGCAGTGACAGCTTCCAGAAGCTTCTTGTATGTTTGAACTAATCTGAGATTCAACTTTGCCGTGTGCTTTGGATGGTTGTCCTGCTGGAAGGTCCAGCCACGTCTCATCTTCATCATCCTGGTGGATGGCAGCAGATTCAGATCAAGAATTTCCCCATACATGGCTCCATTCATTGCTCCGTCAGTTATATGAAGTTTGCCAACACCATGAGATGAGAAACAACCCCATGCCATGATGCTTCCACCTCCAAACTTCACTGTTGGTGTAGTGTTTTTTGGCTGATGTGCAGAGCCATTTCTCCTCCAAACATGGTCTGTAGTATGACAGCCCAAAAGTTCAGTTTTGGTCTCATCTGACCAGACAACATTCTCCCAGTATTCTACAGGCTTGTCAAGATGCTGTTTAGCAAACTTTAAACCAGCTTCAACATGCCTTTTCTTGAGGAATGGAGTCTTGCGGGCTGAGCGTCCATAGAGGCCATGGCGGTGGAGTGCATTGCCTGTTGTTTTCTCTGTAACAATCGTACCTGCTGCCTCCAAGTCTTTCTGGAGCACTTTCAGGGTGGTCCTTGGCTGGTTGAGTCCTCTTCTGACTATCTTTCTGACTCCCTGGTCAGAAATCTTCAAGGAGCTCCTGTGCGTGGCCTGTTGATGGTAAGGTGGGGCTTCTTCCACTAATTGAAAGATCAAGTAATAATTACTGACAGATTTCAGGTGGTATGGTGCATTTCCTTGCCAAAGTATTCAGCCTTTCCATGGTGTGTTCAATACTTTTTTCCTGTGTTATCGTACTTAATTCACCATAATCATTATTTATGGACCTGAACGTTGTGATTTCTTTTCATGTGTGGATTATTTGAGTTAATACCAATGTCTGGGAGAAATTTTGTTTGAATTGCAGCTTTGGAAATAAATGTGATGAGGAAAAAGTTGACAGGTTTAATACTTGTGTATCTTAACGACTGACAGTTTCACCCTGATGTTTTTTTCTGGCAGTCCGCTCTGTTTTTTCTCTTGTGGGGATTTCCCATCATTAGTTACAGGTTTTATTGAAATGAGGAGGCTGTCACTTTCCTCAGTTTGAACACTTCCTGATCTTTTCTCTTCACCTTTAAAGAGGTGTTGAACACTGCCACAGGTGACTGCTTACCTGGACCTTAAAAGCAGAAATTCCTGCTCCACAGCTGGCCTTAAAAACCCCCGTGCAAGTCCAACTCTAACTGCAACCTGTGAGTGCGTGTGTGATCATGCATGAGTCGACTGCCAACAGTTAGAGTAGCGACCTAACTAACAAAGGGACTGCTGTGTCGGTCGCTGTCCAGAGCCCCCAGGGCTGTTTACACATGCCATTGTCTCCCGCCGGCCAATCAGACAAGCCCTATTAGGTAAATAAGCCTGGTGCGGCCAATCGCTGGCAAGCACAGCCGGGTCTGGGCTGGTAATCTGCAGCAGAAATGCTCAGAGAAGAGACAAACTGCATCTCTTACCCTGAAACTATCCACCTCATATCTTATTAGAGGCTTAAATCATGCATCTGTCTCTGCTCTGATTGGACGGTTCGTATCTTTCTGGGTTTCACAGAGCGGCTTAAGAATCGCTGATGATGAAAACACAGACTCTACGTCCAAAACAGGAGAATTTCCAGTTGATAGAGCGTTTTTATTTTGCTCATGTTTGGTGTTTTCATGTCCGTCAACGGGAACTTCCAACTTTTGGGTTTTCCCAGGTTGGCCGGTAAACATCAGCGCTCATGCACACAATCTTATTAAAATGAAAACACAAACAACAACAGAAAAACAAATGATTGATGCAGATTAACGAGTTAATTCCAAGCTCTGTTCATCCTGGCGTAAATATAAGTTAAATAAAGATGTGACGGGTTTCTGTGGAGCCAAACTTTAAAAACTGGATCATTGTAATTTAGTGACATGAAGTAAAGCTGTTGATACGAAAAGGTAAAGATATGTGATTTCTACCAACAAATAATGGCCTGTTATGTTCCTGTCTGGCCACTAGGAGGTCACAGGCCAGTGATTTAACCAAGAAGGGTGTGGGCTGACCACATCGTAAAATACACAGGCGGCTGCTGCTGCGGCGCCACCAACTGGCATAGAAGAGTCTTATGTCAACTAAGGGGCCGTCAAAACTGACAACGGTTTTGGGATGAAACTTAAAGTACATGTACTCAATTTTGCTAGGCGCGGCCCTGTTGGCTATGGCTGCCTTTTGCAGCAGCTCTCTCTTCTTTGTCCGTTTCTTGTAATTTTTTCGTCTCTTTTTCATTATCTTTGTATTTGGAGCGGATCATTTGTTGGTCACGGACACCAAACTTTTTGTGTCTTCAGTGATATTTTTACTACTGTTTTCTCCTGTGTTTGTCTGGAGATCCTACATGTAACCATGGCTGCATTGTTTACATGTGAAATCAGCTGTTAGCAGCCTGTAGCATGTCACTGCTAACTGGTGCTAGGCCAGATGTTTTCCCACAAGGTGAGGAGAAGGAGGTGAGGACGACGTGCTGGTTCTCAGGTGTGAGCTAAGAAGTGACGACATGGACCTGTCCTTCCATCCATCGTTATTGGGAACGTAAGATCTATCTCCAATAAGATGGACGAGCTAGCTGCGCTAACCCAGCAACAGAGGGAATACCAGAGGGCAGAGTAGCATCATGCTATTCACAGACATGGCTAACAGAGCTAATATCACCCTGTGGAGGTGGAGGCTGGCTGACTGGACAAGGATGGACAAGCTGTCAGCATCTATTTTCTTATGGAGCTTTTTACACTTTCTATACACTTTCTTACTTTGGTTTTTTTGAAACTCTGATTTTTTTTTACTGTTTTAGTGGATTAAACGTTGTCATGTAAATGGGGCCTAAGGTTGGTTAAAGTGTAAACTTGTGCCCAAGAGAGACACAGTGTTTTCTGTTTGGACGTTTTTAAACATCCAACATGTATTTTAAAAAAAAACATTTATTGGTAAATAATACTGAGAATTTTGTATTACTGCTTGATTTGGGACCATTATTTTCCATGAGCTCAGGTGAAACGGGACAGATTGAGGAGGTGTTTGCTCTTAGTACAGCCTTTGATAAGACAAGTAAGCAAACCCCGTGGTGCTCACTGGTCTCGCCTCCTTTGTTTTCTTATTCTCATCAAGTTTTCATGAACATGAGTTTTAGAAAACTTGCAAAAGGGAAACACTAAAAAAGATGAAGACCAAAGTGAGCCAGTCGCAGCTGTCCAAGCTCCAAACTATCAAAAACTGAGCTTTATCTGGAGGTATTGTTGCTTGGAGCACACCTTTGTCCAAACTCTTGATATTTCTTGAAGATCTTGTCGTCCACATCCTGTTTTTAACTTGATTTCAGCGCTTAAAGCTCATCAGAAGGCAAGCCTCTCCACTGACTTCATCTAAACGTCTCATAGTTTGGTGTTAACCAATCTGAGGATGTCGTTTGCTCGTACCCTGAGGACAAATGGCGCACAGCTGAGACTGTCAGGCTTCCAACAGAAACACAGCAAACCAGCTCCACAAAGCGACGCCTAAATGAAGCTGAGTGTGCCTGTGATTGTTGATGAGTCAGGTCTAGACGGGGCTTGGCGCTGAGATTAAAGCGTCGAACCTTTGGAGACCACAACCCGTCCTGATTGGAGTCCATTAAAAGCGACATCAGAGGAGGACACTGCAAGACAACCTGGACTCGGTTTTGGCAGCTGTTGGATGATGCAATATGAAAAGTTGGGCCAAAGCAGCAAAAACATGACATGCAAAAAGCCAAACTAGCCTGATGTTGAACCATGTTTCATGCACCGCCTGATGTCCCATGTTCTCCAGCCGTGGATCTCCCCTCTGCTCCCACAGCCGCCCCGCCTCCTCTGGGAGCTCTGGGAGTGTTTGTACTGGAGGCAGCCAGCAGAGACGGCCGGTGTTTTCACAGCCAGAGCTCTTTCCTGAGGTAATGCTGGCCTGGGTTGACCGCCGCAGCAGCGTCTCTGGCGAGAGGTCACGGACGCTCTGTGGTCACATCACGATGGTTGATTGTTTATCCACAATCAAGCGTGATTTGAAAGCTCTGAATTTAACCAACGAGCTCAGCCTGGGAGATGTAGCTGTGTGAAAACACGAAGCAGGCGCGCGGCGTGTCGAGAGACGTTCAGAGAACACTGCATCATGAGAATGAACACAACCGCCATGGGATTTAAAAACCAGCACAAAAGGCAGATCACATATCTTCTGCTCATTATCGTTCTTCGTGAAGTGCCGACTCATTTTGGAAAATTAAAAGAAGATTAATCGTCCTGCTATTGACAATTTAAAAATATACGATCTGCCAACATTAAAAGAGCTCGACACAGTGATTTATGGAGGAATAGCTGAACAGATTGTTTGCCCTCCCAGTGCGTATGGTTGCCTGAAGCTGTCTCAAATATTTCACTCATTAGCTGTCACTCCTGCCTTTGGCTCTGGGAGTGAGACGAGTTAGCATGTGAGGAAACACTCAGGAGCGAATGTTCTGATCAGAGACGTCAAGATCTCAACAAATCTGCAAACTTAGATTGAATGCATGGAGTTAACTTCCTGGTTCTTGAGTGCTGGAAGCCAGAGCTAGAAATACCTCGAAAACACCAATACACTCAATATCTAGCATGATGCTAATGCTAAGTTTAATTCAAAATGAATGGGGAGCAAGACGCTGTGATGTAGACGTAAATCCAGGGTTCAGACTGTGACTTTGACTGAAACATTTGATGCATTTAAAATTGGAAGACGGTAAAGAATGAATAAGACTTTTATAGCTTTTGCAAGCTTAACCAGTTTTGACTTGAGGATAGCATTTGCATTTGCTGACATGCACGTTTGAATGCTATCTTGTCCGGTAAAAGCTCCTGAAAGGTACCACTAATTTGAAAGATTTGAAATTAAATGCAAGCTTAAGTACTGCAACATCTTCAGTGTGCAGTGTCTTGCTCCCGACTTGTTTTGAATGAAATTTAGCATTAGCATCATGCTAGATAGATGCTTAAAATGCTTTAAAGTTGTGATTTACAAGCTGCTAGCTAACCATACCAGTCATCAGAGCAAAAGAAAGAAAGTTTTATTCATTATGGATGAGCGGCGGCGTCTACGAGGTACCCAGCCCAGAGTCAGCTGGGATCGGGATCAGCTCAGGGTTTGAGGATTCAGAAACGAGCGGTGAAGATGGATGGAGCTGAAACAGCAAAGGCAGAAAAAGAGCGGGAAAAGTTTTCAGCTCTTATTCCAATGTTAACGTCTGCTTCACAGAGACAAAGGAAGATAGATCAAGGAGCTGTTTACTTGCGTTTCATCATTTTAGCCAACCTAAAGTGCAAGCGGCCTCCAGAGTGGATTTTTTCTGAAACACTGCAGCCACAGTTGCCTTGTAAACAGCAAGCTGCTTCTGGATAAAACAGTTATAGCGCCAACTACAGGCCTGGCATGCTTACTACAGTGGTTTTTTTTCAGTCCCTCAGCGACTGCGAGATTTTTTTTTACTGCATTTCAGCGCTTTAGGATAAAATTTTGTCATGTAAATGGAGCCGAAGACACAATACAGAAAATATTTACTATAAGAGATAAAGTTAGAAAAAAAATTAAGGTGTAAACTTAGTTTTCTATTTCATTCTTTGACAGGCTCTTATCTAATCTATGAATATATTTAATTCATTTATTAATTTATTATTTTTATATTTTGTGTAAGTTTGAAAACTTTGCAAGACTAGCGCTATCTTGGAAACTATGCATGTTTATGATAGCCATGTTTGAGATTATGCCAACAGATGATTAAAAAAATAACACAAAAAACAACCTAAAAAAATAAAAATAAAATAAAATACAACAACCTTAAAAAAAATTAAAATAGAATACTAAAACCTAAAAAAATCAATAAAATAAAATAATAATAAAAAATAATAATTATAAAAAATATAAAATTATTGAAAAAAAAGGAAAATCTTTTGCTGGAAAAAATGTATCATATGGGAATTTTTTTATTTAAAATTTTAAATCATCATTTTTTTTCCCTTCGTTTTTTTTTTTCCTTTTTTTTTTTTTTTTTTTTTCCAATTTAAGTCCCTTATTTTAGTCTCTGTTTATAAGCTTGGTTGGAAAAAAATTGAGACACCTGAATAAATCCTAAAAACATATCATATGTGATGTGCATTTTTTGGCCAAATACGGCTCATCACAATCATCATCATTCAACTTTTTCCATCGTCTGGTGTTAAAAAAAGTGAACTAAAAATCACAAAAATCAAAACTTTCAGATAATCTCAATTTTTATCCAATTGGCACCCCAAAAAACGTAAAAAAAATCAAATCAGGAGAAAAGTATATCGTCCAGAGGCACCGATTTGGAACAAGGACATCCAAAAAGGGGGCGGGGCTTATTTTAGTTGTAGTATTTCAACATCTAGCTCACTTGTCCTTCATTTCCAAATATCCTACTCCTAATAAAGAGAGTGTGTTTTTGCTGTATCAATAAAAACTGATTGTTGAGGAAGTGTGTATTGTTCAGGGCTGTGTTGGAGCAGTCAGAGGAGAAGGAGCCAGCAGACGAACTTGAGGAAGGACGGATCAGGCCGGAGGAGGAGGAGGAGGACTGCATTCACTGCGGCCTCTAATTTACTTAAGTGCAGCCTAAACGACGGGGCCGAGATAAGAACGCTGCTAATAGACCTTGACCTCTAGTGACAGTCGCACAAAGCAGGCGGACAAAGACACCACCATAACTTCCTTTGACGATCTGCTGCCTCAAATCTTCGTCCTCGAGATCAGACTGAGAGCTGCAAACACGGGCTCCTCTTCGGATTACTAAACGCATTCTTTGAAGTCATTAGTAATTTTGATTTGTAGGTTACCTGAGGCCCTGGAGTTCGAATGTCTTTGATGATTCACCTGAGCTACGGTGGGGTTGTTTACTGCATCTGGAGGAGCTCTTCCATCAGGGCCTTACTCAGGATAATATAAGTGTGGGTGTGGTTTATGCAGTAATAGAAAGATAAACAGTTCATCTCCCTCCTGCTCCGGGGGGGAAGGCTGTGAAGCGCTGCACTTAATGGAGCCTGCGCCAGCAATTTTTAAGCTGCAGAATAAGCAAAGTAAAGACACACACACACACACACACACTCAGAAATATGCTTAACCCCAGCGAGGGAAAGCAATCTGTCAAAGAAGCGTCCCAGAGAAAGCAGTGTGGGGTTGCGTAAGAGCGAGGCAGATGAAACGCGGGAATGCGCCGCTGTCAACGCCTGAACTGAAGGAGACAGAGTTTGTTTATGCGAACACCTCCCGATCAGCAGCCGTGAACCAGGAAGCAGCAGGTGCCTCGCTCCAACGGCAGGCGCAGTATTGTTGACAGTGGATAAACAGGTTGGGGATGGGGTAGTTTGAGAGTAAAAAGGAAAAAACGGGGGTTAGCGAGGGTTGGTGTTGTTCCCTAAACATTGGAAGGAGGAATTAGCCCTGACTAGTTCAGTGTAAAATTCGACAGTGTAAGCTGTTTGTTGTTTTCCACCCCCAGTTGGCGTTTATTAGTGTTGTCTTATTGCGGCTCTGCTGAACAAGCCTGGCCCGCGTTGTCGCCTGGCAGGGGCGACGCCGGGATAAAAAACCCAGTGAGGGGAGATGGCTGGCGTTGGGGGAAGGAGAGTTTCCATTGTGCCTCCATTGTGGCTCTGTCACTCTCTGCTGCCCTGGCTCGCTGTCCCCTTTAAGCAGCCCGTCCATGTCAGCAGAAATGAGCTTTCCCCCGTCTTCTTTCTTTTCTTCCTCTGCGATTCACTCGGCTGTTTCTTCGAATGTCTTAAAAAGCCCGATCACACGGTTTTAGCACATTAACACATCTGCGGCTTAACCTTGAGAGCTGGCCTTATTGTCGCCAAACGCAGAGAGCGGCAGGACAAACAAAAGTTTGGATTGTTAAATGCATACATGGCTTCGTTTTGGAACAATGTGGCTCTAAATCAAACTTTGCACACCAAAGTTTGGCTCCACAGCGGGGTTATTGTTTCACGGCGTGTACAGAATGCTGTGGGGCGCCCCGGCGGTTTCTCCTGTTCTGACTCACGCTGCCAGATGGAGGGGGAGGTTTGCCTCGGGGCAGGTGAGCAAAAGGGGAGATGGAGGTGGGGCGAGATGAAGGAGGAGGACTCGGGTGACCAGTTTTACCTGGGACTGACTCGAGCCCGTCCGGACATGCAAGGGAGCGATCAGCCCGAGGGGAGGAAAGAGAAAGAAGGGCAGCGAGTGAGTCTCCAGAAAAGGAAAACACCTCTTATCACCGCTCATCAATCTTTTCTGTTTAGCCCTAATTTTTCTCTCTCTTGCCTCTATCGTATCCATCTCCATCACTCCTTCAGTTTTCCTCCTCGCCTAAACACAAGGCCCTCTCACCTCTGAGGTATTTCTTTAAATTCCAAGCAGATGAAAATGTTCCTGTAATTGTTGGCGCATGAGAAAGTTGGAGAGAAACTCCCACATACCGCCACAAGTTGGGTAAATAGAGTTTGGACAGGCCAGACATTTTTAAAAAGCTTTTTCTTTGTGTCGTCTGAGTCGTCTCTTCTGTTATTGTTGTATTTTCACACTCTGTGATTAATCAGGCGCGGACGTCGAGTAAAACAGTCACAAAAAATTTGGATAAGTCTTATCACAACCACAGCAGACTTTCACTGTGTAAACTTAGCCAGGCTTAGCCAACCAGCTAGCTTTAGCGAGCTAATGTTTGCTTCTTTACCCCAAAAAGTGATGCAAGATTTCTTGATGTGATATAACTTTTTGAAAGGATGAGGCAAATTTTATTCTAAATTTATAATCTATACACCTACAGTATTAAGTTGACGTAGAAACTTCACTTATTCCCACTGAGGCAGCATAGACGTGTTTTTTTTTCTCCTTATCTTTAAACGTAAAGGCTAGCTTGTGCTTCTCTACGGCAGGAAAATACGCACATAAATCTAAAATGATTAAAGTATAACTGTTAACATACTCCCTTGTATCTTTTTTTTGTAAAAGCAAGATGCTAATGTTGCTAATATATTTAAGAATCAATACTTGGCTGCCGTAAAACTGGCATTGATGTATCCTTCGATCTTTACCGAGCCGTTGTTTTCAGTTTCTAACCAGCTCACATTAGTTCCTTGACAATTCTGCTGTTTTATGAAGTATTTTTCATTGTTGCTGCTCAATACTGCCCCCCTTTGTTTCCTAGTGGTACTGCAATGTTATTAACAGAGGACTTGAAGACGGACAAATGAAAAAGACGCTAAGTTTTAGCAGGCTGAAGGATAAACACCATTTTTTCCCCCTACTATTTTTATTTAGTTTTTGGCACAAGTGGCATACTTATGCATATAAAAATTTAAATAAAAATGACATAAAAAAATAAAATAAAATAAAATAAAAAAATAATAATAATAAATTAGTGATGAGCTAACAGAATAAAATGGAGAAAATAAACACAAATTAATAATATTAATAAGAAAAATAACAATAATAATGATGATAATAATAATAACAATACTTCCATTATTATTATTATTGTTATTATTAATAATATAATATAATATAATCATGATGATATAATAATAATAATAATAATAATAATAATAATAATAATAATAA
Organism: Halichoeres trimaculatus; assembly: GCF_033239565.1. Classification (NCBI taxonomy): domain Eukaryota; kingdom Metazoa; phylum Chordata; class Actinopteri; order Labriformes; family Labridae; genus Halichoeres; species Halichoeres trimaculatus. Next base: position 2,129,679 of record NW_027437199.1, on the reverse strand, counting down.
ATAACTCTTATTATTATAATTATTTAAAACAGATATAGAAATGCAGGTAAGTAGATATGTGCAGCAAGGTTATAAACTTAAAAATATAAATAAATAAATAAACAAATAAAATAAAAAAATATTGAGAAAAAAATTCTTAAAAAAGATTTAAAAAGCAAAAATAAATAAAACAAAAAATAGAATAAAATTAAATAAATAAATACATAAAAAGTATACACTCACAAGGGTAAAACCACAGTTTTTTTTAAAAGGATGTTTCTTTATTTGAGAATATATATATATTATTACTATTATAAAATGGAGATAGAAATAGAAGTAAGTAGATATGCAAATACAGTAAGAATATATACTGAAAAATAATAAATCAACTTATTTTAAAAACTTGAGGAAAAAATATTTTAAAAAGATGTAAAATTAAACTACATAATAAAAAAAATAATAAAATAAAGTAAAATAAAATAAACAAATAAATAAAAAATTTGAATACACAGGTAAAACCACAGTTAGTTTTTTAAGGATGTTTCTTTATTTGAGCAAATGAAACCAAGCGCAGAGACTTCTGTGTTACCTAACTGTTCAAACAAAGCTGTCTGAGTTTGCTCAGGAGTTTTCTTAACGTCTCTAACAACACAGAAGTCTCAAAACAAACAGTCTAGCAAAACTATTTACAGATGGATCACCATCATGTCCTACATGTACAGAACGTCTCCTGACGAAACGCTGAAGAGTAAAAAATGAGGTCTGCATTCCCTCCGCCACGTGTGTGTTCTTAGCGTTCACTTTGTCAGGCAGGGAAAACAAACCGATCTGAACTCTGCTTCACCCGGACGTCAGTGCCTCGCAGCGACGATCCCCGGTGAAGGGTGAGACGGGGTGGGATACGAGCGCGTCACACAGGTACTTCTTTTTTTTAGGGTTTATTTTACCTCGTTATTCCTCCCCTGTTCCCCCTCCTCCTCTCTGGAGTGAAGCAGGTTGAGACACTCACCTGGATCCGTCACAGTTTAACTGAACACTGTCAGGTGTTCAGGTAATTACAGGGGAAACTGAGGAAGACACCTATACCGTACCTGAAGATCCAGGTCCTACTCCTACCCCCCCGTTCCTTTAGCTTAAAACTTTACTGAACTGAGCTTTAACCAAGTAAAACTGTTTCAATCAAATCCATCTCACAGATGCTTTTATCACATTTTACAAACAAGTGTTGAGTTTAAATGTTGGATATCTGCACCAAACCTGTGCAAAGTTTTAAATAACTGGGTGAATGTGAGTTGAAATGATCCCAATGTGCTCCAAACGCCTTGTTAAGAACGCAAACATTCGGCGAGATCAACACGAGATTTGCTCAAACTGTGACATCACTAGGTGGTTAGTCTGGTGTGCCCCTGAAGTTTCTTAAAGAGACAGTAACCGAAATGAGGGATTTGAAGACTGAAGCCTGAGATAAGTTAAGAAATTGTGGAGTTTTAATGTGAAAAATCAGTAACTTTTAACCCCCCCCAAAAAAAATATATAAATTTGCAAAAATTCCCATATTTTTTTAACTTTCAAAAGTTTGAAAAAAAAATCCAAAAATGCTCAAACTTAAACAATTTGATGAAAAAAACTTTAAACCCTAAAAAAATTAGCAAAAAATATTTTACAATATTAAAAAATAATTAAATGAAAAAAATGTGAAAAAATTAATAGCTTTAAAACTATACAAACGAAAAAAACTTTAAAAATTAGCAAAAATTCCCCAAAATTCTAACTTTTTCAAAAATTTCTAAAACTTTAAAAAATGTGCAAAAATTTTCAAATCTTAAAAAAAAATTGCGAAAATAAAAAAATTCAAACCCTTAAAAAGTGCCAAAAAACCCTTTAAACTCTTAAAAAAATTGAAAAAAAAATAAAAAAATCAACATATTTGCAAGAATACCTGAGTTGTATTGCATACTGTTTTTATGCTCAACTTTTCTTTTTTGTTGTTGCCTAAAGTCTTGCTACATTTTAAGCATGTTTAATAATCTTGCCCACTGTCAGTTAAATAAATCCATCCACACAGAATTAAAATCAGTATTTTCTTCCAGATTAGTCTGTTTGTAGATGTAGTTATCTTCCCAGGGCTGTAAAACTTGAGGTTAGCCACAGGTGCATGGAAAGTTGTTAGTCTGGAGTGGAGTTAGTCTGGTTTCTTGTTTCCTGCATTAAACAGGAAGTACATCAGGCTCAAGAAACCAAGGATTAATAAGCAGCATCCTCACCAAAAGCAACTTGGAAGCCTTGAAAAAAGGAGGAAGATCTAACTCTAATGCCAACCACTGCTTCTGTTGAACTCCATCTGTTTCTTGTGAATTTCCACCAGGAAATGACTGGAAATACTATCAACTGGGACGATGCCAGGTCTTTCTGACTTGTTCAGTCTTTGTCTTAATGTTTCAAGACGTGAGAAGGTGTCAGACTCATCGTGGAGCTCCAACAGTTCTTTGTTTTATTCCCATGCAGGCCTGAATCTGTCTTATTGTTTCAGCTTCAGCTTGCTCACCACCCTCACTTAGTTTTCACAGAAACATTTTCACTGACTTTCTGTGGAAGCATTTCCCAATTTTGGCCTCTTGAGTGTGTTTTGCAATGCCCCTCTCTGACTGTACACTTCAGGGCATAATCTGATGGATTGCTGACACAGGTTCAGGTAAACAAGAGCACTTTAAAACTGTTTGGATTGGTCCAGGGGTCTGCAACCTTTACTTTCACAGGAGCCATGTTGCCTCAGCTCACCTGGATTAAAGTCTATCTAGAGCCTCAAAATCTACTTTATCTTCACTATAAAGACTGTAAAGAGAACAATATCCATTTATAGTTCAAATATAGTAAATAGTTACATAATGCGAGGTTTTTTTAAATTTATAAAATTGTGTTTTCATAAAAAAGTGTTTCATGAAAATTTTTGCAAAAGTTTCCCAAAAATTCTGAAAAATTAAAAAAATTGCAAAAGTTTCAATAATTTTTTACACAAAAAAATGCGAAAAAATCGAAATATTTTAAAATCCCCAAATTTCGCAAAAGTAATATTATTTGGAAAATCAAAAAGAATTAAATTTCAAAAATGGGACAAATCAGTAACTCTAACAAAAATTGTAAAAATTCCCCAATTTTTTAAACTTGAACAAATTTGAAAAATTCCAAAAATGTACAAACTTTCAAAATATGAAAAACAAGTTCAACCCTTAAATAATGGTAAAAATATTATTTACGATATAAAAATTAATTCAATTTAAAAAAAAAATGTGAAAAAATCAATTACTTTAGTATTAAAGAAATGAAAAAAAAATTACAAAATTATCAGAAATTGCCCAAAATTTGAACTTTCCAAATTTTGCAAAATTAAAAAAAAATGTGCAAAAATTTCCAAATCTGCAAAAAAATTGCAGAAATAAAAAAAATCAAATATAAAAAATATAAAAATAATAATAAAATATTTATAAAAATATAAAAAATTTGCATAAAATAATTTTAAAAAAAACTTTCAACCCTTAAAAATTTTGAAATCACAAAAAAAATAAAAAAAATAAAATAAAATTAAACATTTTTGAAAGAATACCTGAGTTGTATTTAATACAGATATTTTGCTCAACTCACCTTGTATTTTTGTTTCCTAATGTCTTGCCACATTTCAAGCATGTATATTAATCTGGCACGTTGTCAGTGAAATGAATCCATCCTCACAGAATTAAAATCAGTATTTTCTTCCAGATGAGTCTTTTTGTAGATGCAGTTATCTTCCCAGGGCTGTAAAACTTGAGGTTAGCCACAGGTGCATGGAAAGTTGGTGGGCTGTTGATGTTGTAGGAGGTGAAGTAGAGCGGTGGCAGGCTTTATTGACAGATGGGATGAAGATTTAGTTCAACTAAATGTTAACACAGGATTTTATTTAGTGTCAGTGTCTTTAATCATCACTAACCTCTGGAAGAAAAATAACAATTCTTTATTTTAATAATAGTTCTTTAAAGCTGGGATTTGTTCACCTCCTTCTGCACATTTTCCACAAACTGCTTTATTCTCCTGTTGCTGTTTCCCACCTGTTAACCCCGGGCTGCTCCGGCTTTCAGAAAACACCACTTGTGAAACATTCAGCTTCTATGACCATAAGGGGAGGGTAATGGCCTCTCCAAATCAATGTCAGTGCCTGTTTAGATTTAATTAGCAGCCTCAGAACAGGTTCTCTGTGTGAGTGCATCCACTTAGAGGCCCCTCATTGGATTTTCACGTCCACAATGGAAAGACTGAAGCGTCAATTCTAGTAATCCTATATGTGCACTTGCTGGCCTGTCCCTCGAGGGCAATGCGACGTAGTGCTCTTTCTGCAGCGCTGTGTCTGCATGTTTTTCATTCATTTGTCATAAAACATATTTGTCGCGTTTAAATGTGTCTTAAGTGTGTGTGTGAGTGTGTGTGTGCGTCTGCTCGCACAGCGGTTTAGATTGATTGAGCAGTGAATTGCGACTCCCTTGGGTGTTTTTTGAGCGGCTTGTTGTTTCTGTTTGTGGCTTCACAATGGGCCTGTGTGTATCAGGGTGGGATTTGTATGCATGTGGGTGGGAAGTGTGTGAGTTTCTGAATGTATGTGTGTGTGTGTGTGTGTGTGTGTGTGTGTGCGTGAGTGGTGAAGGGCTGGAATGAGAGCGTAGCATAGCTTTATACTTGCCAAGCTCTTGAGCAACAGGGAATCAGAAATAGATTTTTTCTACCTCGGCTTCGGGTAATTCCAGTCTCACAGAAGCTGGATGACGAGATGATGCAGCAGGTCCTGGATTTATGTAACTGTCACTCCTGCCTCAGTTTGACGCGCTGACAGATTGAAGATGCTGAAATATCTGCGTACGTGCTGTTGGCATTGTCGTAGATTCCTGAGGTTTGACTGTCATCAGAATTTGTTCAGACAAACTTGTTCTGACTGTAATCATTTTCATAGACAGCCCCGGCTTCAGATGATGACTTTGTAGTAACTAAATTCACAAATTGGCCAGTTTTGTTGGATGTTGTGCTCAGCCTAGAAAGCTAAATAGCTGACATAATACAGTACTGCTATTTGATAACACTTATTCAAGAAAGTAAAATGAGAAAATGAGACTTTTAATGCTTCAAATGAATAAACAAAAAAAAAAAAATCACATTTTATCTCATGCATTTTCAGGTAAATTTGGTTTATTTCAAGTGTAATTATACATTTTGACTTGAAAAAAAGGAATAATGAATTAATAGTTTGCTACAATTTGAGTTCATGCAGTGTATAGATATTACTGTTAGCTAGCTAATTTGACGCTAGTCGCCTTTAGACAGTGATTATAAGTGCGAGCAAGCTAATAACATCATCATGGAATGCTACTAGCTTCTTCCTTCAATCATTTATAGTAACTTCCTGTTGGTAAATATGCTTCATCTGCTGATTATAGTTAGCCAGCTGATGCTACTGTTACTGTACGACCATTAGGCAATTATGCCACATAAAATGCTAAAACATGCTAACATCTCGTGTTAGCTAATAAATTGTTTTACCCTAACATATGATTTATTATCTGACAAATTTGGTTGGTTATTGACTTAAAACAGGTGGAAAGACAAAAATGTATCACGTTATGCCTAGTTAGCATTCACCACTCTTAGCTAGCTAATAATACTGTCTGCTAAAACTTGTTATGAAATATAATTCATCTGCTGATTATGTTAGCCATCTGATGCTACTGTTACCTATGCCTTTGCTGTGGCATCATGTAACACCATTAAGCAATTATGCTAGATAAAATGCTAATACATGCTAAAATTTTGTGTTAGCTTATAAATTGTTTTACCCTGAGATGTGATTTTTATCCAACAGATTTGGTTGGTTAATGACTAAAAACAGGTGGGAAGACAAATATGTATCATAATATGGCTCATTAGCATATAACATTCTTAGCTAGCTACCAACACTGTTTGCTAAAAACAGATTTTCACCGTCTTTTGCCATTGGACAGTGATAATAAGTATTTAGCTACATTATTCTGTGACCTAGCTAATAACATCATCATGGAATGCTACTAGCTTCTTCCTTCAATCATTTATAGTAACTTCCTGTTGGTAAATATGCTTCATCTGCTGATTATAGTAAGCTAGCTGATGCTACTGTTACCCATACCTTTGCTGTGGTATCATGTAACACTACTAAGCAATTATGCTACATAAAAGGCTAATACATGCTTACATCGTGTGTTAGCTAATTAATTGTTTTACCCAAACATATGATTTTTTATCCAATAAATTTGGTTGGTTATTGACTTAGAACAGCCAGAAAGATAAAGAAAAGTGTGCCTAGTTAGCATGCACCACTCTTAGCTAGCCAATGATACTGTCTGCTAAAACCTGTTATAAACAATACTTTATCTGTTGATTATAGTTAGCTAGCTGATGCTACTGTTACCCATACCTTTGCTGTGGCATCATGTAACACTACAAAGCAATTGCGCTACATAAAATGCTAATACATGCTAACATCTTGTGTTAGCTAATGAATTTTTTTATCTTAACATATGGTTTTTTATCTGACAGATTTGGTTGGTTATTGACTTAAAACAGGTGGAAAGACAAATATTTATCACATTATGCCTCATTAGCATATAACATACTTAGCTAGCTACGAACACTGTTTGCCAAAAACAGATTTGCACTCTTCATTGCCCAAGTTTCATTTATTGACCAAGAATTGTCAAGAAGATAATTTCTCCAGTTACTCCTAGCTAGCTTAGCATGCTAATATTCATAATCTCACATTAGCTGTTGCTTACTGGTACCTTTTTATTTACCATAGCTAAAAATTTACATCGAGTTCTCAAAACTTTGAATTTGACGGGGATCAATGCGGTTAGCTAGCTTGTAATACTCCTGGTTAACAACTGTTAGCTTGTAGCTTATAGCTCCTATAATGTTTGTGTTATAGTATTAGAGGTAGCTTGAAACTGGCTGCATGCTAACATTATGTGTTAGAGATGCTAGCTTTAGTTATCTTTATTTGACCCTAAACTAATGTGTGAAGTTCCTTAATGTTTTTAATTTCTTAAATTAATAAAAACAGATGATGTCATAATAAATACATGAATATATAACAGTAGCTGCTAACGTAGTTTACAGTTTGTAACATGTTGTCTAGATTTGAAATATTGTCCAATGAGTCGCTAATTTTTAGTAACACAGAGGTCTACATCTCCTGGTCCACCACTCCTCTTCCTCCTCTTCCTCCTCTTCCTCTTCTCCGCTTGACCAGCCCTGTGTGACCACCAGGTTTGGGCCGGTCTAGGGGCCGAGGTGGACCCGGGATGAAAGCTGTGATTGTTGCAGGGTCGGTCTGGTCTCTTCGGTAGCACCTGGCCATCTGGACATTACATCCCCCAGAGCCGTAATGGATGCCCTTCCTCCTCCTCTAACTGCTGGCTGAAGACCCATAATGGACACCCTCAGTGGCCCCTAAGGGGCTCCCCAGTGGGACCTCAGTTTGGGAGGTTGTGCAACTGGATAATGGGCTTCATTTAAAGCTCCTTTCAAGGTGCGGCTGGAGCCAGAGCCGGGGAGCTGTGAGCTGCGCTGGGGAGGTCACGGGAGGTCACGCCACGGTTCACACAGCCCTGACCACAAGCCGGTAGTTAAAACTCGATCAGCACCAGTGTCTCATACCATTACCTGCCTTCTGCCGCCGTGGAGACAGGTGTAAAGGGGAGGGTCTCCTGTGTGCAGGTGTGTGGGCTTGATTCAGGTTTCTTGTCCAGAGGAAACAGTTAAATCTGATGCAACGAGAGAAAAGGGGGGATCTCTGCCCCGTCCTGACCCTCTTTGTCTGCAGCAGAAAGACAGCCAGGTAAGCTGAAGACAGGTGTGTTTGAGAAGGACTCTCCACCGCCAAAAGGAATGCAACTGTTCATTAACTGAGAGAAGTCACCGGGTGAACTCGCTCCCTGCGCTGCAGGGCTTCTCGCAACATTAATATTCCTGATTTCCATTTCAAACCATGAAGTGACGCACAGCAACACACACCCGTCCACTCGTACCTGACTGCGCACGTGTGCAGAGTACATGAAAAAGGTGAGTCACGCTCGCTATAAGTCATGCTGGGAGGTGAAATGAAGTGCATGAGGACGGCGTTTTGGCACGTGGGGACTCAGAGTGACGCTGCGTGATTCAACAATCCCATTTTCTGCTACAAATAAAACACTTTTCTGTTATTATTCAGAATCTGAAAGGTTTTATATTTCACCTAACTGAAGTTTTAGCTTTTGAACATTTATCTTTCACATTTGGACTCTCACACTCCTCACATTCCTCGAGTGGTGCAACAGATGAGACAAGATTTGACATGAAAACAGCGAGGCTGAGGCCGAACAGATGAAGACAGAAGTTCCTCAAATGCACAAACGGCTGGGCTTTGGAGGTAAAGAGTTTGAGCGGCTCCTCGTCCCCCAGGGGCCTCCTCGTCTCATCACCTCAACACTTCTCCCCTCACAGGAACATGTCAGCTGTGATCGGAGAAGTGAGACAGATATTCCAATTAGCCGGAGCTGACAGGAGGGACGACTGCGACTTTATTTAATCACTTTCAGGTTCACAGACATTCCTAAAATCTCACTCTTTGACGACTTAAGTGCAGGGAAAGGTTGGTGTCATGAGCCGTCAGGTTGTGTTTGAGAAGTGTCTGAAACACGATGATTGTGCAGGGTTATGTTTGGAAACTCTTTTCTCATCCTGGATGTGTTTGATAGTCTCACAGTTGGTGCAAGTGGAAGTTTCTGCAACGAGGCCCTCCCTGGTTTTCTGCAACTTCAGCCTCGTTTCCACCGAGCATTTCAGTTTGGTTCGTCTCCTAGCATTTCCACTGACTAATCCTGGGACAGAACCTCAAATAACTGAGACCAACAAACTTCTGGATGTCTTCCATCGTTGCTCTTTGTTTATAGTGTCACGTTTTTCTTCTTCTTTGGATTTATTAGCGGGGTACCCTGCGTTGCGCTGCTATGGTGTCACGCTATAATGTAACTGACGCTGACTGCTTGGTGGAAACTGGTTGGAGAAATTAGTTTCTTGTTCTAAAAGTCATCTTGTGTGGTTTTTTTTTTTACCCATTAACGCCTGAAAGATCATAAAGAGAAGGGGTCTGCAACCTTTAATTCTATAGGAGCCATTTTTTCCTCAGCACACCTGGATTAAAGTCATTCAGGAGCCACAAAATCTACTTTATCTTCACAATAAAGACAAAAAATTCTAAACATAGAAAAAATATAATGAATAATAATCCAAACAACAAGGTTTTTTTTGTGCTATTGAAGCTGTACATGGGATGTCATGGTTCATTTTTTTTTATTAATTTGCAAATATTTTTTATAGATTTAAAAACTTTGTAATGTCATATATTTAAAAAATGCCAAATCTTTAAAATTATGAGTAGTTCTTAAATTCCAAATATTTTAAAATTTAACATTTTGCAAAATTGTCAAAACCATGAAATTTTTAAAATGTGCCAAAATTTGCAAAAAAAAATCCCAAAATGTTAAAATTTAAAAAATGTGCAAAAAAATTTAATGATTTTCTTTAAGTTGGAAAAAGGTTATTTAAAAAAATTGGTTTGCTTTCCAATAATTTGAGAAAAAAAATTGCTAACTTTTTCAAAAATTGTATGTAAATAATTTAAAATATTTGTTTGAAATGCAAAAATTGAAATTTGCAAAAATTTCAAATATTTGCCATATATTGAAAAACAATGATTTTTTTATTTAAAAAAATTAAAAAAAAATATATGCATTGAAAAAAATTGCCAAACTCAAAAAGAAATTATTATTATTATTTAAAGATGTTAATGTAGAAACTATGCAAAAAATATTGAACATTTGGAGATTTTAAAACTTTGCAAATTAAAAAAAAAATGAAATAAAAAAGATTTTGTATAATTTCCTACATTTTGAAATATTTTTTTAATTTGATAACATATATTTATTATATTGCTCAACAAAATGTTAACGCATGATTTTTTGTATAAGTGTCAGTGTCTGAAATCATCAATACCCGCTGTAAGAAAATAAAAATCCTTTATTTCAATAATATTTTTGCAAAGCTACAAGGAGCCACTGCAAATGAGTCAAAGGGCCGCATGAGGCTCCAGAGCCGCAGGTTGAAGACCCTTGGTATAGAGGAAGTGTCCCAGCCTTGACATCACAACCTGATTTTTTCTGCACACAGAAACAACAAGATGCCCCGAGAGCTTCACATTTTAAAGGCCCTGAGCGACTGACCAATCTGCTTCATCTGACGAATTAGTACAAACTCTCCTCCTCCTGCCTGCAGATATGAGCTGAAGTACTTCATCTTTAACAGTCTGAGACAAATGAAAGATGAAAAACATGCAAGAAACTCAAGTTTGTTTTGACGCTACTCTTCAAAGAGCTTTTGTTTGCGGTTGAAATTTCTCCAGATAAATCCCAGAATCAGACACAAGAAGTTAAAAATAGGCCTTTGTTTGGGTTCCCAGGTGGAAAAAACTGCTGCTACACCTCTTACACATCCTCTTATCAGCCTCTTCTACAGTCGTTGAAAAACCATTAGTCCTCTTCCCTCCAACAAGTCTAGTATGACATGTTGGCATGTTTTAAAAACTCCCGGCGCGTGCTTTGATAGTTTTTCCCAACACATTTTCTCGACCTTTTCTGGGGCAAGGTGACGTTATCAGTGCGAGGGATCTTATCAGCTGTGTAATGTGTCATAAGTGGTAATGTAACTGAGGTGTGTGTGTGTGTGTGTCGGGTTAGGGAGACGTGTGGCGGGGTGATGGTGACGGCGATAGGTGTGATAGATGTGCCGATGTGCCAGTCATTTCTGATACGCGCGGTAGCCTGAGGGGGGGTAGAGGAAGGAGATGGGCTGTGTCTGATAAATATGGGAGAGATTCCATCTGCAAACAAGGGAAACGTTAGATCTCTGATTAGGACTACATGTCTGAAGGCTGCTCTCGCTTTGGAGGACTGAGATTCATGATTTTTGCTCAGTGACGGCTCGCTAAAGTAGCAGAGATAGCAGAAGAAGAGAACAGGATGTTGGTTTGTAACTGGTGTTAGTGAGCGGGCACTGAGAGGAGATGAACGTGATAAATAAACACACAACAAGAGATTAACAACACAGATTCAGAGAGTGTGTTAGCTGCTTACTCACACACACACTCCCTGGTTTTCTTTCTGTGTGTGTGGGGCCACGTGGAATGCCTCTCTACCTGCATCGACAGGTCGCTCAGCTCTCCTTCTTTACCTGTCAGACCCGCGGGGCCAGGTCAGAGCTGGGTTTGTGTGTCTGTGTTACTCAGTGTGTGTGTGTGTGTGTGTGTGTGTGTGTGTGTGTGTGTGTTTGTGTATGTTTTTGGGGGGGTCTCCTCGTTTACTGTACACAGCTTAAAAGCGCGCTCGCTATTATGAGAATGTGCTTGTGTGTGTGTGTGTGTTTGTTGTAAACTACTTCCCTCAGTTATTGAGCAACACATACCTAGCATGCTACATTAGCTAGCACAGCTAACCATAACATAGCCTGGTACTTCTATTGAAAATTACTCAAAACCAGGTCAGATGAATGCTTATTTCTTAAAAAAATCACTAATTTTTGGGAAAAGTGGCCTGAAGCTAACATGCTAATATTAGCATTAAACTGGCTTACAAATAACAGCAGTAGCTAACAAAACAGGACTAATCACAACTCTATATTTCATTTATGAAGAATGAAATGTAGCCAACAATGTTTAAGAATTTTTTGAGGATTTATTGTACTGAAGCTGTTTTAGCTTAAAGCTAGCTTTTAAGCTAGCTCTTGGCTAAACTTACACTAAACAAAATTACACTATTAATTGATTTAAATAATGGTATTTTAATGATGGTTTGAACTGCTATTTCTTTTCTTTTCTTAGATATTGCGAGCTAAACACATAGCTTTTTGTGATTGCTTGCTAATATCTTCAAGCTAACATGCTACATTTGTCACAATTTAATTTAAGATAAACAAATTGAACTTCCTGTCATGAACCTTGAAAATTTCACTACAAGATGTAAAAATTTTGGTTGACTTTAATGACCTAAAGCTAAAATGCTAACATTAGCATTGGACTGTTTTACAAATAACAGCAGAAGCTACCAAAAAATGACTCATCACAACTCTATTCTTCATTTGACAAGGAACCATGTAGCGAACATTGTTTAATAATTCCTTCAAGATTAACAGTACTGAAGCTATTTTAGCTTCAAGCTAACTTTTAAGCTAGCTCTTCACTAAAAAAATCCTAGAAAAATCGAAAATAGTTTTTGACTTAAGTGTTGACACTTTTAAGATGTGTTTGTCCTTTTTTTTTTAAAATGAGATATTATGTGGTCATTGATAGCTTTTTTTTAAATGATTGCTTGCTAATATCATCAAGCTAGCATGCTACATTTGTCACACTATAATTTAGGGTAAATATATTCTACCTCCAGTCAGAAAACATAGAAAACTACACTTTAAGATGTAAAACAATAATGTTGTTGTATGTTCAGTGGAGATTTTAAAAAGTAATCTTGCTAGCTGAGTTAGCTCATCTGCTAGCAAAGCTGTAAACATAAAACGGAGGACCTGTTAGCTTGATGATGTGATGTAATCCCTAAATTACAGGTCAGAGCCAAATGATGTCTTCCTCTGACTGAAAGTGACTAACACAGCAGCAACGTGAGCTATGGGTAAATATTACAGCCGTAACATTTTAAGGCGGCGGCATCATTAGCAAAGAATTCCCATATTTAGTCATCATCCTGTAAGTCACTGCTGAGGAATCGGCTGTTTTAGATTCAGAAAATCCCACAGAGTGCTAACGTTTCCCCCCTGAGAGCACAGACAACAGCGTTAAATGGAAAGGTTTCCTGTCGCACAGGGAGAGGCGACTGAGTCACCCTGATTTCTGAAGTTTGAAGGGTGTAACTGAAGTGTAAAGGAAAAACTCTCGATTTTATTCAGGGGAAAACGACACCGCCGGCTTTGTGAGGAGTAACAGGTAGAGAGTAAAGTGGTGGAGGGGTAGAAATTAGCTTTCTATTTCTATTTCAGCCGCCCAGCGTTTTGGAGTGTTTCTCTTTCAGGGATAGTGTGTCGCTGGCTCTATGGAGGGCCTTGTTCCTGGGCCTGTATTGTTTTACCGGATCGCCCATTGTGCTCTCAGACAGCAGGGGGAGGAGGGGAGAGGGGGGTGGACTGGTGCCAGCCATGGCTACACCGGCTGCCAGCCTCCCGCCAGGACACACACACACACACACACACACACACACATACATACACACACATACACACACATACACACACAAAGCGGAATCGAGACGCCCTGGATGCGAATGGCGGCCATGGATGGATCAGAACCACTCAGGCCCAACCAGGGCTCGGTTACACAGGCATGCAGAGACACACACACACACACACACACACACAGACGGATACACACACAAAGAAGCAGTGAGTATTGACTTGCAGAAGTAACTGTAGGCACTCAGCCATTAACAGACAGACACACACAGGATACCTGGATGTATCTGTGTCAATATATAGTTACACATATGAGACAGAACACACAGGAACACTATTCCCCAGGACAGTACGGGGATTTTAATCAAGCTCACGCCCCTGCTGATGGATCAAATGGCGCTTTATTGTTTGGACTAAGTTGCTGGTCATTTACAGCAGAGTTATAACCCAACAAAAAAGGGATACCGTCTCTTAAAGAGGGGGTATTGTGGGTAGCTTTAACTGATTTATAGTTATTTTTCTCACTCTTGTAATTTAGAAATCCCTCATTTCAGCCTCTGTCTACAAAGTTTAATTTCAGCTGCTGTCTCTTTAAGGCTTAAACCCCCTTCACTCTGATTGGTCAGCTCTTTGGAAGGCAGGTGTTTAGGGCTCTAAGTCTTGGAAAGATGTTGTGCTATTTTTGGAACAGGATTGAAGGATTTCTACAACAAATGAACATGTAGAGGTCTGAAATTCTGCATCCGGCATCTTACTTTATGTCCATGGATACCCCGTCTTTAAAGATTCAAAGATAATTCAGTATTTCCCTGCAATGTGCCTAAATGAGGAAAATAAATCCATAAAATGCTATTTCTTTCTTTCTTTTTTAAAATTATCTACTTATTTCCAATCCAATCAAGTTTATTTTTTTTACTTCAATATGAACTTTAATAATAATTATAATAATAATAAAAAAAATACATGGCTATTATGGTACAAAAGAACACAACATGTTAAATACAATAAATAAATAAATAAAAACAATTAAATAATATAAAATATATTTAAAACACAATTAAAAGGCACAAAGAAGAGCAATCAAATAATTAAATAAATAAATAAACAAATAAAATCAGCAATTGCTGTGTGATTAAAAGATAGAGAAAAGAGAATACCCCCTCTTTAAAATAAATAAATAAATAAATAAATAAATCAGTATTTCCCTGTTATGTGCCTGAATCAGGAAAAGAAATTCATAAAATGCAACTTCTTTCTTTTTTAATCATCTTTTTATTTCCAATCCAATCCAACTTTATTTGTTTAGAACTTTAAAAACAGACACTGTTGACCAAAAGGCTGTACAGAGAAAAATAAATAAAATAAAATAGAATAAAATAGAATGAAATAAAAAAAAAATACATGGCTATTATTGTACAAAAGAACTCTACATGTAAAATGCAAAATGCAAAATGCAAAATGCAAAAAAAAAAAAAAAATTAAATAATACAAAACACATTTTAAACACAATTAAAAGGCATGAAGAAGAGCAATCAAATAATATAGTAAGTAATAAAAGTGCGATTACTGTGTGAAAAGCCAGCGAAAATAGAACACCCCCACTTTAAAGATTCAAAGAAATTTGAGTATTTCTCTGTAATGTGCCTAAATGAGGAGAAGAAATCCACAAAATGCTTCTTAAAACCATTTTTCTTTATAACAGTACAGGTTGATGTGTATATCCCCCGGATTATAAGCTCTTGTACTGTCTCTTTAAAGGCTTTCGCCCCTTTTCTCAGTTAAAAAGTAACTTTCTATTTTGGGCATTGCACCTTGTTCTCAGTCACACTCTGTGCTCTTATCTTTCGGTGTTTGAAGCTCAAAGTTGTTAAAGTCTAATTATAGCCTGTGGTTAATAATTGACGCCTTTCACTGGGTGTAGCTGCGTACAGTGTGTAGTGTGTGACAGGGGTTATGGGGGAGATGGCGAGGGTGGGGGGGCCGCTGGAGGAAATGTTTACAGATCCACGACCAACAACTTCCAAAGATACGATCTCGACCTGATGTTTGTCATCACATCTGTTGTTGCTGAGGCCGGCTTAGATCTGTGTGATCGGTTGGGCGTTTTCTTTTTGTTGAACTGTGGGCAAAAATATTTTTTTTTGTGGCATTTGTTGCAAAGGACAAAGTTGGTCGGCACGAGCTAAGTCTTAAAGAGGGGGTAGTCTGCTTTCCATTATGGATACAAAGTAACAAAGCTGGATGCCCAAACTTAGCATGCACAGGTTTTTAAACCTCGACATGTTCATAGGATGCAGAAATCTCTGAATCTATCTGTAAACTCATCGAAACGCTCAAAATCCCCACCCAACCAAAAACAAAACAAAACCAAGGATGTCACGTGATCTTCATCACAAGACTTGCAAAGTTTTGACGTCATCACACAAGGTTTTTGTTACTGTTGAGCCTCAAACACCAAGCTCTGCCCTCGGACAGGCCTCAAGAGGCCTCAGCTCACCTGGATTAGAGTCATTCAGGAGCCACAACATCTACTTAAGCTTTAAAATGAAGACAAAAAGGATGGAAACAGTTAAAATCTAGTGAATAATTATCTAAATGAGGAGTTTTTTTAAAAATTATTATTAATGGAATTGTAGATGTAATGTCTTGTTTTTTTCTTGTTTTTAATTTGCAAATATTTTTAGTAAATAAATTTATTAAAAAAAGATAATTAAAAAAAACTGAAAAACTATAAGATTAATTAAGTTGAAAAGAAAAATTGCAAAAGTTAAAAAAGAATTAAGATTAAAAATGTGAAAAATTTTATCAAAATTAAAAAATTATCAAAATTAAATTAAAAAAATGAAAAAAAAAAAAAATCAAAATTCACCATAAAATCGAAATTGCATAAATTAATCAAAAAAACTCCAAAATTTCTTAAAGTTCCAAAAAATTCTGAAATTCACAATTTTTTGGGGATTTTGGAAATTTGGAAAATATCAATTGTTTTTGTAATTTAAAAAATTGCTTGGATGACACATTTTTTGACATTAAAAAAATATGGAAAAAAATTATTTAAAAAATTAAAAATAAATTTAAATTTGCATAAATTAAAAAAAAAAATCTGTAAAATGTATCTTAAAAAATGAAATTAAATGAATCATTGAAATATTTTAAAAACTTTTGAAAAAATACTTGAAATTAATAACATTGCTCAAATCCTTATTGTTTTGTTGTTTGCTCATACTTTGACACATATCAGTCATGTTTATTGATCTGGCACGTTGTCAGTTAAATGAATCCATCCACACAGAATTAAAATCAGTATTTTCTTCCAGATGAGTCTTTTTGTAGATGTAGTTATTTTCCCAGGGCTGTAAAACTTGAGGTTAGCCACAGGTGCATGGAAAGTTGGTGGGCTGTTGATGTTGTAGGAGGTGAAGTACCCCTCTTTAAAAGATAGAATGAACAGTTATTTCATCCATTAATAGGAGAAAGACTACAAACATGGAGCAGTGTAAATAGACTCCATAAAAACACACATATTTACCAGACACTTCACATATCTCCGTGTCTATCATGTGAGACTTTAATACACAGCTTTGAGTCGGTTAATCCTCCCAGGAGTGTTTCCTAGTTTGATCAACTCTCACCGTGGATCTGACAGACTGTGTGTGTGTCTGTCAGTGTGTGGGAGGTCTGACTCATCCAATCACACTCGCCAGGTTTTATTAGCATTAATGCAGATATAATGATAGGCCTCCTGCGATTGTAAAATATCCAGACTTGGCATCTCTCCAGAGAGAATCGCTTCCTCTGACAAATTATTGTTGAATTACAGGCAGCGATCTGTCTGTCTCCCCTCGTTTTCTACAACCTCCTCTCTCCCCACATCTCTTTGATCTGTCTGTCATCTCTCCTTAAAGATTATCGTCTCACGATGACGCCGCCGCCGTCTTCGTCTTCGTGGTGATTAGACTCTGCAAACTGTGAGAGCAGGAAGGCGTTCTGTTTTTCATTTCCATCCCTTCTTTCGTGACTTTTGCTCTCTTTGCGCTCTCTGTTCTCAGCCACAGAGACAGAATTAGCCGTAACTTTTTATCAGTTAACACTCTCCATTTAGACGAAACTTTGACAGGCACTGTTCAGAATGTGCTCACAGAGTTCATGGGAACTCTTACACCTCTGAGAAGCTGCAGAAAGTGAAGCTCCAGACGCTCTCAGTGTGGAAAAGTCAGGCTGCAGGAGCAAACTTTGTATGACGACTGTTTGAAACATGGAGGTAGTCTCAGTGATGTCACCTGTCTGTTTCTGAGGTGGTGTTTCAAGGCCTTTTGTCAGCGGTTAATATACAAGAAATGCTAACTCAACTGAACGTTTGATTGATCAAAGTGTACAGATCCACAGTCAACAACTTCCAACCTTTTTTTTTTTGTCAGCCACAAAAAAGTGACATTTGTGCCAAGCAATCCTACAGTATCTTGTAAAGTAAGTTGTTATTAAGAGTGCTTTATGAGTTTTATACCCCCGAAACCCCTCCCTGGAGAGGAGAATCCCAAAGTTGAGGAGCCATCACTGCTCTGTTTTTGGCTGTAAACAGCCACATAGCTCCATGCTCAAGCTTCCCATCTCAGAAGAAGACAGACTAAGTGTCTAGAGTTCATTTATCAGGAAATGTTCCAGCTACACTCAGTAAAACTGAGCATGTGTGTGCTAGTCACTTCACGGCCGACTGCTTTTCCAACTTTGGACAGTCCAACAGAGGGCTAGCCAATAGACTGGTCCTGAATCCAGGCACATTACCAACCATCCTCCAACAAACCTGGGACCCTGGAAATGTGAGTATTTTAAATGCTGTGTGCTGTGGAGCAGATGGAAGAGCTTTTCCTCAGTGTCCCCCCTGTCTCTGTGTTAGCTTCAGGATGCTAACTTTAGCTGCAGTTAGCCTGTTGTTTTAGCCTGTAATGGTACGGTAAATGAGCTTCGCTGTTTTCTAAACATTGTGCACTCGGAGCTCGTGGCGCCGCTCTCAGTGACGTGGAAGAGCGGGGCGGTATCAGCGGTGGCTCATTTACATATGAAGGCCACGCCCACTAAATCAGAGCGTTCTTAACAGAGGGGCTATGAGAGCCTGGAAACAATGCTGCTGTGCTTGATTTACTGGCTTTTTGGACCAAAACATGTCCAAAAATGGGAGTAATGCGCTTTTAACAAACCAGGAAGTGACGTTCCTTCCAAGAAATATTGTCAAAAACCATTGTTTTTACTAGAAAACATCTTAGGAAATGTAGTTATGCACACAAGCATCACATTTTGTTGATGGTTATAAAATATCAAACCAACACATGAACTTCTAGGATTAAGATGCTAATGGGCTGTTTATTTAACCTCAAGCTAAGCTAGGCTACATACATCCCATCTTACTTTTATAGCCAGATGGTTTCAATTCAGAATTTGTTGCATGAAAAGCCTGAATCTGAGGGTTTGGGGACCTATTATTTCAAGATTTGGTGATTTTGATGCTACGCTATGAGTTGCACATGGGGAGGGCTGTGATTGGATGATTTCTTAACGTCACTTAATGGAGCTTTAAGGGCATGATTGGGGCCCAGGCCTGTCTCTTTGCTGATGCAGGTCTTGCAGCACGTTTCTCTCTGATGACTGAACTCCTCGCTCCTGATTCTTCACAGAAATAAAAAAAAAGATCTAAATTTAGTAAATAATCATATTGCTTATATATGGGGACAAAAGCCTTGTGTTAATACCATTAAGCTTTCCGTACATAACCGCAGAAAGGTGCGGGGAGTGCCCTGACTTTATGTGGATTAAGAGCAGTCAGAACATGTCTGCACCTCCAGGGCTAAGCTAGTTCAGCGTGCGCTGGTGTTTCAGTGACAGTTCCTCGCCTCTCTGAGTCTCTTTGCATATCTTTTCATGGTAAACTGCAGCCGTAATGAAGAAATCTGTTGAGTAATGCCTCACAACAAGACTGAATGGTTCCTAAGCGGGACAATAAACATGTGAAACGCTTGCACAATAACGGACGTCTAAATCCACGCTCGGGGGCAATGAGGAGGTGCGAGGAGCTTGGCAGACTCCTCTTATGTCTCATCTTCCTCTCTTTTTCTGTCTGCACTCTTCTTCTCTGCGCGGTACGGGTGATCCTGAGAGGAGAACAAAACGCTCCTGTAGGAGATGGATTAAGGGTTGTGTTTTGGTTCATGTAGGAAAAGTTTGCAAGTCAGTTTTCTGGTGTAAATGATATCATGATACCGAATCAAGGGACAAGGGTCTTCAACCTGTGGCTCTGCACCCTCATGCAGCCCTTTGACTCATTTGCAGTGGCTCCTTGTAGCTTTAAAAAATATTATTGAAATAAAGCATTTTTATTTTTCTTACAGAGGGTATTGATGATTAAAGACTCTGACACTAATAAATCATGTGTGAACAATATGTTGAACTAAATATGCATCACATCTGTCATTAAAGCCTGCCAATGAGTTGAGCAATATGATAAATATTTTTTTATCAAATTGAAGCATTACTTCATAATAAAGTAAATTGTGATAAATGTATTATATTTTATTTTTTTAATTTTTTTTTTGCAAACTTTTGAAATTTTCAAACCTTCTTTTTTGAGTAACTTTTACATTTGCAATTTTTTTGAAAAAAGAAAAAAAGAATTGTTTTTTTAATTGTAATTTATTTGATTCTCTCTCTCTTGAATTTTTTTTTTTTTACATTTTGTTTCATATCAAGAAATAAATTGCATTTTTTTTAAGATTTGGCAAATTTTTGAAATTTTTGCAAATTTCAATATTATTAATTTTCTGCAAAATTTTGCAAATAATTTTAATTCCATTTATGAAAGATTTAGCAAATATTTTAATTTATTCATATCAAGAATTAAATCCTTTTTTTTAAGAAATAAATAATAAATATTTGAATTTTTTTTTTTTCAAATTTTATGTATTTTTATTTTTTTCTGCAAAATTTTGCAAATTTATTAAGTCTCATTTTTGAAAAATTGAAATAATTTGGCTTTTTTTTTTCAAATTAAAGCCAAGCAATTTTGCTAAAATAACAATTTTTAAACTTTATGTAAATTTATGAAATTTCAACATTTTTGGAATTTTGCAAAATTTGGCGCTTTTTCTCAAATTTCTTTATTTAAAAAATTTGCAAAATGTTGAATTTTATTTTTATTTTTTCTTGTGTGAATTTTACAACTTATTTGAATTTGATAAACTTTAAAAAATTTTGAAATTTTTTACATTGCAAAGTTTTATTTATTTATTTATTTAAATATTTGCAAACTTATCAAAAAATTAAAACCATGAAATCCCATGTACAACTTTACAAACACCAAAAAACTTCTCGTTTTGATAATTTTTCACTAGATTTTTTCTATGTTAAGAATTTAATGCACTTTTTCGTCTTTATTGTGAAGATAAAGTAGATTTTTTGGCTCCTGAATGACTTTAATCCAGGTGAGCTGAGGAAAAATGGCTCCTCTGAAAGTTAAGGTTGCAGACCCCTGACCATGAATCCCCAAATTAGGGCCCCTCAGATCCAGAGTCCTGACTAACCGGCGCCGTATCACTTCATCCATCCAGAGCGATCCTCTGATTGACACAGATGGAAAAGCTGATGCCTGATCCGTGAATCGCCCTCTATCAATCCTCTCCTCGCCACTTTTCCCTGATCGGACAGCTCGGTGTCAGCTTCCATAAACAAAAGCTGTCGGTAAGAACCGAGCGAGCTTTCCACAGTGTAACACAACACAGCCCCGTCATACAAGCCTCCTCCAGCTCTAATAATATGGATCATTACTTCAGACCCCTGATATAATTTATTAACAGGCCCAGACTGACGGCGGCGGCGGCGTGCTGCTTGTGTGAGATGAAGAGCGGAGAGAAAGGCGTCCTCTCGGGTGACGAAGTGTTTGTGAAGCTGCTAATCTCAAAGGTGGATTTTTTAACCATTGTGGAGGCGCTCTTTGTGTTCACTTCAGGAGAAAACACACACTACTCAATGTAAATGAATGGGGGATCAGGGTTAACTCCTCTGGGGAGTGTGTGTGTTTGTGTGTGTGTGTGTGTGTGTGTGAGTGTGTGTGAATCTAGTTCAGCCATCTTAATCCAGCACCCAGACTCTTGGCTCCTTGGCTCATCAAAGTGAGAGGCCAGCAGTAGCCAGGCCTGATTTAATCTGTGTGTGTTTGTTTGTATGAGTGTGTGTTAATGTGTGTGTGTGTGTGTTTGTGTGTGTGTGTGTGAGAGAGAGTCATGCATTGTGGCCCCTTCATACGCTTAAGGGCTTTGCAGTGTGATAGCAGCGCTGAGCTAACGCGAGCATCGTTTCTATCTTTTTGGTCGACAGTGGAGACTGTTTCTATTGTCGCACACACTCACACACACACACACACACACACACACATGCATGCTCACACACAGAGCTGCTGAAAGGTGCGTTATGACATCATTGTATGCCGCAGCTGAAGTGACACAGCTCTGAGTTTGCAGATCTTAACGAGAGCAAACACGCTGAGGTTTGAGTCGTGTCGGGGAAACGAGCAGGCGTCAGTTTGAGGTTGTGTTTGCAAAAGTCTGCAGAACACACTCCTCTGTTGGAGGTTTTATTGCACACACACATTTTCCTAACCCACTGTTTTTACTTTGCATTAGTTTAAAATAAAGTTACCTGAAGGAAAAGTGATATCTTGATCAAATTTGAATTACACCCCCTCTTTAATGATGAGATTAAAGAGGGGGTATCCTTCTTTCCAGTGTGTTAAAAATGGAGATATAAAGTCACAAAACTGGATTCTAAGACTTAAAATGTGCAAGATCCACAGACTCCAACATATTTGTTTGTTGGAGAAATTCTTGAATCTGTCCGTAAACTCATCAAAACTCTAAAAATAAGCATAAAAGCTTCACGAAACTCAAAGAAATTGTGACACAATCCTGTGAGAATCCTAACTGTTTCGTGACACATTAAAGGAACAGGCCTCAAACACCAATATCTGGCTTTAGCTCCGCCCCTGACAGACCTCCAAAAGACTAACCAATCAGAGGGAAGAGGGGTCTCCTTAAAGAGACAGCAGCTAGAAATGAAGAAATTAAAAAAGGGGTTTTTCTAAAACACCAATGAGAGAAAAACTGAGACTTTTATGAGCTGTTGGTTATGTAAAGATACTACAGAGGCACCTGAGGGACAAAATAAAGACTTTGGAAAAAAAGGCTCACACCCCCTCTTTAAAGGAAAATTTGATTTTTTGTTTCCTCAAAGATCACAATCCTTTCAAAAATCAAGTTTTTGGAAATTGCAATTAAATTGAACCACAATTTTTATTTATTTATTTATTTATTTATTTATCTTTTTTAAACATTTTTCATATCAAGAAATGAATTTCATTTTTTTTAAGATTCGGCAAATATTTGAAAACTTTTTTTCAAATTTTATTTTTTTTGAATTTCTGCAATTTTTTTTCAAATTATTTCAATTCCATTAAAAAAAAACCAAAACATTTTTTTTTCAAATTCAAACCAAGCAATTTTGTTAAAATTTATATATATTTTTAACTGTGCAAATTTATGTTTTTTTTTTTTTTTTTTTTTTTTTTTAATTTATGAAATTTCAACATTTGGGGATTTGAGCAATTTTGGCACATTTTAAAAATTTTAAGGTTTTGAAAATTTTGCAAAATGTTGAACTTTAAACTTTTGGGGAATTTTATAAATTTTGCCTTTTTTTAAAAAATTGACATCACAAAGTTTTTTAATTTTTAAAAGGTATTCGCAAATTAAAAAAACCCCCAAAACCATGAATTCCAATGTACAACTTTACAAACACAAAAAACTTCTTGTTTGAATAATTATTCACTAGATTTTTCTACATTAAGAGTTTTATTTACTTTTTATGGTCTTTATTGTAAAGATAAAGTAGATTTTGTTGCTCATGAATGACTTTAATCCAGGTGAGCTGGACCACAGAACCACAAAACATGCATCATTTGCACAAAATATTCATCCTGAAAAACACGATAATAAAGAGAATATATCAGAAATTAAATGCTCTCTTTGTGCAAACAAGAAAACATTACATCTAGTGTCTCAGGGGATGCTTATTTTAGCCTTTAATGCTAATAAACACTAATTTCAGCACCACTTCCTGTCTGCATGCATGCATCTGTTTTTGATCATGCATGGCGTTGCTTTTTCTCTTTAATCTGCAGATAAATTTGCACGTGTGCAGGTTTTCCTGAACAGAGGACAGGCTGCTGATAGCCCGCTGACGTATAAAGTGGATATTTAACGTGAATTAAACGGATATTCTGTGCAGAGTGTGGTGTCAGCGATCGTGCAGGAATGGAAATCTACCTGCTCGTATCGAGCCTTTCGTCACGCCCGGGCGTTGCCAAGATACATAGATCACTTTATATTAAATTCCTTCACGAGCCTGACACACAGCTGTAAATCAGGGCATGAAGGGAAGTTAATCTGCTGCTCTCCTGCTCCATCTCCTCCTCTTTTTTCCTTCAATGCTTTTTACTAATTCACCACAAACTCTGGACTGTTTCACGTCTCCCAGCGCTGAGGTCACCGCAGGTCAAACCACTTAACATTCTCCATTTTTCCTGGGTAATAGTTTTGTTTTTGGCTTGATTACGGGTGGATCCCCTCCCTGACAGATCTTTTCATCCTGTCTCTTCGTATAATTACGTATAAATGATTCAGACTGAAATGTGCCGCGCTCATTTCCCAGCGTTCCCCAAGGTGATATTTACCCATGCGTCTGAGGGCCGATCAGCCAGACTCTTCGCCTCATTAAGACTCGGGCTAAATGGGTGAAAGCCTGATGAACATTTCCAGGGAGGAGAGTCCAGATTTCCTTTTCAGCCGTATCTGCAGCTCGCAGTTTTTCCTGGGCCAAATACTTCCAGGCTAATGTGGCGAATGAGGGGAAACTTATGCAACTTTCCCTCTCGAATCATCCAGATATTTACTTTCTTTTTCCAGGGATCGGTGCGAGACGGCTTAATTGAGGAAGTTTGAGTTTATTGTGGGGATTTAATGTCATGTCTTGTGTCAAAGAGCTGCTCATTACATTGTGAAGGTTTCCTGGTTTAGACTGTGGAGGCAGGCGGATCATAAGAAACCACCGAAACGAGCTGTTAGAGAAATATCTGATCCCACAGAGTCCACGCACCAGGTGTTTCTGTTTCCTTTCAGCAGGGTTTATCAGTCTTAAAAACTCTCTGAGTTTCTCTTATTTCATTTGGTTTGCTTTGTTTTAGAGCAAATTTATAGATATGTGTTTTGCATTTGAAAAAAAGTCATTAGGAACCAGCCCCCCAAACCCAACAAAAACAACTTGGTGGGGGCACAAAGAAGAAGATGACAGAGAAGAAGAAAAATAAGAAGTAGAAGAAGAAGAAAAAGGAGGAAGAAAAGGGGAGAAATGGAGAAACAAAAGCATAAGAAGGAGAAAGTAACACATGGCGAACGGACGAAATGCAGGGGAGGAGACGCAGAGGGAGCAGAAGAGGAGGAGATAAGGATGATAGAAGAAGGAGAAGAGGAAATAAAGACAGAAAAGAAGGAGGGTGGAACGATTAAGTGGAGGACGAAGAAAGAAGAAGGTGGTGGTAGAGGAAAAAGAAAAGAGAAGAGGAAAAGTATGATAAGACAGAGGAGAGGATGGAGAAGAGAGAATAGAAGAAAAAAGAGACAAGGAAAGAAATGAAGGAAATTGGGCAGCAAATTACAAACAGAGGAGGACAGAGGAGGAGAGAAAAGAGGATGAAGGAGAGATGAGAGAAGGAGGGGGTAAGGACATAGGAGAGGAAAGAGCAGAGGATTCAGAAGATGAAATCAAACATAAAGGAGATAAGGAAAGAAAGAAGAAGAAAAGGACAAAGAAGAAGAAAGAAAGGAAGAGAAGAAGGAGGGTGCAAAGATTGAGTGAAAGAAAAAGAAATAAGAAGATGGAAGTGGAGGACAAGGAAAAAGGAGAGGAAAAATGAGAGAAAATAGAGGATATGATGGAGAAAGGAAAGACCAAAGAAGGAATAAAAGAAAAAGGAGACAAGGAAAGAAAAAAAGAAGAAGATAGGAGTCTTAAGAAGAAACAGAAGAGGACAAACAAGGAGGGGAAAGAGGATGAAGGAGAAGATGAGAGAAGAAGGAGGTAAGGACATAGGAGAGAAAAGAGTAGAGGATGTAGAAGATGAAATAAAACAAAAAAGGAGATAAAGAAAGAAAGAAAGAAAGAAAGAAAGAAAGAAAGAAAGAAAGAAAGAAAGAAAAGGGAAGAGTAGAAGGAGGGTGCAAAGATTAAGTGAAGGAAGAAGCGATAAGAAGATGGAAGGAGAGGAAAAAGGAAAGAAAAGAGGAAAAATTAGAGAAGACAGAGGAACTGAAAGGGGTAATGATGGAGGAGAAAGGGATGGACCAAAGAAGAAGAAGAGGACAGAGAAGACGGAATAAAAGAAAAAGGAGACGTGGAAATAAAAGAAGGAGATAGGACAGCAACAAAGAAACAGAAGAGGACAGAGGAGGAGAGGAAAGAGGATAAAGGAGGAGATGAGGAAAGAAGGAAGTAGGGACAAAGAAGGAGAGAAAAGAGTAGAGGATGCAGAAGATGAAATAGAGCATAAAGGAGATAAGGAAACAAGGAAGGAGAAGAGGTTTTTCTCTTTAGGTTTTAGTGAAAATGTTGTTTTATGCTGAATGAAAGTCACATGAACTGGACCAGTCTCAGCTTTAAAATCAGATAAATGCACAGAGCGGCCTCTGGTCCTCGACTATCATTCCCTCATCAGTGTTGCTCCTGTGTCAAGGTTACTTAGAGAGGTCAAAGGTCAAACCCTCTGCAGCCTGTGTGGGTAAACAGCAGCTCCTGATGTGAGGCCTTCGCTGTCTGATCTCTCCCAAACCTCCCCTCCTCCCCTCCCTCCTCTGGCCCTCATCGTGTCTCATTAACTACCCCCCCTCCACTGCACAGAGCAGTGATGCTATCTTCCTATCAGTCCATATTGGTCTCCAGAGAGACCTCAAGGCGCTGGGAACCAGGACCCCCAAACGGTTCTCTGGAGAACGATGAGAGAGGAGGACAACAGGTCTGATGATGGGGGGAATGAGCCTTTAAAAAACCGCTGGATTCATGGAGGTGGGCATCGCAGATAGCAACAGGACCCATTGTGTCCCAGCCTGGGCTAATTAAAAGAGAAAACAACCTGGACCTGCAGATAAGCAGGGTGTGAGAGTCATCAGAGTCAGATATGGAGAAGAGAAGATGAGCAGGAACAAAAGGACAGGAGGGACGGAGCGTGGGAATTATCTGATGAGCGAGGACGGTGGTTAAATCCTGGGCACGGGATGCTGATGGATGAGCCGGGCAGGATGGAGGGTTTCCAGAGGAGTCAGGGGTTTAGAGACGGTCACAGCGCCCTCATTCGGAGATGTGAAACAGGCTCGAAATCAGGCGGAAAGCTATGAAACATAACCAACCTTCGCCTACTTCTACACCGATGTGTTTCAGACGATCACTGTGTCTCTCCATATTTCATCCCCTTGGTGGTTTGGTTGTGAGCAACAGCTGCACTGACAAAAAAACAAAAATTTTATCAAGTGTTTTTGTCTCATTTTCAATAAAAACTGTAATATTTTACTCAAAATAAGCCACATTGAACTGGCCAGTCCAGAAAAATGTCTTGTTTCAAGTAATTTAAAGACAAAAATGAGGTCTTTCAGTTTTTTGCACCGTGGTATAAATCGCAAGGTGTATGTTGGCTTTGCAGAAAGGTGAATCTTAGTGTTGTTAACTAACATTGGCATTGAAAAGTGTCAACACTAGGAAAAACAAAATCTTATCAAGTGTTTTTGTCTTATTTAAATGTAGAAAATGTCTTTACAGAATCAGTATGAGCCACATTAAGTGAGCAGTCCAGAAAAATCTTTTTTTTTTCAAGTAGTTTGAAGACAAATGAGATCTGAGTTGTTGAAACAAGTGAAAAAAAAAAAAAAAAAAAAAAAAAAAAAAAACTTTTTCCCCTTGATGAATCTTTGATTATTTTAGTTTATTTGTTTTATTATTTTCATTTATTATTTATTATTTTAATTTTTATTATCTTTTTTTTATTATTTTGAGAATATAATTTTAGTATTTTGGTTTTCTTTTATTATTATTATTTATTATTTATTTATTATTTTACTTTTTATTATTTGATTGTTTTTAGTTTATTATTTTAGTATTTTGGTTTTCTTTTATTATCATTTATTATTTATTATTTATCTATTATTTTACTTTTTATTATTTTATTATTTTTAGTTTATTATTTTAGTATTTTGGTTTTTTGTTTTATTACTATAATTTATTATTTATCTATCATTTTTCTTTTTATTATTTTATTATTTTTAGTTTATTATTTATGTATTTTGGTTTTTGTTTTATTACTATTATTTATTATTTATCTATTATTTTACTTTTTATCTTTCTATTATTTTTAGTTGATTATTTTAGTATTTGGTTTTCTTTTATTATTATCTATTTATTATGTATTACTTTACTTTTTTTATTTTATTATTTTAGTAATTTTGTTTTCTTTCATTTTTATTCATTATTTTTCTATTATTTTACTTTTTTATTATTTTAGTATTTTTATTTGATTATTTTAGTATTTCAGTTTCCTTTAACTCTATATGTCAAACTCTTGGAGTGAAAAACTTTCCAAAGGTGCTTGAGTCCGACTCCTGAGAAAGTGTCGGATGATAAGGTCACATTGGCCCGTCTCTTCGTAGAGATAGCGGTGGAGGTTTAAATGAGACTGAGAGGACGCCGTGGCAGAGACGATGGCCTCTCTTGGGATATCAGAAGCATCACTGCCACATAAATAATCTGAGATTCCTCTAATGTGCGTCAGATGAAAGCCTCAGATCTTGGTTTCCTCGGCGTAAATAAGTAGGTCACCTCTACGAGTCATTAGCCTCATCAGTTTCTATTACATATTCATTGAGGGGAAATGAGTTTACATGTGGACCCCCCTCCTCCTCCTCCTCCTCTTCCTCCTCACCCCTCGTCAGTGCACATGAAAGCTCGGGCACAAACGGGCATTCTCGTGGCGGGCTGATTGTGCATCTCCCCTGTGGTCCTGGTTTGTATCAGGGAGCATTCAGAGCTCCCAGAGGACTGCCTCCTTTGTCGGAGCTCGGAGGAGTTAAATCGTATATAAAACAAATTAATTGCCCCTGTTAGATCACTCAAGCACTCACCCAGGGGAACATGTGCTTATCACACACCCAGGACACACACACACACACACACACACACACACACTCTGCTGTTAGCGTTCCTGTGCCTGCCAGCCTTCGCTCTCTGTGGAATTAGGATGAGGAGGAGGAGGAGGAGGAGGAAGGTAACTCCTCTCCATCTGTTGGTCTCCTCAGAGTCCTGACTCCTGCTTTAATTACAAACACCCATCCCTACCTATCCCATCTCTGCGCTCCATCTGTCCCACCCAGCTCCGCCGCGTCTGATAGGGACCCCTGGTGTGGTTTATGGGGCCAATCCCGGCGGCCCTTACAGTGCTGATGGGAGATTTTACGGCCGCGCAGCCCGCTCCTCATTCAGCGTGCTCCTGTACTGTAGAGGTCACTCTGATTGAACCTTTACGGCGAGCGCTAACGGCTGTCACGGCAGACAGCACAGCAGGCCCGCCGAATGACGTTTACGGCTTTGAGTGTGTGCTTGTGTTTAAGTGTGTGTGTACAGGGGGAGCCTGTTGAGGCGTTTATTGCCTCATAAGAGTGTGTGTTTAACAGGATTAGGCCTTTTTACTGTGTGTTGATATGTGAAGAAGCAGAGCTGGACTAACGGTACATTTATCTGTTACTTTTCCAACTCTTTGGCTCCTGACGTCCTCACTTCCTGTTTCACATTCAGGTTTTCTGGGCCCTTCTTGACCTGACAGCTCCAGCTCTCGTCGGCCTCCTCCTGAGTTTCCGTGTCGCCTCGCTCCGTCATCTGTCTCAGGGGTCGAGTGGACCTCCAGCAGCACAATAAAACCAAATTGGTTATTTGTTTTCTGCGGCTGTTTCTGAGCAGGGGGCCTTTGACGGCGATTATCAGCCCATACAGCGCTGTCAGAGGGAGGCTAACTCACTGTCATCATGTTAACGCAGCTCCTGTAGTTTTATTCCTGCTCCATTGTTCAGCTCACAGACCTGCTGACCTGAGGACCAGGACTGAGAAACAAACAGATCCTGCTCTGTGTCTCACCTCAAAGGTTTGGTGAGACTAACAAAAGTAAATACGTTAAAACCAAAGAGGATGGAACAAAAAATAAAAAATGTGGATAAAATTATTTCTTTATATATGTCTGAATTTTTTTTTCTTTTAACGTTTTATTAATATTTGACTTTTTTATGTTTATATATTAGCCCAATAATACACTGTACTGTAATGCCATTCATTTATTTTTGATTTAAGGAACGGAAAAACAAAATAAACATCAAAGAAAAAAAGGACAAAAATGAAATAAAAGCCACAAAAAAACCCATCTAAAAATATAAATAAATAATTATAATAAAAAAAA
The DNA here is from genome assembly GCF_033239565.1 of Halichoeres trimaculatus. Lineage (NCBI taxonomy): Eukaryota > Metazoa > Chordata > Actinopteri > Labriformes > Labridae > Halichoeres > Halichoeres trimaculatus. The sequence continues at coordinate 2,099,810 of NW_027437199.1, read as the reverse complement.
ATCAAAAATCAAAAATCAAGGGACAAAGGGAAATTAAATAAAGATAAGAAATAAAATAATGAAATAATAAATATTAAATAAAATAAATAATAATAATAATAATAAATAAAGAATAAAAAAATCAAGAGACAAAGGGAAATAAAAAAAAGATAAGAAATCAAATGATTTTAAAGAAAAAAATATGTAAATTAGTAAAAGAAAGAAGAAAAAATTAATTTAGATAAAAGGAAAAGATGAAGGAAAAATGAGAGAGGAGTGAAATGAAAGAAAAAAATGAAAAATGTAAGAAATGTTACAAGAAACAAATAACAGAAAAGCATACAGAAAAAAAGACAGAAAGGAAAATAAAAAAGTAAAAAATAGAAAAAAGAAGAAGAGAAAATATATAATAAAAAACAGAAGAATATGATTAAGACTGAGAAAAACTTTCAAAAAGACAGAAAATAAATTAAATGAATAACAGTTTTATAGAAAGAGAAATTAAACATGAGAAAAAAGAGAAAAATTAAAAGAGAAAGACATAAAAAGTATAAAAAGATAATGAAAAAAACAAAAAGGAGTGAAATGGTAAAATAAAATAAAAACACAAGGGAAAAAAATCAAACAGACTTTAAGAAAGACAAAAAGCTGAAAAAAGACAACAATAAAGAAAAGAACAGAGATTAGAGAAACAAAAAGGAAACAGAAAAAAATGGAAAAGAAAGAAAAACAGGAGGTAGAAAGAAAGCAAAGAGAGAAAGAGTGACTTTCCAGAAGGTGTGGTGGGTTTTGATCTCAGGTTGGGTTGGTTTTTGGTATTCGTCTCTTTAGAAGTGATTGAAGTCCAGGTGGTTTCACCTGAAATGTCCACAAACGCAGCGACACCCTGAGCCGAGCCGAGCCGAGCCGGTCAGGCCGGTCGGCCGTGGAGGATCCCAGCAGGACTCAACAAACTGCCCCGTCAGAGCCTTAGCTATGCTAATGTAGCTAAAGACCGTAAATATGTGTGTGTGAGTGAGTGTGTGTGTGTGCTAACCCCACTGTGAATGGACTGTCCCCAGGGGGCCAACGTACCCCTGTAATCAGCCGACCCCAGAGCAGTGTGTGTGTGTGTGTGTGTGTGCCTATTAAGCTCATTTACCCCAGGGGTGGAGAGTGTGTTTATCAAAGACATTCTTCTGTCTCATTCATCCATCTCTAAACGCTCTGAGAGAAACTACAGAGAATCAACAGGAGCAGAGCAGAGGGACGAGAGGTGGAGGTGATCCCGGCACCGTCAGCAGAATCTCAGGGAACCGAAGAAATCTGTTGCTCCAGCAGGAACTTTAAGAGGGAACTTTAAGAGAAAAGGCCTGGTTGTTTTTTTGTTTACCTATCAAACCCGCCGCTCTCAAAAAACTCCCTGAAACCGAGTTTGAAGTTTCTGAAGCATCAAAACAACCAGCATGTAGATTTCTATCAATTGATACTCAGACCAGGAACTTCCTGGTTCTTCTGGTGTTCTAGGTCTAAAAAGTCCCCGTCCTCCCCAAGAGGTGACCTTTTTATCTGATCGTCCAATTTGTTTTTGTTGCACTGGATTTTTATTATTTAGTTTCCTTTGAACTTGTTTGTTTATTCTGACTGTTTCCAGTCATTCATATTAAAGCTCCTGTTCGCATCAAGTTGGTGCAGATTTTGGCGCCCCCTGTTGGCAAAATTGTGCAACACAGACCACTTTGCATTTCTTTTATGGTGAAATGTGTCACTCAGTTTTGATGTCTTCTGTTTAAGGTTAAAGAGAGCCTGCTGTCACTCATCTGGAGGGACACCTACCCCCTCGTGGAGATTTAAGGCCTCAAAAATCAAAATTTAAGAGCCATCTATTTGATTTATAATGCTCTTATTTGCTGTTTTAGTCCGTAAAAAGGCATGAGAATTAATTTCAGTCTGTATCACAAATGGTTAAAAATGTCACACAGGAGCTTTAAGTTGCACCTTTGCATTAAAGGAGCCAAATTACACAGTTATTATGAGCTGGAGGCCTTTCTTGTTTTTTTTTTCAGTGTTTTTTTTAAGGTCTAAGATGTTGGTCTCATTTTTAAAGACTAAGTGAGTTTTTGATAGATTATTATTATTTTTAAGTCACTTTAATTGTCTTTTTTAGCTTTAAAAAATCTAGATAGTGCAAGATTGAGAAGGATAGCTGAAGTCTGGAAACTCTGACAAAGCGCCAGTCTCTTAAACAATGAATACTAGGAATTGTGGGAAGTTTTTTTTTAAACGTGCTTGGCTGAAAATGAGAATTTAAGAGAAATGAAGCCTTTTCAATATCAAATTGAATAGACTGCAAAAGGAAAGTACTGAGGAACTCTAATTTTTAGAGCCTCTTTACGTTTTCATCAACATATAAAAATCACAGATTGCTCCTTTAAGTCTCTTTTAACTTGGTTTAAACTGCAGGATCTCCACGCACACACACACACACACACACACACACACACACACACCAGGCCGACCAGCGCTCCGTCCACAGAAGGAGCCGTTAAGAACAGACACAGTCAGGAGACAATGTAAGGTCTCAGGATTAGACCAGAGGTCAGATGTCAATGTCTCCTTTTTGTTGTTTTAAAGCCCAGCACGTGGAGGACTTGTGTGTGTGTGTGTGTGTGGGTGTGTTTCTCTGCGTGGACGCATTTCTATGGGAGCACGCCGCCTTTATTATCCCACCTTAAAACAGAGAGGAATGTGAGCTATGTGCATGTTTGAGTGGACTGGGATGAGGTCAGAAAAAGTGCTGAGGAGTGAACTTTTCAGGAAATCAGCACCAGTGGAGTAAACTCTCATAAAGAAAAATCAACGACGCAGAAGAAGAAGAAGAAGAAGAGATAATCAGTGACACCCTCTAATTGTTCTTGGCAGTCTCCTGAATCCAAACCACCACAGCGAGCTTCAACTTAACGATATTTGCAGCTCCTCTAATTACAGGATTTCTGAATCCTGCATGTTGTAACACTGAGCGATGACTTTAAAACTCGTCTCTGTGTGTTTTTTTAAACCAGCTCTTCCCCGCCGTGGTCTTACGAGCACATATTACCTGCATGTAATTGATACGCAGGTGAAAAATGTGGGCTGCACACTCCGCTCTTCTCTTGAAGGTACAGGTAGAGTTGGCAGAGCAAGCAGCTTTTCCAGTTTGATTTTTACGAGCTGTTATTCTGCGTCTGCTCTCCCTGCTTTCATTAACACCTCATTACATTTGATTTCATGTCAGTTTTCTTTAATGGCTGTTCTCTTTACACCTCTGCTCTTTTCCTCCCTTTTCTTAAAGCCTGCAGCTGTAACGCTCCTTTAACAACTCTGTGTTTGACCTCTGACCTCTGCATGGACAGCATTTGTGCTAAACAGGATATATTTACACTAAGCTAATTGTTCATTAAACTGTTACCTATTGGTTTAAATTGAGAGTAGCATTAATATCCATGTGTATTTTATTGCAAATAAGGTAAAATAACTATCAAACATAGTTAAAAAATGTATGTTTCTTGTCCAGTTTACACATTAATCTGATTTATATTCATCATATATTTCATTTCATGACTAGTTTATGTCTCATTATAGCACTTTTATATCATATTTTATTGTTTTTATCATTTATTGAGTTATATTGTTTGCTATTTTGTTACAGGATGGCATCCACGTCCTGAAAACAGATCTGTTTATAGGCACACATAAAGTTTCCTGGATAAATATTGATACACTCCGCACCTTAAATGAGTTAAAGTGAAAGATTTTGTTAAAATGATTTTAAAAAAGTTGAAGGAAATCCCATAAAACTTGTTCATATGAACATTTTACGCTTTTTTGTTGGGGTAGTGAAGCAGCAGAGTATTTACAAAGTTTACCGTAATTACCCTAATATGAGTAGCCTTTTTTTAACCATTTAAAATACAGCTAACTTAGTGAAATTGTTTCATATGCTAGGATAAGTCTCTGAAATATGAATTCATAACAGTAAATAAGACTACTTATCTTACAAATGAGGCCTGCTGTTGGGCCTAAGCGTGGCAGTGCTGGTCCACTTTGGAGGCGGAGTTATGGTGCTGATTTAAAAAAAAATGGTCCAAGTCATTAGTCAGTTTCTCCAGAGCTGATATATCAAAACACTGACCTGTCTAACCATTTTTTTTTCATGCCAAAAACCTAACAGGGTGAGGCTGTCTTGTAATTGTGGTGACTCATATTAGGGTTATTACGGTAGTACAGCCGTCTTTTACCTCAGATTGAGCAAAGCAAACTTTTACCACTTGTTTCTAGGTTTAAGGCCAGAATTAAAGACTACCAAGGAAAGAAGGACGTCAGAAAAGCACGGTTTGAACAGTATATTTCTGAGTGAGTTTCTCTTCATGTCTTTTTATCGTCCTGTGTCCTGTCCCGTGCTGACCTCCAGCTCCAGTTAATCGCTCCTCTCCCTGGAAGCACCGGCCCAGATAATTACTCTGAGAAACTCAGATCAAACTCCTCCAACAAACAAGCTTTTCCCATGAAACCCAGCGAGCGGCGACACATCCCTCCAGAGCTCCATGTTACAGAAACAAACCGAGTAGCCTAAGAGCTTCCAACTTCCTTCCTCTCCCCCTCCTCTCCTCTCCTCCTCCATCTCAGCGTAATGAGCGTGATTATCAATCCAAACAATACTTAACAATAATTGCAGCATTAAAGGGTGGCCATCTCCCAGGCACTTCCTGTCTGGGAATGACTGACATGCGAGCGGCTTCCTGCTTCCTTTTCCGAGTGAGTGGGAGTACAGGAAAGGGCGGGGCCTTCTGTGACTAATCGCTGCGGCCGCTACGAGCTAATGGGCTAACGAGGTTTAGTAATGTACCATGACATAATGAGATTTTCTCACTCTGTAATCATATACAGTGAGAGCTATAGAGGTCTGATGGTGTGATATAGAGGAGCTGCAGAGTGAGGCCTTATCAGTTTCCCTCGAATGCAACGATAATGTTTCAGACCTTTCAGAGCATCAGCGTCGTCTCTTTTGGTTTTCTGATGGGATCATGGACAGACGGAAGTTTCCAGTGAATCATCGTTTCGGTTTTCTTTCCTAAGAATCTGAAAAAGATGATTCTCAGGACGTCTTGACTGAGATTATCAGACAGATTACCTCCAAATGTTGCCACTGTGGTAAAAACTTCAGCGTCTGTCTCTGCCTGGTCTCAGAGCGGCTGGAATTAAGAGGCGCAACCTACTGTCCTGCAATCCAGGCACATTTCAAAAGGAAAATAGTCTGCAAGGATGAAACCTGTTGTGCTCTTTGGAGAACATCCTGGGCTTTCCAGTGATCTCTGGTTTTGATTTGTTAGAGTTTATCCAATGAAACAAAAGATCTGTCTTTCTTAACTAGCCACTGAATGAGCATAAGAAAAGAAAGTTAAGAGTGATGCAAATGCTAAACTTTCAAAGGTAAATATTGGATGTTTTTTAGCTTTATTTTGAGAAGTTTTAAGGTTTTTTTTTTTTTTTTTTTTTTTTTAATTTAAACAACATTTTTTCCAACTGTCCTCCACGGTTGACAGGGGGACTTGCTTGATCTATTGTTTCTTGTGAAATCTTAGGTCGTTTATCCGACAGAGGATTGACATACTGACAAACTGACCTATAATAACCCATCAATACACACACAAGAACACACACACACACACACACACACACACACACACACACACACACACACACACACATAAATACACATATATTCATATATACTTAGCTCATTTGAAGTTAAGCTTTGAGTTTTTGATGCATTTTCCTAAAATTAATGACAATTTTACACCTGGAAAAGGGAGGGCAAACAAGCTACAACTGTTATAAGCTAACTTTTACATATTTAATTATTTATGTTTTGTTTTAATGACAAAAAACTGCTGGTTCCCCCTTTAAAACTGCAGAAAAGATGAGAGAAGAAAGACAGTTATTCAGTGTAAGGAAGTCCCACTGTCCCCTGCAAAGGACATTCAATCAAAAAAATAAAATAAAAATAAAATAAAGGTTTATGAAAAAAAAATGCAGCAAGTTACTTTCAATCAAGACAATTATGTAATGCAGAAAAAAGTAATTTCAACACTTTTCTTCTTCCTGGTCTCTATTGAATAAGATATGTTGAAAATTACCAAATTCACGTTCACACGGCTATAGACTAATAGTTTTTGTAAATGCCCACCTCGGAAGAAGTTCACAAAAACTTTTGTTTTTAGTGGTTTCAGACTCAGTGATTGGACAAGAGGCCAAAACAGTTTGTTTTTCAAAGGAACTGTGAACATTTGGACAGAGCAAAAGCTGAAAAAAAGGAGAATAACAAAGCAGCAATGTTCAAAATTATGGCATTTTCCTCGTTTGTGTTAAAGGTGAGTCAACATCAAAGGTCAAAGGTCAAAAGAAGTCCCAACAACTGTGAGTTTAGTGAGACATCGCCAATTAAGCAGGTTTTTTTTTCTTAATGCAAGCCAGAATCCTGACAAGGTGAGCTTGAAGTGAGTTTCTAATCTGCACAACCACCTGTTCACCATACATGATCCCCTATAGGAATGGGTACCTTTTACATTTGAAATGACACGGTACCTACGTCCGGTACTTGGCAATCGGTACCGGTACCCAACGGTACCAACTTTTAATACGTTTTTGTGGGTATTTAGTAAAAAATATACATTATTTCAGAATAAAATCTTACAGTTTTTCAATTTAACATAGTTATTCTTCAATATGCAACCTTGGAATGCTGCATTCATGTCCAGCATGGAAAATCACCTACTCTTTCACTCCCTCCTAGTCGCAAGGATGCGTTTAGGAACCTAAACATGGTACCTTTCGATTTCACGTGAATCGGTACCCGATACTTTTGACTGAATTCGGTCGATACCTATGAAAGTAAATTATACCTAATTCAGTACCCATCCCTAATCCCCTATGTGTTAAATACGCTGCATCACGGTGGCGTCGCTGGTTTCCAGTTCTTTGAAGTCCCTCCATACTGACTCCATCCAAGCAAGTTTGAGGCTTTTTTTCTGATCTTATCATGTTTTTTGTTCCTAACTATTGCACTGTTCTACTTTGAGCTGTTTTCTGAGTAAATTTGGGGAATTTTCTCCTTTATTAGAGAGGACAGCTGAAGAAAGACAGGAAACACAGAGCGCAGAGGAGGGGTGGACGTTAAGCTAAAGACTGAGTCCAGAAGTCGAACCTATGCTTACACTCCTTGATTTGACTCTTAGCAGATACCAGTTTAACCTCTCAGGTGGAGAACGGTTAATGTGTGATTAATGACACCCAAACATGAGCGAGGAGACTGAGAAATAAAAAAAGAGACGCTGACTTTAGAAACTCTGGCAAAGGGCAAACAGTTTGAATCATTTTCGCGCCCGCGCCCCCTCGTCTCTAACCTCCTGCACACACGCTAACGCGGCCAAAGTGAACCTGTCTCATCATCAGCTATTCTTACCCTGAGAACCAAAACAAAGGAGTCCGTCGCCGTTACGCACACAGAGGCTTTCTCACACTTTCTGACATGTTTACACTCCAAACAGAGCCGGGCTGAGCTGCTGAGAAAGAGGCTCGTCAGCAGGCTGCCCCCATGTGAGCCGGGCTGTCACACACACACACACACACACTCACACACACGCGAACAGCTTCACCCTCCTTGCTTTAAGCCTCAGGACAGATTCTGTGAACATGCAGATCTGTCTCTAACTGTCTCTCCTGAGGTCGGGTCACGGCTGTGCTGAATGTCATAAACCAGTCGGCGCTCTGCTCCTCTGTCAGGATGTCACGGCGGGGGTTTGGGGACATTAATCACTCACTTGGACCAGCATCCAGGAAGTGGTCACACAGTGTTGAGCTCTGAAAAGAATGGAGAAGTAACTGCAGGAACTACTCGCCAGAAACAGACGCGTGGGACGTGCTTTCAGGGCGTGGGTTTGGATGCACACCTGGCGTGCTGAGGGGTCGGTTTATACACTTCCACCTTCGGCGCAGCTACCTGTGCTTTTTCTTTCCTCTCAGTGAGTTCACTGCTTTCTCTTCTGTTCGCTCAGACTTTCCAGGAATAACCAAACAACTTCCTGAAATGCATATTTTTGTAGGTGGGTTTGACTTGAGACTCGCTGTTCTTTGGTGTTTTATCTTCTTTCTGACAAGAAACAGGAAAGAAGTGAATATGGTCAGGATTTATGCGAGCTTCCTGAGACAACTTTAAGATACACCAGAATAAAAAATCTGGTTAAAAAATGACATTAATTATGGGTATTTAAGAAGGGAACAAGCAAAAATGAAGTTAGGAATTGGTTTAGTTGGATAAATGTACAATTTTTTACATGTATTTAAATATATGGACATAACTCACGTCAGTATATGGAATGCACGTGATGTCACAGCAAGCGGAATGCTCGTGATGTCACAACGAGTAGAATGTACGTGATGTCAGTGGCAGTTGCCATGGTTACGTCCACTGGATGGCACAAAGAGGGAGATGAGTGTTGGTTCAAATACCGTCTAAACTTTAAAACAAAATCAAAAACTGGGGAAGAGCTGTTGTGCGATTGATCGAATGAACATGTTTGAAAAGCCATCAGAGTAATCTGTTGACTGGCTACTGAAAGACAAAGAGAAACAACAATCCAGGCAATGAAAGCTGGATTTGCAGATCCCGTTTTTTTTTGTCAGTTAAAGTTAATCTAAGCTGTATTTTTAGATTAAATCATTCCTTAAATTACAAAATCTCTCAATGTTAGCGTTTTTCATTCATCATCTTTTTCACAACTGAAACATTTTTGTCTTTTTGTAATTATTATTATATATTATTATGCTAGGCGCTGCCCAAGTAGCTGCCTGTTGCAGCAGCTCTCTCGTCTTTGGCAGTTTCTTGTAATTTTTTTCGTCTCTTTTTCATCATCTTTGTATTTGGAGTGGATTATTACTTTGTTTGGTTCATTGTTGGTCATGGACACCAAACTTTTTGTGTCTTCAGTGATATTTTTACTACTTATTCTCCTGTGTTTGTCTGGAGATCCTACATGTAACCATGGCTGCATTGTTTACATGTGAAATTAGCTGTTAGCTTCAACTTCCTGTCCTTTTATAATTTTCACTTTTTAAATGTAAGGGATATAAAGTCTATTTAATTTTTAACCCTTTAACATTCTATCCAAGAAAGAAAAAATAGAGATGACTCAATCAGGTTTTACCAAGTTTAACATATTTTATTCTATTTATTTATTTATTTATTTATTTATTTATTTATTTATTTATTTATTTATTTATTTATTTATTTATCCATTTTTATTTTTTTTACCTTTTGTTGAAGTAAACTATGTGGGTTTTTTTTTTTTTTGTATTTTCAATGAGACGTCGTGGCTCAAAAGATGCTGGACCACAAGTTTAAGCTGCAAGTTAAAGGGCTAAGTGATGATGTCATCATTTCAGAAAGTCTCGTTTGGATCTCGTGAAGATCTCGTGAACATGTTAAGGTTTAAAAACCTGCACATTTGAATACCCCCTCTTTAAACTAGAACGTTGTCCTCTTCAGCGTTATACGTCGTCCACTAACGCTTTGTCTTTTCAGGAAATCCCCAAAATAAACCAAAGCGATGAGGCAACTGTTTCAAACGTGGGCAGAACACCTCGGTTTCACCTGTCAACTCCTCCGACATGATTCATGAGTCAGACGAACAAAACATGTATGAAAACGCCGCCGCCTGTTTCTCCTGCTGTGGATCTACCTGCTCCTACATTCCTGTCTCTCCTCACCAACCTGTCTGCATTCTGGCTCCTCAGTGGAGTGTACAGAGTATCACATCTCATCTGATTACTGACTAATCTTGTTGCTCTTGGTCGGGGTTTCCTCATTCGATCTGCGAGGAGATAAAGAGTGAGAGCTGATACGGCATCGAGCTACTGTAACTCTAGTCGCCCGTTTATCCAGCTACACTATGTCATACAGTAGGACCGGTCCTGCCCCCTATAACCTGCACCCCCCTCTTCTTCTGCCCTCATTACCTGTGCTGGTTTGTATGTGTCATTAGTAATGCATCAGACAGCCGTTGAGCAAGACGTGTCAGTCCTGTGTCATCGCAGCGTGGCGACAGTTTGCTTTCAGACCCAGGAAACAGCGCTGTGCTAACAAACTCTGGCGTTAACTCAGGCCCGTTTCTTTGGAAGTTGTCATCCAGGAAGAAAGTCACATCAGACCTGATTGTGTTATTATCTTTCAGTGTTTTTCCCAGAATCTGCAGCTGTTTGCACTTCGCTCACTGAGACTGACAGGTACACAGTGACACATGCCAAAATACGCAGCGCAGCTGGCGCTGGTGTTGGAGGAGCCTTGTTTGATCACCTAATCCTGTAATTAGTCGGTTGTGATAGTTGTCTGGGGATGCTTGATTGCAATCACAATAGTGCGCCTGCTGTGCTGTCGCCGCATAGCTTTGTGGTGATGCAAGAAGAGGAAGGGCCGCTGTGTTAGCTTTGCTGCGCTGCCATCTGAAGACGTAGTTCCTTTCTGCTCCGCTCAGACGTTTTCTCCTCGAGAGGAACACAAATCACTTTTTCAACATTGTTATTGAGGTCTTTGTGCACAGTTACAATGTCAACATGGCAGACGCTGACGAAGTTGATTACTTTTTCAAAACTGTTTCTGTTGCACAGATCACATGATGTAACTGATTGTTTTTCTGCAACTTTAACAGTATTTTACTGTAACATCTACAGAAAATCAACAGGGGTAAGTAAAGATACTGGAAACCAAGGGTCTCCAACCTGCGGCTCTTTGACTCCTCTGCAGTGGCTCCTTGTAGCTTTCAAAAAATATACTACTGAAATAAAGAGTCTGATAGTATTGATGATTAAAGACACTGACACTAAATAAAATCCTGTGTTAACATCTAGTTGAACTAAATCTTCATCCCATCTGTCAATAAAGCCTGCCACCGCTCTACTTCACCTCCTACAACATCAACAGCCCACCAACTTTCCATGCACCTGTGGCTAACCTCAAGTTTTACAGCCCTGGGAAGATAACTACATCTACAAAAAGACTCATCTGGAAGAAAATACTGATTTTAATTCTGTGTGGATGGATTCATTTAACTGACAACGTGCCAGATTAAGATACATGATTGATATGTGGCAAGACAGTTGCAGACAATGCATGTTATCAATTTCAAGAATTTTGTCTAAGTTTAAGAATTTTTGACATTTCATATAGCTCCTTTTTTAATTTTTGAGAATTTTTTGAAATTTATTTTATTTTATTTTTTTTGCACATTCTTTGCACATTTTTTACAATTTTAAATTTTTATTTCATTTTTTTTTCAGTCTTTTGAAATGTAGATTTTATTTATTTGCAGTTTTATTCTAAAACAACATTTTTTAATTTAAGAAATTGTAAAACTTTTGCTACATTTTTTAAATTTCAAAATTTTTTGCAAATATATTTAAATAAATAATGAAGACATCACATGTACAAATTTTTAATATTTGCACATTTTTTACATTTCATTTTTTATTTTAGCGTTTTTTTTATTTTTTTGCAGATTAATTAAATGTTGAATTATTTTAAATTATGTAATTTTTTAAATTAAAAAATGCTATTTTTTAAATTAGAAAAAAATGTGGAATTTTCTCACATTTTTTAATTTGAAAAATGTTGAAAAATTTGCTTATATATTAAAAAAATAAAAAATTAAGACATCACATGTACAATTTTGTAACTCAAAATATTCTCATTTAGATAATTATTTTGAGATTTTAAGTATGTTGAGAATTTTATTCACTTTATTGTTTTTATTGTTTTTATCGTGAAGATAAAGTGGATTATGCAGCTCTTGAATGACTTTAATCCAGGTGAGCTGAGGATAAACGACTCCTAGAAAGTAAAGGTTGCAGACCCCTGGTGTGGATACTTGCGCAGTATTATTACTATCACCCTGCGTCACACACTCATACCTATGGGGAATTTCAAGAGAGTCTAGCTGCAGACCTCCAATATCAGGTCCATATCTCCAAAGCCAGCCAGGAAATACATTTGAAACCTTTCAAAATATAATTGGGTTACACTCCGATGAAGTTTCACTTTCTTTCACGGTGTGTTCAGCTCGACTTTTACACCCAGAGACGGTTGGAAGGGGTCAAAAAACTTGGGACACCTGTAGGAACTGGTCTCCAGGAGAGCTTCAAGAGTCAACAGCACCAACCACAACACCACCCATCAGCAGCCTGATGGAGGAAGTCACTAGAAGTTCACATTTTCAAGAATCTTCAGCCTCAACTTCCTGGGGGCGGAGCCATCTGTCACCCTTTGCCCTGGTGTTTTTTTTTGTTTGTTTTACATGTCTTGACCTTCCTGTGGCAGAGAAACTTTTTTTTTAAGAATCAGTCACACGTCTGGTGTAAACTTCTGCTTCCTGTGCTGGAGACGTGAAAACACAGTTTGATTTGGAAAGAGCTGATGGTCGTAGAGTCATTGAGAAGTCAGACGAAGTTTAATTGATGATTAAACTTAGGTTAAAGATAAAAACCTGTGTGTGTGGGGTTCTTCACACCTGCCGGGCTCTGGTTGACCACTGCTTCCTCTCAGCAGGGTGCAGTGAGCCTTCCTCTTCCTCAGTTTGCAGCCCTGCCTGGAGTGAGAAACTGACTTCTCGAAGTGTCAGGAGCTTTCAAACTGCTGCCTGGTGACGCTCGACAACAATAAACCCAAGCAACGAAAGAGAAAAACGTGTGAAATGGAATATTTCTACTGTCGTGTGCCACATCTGTGTGTGCGCAGCGTGGGCTGTGAAATTTGGAGCAGTGTGTGTGTGGATGTGTGTGTGGGGAAAGGAGCTTGTAAATATGCGTAGGTGAGAATATCAACCTCCCAACCACACCTATTTTTAGAGCCATGTCAGCTTACGCAGAAAATGCCTCGTGAAAAAAAGAAAGAAAGAGGAGTGAACACACCACTTCCAGTTTGCTATCAGCCAGGCGCCGCGCAGTTTCACCAAAAACACACACCAGATCTGAGGCAGGAGTGTGTTCTCACAGGGGATGTGGTTTAATGTCTGGATGGAGGGAGGATTACTCTGTCCGACGCTCCTGAAGAGGTGAATACTCTGAAAAATACTCTGAAAAAAAAACAAAGCTTCCTCCGGTTGTTTTTGTGTCACCATTTCTGAACATTTTCTCCCCGGTAACCCTCACCCACTCCATCCTTTCATGTCGACTTCTTCTCAGTACAGTAGCAGCGACGGTGAGCCACTTCAAGGGCTGTGACGGCAGCTTTAAAGTGAAAAAACAAAAAACGATGCCTCCCTACGCCCCCTGAAGTGTCAAAGCAGACCTCCCCCTCCTTCTCTTTCCTCCTCTCTGTCACAGGAAGCTGTGGTCGACATGGCAGCGCCGTCAAACTACTACAACTCCATCGTTACATGTTTCTGTCTCATCAGATCAGATCACTTCACTGGAGGAAGTTCATTAAAGAAAAACGCAGCTGATGACTTTACAGCGTGCATCTGGACTCTGCACAGGCTGCTTGTATGAAGCTAAAGCTCTGTACGTCCTGCAGAAACTCAACAACTCTTCAGCCGACTTCTTTAAATGAACAGATTCATCAGGTTGTGAAAATGTGAGGGCTCAAAAAACACGTCCGAGGACACGACCAGATTAAAGAGACAGAAACTGAAGCACAAAAATGCAGGATCAGAAATGTTTGGGTCTAAAAATGTTGTGTCAATATCAAAAATCAAAATAGTCTGATTATGAAAACCAGTCCTGATAAAATCCAGATCTTGATCCTGCCACAAAAACATCCTGACATATTTTCTCCATATCGCCCCCTAATGGTGAACATGTTCCTTGGTCAGAAGCAGAGTTTCTTGATGTTTACGCAGCACATACACTGCAGAAAACTGACTTATTTGACTTATTTTTCACCAGGCTAAATTAATATTCGCAAAAAAAAATTCTAATAACATTTACTTGTGCGATTACATAGGTATATTATCATGTTTATTTTATTTAAATTTGAATCATTTATCAACTGTTTTTTACTCATTTTGTTTGAGTTTGAGTTGAAATTCACTGAGTAGTTTAGCTTTGTATTTTATCAGTTAAGTCAACAAAAACAAATAAAAAAATAAAATAAAAAAAAGCAAATAATTAGTCAATATAAATCAGTATAAAGATGTATTTAACCCTATATGATACACATAGTAATGCCAGTAAAAATAAATAAATAAACAAATAAATAAATGGAGTGTTCTTGTCTTAAAAAAATTTAATAAACATCATTGGAAGAAATTTTCAAAAATAATTTTTATTGATATTTTTTAGATTTGTTGTCTTGAGGCAACGCTGTACCATAATGGTCAGTAATGAAAAAAAGAGTTATTCATTCATACTTTAACCCTTCCCCCCCCAAAAAAAAAACACATGGATAATACTTGATGACGTCAACAGTTAAGTTTTTGAGCAGTTTTTAACCCAAAGACAGTAACCAACATGTTTTCATGGTGTCCGAATCTGAAATGGCACGGTGTTGTCTCAAGGCAGCACTTGCATTTTTACATGTTTCCTTAAATTAATCAGCAAACAAAGAACATTAAACTATTATAGATTGAGCTTTTATTGTCTATTAGTATGAACATGTGTTTTTCCTAGACTGAGAAAGACACGGTTAGAAAGTTACTGGACAGTTTTGAGGAGCGAATTGGACGAGTTGGTCCTTGCAGTAAAGTCTGCAAAACAGGGATTCAGTGTGACCTCCTGAGGGTCACATGACAAATTCAAACACTGCTATTGGTTATTTCAGGTCTTCTCTTTTTCAAAGTGTTTCAAGCCAACTGGGACGTTTTGTGTGAGTGTAAAAGGCCAAAAATGGGTATGTTGCTTTGAGACAACAAGGGACCACAGAGAGTTAATAAATATAAACCAGTTTCAGCTAATTTATCAGTAAAAGTAAATCAATGCATTTCATCAAATCATCATTTTCTAATCAAAGTTGAAGTTATTTATATATATTGAATTGTATTTGATTATATTTAGTGTCACTTTGATCCCTTATTTATTTTTTTTAAGTGGACAATGGTCACATTTTTCTGACTGTATCAAAAGAAATCATCACTGAAATCATAATTCATGTGTAACTTCCAGTGAATATTTTGGTAAGATCAAACCAAACACTTAACTTGATCAGAAAAAAAGAGTACAATTTAAAATATATTAAAGCTTTTTTGAGGAATTTTTTTAAGTGGCAAACAAAGGGGCAAAAGTGGAAACTGATACTTTTTCTTAATCTGCAAATCCAAACCACACAATGACCGGGGTCAACGGTGGCGTCTGAAACAGAGTTTTTGAAAGTTTTCTACAACAAAGATTTGTTGGGAGTGGAAAAATTGAATGTTCGAAACAAAAAGGAATGAGATTTTTTTGTTCTGTCCATGTATTAAACATTTTTTCACTGTCCACAGGGGGCGCCAAACCTCAGGAAGCTTGAAGCGAGTTATTTCAGAGGGTAAGTTTCCCTTGAAAGACAAAAAAGAGGAGATTGTTCAAGAAAGATGGAGGTGTAAGTCTGTAATGATGGTACGAGTGTGTTTGTTGACAGGAAGTGATGAAAAATCACGAAAAGAAGAAGTTAATATATCGAGCGTTGATATGTTACACTAATAACGCTAGCATCACTCGTCCTGTTCCCACTCCCACTCAGGATCTGAGCAGCCTGAGAAATGAAAGCACTCCTGCTAACATGATAATAAATAAAAACTGAGCGATAGACGAAGTAACAGGAAGTGAAAACATGAGGAGAAGTGTCTTTTCAGGGAGCGTGATAGCATCGATAGCTTGAACTCTCAGAGCTGAGTCCCACAGAAGTTAAACCTGGACTCTGAGGAGGAGGAGGAGGAGGAGGAGGAGGAGGTGAGCTTCAGAGAAATTAAACTAATATCACTCTCTGCCTGTAGTGGCTGATATTTCATTTACCAGCAGGGACTGAGGTGCCGCGACCCCCCCCTCCCCGCCCTCCAACGCCGCCGCCACCACCTCAGCCGCTCTATCTGTCAGTGGCTGGCCCTGACGCTCCCCTGCAGGTGATAACAGATTAAACCTATTCCATTTCATGCCTCAGGCTCCCAAATACAATCCATGTGGGGCTCCTCCAGGCCCGCCGGCTCCCCTGCAGCCCCCCTCCGGGCCCCCCGCCCTGGGTAGAAAGCTGGCAGCGGCCGCCCCAGTCCACTGGGCTAAGCCGCCGAGATGGAGGCCTGCAAGATTACAGGCCATCTGAGGAAATTACTGTGTGTGTGTGTCCTGGAGTGTGTGTGTGACAGTTTGTGTGTGTGTGTATAATAGGGTTATGTCAGCTTAGATGCTCCATGTGCTGTATTTAACACCGTATTGCCTTCTCCTTTTCACTTATTAAAGTTTAGAAAGTATCTCAGAAGCATAATTGCGACTGAGTACACCGGCTGATTGTGAAGCACTTTGCCTTCTCACTCCAATAAACGAATCAATCCCGCTCCGCCGCGTCAATGTCTTATTCTCCGAGTCAGGAAACGTCCACAGGATGCCGCCGAGGTGCTTCCCGGCCGCATTCCTGCACTCCAACCAGGAGCGGTGTCGGAGGAGGATATGAGAGAAATCGAACCCACAGAGCTTCCTCCAAAGTGGGGCTTCCTGGACTCAGGAAATGGAACGGCCCCCTGCTGTTTAAGGTAGCCCCGAGTGACCGGACCTCTGCGCCGCTCTGAGGCCTCCACACCCCGCTCCGCCTCACATCAAAGACACGGCGCTTTAAGAGAAAACACATTACAACAAAATCATCCAGTCTGCTGAGTCTGCTCGCCGCTGTCTCCACCGGTACGTCTATCTCACAGCTCATCTATTCTGGTCAAGTTGTGGATGTAATTTGTCATGAAGCAGGTGTCGATGGTGGCGACAGATAAGTGACTAAACAGCTCACCTGCTGCCAAGCTGTCACTCACGCTAATTAGAGGGCGGGGCCGCGTGTGGATGTTTTAATCACGGGAAATCTGACAGCTTACAGAGTCACACTCCTCTGAGAGCGCTGAGAGGTTCAGCTGGTTTTTAAAGCAGCAAGGGTCACTTTATTTCTCATCATCTCAGGTGACTTTGCTTGTGGTGAGGCCTGAACTGGTCACCTGAGGGGCCAACATGTGAGGTCTGTCCAGGGCTGCAGCTATCGAATGTTTTAGTATTCGAGTATTCTACTGAAAATCCCACCGATTAATCGAGTAATCGGATAAATTACATTTTTGTTTAGTGAAAAAGCAGTTATTTTTCAAATGAAAATTTTTCTCTTTAAGAAATAGAATTGCTTTGACACATTTTTTGTGCCTTGGACATCTCATCAAACGTTGCGCCCCCAAATGGCACCCGTTTCGTAGAATGACCCATTAGTCTCCAGACTCCAGAAAAGAAGCTAGATTTGTTGCTAGTTGATATTCTGTATAAGAGGTAGCTTGAGGGATCTGAAAACTCTCTTAATATGGCCTCAGCTCTATTTGAAATACCACTCTTTGATCTTTTTTTTAATTAAACGATTCCTCGAGGTGGAGAAAATTACTTGAGTATTTTTTGTAATCATGTACCTCGAGTCATTCGAGGAATCGTTTCAGCTCTTGGTCTGTCTGATGGAAAAATAAAGGGTTGATTCAGGAAATGTCATGTTTGGATGGAGCCCACTTCCCATGATTTCTGAAAAGTACGTAAATTTCACAAAACTTAAAGACGGATGGAAACCCATAACAAGTTGAGGAAACTTTTCCCTGGAACTATGTGCAGGAACTAGGCCTTAAATCTAGTTTCAAGGTAATAAATAAACTCCTATTCAAAAGCTTAAGGAGCAAACTTATTTCCTTGGTTGATAAAAGTTACTTTTGGGGGCGTGGCCTGTAAGTTTTGGGGGTGGGACCTGTAAGCTAAACATTTCTGTGGCTTCTGGCTGTCTGGAGCCATTTCTAACCGTGACAGCTTCATCTCGAGAGTTTCTTTTCTCTCAAGTGACGACAAATCAAGCTTGATCAAAACCAGCACAGGATTCTCCATGCTAACAGGCTAACTGTGATGCTGACCTGTTGCTTAATAGCCATCGTCCTACTGCCCTCTCCTGTCCTGGCAGTGTACTACAATTACTTTTTTTTTCTCCATTCCTTGCTGGCCTGATTTGGATGGATATTTCCGGGTTTTGGGTCTGTAGTGGAAACCACAGAGATTCAGTAGTTCCTGGGAATGTTTTACCAGGAACTACTTAATTTGCATGTAACCAACTGTTAGCTTTGTAAAAGTGGACGCTCCTGCAGGACTAATTTGCCAGCTGGCAGTTCTCCATGTCTCTAACAACTTCCTGTGAGTCTCATCCTCCTGGCTGCTGTTTCCTGTCGGTAACGTGTACTCTGCATATAACATCCTGGTGTAGCACCTGTTAAGAGACTTCTGCAGGTCCGGATTCAGGGTCCAGTACGGTGGCTGATAGGTGTCAGATGGTTTAAAGCCACAACACAAATGCAACGGAAGTTAAGATGACAGTTTTCCTAACAGACACAGAAAGGCTGTGAAAGTAAGTTAATGATTGTTTTCTTTTTTAGCTTCAGCTATGATAAATATAGCTTTGATGCTAACGCTATTGACTCATAAAGCCAATTATAAGAAGACGTTTTTTTTTCTAGTAAATAAAGAAATATAAGTACTATGAAGGATATCACAAAGTGAGACCCCTTTAAAGCTTTCTTTATCGTAGATGAAGTTAAAAGAGATATTTTTTACTTACTTTAACAAC
The DNA here is from genome assembly GCF_033239565.1 of Halichoeres trimaculatus. Taxonomy (NCBI): domain Eukaryota; kingdom Metazoa; phylum Chordata; class Actinopteri; order Labriformes; family Labridae; genus Halichoeres; species Halichoeres trimaculatus. Next base: position 2,081,023 of record NW_027437199.1, on the reverse strand, counting down.
TATTCTTTTTCTGTTGGGATAACTATCCTCTTTTAATCAGGGTAGTTGCTAGGCGCCGCCCTGTTGGCTATGGCTGCCTGTTGCAGCAGCTCTCTCTTCTTTGTCCGTTTCTTATAATTTTTTCATCTCTTTTTTGTAATCTTTGTATTTGGAGTGGATCATTACTTTGTACGGCTCATTTGTTGGTCATGGACACCAAACTGGTTTTGTCTTCAGTGATATTTTTACTCCTTTTTCTCCTGTGTTTGTCTGGAGATCCTACATGTAACCATGGCTGCATTGTTTACATGTGAAATCAGCTGTTAGCAGCCTGTAGCATGTCAAAGCTAACTGGTGCTAGGCCGGATGTCTTCCCACAAGGTGAAGAGAAGGAGGTGAGGACAACGTGCTGGTTCTCAGGTGTGAGCTAAGAAGTGACGACATGGACCTGTCCTTCCATCCATATCGTCTGACCCCCACCAGCCACCGTAGTCAAGCATTTGCCGTTGTATAGGAGAACAGGAGCTCCATACGCAGTTCAGGGCTCTCCATCAAAGCAACTTCCTCGCTTTCAGATCTTGCTAAGTCGAGGTGACCCAGGAGCCCGAAAGAGGGAGAAAAAAACAAAACAAAACAAAGCTGTTTTACATCTAAATGCGGCGATACGACAAAGAGTAGTCATTTGAGATCTGGGACAAAAAAAAAACATTGCATAAGTCAGACGGAGGATCTTGCAAATGATTATACTTCATGGCACAAACAATACTAGAAAGGAAATCACAAACTTATGCACTGCTCCAAATCTTTTTTCTGCATTTAATTTCTGCAAAGGCCCAGAACTTTTTCCCTTTACGACCTCCTTTCAGGAACAAACCATCACCTCAATTTTTGCATGACAAACCAAACTCTTACTGCCTCAAAGTTCTGAGGTTCATGAAGCTGAAACTTGCAGAAAATCACGGTTTTGTGAGACAGAAAACCTCCTCCTCCTCCTCCTCCTTCTCACACTCTCTTTTCCTTTGCAAAACTTTCACAATGCAAAGCTTGAGTAAACCTGCTCCGTGCGTCTCAGCATCCAAACATAAATTCCTCCAATGACCTCTTAAGCACAGAAGATTACCTTATGGAACGAGAAACGGCGATTAGGACTTTAACAACTCTTCCTTCGAATCAGCGTCCCAAAAGAGAAATATGAAAATATAGATTTATTTCCGTCTTAGGTAGGCAAGGCGGGATGATCTGTGATTATACCTTATATTCCCGTTTTAAAGCCGGGATACTGGAGGAAATGTGCTTTCTCTTTTTGAAAGTTCAGGCGTAGTTTAGGGCTGAATTCATCCCAGGAGGAAGTGTCTCAATTTTGGGAATGTGGAGTTAAAAAGCGCGGAGGGAGAGTGGGGAAGTCTGCGGCTTATAAAAGTCTTCAGATGCAGACGCGAGAAGCAAACACTCGTCTTTCTGAGAGGCCGGGCATTGATGTAGGATTGTGATGTGTAACTGCCGATGCATAACAGAGCGTAGAGGGAAAAAAGCAAGAAAAAAAAAAAACACGTAGTGAAGATTGAGGAAGAAATCAAGAAATAGCGATGTGTGTATTTATACTGTATCTCCGCTCTGCACATTGGAGTGTGTTTGTGAGTGTGATTTCTCTCATGTATCGCTCGCACTAAGAGGAGCTGGCTGATGATAAACAGGATTAGCGGATTATTAGAGGGGGCTGAGGTGTGTGTGTGTGCATGAGTGTGTAGCACCAAAAATGTGTGTTTATGTGCTATTTTTTCCCTCTTATTCCCTGGTCACACCCACACTCAACTTCTGTCAGTATCACTGCTTTTGACAGCCCTCAAAATAGCCGTCCAATCAATGCTTGACCTGTTTCTGCATCAATCCCACACATCTCCTCGCGCCGCGCGTTTTTTACACTCGAGTATCTGTAAAACTCGACGCTTTAGGGGAGGAATCCCGCTGCACGCGCGCTGAAAAGAGCCATGAAAGAGAAGATGAAGTCATTAGCCAGGCCTCCCCTCCTGCTCGGCTTCACTCTCAGACCTCTCAGAGTCAGCGCCGATGTGTCAGACGGTTCAAATATGCATGGAGCGAACACAGAGAAGAGGGGGAAGAAGAAGAAGAAGAAAGAGCCAGGATCTATTCATTACCAGGTAATAGAGGGTGATGAAAGGCAGAGTGTGAAATAGCAGATGGAGATTTGACCGTGCGTGTTTAAAAGGAAGAAAGAGAAGGCCAGAGGGAGACGTGCAGCTATCAGAGACGCTGTCTCTAATCAAAACGCTATCAGTTAGCTCAAAATGAGCTGACACGGTAAGGAGCGTGTGGGTTTCTGACAGTTAGGGAACATATTTTAACAAAAACAGCTTCTTCTGTGCCTTACATACACAAAGTTACACATAATGAGATCATTATACAGTAAAAAAAGAATAAAAAAGGGGAAACTCGAGTCTTAATTTACTGCCTGTGTAGCAACTCGGCACATTTGGGGGCGTGGCCTTCAACTTTTGGGGGCGGGGTCTGCAAGCTGAATGTGTAAGCTGAATGTGTCCCCCTCTTTACGTCCACACTAATCTGACCCCCAGCAGTGATGGTCCTGGTTTAGTACCCCCTAACGAATGGTCTTCTTTGAGCCTGATTGTGTGAATGTGTCTCTATCAGCTCCTGGTGTTCCAGTTTAAAGTGTGACCCTGTAAACTGGAGACCTTCAGCTGAACGTGTCAGTGCATATTCAGGTTACAGCAGCTGTTTAAGGTTTATATCAGAGAAGTTTTTCTTGATTGTCTAAAGATATTTGTGATCTTAAAACTCAACCACCTGCCGATCTCTGACATGGCTTTTTAAATCTTCTTGCTTTAAGCATTTCAGGTGATTCAAATCTTGTTTGTCTCCAGAACTTGTCACCAAACCAGCTCAAGCTGAACTTCCTCTTTTTCTTTTTTTTAAAATTCTCTTTATATTTAAGTGTAGTGTCATTGTATCACTTTTCAATGCATCTTAAATACAACCCCCCCCCCCTTTTTTTTTTTTTTTGCCCAAGACATCATAGAACATAAACACAAGGATAATTAACTTAGTAAATCTTTTTTTTTTAATTTATTTATTTATTTTTTTCTTACATTTTTAACAAAATGTCCTTATCATTTCAAATGAGAATTTAGCTTTAGGGGACTATTATTCCAAATGACTAAATAAACAAAACAAACAAAACAAAATTAAATAAAATAAATAAAATAAAATAAAATAAATTTGAATTAAATTAAATTAAATTAAATTAAATCAAATTAAATCAAATAATATAAAAAGATAAATAAATACCTAAATAAATAAATGTTGATTAGGAGTTCGTTATTAATTTCCACTAGATCTTCTACAAAATATCTTTTCAGTAAACACCTATAATTGACTGAAATTAGGGTCAAATGAAAAGAGAAAAGATACGTAAATAAGAATAAATGAAGTTATTATACTTATAGTAATAAAATATGGTAATTATTTAAAAAATAAAAATTAATAGATCAATACTTGGAGACTTAAGGATCATAAATGAGAAAACTAGTTTATTCATATATATTGACAGTTTTTAAAAATAAATAACTTTTAAAAAATAAAAAACTTTTTTTTTTTTTTTTTTTGCTAGAGATCTACAAATTTACCCGGTTCTTATCTCAGCGTGAACGTCAGTTTTTCCATGGTATCGATTCTTTGCATCACTTAAACCCAGTCGTTGACCTACAGACAATAAGAGGCCAGAGGAACCATTTATTACCTTGAGGGGAAGTTCCTGGAACTAAAAGTTCTTCTGGTAATGGTTCTTTAAGGAACTGATCCTCGATGAGCTTCAGTCAAGTCTGTGGGACAGCCAGAAACAACTGCTTAGCAGGTCTTAGAGTCAGTGGTCTTAGACGTTCTGAGAAACAGGTAGGAAATAGCTCATTTAGAGATTGTCAATTCGGACAATCTTAGAATGGGTTTACTTTTGTTGTAATGCCACCCCGCTCCTGTAGGGGGCACTGTGGGAGCTCCTGCAAATGACGCTCAGCAACAAAATGTTGCTTTTCAATGAAAAACAGATTTTTTTTTTGTTGCAAAATTTAACACTACAGCAGTTACAGGCGATGCTAAAGCTGAAGACTGAAACAATCTGCAGAAAAAAAAATCAAACCTGTTCGTCAACTTCACCCAGAAATATGCAATAATAAATCTTAATTTTTAAAAACAGGAGTTTCTATTCAAATCAGCATTAAATGATGATAAAAATGACACGTTTATAGAGGTTTTTAGAGATAAAATGACTTCAGATTTTGATTCCCTGATTGGCTGTCACTCATCCACTGCTGGAAATAAAGCGTGCAGACACAAATATCGACGGTCCGCCTACAGGAACACACACACACACACACACACACACACACACACACACACACTCCTACATGGGAAACCAGACTTTCAGTTGGTGGTCTTTCCTGTCTGTGCAGCACAGGTGTGTGTGGTGTGTGTTGTGCGTGTTTGGCTCCCTCCCCGTCTTTAAGGCAGCGTTTAATTAGACCACAAACCGACAAACTGTGACTGTGTGTGTGTGTGTGTGTGTGTGTGTTTCAAACACTAGAAAAATAAGTACATTTCCTCTTTAACTCACTTCCAAACGCTGCCGTTCAATACGAGCGTGTAAGTCTTTCACAGAGCTCACAATCGCACTTTTCCAAGACACGTATCTGCGCGCTGAGGCCCCCGTCGCCTCTTACAGAGCATCCTGTTCACAAACACCTCGAGAGCAAGTTATTCTCTGCTTCTCGGGGCGCGCGGCTACAAAGGAAGAATTAGGGAACTTATTTGTGTTGTAGCGTGCACTCACTTCTACAAAGGAGGAATTAGGAAGTTATTTGTGTAGCTCATGTTCACTTTTTAAGAGAGCAAGCCATCAGTGGAGCTGTTTATCTGCGCCTGTACAAAGCCAGGATTAGGGCCCTGTCTTTGAGGCCCCGCTCCGTAATCCCTTTATGGATGTCACCTGTCATCTCCCTCTAATCACCCTCCAACTTTCCCTCTCCTCCACACCTCCGTCTCCGTCTTCCCTCGGCCTCCTCCTCCTCCTCCTCGCTATCTCCTCATCGCCTTTGGCTTGTGTTTTGGAGACGAAGAAAGGAAAGGCAGGCGAGAGCGGGGAGAGGGTTCAAGAGTGAAGGATGGAGAGCGGTTTAGAGAAATCAGAGTTCACAGAAAGCACACACACACACACACACACAGGGGAGAACACACACCCTGGCACCCGGCCTAATACCACCCGCAGGCCCTGAATCCAGCATCCTTCTCTCCTCGTCTTCTCCTCTCCAACACCTTTTCATCGCTTCCTCCATCTCTCTCTACCTTTTACCTTTGGTGCTTTCGCCAAAAACCTTCCAGCATTTCATCCACGAGGCGTTCACTGCTCCGGTAACCGAGCAATTCACCAAAAGGAGAAACTTAACATCATATTTTCTCCTGAATGCAAAGAGAATCACCTGAAAGACGATCAAAGATGATGCAAATGAAAAAGAAACAGGCGGTGTATACCTGCTCCAAGGAAGACAACATCATCGAATCCTGGTGTTGGACTTTCCTTAAGGATGTTGGACTGTGCGCTAGAGTTGCAGAGATGACCTAGTGTTGGATGTGCAGAAAATCACAGCAGAACATCAGGAAGAAAAGTCCCTATTACCCCCTTTTCGCCTAGTGCTGGTTCAGAGTTGGTCAAACTCAGGAACTTCCATAGTTCACACTGTTTCTTTTAATTTCACCTTAACGCCACACGTCACATTTTATCTGTTGATCCTCAGAGGAAGAGGAGCTGAAAAAACGTCAGTGATTTTAAAAGAACGACTGAAAAAGGAAAAAACAGTAACTCCCATCCTGACGACAGCGATGCAGGTAAGAGAAATTCACAGTTTAAGGAAAAATATGGGCGGAAAACTGATCAGAAGGTCGCAAATTGCCTCTCGAACTATTTGAAATGGCATATTTCATCATTTTTTGTAAGAATATGAACAAAAATTTGGGTTGATTTGATGTAAAACCATGCAAACAGAAAATGTTTGATCTGCTTTCTACATATTTTTTTGTCGTAGACCCTTGAAGTGACTCAACCAGGATCAGTACAGTATCAGTGGAGGCAGATTAATTCAGGAAACAGCTACATCTGCTCACTGAAACTCTAATTTTATACAACGTATTGTTGAGCTGAGTTTTCTTGTAGCCTTTAAACAAGATTTTCAAACAAAATTGAAAATATAAATACGCCTGACTGAAAAGACTTGGCTCTTTCCCAAAACTGCGCCCTCATCCGAGTGTTTTAACCTGTTACTTTTAGGCCGTCAGGTGACTTTTAGTTTCAACCCAAACATGTTTTTTCACAAGGCTCAGCAAAAAAATACATAAATGACTAAATCAGTGCTTTGCAATGTCACTTTTTGGAAATTAACATCAATTCAGACAATCTAAGAATGGGTTTATTTTTGTTGTAATGCCACCCCGCTCCTGTAGGGGACACTGTGGCTATTGCTGCAGGTAAAGCACTGTAACAAAATCAATCAAACAATATAAAACAGAATGTTTTAACATGTTTAAATTACCTGAAAAAAAGACATTTTTTCTGATCTGGTCAGGTGAATGTGGCTCATATTGAGTCTAATAAGTCAATTTTTACTTAAACCAAGACAAAAACACTTGATTCTGTTTTTGCAGTGTAAAAAGTTCAGGAACCTTTTAATGAAAGAAATCATCAGAAAAACTTTTATAAAAGTCTCATAAAAAAGACTTTTAACCTCAGAAACCATCATTTTAGTGTGTCTCCACTGAAGCTAACGACTGTATTTACTGTGAAGTCTCCTGAAAAGGATGCAGGGATGAGAGTCTGCCGTCCATCCATCCATCCTCTCCTATCTATCCATCCATCTCCACCCATCTCCTCTCAGCTTGCATGTTTAATGTGATGTATTTATCCTGCGTGTAATGTAAGCCGCAGCTGGCCATTAGTCAATTATGAAATTTAATCGTAACAATTATGAGAACCCATAGCGATTAACGCAGCATTTCCTCTTTCATTTACCCCTGATGATTTTGCAGCGGGGCCATGAATCCTAACTTCCTTATCTCTGCGTCTTCCTCTTTCTCCATCCTTTTATCTCCTCCATCCCAAAAGACAAACTTTTCATCACTCTCTCCTGCAGTCTGCACTCTTTCCAGCCAACTAATCGAAGCTGTGAATGAAAGTGTGCTGTAAAGAAGCGGAGGAGGATAAAAAAACACACACAGTGTATCTCATTAGGCCTTGTCTGGCCTCCATCACATTAAGCTTCTCCCTTTCTTTCTGGTTCTGGGCAGTGGAGCGGTGCAGTAGCGTGTGCGGGGCCAGGGACTGAGGAATCTGATAGGGATAAACCAATTTGCCGTCCACACAAACATCCCAGCAGGCTTACGCCCCCGCCTCGGCTCCCATTGCTCATTTAAGATGGCGGTCGGAGAGGCCAGCAATTAAGTTTTAATTAGGTGGGGTAATTATTGCCGGGCAGGAAGTATCAGACGCCAGGATGATTGTTCTCTGGCCCGAGGAGGAGGGGACGGAGCTAATGGGGGGAGAGGAGGAGGCGAGGCGTGGGAGACCTTTACACCCACGAAGCCCCTGCACCCCCCCCACCTCCACTTACACTGGCCGTGACCTTCAGCGCCGCCTGCACGGGAAAGTTTGGATCAGAGGTTTACTGCACCTGAGCCCAACTTTAAACATTACTTCATCGAGCTGCAACATTTAAAACGATGCTTTAACAAAGACTGAGGATCCTTATTTATCATCAACAAGCTGCATCCTGTTGCAAAATCCATGATCCTTCATTAACGCATGATGTTATTATCCAGTAATCTGATTCAGTATAATATTTTGGGATTATGCTGAGTCAGAATCTCATAAATTTGAGAGTTTGGGGTTTTTAAGATTCTTTGCAGAGGCAGAAACAAAAAGACAAGCCAAAAATAAGAGCTTTGCAGCAAAAAAAAATCATTTCCCATCATCTTTGTTTGGCAAAATATTCCAGGTTTGAGGTCATCTGATGTTGAATAAATACTTATATATAGATGTTTTGCAGAGATTTAAGTCAGAAATGACTAAAGAACACGCTGTTCTACATGATTATTTGTGCAACACAATGCAACACACCCTCCTTGGCACTGCAAAGTACATTTTAGGCCAATTCAGGTCTGATTACCTTAGAAGTTTCGGACAGACTCATGTTCTTGTCGTTAAAACAACATTTCTGTGGAGTCCAAAGGTTGAAAATGTTTTTCTTTTTTTATTATATTATATTTTCATTTTTATTTAATTTTAATTTATTTTTAATTAATTCTAATTCAATTCTAATTTAATATTAATTTAATTTTTTTTAATATTTTTATATTTTTTATTTTATCATATTTTTTCTGTCTTTAATCACAGAGGACAGTGAACAGAGCTGCAAACCAAGTTTGAGCAAAGGAATGACATACAAGTTGGACTTGTACCTGGGACACAATAATTCACATTATTTTATTTAGTTTTATTTTATTTTTTTGGTATTTATCAAGATCAAAGTATTTTGATTTAATTGAACCAATTTTATTATTTCTTTTTACTTTTAAGTGTTTTATATGACATTTTCTGGGTCAGACCATCACCAAACCTCACCTCACTGAGAGAAATCACCTGTTATCTGTGCTTGTTTACATCAGGGTTGTAGAGGATTGAACATTATGGCATCAACCATCAACTTAAGCTACAGCCTCAGCTTGGGCCAGCTTTTCTCCAACAAATGCAGTTCCAGCAGCTCTCTCTTCTTTGCCCGTTTCTTGTCATTTTTGTCTCTTTTTCGTCATCTTTGTATTTGGAGTGGATCATTACTTTGTATGGCTCATTTGTTGGTCATGGACACCAAACTTTTTGTGTCTTCAGTGATATTTTTACTACTTTTTCTCCTGTGTTTGTCTGGAGATCCTACATGTAACCATGGCTGCATTGTTTACATGTGAAATCAGCTGTTAGCAGCCTGTAGCATGCCAATGCTAAATGGTGCTAGACCAGATGTTTCCCACAAGGTGAGGAGAAGGAGGTGAGGACGACATGCTGGTTCTGAGATGTGAGCTAAGAAGTGACGTCATGGACCAGGAGACAGAGACTGAACAGACTGCTGAAGAAGCTCAGTCCTGGACCCTGTGGAGGTGGAGGCTGGCTGACTGGACAATGATGGACAAGCTGTCAGCATCGATTTTCTTATGGAGCTTTTTGCACCTTCTATACACTTTCTTACTTTTGTTTTCTTGACTGCTGCTGTGACTTCTCCTGAATTTCCCCTCGGTGATAAATAAGATATATTCTTTTCTTTTTCTATGGCAGAAAATTTGGGCCTACAATAAAAGACGGGGCTAGCAGATAGAGGACTGCTAATGTGCTTATGTCTCTTTAGATTTAATGTATAAAATCTGCTTGGTCTGGAATTTGTTTCAGTTGAAATCTGTCAAAAGCTGAAAAATCACAATCAACACTAACAGATGAGATAACTGTACGCCGACGATATTGTGATGTGATTGCATTCAAAGAGGAGATGATATGCTTCGTTTTTTAATGACGAGATGTAATTTTGGTGAAAAGGGAGCAACAGAATACAGCTAAAGAGGCTTGTACTGGCTTTTATCAGATTTTGAAGATGATGGTGATTAAGTAGAGCAGATGTGATGACACATGTTTGCGCGATTGTTCCCGTGCAGGCGGCGTTTATCAGATTTATGCTAAAGATATGTGACTAATGCTAACAAAAAGGCTCTTTAATGTGGCAATCTCAGGAATAAACAAAAGAGGGTGAATACTTCTTGATGCCGATGTTTGCACACGTGAAAATAAACCACTTATAGGTCGTATTAGTAAGCATCATCTATCGGGGAGTGGGGGATTCACCCTTTAAAAAATAAAACCCCGACACCCCCCTTACCGTCTCTTATCAGCAGACACCACCAACCTCCCCGCACACACACACAAACAGACCATCAATGATGTCACGAGGCTAATCTCGTCGCGCCTCGGAACCCAATTAAAAAACAGAGATGTGTGGCTGCCAACATCAGGAATCTAATCACATTCCAGGGAAAAGGCGCGTAATTTCTCCAGCTTTCTGCCGGGGTCGAGATAGAGATTGAGAGTACAGGCAGCAGGGATGGGCGCAGCTCATCACGCCACGGGGCCCCTGAGGTAGGCCCTGAAGGGGTGCAGGGGCTGGGCTGGGCTGGGCTGGGGTGCATCTACATGTGTGTGCGTGTGTGGAAGAAATGAAGCGGCTCAGAAATGTTGCCAGGGTAGAAAAAAAAAGGCTGAATAAACAACAACGAAGCATTAATCCATCCCAGCACCCCACCCACGGGCAAAACAATAGCTACACAAACAAAGACAATGAGTCTATAGGGACTGCAACGCTATGTAAGAGTTGTAAGTGGTGGTAATATAGGGGATTCTGCTCCTAAACACAGCCAGTCTGAGGATATGTGCAAATACTACTCATCTCAGAAACTGCAAATAACATCCAAACAAAAGCCTGAGTGATAAATCAACACCACAGCAGCCACCGAATCACCTGAACACTCACATCCAGATCAGGCTATGAGTCACAGACCTGACTACACATCCTGTCAGTACCTTTGTTTACCTCTGTTGCTGCAGAGGTGATTATGTCATGGTTCGTCATCAGGGTGATGTCATCTCAGGGTTTGAGTGTCAGGTAAAAATCTAATTTCAGAGGTGATTAGACGATGTCTGGTACAGTGAAAGTGTTGTTTACTTCCTGAGTCAGAGCGGTGACTCTTCAGTTTGAGATCTGACAGGAGCTCCGTGTGTCGTGTTCAGGCCTAAAGCAGCGAAACTGGATCCTGACTTTACATGATACCAAAGGAGAGGAGGCTGAAAACTGAAGTCTACTTCCCATACTATTTTTTAAACTTCACGTGCAGGTCAGTTTTTCAGCAGCGTGATGTTCTGGAGGATTTGAAATTCAATATTGAGAAGCAGATAAAATATTTCTGTACCTAATTTTGATCCAAAAATGTCTTACAGGACTTTAAACTTGCTGAAAAATCCTTAAACTTTGCTTTGCAAGGGAGTTAAGTGACATATCCTGGCTGGTCTAAGTCTAAACCAGCTCTAACCTTCAGGGTTCTCACAGTTTTAATCCTGTTCTTAAAAATATGGAAGTTGTTTTCCTCCCAGATCCTGACTTTTAGATGATTCCAAAGAAGAGGAGCCTGAAAACTGAAGTCTACTTCCCATACTACTTTTTTGGACTTCACCTGCATTTCAGCAGCGTAGTTTTCATGAGGATTTGAAAATCAATGTTGAGTTGCAGTTAAAAGATTTCTGTTCCCAATTTTGATCCATAAATGCTTTACAGGATTTTATACTTCCTGAAAAATCCTTGAATTTTGTTTTGGGAGGGAGTTAAACGACATATCCCAGCTGGTCCAAGTCTAAACCAGCCTAAACTATAAGGATTCTCACAGCTTCAGTCGTGTTCTTAAAAATATGAATGTTGTTTTCCTCCCAGATCCTGACTTTTAGATGATTCCAAAAGAGAGGAACCTGATAAATGTCGTCTACCTCCCATGCTATTTTCTGGAGACCTTAGATACCAAAAACAGGCCTGTACCAAAGATTTACTGCAATTTAAATGGACACATGAGCTCTTAAAGACATAGAGGTCCCTGACCAGTCAAGACTTTGCAGGTTTAAAGAAAGAATTCAAATTTTGTACGACATCTGAAAAGCTGGTATAGCGTTCCTAATCTTAGTCTATACATGTGCTACAGGTTTAAACTTGCTGAAAACTTTCAAAAGACTTTACCTGGTGTCAAAACTTGCAGTAATCCAACATAAGTATTAAGAAATGAATGCATGAGCTAATTTTACGCAACATTTTGAGACAGGATGTGCCTGATTTGGTGAAATTCCAAAGGAGAAAGAGGACTGTCATTGAAATGTGTTTCCCAGGGAAGATGAACGACATATTCTGTCTGATCCATCGCTAAGCTTCATCAAAGTGCAAAGTTTTAATCCTACTAAAAGCACAGAGGCCTCCTAGACCTTGATTGGTTGATGGTGCCAAAGGAGAGGAGCCTGATAACTGAAGGATCCACCTCCCATACTAGTTTTTGAGCATCATATTGAAACAGGAAGTGCCGGATTTTGGTGGTGTTTACGGCTGATTCATCTCGGATTTATCTCAATCACACAAAGCTGGTATACTTTCTTGTTTATAAATGATTTGCATACAGTCAAGGAAAAGAAACTGATTGTTAAAAAACAAACAAACAAACAAACAAAAAACATAGTGGACCAAAAACTTGATTAAATGGACACAAGTTTTGCAAACTAATCTTCAGCCAAATCACATGAAAACTTTGACAAACTTAACTTTTTGACTAAACTTTCGTCACCCTGAACACAAAATTTGCCCACTGCATTCTGGGACGACTGTGTCCATGAACCAACTCAACACCCAGAAGTTGGATGAAGACCTATTCCAACTCCAATCCCAACTTTTTCCAAGGTTTTGACCCAGTTTTGATTCAAACGTCCTGAAACCAAACCCTCTTCTTGCCCGAGCCTGCACAGACTCGCTCCAACCTCAAGACCAATCCGTCATACTTGGTCATCCTGACCGAGTCATGCAGAGTTTTCTCACTTTCAGGGAAAAAGCAGCGAACTCCGGGGTCGCTCTGCAGCTCAGGTGGTGGTGGTGGTGGGTGGAGGGGGGTCTTGGCGGTTTGTGGTAGTTGTGGGGGGCGGCGGCGGTAAAGGTGGTCAGTTCATGACCTGGTCAGGAATGCAGTCACCCTTTGGAGGAGAGCCACAGGGACTTTACACCAGGGAGAAACTCGAGACGTGGAGTAGAGAGGCCTGTCAATCAGCCCCGGGCCCGTGCAGGGAGGCCCGCCGCCCCGGCTCGACAGAAAGACGCACCGACGCAGACCAAATGGAGTCAGCCAGAGAAGTGCACCTCCTCTCTCTGCCTTTTGACTTTCTGTCCCTAAAAATGTAATGCATGTTGCTCCTTCTCGCCCTGTCTCCTCGTGTAGGGGGGGGAGGAGGGGGGAGGAGCTGCTCCGTCTTGTTGAGATGGGAGCAAACACAGTTGACAGCTTCCTTCCTCACAGTAAACACTGCAGCGCCACTTAGACATGGGTCAGGGACAAGAACACCCCCTCCACCTTCCACCTCCACCTACTGCCTTACTCCCCCAGCAGAGGAGATCCCTGTAACCCTTCCTCCCCCTCCTCCTCCTCCTCCTCCTCCTCCTCCTCAGGTTTAGGATGGTAACAGCCCTCCGTCATGCAGCCACACATGTGACCTGATGGTCCACATTACCTTTCATCTCCTCACAAACACACCCCGAGTATCACCCCGTTCCCCTGCACTCCTCAACCATCCAACACACACATTTTTACACACTCAAACACACACACACACACACACACCTCAGGCCTCTCAGCTGGCTCTTAGCGGACACTAAAGGCTCTTTCAGAAGGTGAGACAACACTGTGTCAACAGCTTGACGCCGGTAGAAAGGAAGCTGAGAGATGGACGGCCGACTTTGTTTGGACAGTCACTACTTTGTCCATCTTCAGGACAAACACAAACACCTTTCTGCAACCAGCTTCTGACTTTTTATCCTTTTTTTTGTCTTTTGAGTAAAATTCATCCTCTAAAATAACTGCCTTAAAGCTTCTGTGAGGAACTCTTGTGGATATGTTGCTTTTGGCGCCCCCTGTGGACAAAATGCAAGCTTTAGCTCTTTGCAAACCTCTCTAAATGTCCGACAAGTTTTTCAGACGAGAAAAATTTCATCTGTCTTCAACTTTAACATCCAATTTGCCGTTCCTATTGTGGTCTTGTATGTGTATTTGTATGTAATCCCTGTTTCTAACACTGACCCTGCTCCAGGGGTCACATGCATCAGAATAACCACGAAGTTATGAGTCAGTCTAGTTGCTGAAGGTCTAGTTTGTACTGAAATGGATCAGCTTAACTTTTGTCTGTTTCATTCTGACTCAGAACTCCCGACAGGAGCTTCAACTACTCGTATATGACCTTTTTTTTGCAGATATCAGGAGCAGTCACTGCAAGTTGATATTTTTCCTAACTGTACACTCATAAAAAGAAAAAACAACAAATGAACATAAAAAAAAACAAAACAAAACAACACAAAACAAACAGAAAACATACTTGTGCAAATATTTTGAAACTTCTATATTTTGCTTAAAATTTCAAGAACTTTCCCAATCCAGAAAATTTGCCATTTTTATTTTTATTTTTGTGAATTCCAAAATTTGGAAAAATTTAACTTTTTTTCTTTTCTTTTCTTTTCTTTTTTTTTTTTTAAATGCAATTTTTTATTTTTGAAATTAAAGAAATCTGCCCAATTTTTTTTTTTTGACATTTTTGGAGTTTCAAAAAATTTGCAGAATATTTAAATTTTTCATCAAAATATTGAAAAAATTTGCAAAATAAAAAAAATGCATAAATTTGCAAAAAAAAAAAAAAAAATTCAATCTGAAAAAAATTGCAAAAAAAAGCCAAAAATTGTCAAAATAAGCAAAAAATTTTCAAATAATTCTAAACAATTTTAAAATCTCTCAAAAATCTGCCTAAATAGCTTGAAATAGTTGGAATGGAAAAAATTTGTAAAAACTTTGAATGAATTGTGAAACTTTAAAAATCTGCTAAAATTTCAAACTTCAGAACTTTAGAAATTTACCCAGCATTCATTTTTTCTTTTAGGTGATATGTGCCTAGTATCTAGAATCTTTAAAGGCGTCTGCAACAGAAAAATAGATCTGCAAGAAGTGGAAGGGGCAAAAAAAAACAAAAAAACAGCTGATACTTGTTGCTAATGTTCTGCAACTTGACTGCTTTTTTTCATGATTCCTTTTCTGAATGTTTAAAGCATTAATCAGAAAAGGGTCTGCTGAATTTTGTGAAATGAGACTTTTTTCGCTCAGTAATCCACAGGATAAATCAGAGAAATATCAGACTAACTGTTTGGTTTGTGAGAGAAGGATAACAGAGTTAAAAAGAGGCCTTAAGAGACGAAGACACCCTGATCCGTCTTCCCTCTGAAACACAGACCTGCACCTCGCTCTGTTTGTGTATGAACCGCTCTGAAATCTCACACAGATGAAATATTTGGACAGATACAGATTTGCTCTGTACTAATTCGGGGAATTAATTGCTCTGCTTTCATCTTCGTTTTCCGAACAACACTCATTTATTTATGCTGAATATTATGCCTGGCATGTCAATTAATTATCAGCAAATTTGTTGGTAAGATTCAGCCTCCGTGTGTGTGTGTGTGTGAGTAATTGCGTGTGTGTGTGCTTGCGTGTGTGTAATTGAGTGACGTGGTTGCCTCCGTGGGGAGCTGGGGATTGGACTGCCAGTTCTAGATGCAGTTTTCACGTCCTAATTGAAGTTGGTCTTTTGAAGTAATTAAGATAAGAGTGTGGAGACAAAATAATTGGTATAATGCGACAGTAATTAAGCCATGCTTGGGTTTTTTTCTGCCTTAATTCAACAGCGTCGGCTTTTCTTCACAAACAATGCCGTCGTCTGCGGCTGTTGTGTTGACTCGGCACTTTGCTTTCATCTCTGTTTGTGTTCTTAACCGCGGCCCTCAGATCACCTTACTGACCACTGGAGCTCACACACACACTCACACACACACGGTCGCTGGTTTATAAAGCAAACAGAGCAGGAATTAAAGGGCTGTTCCAGCGTTTTTTAACCTGAGCCTTTTTTAAGCTTTAAACGCAAAGAGACAAAAAGATTTCTAGGTTTGCTCGAGCAGATTTCTTCCAAACAGACTGTGAGCGCCTCTGACAAAATCCAACAAATGCATCCGGAAAGTTGCACAAAAAAAGTTGAAACTAATGATGTCCGTTAACTGTCGTGTTCAAGCTGAATACAAACTGATTTCGACACAGTTTGTTTTATTTTGA